>NC_040092.1:9918645-11168645 GCF_003369695.1 Bos indicus x Bos taurus | reverse complement strand
TGAGATTTTCTCCATGACCAGAGGACTAAAAGTGATTTGGAAAGAGAGCATACATTTCTCTATGTGAATCAAGAAGTTATGCAACATGATGGCCCAGATCATCTCACACCCCATCAGAAATCATCTCATATACCAGGGAGCATATATGACACATGGGGAGATACTCAACCAATTCATCATGTGAATCCCAAAGCAAACAGTGGCTGACATGGATGCCATCCACTCAAACTGGTGACCCGTTTATTTTTTTAATTGGCCTCAAGTATGTACATCACTGCTACTCTGAGAAGCATGTGCTTTGGGCAAATCACACTTACTTCCTGTTTTGACTTGAACACCATCTCACACACAGAAAATCAGAGAGCACAGGAACACCTGCAGCGTGAGCCTTGAGGAAGAGGACAATTAGATCTCAAACAACTTGCCGAGGGCCACCTGGCTGAACCAAGATGTGGACCCGAGGTGCCCACCCCGGATTTGAGATATTCATAAATTCTGAACGTTGAGAAATACTGTCTCCAAGCTCAAAATCATAAGGAAAGATGTGCTTTCAACAAAAACATGACTCCTTATGAAACAGTAAACACAACTAACAATCACTATTTTGAAGGTAATTCATATAGATTGTTTCTTTTTTTTTTAATTTATTTACTTGCTTGGCTGCTCTGCATGGCATGTGGGAGCTAGATCCCCAGCCAGGGATGGAACCTGTGCCCCCACCTGCCGTGGAAGGGCGGAGTCTTAACCACTGGACCACCAGGAAGTCCCTAGATCACATTTTTTTAAACATCAGCTCCTTACTATGGCCTACAAGGCCCCACATGATCTGGCCCTGCCTCCCTCTCAGACTTCAGCTCTCCCCTCTCCCCTGGTCCAAATGTTCTAGCCACACTGGCTGACAGTTATAGGGGGCTGTCCTGTGTATTGTAGGGTCCCTAGCAGCATCTCTAGCTTCTACCTACTAGATGCCAATAGCACCAGCCTCCTCAGTTATGACACTCAAAAACGTCCCCAGGGACTTCCCTGGTGGTCCAGTAGGGACTTCCCTGGTGGTCCAGTGGTTAGGACTTCACCTTCCGATGCCAGGGATGCAGGTTTGATACCTGGTCAGGGAACTTAGATCCCACAAGTCCTGCAGCCAAAAAACCAAAACGTAAAACAGAAGCAATACTGTACCAAATTCAACAAAGACTTTAAAAATGGTCCACACGAAAAAAACTTAAAAAAATCTCCAGATATTGCCAAATGTCCCCCAGAGCAGAGGGAGCACCAGTAGACCCAGCGTTGTATAGTTTTTTGGTTTGGATATGTAAGCGGCACTAGCAGTAAAGAACCCACACGCCAGCGCAGGAGCCACAAGAGGTTTGATCCCTGGGTTGGGAAGATCCCCTGGAGTATTCTTGCCTGGAGAATTCCACGGACAGAGGAGCCTGGCAGGCTACAGTCCATGGGGTCGCAAAGAGTCAGTCATGACTAAAGCAACTTAGCACACACACGTAAGTTTCTAAGCCACACTGGGAGTGGAATTCTAAACACATCCTACCGTCCAAGGAGGGTGGGCTCTACCACTTGGAGGATTCCATGTGGTTTATTCACTGTGATGGATTCTGGGCATGCAAGCTTGAGCCTGGGCTGAGGCAGAGTGAAAGAGCTTGCCATAAAAAAGGATAAGGAGATTTTGAGAAAGAGCTGGAGGAGTCAAAAGCCTGAATCCCTAAACCCATTGAAAAAAGAGAAAATCAACGCAGCTAGTCCCAACAAGGGCATCATTCCTCATTCTGAGGAGGAGAACAGAAATATCCAGCGGCAATCTTTCGAGTTGCATGATACAAGCTCCATCTGCATTTCACTATGAAATCTCCAGCAAAGCCCACAGTGCTCAATGCTTTCGTGTGACTTTGGAGCTTCCCTGGGGGACCCTGAAGAGGTGTAGAGTTTTGTATCCAGGTTGCCACAAGGTTAAAACAGAAACAACATGAGCGGAGGCAGAAGTTAGACTAACAATATGAGCAGAAGCAGAAGTTAGACTACAAGGGGCCTCAGTCATCTGAGTTACCCACTGCTACTGCTGCTACTGCTAAGTCACTTCAGTCGTGTCCGACTCTGTGCGACCCCAGAGACGGCAGCCCACCAGGCTCCCCCGTCCCTGGGACTCTCCAGGCAAGAACACTGGAGTGGGTTGCCATTCCTTCTCCAATGCATGAAAGTGAAAAGTGAAAGTGAAGTCGCTCAGTCCTGGCTGACTCTTAGCGATCCCATGGACTGCAGCCCACCAGGTTCCTCCATCCATGGGATTTTAAAAACACCTGTAAACACTGAACAGAGGCAGGCTGGGGATGCGGCAGCCCCCACATCACCCCATCTCCTCCACCCTCCCCCTACTTCACACCTGCTCACCTGCCACTTCATCAGGCTAGTCTGGTGTCAGCTCAGCCATAACCTCTCACCCAGGGACTGAAAAGTGAAAGTCGCTCAGTCATGTTCAACTCTCTGTGACCCCATGGACTATACAGTCTATGGACTTCTCTAGGCCAGAATACTGGATATTCTGAAGGGAAAGAATACTTTCCCTTCTCCAGGAGATCTTCCCAACCCAGGAATCAAACCCTGGTCTCCTGCACTGCAGGCGGATTCTTTACCAGCTGAGCCACAAGGGAGGGACTGAACCCACTATATTATAATCACCTACTGAATGTCTGTCTCTTCCACCCACCTCCCAAACTGAGAACTAATGATGGCAGGGACTGTATCTGTCCTACCCCAACATAGCCGGTGCCTGGAATAGTGCCTGGCTGCCCAGAAGGAGTCACCAACAATTGTTTATAGAGTAGATGCATGCAAAACGGACCTGCACAGCAGGAGATAAAGGGCAGTGGATGCTGTTGGCCACTTGATGTGAAGAGCCAACTCACTGGAAAAGACCCTGATGCTGGGAAAGATTGAAGGCTGAAGGAAAAGAGGGCAACAAAGGATGAGATGGTTGAATGACACCACCGATGCACTGAACACGAACTTGGGCAAACTCCGGGAGATGGTGAGAGACAGGGAAGCCTGGTGTGCTGCAGTTCACGGGGTCAAGAAGAGTCGGACGTAACTTGATGACTAAACAACAAACAAAATGCTATTGGTGCCTTGCCCAGAAGCTTTTTACCAGGTGGGGGCACACATTCCCCATCTCCTGCAGGTGTTGGTTGCTTAGGGCTCACAGCTGTATCCTTCTCCAAAGAATGTCCTCCAGATGGGGACCACCTTGCCCAGGAGGCTACACCCCAGCCCACCCCTGGGCAGCCCACAGCCAATAACTGGCTAGCATTGTAGTACAGAAAGCCAGTACCCTCGTCTCAATATGGCACCAACTCCATGGTGTGATGTAGGTTCCAGAGTTCCCTGCAGGATCAGGCTGAAGTTGTCTCCACCTTAAGACCATGTCCCTGCTGAGCTTTTCCCCTGCCCTCTCTGGTTTTTCTCACACCCCTTCTTCAGAGAACTCTCCTTTAATAATCACCTGAATAAGAATCCCCATCTCAGAGAATCATAAAATAGGACTAAATCATTGAAAGCATTAGGGAGGAGATGAAATCTGGGCAAAGCAGCATGGTATCACTAACACTCTAGCATATATAGAACTCAATAAATATTCATGAAATGACTGGATGGATGAATAGACAGACAGAAGGGTCCATTAACCTATAAGAGCAAAAAATAAAACATACTGACATCACACCTCAAGGAAATGGTAAAAGATCACCAGATGGACCTGAGTCTGAATCTTTCTCTACCTCTTGCTAGCTGTGTGACCTTGGGCAAACTACAGTACATCTCTGAGCCTTAGTTTGCTCATCTGTAGCATGGCAGATAGTCATGGTAACCACTTCATAGGGCTGTTGAAATGTGTGCCCAGGATTTCAGAGAGAGAGAGCTCTTAGCAAAGAGCCTGACATATAAGTGCTTATAAACAACACCTATTATTATTATCAAGATTTTTATGATTACTATTGACCCAATTAAAAGGCAAGTACAAAGGGCATTCCCCTATTGTGTCACAATATAGATAAACAAGTAAAGCTAGTTTAAAAACATTTTTTTAAGCAATTGCCAGGAGCTAATTTTTCAAAAGGGAGAGATTAGGTTCAGGGAAGTGAGCTTTTCCTTGTTGCGATAAAATTAAACCCAACACAGAAAACAGGTTAATTTCTTAGGGAAAGAAAGTAATGACCTCACACAGGAAGCTGCCCTACATGAGTTCTGTGAGTCTGAGTCCTCCAGAGAAGCATTTATCAATAAGTATTTTAACAGCCTGGCCTTCTCATCTAGAGCCAATCAGTAAGTATCTCCAGGTCCCTCTCCAGTTTTTGATTAGTTGTTTTCATTATTTATATTTGGCTACATGCAGATGGGAAAATGTTTTCACATTATCCCTAAACACCAGGAATTAATAGTATAGGAAGTTCTGAAAGTATGAGGCATTGGGCCAAGCCTGATGGGTCAAGGAGGAATAAATAATATACTGTTTATCTCTTTGACCTCAACACCCCGCCACCACCCCAGCACTGACACATTCCTGGTTCAAGGCACCATCAGGAGTATCCTCCTGGGTCTCCCTGTCTCCTTCCTCACCCCACTTCTGTCGATTCCCCCCACAGCATCTCCAGAAATCCTGTTAAAATGTAAGTCAGGCCTGCTCTAAAGCCTTCTTGGGTTCCCCATGTTAATCAGTGTCAGTTGCTCAGTTGTGTGACCCCATGGACTGTAGCCCACCAGTCTCCTCTGTCCATGGAGTTTTCCAGGCAAGAATATTGGAATGGGTTGCCATTCCCTTCTCTAGGAGATCTTCCCGACCCAGGGATGGAACCCAGGTCTTCTGCATTGCAGGCAGATTCTTTACTGTCTAAGCCACCAGGGAAGCCACATGCTAATCAGAATGATAGTCAACATCCTACAGCGGTCCCAAGGCTCTGCCAAATCCGCACCCCCCTCCATTACCTCACTGGATTTGCTTCTTATGACTCTCCCCCTTGATTGTTCCACCTCCAGCAAGACCAGCCTCCTTGTTTTGCCTACACATTCCAGGCATGCTTCAACCCCAGAACTTCTGCACTTGCTGTCCTCTCTGCCTGGGATACTCTTTCTCAGTTATTAACAGGCCTCACCCTCCCACTTCCTTCAGGTCTCTTCTCAAATGTCACTTTGTCAGTGAAGGTCCCCTGACTTCCCTATCTCAAGTGGAAGAGACTCCCACCCCCTTCCCCTACTCAATTTCTCCATCAGAACAGGCTGGTGGAGGGCAAGAGAGGACTGGCAGTGGGCTGGCCCCAGGAGATAGCTGTGAAGTACAAGAATAAGTATAAGAATAAGAAGTGCTCAATTCTGGAAATGGCTTGAAGGTGGAGCAGACAGGATTGGTTGATGGACCAGCTGTAGGACTAGTGAGAGGAGGAGAGGAATCCAAGAAGAAGCCAGGTTAGGGACCTGTGCCAGAGGAAGGGTGGAGTTGCCGATTAGTGGCACTGGAGAGATTATGGAAGGAGTACGGTTTTGTTTGGAGACTGAGTTTGATTTTGAACATGTTAAGTTTGATGTTCTTATGAGACATCCTAAGACATCCTAGAGGAAGCATTGCATAGGCATTTGGCCATGCAAGTCTAATAATCAGGGGAACCACCGAGCTGAAGACAATAAATTTAGAAGTCATACACGCTGAGATGGTACTTAAAATCAAATTTAGATGGAGAATAGAAGATGTCCAAATAAAGACCAACCCTGGAATACTAGTATTGTTGAAAGGTGGAGGAACCAGCAAAGAAGACTGATAAGAAGCAGCCAGGGAGGAAGAAGGAAAACAAGGAGAATGTGGTCCTGGAAATGACAACTCAGTAAATGTAATGGGATTTGTAATCTGCTTCCTCACCATCCATCCCCCTTCTAGCGGTTGCCCTCAATTTTCACTGAGAAATATACTTCTGTTCTAAGACCATATGACCTGGGTGGGTCTTTACTCCCAGCTCCAAGCATAGAGCATCATGACCTTGCTGTCGTTTAGTTGCTAAGTTGTATCCAACCCTTTGGAACCCATTGGACTGTAGCATGCCAGGCTTCCTTATCCTTCACCATCTCTCAGAGTTTGTTTAAACTCATGTTCATTGAGTTGGCACTGCCATTCAACCATCTCATCCTCTGTGGTGCTGGAGAAGACTCTAGAGAGTCCCACAGACAGCAAGGAGACAAAACCAGTCAATCCTAAAGGAAATGAACCCTGAATATTCACAGGAAGGACTGATGATGAAGCTGAAGCTCCAATACTTTGACCACCTACCTGATGCAAAGAGTCAACTCATTGAAAAAGACCCTGATGCTGGGAGAGATTGAAGGCATGAGGAGAAGGGGATGATAGAGCACCATGACCCAGAGCTAATCAATAAAACCGTGCTTCACAACACTGGCTGGCAGTTAGCTTAGGGGTGAACATGTGGCTTCAGCCAAGCCAATTAGAGTGAATATCAGGACTCCTGCAGAAAGCTACTGGGAAATGATTTTCAGCAGGATTTTTAACTTTGCAGGAAAGCAGCCACCCTGAGGGCAGTTTATCTGTGAAAGAAGCCCACAAAGTACGGTGGTGGAGAAAGTGGATCCTAGTGACTTCATTTGTCACCTGGATTAAGCCACACCTGAAGTCTTAAGTGCTCAACTTTTCAGTTATGTGAGTCTTTGTGCATGCCACTTTGAGTTGGATTGTTTTGTAACTTGGAAAAAATCATGGGAAATGGATAAAATCATTAGGGGGTATCCATACTGTAGAATATCATTATATTGATAAAAGCAAGTTAGAACTCTACCTGTTGACCTGGAAACATGTCCATAATCATTAATAAATGGAAAAAAGCATACGGTACTTCATATCCACTAAGATGGCTTAATCCAAAAGACAGTAAGTATTGACAAGGATGTGGAGAAACTGAAACTATCATACATTTCTGGTGGGTGGGATTGTAAAATGGTATAGCCACTTTGAAAAACAATTCGGCAGTTCCTCAAAATGTTAAACACAGGATTACCATAAGACCAAGCAATTAAAAAATTATTCCACTCCTAGGTATGTGTATACATTTATTTATGTATATATATTTGGGGCTTTCCTAGGCGGCTCAGTGGTAAAGAATCCTCCTGCCAAGCAGGAGATGGTGTGATCCCTGTGTCAGGAAGATCCCCTGGAGAAGGAAATGGCAACCTACTCCAGTATTCTTGCCTGGGAAATCCCATGGACAGAGGAGCCTGGCGGGCTGTATAGTCCATGGAGTCACAAAGGGTCAGACACGACTTAGTGACTAAACCACTAACACCACCACAAGTGTGTGTGTGTGTGTGTGTGTGTGTGTGTGTGTGTGTGTGTGTGTGTGTGTGTTTATTCCCAGGAGAGTTGAAAATATATGCCCACACAAAAATTTGGACACAAATGTTCCTAGCAGTATTATTCATAATATCCTAAAGATATAAAAACCCCGAATGGCCACCAACTGACAAATGGATAAGTAAATTGTGGTCTATCCATATAATACAATATTATTCAACCATAAAGAAAAGAATAAGTACTGATTCATGCTTCAACACAAATGAACCCTAAAAATGTTACGGTAAGTGAAGCCAGACACAGAAGGACAGATTTTGTCTGTGAAGGGGAGCAGAATATAAAATCTCAAAATCCGCCTCTTTGGCATAAGGATTATTTCAGGCTGATTATTTAAAAAAAAAAAAACAAAACAAAACAAAATCAGCAGATATACGGAAAGCTCTGAAAACTGAGTAGAAGTTACCCTTTCGTTAAGAGACATTTATCTTGTTTAAGAGAAATCTGCATTTGAGGGGGATGGCTCTAAATCCCTAGAAAGCTTTATCGCTGGAGAAGGGAATGACTTACAGCCGTATAACAACCTTACTCTTCTTTACCATGCTTTTCCTAGTAATGTCCCTGACTCACCGCTTTCCTCACCAACATCTTCTTTGGTTGTTAGGTGGAGAAATTTAAATTTCTTAATTTTTCTGGGTCTCTCCCACATATAGTCAAAGCTATGATTTTTCCAGGAGTCATGTACAGATGTGAGAGTTGGACCATAAAGAAGGCTGAGAGCCGAAGAACCCATGCTTTCAAACTGTGATGCTGGAGAAGACCCTTGAGAGTCCCTTGGACTGCAAGGAGACCAAACCAGTCAGTCCTAAGGGAAATTAACCCTGAATATTCATTGGAAGGACTGATGCTGAAGCTGAAGCTTCAAGACTTTGGCCACCCAATGCAAAAAGCTGAGTCAATGGAAAAGATCCTGATACTAGGAAAGACTGAAGGCAGGAGAAGGGGTGACAGAGGATGAGATGTTGGACAGCATCACTAACTCAGTGGACATGAGTTTCAGCAAACTCCTAGGTGGAGTTTTCAGCAAACTCCAGTGGAGCCTGGCATGCTGCAGTCCATGGGGTCACAAAAAGTCAGAAATGACTTAATGACTGAACAACAACTCCCACATATACAGGAGGTATTCATGTTATTAAACTTTTGTTTGCTTTTCTCCTGTTAATCTGTTTTTTATTACAGGAGGTATCTCAGTCAAGAACCTAGAAGTGTAGAGTGAAAATTCTTTTTCCTCCCCCATATATGATTCCATTTATATGAACTGAGATGGGCAAACCCATAAAAACAGAAAATAAATTAGGGGTTACCAGGGGCTGAGGAAGGGTGAGGGAAATGGGGAGTTACTGCTAGGGGTTAAGGGATGAAAATATCCTAAATTTAAACTGTGATAATCTAGATTAAGATTGTACAACTCTGTGAATACACAAGAAACATTGAACTGTACACTTTAAATGGGTAAAATGTGTGGTATGTGACATATCTCAATAAAGCGGTTTTTAAAAAGCAAACAACTCAGGTTGTTTCCCCAGGATAAAATGGGCTAACATATCCCAGGTCAAGGCCAGAGAATCGTACACCAGAGACAAGCTGACTCCTGAAGCTGTAACTAGGAAACAGAAACATCAGAAGATGATGATTAACCCCAGTCTCTGTGTTCTTCCCCTTAAAAAAAGAAAATCCTACCTCAAAGACCACTTTGGCAGTGGAGCTGAGACTTGTCTCCCACTCTCGTCCTTGGCACCTGCAATAAACGCTGTACTTCCCATCACCACAAGCTGTGGTCAGCTGGGTGGCTTTGCTGTGCATCCAGCAAGCAGACCCCAGTTCGGTTCAGTAACCGTGACACCTGATATCAATATTGATATATGTACACAATACAGGCTTCCTTGGTGGCTCACACGGTGAAGAATCTGCCTGCAATGCAGGAGACCCAAGTTTGATCCTTGGGTTGAGAAGACCCCCTGAAGAAGAGAATGGCAACCCACTCCAGTATTCTTGCCTGGAGAATTCCCTGGACAGAGGAACCTGGTGGGCTACAGCCCAGGGGTCGCAAAGAGTTGGACATGACTGAGTGATTTTCACATTCACATATGCAAGTACAGGAAGACCTTGAAAAGGATAAATGCCACACCAGTAACAGTGGTTCCCTGGAGATGGGATTGAGATCCAGGAACAAGAAAACTTCCGTATGCTTCTTTTACGTAGTTCTGGTTTGTTTGAATTTGTCTTGACAAGCATGAACGATCTTGTCATTCTGAAAAAGTGAGGGAAAAAAAGCCAACTCAAGTGCTACCTCCTCCAGGAAGCCTCAGGGGCTGATGTAAGGAAGGATCCTCTCCCTAACACTGCATGTAAATGTTGTTCCTTCTGCTACTTCAGCACTTGCCACTTGAGGAGAATTAACCGTTCTGGTGAGATAGGAGGGAAGTGGGCAAGGCACAGCCTTCAAAAGAATGACATAGCCATTGAGGATATGACAAAAACTGGCTAGAACCTACCAGACCCAAGACAGCAGATGATTCGACTTCCAGTGGACTTCCAGCCTCATCATTTGTTCATTGTAATACATTGCTGCTGCTTCCCACAGGCACCGTGACAGTTCTGCGACAGTGTGTGCTCAGTCTGTCTGACTCTTAGTGACCCAGTGGACTGTACCCCACCAGACTCCTCTGTCCATGGAATTTTCCAGGCAAGAATACTGGAGTGGGTTGCCATTTTCTACTCTAGGGGACCTGCCCCACCCGGGGATGGAATCTGCATCCCTTGCTTCTCATGCATTGGCAGGCAGATTCTTTACCCACTGCGCCACATGGGAAGCCCAACAATACTGAGACTGACCATAAAAGTAAAAAAGTGGGCAGTAGCCCAAATTCCAGGAAATCTCTGTCCTTCCCCAAAATAGTTGAAATATTCCTCTCATTGGTTAGTCAATGAAATTATCCAGCCCAGAAAAACTAACCACCCCATTTTTCAGGGTGCTCTCGCCTTTTGAGAGGGACCAAATTCTGTCTATGGAAGGTGTGTCCGTTCCAGCAAACATGCTCTCACTTTACTGTGGCTTGCTCTTGAATTCTTCCCTGCACAAAGCCAAGGAACTTCACTAGGCTGCCCGTCCCAAGAACTTGCGTAAGACCTGCGACATTACTACGCGACATTCTCACACCTCATTTTCCTGCAACCTCTTTCCAAAGGATGTTAATAAATCTATTTCTTGCCTATTTTGCCTCTCACTGAGTTCCTTCTGCACCGAGATATGAAGAACCTGAGTTTCACTGAATCCTGAGACAGCTATACAGTTTCAGTCAGAAGATTGTGGGTTCAAGTCCCATTCGAAAAAGGGCAGTTTGCTCTAGAGGGCAGAGGTTGTTCATTTTGTCTGTCTGATACTGATCTATAAAGGGAACTTAGTAATAACTGTCTGGGGAATGAATGGACAGAGAGTGAGTGAGTAAATGAATGAGTTCACTATGGCCACAAGTGTCTCTGAATCCCTCCTGCCCATGCCCAGGCACACCCTACGGAGACTGGCTAAATGACAAGAGTAGCCATTTGGGGATGCTGGGTGCCTGGGATTAATGTTGCCAACACCTGAGCAACACGGATTTGCAAGTCTTAATTGCATGCAGGGACCAGCAGGAACAGCTCATTTGATAACTCGAGCCCAGAGACTCAGTGCTTTTCTTTGTCCCTTCTCTCTCGTTTTTCTGACACCTCCAGCTCCTTAGAGAAAGTAGGGAGAAGGGGAGGCAAAGATGGAAAAGAGATGGTGCTCTTCAAACGGGGAGGGAGAAGAGAGGGCTCGTGCTGCGGGAGCTCAGCTTCAGCTTCAGACCTCAGGGCCTGAGAGGGGGAAAAACAGCTTCCTGTAATTTAAGGAAATGGCTCAGCCAGAGGTGATGGTGGGAAGCTGGGTCCTTGCCCAGAGTCAGATCTGCATTACAAATGCCTCTCAAATCCCCCTCAGGGAAGCCGGGAAGTTGTTGATAAGATCTGTTCTCCCAGCTGAGCTGAGAGGCAAGGAAGCTACCGTGTTTGTCTCTGCCAACCTTCCAAATTTCAGCTACTGGATCAGCATTCTACCTCTGGTTTCAGAGCATCTGACAGATCATCTCTTCTGTGCATCTCTATGGGTGAACAAGTAAGAAACCAACTGAGGAAAAACAGGAGGGTGCTGCATGAGCTCAACTGAAAAGCAGACAGAGGTTCAAATCCCAGCTTCACCACTGAGCAGCTGTGTGGCCCGGAGCGAGTTGATTGACTTCTCTGAGCTTCAGTGATATCATCTCTCTCTTATTTTTAAAACCTCTCACTGCCTGATGCCGGGCAACTTTTACCCTCTCAAGATTTTGCCTTCAAATTAAAGCATTATCATCACTGTGTGTTAGTCGCTCAGCCGTGTCCAACTCTTTGCAACCCAATGGACTGTACCCTGCCAGGCTCCTCTGTCCATGGAATTCTCCAGGAAAGATATTGGAGTGGGTTGTCATTCCCTTCTCCAGTGGATCTTCCTGACCCAAGGATCAAACCCAGATCTCCTGCATTGCAGGTATCATCACTGAGAATACCCTCTTTAAACACACACACACACACACACACACACACACACACACACACACACATTTGGCTGTGCTGGGTCTTAGTTGTGGCATGCAGGATCTTAACTTGCAGCATGCAGACTCTTAATTGCAGCATGTGGGATCTAGTTCCCTGACTAGGGATCAAACCCAGGCCCCCTGCATTGGGAGCAGAGTCTTAGTCACTGGACCACCAGGGAAGGCTCAGGAACACTCTTCTAAAACGCAAAAAAAACCCTTTAAAAGTCTCCAACTCAGCCTTGAACATTTGAGAATGGATCTATTTGTCAGAGGCTAACAATCTGATATTTAGGAGGGCCCTGATGACAGGAGATGACAGACAGGGAAGATTTAATTGGGAGAAAGAGAAGTTACTCCCAGAGAAAGAGAAAATAGGATTGCTGACCATGAGGATTCTAGGGAACAGGACCCAGGCCTCAGTTTCCCCATTTCAAGCAGATATTATAGAGGAAATTTTAATAAGCATTTACTAGCTTTCAGGCATCATGCTAAGGGCACCAGAGATTCTCTATTCATATTTACAAAAATCCCATTTTACAGATGATGAAACCAAGGCCCAGGGAGGTTAGGTAGCTTGCTCAAGGTCACACTACCAGTATATGAGGGAGCCAGCTTGAAATCCCAGAGATTTTACTTGGCAACAGTGGGTAACTTCAGGTTCTTTGGAAGCATTGGGATCCTTATACAAGGATGGGGAAAGGATGTGACAAAAGGAGTGTGTAAGGAAAGGAAAGAAGTCACTGAAAGATAAGTCCCAACCACTCCTCAATTGCTACAGGATCTGCCACCCTCTAAGGCTGAGATCTCCACTGGAGACAAAGCAAACTGGCTTAAGCGTGTCCCCAGGAAGCACTGGCTGGCATGGGCACCCTTCCCTCCTTCATTTCCTCTGGCTTCGGTTGGCCGAATGCCCCTGAAACTGTTACCATGGAGACTTCCTCTTCAGTGGCCAGAGCAGAGAAGGACTGGCACTGGGTTGGGAGAGTGAGTGCTGGTGGCCCTGGGGAGGTGGTGCCAGGGTTTACCAGATGGCTGAGGGCAGAAGGCAAGCCCATCTCCATAAGGCAGGCCCCCAGTTACGCTAGGGTCTGCCAGACTCCTCAAAGCTACTAGGAAAAAAAAGACAACAAAAGCAAAGAAACACCGATTTCTAGCTGTCAATAATTATGCCTTAAATATTTGTGCAGTACCTACTGTGTACCAGGTACTATGCAGGCTCCTGGGATATGATTACAGAAATCCACAGACCCTCTGAGCTCATCCATGAGTCCTCTAATATAGAATGAGTCCCTCAGTATTAAATAGTGCAATATTTTATCCAATAGACAGGATATCCAATATCTAATATCCAATAGACAGGATATGAATTAGCCCAATACAAAGTTGCTCCTGAGTTGATTTTTATTTTCAGGTTCTTTGATTGGCATGCTTATCTTCATATTAGCATTAATAATAATAGTAGTGGTAATAGTAGTCATCATGGTCATTGTTCATTCACTCAGTCGTGTCCAACTCATTGCAACCCCATGGACTGCAGAACCCAGGGCTTCCCTGTCCTTCACTATCTCCCAGAGTTTGCTCAAATTCATTTCCATTGAGTCAGTGATGCCATCCAACCATCTCATCCTCTGTCACCCCCTTCTCCTCTTGCCCTCAATCTTTCCCAGCATTGGAGTCTTAGCTAACATTTAATCAACACGTACTATGTGCCAACCATAAAGGAACTTTCGTGCATCAACTCCTTTCATTTTCAGCATCAGGCTATGATGCAGGCATTGTTAGTATTATGCCCATTTCACAGATAATGAAATTGAGACTCAGAGAGGATCACTCATAAGCCCAAAGACAAACATCCTGGTGTATTAGTTCTCCATTGCCACTATACCATAAATTTAGGTGCTTAGAACAACACAGATTTATTCTCTTGCAGTTCTGGAAGTCAAAAGCCAGAAATCAGGCTCCCAGGGCTAAAATCAAGGTGTCAGGAGAACTGGTTCCCTCTAGAGGCTTTGAGGGGAGGATCTATTTCCCTGCCTTTTCCAGCTTCTAGTAGCTGCCTGCATTCCATCCCTGGCTTATGGCCCCTTCCTCCATCTCTTAAGGACATCACTCCAATCTCTGCTCCCTGTTGTTATAGACAGGGATGTTTGTGCCCTTCCAAACTCCTATGTTGACAACTGATTCCCAGTGTGGTGGTGATTGAAGATGGAACCTTTAGGAGGTGACTAGGTCATAAGGGTAGAGCCGTCATGAATGAGATTAGTGCCCTTATAAAAGAGACCCCAATGAGTCCCTCATCCCTTTTACCCTGTGAGAACGCAGCGAGAAGACAGCTACTGATGAGCCAGGAATTGGGCTCTCACTACATACCAAATCTTCCAGCATCTTGATCGTGGACTTGCAGCCTCCAGAATTGTGAGAAATAAATGTGGTTGATAAGCCTCCCAGTCTGTGGTATTTTGTTGTAGTGGCCCAAACAGATGAAAACAGTTGTTATATTCCTTCTCTTAACTCTGAGCCTCCTGCCTCTCTCTTATACAGATCTTCATAATTACATTGGGTCCCCAGGTAATCCAGGATAATCTCCCCATCTTAATCACATCTACAAAGTCCCTTTTGCCATGTAACATTCACAGGGATTAAGACATGAACATATTTGGGGGCCATTATTAAGCCTACCATAACAAGAAGTGGCGAAGCCAGGGTTCAAACCCCCAGATCTGCCTGACAGCAAAGACTATCCTGTGAATCACCAGGCCAGCAAGAGTACCCATGACACCTCATTTCCAGAGAAGAGGATGCCTGGGCCCTCCAACCAGCAGGCCAGTGGATTCTCATAAAGCCAGGCCCTAACCTAACTCAGGTGGTAGCCAATCTCCTGGATTACCACCCTCATGCTTCAGTCTGGAGCATCTATTTAGCAGAACAAGGAAGACTGTGGGCTTTGAAGTCAGTTCTAGGTTTCACTCTGCATAATGACCTCTACCAGCTCTGTGACCTTGGGCATGCACTTAGCTCTCTGAGTCTTAGTTTCTCCATCTGTAAGTGGGCATAATTAGACCCACCTCACAGGGCTGTTGTGCCCGTTAAATGAGGTTAGGAGAGAATGGTCTTAACACAGACCTAGCAGAGTCTGAGTTCAATAAATAGGAATAATAATAATATATAATAATAATTTACTATTATTATTGAATAAGTACACAAATTTGAGCAAACTCCGGGAGACAGTGGAGGACAAAGAAGCCTGGAATGCTGCAGTCCATAGGGTTGCAAAGAGTCAGACACAGCTTAGGGGCTGAACAACAACAAGAAAGAACTTGGTCACCAGCCAGCCCACCTTGAATAACCTTGTTTACACCCAGATGCTCTCCTTGGATTTCACCTGGAAGTTAGAAGTTAAAAAGTAAAACTCTCTGAGGGAACCCCAAGGGCAGACAAAAGAACCCCAGTCATGGGTGAAAAGTTTAACAGAACAATAATGAAGTGCTAACAACTTCCTGAGAAGAAAACAATGACAAGATTTCCCAGCCCCATTAAAGGGGTGTGCATTCTAAGAACTGGGGTAACAACATGTTTAACTTTAATCAAACCAACAGCCTTTTAAGATCTAGATATGCAATAGGAAATAAAACAGAAGTCAGCAGATTTGTTTCAGCCCCGAAAATGCACCAAAGGCTGCAAATTAAGAGGCTCCTGGAGCAGTTCCAAATGAATAGCCCACCCCTCCCCCCCAAAAAAATATATTTTGACAGGCGGGGTTGAATTATTCAAAAGACATTGCTCTTTATTTAAAGAAGAGCGTGGGTTTGCAAGAGGTTGCTTTGTTTTCACTTTATTTCTTCTCTGGAATCTTTATAGTCTGGATTTCATTAATGACCCAAAAATGCCACACTGCAGAGCATGGGGAAATGCGATGGCAACAGTTAAGATTCTGGCCGATGTACCTGTATCTGACAAATGCTTCAGCCACTAGCCATATGTACATCCATTTCAATTAAGGAGTAGGAAGGACAGTTATCCTGCTGCAGGCTGCTAATTTCATTGAGGGAACTCTCATTATTTTTTCCTTTTTATCTTCCTTCCTGACTAGAACAATTATGTAAGAGTATTCCTATTTGCCAGAACTACACACTGAAGTAAGAAGTAATGACCATGATTTCTCTAAGATGCTCTGAATAGGATGAGTAAGGATCCAGGCAGGGTTAAAACATTCCCAGAAGAATGGTAGGAACTCCCTGGGGCAGAATTCTTACACCTTTCCTGGGGAAGTAAAAAGAATGTTCAGCTGACCATCTCCAATTGCAGTCGTGGTTACAGGACTACATTCATTTTTCTAAACTCATAAAACCACGGGACCATGAACCAGTTCTATTATATAAAAATGAAAAGACATCATTACCACTGGTCAATAAAATTGGTTAACAAACAAAAAAGTAAGAAAGAAAGAATGTTTGGAATCTGCCTAAACTGATCCCTGGAAGTATTTTTGCTTGCTGAAAAGCTTAATTGCACATCCAATCCAATTGCACATCCATTGAACAAGTATATATTGAGTACCTAGAGAAGACGCTTGAGAGTCAGTTGGAGAGCAAGATCAAATCAGTCAGTCCTAAAGGAAATCAACCCTGAATATACATTGGAAGGACTGATGCCAAAGCTGAAGCTCCAATACTTGGCCACCTGATGCGAAGAGCCGACTCATTGGAAAAGACCCTGTTGCTGGGAAAGATTGAGGGCAGAAGGAGAAGGGGATGACAGAGGATGAGATGGCTGGATGACATCACTGACTCAGTGGATTTAAGTTTGAGCAAACTCTGGGAGATAGTGAAGGACAGGAAGCCTGACACCCTATAGTCCATGGGGTCACAAAGAGTTGGACATGACTTAGGGACTGAACAAGATTCAAGGCACTGTTCTAGGCACTAGGGAAGCAGCCATGCTCCCATCCATGAATCAGATGACAAGGGATGTACATTCAAGCAGGAAGAGGCTAACTCTAAACAGAAAAACTATATACATAGAACAATCTCAGACAAGTCTAAGTACCATCAGTTCAGTTCAGTTCAGTTCAGTCACTCAGTCGTGTCCAACTCTTTGCGACCCCATGAATTGCAGCACACCAGGCCTCCCTGTCCATCACCAACTCCTGGAGTTCACCCAAACTCTTGTCCATCGAGTCTGTGATGCCATCCAGCCATCTCATCCTCTGTCGTCCCCTTCTCCTCCTGCCCCCAATGCCTCCCAGCATCAGAGTCTTTTCCAATAAGTCAACTCTTCGCATGAGGTGGCCAAAGTATTGGAGTTTCAGCTTTAGCATCATTCCTTCCAAAGAACACCCAGGACTGATCTCCTTTAGAATGGACTGGTTGGATGTCCTTGCAGTCCAAGGGACTCTCAAGAGTCTTCTCTAGCACCACAGTTCAAAAGCATCAATTCTTTGGCGCTCAGCCTTCTTCACAGTCCAACTCTCACATCCATACATGACCACTGGAAAAACCATAGCCTTGACTAGATGGACCTTTGTTGGCAAAGTAATGTCTCTGCTTTTGAATATGCTATCTAGGTTGGTCATAACTTTCCTTCCAAGGAGTAAGCGTCTTTTAATTTCATGGCTGCAATCACCATCTGCAGTGATTTTAGAGCACAAAAAATAAAGTACCATAAAGACAACAAAATTAGATAAGGAAATGCAGAGGGACTGGGCAAGGGGCTACTTTAGGTAAATCAGAGAGGGCTTATCAGAGGGAAAGCCATTTGAGACTAGAACAAGAAGAAAAGCCAGAAAGAACAGCAAGTGCAAAGGTCCTGAGGTAGAAACAGAGTGATGATGGGTATAGTGTGGCTGAAGTCAAATGATCCAGGGAAGGGGTTTGCTGCAGAAGGAGGGTGGGGGAAGAAGGGACAGTGTGGTGGGCAGGGTCAGATCACTCAGTACTTTGCAGGCTGTAGGGAGAGCCTGAGTTTTATTCTAAATGTGCTGGGAAGCCAGTAGTGAGTTTCAAACGAGGGTGCAAACGTAGAACAATTACTCCATTGGCTCAAGGCACACACTGGGAGGTGTGCTGGCTATTCTGTCACCATGGGCACCAAGACCACTGGCCCACTACGTGTTAGACTTGGATTGGGGGTGATTTTCCAGAAGTTAGTATTGGATTTGCTTTCCATCACCTAGATGCTTCTGAGGAGTAGGATACAAGCTGGCACACTGGTTTGAGAAGAAAGTTCTATAATCTATTCAATACGTATAACCAGGTACCTATTCTAGACATCGTTCTAGAGGCTGGGGAATATAGCAGTGAAGAAGGCACAACTAGTCCATAACCACACAGAGTTCTGTCACTGATGCCAGAAGGTGGCAGGGAAGGGAAGTACCAGAGATGTCAGAGCATTGACGAGGAGCCCCTAATGCAGACTCAAGGGGATCTGAGGAGGCTTCTCAGAGAAAGTAAACTGAAGGATAAGCAGGAAGTGGAAGGGGGGAAAGGAATGGCATCCCGGACAGATTATCATGTGCAAAGGCCCAGAGGTCACAGAGGAAACTGAAGGGACAGCATTATAGCTTGACTGGACCAGAAAATATGAGGGTGAAGCAGTAGGCAAAGCCTCATAAATCACATTGGAACTGAAAATATGAGGGTGGAGCAGTAGGCAAAGCCTCATAAATCACCTTGAGGAGCTTAGAATGTATCTGAGGGGACACAGAGAGCCATGGAAAAGATGCAAGCCACAGGAGAAGGAGAGAGTGGTCAGATCTGCATGTTAGGAAGATCGAGCTGTCTTCAGATAGAGAAGAGAGTAGCAGAAGGTGGAGTGACCACAGGAAGAAGGGACTCCAGTAAGAAGCCTGTTACAGTCATTTCAAGTGAGAGACAGTAGGAGCCTCACCCAGAGAAGTGTCACTGCAGACTGGAGAGAGGAGGATGGATCAGTGAGCCATGGATGAGGTGGCTTCAATAGGACTCCTGACTGGTGGAACGCTGGAAAGGGGAGAAGAAGAAGTCGAGGATAATATCCCTGAACTCCTAACATACAGATATGGTGGTACCACTGGAAAAGAAACAGTCCTTGAGGGTTTGGGGAAGATGATACTCATGAAACATCCAGATCTGCACTGTCCCAATATACTAACTACAAGCCACATGTGGCTACTGAGTATTCAAAATGTGGCTAGAGTGACTGAAATGTGGATTTTTAATGAATTTTAAAACCAAGATCTGATCCAGTTATGAGAAAAATTTTAAGTATGCTCAAGACTTAGTTATATGACTCTACTTTGCCAACTGTAAATTTTATGAAATCTAAATCAAATACTTCAGATGGAAATTTAGCATCCTAATTGCGGTATGCTGTAAGTGTAAAATACATACCACGTTTCAAATGCATAGTACAAAAAAAAAGTGTGCTTCTGTTTCATGTTCTCTTTTCAAAGTTTGTGTGCTTAGTCACTCAGTCGTGTTTGACTCTTGGCAACACTTTGGATTGTAGCCCACCAGGCTGCTCTCCCCATGAAGTTTTCCAGGCAAGAATACTGGAGTAGGTTGCCATTTCCTTCTCCAGGGGATCTTCCTGAACCAAGGATCAAACCAGCATCTCTTGTGTTTACTGCATTGCAGAAAGATTCTTCACCCACTGAGCCATCAGGGAAGCCCTTTTCAAAGTTTCATTTCAGTTCAGTCGCTCAATCGTGTTCAACTCTTTGCGACCCCATGAATCACAGCACGCCAGGCCTCTCTGTCCATCACCAACTCCCGGAGTTCACTCAGACTCACGTCCATCGAGTCAGTGATGC
Organism: Bos indicus x Bos taurus; assembly: GCF_003369695.1. Classification (NCBI taxonomy): domain Eukaryota; kingdom Metazoa; phylum Chordata; class Mammalia; order Artiodactyla; family Bovidae; genus Bos; species Bos indicus x Bos taurus. Next base: position 11,148,862 of record NC_040092.1, on the reverse strand, counting down.
CATCCAGCCATCTCATCCTCTGTCGTCCCCTTCTCCTCCTGCCCCCAATGCCTCCCAGCATCAAGGTCTTTTCCAATGACTCAACTCTTCGCATGAGGTGGCCAAAGTATTGGAGTTTCAGCTTCAGCATCAGTCCTTCCAAAGAAATCCCAGGGCTGATCTCCTTCAGAATGGACTGGTTGGATCTCCTTGCAGTCCAAGGGACTCTCAAGAGTCTTCTCCAACACCACAGTTCAAAAGCATCAATGCTTCGGTGCTCAGCCTTCTTCACAGTCCAACTCTCACATCCATACATGACCACTGGAAAAACCATAGCCTTGACTAGATGGACCTTTGTTGGCAAAGTAATATCTCTGCTTTTCAATATACTATCTAGGTTGGTCATAACTTTCCTTCCAAGGAGTAAGCGTCTTTTAATTTCATGGCTGCAATCACCATCTGCAGTGATTTTGGAGCCCAAAAAAATAAACCCTGACAGTTTCCACTGTTTCCCCATCTGTTTCCCATGAAGTGACGGGACCAGATGCCATGATCTTGGTTTTCTGAACATTGAGCTTTAAGCCAAGTTTTTTACTCTCCTCTTGCACTTTCATCAAGAGGCTCTTTAGTTCTTCTTCACTTTCTGCCATAAGGGTGGTGTCATCTGCATATCTGAGGTTATTGATATTTCTCCCGGCAATCTTGATTCCAGCTTGTGCTTCTTCCAGCCCAGTGTTTCTCATGATGTACTCTGCATAGAAGTTAAATAAGCAGGGTGACAATATACAGCCTTGACGTACTCCTTTTCCTATTTGGAACCAGTTTGTTGTTCCATGTCCAGTTCTCACTGTTGCTTCCTGACCTGCATATAGGTTTCTTAAGAGGCAGGTCAGGTGGTCTGGTATTCCCATCTATTTCAGAATTTTCCACAGTTTATTGTGATCCACACAGTCAAAGGCTTTGTCATAGTCAATAAAGCAGAAATAGATGTTTTTCTGGAACTCTCTTGCTTTTCCGATGATCCAGCAGAGGTTGGCAATTTGATCTCTGGTTCCTCTGCCTTTTCTAAAACCAGCTTGAACATCTGGAAGTTCACGGTTCACATACTGCTGAAGCCTGGCTTTGAGATTGTCAAAGCTTACTGCATGTTTAATATAGAGGCTCAAGCCCTTGGAAATTAACCACTGCTTGCTTTTCACAAGCAGATTTGCATGTGCCAAGTCTTGAGTCCTACCACCTTAGAAGTCAATTTCCCCAAATATCCTAATGAGTTAACATCTCAATTGAAAGAAGTCCTTAATTAATGAAATAAATAAACTAACCTTGAGAACAAAAGTGTTCCCCAAAGCACAATACAGGAATTTGCTAATTTAATGCAATAAATATTTACTAAGAACCTACCGTGGGCAGGACAGTAGTTAAAAGGGTATATTCAGTAACTGCTGCTTTGTGACAAACCACCCCAAATCTCTAGTTTCAGCCAATGATGGCAGTAGTGGTAAAGAAACCACCTGCCAGTGCAGAAGACATAGAGACATGGGTTCAAGGCCCGGGTCAGGAAGATTTCTGGAGGAGGGATTTTTGCCTGGAGAATAACATGGACAGGGGAGCCTAGCCGGCTACAGTCCTGGGGGTCGCAAAGAGTCGGGCACAACTGAAGTGACTTAGCGCGCACGCACACACATGCAGGTCACCTTATCAAGGATGGGCTCTCCTGGCGGCTCTGCTCCACGTCTCTCAGCCTCTTTGGCCGAGTGGCACCATCACTTCCTTCTCACTCTGTGCCAAAGTGAAATATCTAACTGAACCCAAAGACCAGAGGTGGGGAAATACAGGATATACCAAAAAATTTAGGGCAATTTTAAGCTTTAATGACTTTGGGAGTATAAATGTTACCAACTTATAGAATACAACATGTGAATGTTTAACTTTCTTTTACACTTATTTAGGGTTAAAAACTCCAAATATAGTACTTTTACTTTTTTGTTTACATCCCTCTCATTGAAGACGGCAAATGCTAACCAAAACAAATCTTGGCTGCAGGAAAGAACAAAGAATTAAAGTCCATGATACAATTCTACCAGCCAGTGATAGAGATGAGTTTGCAAGGAGCTAGCACTCTGGCTGGAGTGGTGGATGGAGGACAGTGGGCATTGACTGTGGTGCGTGCTTCCAAAAAGTAGGAAGAAACAAATGTAAAATACATTATTATACATTCCATTTCTAAAAATAAACATGAACCAGGCAGTACACTGTCTCATAGGCATCATTTCCTTTACTCCCCACAACAACACAAAGAAGTAAATATCATTAACCCCATTTTACAGACAATAAGTGTAAAAATTAGAGAGGGGAAGTGACTTTGCCAAGGTAGCACGGTAAGTGACGGAAACCACATTCATTCCCAGGTCTGTCAGATTACCAAGCTTGTGCTCGGAACCACTTATCTAGATACTGAATTCCTGAAATTAAATGTAACAGTGACTCAAAGAACAGAGAAGGAATTGAAAGTCTTCTTGGAAGAGACATCCTTTGCCTCTGGGTCCTGGTAATCTGAGTGTGATGGTGATAGGTAGAAAAATAGGAAAGGGAAGAAGAGCACAGAAGTTGGAGGGAAGAGAATGAATCATAAGAGGGCAAATTTTTAAATCCCAGGGCATGTGTGGGAAGAAGCAAGTCCACTGCTTTGGCTTCCCAGGAAAGTTAAGATTCTGGGCTGAGCAGTTGGTATTCAATGCAGTGGGCAATAGGGAAGCACTGAAGGTTTTAGAGCAGGAGGGTGACTTCAGATCAAACTGCCTTTCTGTTAGCCATAAAATGAAGCACGTGCTGAGCAAAGAATAGTGTATTTAAGAGACAAGAGATCAAGCCAAAATCACAGCCAGGCATTTGTGGGGGAGAAGAAATTAGAAAGAGGATTCAGAAAGAATAGTTTGCTGGTGTTTGCAGAGCCCTGCTTGGAATCCGTTATTCATCAACTCTAGTGAGGACAGGGAAAGCTTCACTCAGGGGGCTGCAGAAATTCCTGCAAACCCATCAGACACTCACATTTAGGTAGATGATTAAAAAGCACTTTTTCTAACTGAGTGCCTCTCTTTCTTTTTCTTATGCTATTTAGCATGTCTTCCAATTAACATAAAACTGCATTAGCCAGTTTCTTGAGCCAATAGGAGGGGAAACAAATCACTGCTAGCTTTTCAATATGCCCTCCTAGACTGCAAAGGAAAAGAAAAGGTAATTATGTACATAAGTATGTTGCTCAATCCCCGCATGTAAAAAAACATTCTGAACAACCCCTCTGGCTTCTATTAATTCTGTGCAACTATTATCTAAAATTACTCCAGCAAGCAAAGGCAAGCAGGATATAATGAATAGATTTTTTTAAGTAAATAGTATGGGTGTGCTGTATAGACAATTTCAAGGTGTTAATTGTTAAGAGATGGAAGGAACCTCGGGAATTATGCAATTGAACCCACTCATTTTAGAAGTGAAGGTAGTTTGAGAGGCCAAGGAATTTCTCCAAGTCACGCAGCAAGCTGAGATCTTGGTATACAGAGAAGTGACTTTATCAGAGCAAGTGTGTTTAGAAATGTAAGGTGCCTTTGAGTGTTGACTATCTTGCAGTCGCTGAGCTAAGCATCTTTATGTATCATCTAATCCTTGTAACAGTCCAATGAAGTAGGTATTGCTTTTAATCCACATTTTACAGATGAGAAAACCAAGATTCAAAGAAATAAAGTTACTTGCCTGAGGACCGTTTCTAGTAAATAGTAAAGCTGGAATCTGAACCCAAGTTTAACACAAACCTATGCTCTTTCCACAAGAGTAAATGCAAATTAGAATATTCACTCTGAAATGGATCAGAATACCACCTACAAATATGCCACTTTGACATAAGAATTATCTCAAGCTGAATGCAACTGAGGAAATAGCACACACAGGAAGAGCTCTCTACCCTCTTCTTTCTGTCTAAAAATAAGGCATAAATTTTCCTTGTAAAAGTGAGATGTTTCCACATATAGAAGTGTCCTCTTCTCCCCTACCAAGTAAAGAACCACTTTTATCATTAGAGATTACTTGAGTCTAGTCTGTATATTGCCTATCACCTTCCTCAAATTTACCACCCTTATGGAGCCCAAATCCCCTTTTTCTTTGACTAGTCACTTCTCCACAATTTATCACTCTTTGCTAAGATGGCATATAAACCTCTGAATTTAATCTTTTCTTTAGGCTTTCATTTCTGCGAAGCCCTCATGCACATAAAAATATAGTATGAATAAAATGGGTTTGTCTTTTCTTCCGTTATCTGGTGCTTGTATTTAATTGCAGTCCTGCAAGACATAACTTAAGAGAGTAGAAGAAAAGTTTTCCCTCCCCTTACAGTTCCAAGACCACAAACTCCTATGGCTCTGCCTATTGTAACTAGTAGAAAGACAGAGGAGTGGCCTGTAGGCAAGAAGGAGTCAGTGCCAAGCAGGTGCCAAGAGAACAAAGGTACGTAGGTAAGTGGTGGCTCAACATAGCTTATCCAGAAGATCGCATCACTTGCCTCCATCTTATTAACGGGTTTTTTGTGAGAATCAGGTGATATGCTGTGTATAAATGACCTTTGAAAACTCTGAAGAGTTATACAAACGATAAATTAAACAGACCCTTATAATTATCATTATTTCATCCAAAACTTACCCACAACTTCAATGATCTGCAAGACGAAGAATCCGGAATAGATGAAGAAAGCTTTCAGAGCACTCCAAAATGTTATAAATGCCACCTGATGACAAAGAAACCCCAAATAGTCACTCAGAGTCTACTGACTCTTGATGGACACACAACTAAAAGTTACCAGGTTTCCCAATTTCACAGGAGATTCAAAATTCCAATTTAGAATAAGAAGGATGTTGCTTAGATGTGATAGATGATAGAGAGATAGAAAGGGGAAAGCTTTAAAAGCAAATAAAGAGGTTTGCTGTCTGGGGCAAATAAGCATAAGGGCAAACAGCTCTCCATTCCTCAGTCAGGGAGAAATCACAGGACAGTGAAAAGAAAAAGAGTGTGGAACCATCTAGAACTATGGTTGCATCTAACCTCTACCACTTACAAAGCCTATGAACTTCAAGGGTTCATAGGTGCAAGTTGACGGCACCTCCCTGAGTTGGTAGTTCTAAAAAAAAGTACAAATTCTTTAATACTTCCACCTTCAAGAGGTGTAGAGCCTAATTCTCCTCTCCTTCGAACAAACAGAATTAAGCATTGCTTAATTGACAGAATTGCCAATGTTCACCTACAGAGACTAAGTCTTAAAAGGTATTACGGCTTCCATTGTGATCTCTGTCTCTCCTGGATCATTCCATGCTGTGAAGTCATGTAGGTAGCTTATGGAAAGATCCATGAGGCAAGGAACTGAGGCTTCTGGCCAAAAACCATGTGAATGGAAGTAAATTTTTCAGCCCCGTCACATCTTCAGAGATTACAGTCCATGCCACCCTCTGACTGCAACCTCATGAAATTCTCGGCCAGAACCACCCAAGCTGCTCCTGAAACACTGATTGCTCAGAAACTATGGAAGATCATAAATGTTTGTTGTTTAAAGCTGTTCATTTGTTATACAGTGATCAATAATGAATACACACTGAGCCACAGTTTCTCCATCTATCAAATGGGAATAATAACAGATAATAGGGAACATAAATAGGAATCTGCACGATATCTAGCAGATGCCTGGCATGTGGTCATTGGTGAATACGTGTTAGCTTCTTTCCCACCTGCCCCTCAAACACACCTGAGAGCATAACTTTGGAAAGGATGCAAACAATTTTATATCATAGGAAAAAAGTTAAATTGTTTCCCTACCCTCTTTTAGAAAGCAAAACAGTTTTCAAAACGGGGGTGATTCTTGGAGTGAAAGTGAAGTCCCTCAGTCGTGTCCAACTCTTCGCAACCACATGGACTGTAGCCTACCAGGCTCCTCCATCCATGGGATTTTCCAGGCAAGAGTACTGAGGTGGGTTGCCATTTCCTCCTCCAGGGGATCTTCCCAACCCAGGAATTGAACCTGGGTCGCCCACATCGCAGACAGACGCTTTACTGTCTGAGCCACCAGGGAAGCGTTTCTTGGAATGACTGTCATTAAAATTACCCTCAGTAAGATAGGAAAGTTTTAACGACACATGAGCAAATAGAAACACAGTCCTTGATCTACCAGATACCAACTTGGCCACTTTACCAGCTGTGTTCCCTTGGAAAAATCACTTAACCTCTCTGAACTTTGTGTTCTGCATATAAATATAGATGACCTCAGGGGTGTATGTTTCAGCCACCTGGAAAATGTACTTATTTATTGATAGAACTTCTCCTACCTTGGGGTTCCAGATTAAAGGGTCAGCTATGGAGAAGGCCAGAGCTGATGACCTGGCAAATGTTGCTCCTTCAGTCATCCACAACCAACAGACACACACACACATACACAACTAGGCAGCATGCTGGAGAGTGAGCAGCATACTGCATTCTCTTCACTTCAAGACTGCTTTCGGTACGCATTTTAATAAAACTTCTCTTACAAAGAAGTTGGGATGGGAATAGAAGAGCCTTACATATGGTGACTTGTCTCAGTCATGCCAGATAAGGTTGGTCCCATTTCTGCAGTAGTAAGTATGCTGCTGCTGCTGCTAAGTCGCTTCAGTCGTGTCCGACTCTGTGCGACCCCATAGACGGCAGCCCACCAGGCTCCCTCGTCCCTGGGATTCTCCAGGCAAGAACACTGGAGTGAGTTGCCATTTCCTTCTCCAATGCATGAAAGTGAAAAGTGAAAGTGAAGTCACTCAGTCGTGTCCGACTCTTAGAGACCTCATGGACTGCAGCCTACCAGGCTCCTCCGTCCATGGGATTTTTCAGGCAAGAGTACTGGAGTGGAGTGCCATTGCCTTCTCTGAGTAGCCTCCTGCCATCTCTTCCACACACCCACCCCAAAAACAGCCAACGGATATCTGGGAGTGTTTGGAACTGAACAGAATGAAGCCATGGAGGTGAACGATAATTAAAACACAGGTGGAGAAAGCAAAAAAAGTGCTCCTTTAACATGAAAATTGAGAACCTGGCTGCCAGGAAGCTCCGTTTTGAGCCAGGTAGGCTGGGGGTTTTGTTAGTGAGACACTAAGAAGACATGGAGGTGGGTGGAGAGAAGCTTTGGGCTCAGGAAGATTAAAGAATCTTTAATAGTTTGTGGGGGTGGCAGAATCTCAAGAATACCGAGGGGGTCCCTAAATTCCTTTCCCCATGGCTGGGGTGCAATTTTTTAAAATTACTGTTACCCACTTGAGCTGTATGTTCAAGGTGTGAAATGAAAATATCTCCTGCCATATCAATAAACAAGAAATGTCACAGCCATCAAATGCAAATTTGTTGTTCAGTCACCCAGTCAGGTCTGACTCTTTGTGACCCCATGGACTGCAGCATGCCAGGCCTCCCTGTCCTTCACCATCTCCCAGAGTTTGCCCAAGTTCACATTCATTGCATCAGTGATATCGTCCAGCCATCTCAACCTCTGATGCCCTCTTCTCCTTCTGCCCTCAATCTTTCCCAGCATCAGGGATTTTTCCAATGAGTCATCTGTTCACATCAGATGACCAAAATACTGGAGCTTCAGCTTCAGCATCAGTCCTTCCAGTGAACATTCAGCGTTGGTTTCCCTTAAGATTGTCTGGTTTGATCTCCTTGCTGTCCACGGGACTTTCGGGAGTCTTCTCCAACATCAGAGTTCGAAGGCATCAATTCTTGGGCATTCCACCTTCTTTACAGTCCAGCTCTCACAACTGTAAGTGACCGCTAAGAAAACCATAGCCTTGACTGTACGGACCTTTGTCGGCAGAATAATATCTCTGCTTTTCAGCACACTGACTAGGTTTGTCATGGCTTTCCTGCCAAGAAGCAATTGTCTTCTGATTTCATGACTGCAGTCACTGTCCACAGTGATTTTGGAGCCCGAGAAGAGGAAATCTGTCACTGCTTTCAACTTTTCCCCTTCTATTTGCCAAATGTGAATGAGGGCTCTCAAAACTTCAATCCAGTGGATGCTGCCAGCCTCCACGGTGACTGCTGAGGAACTGGGAGAATTCGAGAAGCAAGGGAAACAAGGAAACAGGATGGGCCGCAGATAGCTGAGGCGCATATGAAGGGAATGAGTTCAGTGAGCCTAGAGGCTTGCATCTTCCTATACACAGAACGCTAAATTCCTTAACTGATACCTGATCTTCAATGTTCAACTGCCTACTCCCTTTGTTGCAAACTGTACAGAGCCTGACTTTCCCTCCTGCCTCCTTGGAGCAGTTTTCTAAGAGCTACTGAGATGGTGTCTCCCAGGTTCGGAGTCCTAAACATTCCCACCAAATAAAATAACTCGCTACTTTCAGCTTGTGACTATATTTTTTATTCGACAAAGGACATAAAAGATAATAAATGCCTCCAATAGCAGATTAAGAAATAAGCATCCTGGGCTCCCTAGTGGCTTAGTGGTAAAGAATCTGCCTGCCAGTGCAGGAGACACAGGTTCGATTCCTGGTCCGGGAAGATCTCACATGCTTTGCAGGAACTAAGCCCATGCACCACGACTACTGAGCCTGTGCTCTAGAACCTGGAAGCTGCTGCTACTGAGCCCACGTGCCTTGGAGCCTGTGCTCTGCAACAAGAGAAGCCACCGCAATAAGAAGCCCACGCACCACAACTAGAGAAAAGCCTGCACGGCAATGAAGACACAACACAGCCAGAAATAAATATTTTTAAAAAAAGAAATAAACCTCCCAGGATATCTGAAGGCTCTTGTGTGCCCCCTCCCCAGTCATAGCCCCCACCACATCCACTGAGGGAATCTCTGCTGTGAAGTTGGTGTTTTCGGTCTCATGTGTCTCTATACTTTTACTGCCCATGTGTGTAATGTGTATCCCTGACTTTATTCAATTGCTTTGCGTAGTTTTAAACTTTATAGAAATAACATTCCACATGCATTTAGGGGCAACTTGCTTTTATTGCTCTCGACATCATGTTTTTTGGAGGATTCACTCACACTGATTCACAAAGCCCGAGCTCATTCATTTTCAGTGGCATGAATCTAATGTATACACCCACTTTCCTGTTGATAAGGGGCTAATTTACATCCCCACTCCCAAATACACTGTGAAGAAAAGATTATAAAGGGAAACGGATTTAAACATTGAAGGCGTCCGTTTGTCAGAGTGTTGCCATGTGAAACGAGCCAAACGCTTTTCATATCTACCTCAGAGGGCTTCCATCAGGATTGAGGAACATGATGATAACAACAGAAGTGAACATTTATCAAGCGCTTATGGTGTGCCCGGCTTCAGGCAAAAAAGTTTTGCATCGATAGTGCATTTAACCTTCAGCACAACTTTGTTGATGGAGCAGCTCCTGTCATCCCATTTTACAGATGAGGACACTGAGGCTCAGAGAAAAGGGAAGTGACTTTGCCTGAAGACAAATTGCTTGGAGGAGGCAAGAGTGGCACTTGAACTAAGGTTTCTATGAGAATGCTTCACTCTAGACCCCATGCTAGAAAAGAGCTCAGGGCAGAGTCTGGCACAGAACAAGCCATTCAATCAATGGTAGTTGCTGTTATTAGTAATAATGAACCATTTTTGAGCCAGGCAGGATTCTCAGAACTGGCATTAATTATTCAGCTCACCTGGGGAGAGTGACTTGCAGTGGAGCCTGTATTTAAACTAGGAGGAGGGAAATAGATGGCAGAGCGGATCTACCATTCCCATAATCTGATTCTAATTATACCCCCAGGGAGTGCCCTAAATCCATAAACACTGGGAAGCTGCACCACTGTGATTCAAAATCTGTGTTATGCAATCTTTTTCTCTAGGTTTACAGCTCAGGGTGAAGAAATTATGCACTTCTTGGAGCCACAAGGTATAATTCTGAATCCTCCAAGTGTATTAACTCACTCAGGCCTCACAGCAATGAAGGAAACAACTTTTGTCATCCCATGGGACACCCAGAAGCTAAGGATCAGGAGATCAAGCCATAACCTAAAGCCACTGAGTTAGTGACTGTGGTATAATAGCAAATATATGTTTGGTCTCTGTCCTTGGTTGCTTACACAGAGCTCCTAGAACTCTTGTCATTTCCTAAATGACAGGATGCTGTGTGCTTAGTCGCTCAGTTGTGTCTGACACTCTGCGACTCCATGGACTGTGGCTCGCCAGGCTCCTCTGTCCATGGGATTTTACAGGCAAAAATACTGTAGTGGGTTGCCATTACCTCCTCCAGGGGATCTTCCCGACCCAGGAATTGAACCTGTGCCAACTGTGTCTCCTGCATTGCAGGCAATTCTTTACTCACTGAGCCATCTAGGAAACCCCCAACAGAGTGCTAGGAGCATCTTTTGTTACAGTAGTTGGTCTTAGTCCCCTGTTCTTGACACAAGAGCTTCTAAGACCCTTGGATCTCTGGAGTGATGTGTATTTTAATGCTGATGAGATGACAAGTTGATGAGAGCCCCTATAGAGTTTCAGGATTGAAGCTGGTTATGGAAAGATGGAGACATAATTAGAGGGTTGGAACTTGCAGCCCCAAACCCCTCCCAACCTCCAGGAAGGGAATAAGGGCTAGAGTTGTCAGTTAATCATCAAAAGCCAATGATTTAATCAATCATGTCTGTGATGTGGACTGCGGACTACGTTAGTCACTCAGCTGCGTCCTAGTCTTTGCGACCCCACGAACTGTAGCCTGCCAGGCTTCTCTGTCCATGGAATTCTCCAGGATTCTGGAGCAGATTGCCATTCCCTTCTCCAGAGGAACTTCCCAACCCAGGGATCAAACCCTGGTCTCCTGCCTCTTTACTGTTTGAACTACAGGGAAGTCTGTGATGGGATCTCCATAAAAACCCTAAACAGTGGGGTTCAGAGAGGTTCCCCTTCCCATGCTAGAGGGGGCACACCCCAACTCCCCTGGGGCAGATGCCTCTTCAACTGGCTGTTCCATCAACTAGTTGAGGTATATTACAATGGGTACAGTGTTTCACGAAAGGAAACATGTATCAGTTTCAATTACACAAAGCAGAACTCCTAGAACCAGAGATAAGGTGGTTACCAGGGGCTGGGGTGGGGGTGGGGGTGGGGAATGAGTTATTAGTCAAAGGATATAAAGTTTCAGTTATAAGATGAGTAAGTTCTGGGGATCTAATATACAGCATGATGATTTTAATTAATACTACATTGTTTGCTAAAAGAGTAGATCTTTTACTTAAGAATTTTTATTTTATTTTATTTATTTATTTTCTGGCCTCCTGTGAGGCACGCAGGATCTTAGTTCCCTGACCAGGGAACAAACCCACATCCCTGTGGTGGAAGTACAAAGTCTTAACCACTGGACCCCCAGGAAAGTCCCAAGAGTAGATCTGAAGTGTTTTCATTACCAACAACAGCAACAACAATAAAAAGGTACTATATGAGTTTGTGGATGTGTTAATTACTCTGATTGCTACTAGTAATCATTTCACAGTGTATACACATATTAAATCATCACATAGTAGACCTTAAAATCACATTGAACAACCAAAGTATATACAATTTTTACTATACAATGTAGACAAAATACACATTTTTTGTATATACAATGAATATATAGTATATATAATGTATACAAAATATACAATATAACTCAGTAAAGCTAGATGGAAAATAAAATTCAATTTTTTCTTTAATTATATGATTTTCTTTTCATATTTCAGAGGCCACTTTATTTTTTCAGTGTGCAAATATTACTACAGGCCTTTGTAAGACTCATAAGCTCCTAGCACTGATATCACAGTACCAGATGGATAAACCAGATCTCATCTCAGATACATGAAAAGAAAGTCAACTTTCTCTTGTTACACAGATACCATGACTCGCTCGTGCCTTCCTCCATGTTGGCCCTTCCAGTGTGGCAGGCGATATGGAAAGATGCTGACAGCAGAGCACCAGGAAGACAGAGGATTAACCACTGCCCCACCCCACTCCCTGGAAAAGAGAGGCCAATTGCTGGCATCTAAAACATCTGATGGGAAGATGTTACACATCTGTATTACCAACTAACCTCACCTCGAAGAATCTGTCATCACTGCAAATACTAGAAAATGACTACCATCCTAATTACAAGGACTGTACAAGAGGCCAGGGTTAGGCAAGGAGGTTTCTGGCTTCTCCTCCTCCTGGTTAGTTTCCTATTCTGTCTGGCATCCTTGCAACACGTTACACTTGGGGTCCACTTCCTCCTTAAAGCTTTCCCCAGAAACCGCTGCTGCCACTAATGTAAATCATTTTTATTGAGCACTTATTATATGCCAGGCACCACACCAAGTACATTCTCCTCCTCCTCCCACCCACTTCGCTTATTCATGGTCCCTGGCTGGTAAGATCTTTTAAGTTTCTAAACTCGATCTAGGTTTCTCTACGGAATTCAATTCTGGCCATGTACTCCCCCAGAGGAGCTGTCTCTCTTGACTCACACCATCCAAACTCACAAAAGACCGATGTATAAATCAGAGGGCCAATGTACTGACTGCTGTTGAGACTCAGAAGTGCTCAGGGAAGAAAAGCTCATTTTCTTCACCAAGCACATTTTCTTCCTGTTACAAACCTGTACCAGAAAACATAGTATACACTACTTCTGTCCCTCTCACTATCCCTTGCACACTGATGTGACAACTTCTGTCAATACCTATGATTCTTTACCAGGTCTTTCTCTGGCTGCTGAAGCCTGCTAAGCCAGTGTGTAGAGTGCATCAGGAGTAGCCCTTCAGTGATGACTGGTGTGAGTGAAGGACATGTTCTTCCTCACCCACACAGCTTTGCACACCATGAGCAACTGTGAAGCACGTGCTACACAGCCTCCCAGTTGCCCTCAGCAAGATGCTACTGCTTACTGCCCTTCTCTGTCTCAGTTCCCTGCCCGACTAGTGCTTCGGGGAATCACCTGTCAGATAAACTCCTTGCACTGAAACCCTGTCTCAGGGTCTGCTTTTGGGGGGACCCAGCTTCCCAGGTGCTAGCAGTAAAGAATCCACCTGCCAATGCAGGAGACGCAAGAGACACGGGTTTGATCCCTTGTCAGGAAGATCCCCTGGAGGAGGAAATGGCAACCCACTCCAGTATTCTTGCCTGGAAAATTCCATAGGGAGAGGAGCCTGGTGGGCTACAGTCCGTGGGCAAAGAGCCAGACATCACTGAACAACTAAGCACAACTCTGCACAAGCCTCATAACCTTGAGGCCCTGCATTCTAGGCATTTGCCAATGTATAAACAGGTTCTTTTGCTTACTAGTCTAGGAACACCTTTGTGGACAGTTCTGGGCACATAGACTGACCTGTCTGGAGGCCCTGAACTCAATTCTATAGATCCTCAGTTAACACAGCCTCTCTTCAGAAGACAACCCAATTGATCAGCTTTTTGTGCTTTTAATCACAATCCCCATTCAGGCACCTTCTGACATAGTAGGAAGGGTTCTAGGCTCTCCTAACTCATCAATCACACACATACCCCCATCCGAGCTTCCCTGATAGCTCAGTTGGTAAAGAATCCGCCTGCAATGCGGGAGACCTGGATTTGATCCCTGGGTTGGGAAGATCCCCTGGAGAAGGGAAAGGCTACCCTCTCCAGTACTCCAGCCTGGAGAATTTCATGGACTGTACAGTCCATAGGGTGGCAAAGAGTCAGACACAACTGAGCAATTTCAAAGCTTTAGGATGGTCATTTACTTTTTTCTTATAACAGATTCTTAAATACATTAAAAAACAGTTTCATTCTTATAGTAATTAAAACATGACAAATAAGGTAAAGACCCTCTTGAACACCACCCTTCTTCAGGAATCTCAGTCCCCTTTTCCTCTCCCCTGTAGTCAGTTTGGTATATACATTTCCAGTCTTTTCCTATGAGTTTACACAGATATATTAAGTCATGGAAATATATATATAGGTGAGGTTAACATAAATGGTTGAACTGTTCCAATATCTGAGCAAGCATAGTTGGCTTGCTCAGATACTGGGGCAAAGAGGGAAAGGGGAAGGAGAAACCTGTTGGTGGTCAAACATCAAATACAGACTCCAACTCTTTATTATACTTGATTTATGTCAACTTGGGTAAGCACTTCGCTGCATAAACCACATATCCTCTAGATCAATAGACAGTCACTAATCAATTTACCTTCGACTCTGACTTTAGCAGATCATATCAGGTTAAACTTGTTGCTGCTCCTGACTCCATTCCCCCATATGAAAAACTGTTAAAGAAACCCACCTAGTGAGAGATATATGTAAGCTAATCACTCATCTTTTGTTGAGCAATTATTTATATAGGAACTATTCCTAGAACTTTTGCCTTAGTTAACTCTTTGCCACATAACAATTCTCTGAACTAATGGTTTTTATTATCCCTATTCTATTGGAGAGGAAACTGACATATAGAGAGGTGAAATGATTTGATTTGCATAGCCAGTAAGTGGCAGACATAGGACTCAAAGCCAGGCTGTTCAGATCTAGAGCCCAAGCCCCTAACCACTATGCTGAAATGTGGACTCCTTCAGCAGAGTGGCAAATACATGGTCCCAAGACTACACAGAATGCAGTGTGAATGATATCCTGGAGTTGTGAAACAAATTGGGTCTGTGTGCACCTAAGAATGCCTGGCATATAGTAAGTGCTCAATAAACACCAGTGACTTAATTAATAACTTTACGTATAACAATAAAAACAAAGAAGCATTATATTATCCATGAGGATATAAAAACCAATACAATAAAATCAGCTGAAGAGCTCCAGCTCACACATTGAACATTATCTCAACATCCATGTCAACAGCCACTGAGGAGAAATTGCCCTCTACTCATCAGAATGAGAGCACCAGGAAGGCAGAAACTGGATGAATAAATGGATGGGTAGGTGGACGGATGGATGAATGAATGGATGGATGAATGTTTGTGGATTATTGGATGGATGGTGGGGTATATGGATGGATGAATGATTGCATGAATTAATGGATGGATGACAACAGAATAAACAGATAGGTGGGTGGGTAGGTAGATAGGTGACATGAGCAGTTAAAATCATGAACTCTTTAGTTAGACTGCTTGGGTTCAGAGCCTAACTCTGTAAATTATTCCAAGAATAAATATGGAATTAAAAAGCCTGGAAAGCAACCCAAAATTAGACTCCGAGAAGGAATAGACCATGTGAATGAAATAATAATCAAACATCAGAGCCAATAGGAACTGATTTAATCAAACATCTTCCTTGTCCTACTGGAAACACTGGGATTCGGAGACAGAAAACTACTTGTCCAAGATGACACAGTTGATTAGTGGCAGTAAGGACACAAGTTCAAACTTTCTGACTCTCTTTTATTCAACAAACATACATTGAGTACCTACTATGCTCTAGGCAGTGTACTAGATGCTGGAGATATCACACTGAGCAAAATAGACACAGGAACTGTCCTTAGGGCAGTTAAAGTCTAATGGGAAGTTATGTGGGATAATGTTATATGGGAGGAGTACCAGGATTTAGGGGATCATATAACAGTGAGAGGAGAAGGCAACGGCACCCCACTCCAGTACTCTTGCTTGGAAAATCCCATGGACGGAGGAGCCTGTTAGGCTGCAATCCATGGGGTCGCTAAGAGTCAGACACGACTGAGTGACTTCACTTTCACTTTTCACTTTCATGCATTGGAGAAGGAAATGGCAGCCCACTCCAGTGTTCTTGCCTGGAGAATCCCAGGGATTGGGGAGCCTGGTGGGCTGCCGTCTATGGGGTCGCACAGAGTCGGACACGACTGAAGTGACTTAGCATAGCATAGCATAACAGTGAGAAGGCAATGGCACCCCACTCCAGTACTCTTGCCTGGAAAATCCCATGGACGGAGGACCCTGGTAGGCTGCAGTCCATGGGGTCGCTAAGAGTCAGACATGACTGAGCGACTTCCTTTTCACTTTTCACTTTCATGCATTGGAGAAGTAAATGGCAACCCACTCCAGTGTTCTTGCCTGGAGAATCCCAGAGACAGGGGAGCCTGGTGGGCTTCCATCTATGGGGTCGCACAGAATTGGACACAACTGAAGCAACTTAGCAGCAGCAGCAGCAGCAGCAGCATAACAGTAAGAAGCACTCTAACCTGGTGATCAGGGAAGACTTCCTTGAGGAGGCATTATAGTTAAGACCTAGAGACAATTGAAAAGATGGATAGGAAGCATTCTGGAAGAACTATGTATTAAATAGCTCTATGACCCTGAGCAAACTACCTAATTTCCCTGGACCTCGTATTCCTCATTTTTAAATGTGGAAAATAAATGACAAAATAGATAGCACTCAATAAATGTTAGTTCTCAACCACCAGAGAAGTTCCCTCACTCATTATTTCTAATAGAGAATGTATCAGTCAGCTTAGGCTAGGTTATGGTGCAGTAACAAATATACTAAAACCGCAGTGCTTTAATACAATAAAAATTTACTCTCCCCTAGCACAGAGTCTTCTGTGGTTCCAGGTAACTCAGAAATCCAGGTGAAAATAGTACTCTGATTCCACATTTTCAACATGAAGCCTTCACAATTCACACAGCAGGAAAAAAGTGCCCAGAGCACTCATAACCATTCCTATGCCTAAGCCTGGAGGTGACGCACACTCTCTGCTCATAGACCATCGGCCAGAACTAGTCTCAAGGCTCCACTTAAGTGCAAAGGGACCAAGAATGCAGCCGAGAACATGGACTGTCTGATGAGCATTACTATCTCGCCACAGTGGGGATACACACAAGGACATAATTACAATTCCCATATGTGCCAGCAAGGGTCTGACTGTGGATGGGCTGGCCACGGCTCCTGAATTAAGACTTCAGAAGTCAGCAGACACATGTATAAAACCATAGAGAAAAAAGAAATAAATGACTGTCCATCATAGAACTGTTCTCAAAACCAGGGTAGGAGTCTTGAGAGTTATCCATCCCTACAGCCTGGCCACAACCAAGCAATGATTTCATTTCTAAGCACAAATCACTAAAAAACAATGCAGAGCACAGAAATTCAGCCACACAATTCCCACAACACCTGTAAAAACAGCCTGACATGGCACAATGCCCAGGATTTATTTACTGGGTCCTGTTCTGAGTAAAAAGCTCAGCACATCATGGCCTGTGCCTGACCAGTACCTGGGTTCAGCTCAGATCCAATAAGAATCAACAGAGGTCTCAAAGGAGAAAGATGGTCTCACAGGACTGAGACCAATAGGAGACATTGACCGATTTAAAGGGGCAGTTGCTCCTCAACACCACCTAGGCATTAGTACTTGGGATTATTTTTAAATTTCTAAGAGAAGTTGGAGATCTGGATTTTTCTGTGAGATCTCTTTGATTTTTGTAAAGTGGGAATTAAATAAAGTTATTAAAAATATTCTTTAAGTTGAACAAAACACATCTGCTGTCCAGATTCATCTAGTGGGGCTACCATGGAACAGGCCTGCTGTGAAGCCAGACTCCAATTCTCTCTATTCAGACTCTGAAAAAAATGTAGCCCAGAGCCTTCAGAAAATGAGTCATCCCACCATCAGTAGCGTTAAAAGAGAAAAGCTGCCATCAACCAGTATGACACCAGTTAGGGAGTGGTTATGTAAATTAAGTTGCCCAATAAAATATTACACACCCATTAAAGATGTTGTTCATGAAGACAGGAAGGACAGACAGACATGCATAGGGAGAAAATGCCAACAGAAAAGCATACAAATCTGTTCTTATGTACAATAAAAATAATCTGCATATCAAAACTGTATAGCAAAAAAAGATGAAAAGAAATGCACCAAAATGTTCATGGCAGTCCTTTTGGTGTTAGAATTATGGAGAGTTTTCATTTGTTCTTTTTACTTCTCCCCAAATCATTTAATGAGTTTGTCCTTTTCATAACAGGAGGGAAATACATATTAAAAATTAAGCAGTTGTTGGTGTGTGCATGAAAGAATTTTAGACCTCGGAAAAAATGTTAGTGGTCATCAAGTTCAAAACTTCTGACTCAACAGAAGAGGAAATTGAAGCCCAGAGAGGTTGAATACCTTTCCCATGGTCACACAGCAGCAAAGCCAGAATGAACTCAGCTATCTTGATGTCAGTCTGGGTTCAGGTATAACAGGCTACTGACCCAGACATAACATAGAGAAAAGGAAAATCAAAAAGGAAAAGGAAGGCAGGAGGAAGGGAGGAGGGGAGGAAAAATCTCAAAACTTCCCAAGCTACCTATCTTTTTTTCCCTAAACATTTCACATTATCTCTAGACCTGCCCGTTTCCATAAAGGCTGACGATCTTAATTTTGCCAAGACTCTGCAAAACATTTCCTCTCTGTAATATTCCCCAAGGGAGGAAAACTTGCAGGAAGTAACCAAAGAACAATTTTTACCTTCTAACTTAATTACTGCTACTTTCTTCAATTAGGGCGCTCACCAAGAACTGAGATTTAAATGTTCCCCCCTCTAAGCTGGTGTGTAATGAGTGGACACAGAATTAAGAAAAGTTCATTTTGAATGTCAGTGTAATTCCTATGGGGGAATATTACCTCCCTGATCCATTAGTGCTTTGACGGTTTTAGGAATTTAATATTTTAGTCACATCTTGCAAACCAATCTGCACAAATTTACTAATAAAAAGACTATCTTGCTAAAAGTTAGCAAGCCAGCTAACTTCCCCCTGCCGCTGTGACATACAAAATACAAAAATTATGTTAGCTAAGCTCTGGATTAGGGCTTCCCTGTGCTCAGTTGGTAAAGAATCCACCTGCAATGCAGGTGACCCCAGTTTGATTCCCAGGTCTGGAAGATCCCCTGGAGAAGAGACAGGCTATCCCTTGGAGAAGGCATATCCCCTGGAAAAGGGAGAGCCATGAAATTAAAAGATGCTTACTCCTTGGAAGAAAAGCTATGACCAACCTAGACAGCATATTAAAAAGCAGAAACATTATTTTGCCGACAAAGGTCCATCTAGTCAAAGCTATGGTTCTTCTAGTAGTCATGTATGGATGTGAGAGTTGGACTATAAAGAAAGCTGAGCGCCGAAGAATTGATGCTTTTGAACTGTGGTGTTGGAGAAGACCCTTGAGAGTCCCTTGGACTGCAAGGAGATCCAACTAGTCTATCCTAAAGGAATTCAGTCCTGAATACCCAGTGGAAGGACTGATACTAAAGCCGAAACTGCAATATTTTGACCACCTGACGTGAAGAACTGACTCATTGGAAAAGACCCTGATGCTGGGAAAGATTGAAGGCAGGAGGAAAAAGGGACGACAGAGGATGAGATGGTGACATCGCATCACTGACTCGATGGACATGAGTTTGAGCAAGCTCCAGGAGTTGGTGATGGACAGGGAAGCCTAGCGTGCCACAGTCCATGGTGGGGGTCACAAAGAGTCGGACACAACTGAGTGACTGAACTGAACTGAAGCCCTTGATTAAAAATGGCCTCAAATGGAGGAGACTCTTCCTAAAGTCATAGCTTGTTAAAAAAAAAGTCGGGGGCAGCTAACAGGAAAGATGGGGTGTTAGGTAGGGATGGGGTAAGGAAGCAAGGGGAGACAGAAAGAGGCAGAGAGATACCCTGGTGGTCCAGTGGTTAGGACTAGATGCTTTCAGTGCTGGGGCCATGGGTTTGATCCCTAGCAGAGGAACTAAGATCCCACAGGTTGTGGGGTGTGGTCAAAAAAAAGAGGAGAGACAGAAAGAGAGTTTAATATAAAGTCCATAGAGAGAAATGGAGAGATGAGGAGAGAAAGACAGACAAAAGAGTGAGACAATATATAGACACAAAGAGAGATTGAGAAGCAGACAGACAGAGGCAGAGACAGGAAGACAAAGAAACTGACAGAGAGCAATAGAGTAAGAGGGGAAGTGAGAAGTGGGTGCCGATCTTCCTTCAGCCTTAAAGCCCTCATCACGTCATCATCATCACAGCAGCAAACCATAATCACTCTGTCACCCGGGTTCAGGGTGTCCACTGAGATTGAGAACAAAGTCAAAATAAAGTGGGTTGTTAGGATCCCAGGCAAGACAGGAAGAGAAGGACCAACACAGCTCTCTGGCAGAAAGTTAGACTCTCAGGACTCTGAACCTTGGACGTGGAGGCAAGTCTTCTGGTGCTTTCTAGGAAAGCTGGTCCCCAAAGCATCCATTTTCTGCTCCCTGCCCAGACAGTACTAACAGGGAATGAGGGTGAAGCTTCACGTGGCTCTGAAGCACTTCCTATTACATGGACTAATGCCTGCAGGCCAGGGAAATGCCAGGCTCAAAACCTGTGTGCTCTTTCTCTCCACTGTGGCCTGAATGCATCACACATGTTCGTCAGCACAAACTAAAGCTTTTTTGTCCCCCAGACTTCATTGGTCTTCACAAACTTGGAATTTGGCCTAGATTTTCTCTTTCAGCTGATATTTACACAGAAAAAAAAAAAAAGAGCGATAATATTATCAGCAGGCAGTTTTTGACCACTGATTGTGTGACAGGCATTGGGCCACATTTTACAAGAATTATGTCATGTCGTGCTCACCACAAAACTCTTTACATTTCAGTAACGGTATTTTTTAGGCAAGAAAAGTGTGGCTCAGAGTTATGTTTTGTTTAAGAGCACATTGCTAATGGGTCAGGTAGAAAAGATTTGAACCCATGAACCAGCTCTTCACCACACAGCCTCTAAGTCTCTGCTGTGAAGGTTCATTTAGTTAAAGAATGCAGTTCCAGGGAATTCCCTGATGGTTCAGTGGTTAGGACTCTGCATTTCCACTGCAAGGGAGCATGGATATGATCCCTGGACCAAAACTAAGTTCCCACAAGCCACACAGCCAGAAAAAAAAAAAAAGAGAATATGATTCCAAGTAGCCAAGAAAATGGTTCCTGAAATTGCCATGCTCCCTTCCTCAACAGGGCTTTGCATAAGTAATTTAATTAATAAATTACTTAATTATTAAGACAGTGAATGAAATAACTAGAAATATATGTTAAAATCAAAATTAGAAGTATGAAGATGGGGAAATGCCGTAAGAATCAGCTAAGGGAGTTGAAAGTAGTTGCCTCTAAGGATGGACTAGGAAAGAAGTGGGAAATATGATTATTCTGTTATAAATATGTGATAATTGACTTCTCAGCTATATGCATGTATTATGTCAATAAGTTAAATCATAAAAATTAAAAGCAATGACTTTATTGGAATTTTTTTAAATATAAGAAGAAAGATGAAAGGGAAGGAGAGAGGAGTTTTTCAAATGGGAAGAGAATGGAGTGGTGAGGGAGGGGAGGATGTCGGGGAGGGAAGACACATCCCAGAAAGCAATCCATGCAGTTCAAAGGGTCTGGGCTTGCGCTTAGTCACTCAGTTGTGTCCGGTTCTTTGAGACCCCACGGACTGCAGCCCATCAGGCTTCTCTGTCCATGGGATTTTTCAGGCTAGAATATTGGAGGGGGTTGCCATTCCCTCCTCCAGGGGATCTTCCCAACCCAGGGATCAACCCGTGACTCCTGCACCTCCTGCACTGCAGGCAGATTCTTTACTGCTAAGCCAACAGGGAAGCCCTGGGTACCCACAATCTAATTCTCAGAATGAGGAGTCACTGCCAACCTTGAGCTACACAGTGGAATGGAAGGAGGCCTCTATGAAATTGTATACAAAATGAAGTTAAATGTGAATTTTCCAGGTTCTGTGTTTTTGACCAGATTATCAAAGGAAGCTGTGATGAAAGGTTCAGTTCAGTTAGGAACTAGTAAAAAACAAGGTAAAAAAATTTTTTTTTATTTTTAAAAATGAAAAGGGTTCACGTAAAGTTCTAGATTTCCGACTCTGTCCGCCAAAATACAGTAACGCTGAGCCTGTAGTTTCTCATGGTAATGATTGCCCAGAGCTGAGTTGCAGCTGCTCCCTGTATAACAGGGAAGAGCAAATCTGACTTGATATTGGCTCTATTGGTATTTCTTTACTTTAACCCCTGTATTCTATTGCTTTTGCTACAGATTAAGAATGTTGCCTATAGCCTGAAATATACTGGATAGCCCATTTCCAAGGCTCTGTCCTTTAAAGGTATAACACGTTTCCATCATATAGAGATTAAAAAAACTGCAAAACAGAGAGTAACATTTCTCATGTTGGAAGTTTACAGGAATATGGTGACCTGACCTATATGGACAACTGCAAAAACACAGGATTCTCACAGGGTGAAGTTTATAACAATCAACAACCAGCCTTTGAACATAGAAGAAGCCTGAATTCTAACTTGGGTAAGATGTTGTTGTTTTTCCCCCTAGGAAGAATTTTATTGTCAAGTAATTCCCTTAGGGAACAAAGCCTTCTGAGAAGTCTGAAACACATTTCCCTTTCCTTCTGTGATTGAAGATGATTCTTTAGGACACTAGACTACCATCTTCTCGGTCTGCTGGCTTTCCAAATAAAGTCACTATTCCTTTTGCCCCAACAACTCATCTGCCAATTTATTGGCCTGTCATGCAAGAAGCAGAATGAGCTTGAACTCACTAACATCTATAGATGGAGCGTGTATTCTCCAACTCACCACATCCTACCATTCTTGTACTTTCCTGACCCAGCCTTCCTTACTTGTTGACATTTTATGCATGAACCCTGTAAGCAGTTGAGTTTGCAACTCTTAGCTGTCACAAAGTGGCTAGTTCAGACTAAAATGTGAGTGGCTGATATGTTTGCAGGGTTCTGTGGTTTCTTTTAAAGAGAAACTTATTGAACCCATCAAAATTCTTAATGATGAAATTCATAGGCGATCTATTTCTGAGTCCCTCAGACATGTTTATACGTCTCATTCTTTCTCGCATTCAGATTAGACCAACAGAAATCCAGCTCCAAGCATTCTCCCTCCAAAAAACTTGTGTAGACCTTCCCAGATTTCTCCACAATCTATTTTTATTGTTAATTTAGTTTGGATTGGCTGATTTTGGCTTGTTTGATTTTGGAGTCTTTGATTGGGTAGTTGTCTTTTTGTTGTTGTTATTTTCCACGGGGTTTTTTTAGTTTGGTTTTTCCTATTTTAAGACAAATTATTAGCTGCTGGCAATCATAATTTTGCCTGTCGAAAGAATCTTGGCCTCCAGGAAAATGGGAAATCAGTAGCTCCCTTTGATTGACACATACTTTTGAAAGCTTCTGTTTGCTTCCCTAGCTCTGAGGTAACTATCACAGATAGCCACTATTGCTGGGGCCACACTGAGAAAAGCCCTGTTACCTTTCCATAATAAAATGCTGCGCAGTTTGAAACCGTCTCATGCTAGGCCCATTTTCCTAACTGTTTGGCACCTGCAAATGGACAAAATGACTTTGAATTGAGGGGTAGTGGTGAGAAAAACAAAGGGGAGCAAAGTCAGAGACTGTGATGTTCTTTATATCAGAAGTGTGAGAACAGTGACTTCTATTGCAACTCAAAAGGAGAGAGAGATTCCTTGCCTGAGGCTGGTGTCTAAGAGACTGAATCTCTACTTCACTTGAGTCAATTACACTTGATTCAGTACTTCCTGAGCATCATTATGTGAAATGTAGTATGTCTGACTGGTGAGGATGCAAAGATGAGGAAGACAGAGCCACAGTTCTCAAGGAACTTGAAGTCTAATAGGAGAGATCAGACAAAAAGTCTAAGTGATAAATAATTAAATATGGTTTCCAATTACATAATCTTTCTACTCTTTCCTAACAAATGTTTATTCCCACTATTCTTGGTAACCACTACCATGTTCCCAATTTCAAGCTACTTGGTCCAGGAGAGCCCTCCTGAGAGAAAGATAATTTCAACTATACTGGTTGAGCCCCTGGATCAAGCCATACCTGAAACTTTCCCCCTTAGTCCTTTCTGAGCCTTCAAGCTGTAAAATCCCTGTTTGTTTTGCATAAGCAGGTTTAAGTTATCTTTTTAACTGAAAGAATCCAGACTAATAAAAACATATACAAATACTCTTACTTACATTATCTCATTTCATCTTCAAAGCAATTCTGTAAGATTTACAAGAAGGAACTGCTCAGAGACCTGTAAAGAGTTAAGACTGGTGTGAACAATGCCAGTTCTACTTTGTAACCTAATCAAACCTTCCTAAAGGAAATGCTTACTCCACCAAATTATCTTGGGCCAGACCAGAGCTTTGGGGTATCAAAGGCAAGAAATTCAACTCTAAGATCAATAGAAGATCATGAATCTAGAGACATGAAGAACTATCTGGAAGGGGACTAACATAACTTGTCCAGGCAAAAAAGGCCGAGAGCAGTGTCTCTCAAACTTTGATATGTATATAGATCAACTGGGGATCTCATTAAAATCCAGGGTCTAATTCAGTTGGACACGACTGAGCGACTTCCCTTTCACTTTTCACCTTCATGCATTGGAGAAGGAAATGGCAACCCACTCCAGTGTTCTTGCCTGGAGAATCCCAGGGACGGGGGAGCTGGTGGGCGGCCGTCTATGAGGTCACACAGAGTCGGACACAACTGAAGTGACTTAGCAGCAGCAGCAGGGTGGGGCCTGAGATTCAACATTTATAACCAGCTTCCAAAAGATACTGATACAGATGCTGCTAAACTAGGACCATACTTTGAAGAGCCAGGGCTCAGATCAGGGCAGTGACCACCCAGACATGTTTAGGACAGAGGTAGCTACTGAACATGTTTTATTTGGCTCACACAGTAATTAAAAAAAAAAAAAGTTACTATATCAGTTTCTCTATTTTGTGTGTTTGAAACTTTTCATTATAAAAAGTGTTTTAAAATTTAAGTCAATTGTCAAAATCTAAAGATGACTTTACAAAAATGTCCCACTTTCTTCTTCTCAAGAAATCAGATGATCTGGCCACACTGGGCTCACAATCCTGCCTGGAAACATGAATCTCTCTGGTGGGGCTCCAAGTTGATCCCATAGTCCATCTGCTCAGCACAGCACAATGGTTAAAAGTCTGGAATCCGGACCCACCCTGCCCATCTGGTCTTGACCTGGTACTTCTTACCCATGTGATTGTGGGCAAGTAACTCACCAGCTTTCCTATCTGTGAAATGGGAATGATAACAAGTAGCAACCTTGAGGTAGGGTGAGGATTAAGTAAATGGATACCTGTAAAGCTCTCCAGAGAGTACATAGTATCCAGTTGGGACCAGGCAAGGATTGGGATCATTATTTATCTCCTGGTCCTTGTATGCACCTGAGTTTGCCATCCCTGGTTTAGAAGATGAAATTTCAAGAATATTGTCGGTGGGTGAGGCCAGGAAGACCCTCCTCTGAGTATGGAAACCACTATCCCTGGGGTGAGAAGTGAAGACCAGGGTAACAATCTGATGCACACAGGCTGATGTTCACTGGTTCTTAAGAGTCCAGATAACAGCACTTTCTGCATCTCCCCTTTCCCCTCACTTTGAAAGACCGCTGACTAAGGCCCAAGGAAGGAGAGGTGTCCCAGTTGATGCCAGGCAACCCCGGGACCTCTGGAGAAGGCGCACATCCAACACAGGAAGCTACCGAGGCCAGGTGTTAACCCCCTGCCCACCTAGGGAAGAGGGACACCGCTGGAGACACAGGCCACTGAGCCCCAGGGACCAGTTGCGCTGGCGACCACCTGTTTTCTGCGCGCAGACGCCGCCACTAGCACACCCTTTCGGGGACCCGCCCCCCAAATTCCGGTCGGATCCCGCCGTCCAATACCGTAGTCGCCCCACCCTCAGTTCTAGCGCATCCTCCAGCTCCAGCTGGCCCCGGGGACATCGTCCTGGGTCCCCCTCCCCACCCCAAATAACACCCACTATCCCGGACTCAGCGCTAGAGGAGGTAGGACCTGCGGTGGCCAGTCCCCTTCCCCTGAGCAAACCCCTTCCCCGCCAGCCCACCTTACCCTTCCGCAGCGACGGAAAGCCCGCCGTCCCTCGTCCTCCTCCTCCTCCAGCCTTGTCGCCTCTGCCACCGCCGCCGCCACCGCTGCAAAGCCACCTGCGCGTGACCCTCGATCACCAACACCCTCCCCCACCAACCCCGCCGCGTACACACCCGCGTTTGCGCTCAGACCTTAGATGTGGAGCAGTGGACGAGGGGAAGCTCAGAAAGCTTAACGAGCCAAGCTCAAAGATCAGGAAGACCACCTCCCTCCTCCACCCTCTCTCCACCACCGCCTATAAGTTGTCTCTGCAGTTGGGCTTCTTGGCTGGCAGAATCCATTCACCCACTCCTCCTTCCTCCATTCAGTCATTCACTCATGTTCCTTGTCCCCAAATACACAGTGGTCTACCGCCACTGGTGGAAGGCACGCAGGGAAGGCGGGAGTCATGGGGGGGGGGGTGTCACTTGCTGTCCCTCTAGGAGCACTTTCTCCCCCTCCTGCTGCTGCTAAGTCGTTTCAGTCGTGTCCGACTCTGTGCGACCCCAGAGACGGCAGCCCACTAGGCTCCCCCGTTCCTGGGATTCTCCTGGCAAGAACACTGGAGTGGGTTGCCATTTCCTTCTCCAATGCATGAAAGCGAAAAGTGAAAATGAAGTTGTTTGGTCCTGCCCGACTCTTAGCGACCCCATGGACTGCAGCCTGCCAGGCTCCTCTGTCCATGGGATTTTCCAGGCAAGAGTACTGGAGTGGGGTGCCATTGCCTTCTCCGTCTCCCCCTCCTAAAGGTCCTCAAAGAGAAAACCAGGAAAGGTGGGGTTGGGCTGGGGTGGAGGAGTCAACTTTCATTTCTACTCTCAAAAGGAACTGCTGGCTAGAATGAGCAAGATTTTTAATCAGTGACTTAAAGGGTGCTAAAGTGGACTTCCAGCCAGTTTATTTAACCCCTCTGGGACCAAATGAAGTAGAGTGGATGTTGGAAGTATTAAATGCATCGTTCTATGTAAGTCTTAATAGTGTCTGGCACACAGTAGGCACTCAATCATGATAGCTATTATTATTGCCCACTGTGTTCAGCAAGACACCTATTCCCAAAGCTGGAATGGAAGAGAACATCCTGCTAGTGAGGAAATCATCTCATTCTCTTCCTCTTTAAGCCAAGTGATATAAACCAGAGGCGTGTGGCCAAGGGTGGCCTGCAAAATACCTTCTGTTTGGTTTAGTCAGTCTGTTTTAAGTGAACTAATTGCCAACACTTACAAACTGAGACACCTACGCTGAAACTAAAGCTCCAGTACTTCGGCCACCTGATGCAAAGAGCCAGCTCATTAGAAAAGACCCTGATGCTGGGAAAGAGTGAAGGCAGAAGAAGGGGACAAAAGAGGATGCAATGGTGGGATGGCGTCACTGACTCGATGGACATGAACTTGAGCGAGCTCAGGGAGATAGTGAAGGACAGGGAAGCCTGGCATGCTGCAGTCCATGGCACTGCAGAGTCAGACACGACTGAGCGACTGAGAAACAAAAACAGAGAGGGCACGTAAATATGGGGATTTTCAGTACCTCTTTGATAAATAAAAACTTCCTGAAGGCAGGAAGTTCAAGAGCAGTGGGTCCTTTAAAAAAGTGATTTTTCCAGCATTTCTTTTAAATTTTCTTTTGGTCACACTGTGTGGCATGTGGGATCTTAGTTCCCTGACCAAGAATCAAACCTGCGCCTGCTGCATGAAGCATGGCATCTTAACCACTGGACTGCCAGGGAAGTCACGGGTGTTTCTTCTGATTAGTCAGTTTCCACTAGGCCCACTTCCCTCCTTTACAAGGTCTTCTTGGCCCCTGTGAACCTTTATATTTATTAATTTATTTGGCTTCATCAGATATTCATTGTGGCTTGCAGGATCTTCGTTGGGCTTATTCTGGCTATTTACAGGACAGGCTAGAGCTAGGCTAGTGTCAGGAGTTAGCTCCCCTCCCTTCTCCCGGAGCGTGTCTTAACCAGTGACTGGCCAAAGGTGGGGGTGGAGGATAAGCATCAGGTCTCAGATCCCTCACTCCTTGGTGGAGGATACATTGAATGTGGATTTGGGCTCTGGTGCCCCAGTGGCAGTCTGTATTTGCGTCTGTATTTGCTTCCTTCCTTTGCTTTCCCCTCTCCTCCACTGATGCTTCCTGAGGTCACCTCCCCCAGTAATTGATTTGCACTCACATCTTTGTCTCAGGATCAGCTCTTGAAGGTGGAGAAGGAAATGGCAACCCACTCCAGTACTCTTGCCTGGAAAATCTAATGGACAGAAGAGCCTGGTAGGCTACAGTCTATGGGGTTGCAAAGAGTCAGACATGACTAAGAGACTTCACTTCAGCTGTTGAAGGAGGTCATCAAGAGGATGTGACTACTGTTTGGCCCTTGAGGTGGCCCTGGGTAATCAGAGGCTCTTCATCTCCCCTCTTCTGATCTAGGAATGTACATTCTGCCCACTGTTCCTGCAGTGAGAAGCATTTTCCAGGACAGCCTTGGGAGAGTAAGGTGCAGTTGAGACCATCTGGATGGTATATATAATTGAGCCCAGTTATGGCGTCTCTGTAAACTTTTCAGACCAGCAGGCCGGTGTGGAGTAGGCTGGTGTGGAGATATCCCTGTCTTGTCGGCCCAAGACAAGCCTTGGAAGTAAGTTCCCTTACTTACTGAAACTGCCATCTACCAGCCTAGGGTGGCTGTCCCTTTCTCTGGTCTCTCCCTGCTCTGTGTGTGTGAACCAGTATCTGCTGCTGGAGGAATACAAATGAGGACGCTCCACACTGCACTTACCATCCCATCCCAATGCACTCTCTGTCCACACCACAGGCGTGGCCTGGCCCCTGCCTCGGCCTACTCCAGTACTTCAGTGAGCCAGGCTTCCGCCTCCCCAGACACCTGAGATGAGGCGGCCTCAGGGCCTTTCTACAGGCCCTCTCTCCTTTTCACTTGTGGGCCATCTCCCCAGAAGAGCTTTCTCTCACTCCTCATCCTAAATTCAGCACCCCTCAGCCTGCTCCCGGTTATTTTCATTCGAGCCTGTATCACCACTTGGAATGACGTATTTGTCTGCTTATTTAATGCCTACCTCCCTTCCCAAATTGTGGGCCTCTCTGTGGATAACCATGTCTGTCTTATTCACCATTGTAAACCCAAAGCCTGCTTCACAGAGGTGCTCAATACGTATTTATTAAACAAATGAACAAAGTGTGATTATTATTATGCCCATTTCACAGAGTGATTGAATCATTTGTTCAAGTTAACACATTTGGAAAGTGAAGGTCTGGATTTAAACCTGGCTCAGTAAAATGTCTGCTGAGTCATATGAGGTGAAGTGAAGTTGCTCAGTCGTGTCTGACTCTTTGCGACCCCATGGACTGTAGCCTACCAGGCTCCTCAGTCCATGGAATTTTCCAGGCAAGAATACTGGAGTGGGTTGCAATTTCCTTCTCCAGGGGATCTTCCCAACCCAGGGATCAAACCCGAGTCTCCCGCATTGCAGGCAGACGCTTTACTGTCTGAGCCACCAGGGAAGCCTGAGTCATATGGTGTCTCTCTAACTTTATAGGAGACAGCAAACTATTTTCCAAAGTTGTTGTGCCATTTTGCATTGCCACCAACAACGTATAAACGTTCTAGATGCTCCATATTTTTGTCAATACTCGATGTTATCAGCTTTATTAATTTTAACCATTCTACCGGGAGTGTTGATCTATCTCACTGTGGCTTTAATTTTGCATTTCCCTAATGACTAAGACAGGCCTCTCAGGTGGTGCTAGTGGTAAAGAATCTGCCTGCCAACGCAGGAGATGCAAGAGGTGCAGGTTCAATCCCTGGATTGGGAAGATCCCCTGGAGAAGGAAATGGCAACCCGCTCCAGTTTTCTTGCCTGGAAAATTCCATGGACAGGGGAGCCT
Organism: Bos indicus x Bos taurus; assembly: GCF_003369695.1. Classification (NCBI taxonomy): domain Eukaryota; kingdom Metazoa; phylum Chordata; class Mammalia; order Artiodactyla; family Bovidae; genus Bos; species Bos indicus x Bos taurus. The sequence continues at coordinate 11,119,086 of NC_040092.1, read as the reverse complement.
GGTGGGCTACAGTCTGTGGGGGTCGCAAAGAGTCAGACACGACTGAGCACACAGCACAATAATTAATAACACTGAACATCTTTTCATGGGCTTATTGGCCATTTGTATATCTTCTTTTGTGAAATATCTTTTTTATTTCACAAAATAAAATAACGATGGGACGATAATGACCCAATCATGGAACAGGGTTGAAGCAAAGTATGAGATGGGAGAGAAGAAACCAGGTCAACTTGGCAGGTGGGAAGACAGAGTGGAGTTGTGAAATTAAAACGTTAAAAATTGGAGAGGGAAAAGGTAAGGACTATTACAGCAGGAAGATTTGCCCACTGCTGTATCTCCAGCACTGACTTTGCCTGCCAGGTAGTAAGTACCCACTAAATATTTGCTGAATGAATAATAGCAGCCATATGATATTTTTACTATTTGTCCCATGACTGCCCTCCCTTCCCTCCACCTTTCTTTCCTTCAATATTAGAGAGTATATTCACATTCTGTGGAACTGACTGGAAGCTTGAGTAGGGTGGCAGGATGAGTCAGGGGCAAGTACTTTGTACTGAATGCTGCATCCTCCCCAAATTCATATATTGAAATCTTAATCCAAGATGTGATGGTATTTGGAGGTGGGGATGTAGGCCTTTGGGAGGCGATTATGTTAGTGGGGACTTCGTGACAGGATTAGCGTCCTTACAAGGAGAGGGAGAGATAGGAGATCTCTCTCTTTCCTTCTCTCTCTCAGCACACACCCAGGAAAGACCACGAAGACAGAAGCTGGGACAGAGCCCTCAAGAAGAACTCCACCATGCTAGGACTTCCCTGGTGGTCCAGTGGTTAAGACTCCAAGCTTTCACTGCAGGGGGTGTGAGTTCAATCCCTGGTTGGGGAACTAAGATCCTACATGCCCCCACAGCACAGCCAAAAAAATAAAAATAAAAGAATTCCACCATTCTGGAACCTTGATCTCAGACTTCCAGCCTCCAGATGGAGAAATAAATGTTATTTAAGCAGCCTAGAGAGCTGAAGCATTTAGAAGGCATAAATTTGTCCTCCAGGAAATCACAGTCCTATTCACCTCCAAGAACTAAGATAATGGCTGTAAAAAGACCTGGATCAAGAGACAGTGGTATCTATCTATAAAGTAGAATATTATTCAACCATAAAAAGGAAAGAAGCACTGATTCATGGTGCAACATGGATGACTCTTGAAAATATTATGCTCACTGAAAGAAGCCAGTCACAAAAAAAAACACATATTGTAAGACCCCATTTTTATGAAATGTCCAGAATACATAAATCCATCAAGACAGAAAGATGAGTGGTTGCCAGAGTGTAGGAGGAGGAAAGGGAGTGGAAAGTGACTGTTAACTGGGTACACATTTCCTTTTTGGGTGATAAAAAGGTTTAGAACTAGATAGTGATGATGGTTGCACAACACTGTGAATGTCACTGACTTGAACCTCTTAAAATGGTTAATTTTATGCAAGATGAATTGAAAAAAAAGGCCTGTGAACATAAAAATGGGAATTTTTCTGAAAAATCCCTCATAGGGATTATTCTAGCTAATGCCAGAGACTTTGCTGCTGGTGCCTAGTTCCATGTCTCATGTGGGGCTGCCACACTCCCCAGTTCCAGGGGCAGCATTTACACAGTATTCATTCTACATGAGTGGCACCCCCTAGAGTTGTGAGACATGGCTGCTGCTGCTGCTGCTACTGCTAAGTCGCTTCAGTCGTGTCCGACTCTGTGCGACCCCAGAGACGGCAGCCCACCAGGCTCCCCTGTCCCTGGGATTCTCCAGGCAAGAACACTGGAGTGGGTTGCCATTTCCTTCTCCAATGCATGAAAGTGAAAAGTGAAAGTGAAGTCGCTCAGTCATGTCCGACTCTGAGTGACCCCATGGATTGCAGCCCACCAGGCTCCTCCGTCCATGGGATTTGCCAAGCAAGAGTACTGGAGTGGGGTGCCATTGCCTTCTCCGGTGAGACATGGCAGCTCCACCTTTAGGGTCAGAAACAGATCTGACTGGCTGGAATGCCACTGCCTCCCCAAGTTTGTCTTTCTCCTCTCCCCCAAAAGGCTCAGGGATGTGGCTCTGACAATCCTGACTCCAATTAGAAAAGCAGTGTTAGAGGCTGGATCACAGGTGCCTGCAGGTGGCTGGTGAGAGTCCCCAGACAGCCCTGGAAGGATGGCTTCTTCACTCTTTACAGAAACTCTATCCCAGGGTTGTTAGGCTGGTTCAAAGGGCAGAGTGAGGAGTGCTCAGTAATTGCACTGAGCTGGGGAGCTTGCTTCCCAATTACTGGGCATTTGAAGTTATTTGATGTGGGAAAAGTGACTGCACTGCTAAACTTCCTCTAAGCTGCTGTGGGAACAGCGAGAGAGCACCAGCTCCACGCTGAGATGGACCAGATGCCAACCAGAGATGCCTATTTTGGTGTTAGCCATTCCCTTCTGGGCAGAGCTGGGCCAAGATGGGCACTTAAAAATAATCATCCTTATCACACTGTCATTGATGTGCCATAACACTAAAAAAAGAAACAACTTTATGGAGGTATGATTTCCTTACAACAATGCACCCATTAAGTGGACAGTTTGGTGCATTCTGGGGCTACCTTGGTGGCTCAGCAGTAAAGAATATTCCTACAGCGCAGGAGATAGCCTGCAATGCAGGAGACCTGGGTTCAATCCCTGGGCATCTGCATAACCACCACTCCAGTAAAGATACAGAACCTTTCCATCGCCCCAGAAACGTTCCTCATATTCCTTTGCTCTTAATCACCACCCCCTCAATCCTAGACGGCCATAGACATGTGAAAGAGCTCTAGAATTTCAAATAAATAAAATCATACAATATGCACATTTTTCTATCTGGCTTTTTTTTGCTTAGCAGAATGTTTTTGTATTTGTCCACATTGTTGACTGTATCAGTAGTTCACTCCCTTTTCATCACTAACAAGTATTCCATTATATGGATATACCAGAATTTGTTTATCTATGCACACATTGATGGGTGTTTGGGTCACATCCATTTTGGAGCTATTATGAATTGCACTGCTGTGTGCAAATCTTTGTATAAGCATATGCTTTCATTTCTCTTGGGTAAATACCCAGGAGTGGAACTACTGGGTCATATGATAAAGTGTACGCTGAACTTTATAAGAAATTGCCAAACTATTTTCCCAAAGTAATTGTACCATTTTGTGTTCCCATCAGCAGCTCATGAATGTTGCAGTTGCTCCACACCCTCATAGACACTTAATACTGTCAGTCTTACTAGTGTGAGCCACCTGGTAGATGTGTAGTGGTTGTCTCACTGAGGTGTTAATTTGTATTTCTCTAATGATTAATACTGTTGAACACTTTTCATGTGTTTGTTGGCCACTTACATACATTCTTTTGTGAACTGTCAAGTATTTTGATCACATTTTGATTGAGTCATTTGCTCAGTGTTGAATTATAAGATGATACATTCCAAAGGCAAGGGGTGAAGGTATTCAGGGTTCTCAGCGTGATGGGAGGGGTTCCTAGTCTCCGTTTCTCTCTGGGGTCTGGCCAGGATGACTGAGAAGGGAGTCTTTGGCAGTATAACCTGAGGTGCAGAAAGATTAAAAGCATAAATCCTTATAGCATAGAGCACACAGGAGGACGTTAACCTCAAACTTTAGTATTCATGAGAATCACCTAGAAGACTTGCTGAACCAGAGATTCCCCGGGAGACAAACCCCAGGTGTTTGACTCGGTAGCTCTAAGGCAGAGCCCAGGAATCTGCCTTTCTAACACGCTCCCAGCTGATGCTGAAGCTGCTGGTCTGGGAACCACTGTGTGAGTTACACCTTAAAGGTGCTTGATGCTGAAGATGGACTACAGTGAGGACCCCTTACTCCTCCCTCTTGTCCAACCTGTCATCTCTGAAGCCCTCCCCTCTTCCTCCACCCACCCACCCATCCCGCGCTCAGAGTAACTGGACAGAATGGAATGAGTGACAGACCACATTATCAACATAGAGAGGCCCAACATGGTCCAGAGGCTCAAGGAGACTGCTTTCCCCATGACCTCACAGGGATAGGTGCACCTTAAGGAGTGCCCTAAAAGTCAAGAACAGAAGTCACAAACTAGCTGAGTCAGGCCTTGATATGAGTCTCTTTTTTTGTGGGCAAGGGGGATGTCTACACAGTATTCAGGATTCTTCTGAATTAGTCATCAATATGTATACAAAACTGACAATAAATCCAATGTCATTTTTTTTAGAGCCAATGGTTGCAGCCAAACTTTTTTAATTTGCTTTTATATTTAACTTTAACTTTCTATTTTAAAATTTTAAATTGGTTTTTACTGTTGTTATTTTTAAATCATTTTTTCTTTTTTTCAAACCCTTGTGTCAAGGGATGACTTTCAATAGGTTGAAGCGAGGGAGCTGCTTTGCTACAAATGAAACCCGAACCCAGAAGCAGGTCGTCTACGAATCAAACTCTTCTTAAACTTTCGTGTGAAAGGTAGAATTATGCTTATTAAAAATAACTCTTAGTGACTTTGGCATCTGAGTTTAGGACCTAGAAATACATCTGGGGGCAAAGATACCTGGAGAGACAGCAAAAGCTTGTTAGAAGTGTGAATGCATATAGATAGGCGTGTATGTGCACAGCACACATTTTTTTCCCTTTTCTTTTTTTGGCAGCACAGCGCAGCATGCGGGATCTTAGTTCCCCCACCAGGGATCAAAACTGGCCCCTACACTGGGTGCTCAAAGTCTTAACCACTGGACCACCAGGAAAAAACACATCTTTTTCTTATATGTGTTTATTGAGCTAGAGACCCGGGTTCGATCCTTGGGTCGGGAAGATTCCCTGGAGAAGTAACCGGCAACCCACTCCAGTACTCTTGCCTAGAAAATCCCATGGACGGAGGAGCTTGGTGCAGGCTACTGTCCAGGCGACTGTCCATGGGGTCGCAAAGAGTCGGGCACGACTGAGCAACTTCACTTCACTTTACTTCATTGAGCTAGAAGACTGCACAACCCTAATTGAAAACTTAACAGGAAAGACTTTGATTTTGCAAATTTATAAACTACAGAGTCAAATATAAATAAAGAAAGCAAAAAAAAGAAGAAATGGAAAGGAAAGAATACCCACGGTTGCCAGTAACTAGGAGCAGATGAAATAAACATTTTCAATCTTAGCTAAAACTTTAGAAATTTTCCAAAGTGCTTAAATGGGGAGGGGGGGAAGTAGAGTGAATAGGGGAGAGGGTACTACCAATTCGGATGAAGCTAAAAATTTAAATTTTTGTTAAACAATCCTAACAAATTGGCATTCAAAAGATGCTATTAATAAAAATGCTCTGTTCAAAAAGATGGTTTGGTGTAAAGTACTTTTTCCCCTTTATACTTTCCCTTACCCCTCAGGCATTTGGGATATAAAGACTGGATTTGAATTTCAGTTTTGCTGTTTATTAGCTGTGTGACTTTGGACAACTAGACCTTTCTGATCCTCAGTTTCCTTACTTGTAAATTGGGAATAGTGAAAATTACTTCTCAGGGGAACTGTAAAAAACTCAGCAGTAGACCTTAGGCAGAACTCAAAAGGTCCACAAGGGACCTCCCTGGTGGCCCAGTGGCTAAGACTCCACTTTCCCAATGCAAGGGGCCAGGGTTCAAACCCTGCTCAGGGAACTAGATCCCGCATACTGCAACTAAAGATCCTGCATGATGAAATGAAGGTAGAAGACTCCACATGCCACAACTAAGACCCAGCACAGCCAAATAAGTAAATATGTATTTAATACTAAACACTAGATTTATTACTAAGCTCATATTTATTTTTTAAATAAAAAAAAAAAAGAACCTTGCCTATGAATATTAGGTGCAGCTGGCTGCTGAAAGTTTTCAGGTCTGTGTGCCCAGAAATGGAGTGTGCCAAGCGGATATGAGCAGGGCACACACAACATCTGTTATAAGGAGTCACTGAAGGATTCTAAGCAGAGTGATTTCCAAAGCTCACACTGGTCTTTGGGAGGATAACAGGCTGCAGGTGACACCAGTGGAAACACGAGTGTAGCGTGGATCTGCTGGCAGTAACTCAGGAAGGAGATGGCCATAGCTTGGACCAGTAAGGCGGATGGGGTGGAGAGAGTGGGAAGGTTTGAGATACATTCAAAGTAGGAACTGCAGGGCTTGACGATGGATAGGATGTGGGCCTGAGAGAGAGTGGGGCATCAAGGGAGCTCCTAAGTTTCTGGCTTTGTTAACTAGGTGAATGAAGATGCTATTCTCTGAGAAGGAACTGGAGAAGAAAATGTTGCTATTATTGTGGAATCTGATTAAATTAAGGAGACCGCACCTAGTCTGGGGCCTTCCCTATGCTAGGCTCTCAGTAAGGTTCTGTGTTTTACCTTCCACTTTCATGTTCTTTGGAGACAATATCAAAGCCTGCTGGGACCCACAAAGAGTGAAACATTTAATCTCTGGGAAATAACAGACAATAGAAACAAACTTCCCAGCCCACCTTGGCAGGTTTACTGAAATTCCATGTGATATCCCTGGTGACCCAGATAGTAAAGAATCTGCCTGCAATGCAGGAGACCCAGATTCAATCCCTATGTCAGGAAGATCCCCTGCAGAAGGGGATGGCAACCCAGTACAATATTCTTGTCTGGAGAATTCCACGGACAGAGGAGCCTGGCAGGCCTGTCCATGGGGTCACAAAAAGTCAGATATGACTGAATGACTAACACACATGTGACATCCCAACCCAATTCTGGAAGCAAATTCCAGAAATTACCTTTGGTCCTGATACACCAGGGGCAGATCTTTTTTTTTTTTTTTTTTTGATTGGCATCAATTATAAGCTGAGGGTTAGAACAATGTGGTCATTTTCAGCTGGTGATGTGCTTTTAGTTCAGTATTTTCAAATGGCTCAGAGTTTTCCTCTTAACACATGGTCCAAAAATAAACATGGAAGAGCAAACATTTGGGATTGCTCCAGAAGATCTGAATCAATCATTCACATATTCAACAAACATGAGCATCGAGTGTTTTCAAGGGAACTGGTAGAGAGAGGAGCTTTCTCGAGGAGCTAAATCATATGAGCAGAGATGAAACTGTTCACAGCCAAGAAAGAAAGTATACTGGGCGGGGGTCAGAAAAGGGGGTGATTATTATCCACAAGTGTCTTTACAGGGAATACAGGGACATGGAATGCTGCAATAGACTTAGAGACGGAAAGACATGCAGAGTTACCAGAAGAGGAGTGCAAATTGGTACAACCACTTTGGAAAACTGGCGATATCTATTAAAATTAAAGGCAATGGCAACCTACTCCAGTTCTCTTGCCTGGAAAATCCCATGGATGGAGGAGCCTGGTAGGCTGTAGTCCATGGGGTCGCTAAGAGTCAGACATGACTGAGAGACTTCACTTTCACTTTTCACTTTCATGCATTGGAGAAGGAAATGGCAACCCACTCCAGTGTTCTTGCCTGGAGAATCCCAGGGACGGGGGAGCCTGGTGGGCTGCCGTCTATGGGGTCGCACAGAGTCAGACACGACTGAAGCGACTTAGCAACAGCAACAGCAAAACACTGTAATCTAGCAATTCCATTCCTAGGCATATTCCAAAGAGAAATGCATTCATTTGTTCACTAAAAGACTTGTGCTAGAGAGTTCAAGGTCATGCTATTCATAAGAGCAAAAAAATCAAAACAAAGAAACTGGAAACAACACAAGTGCTGACCAACAGTAGTATGAATGAACAACCTGTGGTATATTTACACAATGGAGTATCGTGATACACTGTACAGCAATGTGAATAGTTTACAAGAACATGCAATAACATGGATTATTCCCACACAGTTATAATTCTAATAATAATACTTTACAGCTGGACATACTGTTAAATAATTCAAGAAATACTGAGAAGTAATTGCTAGAATGGGCTTCCCTGGTTCTAGGACTCAGTGGTAAAGAATCCGTCTGCCAGTGCAAGAGATGGGGGTTTAATCCCTGGGTGGGGAAGATCCCCTGGAAGAGATCTATTCTTGCCTAGGAAATTCCGTGGACAGAGGAGCCTGGTGGGCTACAGTCCCTGGAGTCATGACTGAGCAACTGAGCACAATACACACATACACAATTCCTAGAATAGACACTGTCCAAGGAACTGGAGATGTGACAGTAAACAAGATCTTGAAAAACCCTTGCCTTCATGTATCTTACATTCTAGCTAAGGAACAGATAGAAAGTAATATATCTGAAATCTCTGAACGTGTTTTAGTATGGTTTTGGCTTTTTAATGGAATTAAATAACTTAATGGCCAGGATTGAATTAAATGAACATTATCCCCTAAACCTGGAGTTGAGGAACATCTGTGGAGAGGGGTGACCCTTGATGGATATCAAGGTCATGGATGGATATCAGAATTATATGTAAAATGTTGTATGTCTGGGGCTTTTTCTGGGGAGATGGTCCAAGGCATTCTCAGATTCTTAAAAAGGTTGCTGACCCAAAGGGAGTTCCAAATCTCCAGATTCTCCCCAGTGCTGCTCAGGGAGCAAACACACAATCCCAGAACACTGGCCAATAATTATGGGAACAACTGTATTTTGCTCAATTTGCTCAACATTATTTCTCTGAACCAGGAAATGTATAGCCCTGTCCTACGTGTCATTCATAAATGCTACAAAAGATCTTGCTGCTTCATACTCTGATCGCTTTGCAGAACTACTCCCTGCCCGTCCGTCAGGCATGGGGTTGTTTCCCCTGTCTTACCATCCCACAAAGGTTGCTGTGAGAGCTTTGGGAAGATTGTTCCTTTTAAAGTTTTGTCTTGAAGTGTTTTCAAAAACTGCAAGAAGTGGGTCAAGTAGTACCAACGGTTCAATACTCCAGAATGGCTTTTGACCACATTTTCAATACAGCAAGAATAGGTATTAAAAATCACCTACAGGATATGACAAAGGGATCGTTTTAGCTTTAATTCATCATTGATCTTCCTCTCCCCGCAACAAGAGTAGTCTTTTATCTGTGATAAAATAGCAGAATGAAACATACTTATTACAATAATGGAAAAATACGTATTTTCTGGCAAGATATTTCATGCTTCTATGCCCTTGGACGTTCCTCTCAAATTTTTTTCATTCACCATAACTAATGTGTCAGTTTCAGGGTAAACAGGCAAGATGGAGTGGGGGGTAAGGGGGGGGTTGAAGGGTGGAATGTTGCCATGGTAACAAAGGATTTCAGTGATGAGTATCCATGGTGATTGTTGCTAAATTCTGAGAGGCTTTAAATGCTTTATTTAAAATACATAACAACTGTGCAGCTGCTGAGGATGTTGTGAGAGGAAGAGAGGAATGGACTGTTTGTTCCTTTATGGATCCATGCTTGGTGCGGTTCAGAAGGAAAAAAATAAGGCAGTTTAAGGACAGACGTGCTCCCTGTGTGATGCTATTTAGCAGCTATCAAGGTCTGCTCTCCCTCTAACACAGGATGCTCTCACAGTTCTGGGTCCCAGTTTTACCTTGATCGCCTACTTGACAGGGTAAGCCCTGAGATAAACTCCAGCAGGAGCCAGTTTCCATCCTGCTCCTTCCTTGGGCACCCTGCCCACATTACTGCCTCAGAACAGAAACACCCAGCACCCTGAGCAGAACTGAGAATTCCCAAGGGACGAACCCCAGTGGAAGCTTAAAATGAAGGCTGAGGATTGTGAAGCAGGGACTATTTTTTTCACCCCCAAATTTGAATGGAAGATGAATTGGAGGAGTGGGACTAGAATCCAGGTGGTCTAATTAATAACAGAGTTCTCCTTTTGTATTAGAATGAACTTTCGCTATGAACAGCAAAGATCCAACAGAAACTTAAAAAAAAAAAAAAAAGCTCATTTCTCTTTTATAAATCCCATCAATTCATTAAGCAATAAATCCAGAGGCTCAGAGGGCCAGGGTCCCCTTATTGCTCCACTAGACTCCATAGTCATGGTCCCTTCTTTGTCCACCATGGCTGCCTAATTCTAACCATCACATCTAATTCCAACCAACAGGGAAGAGAAAGCGATGAAGAGATAAAAGCAATGGTCCAAATAAATGTCTTTTTAAAGAAGGTTCCTAAAAACTGTCCCCTGACACTTTCCTTTATACCTCATCTAGTTACCAAACACAAGTCCGTGTGCCGATACACAGTGAGGCCAAACAATACCACAATGTTGGAGTTTGGAGCAGAGAAAGGCTTATTGCAGGGCCATCCAAAGAAACGGATGACTTGTGCCTTAAAAACCTTGAACTTCCTGAAAGCTTTTGGCAAAGCTCTTTTATAGGAAAGGTGAGGGAGGGGCATGGTTAGTTGTTGCAAACATCTAGGCGTCAGATCCTTTGTTCATAAGGTCAGGACATGATCAGGTTATGATATATAGACCTATAAACCTACAAACCTATAAACCTCCACCAAAACAAATGTTAGTCTCTGTTCTGATGATAAAGTCTCTGTTCTTGGGAGAAAGGTCCCAAGGTTTAACTTTTGCCCTCTAGGGCCCCTATGCCAGCCAGTTACTCTGCCCAGGAGCATTTGTCCAGCATCCAGTCTGGGTCCTTCTGCCTGTGCCCAGATCCTGCTGAAGAGGCAGCTCTCAGCTGGTGGTGCCCTTGGGGCCAGGTCCCCAGACCCTGCCCCGTCATCATCATTGAGGGAGCCAGGCATCCAGGACCATGCCGCTCTCAGGCTTTTCATTTAGACAGGAGAGAATAGTTGTATAGGATCAATAGAATACATGTCATAGCAAGTATCAGGTTAATTCCCAGCTCATCACAATTGCCCTTCTTTGAGAACAGCCCCAACTGTTACGGAAATCACTGACCAAAACTGCCCACCCTCGCCAGGCAAAATAGTAACCACTTGCATGAGTTATCAAACAGGAGGTCCTGGTAAGGAACATGGAACTGACAAGCTACTACCAGCCAGAATCAAAAAAAAAATCAAAAGGAAAGAGGTGAGACGCCAGTCCATATGTTCTGCCACCTTCCCAGAGTCCTTCTCACCGGACTCCATCTTGGCTGAGCAATGCACGCACCACCAGGAAGGGCCCTGAGTCGGAATGATTGGCCAAAGACAACCCGGAAGCTAACCCCATAAAACCTGAGACTGCGAGCTGCGAGGCAGAGCAGTTCTCCTGGGTTCCCTTACCCTGCTGCTCGCCGCCCAGGGCGCCCCTCCCCAATAAAGTCTCTTGCTTCGTCAGCACGGGTGTCTCCTCGAACAATTCCTTTCTGAGTGCTAGACCAGAGCACAGCCTCCGGGCCCTGGAAGGGGTCTGCTTTCCTCCAACACAACCACAGAGGTGGACTTGAGGTAATAATGTGCAACGTCCTTCCAACTTAACCCTGGCCTCTAGTTACCTTCTAGACGTATACAACTGACCCAAACTGGACCAAGTTGTGAAACTTGAACAGAGAGACCGAAGCTGATGGAAACTATTTCCTTAAGGGCAGCATCCACGTACGTCGTCCTCTGCGGACATCAGGACGTTCGGAGACGGCAGCCATTAGGTGGAGGAGGCGGAGATCAGGGAGAGGGTCGCCTCCGCCTGAAGGCCAAGACGAGGGCTCTGGAGCTCTGGAGCTCTGCGAGCAAGACACAGCCCTCAGCCTGTGCCTGGGCCCCTGGTTCACCTGCCAGCCCTGAGCTGGAGGGCCCCTGAGAGAAGGCTGAGCTCCACCTCTGGGCACACTCACCTCTGAGAGGGCCACCCGCTGCCAGGCTGACCGCTGGAGGAGCGAGACCTCCAGGCTCCGCAAACTCTGGATCTCGTTCCAACGGTCTCGTGGTAACATGCCCCGCACCCCCACCCCCCAGGACTGTAGGTGCTGCTGCTGCTGCCAAGTCACTTCAGTTGTGTCTGACTCTTTGCGACCCCATAGACGGCAGCCCACCAGGCTCCCCCGTCCCTGGGATTCTCCAGGCAAGAACACTGGAGTGGGTTGCCATTTCCTTCTCCAATGCATGAAAGTGAAAAGTGAAAGTGAAGTATCTCAGTCATGTCCGACTCTTAGCGACCCCATGGATCGCAGCCCACCAGGCTCCTCCGTTCAATGGGATTTTCCAGGCAAGAGTACTGGAGTGGGGTGCCATTGCCTGAGACAATCCTAAATGGTACATTGGGCTTCCCTGGTGGCTCAGACTGTAAAGAATTTGCCTGCAGTGCAGGAGACTGGAGTTCGATCCCTAGGTCAGGAAGATCCCCTGGAAAAGGGAATGGCAACCCACTCCATTCTTTCCTGGAGAATTCCATGGACAGAGGAACCTGGCAGGAGCAACTAACACATAATCTTTACCTTGGGAGGAATTCGTCCCTTTTTTCATTCCCTTCCAATCCTGAGCGCGACAAGGAGAAAGTCTCAAGTTGGTAACCACGGGTCCCCAATGCTGTCCTCAAACTTGCTATTGCCTCCTTTTAACAGAGAGGAAGTCTCAGCCCAGAATTCTTTTTTAATATTTTTTAATTTTATTTGGCTGCTCTGGGCCTTAGTTGTGGCATGCGGGATCTGGTTTCCTGACCAGTGAACCCCAGATATCTGCATTGGGAGCTCAGAGTCTTAGCCACTGGACCACCAGGGAAGTCCCAGCCCAGAGTTCTAAGTAGCCCTAAATATCCCTAAATACTAAACCCGATGAGCAGAGCAGATGCTAGCTTTTGTTGTACATGAGTCATTGTCTTAACAATCACAGTTGCCTAGTACAGCTTCATACATGGATTTACTTGCCTGGTATAATTATCATTTATTTTCTATTTTTGTAAGTAATAAGATTTTCCATTTACACTTGGGCAGTTATTTCCTTTTAAATAAACACCTTTATGTTTTTTAAAGAGAATTGATTTAAAAGGAAAAACTTACGTGTACAATAGTACCAGGGGCACATGAGTATCTTACAAGTGTGACTGAACTATGGGAACACAAAATTTTCATGGAAAATACAACTACTGAGGCTGGAAGGGGCCTCATTCTAATCCCAGTTATGCCACTGATTTGCTGTGGACAAGTCCCTTTACCTCTCTGGGCTCCCATTTCTTTACCTGTAAAATAAAGAAAACTGAACTCCTGTAAAATGAAGAACCACTGAACAGTGGTTGCTAAGATCCCTCCTCTAAGTAATAGGAATTCTGGGGTCTACAGAGAACCCCAAAATATAACTTCCAAGGACCCAGACATTATTCTTCTAGTGATACCAGCTTTGCCTCCATGAGCCTTTGAGAGCACGTGTTCTCTCATGCATGCTAAGTCACGTCCAACTCTGTGTGACCCTTTGGACTGTAGCCTGCCAGGCTCTTCTGTCCATGGGATTCTCCAGGCAAGAATACTGGAGTGGGTTGCCACGCCATCTTCCAGGGAATCTTCCTGACCTAGGAATCGAACCCGTGTCTCTTATATCTTCTGCAATAGCAGGTGGGTTCTTTATGACTAGCACCACCACCTGAGAAGCCCCAGTTGAGAGCACATCAAGCAGCAAAGTTTAGTTTAGCGATGGAGATTAATCTGTATTCAGAACATTGCAAATAAATAAAGATTTTTAAGCCAGTGGAGAGCCATCTCCCAAACATGCAAAATTAGAGTTAATTATTTTTAAAACAATACATCTCTTAATTTGCAAATGAGCAGAACCGGCATGCTAAGCAGGGTTTTATTTTGGATGCTAACTACAGTAGCTTTTTCAATGGAAGATTTTCATACTCCTCTTCACACTTCCCCTCAACTGTTTATTAATAACTCTGCCTTTTCCTTGGGTTTAAATTATCCCTAAATATTAAAGCCAGTGTGCAGAGCAGATGCTAACTTTTGTTTTACGTAAGTCACTTGTCTTATTATAACCCGAAACAAAGACCCATATCAAGAAATCCCGAGAGATGATCTACTTCGGAGCTCTGGACTTGAACAAAATTGGGGGGGAATCTGGGGGGACACAGCTCCACTTGTCCCTCAGAAATATTGACATCTGAGTTCCCAGGCATATCAAGAAATGCGTGGGAAAACCACTATTTTACACCCAAGCACTGGAGAAAATTGAAGTGTCTGACTATAGCAAGTGTTGTCAAGGATGAGGAATTCTTATAGACAGGAAGCCAGTCAAGGGAGGCCCCATGCCTGCAGTGGACAGAAGGATGGCTTTGGAGTTATTCACTCAACAAATATATATTGAGCACCTACTGTGTGCCAGGCACTGCTCTTGATGCTGGGGAAGCAGCAGAGGGCATGACAAAGCACCTTGCTTTCATGGAGCTGATCTTTTTGAGGGGAAGAGTGAACAACAAACAAAAATAAATAAGTGATAGAGTGTGTTAGATAATGAGAAGTGCCAGGGAGGAAAATAAGGAAAGAGGGAGAAATCGGGGGTAGTGGGGAAAATTTGCAATTTTTAAAAGGGTTGTCAGAGAAGAGGTGACATTTGAGCACACACTTGAAACAAGTTTATGCAACTATTTGGGGAAGAGTATTCTAGGCAGAAGGAACAGCCTGTGCAAAGGCCCTGAGGTAGGAGTGTGCCTGGATGATTAACAAAGAGGTGGGGAGAGAGGACATAATCAGGGAGACCAGGGAAGAGGCTACTGAGATGTGAGAGTGGCTGGCCCAGGTGATAGCAGTGGGGTTGAGGAAAAGTGGGCAGGTACATATTTAATAGAGACAAAAGATTGTGCTGAATCTAGTTAGAGCTGAGTTCAAATTCCAGTTCATCCATTTTCTCAGATATGTCACTTTTCCTCTCCGAGCCTCAGTTTCTTCATCTGTAAAATGGGGATAATCGTTCCATTGGCAGCTGTGGTGGGGAGTCAGTGACATAGCTGGTGCACAGTAACTCAAAGCTATTATTATTATCTCTTCCAGCCAATGTCCACCTCCTCAGGGCTCCATTGACCACCTTAGAAAGACAGAGTGCCCTGGGGGTGGCGGGTTATCACAGAGCCATGTTCTGATATGGAAAAGGGAAATGAATCTGACCAGAGTGGACCCTAAGAAGCTGATGTCACCGGCCACAAAGAAACAGGATGGGCCACGGGCACAGGAGGAGACTGACCACCACCACACGACCTGTCCTCAGCTAGAAGCCAGGAAAACCTCCTTCCATCCTCCGCCTCTCTCTCTGCTTCTGCCAGTCTCGTTTCATCTCTCCATTAACTGTAGCCCCTTGTTCTTGATGGCGAGTTCTGGCCGCCTCTGATGGCCTTTCTGCACACTGAAGATGTGGGAAAAACAAAATAATTAAACCCTGCCTTTCTTGGTATCTTTCAGCTGGGAACCCAAAGTGCTTTTCCAACATTAATGAGACTGCTGAGGCTTCCAGCAGCTGAGCACGGAGGGCAGGTCACTGACACAGCATGGACCCGACTGTCATGGTCTTTCTGCTGCCTTAAGAGCCCTCCAGGAGGAATAGCAGCTAATTCAGAGAAATGTCCATGCAGTTCTATAAGGATGGATGACTCTGCCCTTTGGGTTACCTCTTTTAAAAACAGTAAAATTCAACACAGAAAAAGGAAGCCAGAAAACCCTAAAATGTTTATGGAAGAACTCTTATGTAATTCGTGGCTGCTGCTAAGTCGCTTCAGTCGTGTCCGACTCTGTGCGACCCCATAGACGGCAGCCCACCAGGTTCCCCTGTCCCTGGGATTCTCCAGGCAAGAGCACTGGAGTGGGTTGCCATTTCCTTCTCCAGCTGATTACCAATAATCAGCTTATCCACTTCTGCTATAATCAAGCTAGAAATCAGCATAATGTCATTATGTCAATCAATAAACATTCTCTGTCATTTCACATGTCACTCAGACGTGTTTTTCTGATCTCTGTATTTAAAACAGCATCCCACTACCCCCATCTCTATCATTCTTTGTTCTTTTATCCTATTTTATTTGTCTTATTTCTTCTATTATTGTATGAAATTGTGATTATTTATCTATTTTCTTATTTACTATTTTCTCCTCCAGCTGGAAATAAACCTCATGTCTGCTTATTTGTTGCTCTGTGCCAGCACCTATCACAGTGACCATCACGTAGTACACCCTCAATAAATACTGAATGAGTGGATGAATGAAAGAGGGAACAACCCTTCGGGGTAGGTGGGACTCATATATCTTTGCCATTTAACAGATGAAGAAACTGAGGCTTATCCAGATTGAAACAAATAGCTCAAGGAGGGGTACAGGACAGAGCCAAGGGTTAGAAGAGAAAGAAGGGTGGGCCATGAGGTCTCCTGAGTCATCACATTCTGGACCATGACTGAGGAATCCAACATTCTAAATTCAAATTGATAAGTGTGTCAAGATAGGAAGATAACTCACATTTCATTTATTTGCTTGATGTATAATTTTCAAATTCACAAACAAAAGATACCCTGGCCTCCCTCTGCACTCTTGCCTTGGGGCCTGCAAATGTTAGAGGTGCCCCCATCACCCCGAGCCAAGAAGTGAGCCTGGAACCCATGCTGGGCTGATTGTATGTCCCCCCTCCCACCGTCTAACTCCTACACCTTCTGATTAATGTCTTTGACTTAACTGAGCCCAAATTGGTGTCTGTTGCTTCCAACCTAAGAACCCGCCAGGTATTCCCAACCCCAAATTCATTGTTCCTTCCATTAGAAAAGGAGGAAAAGACACATCAGGTCTGCATCCCCAGAAGACATACAAGACACAGAGAGGGAGAAAGGGGAGGGTAGGATGGAACCTCAGGTACATCTCACAAGAGATATCCAGAGACTGCATTGGATCCTCCATCCCCAGTTCCCCCCACCTCAACTGACTCAGGGCAAATAGAGTCTTAAAATTCACTAAATCTCATAAAAGAGATTATACCTTCAGCTGCAACCTCCACCCTCATATGTATAGAACAAAAAAAAAGCAAAACCATTAAAAATCATTTTAATTTTTGCTAGAAATCATTAAAGCCTTCACACTTGATGCTCTGTCTTTTGTAAATATTTCTATCGCATCCCCTAAAAAGTGATCTCACTGAATGGATGAATAATAATCTAAAGAGAGGACAGGAGGAAATTTACATCATTTAAATGAGAGCCTCTATTATGCAAAATTATTATTCAAATCATGCAAATATCACCCTCTCAACTGGATGAACTTGCCAGGGGAGGGGGGAGGGAGCAGAGGCAGACCACTCCATGGAGCGGAGGGAGGGAAGAAGCAAGATAAGCAGGATCCTAGAATAGCATCTGGAGGGTACTAAAACCTGCAATGGTCCACGGCGGGATGGGTCTTTGTATGTTAGATTTGTTTGTGCATCACTCTACCCTAAAAATATGCAAAAATCTGATTCATTTCCTGTGATTCCTGCAAATTGCAAGAAATGAACCCCTCAGATGTTGTGGCTCTACATCAAGAATACTTGTAGCGACAGAAGGATGGAATTCTCTCCCAGCAGGGTGTCTAGTAAAGATGAGACAACCTGAAAAAAAGTTAGCTTTCAGGATAAGTGGAGAAAGGACAGAATGTTTGCTACAACAGAGACCAATCCCCATTATTAGTACCATGGATGCTGATACTGCTGCTAAGAAGCCCCTTCCTTTGCCAGAGAGGTTTTTTTTTTTCTTTCTTCCTTCCTTTTTCTTTCTTTCTCTCTTTCTTCTTTTTCTTTCTTTCTTCTCTCTTCCTTTCTTTCTCTCTCTCTTTTTTTTTAAAGGAGATTGGATGGTGCTGTTCCCCTGTTTAAAGCCTCTTAGGAGCTTCACATTCACTGATGACAGGAAGGCTACACATCCTCCCATCCACCTAGGAGTAAGTGTGATTATCATCCAGTGTCCCAAGCTGGAATCCACAGGAAACCCACCTGGAGACAGAGCTTAGCATATGGGCTATTTACTAAGGAGGGCCCTTGGGATGGATCCCTGTGGAAGGCTGGGGAAGGAAGTAGAGTGGGTAGAGGGGGAAATTGAGCTTGTGATGCAGGTTCAACCACATCCTCAGCCTGCCCAATGGGGAGGCCTGGTGCTAATTTGGTGATGTTCAAAAGTTGGGTCTTGATGGCAAGGCCTTCATACTCCACCTTGAGCTGTGGGCTGACCCAGAAAGGGAAAAGGTCAAGGTGGCTCTGCAGCTGAGGGAACCTTGAAGGGATTAACACCTGAGGGCTATCTGCTGTCAGCATCCCCCTGACAAGCCCTCCACCAAAAGGGAATCTGAGTGGCACATGGAACTGAGACTTGAGGAGTTTTTGCAACCTGCTGAACATCTCATAAGTACAACACAGACAAACAGCAGAGCCAAGATTTGAACCCAGATCTGTCCGATGCCAACATTTTCCCCACCAGCATGTACTTTTCTTAACTGCTAATCTACATTGGTTAGTAAAAAGCAAAGAAGTTCATAATGACTTGGATAAAGGGAATAAAACAGAAAAGACTGAAAGAACAATCTGTGGTTTGCCAGCCTGGGAGCCTGAGTATGTGATGGCATCTTTGACAAGTGGGAAAGTTGGGATGTGGAGCCAGCGGAGAGAGGGGAGGTGACAGGTTCTAATCTGACCAAGTGGCCTGTGGCAGAGGTTGCTAGAAGGAAAATTTGCATTCAGGGATAGATACGAAAAAAATCACCATTTTTTGAACTCTCTGAGTTGGCAAAGGGCCAGGAAGATAACCCAGCATTTGTCTGGAGCATTGCATGATGGGAAATGCCATTAACACTTGGAAAAGATGAAATGCAGCCGAGGAGATTAAAAAACAACACTGCACTTTCTTCCAGAAACTGTGAGGACTTGGGTTTCTCCCCAGAGAGAGGTAGCAACTGAAGACAGTTTCATAGATGATGACAAAATGGAACAAATACACAGTGAGGAAGCAGGGGGCCTGAAGTTCAGCAACAAAACCGCCTTGACACGTGTGCTGTGCGTCCTGGAGCAAGCCACTCGCCCTCTCTGAGCTTCGAGGTGAGTGAGCACAGAGAATTCTGCCTCAACAGAAGCCAGATATAACACAAAGCAAAATCAGATAGATTTGTTTCCTAACGATGTCTTAGTATTCTTCTGTCCCCGTCACACTTCGTTTGCACATTAAAGCTTTGCCAAGAGCGCTATTTCCACAAAAGAAAACATTCCTTCTTCATCTGCTTCTGAGGAAAAGCCCTCTCCATCTACCCTTTGTCCTTTCTCTCCAAGGGGCATTAAGTAAAAGGAATGTTTTGGTTTCCTCTTTACTGTAACAACATCTATGTGCTGATACACAGCAATGAGTGACACTCCAGCTGCAAGTTCAGAGGCACTAGAAAGTGATCTGGGATGTGCAAAGAAGGAGGGAGGGGGCTTCCTTCTGGGCCCTCCCCGCTCTGACCACCTACCTTCTGACCTACAGAGGCGGCCCCTCCTGCACAGCCCCGCCTGTCCTTCTCCACCCCTCACCCCACCCTGCCTCCAACCCCGCTCCTTCCCTTTGCCCTGGAGGTGGTAATGATTCTCTCTCTGCCAGCCCTAACACCTCAGTATGCCCTGTAGTCCCCTTGTTCACAACCATATCTTTATACTGGGTCACAGTTACATAACTATATAACTATACAGCTATAGTCTTTTTTTTACCAAACTCTCCTCGATTATCCAGTTGAAGTGTGCCTTCTCTTTCCCGCTGGAACCCTAGCTGATACAATAGGTGCTCAATAAATATGGATTAAAAAAAATAAATGAACGATTATTTGAATAATTGAGTGGATGAAAATGGTAACTGTGTGAGGTGATGAATGCATTAATTAACTTGATTGTGGTCATGATTTCATAATATATATGTATATTCCCTAGTAGCTTCCCTAGTAGCTCGGATGGTAAAGAATCTGCCTGCAGTGCAAGAGACCCAGATTCAATACCTGGGTCAAGAAGATTCCCTGGAGAAGGGAATGGCTACCTACTCCAGTATTCTTACCTGGAGAATTCTATGGACAGAGGAGCCTGGTGGGCTGCAGTCCACAGGGTCAAAAAGAGTTGGACGCGACTGAACAACTAACAGACACATAGGAAGTCTTCACAGTGGAGACCTTAAATGTATGCAATACCAGTTATACCTTAGTAAATCCGGAGGGGGAATGAATGGATGAATGAGGTGGATAAAGGGGAGAAGCAGAGGATTGGGGTTGAGGTTAGTTAAGAGTTAGAGTAAGGTAAGTGTTAGGGTTAGAACTGGGGTTAGGATTAGCGCTAGGGTTTGTCTTCAAAGTAGAGGGAGAAGGGATGTCAGCAAGGCAAGCAGAGCCGCCCGCAGCCATCTCTGGTGCTGTGTGCAGGCTCCTCCATCCCATCTCTGCTGCCCAAGGGACCGTGAGATGACTGTACTGTGCAAAAAGCCCATTAATTACTTTGGCTGAAGGTCAGTTGACACACCCCACAGACAGTACATTAAAACACCTATCACATGGTGGTCCTTCTGGGGGCGGCCAGCACCTCCACGAAAGGACGCTAACCTCAGCCTCCAGCAAGGTCAGATTGAAGGAGTCCGCATGCCTGACGCCGTTAGTGGAAGTCACCAGGCTCTATGGCTACGAGAGGAAGACATTTCTCATTTTAGACAAGCAATTTTGTGAGCTCCAGAGCTATGGCTTAGAATACACTCAGGAGCCCCCATCTGGCATCTTCCCTGATGCAGGCATTTTCCTTTTTTATGGAATTCTAGGTTTCTAGAGTGTTCAGCATTTCCTAAGTTTCAGTGATTCAAAGCCATGGTCACAATCTTGCTGTACCCTTGTCATGCATGCTTTATTATCTGTTTAATATTTTTCTTTACATTAACTTTCACCTCCTTTTTTTGTTCTTGTTTTTTGGTAAATCTATTTTAAAAAGGAAACATTATGTCATGCATCAGCAAAGTAGGATGGTTAAGGGCACAGGCTCTGAAGGCAGAATTCCTGGGTTCAAATCCCCCTTCTGGTATGTACTAGCTGTGTGACCTTGGGCAAGTGCATCGACCTCTCTGTGATTTTATTTTCTCATTTCTAAAGTGGGGATAAAAATAGTATCCTGTCTTGTAAGAGAAGGGAATGAGTTATGCGTGTAAAATCTTGAGAAAAGTTCCTGGATTTAGTAAGCACTATGTTGATGTTGGTAGTGGTGGTTGCTGGATTATAAATAAATGAAAAACTAGTTTTCACTGGCTACACAGAGAGAAGAGAAAGGAAAAACACAAATAGAAAATAAAAACAATGTTTTTTTATGGATATATATCTGAAGAAAATAAAAATACTCATTCAAAAAATACATGTATCCCAATGTTCATAACAGCATTATTTGCCATAGCCAAGATTTGGAAGCAAGCCAAGTGCCCATCAACAGATAAATGGATGAAGAAGATGTGGTAAAAAAAAAAAAACAAAATTTTGCCATAAAAAAGAATGAAATTATGCCAGGGACAGACTTGAATGGTATTGTGCTCAGTAAAATAAATCAGATAAAGAAAGACAGATACTGTATGATATCACTTACATGTGGAATCTAAAAATACAACAAACTAGTGATATAACAAAAAAGAAATAAACTCAGAGGTATCGAGAACAAACTAGTGATCATCAGAAGAGGGAAGAGGAGGAGCAATATAAGGGTAGAGGATTAAGAGTACAAACTATTATGTATAAAATAAATAAGCTCTGGGGGTACATTATACAGCACAGGTAACATGCCTCCCTGGTGGCTCAGACGGTAAAGCGTCTATCTGCAATGCGGGAGATCTAGGTTCCATCTCTGGGTCTGGAAGATCCCCTGGAGAAGGAAATGGCAACCTACTGCAGTACTTTCGCCTGGAAAATTCCATGAACGGAGGAGCCTGGTAGGCTACAGTCCATGGGGTCTCAAAAAGTCGGACATGACTGAGCGACTTTACTAACTCACTAACAGGGAATATAGCCATTTGTTTTATAATAACTATAAATGGAGTATAGCCTTTAAAAATTGTGAATCACTATGTTGTACCCCTGAAGTTTATATAATATTGTAACTCAACTATCCCTCAACTTAAAAAGGTAAAATTTTAAAAAGGCAATGTTATTAAATTTTCTTTGTTAGAAAGAGATATTAGCCAATGCAGGTATTAAAATATCATTAGCAACAAGTGCATTTTTCTTCATGGAAAAGACAAATGGAATTGATCAAGGAAAGGAATTCCCCAGTGGTTCAGTGCTTAGGATTCAGAGCTTCCACTGCAGAGGCCCTGGATTTGACTCCCGGTTGAGGAACTAAGATCCCGCAAGCCTCTTGAGAGAAGCCCAAAAAAAGAGAGAATTGAACAAAAAACACTTTAACCAGATAATATTTAAAGCTCCATCCTTGTATCAACTAAAATTTATATCATACGCTATCGTCCACTCTGGTTTTACCCTCCAGGATAGGGGCAAACAGAGGTCCCAGCGCTGGCCTGCCCAAGGGCACAGGCAGTTTAATACAGATGTCATTCTCAGCCAAGCTGGAAGTTCTTTGGACATCAGAATTCCTAAAATCTCTTCTACACAAGGATAACCAAGAGCCCCAGTTCAGCTCTGTTCAGTAGGTTTATATTTTCAGGCACCATACCTGGAAAGAACTGAAATGTAAAAGAAATCTTTAATAAAATTCCATAAAAACTTGAGAAGCAGTCAATGGCCATGACACAAAATGACTTGCAGAAGCTTCGAATATTTTCATCTTCTCCAAACTGCCTTTATGAAAAAGACAGCTATAAAAGTGAAGATTTTAGCAGCCCTCTCAGGGCTTTTGAACACACAGGCGGATTGCAATCAGTGTTGCAGTTAGCCTCAGGAAATGCAATTTTTTTGGCCACTGAAAATGCCTGTGATATTCTTCTTTGGTTTTCAAAATAAATGCAAATACACATCCCTCAAGACAAAAGGAAAGTAAGGAATAAAATAAAAAATAAAAATGTCAGGTTTGGGGGGATGAAACCAGGAGATAGAGTTGGTCGCTGTGGGAAGTGAACCAATTATTTTACCTCGTTCAGGGCCTGAGTTCTTCACCTTAAAAAATAGGTAATTGAAACTAATGGTCTCTATGCAGAGAACGGACTTGCGGTTGCCAAGGGGGAAGGAGGAGAGGGAGGGGGGTAGACTGGTAGTTTGGGGTTAATAAATGCAAACTACTAAGTTTAAAATGGATAAACAACCAAGTCCTACTGTATACAGCAGGGAACTATTGATATATCAAATTTCCTGGGATACACCATAATGGAAAAGAATATAAAACAAGAATGTATATATGTGTATAACTGAATGACTTTGCTGTACAGCAGAACTTAGTGCAACATTGTAAATCAAGTATACTTCAATTAAAAAACAACTAATGGTCTCTAATGACGGCCACTTACATCTCTTACACACACACACACACACACACACACACACACACACAGACCTCTAACAGAGAAAACTAGCTGCTCCTCCACCCACCCACTCAGCCCTTCCCCACATTATTCTTAGTTGAAGGTTGGCCATCCTCCTAGGAACCAGGACTCCAGACTTGAGGCCTCTAAGCACCTTATCTCCATCATATCCATCCACATAGCATGCCAAATCTTGCTAACTCTCCTTTTATTATTTATTTTTGCTTTTATTTATACAATGCTTATTATATTCCAGGGGGGAAAATGGGTTTAAATCTTTCCGACAGTCAGTAATAAGCACTATTATTTTGCTAGCCAGCACCCATACCCCTTCTTCTGGTAATGGCACCCTGTTTTCTTTTGAGGACCATCCTCCACTCTTAATCCATGAGGCTTGGGAAATGCCAACGCACACTCCCTTCCAATGATCCAGGCCTTACAATGCGTGTGTGTATTCCATCCCTCTGGCTATAAGGATTCACTCAGGAATGGGCATGTGAGCTGTGGTGATCCAATTACCAACCCCACAATTTTTATCAGAACTATTAATAAAGAGGTAATCTCTTTACATAGAATTTGTTGAGGGAGTGTGACTTAGGTCTGGATGTATTGGCAGCCACCTTGCCACCATGAGGAAAGAAACAGCCTAAATAAAGCCAACACTTAATCAAGAGATAAATCCCTAGTAACTTTACTAAAGCCTCTGGATCCAGCCATACCTGAAATTGGAGCCGTCTTTAGTGAGCACACAACACAAGTAGTTACCTTAGTGGGAGAATGAAAGCAGAATATCTCAGGTAGAACACTGAGGCATATGCAAAGGCCCTGAGGCAGAAACAGAAAGGAAATATTTATTTTTGTGAAACAGAAAGAAAATCATTGTGTCTGGGGTGCAGAGACCAGGGACAGGCAAGAGTGGAAGAAAATAAGTTCTGAGAGAAAGGTAAGGGTCAGACCATCAAGGATAGACCAGAGTATGTATTTAGGTATTTATTCTAAAGTCAATAGGCAAAATAATAATAATAAGTAAAGGTAATAGGCAAAATTTTAAGAAGGAGAGGGTTAACAGTCTGATTTGAATTTTGAGAAATTTACTGGAGTTGTTTGAAGGAGAATGGACTGGGAAGGCAGATTTTGGAGGGACAATTCGGGGACTATTGTAATCATCAGGGGAGAGAAGGTGGCCTGGAACACGGTGGCATGTGTCCAAACAGCTGCCCTTGGAAAGGCCACAGAGAGGAGGAGAGGCCGGCCACGTGCTCTATCTTAGTAGCTACATGAAATGAAAACTAATGCAACAACCAAGGCAAGATTTGCTGCCCCCAGTAGCCCACCCAAACCACCGAATCGTGGAGAGCTAACACAATCAATAAATCCACAGCTGCTGGGCAAGAGCGCTGCTCTGCATATATATCGGCACGAAGTAAGGGACCAGGAGCTATGCACCAGTTACATCCAGTCACCCCTAAGGCTTGCAAGAACCTGGAAGCTGGGCGAACTGTCTGCCAGACAGGACCCCTTATACCTGTTTGTCTTTTCCTGTTTACACTCCTGAGTGATTTCTCCTGAATATTTCCCTTGAATTAAAAAATGGCAGATGTTCATCATGAAGGGGAATGACTCCTGTACAGGGGAGAAATTAGACAATATCACCTTGGCCACGTGATCAAGGTTAACATCATCAATAACAGGACAAATGACACCTCATGCCTCCTGATGGGACACATCAAGAAGGACACAACGATGCCCACACTGTGTTTTTGCCAAAAAATGTTTAACCCCAATCTAATCATAAGAAACAATCAAACAAATTCAGGTCAATGGACTTTGCACGAGACAAAGGCCTGTGCTTCTCAAACACCAATGTCATAAAAGAGAGAAGGGAACTGCTCTAAATTCCGGGAGACTGAATCAAAAGGACTACTAAATGGCATGTGTGATCTCTAACTGGATCCTGGTTCCCAAAAAAGCAAGACATTTGGGAGACAATGGGGAAATAAAAATATTGACTATATATTAGACAGTGATGTGTCAGTGTTAAATTTCTCGAGTGTGAACACAGCATCATAATTATGAAGGATGAGAATGCTTTTAGGATTTGCACCCTGCAGTATTAAAGGATGAAGTGTCATGCTGTCTGTACTTGAGTCTAAGGAAAAATAATGATATTGATAGACAAAGAAAGTATGTAGGGAGGTGGGTAAATAGGTAGGTGGGTAGATAAGACAGGTAGGTAGAAAGATAGGTAGGGTAGGTAGGACTGATGCTGAAGCTGAAGCTCCAATAGTTTGCCCAAAGAGCTGACTCACTGAAAAAGACCCTGATGATGGGAAAGATTGAGGGCAGGAGGAGAAGGGGATGACAGACGATGAGATGGTTGGATGACATCACCAACTCAAAGGACATGAGTTTGACCAAACTTTGGGAGATAGTGAAGGACAGGGAAGCCTGGTGTGTTGCAGTCCATGGGGTCACGAAAAGTCAGACGCGATTTAGCAACTGAACAACAACAAGAAGAAGATAGATAGGCAGGTATATAATGTAGATAGATAGATAAGATAGGTAGACAGATAAAGATAGGTAGATTAAGCGGGTAGACAAATAAGACAGATAGATGGGTAGATAGATAAAATAGGTAGATAAAGACAGGTAGGTAAGTAGGTAGGTAGATAGGTAGAGAGAGGTAGGTAGACAGAGATGACATAAATGTGGCACCTGTCAAAAATGGTGCTATCAAGGTAACAATTATGTAAGTGTTCA
Source organism: Bos indicus x Bos taurus (assembly GCF_003369695.1). NCBI lineage: Eukaryota > Metazoa > Chordata > Mammalia > Artiodactyla > Bovidae > Bos > Bos indicus x Bos taurus. The sequence continues at coordinate 11,093,020 of NC_040092.1, read as the reverse complement.
TTGCACTAATCCATTATTCTTGCATTTCTTTTGCACTCTTGAAATTTCCCAAGTTATAAATTGTGGGGAAAAATCAGTAACTTCTTTCAATGCTCACACATACAGCACACAGCCAGTGTCCTGCCGTCACTGTAGTGAAGAATCACCTCCCTGATTGGCAATGTTACCAGGCATCCTGGTTTGCCCAAGACAGAGAGCATTATTCACAGTGCCCCCTGAAAACCAAGATGGCTGCCCAAAGTGGAGAGAAAATATCACCACCATCTGACTTCTGAAATAGCAGCATGTAACACTCACATTTGTCAGGTGTACGATGGGCATGTAATGGTGTGCCGAGTATGCAATGCTGAACACGGTCAGGCAGTTTCCTGACCTCATGGAACTGATGGTCGACAGCCCCTTTTTGCAAACTGCAGCCCACGGGGCCACATCCAGCCCCCGGCCTGCTTTTTAGTAACTCGTGAGTGAAGAAAAACTTTACATTCTAAAATGCTTGGAAAAAATCCAAAGGAAAAAAAAAATTGTGATATATGGAAATTAAATGAAATTCAAACCTCAATGTCCATCAATAAAGTTTTATTGGCACACAGCCCCATCATCCAGGTACACACTATCTCTGTTGTGTCCCAACAGCAGAGCCATGATAGTGACAGTCTGGCCCACAAAGCATAAAATATTCACTCTCTGACCCTTTATAAAAAAAAATTTCGCCGACCTCTGGTCAACAGTTGTATTTGTAGTTGATTTCCTAGGGTCACCAAAAGATGAAGTAAGATAAGGCAAGTGTAACAGAAGCACCTGGCACTTAATAAATTCTCAGACAATGTGATTTGGTTTACTGTCTCAATTTATTCATCTGACAAGTGAAGGTTACTGCACCTACAGAGACTTTCCTAGCAGTTCAGTGGTTAAGACTCCGCATTTCCACTGCAGGGGTGTGGGTTTGATCCCTGGTTGGGGAACTAAGATTCCACATGTTCTGTGGTACAGCTAACATTTTTTTTTTAAAGGAAAAGAAAGAAATCACCAAAGCTCATATAGATAATCTCTGCCACAAGTTATCATCTGAGAAGGCAGTTGTGGTGTAGTGAAGAAAAAGCATTGCAGCTACAGGGTGTGTGGTTGTGTGGAGGTAGTCAGAGAATGCAGGTCAAGCCCTTGGCAGTGCCTGCACCTGGAAATCAGTCAACAAACAGCAAGTCCTGGCTGTTACACAAGCTGACTTGAGCAGTGCACTATTCACAAGGTGCTTGTCACATTTATTAGCATCGTCTTTTTAATGTTTCATCCTGAAATATTTCAAATGTTCAAAAGAATATACAGAACATATAATCTTATAATATGAACATATTATAAAATGTTATAAAATCCATAAAAACATGAAATATATCATCTTATAATGCAAATACCTTATAAAATGTCACAAAATCTAAAATTATATGGAACTTATGCTCTTATAATGTAAATAGATGATAAGACATAAAAACGATAACGTGAATAAACAGCTCCAGTAAGCATCGTGGAAGCCATGGGAAGCCCACTGGCCCCTCTCTCTTTTCCAGCCTCATCTCTTCCTAATGTGGAAACAACTACTAGAAAGTGGGGGTTATCGTCCCTGTATTTTCCTTTAGAGTTTGACTATGAACAATTTTCTTCTCTAAACATGATTATTTGTTTTTGCATGTGGCTGGGCAAGCAGAATAAATGATCTCACTGTGTTCATCTTCTCCCAAGATTTCCTTGTCCCTTCGTGTGAAGGATTCATTCATATTGACAGGATCCACTCCTTCCCTTTGCTGTATCACACATGAGTCCGTGTATGGAAAACACCACAACTGATCCCATCCATTCTTCTGCAGAGGGACGTTTGAGGGATCTTTTATTGCTTTGCTCCTACAAAGAATCATTCTTGTGTATTCTGTTAGCTCATTTTATCTGCACAGGCATTGTGATCGTCACCCCATTCTCCATGAGGTTCTGAAAGCTTAAATTACTTCCCAGAGTCACGTGAGCAAAATTTATGACCCAGTCTTTACCGTCAGCTCATCCCCATTCTCAGCTCTTTCAGATCACGCTTCCCAAAGTGAAGCAATTTCCCACTCGTTGATTGTAATAAAGTAAAAGGTATTTGCTCAACCATTACCTTTTGGAAGCGCTATGTAAACTCTAAAGCAACCCATGAATTTCATTCATATCCTCCCTGCTATGTGCCATTAGCTAGTAAATTCATATAACACAGAAACAAGCTATGTCAAGGGTCTGCAAGATATTTCCAAGTCCTGTAGGAAAAACATAGATGTTTATTGAGCACCTACTATGTGCCGAGTTATCCACCACCATTAAACTTTTCAACAATCCTTCACAACAAGGTAGATTTCCCAAAGAGGAATCTGTGGATCAAAGGCCTGAACTGACTTGTCTAAGCTCTTATAGCCAGTAGGTGACAAAACCAGGAAACAAGATCAAGATTGTAGGGTTTCAAAGCCCTGATTTTTCCCACTAAATTAACACGCCTAGCACAGAATGTTCCATCTCCTCCTGGAGTCTAAAACTCCAACATAATTAACACCTTGTACCAAAACATTTATTTTAACTTCCCCTTAGCAGAAACTTGATGGTTTATTCTTATATCTCATGAGAGGAATTAGGACTTACTTGTTGGTGACTCCACACCTCCACTGCAGAGGGCATGGGTTTGATCCCTGGTTGGGGAACTAAGATCCTGCATGGCTCACAGTGTGTTCAAAATATAAAAAATAAAGAGAGGACTTATGTGTCCCCAACGAGGATCTTGGGGCTTCCAAGGTGGCACTAGAGGTAAAAAATCTGCCTGACAAGCAGGTTATGTAAGAGTGTTGTAGCCATGCGTTCTGGGAAACAAATTCACTCAGGAGGACAATGCAGATAGTGGAGGGCAGTTTGTTTCCCGGAACGCATGGCTACAACATTTGGTGCATTGGCCGGGAAACTCCTCACTTTGAGGAGACGAGTCCCATTTGGGACTACTCCGAGGCCTTGCAGCTCGAATATTCTAGAGGGGGAAGGTGCCTCGCCCTTCTGGAAGGATTCTGCTTCTCAATGCCTGGACCTTTCACATTAGCAGGTAGTGGACAGCAGCAGGGGAACTGAGCGCTCAGGTGAGGAGGAACCCACCCAGTAGGGTGGAAGAAGGGGGCCTGATCACCCCCCTGGGAGGGATTAGAAGGGGCACAGACCCACAGGAGCCTATTAGAATAGGCAGGTGGCAACGATTACTTGGTACACAGGTTGATGAGTGTGTTAGGGCTTAGGAAGGAAATTTGTGAAGGTCATTTAGGAGGTGGTGTCCACACTGTCTTGGGGAAAATTATTACCAAGCAGTCGTCAAGGGATTTTTAGAAGAAACTTGGCTTTTTTTGTTCATATTCTGCCCAACCCAAGGAGGTGTCCCATCTGCTATGAAATTCTTGACCCCCTCGGAATTGTCAGGCTAGAAGGAGGGGGATACATGCTGCTGCTAAGTCACTTCAGTCATGTCTGACTCTGTGCGACCCCATAGACGGCAGCCCACCAGGCTCCCCCGTCCCTGGGATTCTTCGGCAAGAACACTGGAGTGGGTTGCCATTTCCTTCTCCAATGCATGAAAGGGAAAAGTGAAAGTGAAGTAGCTCAGTCGTGTCCAACTCTTAGCGACCCCATGGACTGCAGCCCACCAGGCTTCTCCATCCATGGGATTTTCCAGGCAAGAGTACTGGAGTGGGGTGCGGGGGATATGTAAGTGAGTACGAATTGGCTTTTCCGGAGACAGCCTGGGACATGGGATATTTAACCCATCTGTATTTTCATCCACACCTGATCAAGCCCACCAAAGAAGAATGGACTTTAAATGTTAAGGGAGAAACAGTCTTGCATCATGTGATGTTCTGGTTCGGCTGTGCTGACCATCAGGTGAAGACATGCTGATCCCCCTTCTCCCTCTGGGATCTGGCAGGTAAGGTTCTTCTCACCCCAATTAGGAAGGAGGCAGAATGGCAATTTACGTGTTGTTGCAGCCATGAAATTAAAAGATGCTTACTCCTTGGAAGGAAAGTTATGACCAACCTAGATAGCATATTCAAAACCAGAGACATTACTTTGCCAACAAGGGTCCGTCTAGTCAAGGCTATGGTTTTTCCTGTGGTCATGTATGGATGTGAGAGTTGGACTGTGAAGAAGGCTGAGCGCTGAAGAATTGATGCTTTTGAACTGTGGTGTTGGAGAAGACTCTTGAGAGTCCCTTGGACTACAAGGAGATCCAACCAGTCCATTTTAAGGAGATCAGCCCTGGGATTTCTTTGGAAGGAATGATGCTAAAGCTGAAACTCCAGTACTTTGGTCACCTCATGCGAAGAGTTGACTCATTGGAAAAGACTCTGATGCTGGGAGGGATTGGGGGCAGGAGGAGAAGGGGACAACAGAGGATGAGATGGCTGGATGGCATCACTGACTCGATGGACGTGAATCTGAGTGAACTCCTGGAGTTGGTGATGGACAGGGAGGCCTGGCGTGCTGTGATTCATGGGGTCGCAAAGAGTCAGACACGACTGAGCGACTGAATTGAACTGAACTGATGGGGTGAAGATGAAGCCTAACTGCCTCCACATATTCTGTGAGGTTGAATGGCCCCCTATGGGAGTAGGATGGCCACCAGAGAACACCATGAACTTAAAAATAATGGAAGCAGTCTGTACAGTAGTCACAGGAGAGCCAAGACACCTGGATCAATATCCGTATATTGACTCATGGCTAGGGTTAGCTTAAGACCCTCCTACTTGGACAAGGTTCTGTATCCAGAAGGGAAAGGGGAAAATATTAATGGCACAAAAATTGACTGATGATAAAAAAGGAAATTCTACAGGATTTGGACAGGGATGACCTGACCCCTCCCCCATACTGGATAATGACGCGCCTGCCTCCCAGTGCTCCACCAGGACCGGAGGCCACCTTAATGCCCCATCCAGGGCCAGGTGAAGCTCCTGCAGCAGGCACTGCTCTTCCACCAGCTCTCCCGGAGTTCGTAGAGCCGCCGTTTCGGCAGGCTCCAATCCCAGCAATGGAGACCTCTGGTCAATGCCCCCAGAATTCCACTTCAGCTGGACCTCCTAGATTGTAACCATCTCTCCTGGTGAGTACTGTTGGGAAGGGGGAAGAAAACACAGCAATTAGACAGAGGCTGCACTCTGCCAAGGAACAGGGGGAAAGAACCCCACTACAGATGCCCCTCAGAGAGCTACAACAGCCTCCGGTTTGGGATGCATGGGGCTCTACCATCAGCCCCCTGTAGCCTATTATTACCAGCCATTTTCCTCTACAGATATATTAAACTGGCAGAGACACGCTCCACCCTACTCGGAGCCACAAGCCATGATTAGGCTAATGGAGACTATTTTTCGAACCCACTGCCCTGCATGGGATGACATAATCCAACTACTCGTCTCCCTCTTCAGCACTAAGGAGAGACACAGGATCCTAACTGAGGCCAGAGAATGGTTAAGAGCGATGGCACCTGAGGGTACTGCAAACCCGCAGCGGTGGGCAGAACCAGCCACCCTGACGAGAGGCCCAGTGGGGACTGTAACACAGAGGAGGGAGGGGCCACCTCGAGAGATACCAGGCGGCTATTTTACAAGGTCTCAAGAGGGGGGCTCGAAAAGCTATGAGTATCACAAAACCCTCCAAAGTGATTCAAAGGGAAAGTGAATCACCCTCTGAGTTCTGTGAAAGTCTGTGCGAGGCCTATAGACTTTATATGCCAATAGACCCAGCCAGAGGCTGCTGGGTCTCAGATGGTGATAAATGCAGCCTTTGTGTCTCAAGCCTACCCCGAAAATGTCAGATGGGGGGGCACCAAGTGACTCAGGAATTTTTAAACATCTCTGAATGCCCAGTACCTTTGTTAGGAAGAGACTTGCTGTCTAAATTGAGGGCACAAGTGACCTTTCCCCCCACGAAAGGCCCACTGTTCGAGTGGGCTCCACCACCTATTTACTCTTCCTCTCGGTAATCCCTCAAGATGAATGGAGGTTGCACGATCTCCCGGAAGTGAAACCGGACGGGCTAAACAGTCAAGAGAGAGAGTTAACTCAACAATTCCCTGAGGTCTGGGCAAAAGACAACCCCGCCTCCACCCACCACCCCAGGCTTGCAAAACAAGTCCCACTGGTAATAGAACTCAAACCCGGTACGATGACGTCAGCACCCGCCGTGGGCCTGCCAGACCTTGCTAAGCCGTTTACTCTTCACGTGACTGAAAAGGACAAGGTGGCTATGGGAGTGATGTCCCAGACTATGGGGACATGGGACAGACCCGTGGTTTATCTCTAATCAGCTGGACAATGTTGCCACTGGGTGGCTGGGATGCTTATGGGTAGTTGCTGCAGTTGCCTTACTGGTCTGGGAGGCAACCAAGCTGACTTTGGGCCAAGATTTGTTCCTAAAAGTCCCGCATGGGGTCAACACTCTCCTGCGAGGGGACCCCCATAAATGGCTGTCGACATCCTGGATTACTCAATACCAGGGACTATTATGTGAGAACCCCCATGTTACTACTGAGCCTTGTCAGGCCCTGAATCCGGCCACTCTCCTTCCTGTGGGAGAAGGCGGGCCCTCACATGATTGCGAGGAAATATGCCAGCAGACCTGACTTAGAGACCAGCCAATCCCGGACCCAGATTGGGTCCTGTCCACCAAGGGCACCAGCCTGGTGAGACAAGGACAATGACGGGATATGCAGTCGTCATGGAAGAAACCATCGCTGAGGCTCGCTCTCTGCCATCACACTGGTCCCCTCAACAGGCCGAACTATATGCTCTAATCCAGGCCCTCCAGCTGTCAAAAGGGAAGAAGACAAACATTGACAGACTCCAGTATGCTTTTGCCACACTACAGGGCTCTGTATAAGGAGAGAGGCCTTTGACAGCTAGTGGAAAAGATATTAAAAATAAGGAAGAAATTAAGACCCTATTAGATGCTGCCTGGGAACCAGAAAGGGTTGCAGTCATACACTGCTGAGGACGTCAAAAAGAGGATACCCCCCGGGCTCAGGGAACAGACTGGCAGATAAGACCACTAAACAAGCAGCCGAGGGCTTGGGGGTGACAAGTGAAGCCCCTATTAAAGCTCTCATTTTGGCAGAGCTGCCTGAGCTAACGCTAGACTCTCCAAAATACAATGAAGCCCAAAACCAATTAGCCAAAGCAGAAGGGGCCATCAAGACTGAAAATGGATGGTGGGAATTGCCAGGTGGCAAATTATTGGTACCGGAGGAGCTGGCACCCACTCTGGTAAGCCAAACACACCAAGCTACCCATCTAGGCCATAATAAACTGGAAGAGCTAGTTCGAAAATATTTCTTGGTTCCCCGCCTCTCTTCCCTAACGCAGGACAGAATCTCAGAACTGTACTGCCTGCTCACAGGTCAATGCTGCCTCTCGGCATGGACAGAAACCTCCAGGGATTCAGCTAAAAGGCATGCTGCCCTTTGAACACCTGGAAGCGGACTTCACTGAAATGAAACCTCACCAACACTACCATTACCTGCTGGTCATGGTATGTACGTTCTCCGATGTGTAGAAGCTTTTCCTACCCGGACTGAAACAGCATCAGAAGTAGCCTGGTGCCCGCTCAGGGAGATAGTTCCCAGCTTTGGATCTCCTACCAGCATTGGACCGGACAACAGCCCTGCTTTTGTAGCTGATTTAGTATAACAAGTAAGCAAAACTTTAAACATCTAGTGGAAATTACATAAAGCATATAGGCCCCAGAGTTCTGGGATGGAGGAAGGAACCAACCAGACACTTAAAGAGACACTCTCCAAGTGGATCTTAGAGACTGACTGTTCCTGGGTGGACTTGTTTCCGATGGCTCTGCTCACTCAGGATGACCCTACAGTCCCGTGGCTCTTCTCCGTACAAAACTGTGTATGGGAGACCCCCTCCCATAATAAAACAGGTGTCAACAAATTTGCCTCAGGTAAGGGGAGATGAGATTTCACAGCAGATGGAACAACTGGGTAAGGTAATAAACCAGGTAACTAAGTTTGTACAAGAAAGTGTGCCGTTCCCTCTTGGGGAACAGATTCACGAATTTGTGCCCAGGGATCAGGTGTCAAGGATGGAAAACAGGACTCCTTGGCCCCACATTGGAAGGGTCCATACACTGTTGCTCTAACCAGCCCTACGGCAGTTAAAGTTGCAGATGTCACTCCCTGGATCCACCACATGAGGGTGAAGAGAGCATACCACGAGACCCGGAGGATGCTGAGCGGACTACACAACAGGACCCCACTGATCCCTGTGAAACCAAGATCATCTTAAAGAAGAAACAGAGATGAAGCTCTACGATCAACTGCTGCTACAAGGACTTGCTGGTATCATCTTGAGACTAACCTTAGTTTCAGTACAAAGAGGGACCTGTGCTATAATTAAAGTCGAATGTTGTGTATATATTCCTGATTTATCTGGCTATAAATCAGCCACCCTAGATGACATGAAAGGTCAGGTAAAAGTTATGTCTGATGATAATCTTCCTTTTTGGACTTCAGTCCTATCCTGGGTGAAGGGTGATTGGTGGAAAACTATATTTACCATTGTTATAGTTGCCTTGATAGTTCTGCTTTGTGGACCCTTTATTTTACAATGTATTATGAACTTTGTAACCCAAAGGTTGATGTCATTCTCCCAAATTGGAGGTCGGAGAGTCAGGGTGCAATATATCCCTATGAATGATGCTCATACTATGAGATAAGAGCATCAAGATGGGGGAATGAAGGAGGAAAGAGACAGAACAGGCTCCATCTTGAAAGCAGGACTCCATCTTGGGGCGGACTGTGGACTTTGAGCTATATGCCCAGGATCTATGGAAACGACATACCAACTGGAAAACCAGGCCCCCTGGATGGAAGAGCCCCAGGGCTTGTACCTAGACTCTCTGTTGCCTAAAAGAATACCCTAATTATCTGTGTAACTGAATAGAATCATAAATTCTATCATGCTTATTGGGGTATGACCACAGGCCCATTGATAATTGTCCACTGTTAACTACCTAGGCTTAAGACATATGAATCACAGGTTAACTTTGATTGTATCTTTCTTTTCCTTTGTTCAGACTAGTTTCAGAGAATTTGGGGAGGTGGGTTTGGGCACGTACACTTAGGGTATATAAGGTTTTCAGAAAAACTGGTCAGGGTCCTTGGCTAAGAGGAGACTCCGCCTTGGGCCCGCCAGTGGAATAAACTGCACTCCACTATCTGCATCGTCCTTCTGAGTGAGTTTGTTTCCCAGAATGCGTGGCTACAACAAGAGATACGGGTTCGATCCCTGGGTTGGAAAGATCCCCTGGAGAAGGGAATGGCAGCCCACCCCAGCATTCTTGCCTGGAAAACTGCACGGACAAGGGAGCCTGGTGGGCTGCAGTTAATGGGGTCACAAAGAGTCGGACATGACTAAGCATACACACACAAACAAGGATCTTAGTCCATTTTCAAAGGTGGAGAACATATTGAACACAATAAATCAATTCACAGTGGGGCACTGCTAGAAGCTTATTTGTATGACGGAAGCTTAGGCATTTTTCTGTCCATAACTCAAACCTTTGTTAGACATTTTCTAAAGCCTTCATAGAAGGTAACACTTGAGAGAATCCACCCTTTAGAAAGAAGGAAATTGATTTTCGTATGAGAAAAAATATAACGGTAAAAGGGGAAGCAACCGTCAAACATGTATGAATGAAGATGAAAAAAAACTACTTCTTACAAGCCGAGAAATCTATCAGGACCCAGACATCTGTCACCTCCCAAACAGACTTTAATTTTAGAGTTTGCTTCCTCTACATTTTTTTCCCCTTCTCTTCCCATAGTTAGATGGATTTAACATATGCTTGGGATTTCACAAACTTGGTTTTGGTAGGTGTGATGTCTAAGAATATCTAAAGCTGTTTTTGAGGCCTTATGGGATGACGCTTGTCTTGTTCTTTGAGATTCAGTCTTTGGATTTTTCTTATTCTTCGTGGGTACTCTTGTGATGTCAAGTGATTCCCAAATCCCCATCTGCAGATGTGAACTGAACCAAGCACGGGGTCTAATTTCCAACAACCTTTCTCTCCAATGCAGCTCATTTCGAATGCACCCACACAGCCCCTGGTAATCTTGTTTAAAAAAAAAAATACAGTTTGTGATTCAACCCCTGGTGGTTCAGACAGTAAAGAATCTGCCTGCAATGCAGGAGACTCGGGTTCAATTCCTGGGTCAGGAAGATCCCCTGGAGAAGGAAATGGCTACCCACTCCAGTATTCTTGTCTGGGAAATCCCATGGGCAGAGAAGCATGATGGGCTACAGTCAAATAGAGTCACACACAACTGAGCGATTAACACTTTCACTTTTCTGACTCAGTAAGGGTGAAGGAGGGCCTGAGACACTACCTTTTCTTAACTTCCAGAACACCACTACCTGTCTCCTTGACCTTCGGATGGCAGTAATAAATGCAACAGACCAGAGCTAGATATACTTTAGGAGAGTGAATAGAACTGGCCGGAGGGATGGACAGGCACCGGCGTGGTCCCAGATGATCCCTACATTTCTGCTTGAAACAACAGAGCGGTGGTGATACTGAGGCCTGCACCAGTGGAGGAGGTGCTGAGTGCTGGCCCAGAGCTTCAAGGGGCTTCCACAGGGGCTGGGCATGACTGTTCAGAGTTCACAGCTGCCCCAGGAATCAGAGTGAGGCTGCCTCCACCTGAGTCCTGCTTATCCTGCACTCCTAGGCTCAACAGACCCTAATTCCCCACTTACTGAGCGAGTGGAACCTCAGATAAGTCAGTTTGTGTCCCTGAATCTCAGTTTGCATGCATGCTAAGTTGTCTCAGTCGTATCCGACTCTGTGCAACCCCATGGACTGTAGCCCACCAGTGTCTGTCCATGGAATTTCCCAGGCGAGAATACTGGAGTGGGTTGCCATTTCCTCCTCCAGGAGATCTTCCTGACCCTGGGATCAAACCCGAGTCTCCTGCTTCTCCTGCATTGTACACGGATTCTTTACTGCCGAGCCACTGGGGAAGACCGGACCTCAGTTTACTCATCTGTAAAATGGAGATGAGTCATTTATCCATAACTACTGAGCCACCCAGGTACCATGCTAGCTAGGCACAGGTACATGGTGGTGAGCAAAACAGACAGGGGAGAGTACCTGCTTTGCCACGGGAGGGTACCTTTCAGTTTTTGAAATCATCTCTGATAGTCTTTCCATAGCTGCTTTATTTTCCATCTTTTATTTAGCCTGTGTGTGTCTGCTTTCCCTAAATGGGGCATCAAGTCTTTTAAGACAGGGGTCAAGATGTTTTGTATCCCTCATAGTAGCTAGCCATACTCATTAAAAAGGGGTTGAATGGATGCATGAATGCATACTGCTTGTTGCTTTTGAATCTGAAAGAAAACCTGAAGAAATTCTAAACTCACTGCTGCTGCTGCTGCTAAGTCGCTTCAGTCATGTCCAACTCTGTGCAACCCCATGGACTGCAGCCTACCAGGCTCCTCCATCCATGGGATTTGCCAGGCAAGAGTACTGGAGTGGGTTGCCACTGCCTTCTCTAAACTCACTAGCCAGGATAATTAAGACTGGTCTCACATGGTAGCTGGTAGAGAGCTTCAGCATCCTGGCAATGCCAAGAATGCTTTCCTTCATCCTGAGGAAGGAAAAAACTGAGAATGACAATCACAGCAAGGCCCAAACCATACTGCACAGACAGGTATATTCCATATGCACCTAAAGAGCATTTACAGAAATTGATTGGTGATTCAGTAATTCCAGACAAGTCAGCCAGTCAGAGAGAATTGAATATCTTTAGTCCTAAACTCCGGAGAAGGCAATGGCACCCCACTCCAGTACTCTTGCCTGGAAAATCCCATGGATGGAGGAGCCTGGTAGGCTGCAGTCCATGGGGTCGCTAAGAGTCCGACACGACTGAGCGACTTCACTTTCTCTTTTCACTTTCATGCACTGGAGAAGGAGGTGGCAACTCACTCCAGCGTTCTTGCCTGGAGAATCCCAGGGATGGAGGAGGCTGGTGGGCTGCCGTCTATGGGGTTGCGCAGAGTTGGACACGACTGAAGCGACTTAGCAGCAGCAGCAACAGTCCTAAACTCAAAACAGGACAGATCCAGAACTGAAAAGGAAAGAAAAAAACAAAAAGGCAAGTGACATAAAGAATTCACAGAAAGGGATACACAAAGCATTTGAAAAGATGCTTGAGAGAAGCAGATTAAGTTACATTGAACCATCAGTGTTCATCTATCAGAGGGATGAGGGCTAGTGTTTGACCACAAGGTAAAGATATGAGGGGAAAGAGGCTGGTCAGGCTATAACCAGTGGCAGCCACACTGGGGGACATTTCAGCATTCTACATCCAAGAAACAAATGCAAACTCTTGGAACCAGCACTTTGTTGTTGCTGTTGTTCCATCGCTCAGTCGTTTCCAACTCTTTGCAAACCCATGGACTGCAGCACACCAGGCTTCCCTGTCCATCACCAACTCCCGGAGCTTACTCAAACCCGTTCCATGGAGCTGGTGATGCCATCCAACCATCTCATCCTCTGTCGTCCCCTTCTCCTCCTGCCCTCAGTCTTTCCCAGCATCAGGGTCTTTCCCAATGAGTTGGCTCTTCGCATCATATGGCCAAAGTTCTGGAGCTTCAGCTTCAGCATCAGTCCTTCTGATGAATAGTCAGGACTGATTTCCTTTAAGATCGATTGGTTTGATCTCCTCCCAGTCCAAGGGACTCTCAAGAGTCTTTTCCAACACCATATCCAAGTAACAAATGTAAACTCTTGGAACCAGCACTTACAGTGGGACATATGTTCAAAGTTGCTCTCAGTCCTTGGGGATAATGAGAAACACTGTTCACAGGAGATAGGTGTGAAGAGATTCCCCACCGTATGCTCTTTTGACTGATGCTATAGCTGAAGTTCCAATACTTTGGCCGCCTGATGCAAAGAGCCAAGTCATTGGAAAAGCTCCTGATGCTGGGAAAGATTGAGGGCAGGAGGCGAAGGAGGTGACAGAGGATGAGATGGTTGGATGGCATCACCGACTCAGTGGACATGAGTTTGAGCAAACTCTGGGAGACAGTGAAGGGCAGGGAAGCCTGGCATGCTGCAGTCCATGGGTTCACAAAGAGTCAGACACGACAGCAACTGAACAACAAAAAATGCTCTTTTGAATATTTTACACTTTGTTCTAAGTGAATTTATTATGGATTCAAAAACAAACACAATTTTTTAAGCCTAAGGGAGGGAAATTTTGTAAAAACAGACATATTGGTTAATGGGTCCAGAATTTCAGTGGTGATACAGTTCTGGAAATATCGTGGTTAATGTTGCACAATAATGTGAATTCCTCATACCATACACTTTAAAGTGGTATAAATGTTCAATTTTGTGTTATTCATATTTCACAATTGAAAACATTCTTTTAAACAAACTAAAGACAGACACACAAGAACTCATGAATCATGAGATCACATTCAAATACCACTACTTGGGAATCCCCTGGTGACCAGACAGTTGATGGCATCATCAACTCAATGGACCAATGGACATGAATTTGAGCAAACTCCGGGAGACCATGAAGGACGGGGAAGCCTGGTGTGCTGCAGTCCACGGGGTCACAAAGAGTCAGACACAACTGAGTGATTGAATGACAACCAGTGGCTAGGATTCTGAGCTTTCACTGCCAAGGGCCCAGGCTGGATCTCTGGTTGGGGAACTAGATCCCAGAAGCCACAGAGCCAAAAAAAAAAGAAAATACCAGCACTTGGAAGATATATTCTGCCAAGCTGTTAAAACTCAGAGGCCTACACTACATACATTCTCTAGGGTAGTCCTGAATTAATAAATAAAGGAACATTTATTAATCGTAAAACGAAATTGCATGTAACTCTGTGAATTTATATGAAAACATTTACAATGTAGGAAAAAAAATCCTTCACCTTTGGACGTGAACTTGATTTTTCCCTTGAAAAATGTGGTCTCAACAGTGATTACATTCAGAATGAAATGGCTCATTCCAAACCACAGTTATACTCGAAATTATACTAGGAAGTCCTAACAAAACTAGCCTAGATTATCCAAATAGTGACTTTATATTTCACCAAGAACAGAATGGTTAAAAATGTGCTGAACAGGTGCATGGATAGAGGATAAAGACACTGATAAAATATGTACTATGTTTTGCTGCAAAATGTGTCCAGAAGAGTCCTAGAACTGCCATTGGTACAGATCATGACAAACAGAATTATTCTCCTTTGTTCAAAGATGAATAGAGAAGAGTTGAAAGAGAAGAAGGGAAATAGCTATTTGCCTTGCATGTTCATTTCTAGAAAGAGAAGCAAAGAAACTGACCCTAACTGAACCCACAAGAAAATGAAAGGACAATTTTCCTATTTCTCTACACACACACACACTCTTCCCCTCTTTCTCTGTACATACGCACACAAACACACAGAGAGGCTCCCCCATGGTCAAGAATAAGCTTAAGGGACCCCCAACATTGAATTCTAACTCCCCTATAATTTACTCGTCTATGTAACCATTCAGTTAATACGCTTATTGTCTACTCCAATCAAATTACTACCTGTATATAGATCTGTCTCCTTGACTACATTGAACATGTCAAAACAGGAACTTTTATTCATCTATTCCCCAGTGTCTAGCCTCTAGCAGGGATTTAATTTTTGCTGAATGGAAGAAAGTTTGTACCCAAAACACTCTACGGTCTTATCAGGTAGAGACAAGTCTGAGTAACACATGAATTTTTTTGTCCATAAAAATGTTTATAAGATTCTTTCTTATAAACTCTTGTTTGAGTAGCTGTGTTTTATATCAGGATGCTATTTGGAGATTTAAATCATCTAACCTGAAATGACAAGACTATCAGCTCACTAACTGTGGCTATTGATAAAATAGCAAATCACTCTTCTTGGCTCAAATTCAGTGTTTGGAAGTTCACTTAGTTCCTAGGGGGAAAAAACAGCACCCGCAATAAAACCATTTACTCCAGGGACCATACCCCCCTTTTTTCTCAACTGCTTCTTGTATGGACCTCCCTGGTAGCTCAGCTGGTGAAGAATCAGTCAAAGCAAATGGGTGGATACAAAAGCATGCACATGACCCAATAACCAGGTGCTTTCTTCAAAGCTTTTCATTTACAAGATGATCAAGCTTGGCAGGCTACAGCCCAGGCCACTGGGTTGAAAATAGTTGGACACAACTGAATAACTAACACAACAGCAAGCTAAATAAACCCTTAGCGCTCCATTCACAATTAACTGGTTATGGGGATTCCTGCTTTGCCCTTTAATCTACGCATTCTCTTAGGGACTTTTCTTATGTGTAGGAACTATAGAACTAGAAAGTTCTTTCATGACAAGTCAAAGATATTGCTGTTGCCGTCTAATGTACAGAAATTCCTTGGTGGCTTAAACAGTAAAGAATCCACCTGTGATGCAGGAGACCTGGGTTTGATCCCTGGGTCCGGAAAATCCTTTGGAGAAGGAAATGGCAACCCACTCCAGTATTCATGCCTGGAAAATTCTATGGACAGAGGAGCCTGGTGGGCTACAATCCAAGGGGTTGCAAACAGTCAGACACGAGCGAGCAACTAATATCTAATGTACAACTCAGGATCTCTGGCAGGCTGAAGGGGAACGAGAGTTTCCAGGCCAGCAGTGTATACTTTTCTGAAACCCCAGAGGGTACACAACAAAGTTGTTGCTGTTCAGTCACTACACACCAAAGTACCATGCTATGAAAACCCAGCAGAGGTTCCCCCTCTCGTGAAAATTCGCTTGATAGATACCCTCAGTTCCTCTTCACAACTCCCATACCATTTGAAATTCACTGTCTAATTCCCATTTTTCCTGCTTGTCTTATTGTCCTGCATCTTCAGTAGTGCTTATCCCAAGTACAGCTAACTGCTTTCCTTTTTTTTTTTTTTTTTTTGCTGTACCATGCGGCTTGTGGGATTTTTTTTTTTTTTTTTGACTGCACCCCACAGCCTGTGGGACCCTAGTTCCCTGACCAGGGGTCGAACTCAAGCCCCTTGCATTGGAAGGTGAAGTCTTAACCACTGGACTCCCAGGGAAGTCCCTTGTGGGATTTTAGTTCCTCAACCAGGATCAGGACCAGGGATCGAACCTGGGCCCTTAGCATTGAGAGCACTGGCCCACCAGGGAATCCCCAGTTAACTACCTTCTGACCTGTACCAGGCCTAGCTCCCGTGTTAGAGCACCACCACGGTGACGAAGGCCACCACATCTGTTCTGCTCGCTGCTCAGGCCCAGTGACCTAATGCAGACAGACGCAGCACTCGGCATTTCGCAGGGGCTCTATATTTCTTGAACGGATACATGACCAGACCACCTGCATCCAAATACAGGCAACTCGGCTGAGACCAAGAGGAGGGCAACAGTATTTTACAAAAGTGTAAGTAAGTAAATAATACAGATCATTCCTTGGATTTATAATACAGAAGGAACACCTGTTTTGTTATTTATAAAAAAGGATTTCTTTCTGTGTAGCCATGTCAGAAGCAGCAGATGCCCTGTTGGTATGAGACCTAAAGCTACTCATAAGGGGAGAGCTGACGTCCTATGCCACGTTGATTTACTCCTCCTGCAAGCCTCCTTTATCATATCTTTACTTCAGAGCCCCACTCAATACTATTTACATTCAGTTCTATATGTTTTCTGTATATATTACACAGACATATTTTTTATTTGCTACTTACTCATAAGTTCTTTCGAATAAAATCGCCTTTGTGTCTCCCAGAGCTACTCAAGAAGTAGGTACTGAGTAAGTGCTTGAGGAACTGATTCATTCATTCTGTATTCCAAGTTCCCTTCTAGGTAAGAGTTGCTAAATGTCAGCATCTGGCCAGTATAGAGGTTCAGGGACATATAAATCCAGTTTTTCTGGACTTTTTTTTGGGGGGGGAGTATAGTTGCTTTGCAATGTTGTTTCTGGACATTTTTGATGAAGTAAATGACAAATACTGTAATATAAGAAAATGGTTTTATTCCTAATTTTTAGTTCCCATACAGTTTACAAATACACTTTTACTCTGATAATGCAGCTCTGCGACTAGCAAAGCAGTTAAAACTAACACCCATAAATACAGGTGGGGAGACAATTAACAGCCACTAACGTTCCTCTACATAAACTATTCTTTTAATGTCATTTTTTAAAAACAATTGCAAGTAGACTACATAATATACGTGGGCAAAAAGGCAATTAACTGAATCTCTTGAAACACTAAATGTATAATAAACAGTGCATATTATCAACATTTACATGATTCACATCAAAATGATGACATCCTAAAACGTATTCCTTTTAAAGGATAGATTTATCAATAAAATATTACATATCTTTTAATACTCTGGTACAATACTTCATATACTGCAGGAAAATTAACTGTAGGTCTAGTCATCAACTTAATAAAGGATCCTTTTCCATTAGCTTTTATTAATAAAAGAATCACAATTAGGTCATAAATAAACAGGCAAATTATTAATTACATGATTTGAGGTTTAGGATGAAAACTTGTAAAAATTAGTTTGATATACAGTAAAGTTATACAACACACTAAAACCAACTGTTTAATATTTTTGCCTTGTGTGAACTGCCCGTAATGAAAAAGGAACAAACTTTTTAAGGATGGAAGATACAATAAACTATATTTTGGAACTTACTTTTCAAGAGGAAGAGGAAAAAAGATTTTAAAGAAATAAAGGGCTAATACAGATCCTAATAAAGGCATATTGAAATCAGGGAGGCCATGTACTTGCCATATAAAACTTTATTCCCCCAACAACATACAGAAAACAAGAACTGCACTGGGTCTGTACTTATGTCTACAGCCTAAGTTTCCCTTGTGGATTAATAAGCTACAACAAAGCACTTCACAACTGCATACCTTTGTCCACATTCCGCTGCACTAGAAAGAACCCAGGACATTGTATTAGTTCTTAAAAACCCCAGTAAACCCTTAATAACCCCTTAATAACACCTAAAAATAATCTTGATGACTTTCTTGGGTGTTTCAAAGCAACTGGGCTTTGTAAAGGATGCACAAACACCAAGAAAATCACACATGTACTTGCTCATCCCTGTTCAGCCACATTTAAAAAGTCACTGAGTCACTGATTTCAAAGGGAGAGATGACCAGAATTTTCAGGAGGGCCACACACTGAATACAAGGTGTCTTTTTGCTTTTTTTTTTCCTTTTTAAAAAAGTTTTATTAAGACTCTGAAATTTGGCTTCTTTTTAAAAAAACCCCAATACCACGTGCCAGGTAATTTCTTCACCCCAAATATAAAATCCTATGCTTATAATTTTAAAATACTTAGCCAGCTACGGGATATTGTGCAAATTTAATGTCTACCAGCAACCCGGAAGCAGACTGTAGACGTGTAGCTATCACACCTATTTCCCAGGTAACCTGATTCAACTCTTACTGACTGCTCTGGCCCCAGGCCCTCTGACTTCCTCAGAAACCACCTCTTTGGAACTTCCATTTCCACTGTATTTCTACCTGCACCTTGAGCCCCCGCCCCCCGCCCCCACCCATCTTCACAGTCCCTCCACCTGAATCCATCCCATGTAACGTTACCCAAGAACCTACAATCACCTTTACCAAACACATGGCAAACCTTAGCACCCTAGGGACTATTACAACCTTGTCTTGGCATCAGTTTATAGCACATGATAGTTTGCTGACTTTATGGAGGGAAATCTAAATGAAATCAATGTCCCTTTACAAAGCTGGCCAAGATCAAGTGGTTTCCAAGTGCAAAACCAACTGATCTTAAGCTACAGGCAGAAACGTTACTGCAGCAGATATACTGTACAATCAAACCCTTGTTTGCTGGTGAAAGACCTTGCCCCCAAAGTCCACAGTCAAAAATTTACCGCAAAAATGAGACCCGTTCAATGTGACAATGTAAGAAAAAATAACAGGACGCAAGATCCTTGTTGCAAATACTTAACTGGAATCTCTTTCCTTACAGGTTTGACAAGAAGACAGCAGTCATTTACATTCCTCTTACAAGGTAATTACCTTCAGATCAGACCTGCATTCTGAAGCACTGAAGGCACTGCTTCAATGCTGAAGTTCAATGGCTAGGCGGGATGGGAGGTGGGGTAGGGGGGAAATCAATGTACTTTTTTTTTTCCAATGTACATTTTTGTCTTCTGAAAATGGCAGCCAGGCTCTTCTCAAACAAATCTCCTCAGGATTTTAAAGGAGGTAAAGCCCTCAGGAAGGAACTACTACCAGGGCTGGATCTAGTCCTTCCTTTTCAGGAGACAAAGCAAAAAGAATTCGATGAAGGAGCCCATGACTTAACAGCAAAGTTGCCACGGCATTTTATTATCTTTACCATGTCCACCAATGACGCTTTAATTGAAATACACTCACCGACTGATGATTCAACACACAGGGCAAAGAGGGATGTCTTTGGAGAAGGCACTTCAGGTAGGACGTTAGCAAATCTTACTGCTCAGTTAAAACAAAAATGAGCTACTGCTAATTCAGTCAGATTAGTGACCTCAGGAGAACTGCTCCTCCTCACTCAGCCAATGGCAAGCATGGGCATGGGATATGACTAAAACCAGGGGCGTGAAGAAAGCACTCCATACACCTCTCTCTTGTAGGGGCTAGGGCAGCGAGCTGGTTCTGCTTTCAAACGCTCTGCCCTCACAAACACATCCATCCTAAGAGGTCAGGTGCCCAAAGTGATGGTTCAGAAAATATGCTAAGAGCCAGCAGAAGTGGTTCAAGAAGATTGCTGAAGGCCCTGTTTCTGCCTGACTCCCAACTTACACGAGTTATCATAACCAGCTTCAGCTTTCCAAGGTCACTAGCGGCTCCTACTTTTGCTATTTTTTTTTAGCTGTTTTTCCACGGCACTGGTCCTGACTGTTACGCTGGGGGCCTCCAAGGAACCTTACCTCCAGTTCACGCCCTCATGCAGTCCCCTCTTCCCAAATTGGGCCTGGGCCTGACTTTAACCAACACGGGGCAGTAGAAATGATGTGGTGACAGTTCTGGGTTGAAGTCTTCAGTGCATGCAGCCGCTACTACTTTATATCCTTGGGGCCTCAGAGCTGCCATGAATGTGGTCCAGCTACCCTGCTGGCGAATGAGAGACCTGAGGACCACACGCAGACAGAGAAGCCAAGCCATCCTGCCCACCACATGAGTGACACCAGCAAGACAAGGAGAGGAACCACCCAGCTGAGCCCAGCCCAGTTTGAAGAAGGTGAGGAAAAGCAAGCTGTTGTTTTAAGCCACTCGGTTTTGAGGTGGTTTGTCAGCAACAAATGATAACCAAAAACTGGTTATCTGAAGATGCAATTTTTTTCCCAAACACAAGACAATTACTCAAATGAAAAGAAAAGATGGCAAATGTTTTCCCACCACAACGTTTTCAGTCAACAGGCTGAATGGTAACTGGTCAACTGCAAAGAAGAAAGGATGCCTTTTATCCTAAGTTCCCGTGATCTTTCCCCTCCGTGATTTTTTAATGTCAATGTAAAGGTAGACAGTCTGGGGCATTGGCTTAATTGTTCTTGAGCCAAAATAAGAGGCCATCAAAATGAATTATCCACTACTGGATAAGTGATGATAAATAAAACTGTTCTCTCTTCTACAGGATGTTGTCACTTAATTTTTCCAAATCATTTTTCCTCTTACAAGTGCCCTAGCATCCCCCACAAAGAGGGGAGAGGAAACTCAATCTGTTGAGGTTATCAAAAGAAAAAAAATGCCAATAACTAGAATTTGAGTCACCATCATGTGTAAAATATACAACACAATTTAACTGCTTCCTCAATTTAAAATAAAAGTCCATAAAACATAACACTGTCTACATCATAGAGATGATTTCTTCTTATCTGAGGACATGAGTAACTGGAAATCAGGTATCATCGAGTTAAAATACAGTGGTCTTTAAATGGTTTCAAATTTTGCTCATCAAAAGGTAGCCAACCACAGTGCAAGTATTCCAAATTCAAGTTCATTCTTCATGTAACCTTGCTTGCATCTATTCTTGATCTTTTCAGGGAGAGGGTGAAAGTTCACATCTAGCAAAGAAAGAAATTAGAATTTTTAACGAGCATACATTGAAAAGTCTGGCAAGGCAGTAAACCATTTTAAAGCAGAGTTAAAGCTTTTAAATATACTACTCATCAGAAATGAGAACTTCAACATGAAATACTAAAAACTGTGAGCTTCTAAATTCTCTTGGGTTACATCCATCACATACTTGGGTCACTCTCTAAAAAGGTGATTGATAGGGAGGAGATGTACAAGGGAGATAATTCCCAGCATCAGAGCTGGAAGGTGTGGAGTTGAGCCAGTCAGAGAGAGGCCCAGGAGGTCCAGTGCCCTTTGTCACACAGGCAGGCAATCAGAGGCCCACTAAGGTGAAAACTCAGGCATCCTGACTCCAATCATCCAGGACCATGTCCCCATACTTTCTAGATCCCTAGAGATCCTCTCCCAGCACAGCCTGGGTCAACCATTTCTCAGTAAGTGCTAACCCTGGCCTTAACAGAATTAATTTTGCATTTGATTTCAATACTTAAATGAATCCAGCTTGGAAAAAGAAATACAGGCAAAAGAAAAAGAAGGCTGATTTCTAAAAAGAAGGGGGTTTGTTTTGTTATAACAGTCACAGATTATCTGCCAGCTCCAAAACGCCACAAATTCACCAGACCCTGATGCTGGGAAAGACTGAAGGCAGGAGAAGGGGACGATAAGAGGATAAGATGGTTGGATGGCATCACCGACTTGATGGACGTTAGTTTGAGTAAGCTCCAGGAGTTGGTCATGGACAGGGAAGCCTGGCATGCTGCAGTCCATGGGGTCACAAAAAGTTGGACACGACTGAGCGACTGAACTGAATTGATATGAACGATGAACCCAAGACCACTTCCACTGAAATACCTATTTCTGTGCTTGACGTCTTGGCAGGGCTTCTCATCTGAAACTTTTCTGCTGCTGCATCAGGCCCACATTTTCATAGACTCTGGCATTATCTTCTCTCATTCTGAAAAGAAAAGAAAGAAGACGACACTAACAAAAACACAGACAGCCTGTTTAACCTTATGTGATAGTTTTAACCCATCTACTTCATTCTCTGGGACTGAGTATGGCACAGATATAGCTGTTGCCCCAAGGAGCTGACATTCTAGGAGGGCATTTGACACAGAAACACATATCAAAATCATTGTGAAGAGCCTTGAGTTCCTGTACTCTCAAGGGTTTGGCACAAGGAGAGTTGTTTCCCAGGAGGGTGGAGTAAGGGAGGCCCGTGTAACGAGGTCCTGGTTAGACCATGAAGGAAGCTGGGGCATGTGCACAGAGAAAAAAATGGTATTCACTGCGAGGAGAGGGATCTGATGGCCAGAGGTCCATGAAGGCAAAATGTAGGAATAGTCAGACAGTGACTCTAGATCCATTCAGTCCCTATCCAGTCAGGTGAAGGTGAACATGAAGCTGATTGGTGGTTTAGGGCCCCTGGTGGGCAGGGAAGCATCAGAGTCCAGACTCTATGGTGACCAGAACAGCCCAGGAGGATGAGGAAACCAGCAGCAGAGGGCTGGCCAGAGAGGAACAAGTTGAAACAAGCAGCAGGGGCTGGGGTCTCCTGGGTCTGCACCCTATGAGAGGGATGATGGGAAAGGCAGAGAAGCTGTCAGTCACAGGCGACCACTGGTAACAGGGGAGTCGTCAGAGCTAATTCTGTTGAGCCAACATGTGGGGAAAGCTTTCTGGCAAGAAATCGGAGCCCTGACGCGCTGGTTCCACTGCAGATCACAATTCAAAGTATCAACTTTCCCCATCGGCCCACTGGGAAAGAAAAAAGCAGCCAGAAGGAAGAGGGAGCTTGGCGGAAAGCATACTTTTGCTGCATCATTTCATCTCAATGTTAAATAGAAAGCAAATGTAAATACGAACCTCATATATGTTATCCAAAACGTTTATATAGAGTATTAAAGCCAGCAGGGGTTTAAAAATCCACATCAGAAACAAACAGACATAAGACTCGCAGGGGAAAATAAAAAGTAAATGTTATACCAGAGAGTGACTGCAGGATATACAGAAAAATCATAACTTATAATTACTATTCACATCATTGATTTAACAAATATTTTCCTATCACATGTTTTAGTTTAAAAAAGGAGTTGGCAAAGTTTTTCTGTGCAGAACCAGACCGAAAATTATGTAGTCTCTGCGGGCCATATGCGGTCTCTGTCATGTATTATTCTTTGTGTGTGTTTTTTTAAATAACCCTTTAAAAACCATCCACGAGCTGTACAAAAACAAGCTGCGGCCCAGATTTGGCCTGGGGGCTATAGTTCGCTAACCGCGGGCTTAAATGGCCACAGTGGATTTCTGCTGACCACGGAAAATGAGAACACAGCTGTGGGGGCCACTGTGTGCTTAGTCACTCAGCAAGTCCAGCTCTTTGTGCCCGGACGGACTATAGCCTGCCAGGCTCCTCTGTCCACAGGATTCTTCAGGCAAGAATACTGGAGGAAGCTGCCATTCCCTTCACTACAGGGTCTTCTCGACATAGGGATCAAACCCGGGTCTCCTGCACTGTAGCAGATTCTTTACCACCTGAGCCACCGGGGACCATTAGACCATTATTTTATGTAGCAAAGAATCTTGACTCATCAAAAGGGATATTACCTACTTCTGCAACAATCCCCCACCCCATTGAAATAAAAATAAAATTCTTCTTGGAGAAACAGCATTTGATATATTTATAATCCCCTAGGTTCCTAGCCAGTGGAGCAAGCAGCCTTCAGTTTAGGTGAATTACAATTTAGCTTAGCTAGCCACGCTCACAAACCAGTTAGGCAACAATAATGTGCACCAAGGAAAGGCATGTGCCGCAAAGATGTGTCATTTTTTAAGCTTTTCTAAAGGATTGTGTTCAGGCAAAAAGAATTTCCTTCATTTCTACTTACTCTGCACAGGATGGTGTTGGGGTACAAGGTGGCAGGGGACTCTGATCTCCACTTGCCTGGTCCGTCAGGGAATACTTAATATTTGTGTATTCGTGTCCTTTCCTCTTGCTTTTCTGAAAAGCAAAAGTTGCATATATGAAGTCCTATGACTTTTTTGAAGGATTGAAGAAGTTAAAAAGGCATTTCACAGGAAAGAAAAAAGGAGAGAGAGAGAGACAGAGCTGGACAGATAGATAAGTTGAACCCTGAATACTGGTATGCTGGCCAAATGCCAGAGAATTCACCTCCTCCATGTAAATCCATCCTATGAGTGAAAGGGACTTTTGAATCATACAATTCAAAAACAGAGAGAATCATGCATTAACAACTTACTGTATTAAATGAAATGTACCTGCTTCTGAGCTAAGAGAGAATTCACACTTTCTCTGCCACATTAGCATCTAATCATTTCATAGTTCACTTGCAACACATTTAATGATTTTCAAGTAAACAGGTAGGAAAAGAGTTCCAGAAATAAATGCACTCCAAGTAGAAATGGCCCACGGGTACAAAAGATGTCAGCACTCTTATCAGGATCATACATTTTATCACATCGTCCCTATCCCACCCTTACACCAGAAAAAAAACCCTAGCACATTTAATACTTTATTTTCAGCCCAATGATAAACTCTGGAGGAAAAAAAGGCAAAGAAATCAGTAGAATGCAATCTCATCTCAGATACAGAATGAACTGCATTCGGTAGGACTCCTGGTTAGATGATTTATCACTCTTTCCTCCTAAATTCACCCAGAAACAACCAATTCCAAAAATCTAATCCATAAAGTTCTCATCATTATACAATGCTGCTTTCATTTCAGGATTATTCAAGACACAGCAAACATTAGAAAGGGTATGCATATCAAATACTGACATACAGCAGTGACTTTCGTTCACTGCTGGTGGGAGGGTAGACTATGCCATCACTTTGGTGCACAATTCGTCAGAACAGATAGTACTAACACTAGTTAGTATCTGGTAATGATAAAAAGTAGAGCTACCAAGGGAACATTTCATGCAAAGATGGGGTCGATAAAGGACAGAAATGGTATGGACCTTACAGAAGCAGAAGATATTAAGAAGAGGTGGCAAGAATACACAGAAGAACTGTACAAAAAAGAGCTTCACGACCCAGATAACCACGATGGTGTGATCACTTACCTGGAGCCAGACATCCTGGAATGCGAAGTCAAGTGGGCCTTGGAAAGCATCACTACGAACAAAGCTAGTGGAGGTGATGGAATTCCACTTGAGCTATTTCAAATCCTGAAAGATGATGCTGTGAAAGTGCTGCACTCAATATGCCAGCAAATTTAGAAAACTCAGCAGTGGCCACAAGACTGGAAAAGGTCAGTTTTCATTCCAATCCCAAACAAAGGAAATGCCAAAGAATGCTCAAACTACCGCACAATTGCACTCATCTCACACACTAGTAAAGTAATGCACAAAATTCTCCAAGCCAGGCTTCAGCAATACGTGAATCGTGAACTTCCAGATGTTCAAGCTGGATTTAGAAAAGGCAAAGGAACCAGAGATCAAACTGCCAATATCCACTGGATCGTCAAAAAAGCAAGAGAGTTCCAGAAAAACATCTATTTTTGCTTTATTGACTATGACAAAGCCTTTGACTGTGTGGATCACAATAAACTGTGGGAAATTCTGAGAAGGGAATACCAGACCACCTGACCTGCCTCTTGAGAAACCTATATGCAGGTCAGGAAGCAACAGTTAGAACTGGACATGGAACAACAGACTGGTTCCAAATAGGAAAAGAAGTACGTCAAGGCTGTATATTGTCCCCCTGCTTATTTAACTTATATGCAGAGTACATCATGAGAAATGCTGGGCTGGAAGAAGCACAAGCTGGAATCAAGATTGCCGGGAGAAATATCAATAACCTCAGATATGCAGATGACACCACCCTTATGGCAGAAAGTGAAAAGGAACTAAAAAGCCTCTTGATGAAAGTGAAAGAGGAGAGTGAAAAAGTTGGCTTAAAGCTCAACATTCAGATAACGAAGATCATGGCATCTGGTCCCATCACTTCATGGCAAATAGATGGGGAAACAGTGGAAACAGTGTCAGACTTTATTTTTGGGGGCTCCAAAATCACCGCAGATGGTGACTGCAGCCATGGAATTAAAAGATGCTTACTCCTTGGAAGGGAAGTTATGACCAACCTAGATAGCATATTCAAAACCAGAGACATTACTTTGCCAACAAAGGTCCGTCTAGTCAAGGCTATGGTTTTTCCTGTGGTCATGTATGGATATGAGAGTTGGACTGTGAAGAAGGCTGAGCGCCGAAGAATTGATGCTTTTGAACTGTGGTGTTGGAGAAGACTCTTGAGAGTCCCTTGGACTGCAAGGAGATCCAACCAGTCCATTCTGAAGGAGGTCAGCCCTGGGATTTCTTTGGAAGGTATGATGCTAAAGCTGAAACTCCAATACTTTGGTCACCTCATGCGAAAAGTTGCCTCATTGGAAAAGACTCTGATGCTGGGAGGGATTGGGGGCAGGAGGAGAAGGGGACGACAGAGGATGAGGTGGCTGGATGGCATCGCTGACTCGATGGACTGAGTCTGAGTGAACTCCGGGAGTTGGTGATGGACAGGGAGGCCTGATGTGCTGCGATTCATGGGGTCGCAAAGAGTCGGACACAACTGAGCGACTGAACTGAACTGAACTGAATGATGAAAAGGGATGTATGTACTACAACTTTAAACATTTTCTTCTTCAGAAGCTCATGCACACAAGCCTAGAAGAGCTGACAAGGATGTCCAGTGACGTGCTATTTCCAACAACATTCACCAAAAAAACAAATGAATGTGATGTATTCATATCACAAAATAAGAGGAAATGTACATATGTATGTGTGCACACCAAAACAGATTTCATACACAATGTTAGATACAAAAATACAAACTGCAAAATAATGAAACAGTGCAATAGTATGCTATCACCTTGCTGAACATTCTAAGGGAATTCCATTACGCTGTTTCTGGGTATTTTTTTAAAATGTCTTTTTAATACTGTAAATGAAAGTTAACAAAAGAAATCGACTTCCAAGTAAACAGCAGAGTGTGAGATTGGTATATACAGACTGGAAAATTTTTTCAGTCTCGCTCATTTGCATTTCCCCTAGATTCCCACCTGTTTTGCATTTCCTCCTTCCAATGCTGCCTTGGTTTCTCTTCTTCCCTTACCCTGCTCTCCACCTCTGACTGTCATTTTCTTTTTTTCCATTTATTCCTCTGTAGCACAGTCTTTTACTCCCAAAGGTCCTTAATGCTTCATATTAATAATTTTGGAAATGCCTGGATTTCAGAATAATTAATTATGCTGAATGAGCTTTGTTCATTTGCTTAATCTAAAAATCAGGTGGGTGTAATATTTTTAAGTCTGCCACTGAAACCTACTAAATTAAAGTACTTCTTACTCTAGTCCCAAGTCAAGTAGCAAGATCCTACATTGAATCAAACAGTACAATGAAGCAAACAACATACCACAAAATCTATTTTATTTCTTTTTATTAGTGGATTTTTTAAAAAATTTATTTTTTTGCCCCCCTCTGTGGCATGCGGGATCTTAGTTCCCTGACCAGGGAATCAAGGCTGTAACCCTCATGTTGGGAGCATGGGGTCTTAACAACTGGGATCACCAGGGAAATCCCCACAAAATCTAATTTTAAAAAACAATGTAAGCCTACATATTTTTCTTTTAAATCCAAGGGTTCATATACCAAATAGCTAATGCGCTGACACATAATGGCACTGAAAAGTATTGGCTGAATGGACGAATACACACACTCGTTTGGTACTCTTGGGATGGGATTACTGGGGACATCCAATTTCTATAGTCTACATTCTGTAATATTTAAGTGATTCTACCTCCTCTACCCCTCATCCCCAATAAAAGGGCAGCAATAAAGGCATTTTGATTTTAACTAGTTCCTAAATCCAAATTACAACTTCAGATTTAGGGTCAGAGAGACCATATATGGTAAGTAATAGGAAGATGTGAAGTGCCAAATAAGCTGGGAGGGAAAGTCCCTAAATTCTCCAAAACCAGAAGAAAAACCAAAGCTTCTGAATGAAATAGAGAGCTTTTCCCCCAGCTTTTCTAAGCAAGACTACCTTATGGTCTTCAAGATATTCCCAAGTAATTTCCCATTTGTACCAGTGGGACTGCACTCTACTTATTAGAAGTCCTTCTTTTGAGGCAACTTCATGCTTTAAGTAAGTACTCCTGGCCCAAATCAATGTAACTGGAAGGTGAATATGAAATAGCCTACAGTAACCATCTAAAGGCTTCCTGGTGGCTCAGACGGTAAAGAATCTGCTTGCAATGCATAAGATCTGGGTTCGATCCTTAGGTCGGGAAGATCCCCTGGAGAAGAGATGGCTACCCGTTCCAGTATTCTTGCCTGAGAATTCCATGGGCAGAGGAGTCTGGCGAGCTACAGTCCATGGTGTTGCAAAGAGTCAGACATGACTGAGAGATTAACACTTCTACTTCTAAGTTCATAGCACTTACATTAAGACAACGACTTAAAGCGGTAAAGTTCAAAACCAGAACAGAGCTTGTTAATCATTTGACCATGCCTTCCTATATCCACACTGTTTCTGAAGACATTTTTGTACAAGGAAACAACCTAGTGAGTATTTCTGCATGGACTGAGAACCTGCTAAACTAACTAACTTGGGCTAACCACACTTTGATAACGTGGCCGCTGCACTGCTAGGCTAGAAGCCTTTCAATCAGGTTGCAGGTCCCATTTTTGAGAAGCTGAGTTTTCCAGAAGGTGATAAACAGGGTACAGAAGGCAAATACCACTGATGTTTAGACATCACATCTATCCAGTGAGCAGCATGATGATGGGGCTGGGGTTGGGGTTGGGGAGTGAGCTAAGGATAGCTCCCAAAAGAGCAGTCTCCTCAGGCCTCATGAACTCAGCTTGGTGTATTATAAAGAGCTTCCAATGGAAAGGCTCCAGTGCCACACTGTTCATTATGTATGGTTTATTAAAAATGGAAATGGTTCTGTTTCCAACTTGACCACATTGGTGGTTCCAATCCTCATGTGCTATAAAGGGTGAGGCATTCATTTAAGAGATGGAATCAGGATGAGTAAGGCCTGGATCAAAACTGGAACAGGCTGGAAACTTTGAGGCTTGGAGTTCTAAGCCTGCCAGGTGAGCCTGGGAAAATCCCAAACCCATCTGTCAGGCCTGTTGCCCCTCCCTGAGCTACTCCATAGTGAAAAATCAGAGTTGTGTGGTAGGGAATAATTCATTTCCAGAGAGGTCCTTCCTGGTTGGGAACTTGTTTCTCCTTTTCAGATAAAGACAGTTATCTAGCAAAGCCTGTATTCTCGCTCAGAAGGAGAGCATATCCAAGCCAAACTGCCCAGAAAAAAAAAACACCAAAAATCTACATGTCAGCCGTGCAGGCTTGGTACCTGCTCTTCTTCAATCCTGCGCTGTAGTGTTTCAATATAATGCTGGACGGCCATATAGATGAATCGGTACTGTGCTTCTGTCTGGACCATCCCTGACCTCTGTGACCGCACCATCTGAATGGTTTTGGGAACGTCGATGTCACAGTCAACACCTACAAAGCAAAGCACCATGGAGCATCAGGAGAAACTGCAGAGACAAGGGGCAGCGGTTCAAAGCACAACTTTGAGCAGAGATAAAGCAAATTTACACGTTCATGTTTTAACCAAACCTGTTCCAAGGGCTACGGCACTGGCCTTCTGACCAACACCAATGATCCTAGAAGATTATAGGGTCAGGGGTCAGCGGAGAGGAGCCCCGCAGGTTACAACACCGCCCTGTACCATCAGCAAGGAGTGAGCAGATGGACAGAGACCACCACTGCTCCTAGGCTCAAACAGCATCACTCCTGTTCTTGAGCAAACATACTGAAAGTTGAAGTCTCTGGCCTAGATTTTTGTGAAAATACTTTAACATTCAATTTTCTTCCGCAGGCTATTTTCACTAGCACTTTCCTTCCATAGACTGAAAACAGGAATCGTAGCTTCTTGCCCTCCGAATGACCTACCTTTCTCTCTGATGATGTCAATAAGAATATCAATCACAATGAACGTCCCTGTCCGGCCAATTCCAGCACTGTGGGCAGAAGGACGAAGAGCGAGGACAATGGAGTCATTCATGAGGGTTTTATACTCAAAACCAAGCTATTAATATTAACAATGTCTGCTCTTGGGAGTATTTATAAGATTGTCTATTTATATTTGCAAACATATTAGCAAAGAGCCCAGGGCTTTGGACTCAGTCCATCCTGCACTTGGAGCCCAGCTTCTCCAACATAGTGTACCTGAGGCAAATCCCTTAACCTCTCTGACCCTCAGTTTCTTCATCTGTGAAATGGGCTACTATGAGTATCAACTATCAGTAACGGGTGAAAAACAATGAATGCAGATGCTGGTATGGAGCAAGGGCTCAATAAAAGGGAGTTTTTATAGAACTGAATAAATAATGTTTCACAGGCATCTACTTGCCAAACATATGAAAGATTTAGGAAACCCAACTTTCCCCAGTATAATCATGAAGCCTAAACTTGGGAACTGGCACCTACAAACTCTGGTGCGGAGGCCATGGGCCTGGCTTCTAGAAGCCTGAATGGGGAGTGGTCCAAATATTCTGAAACAAACAGGTATGTTGTCAGGGGGAAAAAAATACATCATATTTCCATGGAAAACAAGAACAGGATCACAATCAAAGAGATTAATCCTAAAATAACTGCAGAACAGAGAAAACCAATCAAACATTACCAGACTAAGGGTGCCTTAAGAATAAGGACTGTGTTCACCACCTCCTGCCCCACCACCCCAGTACCTGGTGGTCCCACAGGATCTAGAAGAAATGTACTTTGGGGTCAAAGTGTCCCTTAATGCCACAAACAGGCATTAAATTTTTCTCACAGTTCAGGAGCTGTGGCTGGGGCTGGGCAAATACAAATAAGCACCCTGGGCATCAAGAGATGATGGGACAGGTGACATCTCAGAGGTGGGGGGGCTGGTCACCTGCAGTGAACCACCACGGGCCCCGCGTCCACAATGCTCTCCTGCTTGTGGTGAACCTCCTCCAGGAAGTCCAGCACGCCCCCCGGGTCACTGGGCACACCGTGGTCCGGCCAGGTCCGAAAGTGGTATTGCCAGACCGTTCTCTCCGTATTCCCCTGGAGTAGAGCCAAGAAAAACCAGAAAAGAATTAAATAAACCAAGGGGTTGAGGCATCGTCCAAGTCCCATCTTTCCCAGATCCTCTATGAGCCAGGAGGGTCAGGCTGGCACCACCTCCTCACGCTCCATTCACAGGTCCCCTCCACAAGTTCCCCAGATCTCTCCTCCTCCTGGGTCTGGCTGAGCAATTCTGGAGGCTGGAACCCCTTGCCTCTGTCCAAAGAAACAAGATGTCTCATATGGCAGTTTGTTCTTGAGGAAATGACAACTGGCATCCGTGTCTGTACCGTTAGCCAGTGGCAGATGAGGTCCCCGTTCCCGCTCCTCCAAGCGCAGCTCCACGTGGGAGACCACTGAGCCCTCTGGGACTCGGGGGCTCTCCTCCCACCACCTGAGACAGCGGGAATTCCCTCCAGACATCTGCTCATCTCTGTCTTTTGTACCTGACCCTCCTCCCCTCCTACAACATGCACTTTTATTATAATTATTTCAACTTTTACTTTGGTGCAGACAGGGTAAGACAGGCTTTGCAATCAGGTGGGTGGATTCAGGCCCCAACCCCAGCATTCACACTCACTGTGGTCCGTGGATATCTCTAAGCCTCAAACCCCTCATGTGCTGATGGGCATAAGACTCTCTACCACAATTATCACTGTGAGGACTAAACAAGACCAGTTAAACACAGAGCCACTGCGAAGCAGAGAGGAAGAGACTCAGCACACGGGCACTCTTCTGAGGACTGACAGTAAAGGTCAACAAGGGTACCGAGACTACAAAAAACCAAAAAAGCATCGTGTTCTGGGTCCACCCAATTAGGTCACTATTTGTCACTGCATCTTCTTCCTACATTATCTGGAGACTACATACGCTAAGTAACATTTTTAAAGGGGATTTTGAAAAAAAAAAAAAAGAGAGAGAGAGAGAATAACCAGACCAGTATCCACCACCTGTGACCTTCAGAATATCCAAGGAATCTGAACCACGGTCAAGATCTTCTCGTGAATTATGTGCATTTAGTTTGCTGAGTCATGAAAAAGGATTTTTCTGGAGGTTACCAGTGAGCTAAAACTCAGGGGGTTCCCAGGGTCACAGAAAGGACAGGGAATGAGAGATACCCAGCTGCCCTGAGCATCCTTGTTCTTCCTCCTATATAAAGGGCCACTGAGGTCTCTGGTCCCACTCCTGGTTCCCAGGCGATTAGGAGGCTAAAATGAGATCATGTGATAGTACTTTAAAAAAAAATGGAACATGCTATACAAAAAGCAGATAATCCGTGACCAGCAATCTTGGAGAAATGATCGGTCTCGTGTCAGCACCTGCATCCTAAAGTGCAACACACAAACCCAAACACCAACATTTCCCATGCCTGACACTCCCAAATCTCTGCTAACAAGAAGATGGATGGTTTATCAAAAAAAAAAACCTGAACAAAAATCCACCTGCTACTGAGAAACACCTGATAACGAGAAGACGGATAGTTTATCACTACAGCTGAAGAAAAACCTATCTGAAATCTTTGTCCGATGTCCTCTAAATCTCTGTCTCATTTCTGCTTGACAGACCTCGCACAGTCTTGCAATCGACTGAACCTCCACTCTCTTCCTGCCAGCAACAGAACTGCACATCAGAAGTTCTGACATCTCACCCTGGACCACAGCCGCTGAGGCTCCCGGCTCACTCGGGTCCCTAGACCACATCATGGAACTCATCAGAGGACAGTCCCTCCTCTGTCCTCCGCCTGCCTCCTGCCCCCGCCTGCCCAGCTAGGACTCCGTGCACTCTCTCCATCACAGATCTGCATTCCCCCCACCCTCTCTCCACCCACTGCTGAGGAATCTCAGCACCTCAGGTGGGTGTGACAGCAGGTGTCTGCTCAATGGCATAGGGACTTGTACCGTGGCTTCTCGTGGCAACATGACTGCAATTCCTTAAGGACAAAGGCTGTTTCGTTCACCTCTGTGTCCCCAGAGGCCCCTGAATAAGCCCGTCTCACCATGAAATCATGCTGAATCCAAATCACGCTGGATGCAAAGTTAGTCACCCCAGATGTATACGTATGGGTGACTCCCTTTGCTGTCCACCTGAAACTATCGTCTATACTTCAATATACCATAAAAAGTTAAAAAAAAAAAAAAGAAACAAACATAGTCATCCCAGGGACAAACCTGAACTACGTACAATTAGAAGCTGACACATGGAATACGAGCACTAAAATAGGCCTCAGGCCCTTTGCACTTGCTGCTCCTTTTGCTTGGAGCTCTCCTCTCCCGAGCCTCAGATGCTGCTCCACCTTCAGGTCTCAGCTTGCCTGGCACCCCCTCAAAGAGGTCCTCCCTGCTTACTCCATTTCATTCTCTAACATACCACACTGTGGCGTTCACAGCCCCAGCACAACTGGAAAGCTTGGCTGGTTATCTACTCCTTAGCCTCCCACCTCCCTAGGCTCTGTGGGGGAAGGGACTGTGCAGGTCTGGTTTGCCGTACACCAGTCCAGTACCTTGCAGCTTCCCAAGTGGCTCAGACGGTAAAGAATCTGCCTGCAATGCAGGAGACCTGGGTTCAATCCCTGGGTCAGGAAGATCTCCTGGAGAAGGGAATGGCAACCCACCCCAGTATTCTTGCCTGGTGAATTCCAAGGGCAGAGGAGCCTGGCGGGCTACAGTCACAAATAGTCAGACACGACTGAATGACTAACACAACAACAAAACAAGTACCTCGCTGGTACCTGGCACACAGAGGGTGCCCATAAATGGATGTTACTCAGTGAGTGAGCGAATGCCTGAAGGTATGCAGCAGGAGTGACCGCACGACCCTGGATTAGCGCACCCTCCGTGCAGTTACCAGAGTCTCTAAAGTACGACAGTATACTCACTTGTCCAACCTTCGAGAGTTTAAGTTCTCTTAACGTATAGTCGTGAGCGGCACTTTCCTTGACGTTCCTAACGCGCATGACTCCGTATTCTTTTAGTGCATACTCGTCAGGCCAGTATTTGACACATTTACTCTGGAAGGGGTCCAAGAAAAGAGTTAATCTCTGTGAACTGTGAAATGAAAGCCTCAACCAGCAGAAGAGCAACATTCAAGTGTTGACTACTAACATGGAAAAGGGCCTGCCTGGTGTCTAACTGTTGGATTTTCAAAGAAAAGGAAAGAAGAGTTCAAACTAAAGAAGCAGATGCAGGGAGAACCAAGGAGAAGTGGGAAGAGAAAGCCAGTGTAGCAGAGTGGTTCATCTAAGTCATGGGTCTAAGGAGACTCAGTGCTTATTTATTTCTCTCTAAAGAACCAAGGAGGGATTTCTCTGACAATCCCGTGGCTAAGACTCCATGCTCCCAATGCAGGGGGCCTGGGTTCGATCCCTGGTCAGGGAACTGGATCCCACATGCCACAGGTGACCATTTGCATGCCTCAACCAAAGATCCCACATGCCACAACCAAGACCCAGCAGAGCCAAATAAATAAATATATTTTTTAAGAAAGGACTTGAACTTTCTTTCTAAAAAAGAACTAAAGAGCAGAGAGCGGGGGACTACGGGGTGTGCAGGTTGCTGTCTAGCAACAGCTGAGCACTGAATTCCGGAGATCTGCCAGTCACTCTGCAGGGAAGACAGGCAGGGGCTCTGGAGGTGGATGGGCTGCCCAATGAGCCAGACTGTCTGGTTCATTTCCGCGCCCGTGTAGGAGGGCTCCGCGCCTTATCTAACCCAAGTGTGAACAACTCCAGCACAGAAAGGCAGCTGATGGAGTTTTGAACCAGCTGCTTTTTCTATATCCAGATCCACTTGATACCTGCTGCACACGTCACCCTCGCTTAACCGGGCGCCTGGGAACGCCAAGCCTGCAATAGCTGCTGGCTTCGTGTTGGAAAATATGGCACTAGGGGAATCAGTCTTGCTGCCAAAGAGGAAGATACTTTGTTCAATGAGACATGAGTCTGCAGAGATCTGCTGATGGAGAATGTTTTTGTGTCTTGCTTTTTTCCTCAGGAGCAGTCACCCACACCACTCACTTTCCACAGCCCCCAAGACACATCTACCAGCAAGAGAAATCTACCTGGTACATTAGGAAGATACAGCAATTCATTGTTAAAAAACAAGAAATCAGAAAACAGCTGCAGACACCCCGCCAGTCAATGATTAATCGAAAGGAAACAAAATATGGTAGAAGGAAAGATCAACAGAAGAATTAATGGATAGCACTACTTTTTTGCTTGACATGCTTTATGTGGCCTTTTATTTATTATTCTGAATTTGGCTTTCCCTCCAGTATTTTGTAGATCCAAGTACCTTTTTGACAGATGATACAATTTTTATTATCCCCAAATGAACACTTTGACTATTAAATGTATGCAATGCTCTCGCTGGTCAATCAATTCTGAGGACTGCTGGTCACCCAAGAGAACACAAATCACAACTCCTAACACTGTAGCTGACTCTACGTGTCTGCGAATGACTGCGCCCTCCTCTCAGTTTCCCAAACTCTGATGTAAACCTTGGCAAACAAATTCAAAAACGTGAGCACTGATACTTTAGCTTTTAAATTAAAAGCCCAGGAATCCAGAGGCTGGTTTTTCTTCTATGCACTGGGGGTGGATACCAAGCAAACACAAGTTATTGGAAAGACCTGTCGGGAGACCAAGAGTACATCACACCCTCTGCTCCAGCTGAAGAGTGAAGAGGGAGAATGGGAACACAGGCGCAGGCCAGGAGGAGGTAAGGAGTGGGGCAGGGTGACTGGTCCCAATGTCTGTCTGTTCTGGGAGCTTCTGGCAGCTCTTCTGAGAGGGACCAATCCTAATCCCTCTGAAGTAACCCAAGAACCCTCTCTTCCCAGCCCCAGGTCAGCCACCTACAACTGCAACCAGAGAATGAGAATGGGCGGCCTCTTATAACTGCAACCAGGCAACTGGTAGGACGGAGGGTTCAGTTTTCCTTTCTACACTCAGATTAGGTGATCCTCCCCTGAAGCAGAAATTATAAAAATGTTTTAACTTGTCCATTAATTCAAGAACATCTAATGCTACTGCGGGCGGCTGCTGGAGGAAGCCTTTGTCTCACCATGACCATAACTGGCCCCAAAGGTACTCAGACGTGTTAACAACTAGCAGTGCAACAACGAGAATCCTACAAGGGAGCTCCTTGGTGGTCCAGTGGTTAGACTCCATACTTTCACTGAGGAGGGCTGGGTTTTGATCCCTGCCCAGGAAACTAGGTATAGAACACTATACCACGCAGTGTAGAAAACTATACCAGATTTCCTCCACTCCCCTTTTTCCAGAGGGTCAGTTAGAACAAGCTTAACATGTTTATTCAGTTCTTAACATGGTCAACCCAACACGTCCAATACTTCAAGAAACTATAGTACACAGTCTACCTTCCCTCTCTCCACTTCTTTCGTTGTCATGACAATCACTCGGGAGTTCTCTTGGAACACCATCCTCCAGAAGTCATTCACGGTGTTCTGCAGGCAGCCTTGTGTGGCAATGTAACTCTTTTTGGGCTTTGAGTTGTTGCATTTGGTTTCAAATTCAGGCTAGAGATTGAGAAAGAAAACAACTTCAAACGTTCGAAAATTGCTTTCATGCCATGTGGAAGGATTTAAAATACAAAAACTGGCTAGCAATATATAGTCAGAAGACACCATGAAAGCAGTTTACCATGATAATGTTTGCGTTGATGTAATCCGAAACGGGCTCATTGGGATCACCGTCATGGAGGACGACCCTGGTGTGATCGACTGGAAGAAGAAGAGACCACGGTCACAGTGTACTCAGACCCCTTCAGGACAAATCAGGTCAAATCAGCTCATCCTCAGGGAGTCCCAGTTTTATTCATTTCATGATAAAATGGTATTAAAAACTAAATCCAATGTGAGCACGATAATCTGAATATGATGCCCCCAAATGCTTTCCTTAAGGAGTATAAGGTAGCAATGTTAATTCCCTGGTTTTAATAGTGTATTGTTGATATAGAGGATATTATCTGGAGAAGCTGGGGAAAACAACGGTACACGGGAACCCTCTACGTATTTTTGCAACTTCTTGTGAGTCTAAAATTATTTCAAAACTAAAGGTTTTTTGCTTTCTTGTTGCTGTTTTTTTTTTTTTTAAAGGAAAAGTATAGGTAGACAACGTATGTCTGAGATTTGCTTCACAATAATTCAGGGAAAGAAGAGACATGTACCAGAATACAGATAAACTGGGACTTCCCTGGTGGTCCAGTGGCTAACACTCCATGCTCCCAATGCAGGGGGCCAGGTTCAATCCCTGGTCAGGGAGCTAGATCCCACATGCCACATCTAAGAGGTTGTATGCCGCAACTAAAGATCCCACGTGCTGCAACTAAGACCCGTCGCAGCCAAAATAAATAAATATTAAAAAAAAAAAGAATAGAAATGAATCAAGATTAGGCACAAGCTGACAATTGGTAGAGCTGGGTGCTAGGCATGTGTGGGTTGTGTATATTATTTTGACTACTTTCAAATATACTTTAAACTTTCTGTAATAAAAAGGATTTTTAAAAAGTGAAGTAGAATTAAATACAGTCTCCAGGCAACAAGATTCTGACAACAGTATCTACTGACCAAATTCTGTATAAAAGTACATTACTGATATAAAAATCTGAGTGTGCTTCCTAAGCAACACATTTTACACTGGGAATTAGTAATAAAGTCATATGTCTTAATACTGTTCTTTTGTTTCAGATTGCCCATCTTTAAAGAAAATGATGCTAATCAGAAGAAACATCTGCTTGGGATTTTTATGGGAGGAAAGGACAGTAATATTCTGTTTAGTACTGCATACCACTGTTCCCGTCATCTTTCCCTACATGCCCACATCTTACTAATGAGCACCATTCAGACCTCCTGAGCAGAAATGAAAACTTAAGACGTAAAGAGGATAATGCTTCCCCAAGGTCATTAGGACCATGCTGTGGCTCAGAATGATTCCCTGCAAATTCCTCTTTTTCTCTCCTCGATATTAGAAGAGCTTCCACTGTCTCCCATCCTCACTTACACATATCTATATGGATGTGATGTTCATATACACCATGTATGTGCCCATATGAACACAGAAAGAGGAGGACTATGCTCCACACACACGGGATGGGTTTACAATATATAACAAAGCAGCTCTGACCCGATGAGACATTAGAGCAAGGCTCTCCAATCTGATCATGTTCCCCAATAAACTTTAATAATAAAGTTTTTGGACATTGAAATGTATACATATTGGATGGGTCAAAAAGTTCATTCGGGTTCTTCTGTATGCTCACTATGTGGGAAAGCCAAACAAACTTTCTGGCCAATCCAATCCAATTATAGATACAAACAAGGCTTATTAAATACATTATACACATTCTGGTATCAAGCTGCATATCAGATTTTTTTTTCTTTTCTTCCTTTTTTTTTTTTGGATAAAAATTATAAATCAAGAGAAGTTCTAAATGTTTCTTCCTGGCCCACTCTGGAGACCCTGCATTAGAGCCTGGAGCTAAGAGTAGTGACTCTGGGGGTTCCAGTACCGGTTTTCCCACGCAGACCCAAGAGCCAGGGACTGCAAAGCAGGGGCACAAGCCTGGGACCCCTGAGGCTGACGATGAGACCCTGGGAGAGAGCAAGCCTTGACATGATCTCTCCTGGGCAGTCTAAATTAACAGAAGGAAACAACCACACTCTAAGCCTCCTAGTGGCAATTTCACTCTGTAAGAAGCAGCATCACAGGAACTCGATGAACGAGGCCATCAGTCTCCACCACAGCTGACTACTTTGGAAACTACTTACAATTAAAAGAAGCTAAGGCCTTGGATCTGCTGAAAAAGCACATGCCCCACCTCCCCAGAGAAGTGACAGAGACACTGGGGATCAAAACCTCCAAGAGTGACTATTACAGAGATTGGTACTTACAGGGCAGGATGTTCTTATATCTATTTTTGTTTTTATTTTCTTGCCTCTGACCCTCTTTTCGGCTATAGAGAAGTTTACACTCCTGTTGTTGTAGTGTCTGGAGAGAAACAGAAGTAAATATTATTATGAATCAAAAGCTTCCCAAAAAAAGCCTGACTGAGCAGTTCTGCTTTAGGGGATTTATCCCAGGAAACGTTTAAGAGCCGTGGGCGACAGCTGTAAGAATGCTCACCTTAATGCTACATCAAGAGGGGCAGAGACACTAAAAGAGCTGCCGAAAGAAACACTTTCATTCATTCAAACAAAGGATGTTCTACAGACATTTAAGAGACAGCCTAGGAGAATATCTAATGCCTTGGAAAGATGATCAGAGTGAGTGTTAACTAAAAAGAAGGTCAAATTTTCCAAACAGTGCCTTACACAAACCCTTATGTCTGTGTGCACCTATGTATGTAAGAAATGGCAGAAGTCTGTACACCAAAAAAGTATGGGGCTTTTTTATTTTCAGCAGTAAGATTATGTTTTGTTTTGCTCGTTTTTTGCCTAAATTTTCTACAATAAATATTTATAAGAAGAGAAACTTTGGGAATTTCCTGTCAGCGCAGTGGTTAGGACTCCTCGCTCTCATTGCTGAGGGCCTGGGTTCATTCCCTGGTCGAGGAGCTAAGATAAGATCCCCCAAGTCGCCCAGTGTGCCCCCACCCTGAAAAGAGAGAGACCTTTAAAAATAAGTTATTAAGAATGAAAGCCAGTGAACGTTGGTATACAGTACCCAAATAGGAGATGTGATCCATGTTCTTGAGGACTTTGTAATATGCCTACTTTAACCATTGATGAATTCAAAGCAACCTGAAAGTCAGTTCTCAAATCTGGATTCTGGTGGACGGTAGAAGTGGTTTACTGTGGACATGCAATCTTTGTTAGCAAAGCTTTAGAGTCCTCCTGTGCCCCAAACCTACATCAGTGCCCTGGGCAGCCAAGCCGTGTCTGCACAGACGCCCACTCCCCTGCACTCTGAGGGGAGGGGGCGCCCCTCCGTCTCCGCAGATAGAGATGGAGGAGGAGAATGCTCAGGCTCCTGAAGCGAGTGGTCAGGAAGGACACCTCTGAAGGGAAAGGAGATGGGGAGCGGAACCAGGGAAAGAAGAGCCTAAACAAAGCAGGCAACCACAGCAGAGCTGGCCCCAGGGAAGAAGGGACAACGTAAGGAAGTGGAGAGGACCAGCTGTAGAAACAGACAGGAAGGTGGACCAGCCAGGCTGAATGAAGCATTTTCAAGGATGTAGGCTTCATTTTCAGAATCACCAAAAGTGCCTCTTCAAGGAACCAATGGTTTCAGACAAGTCTCGTTTGAACAGGAAATCACAAATGGGCAAATCAAGAAAGTGAAAGGCAAACTAAAAAGAAAAAAAAAAAGTGTTACATACTAAAAATATATTTATATATGCCAAAATGATGATCCCTTAAAAGATTTCTCTACAAGGGAAGGCAGAGCCAGTATTTCCTAACACAGTGGCCCTATTATATTTCCATTTCATTTATCTGCATTTCGCAGACAGGTATGAAAGTCAGGAGTTTAAATTGCTGTTTGACTCTAGGTTTCAAAATGCAATAATTCAGCCTTGACACACAGCTCAAAACCAAAATGTTTAGCCAGCTGAAACCTGGACAGAAATAAAATACAACATACACAGAACTCTGACAATCAAACGGTCACTCAAAATTCTTCAGTGAGTTCACATACAGTAATTAGAGCCATCTGCATTCTCGGTGCTGGCATATCCTCTGATACTGCTGTTAGGAAGAAAGTTCGATCTTGATTTTTAGATAGTAAGGTGAGGTTCAAACCCTATGAACTGAATCAATCACTTAAACATCAACCAAGTGAAGAGAAACAACATCAACAAAAGCTACACGCTAGGAAATAACTAGGGGCTTGATTCAAAACAAACTTGACAGCAACGCATTCAAGTGCTCGCTTATGAACAAACCTCAAGTGACGCTTCACTTGGGAGGGCACACTGCCAGAGCAAGCTCTAGAAGCAGCAAATCGCACCCATCCCTCCCTGTTTAATCACGTCCAATTTCTCCCCCTGCCTTCGAGACGAGTGCAAGCTTCTCAGAACAACTCAGGAGACCTTCTCTTCTCTGAGTGGATGGAGGCCTGCCTCTAACCTCAGCTTCTGATTGTCCAGTCACGATCCTGACTGTCCTTCAGTGTCCTCCGGTATAAAGCAGGGTGAACCCTGACTACCTACACCACAGAGTTGGTATAGGAGTTAAGGCGCACTGTGTACACTCCAGCCACACCAAGCGTCTTGAACCCACCGTATTTCTTCAGGCCTTCATGTTCTTGCTCATGGCCTCTGCCTAGAATTCCTTTTCTCTGCCTTGAGTACCTCTGAATGTTACTTTTTGGTCATTCATTAGGACCCACCCCAAAGGCCGCCGCCTCTGGGAAGCTCTCCTAACCCATTCAGCACGACCTCCCTGTGTCTCATGATACCAGCCACGATCTGAAGCACCGCCCTCCGTGAGTGCTCCTGTCACACTGAATACAGCTACATCTTTACAACCTGTCTTTTCTATTAAAGAGCATGGACCACCCCTGTTTGCCTGTAACCAGCTCAGCATCCAGCACAAAGCAGGCCCTCAAAATGTATCTGCTGGATGGACAAATAAATACAGGAAGGGGTTGGGGGGTGGGAGGGAGACAGACAAACCACAGACCATCACTGGTGATGGCCATGAACTGCAGGCCCCACACTCAGCATCCCATGCTGACACTGTTGACCTGGCCTTCAACGTAAAGGAAAGCCACTGTAGGCAAAATATGAGATCAGCATTTCCCAATCTTTAATCATCTGAAAAGCCTATTTAAGGGAATTCCCTGACGGTCCAGTAGTTAGGACTCCAAGCTTTCACTGCCGAGGGTGCTGATTCAATCCCTCGTCAAAGAACTAAGTATCCCACAAGCTGCACAGCACAGCCAAAAACAAAAAGATAAATGAAAACAAAGAAAGGAAAGCATCTTCAAGATGCTGTCTCATCTTGGCACACTGCCTATTATATGAGTTGTTTTCTTAAACTAACCTCCACTTTTTCCCCTTTGGAAGATGTATTTCAAAAGAAAACTGCATATTACTAGCACATAAGAAAACCAGTATCACTTGCCATATATAGAAGGTAACCAGAAGAAGGAATATACTAAAAATGAAATATTGGCAAATCTTACCTAGATATTATAGCACGCCTTAAAGTGAAAGTTGCTCAGTCGTGTCCGACTCTTTACTGTCTGTGGAACTCTCCAGGCCAGAATACTGGAGTGGGTAGCCTATCCCTTCTCCAGCAGATCTTCCCTACCCAGGAATCGAACCAGAGTCTCCTGCATTGCAGGCCAATTCTTTACCAGCTGAGCTACCAGGGAAGCCCTGGTATGCCTGAGGCTTTATTTAAAAAAAAAAAAAAAAGTATACTGGCAAGTGTTAAGAAATAGATGTTGCTGCTGTGCACTAAGTCACATCTGACTCTTTTGTGACTCCATGGACTGTAGCCTGCCAGGCTCCTCTGTTCATGCGATTTCCAGGCAAGGATACTGGAGCCACTTCTTTCTACAGGGGATCGTCCTGACCCAGAGATCAAACCTGCATCTCCTGCAATGGCAGGTAGATTCTTTACCACTAAGCCACCAGGGAAGCCCAGAGCTAGATGTAAGAGGCATATTAAAACTGTACTCAGACCTTCTCCTAAGCCATGACCAAAGAAATGGATAAGGGTTAAAGTGAAAAAAAAGAGAAAACCTTCTTCATTCACTAGTTCAATCTTACTATAACAGGGCCGCTGAAAATCACCTCACACACCAAGAACACTTTGCTAGAATAACCCAGACTTCCAGGCCGAGGAAAGCCTCACCAATACCCAGCACGTGCTGGCTGGACCATCTACTCGGCTCTGGCTTCCCTCATCCTGCATTAAGTTACCAACCATCTCTTCCATGCGGATGTGAGGTTTAAACAGAACGCAAGCTGAGACAGTTTGGGCCCTGGAGTCTTCCAGAAAGGACAGGCCCAGGGGCCTTGTGTCCCTGGCTTTGCTGGGTGCTGACTGCCG
This sequence comes from Bos indicus x Bos taurus, assembly GCF_003369695.1. Taxonomy (NCBI): domain Eukaryota; kingdom Metazoa; phylum Chordata; class Mammalia; order Artiodactyla; family Bovidae; genus Bos; species Bos indicus x Bos taurus. Next base: position 11,049,709 of record NC_040092.1, on the reverse strand, counting down.
GCGGCTGGCAGCTGTCATGGATTAGAACTGAGTAACCATGTGTCTCCCACTCCAGCCCTGCCCACTCCTCAGACCCCATCAGCCCGTTCTCAACTATGCCTGGGGCCCACTGGCCTGAACACAATTCATTTCTCACAGTGGATGGTTGCCATCCCTCTAGAGTGAGGCTGAAAATAAAAAGAACTCAGAAGTTGTGACTTTCTGTGCTCTGCCAGCAGAGGCTCCCCAACTGCACCTGAGATTATCAGCTACCACCTGCTAAGGGGTGCTTTCTCCCCGGCACCAGGCTGGTGGACCAGGCATTGCAACCAAGCCCTGCCCCCAGGAGGTTACAATCCGTTCCAAGTTGATCTTCCATGAACTCCCTCTCAGCCGCCCCCAGGTCATCAAAAGCTGTGAATGACCTGCAGCTGACTGTCACTGTTTCTGTCCCCATTATCCACTGGGCCAGGCAGGATATCAGTGATAAGGCGTGGGACAGGCAGCTAAAAGGACAGTACAAAACTGGAGAGAAGCCCATGTGCAACCAACAACGACAAAAAACACTACAAAGCTGGGGCGCAGGCTATAAGATATCCCATTTTCCCAAGCAATACAACCAAAGATTTGCACCCAAGGATGAACCCTCCAAAAGAACCAGAGGCTAGCTACAGTCACCTGATTACATGAGCCAAAGCTGATCAACAAAGGGATTATATCAAATGGCTAAGCCTTTATAAAAGCCATGAAGAGAAAGATAATCCCCTGATCCACACTATACATTAGGAGTGCCCAGCAGCACAACCAGTGTGGACAGAACAGGTGTTCACAGTACGGAACCATCCCTTACATGTATGGCGGTTGAACATCCATGCTCCCCACACCTGGAGCCCTGCCAGTCTCCAGCCCAAAAGCCAGGAGCAGCATTCTCAGTCTCTGTGATGATCGAAAGAGACCTCCCGAAACAGCCCCTCACAGACTTCCAAAGCCCTCTGATTAAAGACCACTGGAACTGGCTCTTGAACAGAATGTCACGAATGCAAGTGGAAAAACAGGATCAAGGAAAGACACACACACGACAAATGAATGGGCAGAGCCAGGCAGCCCCACGCGCCAGGACAAGGCCTGAGAACCATTTGTCCTCACTGCTCTGAGCAACCGGGACTAATTGCTAAGGGGGAAAAAAAAATAATGCCATTAACCATTAGGGACAGACCAAGTTGTACAGTTACTTTATTTTTTTAATTCTAATTATTGTTTATTATTATTATTTTTTGGCTGCACTGAGTCTTCGTTGCAGCATGCAGGCTTTCTCCAGTTGTGGAGTATGGGCTCTTGAGCACGCGGGATCAGCAGTCCTGATGCACGAGCTCTCTGGTTGTGGCATGCAGACTTCTCTAGCTGCAATGCATGGGCTTAGTTGCTGTGAGACATGTGGGCTGTGGCATCTCAGTTCCCTGACCAGGGATCAAACCTGCATCCCCTGCATTGGAAGGTGGATTCTTAACCACTGGACCACCAGGGAAGTCCCAGCAGTTACTTTATTTTTAAAAACAAAGCTACCAGGGGAGGAAACAAGAATAACAAAGTATTGCTAAGTGTTACTGCTGAATGTTGGGAAAAAGAAGGTTCATCATCCTATTTTCTCGACTTCGGGGTGTGCGAAAACATCAATAATAAAAGAAGGTTTTTATAAATTGTAAAAAAGAAAAACAGAAATGTAAAAGTTGCTATTAACTCTCCTGCTACCTATGCACGGCTGGCCTCCTGAAGGAGAGAGAGAAGGCTGAGAAGGGCTGCTGGGCTGCTGGCCTCTCTGATTTGGGGCCACAAATAATAAGACAGTGGTAACCATGTGGGCAGGCTCCACATGGGCAGGTCTTCTTTCCTGTCTGAATGAACTTCTGTTTCCCTTTGGCATCTGCCCTCTGCAAAGAGGAACACTGGAATTCTCACTCTGTCCTCTTTACTGCAAACTCTGCAATGTTACCAGGCACCACTAGCGGGTAAAAGCCCCCACTTCCAGATGCTACGCGGCCTGGCCTTTTACCACTTCCTCACAGTGGAGTCTAGCGGTTAGTCCCAAATGAGTCCACGGCAACCTCGAGAAATGAAGGGGCTGATGGGGCTGATGGAGTCTCTCATGGTCAGAGAAGGTCCGCACTGATGGACAAGCTCTGACAAAGCACCATGAATAGACAAAACCAACCTAAGATCTGGTTCCTTTGCAGGTGCATGTTGTAAGTCAAGTCATCACCTTCCTCCAACAAGGGGAAGAATACGTGGAAAAACACATTTAGAAGACACAGTTCCCAGATGAGAACAGGACCTGACACAGGAAATAGCAGCCCACAGCACAAGACAAATCCATCTTTAATAATCTGTCATTCAGTGTGCAATGAATTAGGTGATGTGGAACTTTGGGAGTGAGATTCATGAAAATGAAGGGAAGGTGGTTTCTGAGAGGAGCTGAGGCTTGAGGTAAGTGAGGGGTGAGGCAGAGGCAGAGCACAAGGAAGAAGAGAAGATCTCCCAGCAAGGTAGGGATGCGAGCAAAGGTGGCTAAGAGGCCAGAGCTAGTGACCTTAGAGTTGGGGGGAAGGAAACTGGTCAGAGTCTGAAGTTGTGCTGTCAGGGGTGGAGAATGAGGTCAGGCGGGGAGCTAGGGGGCTTTGGGAACTGGGCAGGAGATCTTCAACAGCTGAGCAGCACAGTGCAGTGGACTTGGAGTCAGAAGTTCTGGAAGTTCAAACCACAGCCAGCTATTTGCCCACCACATCCTTGGGGACAGCTTTCTCCCTTTCTTCCAGGTGCTTCGTCTTCAGAATGAAAATGCTATACCTCTGGTGGGACATCGGGAGCCACTGCAGGTATGTAAGCAGAAGAGTGATGGGAGAAATGCTGGGAGCAGATGAGCACGAAGGGTGAATGGAAGGGCAGAGGTCAAGGGTAAAAGAGCAGCTGGGGTCCTGTGGGGCGATGAGCACCTACAGCCCTAGCATCAGGTGAGACTCCTATCTCTGCCGCTGCCCGCCTGGGTGGTCCTGGAGAGTTGCCCTGATCACAGAGCATCCAGGGACACAAGATCTACCTCCCTCAAAAGATCTGGGGACACAATGAGATGACTTCCTTAGCCCACAGCGCAGCACTAAACAGACCATAAATGCTGGCTTGCTTCCTTCCTTCCTCTAAAAACAGAAAGACAACTAGGAAAGGAAAATCAACCGGACCTGGTGCATGACAATGAGAGAAAGAGGAGAAAGACGAGTTAAGGGATGCTCCGAAGATTCTAGCATACAGGGTCAGAGAATATACAGGACAACCACCAGAGATGGAGATGTAAAAACGGATAGTTGGTTTGAAGGCAAAAATCAAATAAAAGGTCTGGTTGTAAATGCTTGAATCTGAAGAGACGTGAAAGCCAAGAAGTGTGGAAGGCACAAATCAAAAGGTAAAACCAGAGACTGGAAGCCACTTGGGGTAATCAGGCTGGGGTGAAAATGGACATGCTCTCAGTGAAGAGAGAAGCCAGAAGAGCAGAGGGCTCAGGACACGTCTTGAAGAACTAGCAGAGTTAACTGGTCAGGAGAAGAGAGAGCAGTGAACACCAAGAAGGGCACACGGGATGGGAAGAAGGAATAAAGCAGGCACATGCTGCTATCAGAGAAATGAGAAGATGGTGGGAAAGAGAGGCTGGACAGCTGTTCCAAGACTGGCTCATGGGTGAAAAAGGCCAGAGAAAAGACTATTTTTTTAATCACAATTAAGAAAACCTTTGGTGGGACCTCCCTGGTGGTCCAGTGGTTAAGAATCTGCCTTCCAATGTGGGGGACACGGGTTCAATCCCTGGCTGGGAAACTAAGATCCCATGTGCTACAAGGCAGCCAAGCCTGCATGTTGCAACTGGAGAGACTATGCACCACAATGACTGAGCCGTGTGTCACAATGAAGCCCAAGCACAGCCCCCCAAAAAAGAAAGAAAGCAAGCCACTGGTGTCTTCTGAAAGTGTTATTTCAATATACTGGGGACGGTCACATTCCAAGGTTAAGGAAGAAAGGGGCTAAGAAGGAATGGAGCCCACAACACAGGCCCACTAGATGGAGAAGACAGAAGGACAACCACAGGTGTAGAAAGCACCAAGGGTGTTCAAAAGCAAAGGGGAAGGTTAAGCAGAGATGTCAAAGTACCTGGAAGTACCTCAGGTTCTTCAATTCTCTGTAAAGATGTCAGACAGCTCCAGCAAATGAAAACATTCCTAAAGAGAAAAACCTGGCACTGGAGAGGCGCAGAACAAAAGCAGGAGGGGAGGGAGGATGAAAGAGAAAGAGTTCAAAGGAAACAAAGGAATTTCTCCAGAATGAAGCTTGTAGAATAGACCCCCCTAGCCACTGTGATGCTCTGCCTGCAGGAAGATAGCAGCTGGGAGCTCGGGCCTGGATGGAAAACCCTGATGACAGCTGCAAGGCTGCCATCCTAGGGCATTTTTAAGCACGAGGCTGGAGCCCTGGTTGGGGGCTGTTGTTCAACACGGGTTTGCTTAGTCACCCAGCAGAAGATTTCCGCTAGAGATCACCAGCAAGAATCATTATTTGAGGCACAGCTTTGGGGTGCAGTTAAAAGTCTTGTCTCCATAAAAACCTAACCACCTCCAAGGAGAATTTATAGCTCCCCTGAGCGGATGTAATCACTTTAAAGAAATCAAACCAGACTGTGGGTTTGAAGATAGGCACGAGCTCCTTCCGGAGACACGCTGGCTGGCAGAGCTTCTGGCAGAATCCAGGACATCTGTGTGGCTGTCAGCGAACTGCCTGCAATGCCCATGCAAACGGAGAACAGTTTCAGACCATGACAGGGAAGAGAGGCTTGTGTATAATGGAAGAAGGATGGGCTTTGAAGAAAAACCAAAATACTGAGGAAAACAAGCTTTAAAGTGCTTTGGAAAACAGAACCCCAGTGAAGAAGATGTGCCGGGTTTATCCGTGTGTATTTTTTTTTAAGTCAGAAAGTTCATAACTGAAATCTCTGAAATTCATTACTGCGATCCTGAATGACATCGTTTTAACCAAGTTTGTAGAGAGGCTGCAGGGACTAAAATGTGCATTAGCCAAGCCTCCAACAGGGACTCCAAATGAAAAGTGCATAAGAATAAAGAGGGACATGTCAAAGCAAAGCCTGGAACATTCCTCCATACTTTTTAAGTGTCAGAGAGCTGTTCCCTATTGAATATAAGCAAAGGGTCCAAAGCCAATACAGTGTCTCTTGCTACTGAAAACAGCTCACACTTGACACAACACAAAACATACGTTGTACCTACTGTGTGCCAGGCGCTTTGCTGGATTCTGGGGCTACAGTGAACAAAACAAAACAAAACAAAAAGGACTACCTGTCTTTGCAGGGCCACAGACTCACCTGGACTATTTTCTTAGATAATATGCATACAGCAGACATAAAACAGCAGGGTTGAAGTGTATCTATTTGTTCACCAACACTTTCATTTGAACAAAACCATAACGGATAATGGGCTTCCCAGGTGGTGCTAGTGGTAAAGAACCCACCTACCAATGCAGGGTTCATGCTTCTGAGCTGTTGTGCTGGAGAAGACCCTTGAGAATCCCTTGGACTGCAAGGAGATCAAATCAGTCAATCCTAAAGGAAATCAGTCCTGAATGTTCATTGGAAGGACTGATGCTGAAGCTGAAACTCCAATACTTTGGCCACCTGATGCGAAGAACTGACTCACTGGAAAAGACCCTGATGCTGGGCAAGACTGAAGGCAGGACGAGAAAGGGACAACAGAGGATAAGATGGTTGGATGGTACCACTGACTCGATGGAAATGAGTTTGAACAAGCTCTGGGAGCTGGTGATGGGACAGGGAAGCCTGGTGTGCTGCAGTCCACGGGGTCACAAAGAGTCAGACACAACTGAGCAACTAATGTGAACTGAACCAATGAAGGAGATGTAAGAGAAGCAGGTTTGATCCCTGGGTCAGGAAGATCCCCTGGAGGAGGAAATGGCAACCCATTTCCCAACCCATTCTTGCCTGGAGAATCCCATGGACAGAGGAGCCTGGCCGGCTACAGTCTACGGGGTCACAAAGAGTCAGACACGACTGAAGCAACTTAGCATGCACGATGCACAAGTGGTGAATTCAGGTTTCAGGTCACTTGCACATCACAGGGACAAAACAGCAGGATCATAACCTACCTGTTCATTTATTTAGTGTCAGTCTCATTTTAATAGAACTTTAGTTCATTTCACCGAATCTAGAAATATTGGTCCACCTCTTCGCAGTCATGACCAGAGATATGCAAGAGACACAAGATGTTTACAGAAAAGGGCAATCTCATTTTATCACAGTAAATGTGGTTAAAAAAAAAAAAGTGGGGGAGAAAGAAAAAAAGACAGAGAATCTACAGGGAAAAAAATCAAAGCTTGGGTTTGCAACATTTTGATCACACCACATGACCTAGAAGAAAACCATCAATCTGAATTTATTTCAGGAGCAAAGGAGGAAAGAACCAAAGAGTTTCAGAAGAGACTTTGTATATTTTAAGATGCATCAAAATCGGAAGTAATTTGTAAGTGTCTTCTGGGGAGAAATAGCTGAAAGAACACGCAGAATTTTACAGAAAACCAGAAGCCTGGCATACAGACAAACAAAATGTACCTATCGGAGCTAAATTCTCAATGGCACTGCAATTTAGAGCTCTGGTTGACTTTAAAGACCATAGAACACACAGTAAGAAGGAACTGATCCCAAATTTATCATCTTCTGGGGAAAAAACTAAGATACAACCACTAAAATAATAACGCCTTGCTGTTGGATCAAGCTTTTCCTTCAGAGGACTTAGATTTTAATGAGTCTCTGCTTCCACAGACCTAAGTTCTTCTATAATGGTTCGCTCTGTTCCCAGCCTTATTCCCCTGGCCCCAACTTTAAAGGGCATTAAAAAAAAAAAAAAAATTGACTGGATTCAAGCAGCAGGTACATAAGAGATCTAGAAAGCAGGCCACCAGCTGTTTGGATCTAGCTTCAGTTTAAATGAAACGATAATGCCCTGACTGCCTGACAATTCATCACCCCAGCCTGACCTCTGAAGAGGATATAGGAGAGTTCAGACATGATCTTGTTTCTCTCCCACTTCCCCTGAAAGCCAGCTCAGTTCTGCCTCATTTTGCTGTTAATAATGTATACAAGATGAACTGAATTTGACATGTCACGGAGTGAAACCATCCGGTGAGCATCTAGAGTCAACCTTCTTTCCATGGCCAGAAAAGTCAGGTTAGGCACTTTCCTTCTAAGTTCTTATCTTGACCCTACCAATGGGATCATGAAAAACTCCCTACTGCCACAAGCGGCAGGAAGGACTTAGTTTCTTTAAGTACTGCCTAAGTGAACTTAACGAATCCACCACTGCACCAGATACCCAATTGGCTGCTATAATTTCTTAAAAGTTCATAGTCACTTTACAGTTTCCCTGGTGGCTCAGTGGTAAGAATCTGCCTGCCAGTGTAGAAGACACAAGAGACACAGGTTTGACCCCTGAGGTAGGAAGATTCCCTGGAGAAGGAAATGGCAACCCACTCCAGCATTCTTACCTGGAAAATCCCATGGACAGAGGAGCCTGGCGGGGTAGAGTCCATGGGCTCGCAAAAAGTCAGACACGACTGAGAGACTAAGCACGCACACACGGTCACATTTTATAGGAAAAGTGGTTGATGCAAATGACTGCCCCAGTTATTTTAAAAGGTAACATAAAAATGGGTCTAGATTACAAAATTACTCACCATTTACTTCTTATAATTATTTCTTATATTTACCAAAAAGATTTGATATTTTAAAATTTTAATTAAAAACAGTACTTTTCAGACTGTAAATATGCTAACCAAAATCATGCAGGATAGATAATAAAGATTAAAGATGAGTAGGGAGTTTCCTAGGAGTCTAGTGCTTAGGTTTCAGAGCTTTCATTGCTGTGGCCCAGTTCAATCCCTGATCAGGGACCTGAGATCTAGCAAGCCATGTGGCACGGCCAAAAAAGAATAAAGATGAGTAACAACCATCACTTTTTTTTTAAATACAGAACACCAAAAAAAAAAAAAAAAAAGTTAATATTAACAATAATCCGCGAAAATAGAGAAACAAGCATGCACAAGGCTATCCATTGTATCTTCTTTCATTTGCAAACTATCCAAATGCTGATCAATAAGCTGAATAAACTATGGTACATCCCCACAATGGAGTAGTATGCAGTAAAAATGAATGAAGATTATCTGTAGACACTACTGTCCGATGGGTCTCCAGTGTAACAAAAAGACAATGCTGGAAAAAAAGGGTGTAAAATATTGCTACTATTTATCCATGAAAGGATGGGTTATGAAATTACAGATACATATTTGCTTATGCTTTTTGAAAGGCAATGATAAGCTATAATTTTTTTAAAGGGCTATACATATAAGGAGGAAAAGATGGGAATAGAAGGTAGACTTCTTTGAATGTATTTTTTTATATCTGACTTTAGAATCAAAGGTAATATTTTATATAATTATAAATAAAATTTTATAGAAAGAAATTTCTGAAATTCAAATATAAAGTGAAACAACCTAACTGTATATCCAGTTAGAAAATAACCATATACAAAAGAGACACTGATGTATAGAACAGTCTTATGGACTCTGTTGGAGAGGGAGAGGGTGGGAAGATTTGGGAGAATGCATTGCAACATGTATAATATCATGTATGAAAGGAGTTGCCAGTCCAGGTTCGATGCACGATACTGGATGCTTGGGGCTGGTGCACTGGGACGACCCAGAGGGATGGTATGGGGAGGGAGGAGGGAGGAGGGTTCAGGATGGGGAACACATGTATACCTGTGGTGGATTCATTTCAATATTAGGCAAAACTAATACAATATTGTAAAGTTTAAAAATAAAATAAAATTTAAAAAAAAAGAAAATAACCATATAGAGAAGAACTATTACAAATGAATTGAAAGGACAGTAACTTGACTCTATTTCTCTGAAGGAACTACCGTAAGGATTGAAAAATAAAAACTAGGAAAACAAACTGTTTTCAGTAATCATATTATTACAGGCAGTGGAAGTCTTATAATTCTGAGCCCTAAATTTGAATTGGAAATTTCATCTGGACTTAAAATAAGTTATTTCAAGAAAATAACTTTTTCTAGCTCCACCCATTGAGAAGGCAATAACCAACCTTATAGCAATAAGCACTTCTGGCTCCTGGACTATAGTCTCTAAATACCACTTCCCAAGAAAGGAAGGACGAGAAGGAAGGGAAAAAAGGGAGGAAAGAGAGAAGTTAATTCACTCCTCAGAGAAATGACTGATTCCAGTTCTGACATGGGAAATGTATTACCCTGTAACAATTTATTAAACCAGAAAGTAAGGAATCTAGAAAAAATTACTAGAGTTGTACAGGAAGGCATAGAAGCCACTTGTAGAAGCTCCCAGTGCCCAAAGCTAAAATAATTTGAGCAGCAGAAATGATAATACTGTAAGCAGACGCACTCTGAATGTGTTAAAATTCATGAGTAGGGCTCCTCTGGTAGTCCAGTGGTTAAGAACCCGCTTTGTGATGCAGTGGACACCAGTTCGATCCCTGGTCTGGGAGGATCTCACATGCTGTGGAGTGATTAGGCCCATATGCCCACAACCACTAAGCCCCCAGCCTGTGAGCCATGACTACTGAAGTCTGTGTACCTGGAGCCCATGCTGCATGATGAGAGAAGCCACTACACTGAGAAGCCTGCACACCGCAACTGGAGAGCAGCCTCCGCTCGTCACAACTAGAGAAAGACTGTGCACAGCAATGGAAGACCCAGCACAGACATGATAAATAAATAATAGAAATCAAAATGTAAGGTACCAATGCAAAAATAAAGTAAAAACAAAGAAGTACAAAATGTGTTTAAAAATCCATGAGCACATATTGATAACAAAATTTTTTTTGGAGAATGCTATTTTGAACACTACTTAGTAAAAAGGAAGAGAATCAAATATCTTGTCTTTGGTGACAAGCACCTCCTGACACACCAACATATATGCAGTCCTGCTGAAGAAAAACTGGATCTGACAAACCTTCTAGATAGACCAACCTAAAAAAATACAGGGAACTTCCCTGGGGGTCCAGTGGTTAAGACTCTGTGCTCCCAGTGCAGGGTGCATGGGTTGGATCCCTGCTTGGGGAGTGAAGATCCCACATGCCACGCAGCGCAGCCAAGAAAGAAAGAAGGTGGGGTGGGGGTGCTAGCCTGTTCTTAGAGCCTCCCACAGGAGAACATTCAGAGGCTTAGGATTTTAAATCAGAGATCCAGGGGGAACTTATTTGAAAAATGATCCAACAGCAACAACAAGAGACAACTAGTATAATGAGAACAATAACTACTATTTGATTAATCTTCATTATAAGTGGAGTGGAGTGTAAAAAGACTGTCCAGCTAACAATGATTGTTAATGTTGGGGACAGGTATATACTGCTACAATCAGATGATTCTCTCTGCATTTGTATATATTCGAAATTTTACATAATAAAAAGTTTTTTTGAAAAATAGGTTTTTCACTCAAACTCTGATGTAAGATTTCTGAACTTTCTGTACTTATCCATCTCTCAACTCAAAGCTCCTTAAAGACAAAACCCTGTCCATCTTGAGGGTGTCCTTGGTGACTAACCCAATGCTGGTATAAAGGAATAAACATGAGGTCAAGTCCCTGGTCAGGAACACTGAGCAAAGACCATGACTGTTCTATTCTGTACCCATCCTCAGTGCTGCATTCAATCAATATTCGTGGTACAGAAAGTTGGACAATTTACTCAGCCTCTCTGAGCCTGAAGGCTCCTCCCTCATCTGTAAAATGGAAATAATATCCCGCCAAGGTGATCTGACATATGGCGGTTAAAAAGGACTCCATGTGGCCATTTACTCGTTCATTCATTCCACAAATATTTATGAATCCTGAAGTCCTACAAAAAGTATGGAATGATCATTCCCATAAACAGAATAACAATAATATAATAACATAAATATTAGCTACATGTAAATACTCATTCAACAAACATTTATGGAGCTGCTGCTGGTTACTAGGCATGCTGCTTAAAGGTAACTATGAAGATGGATACAGCACACACACACAAAATTGTTTTTAAGGGCGTTTTCTGTCAAAGGGATGAAAAGGGAGAGAACCAGGTTACAATGGTGACACATTTCACTGCAACAGGAACACAGCCCACTGTGGACATTCTCCTACCCAAGCTGGTTTCAGGAAAGAAATCAGTTAATCTCTGAAAAGGTATAAACTTCCAGATTATACCTTATAAAAGGTAGAAGCTCCCAGACTAAAGCTACCTTGAGCTGTCTTTTACTTATTCGCTGCAGTAAAGCTATATATTCTTCCTAAAGACCCCAGCCAATGCTGGAAATCTTCCAAAGAATTAGGTACTTTTGTGTTTCTGGGATTTTGCCAGCGGTCCAAACCAAAAGAGCCAATCCATGAGCCAAATGGCTCATTCATTTAATATTAACTGCCAACTCCTTTCTCCTAGAACATAACGCCAACTCTTTTGAAAAAGCCCCCTCAGCAACTTGCTCCATGTCAATCAACGACCAAATTAAGAAGAGCTGCAGATCCAAGTGAGTCTTTTGGAGATCTAATCCCAAACATAAGACTTCCCTTCCACTAAGAACAGGACTTAATAAATCATGTAAAAAAATTTTTTTTCATAACTTACCTCAAATTCTTCCCAAAAGCCTTGTTTGACTTTATCTGTGGTCTCAGCTAATTTGCTTAGTTCTCGAACCCGACTTTCTATTTCAGCAGCATTGATACGAGTTGTGTTGAGGGGCTAATCAAATTCAGCAGTCAGTGCAAAAACAAGAAAGTATTACAGAAAAAAGTGTCAATGCCAAAAAAAAAAAAAAGACTTCTCTGTTGGCATTCATAAAAGCAAGGACAGGAAGTTCACAGTATTCACAATAAAAGTTTTCAAATAGAGTTTCACTTTCCTTTCTGTTCGGTCAGGAATCTTCACATACTTTACTCTGCTGATATAAATTCGAAGCTATTTTTCTTTATAAATAGACCACATGTTAGAGATGATGTCATTTGCCACTAAGTAATGAGTGAGTTTTAAAATAGCAATAACTCCCAAGTGAAAAGCAATGATCACCTAAAGATAACCAAAGCTGGATTTACAATGAAAACTTTATCAAAACTTTGCTTTAAAACTCCATAAGGCCTTTTGAATTATATATGAAGACAGTCATGAAAATGATGTACTGTCTAGAATTTGTTTACAAATACTAAGGAAGAAGGTAGTGAGTGGACTAATAAATGAAACAAGACTTGATGAGTTGATATAATTGAAGCTGGGTGATGGGTATGTGGAGGTTTATGATACTATTCTACTTCCATCTGGAATATTTTATGTTGGGACTTCTTTAATTGTATAAGGAGGTGGAGTTTAGCTGTCCAATAAGCTTACCTGCTTGAGTTGTAGTACTGTGCCCAATGTTTCTACCATAGGATTCTTCTTGTAATGCTCCACGAGGTCTGTCAAAGAATCAAACCGCTCTCCTCCACCAACATCATATTTCAGTTCCTTTCATGACGAAAAACAAAAAAAAATTACGCTCATGACCTTTATGTTAAATGACTGCTTTTCCCAACTCAAGTAGAGAGACTAACCCTCCCCCGACTTGGTAGCCTTGAAAACCAATAGCTTCATAACCGCAGTAGCTGGGCAAACAAAGCAGCTTAGCACAACTGGAGTAGACAAGATGAAACTGGAACACTGTCCAGACCAATCCCCAGAGAATTATCACTATCTGATCTGTTTAGCAGTGCCCTGTTTTCAGAGCTTGTCTTTGAACCTGACTTAGAGCCTATTTAGCCCTGCCTTCAGGGGATCTCCCCAAAACAATCGGCAGCAACTGTTTAGTATCACAGCTGCCTAAGGCAGCAATACCAGTCAGTGTTTTATAAGAGACTGAGCAAAAACTTAAAAGGAAAATCCAGGCAACGTCCATAGCGGGCTCTGAAAACCTCCAACACACTCTTGAGAATCTAGAAGGACATGTGCATGTGCAGGGCTATGTGAAGTTCAGGAAAGATCCAAAAAGGCCCTAATCTTTACCTCTGGCTGATTCTGAGGTTGTGTGCAACCAGGAAGTGAAGGCTAAGGCTGAGTTTTAAGGTACCAGAACACTAAAGGCAGACATGCCCCAACACACACACAAACACACACACAGAGCCATGCTGGCAAAGTCTGGGAGATTTAATGTTTCAAGGCATTTAAGGAAATCTGTGTCCACCCATCAGGTGATCACTATGCTACCCAAGCAGAGATATCAGTGGCCACACATGACAAAGAATACAGGAAAGTCAATAAACATACAAACAGCATCAACTATAGGAACGATAAAAAGCAGCAACAACAAACCCTGGGAAAGGAGGACATCAGATTTCCAGAGCTGCCACATAATATTGCTTTAACTGTCTAGTTTTCAGGAATTTCCTGGTAGTTCAGTGGTTAGGACTCCAAGTTTCCACTGTAGAGGGCCCAGATTCAATCCCTGGTTGGGAAACTCAGATACCACAAGCCATATGGTGTAGGGGAAATTTTTTTAATAAGTAAAATACTTTGCTGTCCACCTGAAACTATCACAACATTGTTAAATGGCCATACTCCAATGCAAAATAAAACTTGAAAAAAATAAAATGCCTAGTTTCCAACAAAAACTCATGAGCCATGCAAAGAAACAGGAAAGTATGGACCATATTTTGGGACTGGGAGGGAAACATTCAGTGGAAACTGTCCTTGAGAAAGTATAGACAAAACTTTAAACCAGCTAGTATAATAAAGGAAACTATACAAATTAAAAGAAAATATGAACATCACGTCTCATCAAATAGAGAATATCATGAAAACTTTTACATAAATGCAGTATTCATGATAGCCAAAATGCCCATCAATTGTTTAATGGATAAACAAAATGTGGTATATATCCATACAACAGAAAGTTTGACAATAGAAAGAGTTTACTGACACATGGTACAACATGGATAAGTCTTGAGAAACATGCTAAGTAAAAGAAGTCTGTCACAAAAGGCCACATATTACCTGAGCCCATCTATACAAAATACCCCAAACAGGCAAATCCACTGAAATGAAGAGATTAGTGGTTGCCAAGAGTTGGGGGGAGGAGGAAAGGTAGGGAGTGACTGGTAAAGAACACAGGGTTTCTTTTTGGGGTGATGAGAATATTTTGGAATTAGTGTTATTGGCTGCATAATTTGTAAATATAGTAAAAAAAAAACAAAACCACCGAACTGTCCACCCTAAAAAGAGTGAATTTCATGGTGTGTGAATTATATCTCAATAAAGCTGGTTTTTTTAATCTTATTAAAAAACCGAAGCAATAAGTGAATACACAGTTACTATTTAAGAAACTATGTCAATGTATATTATCATATGTGAAATAGATCACCAGTCCAGGTTTGATGCATGAGACAGGGTGCTCAGGGCTGGTGCACTGGGATGACCCTGAGGGATGGGATGGGAGGGAAGTGGGAGGAAGGGTCAGGATGGGGAACACATGTACACCCATGGCTGATTCATATGAATGTATGGCAAAAACAGCCACAATATTGTAAAGTAATAAGCCTCCAATTAAAATAAATTAAAAAAAAGACACTATGTCAAAACAAAGTTTGATGTAGTTGACCAAAACCCAACCTCCTTGGTCTAGCCACCACATTAAAAACAAGAAACGGTGAGTTCAATTCTCCCAGCCTTAAGATATGAAATCACATGCAGTCACAGGCTATACTGTGCCAACCCAAGGGAGGAGCTGAGGCCATCGCTTTAGAAATTCAGACAGAGGCAGATTCCAGCTGCAACCATGTACAAGTAGATTGAGATACTGTGGGGCTGGGAATTCCCTGGCAGTCCAGTGGTTACGACTCCATACTTTCACCACCAAGGACCAGGCTTCAAGATTCTGCAAGCCACGTGGTGCATCCAGAAAAAAATTTAAAAAGATACCACAGGGCAGAAGGTGACTTGCTAGAGACACACAGGAAATAAGTAATATAATAAAGCCATGAAATGATGAAACAGTTATAATTAACAAGGTACTCAAAGTATAGAAGCCCTCGCCTAAAGGAACAAAGAAAACCTGACTTTGAAAGAAATGGTGTTGGTCTTCTCCCAACAGAAAAACCACCCAAAGATGACATTTCAGAAGACTCACGGTTCAGCTGGGGCTTTACCTGACAGCGAATCATGACGTGGGTCACTTTAGACTTGGCATCATTGCTCTCCCCTTTGTCATCTCCAGTTCGGACAGAGAGAACAAAATCTCCAGGGTGGCTCTGGCTCTCGCGCACAAGAAAGCTACCATGTTTTCCTTTTTCAGTTAATAATTTTTCTGCTTCTTTCCCAGAGAGGTGTCCATGAAACCACCTAGTTTTTTTTTTAAATGACAATCAATTGAGTTCTACAATGAGTTCACAATATCCTTTTATAAAACTACCATCCATAGTCATATCTCAAAACAATTTAAAACAGACACATTCGTCCAAGAGACTGATCCATCCTATTCAAGACTGAACCTGCATCCCCAGCATGCAGGAAAAATGATAAAGATGTTATGAGTAACCATTAAATTCCTTAAATGAGCCCACAGTCATTTGAACACAAATATCCTCAATCTTTCTTATTTTCTTTTAAATCCCTCATCTTTTAAAAAGGCAGTCTGCCATTTCTCCACTGCCCAACCCTAAAATGACCAACTATTTAATCACAGTCATTTAAAGCAATTATAATAGAGAGTTATGGTAGTGACAGAGAATCATCTGAATGTTTGCCCTTGCTTTGGCATGCAAACACTCCATAAAAAAGGGATCTTTTGTTAGAAATGAATTCAAATATTCCAAGCTTTCCCAGATTTTCAACTTATACTTCAAGAGCCTCCAAGTTTGCTGTCCACATATTTGGACTATCCGCTGGGTTATCATTTCAAATTTTAATGCACATGAGACCTGGAGTAGAGGCAAAGGATTGGGCTAATGATGTGAACTCTCATACCTTACAATCAGAGATACCAATACACTAGGTCAGAATGGGGCCCAGCAATCTGCATTTTTAACTAGCACATTAGAGTAGGTGGTCTGAAATCAGACTTTGAGAAAATACTACTCTAAGTTACTATAGAAAATAAATTAATATAGTCATATTAATAATGTGGCTTTTTCCCTCAGGATCTTGGTGAGGAAGATCACTACATGATCCACATGTAGTGCTAACTGCTCATCACTGAAGGTATATATATCAAGATATTTTTCATCCACTCTCAGCCAAAGATAGCAAAATTAAGAAATAAACTGCAAAAAAAAAAAAAAGAAATAAACTGCAGAGAGTTGGCTGACAGTCTTTTGCTTAATAATCTGGCTGGCAAACAAAGGATCAGCATAAAATAACAATGACATGAAGGTATAAAGAGAAGAAACCTATCTGAAGATGGAAAATATACAAACCTAATTAGGAGACCCTGATTTGGTACTGAGTCAGAAAGGAGACGGAGAATGGAGAAGAAAACCAATAAAATCAATACAAATAAGTCAAGCCCCAGCTTTCATCAGCTTAGTTCCAAAATAAGGGAAAGATCTCAGAAATAATACAATTCCCTCTAAGCAAGGTCATTCCCACACATTCGTGGATATAACATCAAAGAACTTATGAACAATCTGAACCCTCTGAGTTCTCTGCTTTCCCACTTCTGAGCTTAAACTGACATCTGTTGGTGACATTGCTGAATAGCTGGTCAGGAGCTACAGGGAACTACTACCGTTTTGGTGTTTCCATTAGCGTTCATTTTCCTCTCCTAACTCTCAAAGTTCAGTAACATTCAAATTCAATAATCTTAAAATTATTCATGTACCAAGTATAATCTATACAGGAACTGTCTGAGACTTCTATGAGTTCTAAGTAATAGTGACTGAAGCTTTTGCAAGAAAAGGCCACTCTGAGAGTAAACTGATTCTATCACTGTTACTTTAGTAAAACTTTTAAGATTATGAGATTTTTAAGATTTTAAGATTAATAAACAGATAGAAGCCAAACCCCCATGATGCATTCACATCACACCTATGACACGGGAGAGACGCAGGCTCCACAGTTACGGAAACAGAACTGACCTTTCAGAGGTAGGATCGGCACAGTTCAGAGGATATTTGAGCTCAATAACATCTCCATTCTTTTCTTTTAGTTGCCCGTGATGTTCCATGTAATACTGGACCAATTCAGCCAAAGTGGCAAATTTCTCTCCTCCGTACAGGTCATAGTAATCACCAGTGTTCTGAATCTTGATGTGGGTGACAGCTCCATTTCTTCTAAAATAGTCCATTAGAAAGGTGGGGGGGAAGACAAATGAAGAGCTATACTAGTAAACATGGATCTCACATTCATTATCAGATTTCACCTAACTGAAACAAACCCAAAGAAGGTACAAATTTAGGCTTTTTTTAAACAAATGCATTGAGTGAAAAATAATCACACAGTCAACCATTTCAACACAAAGGGTTCTGTGTATATTAAGGGGCAATCATTTTTCTCATCACTAATTAATCAAATGAATATCATTAGAATAAAACATACATTTACCTGATAATTCAGTAAACCCACTCTTAAGTATTTTGCCCTCCAAAAATGACGCTTCATGGCTACCAAAGATTGGTTCAAGAATATTCATTGTGGCCTCGTTGTAGTAGAAGAAAAATGAAAAATCAAATATTTGTCGCCAAAATGTATACAAATACTCATACAATGGAATATCATATAGGAATTTACAAAGAGAGACACAGAACCATTGATATACACAAACAACATAGGTGAATCTCTAAAACATTAGGTTATGACAGTGAAGCCAGTGCTCACTTTGGCAGCATATATACTAAAGTTGGAATGGTACAGAGAAGATTAGCATGGCCCCTGCGCAAAGATGACATGCAAATTGGTGAAGCGTTTCATAATTTAAAAAAAAAAGAGAAGAAGAAGTCAGGCACAAAAGAAAATATATTGTATGACTTCATTTATATACTGCTGTCAAATAAGTTAGTCAATGGGGATAGAAAAAAGAATATTAATATTGCTGACCTCGTAGCAGGAGGAAGATTAGAAAGGAGCATAAAGGGACTTTTGAGGGTGAAAGAAACAGTCAAGATTTTGATTGTGGAGTTTTGGTTGCATTAATAAGTACACTTGTCAAAACTCGTCTCACTATACACTTTAAGATACTATACATAACTGTATCTTTAAAAATCATTTTAAAGACATATAACTGACAGACTTTCCAAAATGAGATGGCTAATATGTCAACCCACTGAACTGACGTAACACACTGGCCAAAAGTTTCTAAAACTTGGTTAGCCTAGGCAGTCTGATGATTTTCCGTTTGGTTTTCCAAACTACTAAATATACCTCGTTACTCATAATCATCTTTGTGGACCCAAGAAATCTGGCAATCCCAAAATGAAAGCCACTAACCTATATTTCTTAGTCTGACCCTACACCATTATCGATGAGGCCTCTGTTAAATATAAACACTACTATCTTTATCCAAAGATAAAGGAAAATGGGAACAAAGTACGAAAAAGTACTCTACAATGTTAACAACAATATCTACTTCTAATTTGTGGTAACAATCTTTTCCCTGTAAAAAAGGTACTTCAAGTAAGTCTCTCCTCCAGCTACACCTGATTCTATTTTAGCACATGAGCTCTCTATCTCTAACCTTAAGAACATAACACAAAAACAGATATTTCAGTTATGGACTAGATCAATACAAAGCAACATAGGTGGAGCTCAAAAATACGATATTAGGAATTCCCTGATGGTACAATGGTTAGGACTTGGTGCTTTAACTCCTGGGGCCCAGGTTCGATACTTGGTCAGGGAACCAAGTTCTGGCAAGGCTTGCTGTGCAGCCAAAAAAAAATGTACATATACATAAATATACACGATAGAGCATGAAAGAAGCACAATGCAGAACAATGTGCTCAGCACATACCATTTATGAAAATTTCAGAATGTACACAAGTCATACCATGCCTTATTCATGACACAGACCACAGACATATATATAATTATGTTTACATTTTATTATTTTTATGTTCCATTGTTTATTATATGTACCCTTTTTAAAATGAACTAGAAAGAATTATACCAAACTCAGAAAGTAGTTATTTCTGAGAAAGAAAAGAACAGTAGAAAGTGTGGTGAAAAAGAGGAAACTTTGCTTTACTTTATATTTTACTTTGAAGAAAAAAATGACTGGCAATAAACACAACATGGGTAATTGTACATAAATTTATGTATTTTTCTGTATTTTTTTTCCTCAAAGTTAAAACAGGGTATCTTCCTTGACTAACTAGCATGGGTGCATAACAAAAAGTTTAGATCACCCGCAGAAAACTAGAACAATAAACATGTCATACACACACATATACACATATCTCAGTGTCTATTATATCATATACACAATAAAACATTTATCATATACATAAAAAAATGAGTACATAACCAAAAATGAATACAGAAAGAAATGAATCTGACTTTGTAGTAAGTTCATAACTACACAGAAAATTAATTTCTGTAGCTTCTGAAAACAGTACTAACAGTACACCCTTATTGGGATATATTCTAAGAACAAAAAAGACTCCAGGGAAATCATGAACTTTACTTAATTAGAAATGTTTGTAATTAGAAATGATAGTGGTATAGTCATTTTGAAGCTATTTTCCTATTATAGGATTGGGCAAATGAGGTCATACACTGATGCGGCTACAAAACAGGGTTTTCTCTATAAGTGAACGGAAATGCAAATATGGAATGAGAAGAGGTGAAGAAGCTGGTGTTGAATTGGAACTATCAAACTTGGTTTGATATATATTCATGTATTTATTGATATTGATATATTTAAAATTTGCTTTCAAATATATATTTACTCCCCAGCTCTGTCTACTACAAGGGCCTAGAAGCAGTAACACTCCAGGAGTACAAACACCAAAAGATAAGACAAACAGATATTCTGTGCTTTCTGATGTGACATAATGGGATGGCTTCAAAAGCCACGATTGAAATGACGAGAGAAATTTGAACAGGGACTGTACATTAGATAATATTGAATCAATGTTAAAATTTCTCATATATAATATTAATGATATTGTAATTATACAGGATGTCCTTGTTCGTAGGACATGCACACTGAACTAACAATATTGAGAGGTTAAAAATAAGCATCCTGACATTTGCAACTTATTTTCAAAAGGTTTGGTAGAAGGAGTATACAAACACACAGTCCTAAAAAGAAAGAGCAAACACAGTGAAATGTTATAATAACAGGTAAAGAGAATGTGGGTGTTCACTGTATTCATTTTTTGACTTTCCAATAGACCTGAAATTGCTCAGAATAAAAAGCTGAGGAAAAATAAATTAAAAAAAAAACCTCACCAGTTCTGTAGTCCTGGCTCTGCTGCCTACTAGGTACGAGACTGGCTTCCTAACTTGACCTTTGAGCTTCAGCTTACTTACCTCAAAGCTGGAGATAGTGGTATTTATTCTTAGGACTTAGGACTTAATAAAGTGGTATTTATTCTTAGGTTACTGGAGAGATGAAATAAAATGAAATACGGTGAGTGTTTAGCAAGATGGCCTGCAATGTGTTGAGTCCTCAGTAATGTCTGCTATCATCCTCCTCTTCCTCCTCCTCCTCATCGTTACTATTATATAATCTTGTAAGTCAAATGTCACTCAACTGTAGGTTAGAGGTCTGTGCTAGGACAAGGCCCAAAAACTCACGAAGGCTTCTGCCCACTCCTGGTAGCAAAACAGAAGTAAAAGCTAACGATGACATGGGCTCCTAGAGAAACTAATACCCATCGAAAAGGGACTTCTCAAGTCCCAAAAGGGTCCTAGATAAATCCTCAGAGCACATTTTCCTTACTTTTTTATTTAAAAATAATAACAACAAAAGAAAATTCATAGAGCAGTTCATATCTAGCTCCTGGAATGAGCTAGAGCAAGGAGAATATAAGAGTATATAAGTATATAAGAGAAACTCAATTTCAAGAAAAAACTCGCCCATGTGGGCTCAAAGAGACATGCAACAGGGTGCGATGGCCATACTGTTCAAAACAATTTTAAACATAGTAAAGATAACTTAGTGTCCAACAATAGGGGATGGGATAAATTGTGGTATATTCACACCATTCAAGTATTATACAGCCATTAAAATTGATAATTAGATCTATATGTCCCAGCACAGAATTAAAAAAAAAAAAAAAATTTCAAGGAAGTCGCAGAATACATACGTTATAAAGCCAGGGATATGAATTCTAAAAACACACAAACCAACTTCATATCATTCACACATAGGACAAATGCAGTACAAGTATAAAAACATGTTCAGGAAGGAGATATGCCAGCCTCTTGATGGTGGTTTCCTCTGAGGAAGGAGCGAGGGGAATGGGACTGGACAGGGGAACAAACGGCACCACAACTTCCTCAGTGATGCTTTATTTTTTGAAAAAGAAAAGTGATCTCAAGAAACTCTTCTCTTTCTTTCTCTTTTTACTTGAAGTATAGCTGATTCATGGTGCTGTGTTAGTTTCAGGTGTACAGCAAAGCGGTTCAGTTATGTACACACCTTTTTTTCAGATTCTTTTCCCTTATAGAACATTACAAGATACTGAGTACAGTTTCCTGGGCTATACAGCAGGTCTTTGATACCTACTTTATATATAATACAGTGTGTATCTGTTAATCCCAGACCCCCACCACCACCATTTCCCCCTTTGGTAACCTTAAGTTTGTTTTCTATGTCTGTGAGTCTATTTGAAGAAATACTTCAAGAGTATTTTTTCCCATTCAGTAGTCACCAGAAGAGAAAGGGAACCAGATTCAGGATGAGTGAAACCAGAACTGTGCCTTGTTTGGGATTACACTGGGATTGAATCAGGCTCAATTTAAGAACTTCTTATTCTCTGCTCCAACTCATCCTTATGTGGTCCCTCAAGAGAGAAGAAAAGCCCACCTTTCAGGCCCCTTCTGCTGACTCCCTAATCCGCTCACTCTCAGGAGGCTATGTTCTGAAACCCCACAAGCAAGCCTGAATCCCCCCTAATCTGGGGACCAGGGCACTGGCAAGGCCTCACTCACAGGGCTGCAGACAGGTCTTCAGACTCTAAATGAGGGCAGCAGGTTGTCCAAATGTGGTCTTAACATTTCCCACCTGGCAGGCACTCTCAGGATGTGCTCTTGTTCTTCCAGCTTACCTAACGGAAAGTGTGAAGTCTCCAGGGTTGCTTTTACTGGGCCTCGCCAAGAAACTGCCGTCAACTCCTCTTGTCAACAGTAGGTTTTCTGCCTCCACGCCAGTGATATTTGGGTGAAACCATCTTGAGAGGGAGAGAAAAAGAGCAATGAAAAACAAAGCACTGCTTTCCACACCATTGCAGCTAAAATGCCTATGAGAAGAGTAGCAGATAAAAATATCAACACAACCTTTCCCCAACTCTCTTTGATCACCGCCTCCTTCTTGTCTTCCCTAAGGTAGGGACCTGGCGTCCCACTGGCACAGTAGGTGGGGCTGGGAGCACGGTTAAGGGGACTGGGGCTGAAATGGATGCTATTTATTCAGGGTGGTTGGGGATGGCCTCAGCCATAAGGGAATATCTGATCAGATCTGAAAGAAGCAAGGCAGTAACATGCAGCCATATAAGACAGGAGCACAGCAGGCAAAGAGAGGAACAAGAAAAGGGCACAGGGGCAGACTGTTTTTGACCTGTTCAGCTTGGGACAGAACAGACAAGGGTCAGAGGGGAAGGAGATGAGGCCAGTGAGGTAATGAAAAGCCAGATGAGGGAGGGCCTTGGAGGACACTGTAAAAACTTCAGCTTTTATTTTTTGTGAACTGGAAAAGACCTACAGGGTTTTTAGGCAGAAGAGCAACATGATCTAACTTACTTTGTTTTTTTTTAACTTATTTATTTGGCGTGCAGGGTCTTAGTTGCAGCATGAGGAATCTTCAACATTCATTGTGACATGCAGGCTCTTTAGTTGTGGCACACAGAATTTTTAGTTGCAGCATGTGGGATCTAGTTCCCTGACCAGGGATTGAACCCAGGCCCCCTGCATTGGGAGCAGAGTCTTGGCCACTGGACTACCAAGGAAGTCCCTGACTTATATTTTAAAATCATCCCTCAAGCTATCATGCAAGGACAGAAGCACACAGATCAGTTAAATAAGCTACTGTGATAATCCACACAAGAGATGATGATACCAAGGACCAAGGTGGCAGAAGGAGCAGTGATAGACAGTCCAACTGGGAATACTCTAAAGGTAGCCAACAGGATTTCCTTATTAACAAATGAGATGGGAAACAAAGAAAAGAGTAAGAAAGATGCCTGGGTTTCAGGTCTGGGTAAGTAGCAGGTTGGAGGTACTGTGTACAAAACAGGGGAAAAGGGTGGGGAGAGGAAACTCAGGTGTTGGATTTGGCATATGCTAAATACGAGATGCTTAGTCATCTGAGAGTGCATATATATTATGCACTAAGGTTTATTATTGACAATCATAATAATAAATGTAAGACTGTTCTGACAAGGAATAATCAGAAAAGGCAAGAATTCAGACATAGCCTACCAACATTCCTGTTATTTACATTAACTGAAATTTATTTTCTTTTTAATTTTTCCTATTGTATCTTCTGAGCATTTGGGGGGAAGTCTAAACATCACTCTGATTGTCCCAGAGAAAAATCACAGGGCTCAGGTGAAAAAAATACACATATATTAGTTGGCTTTTTACTCCCTCTGAGAGCCTGTCAAAAGATCAAGATGGAATTTTACCCCAGGAAAACAACCTCAAGTTATATATACCTTTCATCCCAACATCCCATACTTTAGCATACAGCATGATTACTAAACTCTTTTTTTCCTTTTTAACCTTGCTCACGATTTCTTTGATCTGTGGTTCCCACCTGAGTCCCCACAGCCCTAGGGAATCAAAAAGCAGTAACAGAGGGTTTCCAATTACTTATAACTTTTCAAAAAGTACAGTGAAAATCTTACATTAACATTCAATTTGTCTACCTATATAAGCCAGTTAGAATGTCAAATCTCTTTTGCTTTTGGCTACAAAACAACGTATTACTTGATGTGGTAGTCTGAAGCTGAGTGGGTGAACACACATATAACCAAGAAAAAAAAAAACACATGCAATAGAACAGAACTAATATTTAAAACTAAATTGAGGGCCTTCCATGGTGGCCTAGTGGTAAAGAATCCTCCTGCCAATGCAGGAGACATGGGTTTGATCCCTGATCAGGAAAATCCTACATGCTGCAGAGCAGCTAGGACCATGTATCACAACTATTGAGCCTGAGCTCTAAAGCCACAGCTACTGAGCCCATGTGTTGCAATACTGAAGTCCGTGTGTGCTAGAGAGCATGCTCTGTAACAAGAGAAGCCATCACAATGAGAAGTCCAGGAACCACAACTGGAGAATAGCCCCAGCTCACTGCAACTAGAGAAAAGCCTGCAAAGCAACAAAGACCCGGCACAGCCAAAAATAAATAACTAAATACATTAAATTTTTAAAAAATAAATTGAGACAATGAATAAGATGTGAATATATACACTGAAAAGTTTCACCAGGTACTTAGGAAAACTAGCCCAGAACAATCACTCTGACACTTGTTCTAATGAAATTATTATACTTTAAAGACAAATGGGAAATGCCTGCAGGAAAATCAAATAACTTGCTACAGGAAACAAATGAGACCAGCACCCGACTTTTCAAAGTCAACATATATAGCAAGTTGACAAATGAACAAGAATGTTTTTTAAACTCAATGAAAGAAAAGTGTAAAACAAGAATTTTATATCCAGCCAAGTTATCCTTCAACCATCAAAGCTATAGAAAAAAACAAGTTTCAACATACAAGAACTAAGGGAATGCTGCACATATCAGTCTTTCCTGATGAATCTCCTAGAGGATAAACTTCATCTAAGCAAATAGTAACAAGCAACACTGACAAAATAACTGACTGTGGGCATTTAATGATCTGTAAGTGTGCATGGACAATGAAACAAAGATGGGAATGAGAGTGGAGGACTGATGCACAGTAGTTACACATTGTCACACAGGAGAAATACTACAACCAGAAAATGGGAAAGGGAAAACAATAAAAACCTCATTGCTGGGGAACTAGGATCCCACATGAGCCCTCTTGATCTCCACAGCGAAAGAGTCTGTGTGTTGCCAGGAAAGATTCCCCAGTGCCACAACTAAGACCCAACACCACCAAAATAAAAACCTCATTGCTGTATAGTGAGAGTGAAAGTCACTCAGTCATGTCCAACTCTTTTGTGACTCCAGGGACTGTAGCCTTCCTGGCTCCTCTGTCCATGGAATTCTCTGGGCAAGAATACTGGAGTGAGTAGCCTATTCCTTCTCCCGCAGACCTTCCCAATGCAGGAATCAAACTAGAGTCTCCTGCATTGCAGGCAGATTCTTTACCAGCTGAGCTACCAGGGAAGCCCCATTGCTATACAGGCAATAGGCAACAGATGGGTATTTAAAGATAATGAAAAAATCTGATAAGCCTGATAATGAAAGTTAAATAACCAAACAGAGGGGTATAAGTACTAGAATTAAGAAAAAAGACACAAACCTTCCAAAAAACTATTTTCAACAAAAAACTTTTAAATACACATCTTAGAAAAAAATTATACACACACACACACATCTTGAGACAAACAATGCAAGGAAACACTACATATACACCAGACCCGTGAAAAACTTGGGGGTTAGAGGCACTGATCCTTACATAGTTGAAAATCCATATTTAACTTTATAGACAGCCTCCATATCCACTGTTCTGCTTCCAACCACATGATTTCAACCAGCTGCAGATTGTGCTGTACTGTAGCACATACTTATTGAGGAAAATCTGTGTTTATGTAGACCTGTGCAATTCAAACTTGTGTTGTTCAAGGGTCAACTGCAAGTATAAAATATTATGATAGAATTGATACCAAACCTATCAATCATAACAATAAATGTAGATGAGGTTCTATCTGTTTATGTACAATCACCTTTATGGAGCAAAAACTATAGGAGATGCAAGGAAACACACTAATAATAGGAGATTTTAATAGTCCACATCCAATACAAAATAAAATAGACTAAGAAAATAGGTAAAAGATAGAAAATCTAAACAACATAAACAATATGGTAGATATATTGTGCATATGTTGAATTCCACATCTTGATAATAGTCACATATTCTTCCCTAGTGACCAGAGAATTTTCATAAAAACTGATCAGATATATTAGGTCACAAAGAAAAGAAAATAGTAACTCCTATAAAGTAGAAGTATTACAACTTAATACCATTATATCATGATTGGTCAACAGAAAATAATAGAATTCTGTATCACCAAAACTCCCATTTAACAGAAAAACCTGTGATCACTTTTTAAAATCCAGATGCACATTAGAATTATCTTAGAATTTTTTGAAAAATACAAATGCCCAGGTATAGCGTTTTTTCTCCAGATGCGTTTCTAATGAGCAGCCATGTTTCAAAGCAACTGGACTATATGATTATCTTTTACTTTTATCTAGTTTGTTTCATTTTATCTATTTCATAGTCAGTGTTCCCATTTTATTTAGTCTATGTTTTCCATTTTTTAATATATAGCCATATATGTATTATACACATATTACATGTCTATATAATAGAGTTTTGCCAAGAAAATGTACTGGTCATAGCAAACACCCTCTTCCAACAACACAAGAGAAGATTCTACACATGGACATCACCAGATGGTCAACATCGAAATCAGACTGATTATATTCTTTGCAGCCAAAGATGGAGAAGCTCTATACAGTCAACAAAAACAAGACCAGGAGCAGACTGTGGCTCCTGAACTCCTTATTACCAAATTCAGACTTAAATTGAAGAAAGTAGGGAAAACCACTAGACCATTCAGGTATGACCTAAATCAAATCCCTTATGATTATACAGTCGAAGTGAGAAATAGATTTAAGGGCCTAGATCTGATAGATAGAGTGCCTGATGAACTATGGACTGAGGTTCATGACATTGTACAGGAGATAGGGATCAAGACCATCCCCATGGAAAAGAAATGCAAAAAAGCAAAATGGCTGTCTGGGGAGGCCTTACAAATAGCTGTGATAAGAAGAGAAGTGAAAAGCAAAGGAGAAAAGGAAAAATATAAACAACTGAATGCAGAGTTCCAAAGAATAGCAAGAAGAGATAAGAAAGCCTTCCTCAGTGATCAATGCAAAGAAATAGAGGAAAACAACAGAATGGGAAAGACTAGAGATCTCTTCAAGAAAATTAGAGATACCAAGGGGACATTTCATGCAAAGATGGGCTCGATAAAGGACAGAAATGGTATGGACCTAACAGAAGCAGAAGATATTAAGAAGAGGTGGCAAAAAAAAAAAAAAAAAGAAGAGGTGGCAAGAATACACAGAAGAACTGTACAAAAAAGATCTTCACGACCCAGAGAATCACGATGGTGTGATCACTCACCTAGAGCCAGACATCCTGGAATGTGAAGTCAAGTGGGCCTTAGAAAGCGTCAGTACGAACAAAGCTAGTGGAGGTGATGGAATTCCAGTTGAGCTATTCCAAATCCTGAAAGATGATGCTGTGAAAGTGCTGCACTCAATATGCCAGCAAATTTGGAAAACTCAGCAGTGGCCACAGGACTGGAAAAGGTCCGTCTTCATTCCAATCCCAAAGAAAGGCAATGCCAAAGAATGCTCAAACTACCACACAACTGCACTCATCTCACATGCTAGTAAAGTAATGCTCAAAATTCTCCAAGCCAGGCTTCAGCAATACGTGAACTGTGAACTTCTGGATGTTCAAGCTGGTTTTAGAAAAGGCAGAGGAACCAGAGATCAAATTACCAACATCTGCTGGATCATGGAAAAAGCAAGAGAGTTCCAGAAAAACATCTATTTCTGCTTTATTGACTATGACAAAGCCTTTGACTGTGTGGATCACAATAAACTGTGGAAAATTCTGAAAGAGATGGGAATACCAGACCACCTGACCTGCCTCTTGAGAAATCTGTATGCAGGTCAGGAAGCAACAGTTAGAACTGGACATGGAACAACAGACTGTTGTTCCACATAGGAAAAGGACAGACTGTTCTTCCAAATAGGTTCCAAATAGGAAAAGGAGTACGTCAAGGCTGTATATTATCACCCTGCTTATTTAACTTATATGCAGAGTACATCATGAGAAACGCTGGACTGGAAGAAGCACAAGCTGGAATCAAGATTGCCAGGAGAAATATCAATAACCTCAGATATGCAGATGACACCACCCTTATGGCAGAAAGTGAAGAAGAACTAAAAAGCCTCTTGATGAAAGTGAAAGTGGAGAGTGAAAAAGCTGGCTTAAAGCTCAACATTCAGAAAATGAAGATCATGGCATCTAGTCCCATCACTTCATGGGAAATAGATGGGGAAACGGTGTCAGACTTTATTTTGGTGGGCTCCAAAATCACTGCAGATGGTGACTGCAGCCATGAAATTAAAAGACGCTTACTCTTTGGAAGGAAAGTTATGACCAACCTAGATAGCATATTCAAAACCAGAGACATTACTTTGCGACAAAGGTCCATCTAGTCAAGGCTATGGTTTTTCCTGTGGTCATGTATGGATGTGAGAGTTGGACTGTGAAGAAGGCTGAGTGCCGAAGAATTGATGCTTTTGAACTGTGGTGTTGGAGAAGACTCTTGAGAGTCCCTTGGACTGCAAGGAGATCCAACCAGTCCATTCTGAAGGAGATCAGCCCTGGGATTTCTTTGGACGGAATGATGCTGAAGCTGAAACTCCAGTACTTTGGCCACCTCATGCGAAGAGTTGCCTCATTGGAAAAGACTCTGATGCTGGGAGGGATTGGGGGCAGGAGAAGAAGTGGACGACAGAGGATGAGATGGCTGGATGGCATCACTGACTTGATGGAAGTGGGTCTGGGTGAACTCCGGGAGTTGGTGATGGACAGGGAGGCCTGGCGTGCTGTGATTCATGGGGTCGTGAAGAGTCGGACATGACTGAGCGACTGAACTGAACTGATATACATGTATAATATATGTATTTTAGAAAACTTATAAATTTTTGCCTAGCTAAAAAATTTATGACATTTTGATACTACTTGTTTGATGTAGTATGAATAGAATGCTAGATGTCTAATAAAAAAATAAATATGCAACACACAACAAAAGTTAACTGTATAGCACAGGGAACTATAGTCAATATCTTATAAAAACCTATAATGGAAAAGAATCTGAAAAATAATACATATCTCAGATCACATCAGATCAGTCGCTCAGTTGTATCCAACTCTTTGTGACCCCATGAATCGCAGCATGCCAGGCCTCCCTGTCCATCACCAACTCCCGGAGTTCACTCAGACTCATGTCCATCGAGTCAGTGATGCCATCCAGCCATCTCATCCTCTGTCGTCCCCTTCTCCTCTTGCGCCCAATCCCTCCCAGCATCAGAGTCTTTTCCAATGAGGCAACTCCTTGCATGAGATGGCCAAAGTACTGGAGTTTCAGCTTCAGCATCATTCCGTCCAAAGAAATCCCAGGGCTGATCTCCTTCAGAATGGACTGATTGGATCTCCTTGCAGTCCAAGGGACTCTCAAGAGTCTTCTCCAACACCACAGTTCAAAAGCATCAATTCTTCGGCGCTCAGCCTTCTTCACAGTCCAACTTTCACATCCATACATGACCACAAGAAAAACAATAGCCTTGACTAGACAAACCTTTGTTGGCAAAGTAATGTCTCTGCTTTGAATATGCTATCTAGCTTGGTCATAACTTTCCTTCCAAAGAGTAAGCGTCTTTTAATTTCATGGCTGCAGTCACCATCTGCAGTGATTTTGGAGCCCATTCTTGCCTGGAGAATCCCATGGACAGAGGAGCCTAGCGGGCTATAGTCCACGGGGTCGCAAAGAGTCATTTCCACTGTTTCCCCATCTATTTCCCATGAAGTGATGGGACCGGATACCATGATCTTCGTTTTCCGCATGTTGAGCTTTAAGCCAACTTTTTCACTCTCCACTTTCACCTTCATCAAGAGGCTTTTTAGTTCCTCTTCACTTTCTGCCATAAGGGTGGTGTCATCTGCATATCTGAGGTTATTGATGTTTCTCCCGGCAATCTTGGTTCCAGCTTGTGTTTCTTCCAGCCCAGCGTTTCTCATGATGTACTCTGCATATAAGTTATATAAGCAGAGTGATAATATGCAGCCTTGACTACTCCTTTTCCTATTTGGAACCAGTCTGTTGTTCCATGTCCAGTTCTAACTGTTGCTTCCTGACCTGCATACAAATTTCTCAAGAGGCAGGTCAGGTGGTCTGGTATTCCCATCTCTTTCAGAATTTTCCACAGTTTATTGTGATCCACACAGTCAAAGGCTTTGGCATAGTCAATAAAGCAGAAATAGATGTTTTTCTGGAACTCTCTTGCTTTTTCGACGATCCAGTAGACATTGGCAGTTTAATCTCTGGTTCCTTTGCCTCTTCTAAAACCAGCTTGAACATCTGGAAGTTCACAGTTCACATATTGCTGAAGCCTGGCTTGGAGAATTTTAAGCATTACTTTACTAGCGTGTGAGATGAGTGCAATTGTGCGGTAGTTTGAGCATTCTTTGGCATTGCCTTTCTTTGGGATTGGAATGAAGACGGACCTTTTCCAGTCCTGTGGCCACTGCTGAGTTTTCCAAATTTGCTGGCATATTGAGTGCAGCACTTTCACAGCATCATCTTTCAGGATTTGGAATAGCTCAACTGGAATTCTATCACCTCCACTAGCTTTGTTCGTACTGACGCTTTCTAAGGCCCACTTGACTTCACATTCCAGGATGTCTGGCTCTAGGTGAGTGATCACACCATCGTGATTCTCTGGGTCGTGAAGATCTTTTTTGTACAGTTCTTCTGTGTATTCTTGCCACCTCTTATTAATATCTTCTGCTTCTGTTAGGTCCATACCATTTCTGTCCTTTATCGAGCCTATCTTTGCATGAAATGTTCCTTTGGTATCTCTGATTTTCTTGAAGAGATCTCTAGTCTTTCCCATTCTGTTGTTTTCCTCTATTTCTTTGCATTGATCTCTGAAGAAGGCTTTCTTATCTCTCCTTGCTATTCTTTGGAACTCTGCATTCAGATGTTTATATCTTTGCTTTTCTCCTTTGCTTTTCGCTTCTCTTCTTTTCACAGCTATTTGTAAGGCCTCCCTAGACAGCCATTTTGCTTTTTTGCATTTCTTTCCCATGGTGATGGTCTTGATCCCTGTCTCCTGTACAGTGTCACAAACCTCATTCCATAGCTCATCAGGCACTCTATCAGATCTAGGCCCTTAAATCTATTTCTCACTTCCACTGTATAATCATAAGGGATTTGATTTAGGTCATGCCCAAATGGTCTAGTGGTTTTCTTCAATTTAAGTCTGAATTTGGCAATAAGGAGTTCATGACCTGAGCCACAGTCAGCTCCTGGTCTTGTTTTTGCTGACTGTATAGAATATATATGTATATATACATAAATGAATCACCTTGCTGTGCACCTAAAGCACTGTAAGTCAACTATACTTCACTAATATATATAGTGTAAGAGAAAAAAGTATTACCAAATACACTATCATAAGGCAATAAAACCGAATTCTACTAACAAAAGCAAAAAACTGAAAGGCCCTGGTACCTGGAAATTTTAAAACCTTCCATTAAACAACTGTTAGGTAAAGGGGGAAATATAAGCTCAAATTACACAATTTTTAAAAAATAATGGCCACAAAAACACTATGTATCAATATTTATAGCATACAGCTAATAGAGTGATCAGTGGAAAATTCACTACACAAACACTAACAATAATAAAAAAATAAATAAATAAATAAAGTCCCACCCCTGCCAAACAAAAGCCAAAGTATACCACAAGGAAGGAAACATATTTTATAAAGATAAAAGCAAAAATCAAAGAAAAAAAGGTAGCAGATGTAATTAATAAAAATCCTGCTTCTTAAAATTAGCAAAATAGATAAACCACTAGTTAACTCAATCAGGAATACACAAATAAGAAAAAAAAATCACAAATACATAAAATAAGAAATGACAAGGGGGAAATAACCATAACCACTCAAACAGAAGAAGAAGAATTTTTTAAGAAACTACTTTGCAAACTGGTGTACCAATAAATTAGAAAATCCAGATGAAGTGAATAATTTTCTAAGGAAATACAGACTGCCCAAACTGGTCCATTCAAGAGAAAATGCAGGCAAACCAATTTCTATATAAAAACAGAGCAATTTTAAAATTACCCCACAGAAAAGCACCAAGCTTTTTATTTGTTTGGTTTCAAAATGGAATTCTATCAAACTTTCAAAGACCATACCATTCCATGCTCTATAAATTATTCCAGAGAAGCAAAAGGAAAAGAAAATGCACCACTTCCTTTCATGAAGCAAATATAACACTGATATCTATCCCAGAAAAAGACAGCTACTTCAGTGATATGGACAGCAGATACCTTGTTCCTGATTCAAAGATTCTAATTATTTTTAAATTATAACGATGGTTATATCAGTGTTTAAAAAATCCTTAAGCCTACAATTCTCAGGTTACTTGAAGTGAACTGACGCATACTTCAAGCTCAGCGGTTGCTTCAGGTACACTGGTCACCCAGCCTGGCCCCCACCACCTATGGGAGATCTGATCCCTTACTGTCACCTCTGTTATCTCCTCTTTGTTTTTCAAAAACAGGTTCTTAGAAGAATTTCTCAGGTTTGCCCCCAACCTCACCATGGGGAGGGCTCCCTCAAAAGCACTGTTTACTGCTTCTAGCAAGATCTTTTTATTTGGTTATCCTGTTTTTCATTCCTGTTTCATCTTTCCTTATCTCAGCCAGCTACTTTAGGCGGCTCTAGTTTTGTATAGTCGATGCCCTCTAGGATCCTGCTGAGCACACACACTTAAAACTTTCTAAAACCTTTTAAAATTTATCTATTAAAACAGCACGATAGGCATGAAATTTCAGAGAAAAAGCCCAAGGTTCCATAGACTCCCAGCTGTATTCGTCAAAAGTAACTACAGTTAGCAAGTTTCCTATAACACTGAGAAACGTCTCATGCATATACACACACACACACACACACACATCAGATCAGATCAGTCGCTCTGTCGTGTCCGACTCTTTGCGACCCCATGAATTGCAGCACGCCACACACACATACTTACCTACATGTGCACCGGTGCATACTCCATGCCAGGCTATGTGGAACACACACACAAATGGAAGCCTGATCTACACCCCGATTTTTCACTTACTCCAACACAAAGATCTTTCTATATGATCTTTCTATTCTTTTTAATGGCTATACATTATTCCATTATAAGAATGTACTATTCATAATTTAATCCCTATTAAAGGACATTTATATTATTCCTAGATTTTTGTTAATACAAATAATGCAGCATATCATACCCTTTATAATTATCTCTATACAAGTTTACAAGCATGGTTGTAAATTAAAATTTTAGAAACAAAACTGTTTTGACAAGAGTGTTTTTTTAACTCTGATAAATCTGCCAAACTGCACTCAAAAGAAGGTAACAGTTTCAACTCCCATGAAATGAGTGTGAAAGTCCCTGTTTTCTCCCAGTTTTGCCAATACCACATATATTACCAAACTTTTTCATCTGAGTCATGGAAAATGGTACCATTCTACTTTGCATTTCTGTGTGAGACTGAGCGATTTTTCAAGTTTTCAGACCATTTTTTCCCCCCTTTTCTGTGAGTTGTCAGCTTGCCATTGTTCATTTTCTATTGGATTTTTTTTCTTACTCATTTAAAGGGGCTCTTGATAGAACCAGAAAAATGATCCTTTATTATATGTGTGACAACATTTGTCTTAGCATTTTTCCTTTTTTACTCACTTGTGGTTAATTTTTTTGCCCCCAAAGAAATTCATCTTGGCATGATTAAATTTATCAGCTTGTTCCTTTATGGTTTCTGGGTTTCTTGCTATGTTTAGAAAACTTGACTCACAGCAAGTTGTTGTGAGCTTGAAGTCAATTAATAACACATAAAATGCTTAGCACAGAAAAAACTCTAAGGACTTTCACCTTAGGAACTAGGAATTTTGTTTTAGGTCAGAATAAAATATTTACAATAAAGGCACAGATTTTAACAGGGCCCTTCACAATAGGTACTAAAAAGATGGGGTGACTGGAAGAAGAAAGTAAATAAGACAGAGATGAGAATTTACATCAGGAAAAGAGTATGAAGACAGAGAAGGCATAATTATATTTTTCCCACTAATAATATTTTTTAATTGGTGGAAAATTGCTTTATAATATTGTGCTTTTATTCTGAGGTACAATAACACAAATCAAGTCATGAAAAGCGTTAGTCACTCAGTCATGTCCAACTCTTCACACCTCATGGACTGTAGCCCACCAGGCTCCTCTGTCCATGAGATTTCCGAGGCAAGAATACTGGAGTGGGTTGCCATTTCCTTCTCCAGGGAATATTCCTGACCCAGGGATCGAACCTGGGTCTCCTTCATTGCAGGTGGATTCTATATTGTCTGAGTCGCCAGGGAAGCCATAATTTTATATATACATATATATATATCTCCCCTCCCTTTTGAGTCTCTCTCCCCTACAAATATTTCAGATTTAAATAAAAAGTTGCAAATTATAAAACAGAAAAGACTTCTCCATACTCATATTATTACATACATTTTTTTCTCCTCAATTATGAACTTGCTCTGACAGCAAGGAAAAAAATAATTTACTGGCTATTATTTATTATGGCTAGTTAAAACTGCGACCACAGGGCTTCCCTGGTGGTCCAGTGGTTAAGAATCCACCTTGCAATGTAGGGGACATGGGTTCGATCTCTGATCCAGGAAGGTCCCACATGCCATGGAGGCAACCAAGCCCATGCATCCTAGGGCCCGTGCTCTGAAATAAGAGAAGCCACCACAATGAGAAGCCCGCGCACCGCATCAGGAGAGTGGCCCCCCTCTCCGCCACTAGAGAAAGCCCACACGCAGCAACAAAGACCCAGCAGCCAAAAATAAAAATAAATAATAAATACATTATTTTTTTAAAACTGTGGCCACATTTACTGACTGTTTTCCATGGGGCCAGCATACAATGCAGACTCCAAAAATCAAATTTTTAGCCTTTACACTGTTATTTATTTCTAAAAATTTCTAGAGCAGGACTCTGAGTCTAGATGGTCTTCATTCATAACCATGTGTTCCCACCTTTGTGTATTTTAAAAACACAACATTTACGTAGAGTATCCTGCTAAGGCTTAGAGACATTATAAAAGTGACTGCTAAAAAAAAAAAAAGTGACTGCTGAAGGTGGGCTAGGTAACCACCACGAACACCCATCAGGCAGACTGGCACAGGGGAAAAAGCACGTGGTCTCTTTACCCTTATATTAAACAAACTATCACTGCTTCATTGCCAGGTTCTAATTATGCCTATCATGTTATTAAGAGGGAACAGAGGAGAGTAATGTTTATGGGGGAAACTCAGTAACCAGCATTTAGCACAAAGGCTAGACAGAGTAAGAGCTTAACAAACATTGGTTATCGCTGTTGTTATCATTATTATTATTGGTGGAAGATATGCAGATAGATTCTTCTCTTGCATAATTATGTTAGTTTCACATGGCCCATTTTGACATATGAATCATTTATGTTACACTGTCTTTGCAAAAACTGAACTTCAGGGCTCAGGGGCTGTCCCCACGTTATTTCGAACGGTGTATAATTAGAAATTGAAAGTTCTACAACATAATCCACCCACTTGAGTTTTGATATATTGTAAACTCTCTTTCCTGAGCTATGCTTTTCAAAAAGTTCTTTATATTTACCAGAAACTTTTTCCCAATTGCATGTTTAATATTTGTAGTTCAACGACTAGTAGTTTTGTGATTCGCAAAATGCTCACCTCTAACACAGAGCAGTTAAGAGTTCATTCAATCCCTGAGATCTTAGTGAGGGAGGGTAAAGGATATGCGTGTGCTAAGTCGCTTCAGTCGTGTCTGACTCTGTGCGACCCTATGGACTAGCCCACCAGGCTCCTCTGTCCATGGGGATTCTCCAGGCAATACTGGAGTGGGTTGCCATGTCTTTCTCCAGGGCATCTTCCCAACCCAGGGACTGAACCTATGTCCCTTACATCTCTTGCGCTGGTAGGCGGGTTCTTTACCACTGAGCCACAAGGGAAGCCAAAGGGTTGTGAAGTTAACAGGTTTAATATTAGATTATAGAGCCGGCCTCAAGGATGACAGAAACACTTGTAATAGTAGGTACTGAGGCCACACATCTCTAAATCCTGCCCCCATCTTCTGCTTCATGTGAATTCAAACAGCAGAGGTTAGTCTCCCCAAATCATGTAAATGTATCTATGTTACCTCAAAGGAGGGGAAAAGGGCATTTGGGTTTATCAACAAGGTAGGTCCATAAAAGATGAGAAGAAACAGATAAATGTCAGTCTGCCTAACGTCTACCATAGGCACTTGGTGAAGGACGGATGCCTGAGTTAATTTTGGGGAATGAAGAAAAATCAGGGAGGAGAAAAGCCAGAAAGGAAGGGCACAGGGAAAAAAATCACATGCAGAAGAGGGGAAGAGAGTTCTCTTATGTATTTTTTTTTTTCAGTGCCCTGCCACAAGGCATGCTGGATCTTAGTTCCCTGACCAGGGATCAAACCGGTGCCCCCTGCAGTGCAAGTACAGAGTCTTAACCACTGGGCCACCAGGGAATATGAGCGTTCTCCTCTTGTACACTGTAACTCTCACAAACCTCCAGGTGCTTGACAACCCCTTCTAATCGGTCATCCTCTGGCACTGCCTATTTTTTAAAAAAACTTTTTTTTTACTTTTATATTGGGTACAGCCAATTAACAATGTTGTGATAGTTTCAGGTGGACAGCAAAGGCACTAAATACATATACATGCATCCATTCTGCCCCGAACTCCCCTCCCGTCTAGGCTGCCACATAACACTGTGCAGGGTCCCCTGTGCTGTGCAGTAGGTCCTTGTTGGTTACTCACTTTAAATATAACGGTGTGTACATGACAATCTCGAACACCCTCACTACCCCTTCCCCAGCCCCCCCTGTTAAGTCTGTTCTCTGAGTCTGCAGCACTATTACTTATTAAGACTCTCAGGTCACAACACGGCCCAGGTGGGTGCCACCCATCTCGCAGAAAGAGCTGAAAACACATGCACACTCTCACAACCCCAATGCTTGTGGAAAAAAGAGCCTCCAACCAATGTGTGAAACAAATCAGTCCTGTGCTGAGTGGGCCTGAAGAAAGGAAAGACAGAATCCCCCACCTCCAAGAGAGTTTACTAACCCAAACTACTTGCCGGGAAATCATACCAAAAATGTAAATCTCTCATTACTGAGCACAGATTCTACAAAGCCCTAGCTCACTGAGACCAGGCTCTTCTTTATGTCAAGTGAGTTTAAAAAAGAAAATGCTGATGAACCAAAAAGAAAATACAATGATGCTGATTATTTTATCCATGCGTCCCCTTCCCCCCAGTGATGTGGGGAAACAGTCGAGCAGGCTGTTAATTTCAGGAACTTATTCTCAAGGCTGCTATGCTAAGAAGGGAGTTTAAACTAGGGATCCAAAGTCTAATTTCAGTTTCTTGCCTAAATATAAAGTGATACTGGGTATGGCTTTCTTACCCGCTGCGCTACAAAAATGATTATCTTTGTCCTTGGGGAGAAAGTTTAAAGTGGTACTTTCTGCAGATTACAAGAATATTCCTCTTTTCCAATTAAATGCTAATTTTCAATGGGGAAAAGGATGAGTCATGAGGGAGGGGTAGTTGATAGGGAAAAGGATTCTAGGTAACAGAGGCTAGAAAAAAAGTGAAGGCAGTTTTTTAATGGTAGTATAGAGCTATGGCTTAATTGATCATTATCTTTTCACGGAGTTTCATTGGTCAGTATCTCTGCTCTGATGACAAGGCATTGGAAACTGCCTGCAAAAATCTTTCCACAAATGGCTTCTATCCTGTTTGAAGTCTCTCTCTTGTTTGTCTGCTCTCCCAGGGTCCACTCGAACCTCTTAACAACCCTCCCTTCAGAGCAGCTAGAGGGATATTTTTAAATAGATCATCTCATGCCACTCCCCGATTACATCCTTCTATGGGTTTGAGCTGCTCTTAAAATACAATCCAAACTCTTCTCTGTGGTCCACGTGATGCTGAGGACCTTAATAATCCCTGCGTGGTCTCGTCCCCACCTACAGCCCCAGTGTCAGCTCCACCACGTGCTCCTGTCTGTCCTTCAAGCACTCTGAGAACTCCGCACCTCAGCACTTTCACACTCACTGTTTCCTTAAAACCTGGACACTCAACGCCTAGTACAGTGCCCCCCATACGTAGTAATCCCCTGATAACCAAGTTAAATCCCACATTCGTGAATGAATAAGTCAAGGTTCCATTAGAGTGGGTCAGTGGAGTGACAAAGGCTTGGATCTATAGTCTACTGTTTTTAAAATAAACATATTGCATGTGGGTATAGGTATGTGTATATAACAGACACACACAGTGTGTGTGAAGTGCACATCAGCGCACAAGTATGTGTGTGCTCTAAACAGTACGCTCTGTACTGACAAAGTTCAGTTTCAGTTTGATACTACTTTCATCAAACTCGTTCGATGCTGGCCCACAAGTCTGTCTCCCTCTAAAGTCAATGCTACTTGAAAACACGAACTGTGTCTTTCATATTTCAGCACTGCTAAGAGTTTGCTGAATGCACATCACCCTCCAAAACTCAGTAGTGAACTGGGCTGCAATTTTAGGGAGCTTGAATCCACTTCGGGGGGGCGGGGGCGGTTCTCAAACCCTTGGGTGCAGTCCACAACTGCCACAGAACCTACCAAACATCAGTATTTGTCTTCCCCTTCCTTAAAAAGGGCAGCATCGGAAGGCAAGTGCTATCTGTGTTTCCCAAAGGGAAAAAGGAATAAGCACAGTGTCTTCTATTGTTCTGCTGCTGCCTAACAAAGTACACCAAGGCCCACTAGTAACAATTACAAACAAGGGTTGGCTCTGCTTTTCCAGATCTCGTGTGACTCTCTAACAGTCACCACATTGACCACGTGCAAGAGGAGTAAGTAATCTTAGCAGTGGGCCTTGCATTTGAGCAGCTCTGGACAAAAACCCGAGTTCTGGATAGGACGTTAGCAAAGACAACAAGTTTCAACTGGAAAGACACAGAGCTGTTATTTTTCAGTAAGGCAAGTTTATTGACTCCCACAGGAGATAAACAAACATGGCCACCAGGGAGAGCCTGGGACAAAATGTACTTGACCTGCAACAGATAAACCAAAAGCCTTGAGTTAGAGAACAAGCTAAATTTTCTGCCCCTCTCAGTACACGTCATCAGACAGTCTCTCCCAGAGGAAAAAAAGCAAATGCCAAAGATGTACCAGATGCTGAAAGATATAACCTGTTTGGTCAGCCGGGCGAGGCAGAGTAGAGCAGCCAAGCAATCTCAAAATCTAAACACAGAACTGCCATCACTCTATTACCTGGGGTGGTGGTTGTTTAGTGGCTAAGCCATGTCTGACTCTTTGCGACCCCACTGACTGCCAGGCACCTCTGTCCATAGGATTTCCCAGGCAAGCATACTGCAGTGGGTTACCATTTCCTTCTCCAGGGGATCTTCCCAACCCAGGGATCCAATCTCCTACATTGGCAGGTGGATACTTTACTGCCTAGCCACCAGGGAAGCCCATGGCAGAGGGGTGTGTGGGGGTGGGGCTTGTCATTTAATTGCACATCCTTTCCCTACCTGTGATGCTGAGAGGCATCAGCATACTGAATATGACATTTTAATTACTGAACACATAAAGACTCTAAACCCATGAACCAAAAAAGATTAGTTTGATAATTAAGCTACACAAAATTCAGAATATTAGTCACTGAGGAGTCAGCTCCTATGATCACCTCCTCAGAGACTTTTCCTAAACCCATTATCAAAACTAACCACATTCTCCACATTTGCTTTTTTCGGCCTCCCAGAAGTTATTACTACCTGAAATAGTCTTATTTATTCATGGGTTTGTTCACGTTCTCTCTCAGTCATGAGAACAGCAATCTTTGCCTACTTTATTGCCTCATCCTGCCTGGTTCAGTAACTACTTGGTGAATGTATTAATTTTGAGGTTAAATGTCATTTGAAAAAGAGCAGTTTGAAGACTGAAGACACTATCCGATTTCAAGACTTGTTATAAAGCTACAATGATCAAGATCGTGCAGTACTGACATAAAGACAAATAGATCAGTAGAACAGAAGAGAGTCCAGAAATAGACCCATGTACAAATGGACAACTGATCTTCAAAAAAGGTGTGAGTTCAGTAAAGATGGACAGTCTTTCCAGCAAGCGGTGCTAGAACAACTGAACACTCATATGCAAAGAAGAGAAGATACATCCACAGCCCATACCACATACAAAAGTTAACTCAAAGTGGATCACAAACCTAAAACTATAAAACTTGGAGAAAACACTTGAGACTTAGATTAAGCAAAGATTTCTTAAGAATAACACCAAAAGCATGATCCACTTTTTTTAACTGATAAATTCGACTTCATCAAAATTAAAACCCTCTGCTTAAGACACTGTTTAATAAAATGAAAAGACAAGCTACAGACTAAAAGAAAATGCTTGCAATTCCGATCAAAGACTTGTATCCAGAATAAAAAAGCTCTCAAATTTCAATAAGAAAACAAAGAAGTAAATTTTATTTTTTACACATAAATTTTAAAAGGGAAAATATTTAATCAATAGATGTGCCACCAAAGAAGAGATACAGATGGCAAACAAACACATGAAAAAATGATCAACATTATTAGTCACCAGGGAAAATACAAATTAAAATTACAATAAATAAATATCAAATCAGTATGCTGTACAGCTGAAACTAATATAATGTTACATGTCAATTATACCTCTATTAAAATAAGTAAATTAAATTTAACAGTACTGATATAGGAAAAAACTACAATGACACACCTTTACATGACTGAAATTTAAAAACTGACCACACCAAGTGTTGGCCAAGATGTGGAGAAACTGAATTCTTAATACACTGCCAGTGGGAACATTTTGAAAAAGTTTGGTAGTTTCTGAAAAAATTAAATATACATCTGCTCAAACAGGGGCTCTGTATCAACCTAGAGGGGTGGGATGGGGAGGGAGATGGGAAAGAGGTTCAAGAGGGAGGGGACATATGTATACCCATGGCTGATTCACGTTGAGGTTTGACAGAAAACAACAAAATTCTGTAAAGCAATTATCCTTCAATTAAAAAATAAATAACTTTTTAAAGTAAAAAAAAATTATAAACTATACTCCAATAAAATTTTTTAAAATTATATCTCCTAAATATATATATACACATCTGCTATGTGATCCAGCCATACCACTGATAAGGATTTATCAAAGAAGAATGAAAGTATACATCCATATAAACACATGAACACGGACATTCAGAGCAGTTTTATTTGTGAAGCCAAACTCTGAAACAACCCAAAAGTCCACCAACAACTGGATGGAAAAATGAATGGTGGTAAAGCCATACAGTAGAATATCACTGATCAATAAAAAGGAACTATTTGCCATACACAACAACATAGATGAACCTCGATATAATTTTGCTGAGCATAAGAAGCCACACACAAAAGTCCACTTGTATAAAATCCTAGGAAATGCAAACTAAGGTATAGTGACAGAAAGCAGAAAAGTGTCTGCCTGGCAACAAGGAAGGGATTATAAAGGGTTCCAGGAGCCATCACAGGGGTGATGGGTATATTCATTATCTTGATTTGTGTTGCTGGTTTCTTGAGTGTATACATGTGTGGAAACTTATCAAATTGTATGCTTAAATATATGCAATTTGTGGCATGTCACTTATACCTCAATAAAGCTGGTTTAAAAATAATAAAAGACCTATGATCTGAAAACTAATAATAAATAATCCCCAATTGTGTGCATTGTTGTCGTTGTTATCGTTTAGTTGCTAAATCATCTCTGCCTCTTTTGCAACCCCATGGACTGCAGACAGCCAGGCTCCTCTGTCCAAAGGATTTCCCAGGCAAGAATACTGGAGAGGGTTGCCATTTCCTTCTCCAAGGACTCTTCCCCACCCAGGGATCCAACCCGAGTCTCCTGCATTGGCAGGTGAATTCTTAACCACTGAGCCACCTGGGAAGTCGTGCATTACAATAATCTGACTTTTTAGGGGGCACATATTTTTCTTCCATAACAAGTATGGGAGGGCTGGAGGAGGAGAGGAGGAATTACTTCATTTCAAACTGTCATCTTTACCACTTGCTGCTTTGGCTCTTCTCACACTTCCTGGCTCCTAAATTAACAAGTTGGACAATGTAGGGTCTATTACTACCCAGCCCCTACCCCACCCCCAGTCCCCAGACTTTTTGTCTCCTAAAAGAAGCAGATCCTTACTTGTCTGGAAAAGCAGACACAAGGAACAAAAGGCTCAATGACTATTTGACAGATTAAAGAATAGAAAACTGTTTTTATTTAAATGCTCTCTAAAGAATTAGAACATTTGAGGCTATACACTGTTCTGCTGAAATGCAATTATATATTACCCAGATCTGTAAGCACTTGCCAGAAGACCTGTCCAAATCACTCACTGCTTAAGTTTTCAGTTTTCTCCTTTCTCTCATTTCATCCCATCAATGAATAATGTGCAGGTGTATTTCTGAGAAGACATTCCTAATGTTTTGAAAAGTCTCTCAGTCAATAACCCCAACAGCTTGAAACAGTTTTTCAAATGTCTAAGACAGTGTGAATCCTATACAGAATGACAATACAATAGCAGGATCATTATTTGAAAACAATTGATGATACTAATATTTAACAACAAAATTAAGGCTTACAAATGATTGGCAACAGTTGTAATAGCAGACTAGTAATTAACAGTGGGGTTCTGTCTCCACCACTTACTGATCGAGTGACCTTAGCCAAGAGTCGGACACAACTGAGCGACTAACACTAGAACTAGCACTACTACTAGGCAAGTTGCTTAACTTCTGAAATTCATTTACTCTCTTTAGAGCGGGATAACAGTACCTACCTGATAGGGTTATAATAAGGATTAAATATGTTTGGCATACGGTAAGAGCTAAATAAATGTTAGCAATTAGTAGTATGGTTACTCTGAACTTTCCAAGGATCTCATTAACTCACTCATCTTCCTTCTGACTCTTAGGTTCAAACCCTGTCATTTACCAGTATGTTTCTTCTGAGCCTCAGTTTCCACATCCGTAAAACGGAGGTGATTAATGTTACCTGACTTTTAAGGTTGCGGTGAAGGATTAAAATAACTAAAGATACGATCCCTTCCCTCCCACCTCCCAAAGCGAAGATCGCAGAGGAAGGAAATACTTCTAATAGCTGCAGATACAGTCAGTTTTTCCATTTCTGGCACGTGAGGGGTGGGGGGGGGTGGGGAGGAAGAAGAGGCAGAGAGGCATACAAAGTGGTCAAGGACCCTGAGTAAAGCCCCCAAATGCGCGCAAGACGCAGAGTGACCCAAAGAGGCTAGACTATTGGCCTGGCCTCGCGCAACTCTCTCCTCTCCCCTCCCGCGTCCCGGGCCGAGGAGCCTCCCCTAAGTGAGCGGGGTTATTTCGGAATCACCATGAGGCAATTCTCATGAGGCAATGGGTCAGGAATGCGGTGCGCCGAGCCGGGCCGCTAGCGTCCGCGGTTCCCCGGGCGGCTCTACCTGACCCCATCCTGACGGGCATCCCCAGGGCTGCGGGAGCCGGAACTCCGCGGAGGCAGGAAATGAATGAGGACCCGAGGGGTTGGGGGCGCGCTAGGGCCGGGCCCCGGGGCCCGGGAGGGCTTAGGGAGCTGGAACGGAGCCTGCCCCGCGACCCCGGGCGGGAGTCCGAAGCCCAGCCGGGCCGCCCCCTCCCGGGCG
Organism: Bos indicus x Bos taurus; assembly: GCF_003369695.1. Classification (NCBI taxonomy): domain Eukaryota; kingdom Metazoa; phylum Chordata; class Mammalia; order Artiodactyla; family Bovidae; genus Bos; species Bos indicus x Bos taurus. The sequence continues at coordinate 11,005,585 of NC_040092.1, read as the reverse complement.
GAGCTGACTGAAAGCGGCGGGGGCCGGGCCGAGGCCCGGGCTAGGCCCTCGGGGCTCCTCACCTCCGCGATGTCATGTTCCTCCCGCCCTCCGGCTCCGCGACGAACCGGCTCCTTACTCAGGCTCCGCTGGGCCCGGTCACATCGGGCTGGCCAGAGGGAGGCCCGCTCCGGACCGGACGGAGCGGGGGGCAGAGCCAGCCGGCCGCGCGCAGACCCCCCTCAAGGCCCGAGGAGCCCGGAGACTATACAGCCGCCCCCCAAGCCCGGTTCGCTCCTCCTCCTTCTCCTCCTCCTCCCCCGCCCTTCCCCGCCGGCTCCTCCATGACGTCACTCCCACGCGACGCCCGCCACTACTTCCTGCTTCCATTCTGTGCTGAAGCTGGTCATGGCAGTAGTGGCTCTGTGGAGCCTCCGCCGCGCTTTTCCCAAAGGACCTTCTCATTCTCCTTTAGATCTTGGCGTTAAACCGTGCGTTGTGTGCTCAAAGTTACACTCAGTCGCGTAAATTGATCCTATCTGCTCCCACAGCGTCAATTTCCATCCCTGTGCTGTGAAGTCGAATTTCATTCATTTCATTCCTCAAATAGTTGTTCCACTTACTGCTGTGTAACCTTAGGAAAGAGATTGGGGTCGGAAAGAGTCGGACACGACTGAGCGACTGAACTGAACTGAACCTTAGGAAAGTAGCTTGATTTCTCTGAGCCTCCATTCCTTGATTTCTGTAAAAAGGGAATAGTAATTGTATTTTCTTCTTGGATTATGAGGACGATTAAATATGTAAAATGTTTAGAACTAGGCCTGGTCTGTTTAATAAGTTCTCAGTTGGTAAAGAATCCGCCTGCAGTGCAGGAGACCCTGGTTCGATTCCTGGGTCGGGAAGATCCCCTGAAAAAGGGAAAGGCTACCCACTCCAGTATTCTGGCCTGGAGAATGCCAAGAACTGTATAGTCCATGAGGTCGCAAAGAGTCGGACACGACTGAGCGACTTTTACTCACTCTCTCCTATAGTTATTGGGGCTTCCCTGGTGGCTCAGATGGTAAAGAATCTGCCTGCAATGCAGGAGATCCCAGTTCAATCCCTAGGTCGGGAGTATCCCTTGGAGAAGGGAATAGCTACCCAATCCAGTATTCTTGCCAGTAGAATTCCATAGACAGAGAAGCCTGTCAGGCTACGGTCCATGGAGTCACAAAGAGTTGGATACAACTGAGCAACTAACGCTTTCACTTTTTCACTTTTTGTGTGTGTAATTATTAGCTCTATTATCATTAGAAGGAAACGTGAGCGTTTTCTGTCTGCTAGGCACTGATTTTCCACTATAGAGATAAAGGAGTGAACTGAAAAGACAAAAATCCCTGATATTCTCATGGGAGGAGCTACAGTAATCAAGATAAATAAAAGAATTGAGATAATACCCCCCATACTCATCTCCCTTCTTTTCTCCATTGCCCTTTGTATTACTTTAAATGGGGTATTTAGGGAAAGCTTCACTAAGGATGATATTTGAATCAAGGAGCAATCTAGTAGTGAAGTTGCTCAGTTGTCTCTGACTCTTTGCGACCCAATGCACTGTAGCCTACCAGGCTCCTCCATCCATGGAATTTTCCAGGCAAGAGTACTGGAGTGGGTTGCCATTTCCTTCTCCAGGGGATCTTCCGGCTCAAGGGATCGAACCCAGGTCTCCCACATTACAGGCAGACACTTCACCATTTGAGCCACCAGGGAAGCCCTGAGCAGTCAGTGGAAATTTAGAAAAAGAGCATTTCAAGCACAGGAGGAGGCCAGTGCAAAGGCTCTGAGGCTAGAGGCTGACTTCTGTATTTGAAGAAAAAGGGAGAACATTGCAGGCAAATTCTTCATGAGTCTGAACCGCCAGAGAAGTTGGAGCACAGCAGGAGGTGGGGGATGGGGGGTGATATAGGAGATGCAGGGAGAGTAGTAGGACATGAGATGAGGAAGGGGTAGAGATGATATAGGGTCCAAGAGCCTACTGAAATAAATAGTAGGGACTTCCCTGGCAGTCCAGTGGTTAATTCTCTGTGCTTCCAATGCAAAGGGCTTGGGTTCCATCCCTGATTGAAGAACTAAGATCCCATAGGCCAAAAAAAAATTTTTTTAATCCAGTAAAAAAAAAAAAAAAAAAACAGAAAAAGATAAATGAACAGTAAAATGGAGAGTCATTAAAAGATTTTAAGCAGAGAAGAATATAATCTATGCTTTAAAAGTATTACTTTGGGTACTTTGAGTAACTGAATGAAGAGGGCAAGGCTGGAAACAGAGACCAGTTCAGAATACTGTAACACTGGAGATGATGAAGATGAGGTAGCTCAGACCAGAGTGAGAAGGTAGAGCTTTTTATTTGAGAAAAATCTGCCCCTGTGACTCATGAAGGCCCACAGATCTAGTAAATGGCAGAACCAAAATTCAAACCCACGACTATAGAGCTCCAAAATCTTCATTTTTTTTCCCTCCCAGTGTTCCCCACATCATTCCCATACAAAGAATTCTCATACAGTATGCTAACTGCTTCAGCACTGATGCTACCCAAAAATTCTTACCAAAATTGTCTTTAATATATGCCAATTTAAGTCATAGACTTTGAACAAGCAGTTGTCCAGCCTATTTCTTTTCATTCCCCTGAATCTGGCCACCCAGATGACAAGCAACATCGTATCTGATCTTAACCCTGAAGGCTTGTTCTCTCCAACTATTCACCACATAATAGCCATGGTAATCTAAACTGAAAAATTAGTCACTCTTTCAGTTGAACACTTCAATGTCTTCTCATTGCTTTTAAGATACAGTCAAAAATTTTTTTCTGGACTTTCCTAGTGGCCCAGTAGTTAAGACTCCATTTTTCCAATGAAGAGGGCACGGTTCAATTCCTGGTTGGGAAACTAAGATCCCTCATGATGCAGCATGGCCAAAAAAAAAAAAAAATGAAAACATATATAAAATGCACAGTATGCAGCTTGAGTTTTTAAAAGCATTTGACAACCATCTGGTCTGGTCTCTGCTCACTTTACCAGCCCCTTTTCTCCCCACCACTCTATGATCCAGCCATGCTGAATGACTTTCAGTTCCTTTCAATAGCCATGTTCTCTTCCAGCTCAGGGCCTTTAAACAATCTGCTCCCTTTCCTTAGAGGATTCTGACCCTCCCCATGAACTCTAGTCTATGTCTCTGATCTCAGGCTAGAAGTCATCTCCTCTGGAATAGAAAGAATCACCTCATTCTTCCAACCCCGTTTAGATGGTCCCCAAGATACCTGGTGGCTCAGATGGTAAAGAATCTGCCTGCAATGCAGGAGACCCAGGTTCTATCCCTAAGTCAGGAAGATCCCCTGGAGAAGGGAATGGCAAACCACTCTAGTATTCTTGCCTGGAGAATCCCAAGGACAGAATAGCCTGGCAGGCTACAGTCCATGGGGTCACAAAGCATCAGACAGAACTAACTGATCAATACTAAGACACCTATTGTAGCTTAGAACCGAACACACTCCATTATAAATCTAAGACACAATATCATATGAGGATTAAGTTGTTAATCTCCAAAGTTTAGCCTGCCTGGGTGTCCCCAGGCAAGTCACTTGGGTCCTCTGTTTCTGTTTGCTGCTGCTGCTGCTAAGTCACTTCAGTTGTGTCCGACTCTGTGTGACCCCATAGACGACAGCCCACCAGGCTCCCCCGTCTCTGGGATTCTCCAGGTAAGAACACTGGAGTGGGTTGCCATTTCCTTCTCCAATGCATGAAAGTGAAAAGTGAAAGTGAAGTCGCTCAGTCGTATCCCACTTTTAGTGACCCCATGGACTTCAGCCCACCAGGCTCCTCCATCCATGGGATTTTCCAGGCAAGAGTACTGGAGTGGGGTGCCATTGCCTTCTCCAGTTTCTCAGTTTACTTCTCTGTAAAATGGAGAGATCAAAATACTACCTACCATCAGTTCAGTTCAGTCACTCAGTCGTGTCTAGCTCTTTACAACCCCATGGACTGCAGCATGCCAGGCCTCCCTGTCCATCACCACCTCCCAGAGTTTACTCAAACTCATGTCCATTGAGTCAGTGATGCCATTCAACCATCTCATCCTCTATCGTCCCCTTCTCCTTCCGCCTTCAATCTTTCCCACCATCAGGGTCTTTTCCAATGAGTCAATTCTTCACATCAGGTGGCCAAAGTATTGGAGTTTCAGCTTCATCAGTCCTTCCAATGAATATTCAGGACTGATTTCGTTTAGGATTGACTGCTTTGATTTTCTTGCAGTCCAAGGGACTCTGGAGAGTCTTCTCCAGCACTACAGTTCAAAAGTATCAATTCTTTGGCACTCAGCTTTCTTTATAGTCCAACTCTCACATCCATACATGACTACTGGAAAAACCATAGCTTTGACTAGACGGGCCTTCGTCAGCAAAGTAATGTCTCTGCTTTTTAATAAGCTGTCTCGGTTGGTCATAACTTTTCTTCCAAGGAGGAAGCATATTTAAATTTCATGGCTGCAGTCACCATCTGCAGTGATTTTGGAGCCCCAGAAAATAAAGTCTGTCACTGTTTCCAGTGTTTCCCCATCTATTCGCCATGAAGTGATGGGACCAGATGCCACGATCTTAGTTTTCTGAATGTTGAGCTTTAAGCAGATTTTTTCATTCTCCTCTTTCACTTTCATCAAGAGGCTCTTTAGTTCTTCACTTTCTGTCATAAGGATGGTGTCATCTGCATATCTAAGGTTATTGATATTTCTCCTGGCAATCTTGATTCCAGATTGTGCTTCATCCAGTCCAGCACCTGCCATGGGGTAAGTTATAAAAAATAAAAGTTAATATTGTGAAGTACTTAGAACAGTGCCTGGCAAAGTCAGCATGTGATAAATGCTGGTTATCATTAGTCTCTTTTCCAAAGTAAACTGTAAGCTTTTTTTTTTCTTTTGGATGCACTACATGGCTTGGAGGATCTTAATTCCCTGAACAGGGCTTGAACACAGGCCACAGCAATGAATGTGCCAAGTCACCACTGGACCACCAGAGAATTCCCAAACTGTAAGCTGTTTGAGTGAAGAAGCCATTGCTACCCCAGTATCTTCTATGTTCTATACACTCATCAGCTAGAATGATCTTTCTACAATACAAATCTAGTCATGTCCTTTCTATGAAAGAAGTTCAAAGCCTTTACTACGAGTGAAAATTCTTCCATGAGGCCCTTCTAAACATGAACTATGCCTACCTGTTCAGTTTCATTTACCTCAACTTCTTCACATAATCTGGTAGTTTCCAAAGGCCTCTGGCTCTTTCTTGTATCCTTGTCTTTCAGAATTTAATCCTCCTTTATTATATATCCTTTAGGGGACTTCCCTGGTGGTTCAGTGGCTAAGATTCCACACTCCCAATGCAAGGGGCCCTGTTTCGATCCCTGGTCAGGGAACCAGGTCCCACATAGCACAATTAAAAGATCCTGCCTGCAGCAACTAAGACCCAGTACAGTCAAATAAATTTTAAAAATTAATTAAATACCCTTTAAGTTCATCTCCATCTGGGAAACTGAACGTCATGCAAGATTCAGCTCCAACTCAATCAGCTCCTCTAGGAAACATTCACTGTACACATCCCTTGACTACTTCCTGAAAATAAAATAGAAACCTCTCCCTGGAAATTCCCTGGCAGTCCAGTGGTTAGGGGGGCTTCCCAGGTGGTTCAGTGTGGAAAGGTATCCACTTTCCAGTGCTGGAGGCTCAGGAGATACAGCTTTGATCCCTGGATCGGGAAGATCCTTTGGAGTAGGAAATGGCAACCCACTCCAGTATTCTTGCCTGAAGACTCCCGTGGGCAGAGGAGCCTGGCGGGCTACAAGTCCGTGGGGTTACAAAGGAGTTAGACATGACTGATCAACTGAGCATGCCCAGTGGTTAGGGCTCAGCGCTTTCATTACCATGGGCCCAGGGTGAATCCCTGGTTGGTGAACTAATGTGAACAGAAAGCAAAAACAAAAAAAACCTCTCCCTAAACTTTGGGATTTGCCTGTTCATGCCTTTGTCAGTCCCTAACATTGTTGGTTGATTTTCTGTCTCTTCCCCTAGATCAGGAGCTCTTCTTAAACTCATTGTCTTCATCTTTTTATGCCCAAAGGCTAGCACAGGCATTAACAAGCTTAATAAATATTCCTTTTTCAGTTCAATTCAGTTCAGTCGCTCAGTTGTGTCCGACTCTTTGCGACCCCATGAATCGCATGACGCAAGGCCTCCCTGTGCATCACCAACTCCCGGAGTTTACCCAAACTCATGTCCATTGAGTCGGTGATGCCATCCAGCCATCTCATCCTCTGTTGTCCCCTTCTCCTCCTGACCCCAATTCCTCCCAGCATCAGGGTCTTCTCCAATCACTCAGTCAACTCTTCGCATCAGGTGGCCAAAGTATTGGAGTTTCAGCTTCAGCATCAGTCCTTCCAATGAACACCCAGGACTGATCTCCTTTAGGATGGACTGGTTAGATCTCCTTGCAGTCCAAGGAACTTTCAAGAGTCTTCTCCAACACCACAGTTCAAAAGCATCAATTCTTCGGCGCTCTGCTTTCTTTATAGTCCAACTCTCACATCCATACATGACCACAGGAAAAACCATAGCCTTGACTAGACGGACCTTTGTTGACAAAGTAATGTCTCTGCTTTTTAATATGCTGTTTAGGTTGGTCATAACTTTCCTTCCAAGGAGTAAGCATCTTTTAATTTCATGGCTGCAATCACCATCTGCAGTGATTTTGGAGCCCACCAAAATAAAGTCTGTCACTGTTTCATTTTTTCCCCATCTATTTGCCATGAAGTGATGGGACCAGATGCCATGATCTTCGTTTTCTGAATGTTAAACTTTAAGCCAACTTTTCCACTCTCCTCTTTCACTTTCATCAAGAGGCTTTTTAGTTCCTCTTCACTTTCTGCCATAAGGGTGGTGTCATCTGCATAGCTGAGGTTATTGATATTTCTCCCGGCAATCCTGATTCCAGCTTGTGCTTCTTCCAGCCCAGCGTTTCTCATGATGTACTCTGCATATAAGTTAAATAAGCAGGGTGACAATATACAGCCTTGACGTACTCCTTTTCCTATTTGGAACCAAATATTCCTTTAGATATACTTTATTTTAATTTCTTCCTCATCTACAAAAACAATACAAGTTCCTTGAAATAGATCGAATAAAACAGTGATTTTCCCTGCTCTACAATGTATACACCCTCCCTTCCCAAACCCCTACCAGAGTTAGTGGTTTGGTGTGTATCCTTCCATATTTTTTTCTATACCTATACAAACACACATATCCCACAACCACACTCACTCACACATATAACACATATAGGGATTTTTTAAAATAGAGTCTTAGTGTGCATATATATTTATGGGTTCATAATATGTATCACCGTGGATGATGACTGCAGCCGTGAAATTAAAAGATGCTTGCTCCTTGGAAGGAGAGCTATGACAAACCTAGAGAGTGCCTTAAAAAGTAAAGACACCACTTTGCTGACAAGGGTCTATATAGTCAAAGCTATGGTTTTTCCAGTAGTCATGTTGAAGTTGGACCATAAAGAAGATTGAGCACTGAAGAATTGATGCTTTCAAACTGTGGTGCTGGAGAAGACTCTTGAGAGTCCCTTGGACACAGCAAAGAGATCAAACCAGTCAATTCTAAAGGAAATCAACCCTGAATATTCATTAGAAGGAAGGACTGATGCTGAAGCTGAAGCTCCAATACTTTGGCCACTGGATGGGAAGAGGCGACTCATTGGAAAAGACACTGATGATGGGAAAGACTGAAGGCAAAAGGAGAAGAGGGTGGCAGAGGATGAGGTGATTAGACAGCATCAGTGACTCAATGGACATGAATTTGAGCAATCTCCTGGAGATAGTGAAGGACAGGGAAGCCTGGCATGCTTCAGTCCATAGGGTCACAAAAAGTCAGACATGACTTAGCAACTGAACAGCAACAGTGATAGGTATGTATTTGAACACACACATACATTTGTATATATATGTGTATAAATATAAAAATAAAACTCTGATATTTTTTCCTCTTAAAATATAAGAGGAAATATTATAACAGAAGCAGAAGATATTAAGAAGAGGTGGCAAGAATACACAGAAGAACTGTACAAAAAAGACCTTCACAACCCAGTTAATCACGACGGTGTAATCACTCACCTAGAGCCAGACATCCTGGAATGTTAAGTCAAGTGGGCCTTAGAAAGCACCACTACGAACAAAGCTAGTGGAGGTGATGGAATTCCAGTTGAGCTATTTCAAATCCTAAAAGATGATGTTGTGAAAGTGCTGCACTCAATATGTCAGCAAATTTGGAAAACTCAGTAATGGCCACAAGACTGGAAAAGATCAGTTTTCATTTCAATCCCAAAGAAAGGCAATGCCAAAGAATGCTCAAACTACCACACAATTGCACTCATCTCACACGCTAGTAAAGTAATACTCAAAATTCTCCAAGCCAGGCTTCAGCAATACATGAACTGTAAATTCCCAGATGTTCAAGCTGGTTTTAGAAAAGGTAGAGGAACCAGAGATCAAATGGCTAACATCCACTGGATCATCGAAAAAGCAAGAGAGTTCCAGAAAAACATCTATTTCTGCATTATTGACTATGCCAAAGCCTTTGACTGTGTGGATCACAATAAACTGTGGGAAATTCTGAAAGAGATGGGAATACCAGACCACCTGATCTGCCTCTTGAGAAATTTGTATGCAGGTCAGGAAGCAACAGTTAGAACTGGACATGGAACAACAGACTGGTTCCAAATAGGAAAAGGAGTACGTCAAGGCTGTATATTGTCACCCTGTTTATTTAACTTCTATGCAGAGTACATCATGAGAAACGCTGGACTGGAAGAAACACAAGCTGGAATCAAGATTGCCGGGAGAAATATCAATAACCTCAGATATGCAGATGACACCACCCTTATGGCAAAAGTGAAGAGGAACTAAAAAGCCTCTTGATGAAAGTGAAAGAGGAGAGTGAAAAAGTTGGCTTAAAGCTCAACATTCAGAAAACGAAGATCATGGCATCTGGTCCCATCAGTTCAGTTCAGTTCAGTTCATTTCAGTCGCTCAGTCATGTCCAACTCTTTGCGACCCCATGAACCTCAGCACGCCAGGCCTCCCTATCCATCACCAACTCCCAGAGTCCACCCAAACCCTGGTACCATCACCTCATGGCAAACAGATGGGGAAACAGTGGAAACAGTGACAGACTTTATTTTGGTGGGCTCCAAAATCACTGCAGATGGTGATTGCAGCCATGAAATTAAAAGATGCTTACTCCTTGGAAGGAAAGTTATGACCAACCTAAACAGCATATTAAAAAGCAGAGACATTACTTTGTCAACAAAGGTCCGTCTAGTCAAGGCTATGGTTTTTCCTGTGGTCATGTATGGATGTGAGAGTTGGACTATAAAGAAAGCAGAGTGCCAAAGAATTGATGCTTTTGAACTGTGGTGTTGGAGAAGACTCTTGAGAGTCCCTTGGACTGCAAGGAGATCCAACCAGTCCATCCTAAAGGAGATCAGTCCTGGGTGTTCATTGGAAGGACTGATGCTGAAGCTGAAACTCCAATACTTTGGCCACCTGATGCGAAGAGCTGACTCACTGGAAAAGACCCTGATGCTGGGAAAGACTGGGGGCAGGAGGAGAAGGGATCAACAGAGGATGAGATGGCTGGATGGCATTACCGACTCAATGGACATGAGTCTGGGTGGGCTCCGGGAGTTGGTGTTGGACAGGGAGGCCTGGCGTGCTGTGGTTCATGGAGTCGCAAAGAATTGGACACGACTGAGCAACTGAACTGAACTAAACTGAACTGTAGGCCAGCACTGATTGTCCAATACAAATGAAACGTCAGCCATATATATGTGATTTTATCTATTTGTTTCTTTGGAATATAGTTGCTTTATCATGTTGTGTTAGTTTCTGCTGTACAGAAAAGTGAATCACCTTTACATATACATATATTCCCCTCTTTATTAGACTTCTTTCCCATTTAGAGAACTGCTCTGTGGTGACAGAGCACTGAATAGGGTTCCCTATGCTATATAGTCAGTTCTCATTAGTTATCTATTTTATACATAGTCTATGGGGTCGCACAGAGTCGGACACGACTGAAGCGACTTAGCAGCAGTAGCAGCAGCAGCATACCATATATGTAATTTTAAAACTTCTAGTGAAAGAAAGTGAAAGTTAAGTCGCTCAGTCATGTCCGACTCTGCGACCCCATGGACTGGAGCCTGCCAGGCTCCTCTGTCCATGAGATTTTCCAGGGAAGAGTACTGGAGTGGGTTGCCATTTCCTTCTCCAGGGGATCTTCCTGACTTAGGGATCAAACTCTGGTCTCTCGCATTGCAGGCAGACTCTTTACCATCTGAGCCACCAGTGAATCCCCAAAACTTCAGGTATTCACACTTAAAAAGGTAAAGAAACAGGTAAAATAAATTTGTAAAAATATGCTTATTTAACCCAAAATAATATCAAAATAAATATAAAAACTATTTTACATTATTCTATTTTACATTATTTTATTTTACTTATTAAACCTTTGAAGTCCAGTGTGTATTTTACACTTACAGACAATGTGTGAAAGCTCAGTGTGAACTGGCTGCATTTCCAGTGCTTAATAACCACATTTGGCTGATGCAACCATACTGGACACTTATTCCTTGGAAGAAAAGCTATGACCAACCTAGACAGCATATTAAAAAGCAGAGACATTACTTTGCTGATGAAGATCTGTCTAGTCAAAGCTATGGTTTTTCCAGTAGTCATGTATGGATGTGAGTTGGACTATAAAGTTGAGCTCTGAAGAATGATGCTTTTGAACTGTAGTCTTGGAGAAGACTCTTGAGAGTCCCTTGGACTGCAAGGAGATCAAAGCAGTCAATCCTAAAGGAAATCAGTCCTGAATATTCATTGGAAGGACTGATACTGAAGCTCCAATACTTTGGCCACCTGATGTGAAGAACTGACTCATTGGAAAAGACCCTGATGCTGGGAAAGATTGAAGGCAGGAAGAGAAGGGGACGACAGAGGATGAGATGGTTGGATGGCATCACCAACTGGATGCACATGAATCTGAGTAAGCTCTGGGAGTTGGTGATGGACAGGGAAGCCTGGCGTGCTGCAGTCCATTGGGCTGCAGAGTCAGACATGACCGAGCGACTGAACTGAACTGGACTGAACCACACTGAAGCACAGTGAGATGTAACTCACGCTTTTCCATATCTGCATAACATAACATCCACAGTGTGGATGTTCAGTATTTAGTCAATTACTGTGTAGGTAGACAATTTATTTACAGGGTGTTGTGTTTTAATGGTGCTTGCATGAACTTCCTTACGAGAAAATTGAGTGAGGGAGTGAACCACTATTAACCTTAACATTAACATTAAGGGAGTTATTATTAATATTGTCAATATCATCCTCCATTTTAAAAATAACATAACTCACATGCAGAGATTTATCACAAGGTCAGAGAACAAATGATCCCTGGCTAGAAGAGTAGTACCCTTTCTGTAGCACAACTACCCACTGGTTTCCTGTTTTCCAGTAGCTCAAAGAGATAGGATTCAATGTAAATGTATGTGTGACCTTGGATAAGCCATTTATTGTAATCAAGCTTAGTTCTTTCATGTTAAAGTCCTACATCCTGTTAAAGTCTTCATTAAGGCTTAAAATATTTACATTGTAATTAATAAACTGCTGAACATATTTATGGCCTCTTTATAGATGGCAAAACCAGGTGCTCAATCATACTGTTTACTCTATAACAGAATGATGATATTAATATTTTGCCCAACTAAGGGCTTCCCTGGTGGCTCAGGCCAAATTTGCCTGTCACTCCAGGTGTTTCTTGACTTCCTACTTTTGCATTCCAGTCCCCTATAATGAAAAAGACATCTTTTTTGGGTGTTAGTTCTAAAAGGTCTTGTAGGTCTTCATAGAACCGTTCAACTTCAGCTTCTTCAGCGTTACTGGTTGGGGCATAGACTTGGATTAATGTGATATTGAATGGTTTGCCATGGAAATGAACAGAGATCATTCTGTCGTTTTTGAGATTGCATCCAAGTACTGCAATTCGGACTCTTTTGTTGACCATGATGGCTACTCCATTTCTTCTGAGGGATTCCTGCCCGCAGTAGTAGATATAATGGTCATCTGAGTTAAATTCACCCATTCCAGTCCATTTCAGTTCGCTGATTTCTAGAATGTTGACATTCACTCTTGCCATCTCTTGTTTGACCACTTCCAATTTGCCTTGATTCATGGACCTGACATTCCAGGTTCCTATGCAATATTGCTCTTTACAGCATCGGACCTTGCTTCTATCACCAGTCATATCCACAGCTGGGTATTCTTGTTGCTTTGGCTCCATCCCTTCATTCTTTCTGGAGTTATTTCTCCACTAATCTCCAGTAGCATATTGGGCACCTACTGACCTGGGGAGTTTCTCTTTCAGTATCCTATCATTTTGCCTTTTCACACTGTTCATGGGGTTCTCAAGGCAAGAATACTGAAGTGGTTTGCCATTCCCTTCTCCAGTGGACCACATTCTGTCAGATCTCTCCACCATGACCCGCCCATCTTGGGTTGCCCCACGGGCATGGCTTAGTTTCATTGAGTTAGACAAGGCTGTGGTCCTAGTGTGACCAGATTGACTAGTTTTCTGTGAGTATGGTTTCTGCCCTCTGATGCCCTCTTGCAACACCTACTGTGTTACTTGGGTTTCTCTTACCTTGGGCGTGGGGTATCTCTTCATGGCTGCTCCAGCAAAGCTCAGCCAATGCTCCTTACCTTGGACGAGGGGTATCTCCTCACCGCCGCCCTTCCTGACCTTCAACGTGGTATAGCTCCTCTAGGCCCTCCTGTGCCCGCGCAGCCACGGCGTGGGGTTGGTCCTCCCGGCTGCTGCCCCTGGCCTTGGGCTTAGGGGGGTGGGGTAGCTCCTCCCGGCCACCGCCCCTGACCTTGGACGCTGGGTATCTCCTCTCGGCCACCACCCCCTGACCTCAGACGTGGGGTAGCTCCTCTTGGCCTCCGCCCTTCAAGCGTGGGGTCCTCCCGGCTTCTGCCCCTGACCTCGGACGTGGGGTAGCTCCTCTCAACCGGGCCCGTCGCAGCCTTGGAATACGGAATGAAGCAGGGCAAAGACTAATAAGAGTTTTGCCAAGAAAATGCACTGGTCATAATGTTAGGTAGGTAGAATAGGGAAAAGGAGTCCAAAATGGCGGTGGCTAAAAGACAACGAAGGTCCGAGGACCAGAGTGAAGACTTCAGGCAGAACAGAACAAACAGAACAAACAGCACTCCTGGCTAAGCCCAATTTGCATAGGGCAGGCCCAGGTGGAGGAAAAAAACATATAAAGGGAGGAGCCAAAGCGCTTTCTCTCGAACTCTCTCTCCAGTGTGTGTGTGCTCTTTTCTTTATCTCTCTCTCTCTCTCTCTCTCTCCCCCTCTCCCTCTTGCTATCTTCTAAATAAAATGGAAGGTGTGAACCATCAGGGCAAGGGCTTCGGCCATGGTATTAGGCCTGGCTAGGTTTTGTGAGGGGATGGAATTAATATGCTAATGAGTGAGAAGATCATCCCAGCCATTGGGGAACCACCCACTCCTCCCTCTTCTGACCTTGTGCCTTGGAGCTGTCCTGCCACCTCTGGGTGTGTCTGTTGGCTTATAGATTGGGGATTAAGGTTTACTTGAATTTGACTTGTCATCTTGGACCCAATTGATTTTAATTGGTTTACGTTATACCCTTGTGCTATGTCATTCTTTCAAAGGTTGTGCTCTGCCCCCTTCCCTCCTGTTTCATGCTCTTTTCCTGAGCCCCATCCAGACCCACAAGGCTGCCTCTACAATCTTCTGGAGAGACAACCAGAAAATAGTTGGCCTTGGGAGGGAAATACTCTATAATATTCAACCCCCTAATCCTACCCAATACTGGTCACACTGGAGATCTTGGGGACGCCCAAACTCCAGTCTGGGGGATCCCAGGAGGTCATCACGCCTTGACCTGCCTAGGGATCGGTCTTCGAAAGGTTGTCATGCCTCAACCTGTTCGGGGAATCTTCTAGTCCCAGGGGTCCCAGGAGGTCATCACGCTTCAACCTGCCCAGGGACCCAATCCTCGGGAGGCCGTCACGCCTCGACCTGCCTGGGGATTTGATCTCTAGGAGGCTATCACGCCTCAGTCTGCCTGGGGATCTGCACCCTGACCCGGGGACGCCTGGCTCTCAGGTTGCAACAGTTCTGGGTAGGATAAACTTCAGAAAGACTCACCCTTAAGGAAATCGAAAGAGGTCTTTTTCTTTTCTCCCTGTCATGACTGTCTTTCAGATGGGAAATAACAAATCCACTTCCCGGCAGACGCCCTTGAAATGTATCCTTGATAACTGGAAGCTGTTCGATCCTCTAGCTCTAAGGAGAAGTCGTTTGAAATTCTTTTGTGCCACTGCGTGGCCACAGTATCCACTGGGGGACGAGGAACACTGGCCTGAGGATGGAACTTTAAATTACAATACCATCCCACAATTAGAATTATTCTGCAAAAGACAAGGGAAATGGACAGAGATCCCCTATGCCCAAATTTTCTTCCGACTAAGAGATATGAAAGAACTCTGTCTTAAGTATGGGATTGTAGTACGCCCTAAAAGTGAGCCCACTAGGCAAATGGTGTTAGGCACAGGCAACCAAGAAAAGGAACCCCCTCGTGAAAGCTCACCTCCCACAGCTCCCAAGTTGCCTGGTGCTCCTTCCTCGTACCCAAACGTGCCCCCATATCCGGGAGCACCTCCTCCACAAAAGCCAGCTCGAGTATGTCCCTTAGTTGAAACTGGAGGAGAATTCGGACCAATCCGGGTCCATAAGCCCTTCTCCCTCTTAGAACTAAGGCAGATCAAACAAGACCTGGGAAGTTATACAGATGACCCAGGCAAATATATAGATACATTCCAACATATTACCTTGGCCTTTGACTTGACGTGGAAAGACATCATGGTCATATTTAGTCAAACTTTATCTGATCCTGAACATACCAGGGTCTTAAATGAAGCCTGGAGGTATGCAACAGGGCTCCACATGTCCAGTGATAGATACCCAGTAGGGGAAACTGCAGTCCCCTCCTCCGATCCTAATTGGAATTATAATGACCCTGAGCACATCTGGGAAAGAGATAATTTTCTAATCTGTGTGAAGGCAGGACTGAAAGCAGCCCAACAAAAAGTAATTAGCTATGCCCGGGTCTCAGCAATAACTCAGGAGCCCAATGAGAACCCCATGCCTTTCTGGAGAGGCTAAAAGAGGCACTCCAAAAGTTTACCAATCTGGACTTAGACTCTTACGAGGGAAGGGTGATTTTAAAGGACAAATTCCTGTCTCAATGTGCATCAGATATCAGAATTAAGTTACAGCAGCTACAACAGCAGGACCCTGCTGTCTCTTTAGATGAGATGGTCCAGACAGCCACCAATACCTTTTATAACAGAGAACAGGAGAAGGAGGCCAAGGCCCAGGAGAAGGAGAGAAAGAGACAAGGCATGCCCAGATGCTGGCCGCCCTCCAGAGAAGCCCTATGGCAAACCCCGAGTCCTTGAGGGACAAGGCACGAGACAGATGCCTGATCTGTAGACAGGCGGGGCATTGGGCAAAAGAGTGTCCAAACCATGACAAGTCTCCTAGAACGGCTTGCCACAAATGCCATCAACTGGGACATTGGGCGGCACTCTGCCCTTGGGACCCAAGAGCCTCAAGGTCAAGCGCCAAGCCTACCCTCACGATGGTTCAAGAGGACTGAAGCGGCCCGCTCCAGCCAGCCCACCTGTCACAGATAACCATCAAGGGGCTGGAGCCAAGGGTGCAATTGGATGTGGCAGGTAGGTCCGAGAATTTCTTGGTTGACACAGGGGCTACCTACTCTGTCTTGATCTCCTACTCCAGAGCCTTCTCCTCCCAAACCTGTACCATTTTGGGTGCTACAGGAAAAGCAACTACTAAAAGATTCACCCGAGCACTTCTTTGTTGCTGGGATGGACAAATATTTTCCCACCAGTTTCTGGTGGTCCCTGAGTGTCCTACCCCCTTATTGGGAAGAGATATACTCACTAAACTGGGGACCACCCTTGTGATGGGAAGCTTTTCAGCCCCTAGAGCTCTACAGCTCCTGGTTACTACTGAAGAACCCATTACACCTTCAATAGAGAGGGACCAAAAACTTTGGGAAGACAAAATTAACCCCCAGGTGTGGGACCAGGGGATTCCTGGGCGAGCCCACCAAGCTGAACCAGTCATCATTGTCCTCCAAGATCCCACTCCGTTTCCTAACCGGAAACAATATCCTCTCAAAAGAGAGGCTCGGGAGGGACCACAGCCTTTAATAAATAAATTCCTTGCTTGTGGGCTATTGGTCCCTACCAGTTCGCCATGTAACACCCCAATGCTGTCAGTAAAGAAAAAAGACGGAACCTGGCGAATGGTTCAAGATCTCCAGATTATAAATGAAGCTGTAGTCCCCCTCCATCCCACAGTACCCAATCCCTATGTAATCTTGGGAGAAATCCCACCCAGTGCCAAGTGGTTTACAGTCTTGGATCTCAAAGATGCATTTTTTTGCATACCACTGGCTAAAGAATCCCAATACCTTTTTGCCTTTGAGTGGGAAGCTCCAGCAGAAAAACACCAACAGATGACTTGGACAGTATTACCTCAGGGGTTCAGAGATAGCCCCCACCTGTTTGGACAGGCCCTTAGCCAGGACCTCCTAGATCTGGACCTGGGACCTAATAGGAAAATATTACAATACGTAGATGACCTACTAATCTGCTCTCCAAATGAGAAAAGTGCCCAACAACATGCAATTCAGGTTCTAAACCTCTTGGCAGAAAGGGGATATAAAGTCTCCCGTGCTAAGGCACAGATGGTCGAGACAAAGGTCACTTACCTGGGAGTTCAGATTACACACGGGTCCAGGAAGCTGTCCTCTGATCGGGTACAAGGAATTCTCCAGTTGCCCTCCCCCACGACTCGAACACAATTGTGAGCTTTCCTGGGGCTAACTGGTTATTGTAGAATCTGGATACCCAACTATGGTCTAATTGCCCAGTCCTTATACAAAAGCTTAAAGGGACGAGATGATTCAATCCCACTGATGTGGGGAACTCCTCAAAAGGAGGCAGAGGCTACACTAAAACAGGCCTTAACTCAGGCACCTGCCTTGAGGTTGCCAGACCCAGAAAAAGCATTCCAACTTTATGTCCATGAAAGAGAGGGAATAGCCTTGGGAGTGTTAACTCAAAGGTTGGGATCTGAGCCCCAGCCTGTAGCTTACTTATCCAAGAGGCTCGATCCAACTTCCCGAGGTTGGCCCCCCTGCCTTCGAAATCTTGCAGCTATTGCAATCACGATAGAAGATGCTTTAAAACTCTCCTTTGGGAGCAAACTAACTATTTTTACCAGCCACCAAGTAAAACAACTCCTAAATGGGAGAGGCCATTTATGGATGTCTGATCAAAGAATCCTCAGATATCAAGTAATGCTGATGGAAAATCCAGGCCTCACTATATCCCCCTGTGAGGTTCTTAACCCAGCCACCCTCCTACCTACCCCCGAGGGCTCTCTCCTGTTTCACTCTTGTCTAGAAACCTTGGACCACTGGACAAAACCCTGAGAGGGCTTGTCAGAAGAGCCTTTGACCAATTCTGAGGAAATCTGGTACACTGATGGAAGCAGCTTTGTCTTGGATGGAAAAAGAAGAGCCGGGCATGGAGCAGTCTCCAATTTTGAGACCATAGAGGCTAAGCCTCTGCCACCAGGTACTTCAGCCCAATTAGCTGAGCTCATAGCCCTGACTCGAGCTTTAGAGCTGGGAAAAGGAAAAAGAATAGCCATTTACACTGACTCCAAGTATGCCTTTCTGGTGCTACATGCACATGTGGCTGTTTGGAAAGAAAGGGGCCACTTGACCACCCGAGGGTCCCCAATCAAATATGGTGATCAGATTCTTCGACTCTTGGAGGCAGTCCATCTGCCCACTGAGATTTCAGTCTCCCACTGTAAAGGACACCAAAAAGGGAACATGGAAGTGGCACGAGGTAACCAAGCAGCTGATCAGGCAGCTAGGAGAGCAGCATTACAGAACCATGACCTAATAGGGATTGCCACTTAGTTCCACAGACTAATTTGCCAGAAACTCCTTCATATACTGAAGGTGAGACTCTTAAAGCTAAGAGCGAGGGCTTTCAAGAAGATCATATGGGGTGGTTCCAAAAGGAGGGACTCCTTTTTCTGCCTGGAAACCTTCAATGGAAGTTGGTTAACTCCTTACATGCCACTACTCATTTAGGAGAAAAGGCCCTCCAAAGATTACTAGAAAGGTCCTTCAGAGGAACAGGCTTCCAAACAACTATAAGACAGGTGGTCTCCTCTTGTCCCACTTGCCAATTAAACAACCCCCAAGGAGCTCGAAGACCCCAGCTGGCCCAGCCCATCCAACCCTGGGCCTACCCAGGAGAGGACTGGCAGATGGACTTCACCCAGATGCCAGTTTCTCAAGGGTATAAATACCTATTAGTTATGATAGATACATTCACAGGATGGATTGAAGTCTTTCCCACCCAGACTGAGAAGGCTGAGGAGGTGGTAAAAAAACTGCTCCGTGAAATCATTCCAAGATTTGGTCTGCCCAGGTCATTACAAAGTGAAAATGGGACATCATTTACTTCTAAGGTCACCCAAGGAGTCTCAAAAGCATTGGGCATTACTTATTATCTCCATTGTGCCTGGAGGCCTCAGTCTTCAGGAAAAGTAGAAAGAGCCAATCAATTCTTAAAATCAGCGATAAAAAAGATAACCCAGGAGACCTCCCTGGGATCGAAGGAGGCTTTACCAATAGCTCTTCTCCACACCGCATTGCCCCTAAGGAACAGGTTGGTCTTAGGCCTTATGAAATGCTATATGGGAGACCTTTTGTTTATGTCAATGACCTCTTCCTAGATCCAGAGGTTCAGACCCTCCAGTCTTATATCATGGCCATTGGGCAATTCCAACAGGATATATGCTTGTGGGGTATGAACCAGGACCCAAAAGATTCTAAAGAGTCACCACTGTATGCTCCAGGAACTCAAGTCCTAATTAAAGTCTGGAAAGATGGGTCCCCAAAGGCTCAACTCCAGCCCACATGGAAGGGCCCCTGCCCTGTAATACTTTCTACCCCCACAGCAGTCAAGGTACCAGGATGTGACTCCTGGATTCACTACTCACGAGTCAAGCCATGGAAGAAAACAGAAGAGGACACTCAATACACCTGTGAGCCCCTGGGAGATCTCAGATACCTATTCAGAACTACCAATGAGTGCCATTCTAATGAACACCCCCAAAATCTGGTTTCTGGGGATAAGATTTCTCAGGATAACTCTAAGAAGCCAACACAGCTTGACAGAGATTGTACTCCAAGACAGACAGGAGATAGATCTTCTGATTCCTGAACAAGGAGGGACTTGAGCTATCCTGGCGATGTGAATTTAAAATTGACCAATGTCCCTACTAGTCCTTGTTATGCTATATTGATGATGCTTATGATTATTCCATGTACTGTCAATTGTCTAACCTGTTTCGTCTCTGCCCAGGTCAACCAGCTACAACATGCAGTGCCAGTTCAACAAAGATATAAAACTACAGATGACCACGGAAAATATCACACACCCTTGGACACCGCTATAAGGACTCTGAGGCTTGAGACTAGCAAGAGGGCAAGGCCCAATACCCCTCGCCGCCCCAGTTCAGCAGGAAGTAGCCAGAAAGACCTCGATGCCCCTATTCCCAAAGAATTGGGCCTCCCATCTCTTGAGGGGGGAATGTTAGGTAGGTAGAATAGGGAAAAGGAGTCCAAAATGGCGGTGGCTAAAAGACAACGAAGGTCCAAGGACCAGAGTGAAGACTTCAGGCAGAACAAACAGAACAAACAGCACTCCTGGCTAAGCCCAATTTGCATAGGGCAGGCCCAGGTGGAGGAAAAAAACATATAAAAGGAGGAGCCAAAGCACTTTCTCTCGAACTCTCTCTCCCGCGTGCGTGAGCTCTTTTCCTTATCTCTCTCTCTCTCTCTCCCCCTTTGGCTATCTTCTAAATAAAATGGAGCTTTAACACTGAATTGCCTAAGAGCTGTAACACAGTTTGTCCAAGACCCAGGAGCTGTGATGCACTGTGGGCTTTAATGTCCGTCGCTCCAAATCCTTGTTTGTGACGAGACAAAGAACCAAGGAACATACACTCGCGTGACAATAACAAACACCCTCTTCCAACAACACAAGAGAAGACTCTACACATGGACATCACCAGATGGTCAACACCAAAATCAGATTGATTATATTCTTTGCAGCCAAAGATGGAGAAGCTCTATACAGTCAGCAAAAACAAGACCAGGAGCTGACTGTGGCTCAGATCATGAACTCCTTATTGCCAAATTCAGACTTAAATTGAAGAAAGTAGGGAAAACCACTAGACCATTCAGGTATGACCTAAATCAAATCCCTTATGATTATACAGTGGAAGTGAGAAATAAATTTAAGGGCCTAGATCTGATAGAGTGCCTGATGAGCTATGGAATGAGGTTCGCGACATTGTACAGGAGACAGGGATCAAGACCATCCCCATGGAAAAGAAATGCAAAAAAGCAAAATGGCTGTCTGGGGAGGCCTTACAAATAGCTGTGAAAAGAAGAGAAGCGAAAAGCAAAGGAGAAAAGGAAAGATATAAACATCGGAATGCAGAGTTCCAAAGAATAGCAAGAAGAGATAAGAAAGCCTTCTTCAGAGATCAATGCAAAGAAATAGAGGAAAACAACAGAATGGGAAAGACTAGGGATCTCTTCAAGAAAATCAGAGACACCAAAGAAACATTTCATGCAAAAATGGGCTCGATAAAGGACAGAAATGGTATGGACCTAACAGAAGCAGAAGATATTAAGAAGAGGTGGCAAAAAAAAAAAAAAGAAGAGGTGGCAAGAATACACAGAAGAACTGTACAAAAAAGAGCTTCACGATCAAGATAATCATGATGGTGTGTTCACTCATCTAGAGCCAGACATCCTGGAATGTGAAGTCAAGTGGGCCTTAGAAAGCATCCCTACGAACAAAGCTAGTGGAGGTGATGGAATTCCAGTTGAGCTATTTCAAATCCTGAAAGATGATGCTGTGAAAGTGCTGCACTCAATATGCCAGCAAATTTGGAAAACTCAGCAGTGGCCACAGGACTGGAAAAGGTCAGTTTTCAATCCAATCCCAAAGAAAGGCTATGCCAAAGAATGCTCAAACTACCGCACAATTACACTCATCTCACATGCTAGTAAAGTAATGCTCAAGGTTCTCCAAGCCAGGCTTCAGCAATATGTGAACCATGAACTTCTGGATGTTCAAGCTGGTTTTAGAAAAGGCAGAGGAACCAGAGATCAAATTGCCAACATTCGCTGGATCATGGAAAAAGCAAAAGAGTTCCAGAAAAACATCTATTTCTGCTTTATTGACTATGCCAAAGCCTTTGACTGTGTGGATCACAATAAACTGTGGAAATTCTGAAAGAGATGGGAATACCAGACCACGTGACCTGCCTCTTGAGAAATCTGTATGCAGGTCAGGAAGCAACAGTTCGAACTGGACATGGAACAACAGACTGGTTCCAAATCGGAAAAGGAGTACGTCAAGGCTGTGTATTGTCACCCTGTTTATTTAACTTCTATGCAGAGTACATCATGAGAAACGCTGGACTGGAAGAAACACAAGCTGAACCAAGATTGCTGGGAGAAATATCAATAACCTCAGATATGCAGATAACACCACCCTTATGGCAGAAAGTGAAGAGGAACTAAAAAGCCTCTTGATGAAAGTGAAAGAGGAGAGTGAAAAAGTTGGCTTAAAGCTCAACATTCAGAAAACTAAGATCATGGCATCCGATCCCATCACTTCATGGGAAATAGATGGGGAAACAGTGGAAACAGTGTTAGACTTTATTTTTCTGGGCTCCAAAATCACTGCAGACGGTGACTGCAGCCATGAAATTAAAAGACGCTTACTCCTTGGAAGGAAAGTTATGACCAACCTAGACAGCATATTCAAAACCAGAGACATTACTTTGCCAACTAAGGTTCATCTAGTCAAGGCTATGGTTTTTCCTGTGGTCATGTATGGATGTGAGAGTCGGACTGTGAAGAAGGCTGAGCGCTGAAGAATTGATGCTTTTGAACTGTGGTGTTGGAGAAGACTCTTGAGAGTCCCTTGGACTGCAAGGAGATCCAACCAGTCCATTCTGAAGGAGATCAGCCTGGGATTTCTTTGGAAGGAATGATGCTAAAGCTGAAACTCCAGTACTTTGGCCACCTCATGCGAAGAGTTGACTCATTGGAAAAGACTCCTGATGCTGGGAGGGATTGGGGGCAGGAGGAGAAGGGGACGACGGAGGATGAGATGGCTGGATGGCATCACTGACTCGATGGACATGAGTCTGAGTGAACTCCGGGAGTTGGTGATGGACAGGGAGGCCTGGCGTGCTGTGATTCATGGCGTCGCAAAGAGTCGGACACAACTGAGCGACTGATCTGATCTGATCTGATCTGGTGGCTCAGAGGTTAAAGCGTCTGCCCGGAATGCGGGAGACCCGGGTTCGAACCCTGGGTTGGGAAGATCCCCTGGAGGAGGAAATGGCAACCCACTCCAGTACTCTTGCCTGGAGAATCCCATGGAGGGAGGAACCTCGTGGGCTATAGTCCAGGAGGTCGCAAAGAGTCGGACACAACTGAGCGACTTCACTTACTCACTCAAGGGCTTCCTTCGTGGCTCAAACGGTAAAGAATCTGCCTGCAATGCGGGAGACCTGGGCTCGATCCCTAGGTTAGGAAGATCCCCTGGAGGAGGGCATGGCAACCCACCCCAGTATTCTGGCCTGGAGAATCCCCATGGACAGAGGAGCCTGGTGGGCTACAGTCCATGGGGTCACAAAGAGTCGCACACAACTGAGGCGATACAACTGAGTGACTAAGGCACAGCAGGTGAATGCTAAATTTTGCGATACCGCAACAAAACACTAGAAGAGTTCATTATGTTTTTATGTCAATGGCAAGTCATTTAACAAACGTTTTGGAGTCGTCACTAGGAGAGAGTCTCTGAGACTGTCAGAATTTTTGAGGGGTTCAAGTAAGCCATTCTGCACTTTATTCGTTGTGATACATCTTCTGAAGTAGCAGTTTCTAAGAGGTATTTTGCTTAAGAAGCCGAGCAAATAAATGTGCTGACATCCCATTCTCAAAAAAAGAACAGTGTCAGCTCTTCCTGGAGAAAATTACATGCCTGGACAGTGAATAATTCTGAATGGGTATGAAACGGAGTAGGACACTATGGTCCTTGCCTCAACTTGCCTTTCCTCTGTGGAAAAACTTTAGACAAAGAACACGTTTAATCAGAGAAGTGAGAAAATGCAGAAGCAAAGAAAAGCAGTCAAACAGGACAAAACAATAATACTTTAGTCTGTAAGCAAAGTCAAGGATTTTAGTTCCTTCTCAAAGGCTGTAGATAGTATTCTGAGCCCCATCCTGTGAGTGGTCTTACAGAATCTAAAACCCCCACCAGGTGGAAGAACTTAACAAGATGATGACCAGACTGAAGCCATGAAACAAGTTGCCACAATTCTGAGAACTGACCTCAAGAAAATGGGAACATACCAACCCTGGAACTGAAGGTCAACTGTACTTAATCAAAGATGACTCTGGTCAGGCCAATTTCAAGATGGATATCAGAGCTGACTGTGCTATTTCTACACGTAGCTCCCTCCCTCTGCCTATAAAAACTCTTGCCCCCAGTTGTCGGGTAGCAGACTCAGCCTTTGGACAGGAATTGCCAGCATCCGAAATAAAGCAAACTTTGCTCTTCGCCAACCTTGACTCTTTACTGTCTTTTGAGCAGTGAGTAGCCAGATCCCACTTTTAGTTACTGGTACTAAATGCAGCCTATTAAGATCTTATTCATCCTAATCCATGTGGAAGGCAGACGTGTAGAAGCCCCATGTTTCAACAAACATGGCATCTCTGCCTCTACCGTGTTCAGAAGTGTCCCACTAATATTTCTGAGACCTTCATAAGCATCTGATCACTGCATTTGTATCCTTAGTCACCCAGAACCAGAAAAGGTTACATTATTCTCAGGGACACAGCCATGAAGCAGGTGGTTTGTATACATCAAGGCATAAACCTCTAGCCACCAGCAACAGCAAATGGAAGAGAATGGAAACTCCAAGCTGAAACATGTCATATTGTGTACATGTTACCTTAGGGGCTGCAGTGAAGTTTAAAACATACACACACACACACAACCCTAGAAGATATACTGTGCTGTTGGTTTTACAAGACATAATAACTGTTCTTATTTTTAATTCTATTAATATGCACAGCAAGCTGTCTTATTCATCTTCATTAATCAGTTCTTTCATCTTCACAGACTGTTGGTTAAGAGTGCACTCTTTGAAATCTAATCCGTGCTGTGGGCAAGTTACTGCACCTCTTTGAGTCCGAGTTTTCCCATAATAGTATGCTCTATAGAGGCTGTTGGGAGGATTCAGTGAAATAAGGCAAGACACATAAAACATGCTATGTGCCTAGCACATAGCATACAGCATTGCCCTTACTACCCCTGCTGTATAATTTTTAGCAGAATATTTGGCACATAGTAAGACCCCGCAGGGTCCTGCTCCATTACATCAGTCACAGCTATGACCTAGATGGTGATGACGGTGCTGGTGGCAGTGACAAGAACAGATATTTATTTAGCCCTTTCCATGCATAAAATACCATACTTAGTGGTTTTGTATATATTAACTTATTTAATCTTCCCAACAAGTCTGTGAGGTACATATGGTTTTCTCCATTTTAGAAATGAAGAAACAGAGGGCAAATTGGCCAGGGAGGGAATGCGGAGGAAACGAACAATCATGCTCTTTGATGCCTCCATGCCCCCTGCATTTATTGTTCCAATTGCCATTTCCATCTGCTAAATTTGTATCTAGTCTTCCAAATCCAATGCAAAACCAAACTGTTTTGCAAACCTTTCCTAAATCCCCCAGAAGAAGTAATTTATAATTATTCATTTCTCTGTTTGTTTTTTCCTTGAATATATGTTCTCAAGGGCAGGAATGTACTTCATTGGTTTTAAATTCTAGCCTTTTCTACTACTGTATTACACAGGGAACTATATCCAATCTCCTGGGATAAACCATAATGAAAAATAATATTTTTAAAAGAATATATCTATGTGTAAATTGACTCACTTTGCCATACACCAGAGATTGGCACCCCAATGTAAATCAACTATATTTCAATAAATATGGTAAAACAAATTCTAGCTTTTTAAACCTGCTGTCATTGAGCACAGGTTGTAGTCTGATTAGGCGATGCAGGCATTAGGTAATTGTGGAGAAAATGTCCCTGGAAGGTCCCCATCTAGCCTTTCATCGGATAGATTTCACTTTATTTGGTAATCAAGTCCTTCATCCATCTATGTGCTAAGTCCTTCCAGTCCTGTCCAACTCTATGGGACCCCATGAACTGTAGCCCACCAGGCTTCTCTGGCCATGGAATTCTCAGGGCAAGAATACAGGAGCAGGTTGTCAAGCCCTCCTCCAGGGAATCTTCCAGACCCAGAAATCCAACCCACGTCTCTTGCATCTCCAGCACTGGGAGGTGTGTTCCTTACCACAGGCACCACCTGGGAAACTCATTCATCGATCAGTTCATTTCAGTCGCACAGTCAGGACCGACTCTTTGCAACTCCATGAACCACAGCACACCAGGCCTCCCTGTCCATCACCAACTGCCGGAGTCTACCCAAACCCATGTCCATTAGTGATGCCATCCAACCATCTCATCCTCTCGTCCCCTTCACCTCCAGCCCTAAAACTTTTCCAGCATCAGGGTCTTTTCAAATGAGTCAGTTCTTTGCATCAGGAGGCCAAAGTATTGGAGTTTCAGCTTCAACATCAGTCCTTCCAATGAACACCCAGGACTGATCTCCTTTAGGATGGACTGGTTAGATCTCCTTGCAGTCCAAGGGACTCTCAAGAGTCTTCTCCAACACCACAGTTCAAAAGCATCAATTCTTTGGTACTCTGCTTTCTTTATAGTCCAACTCTCACATCCATACATGACCATTGGAAAAACCATAGCCTTGACTAGACAGACCTTTGTTGACAAAGTAATGTCTCTGCTTTTTAATATGCTGTCTAGGTTGGTCATAACTTTCCTTCCAAGGAGTAAGCATCTTTTAATTTCATGGCTGTAATCACCATCTGCAGCGATTTTGGAGCTCCCCCCAGAAAAGTCAGCTACTGTTTCGACTATTTTCCCATCTATTTGCCATGAAGTGATGGGACCAGATGCCATGATCTTAGTTTTCTGAACGTTGAGCTTTAAGCCAACTTTTTCACTCTCCTCTTTCACTTTCACCAATAGGCTCTTGAATTCCTCTTCATTTTCTGCCAAAAGGGTGGTATCATCTGCATATCTGAGGTTATTGATATTTCTCCCGGCAACCTTGATTTCAGCTTGTGCTTCCTCAAGCCCAGAGTTTCTCCTGATGTACACTGCATATAAGTTAAATAAGCAGGGTAACAATATACAGCCTTGACGTACTCCTTTTCCTATTTGGAACCAGTCTGTTGTTCCATGTCCAGTTCTAACTGTAGCTTCCTGGCCTGCATACAGATTTCTCAAGAGGCAGATCAAGTTGGTCTGGTATTCCCATCTCTTTCAGAATTTTCCACAGTTTATTGTGATCCACACAGTCAAAGGCTTTGGCATAGTCAATAAAGCAGAAATAGATGTTTTTCTGGAGCTCTCTTGCTTTTTCGATGATCCAGCAGATGTTGGCAATTTGATCTCTGGTTCCTCTGCCTTTTCTAAAACCAGCTTGAACATCTGGAAGTTCATGGTTCACGTATTGCTGAAGCCTGGCTTGGAGAATTTTGAGCATTACTTTACCAGCATGTGAGATGAGTGCAATTGTGCGGTAGTTTGAGCATTCTTTGGCGTTGCCTTTCTTTAGGATTGGAATGAAAACTCACCTTTACAGTCCTGTGGCTACTGCTGAGTTTTCCAAATTTGCTGGCATATTGAGTGCAGCACTTTCACAGCATCATCTTTCAGGATTTGAAATAGCTCAACTGGAATTCCACCACCTCCACTAGCTTTGTTCATAGTGATGCTTTCTAAGGCCTACTTGACTTCACATTCCAGGATGTCTGACTCTAGGTGAGTGATCACACCATTGTGATTATCTGGGTCATGAAGACCTTTTTTGTACAGTTCTTCTGTGTATTCTTGACACCTCTCCTTAATATCTTCTGCTTCTGTTAGGTCCATACCATTTCTGTCGTTTATTGAGCCCATCTTTGCATGAAACATTCCCTTGGTATCTCTCAGTTCAGTTCAGTTCAGTTCAGTCATTCAGTCGTGTCTGACTCTTTGCGACCCCATGAATCACAGCACACCAGGCCTCCCTGTCCATCACCTACTCCTGGAGTTCACTCAAACTCACGACCATCAAGTCAGTGATGCCATCCAGCCATCTCATCCTCTGTCGTCTCCTTCTCCTCCTACCCCCAATCCCTCCCAGCATCAGAGTCTTTTCCAATGAGTCAACTCTTCACATGAGGTGGCCAAAGTACTGGAGTTTCAGCTTTAGCATAATTTCTTCCAAAGAAATCCCAGGGCTGATCTCCTTCAGAATGGACTGGTTGGATCTCCTTGCAGCCCAAGGAACTCTCAAGAGTCTTCTCCAACACCACAGTTCAAAAGCATCAATTCTTCAGCGCTCAGCCTTCTTCACAGTCTAACTTTCACATCCATACATGACCACAGGAAAAACCATAGCCTTGACTAGACGAACCTTTGTTGGCAAAGTAATGTCTCTGCTTTTCAATATGCTATCTAGGTTGGTCATAACTTTCCTTCCAAGGAGTAAGCGTCTTTTAATTTCATGGCTGCAGTCACCACCTGCAGTGATTTTGGAGCCCAGAAAAATAAAGTCTGACACTGTTTCCACTGTTTCCCCATCTATTTCCCATGAAGTGATGGGACCAGATGCCATGATCTTCGTTTTCTGAATGTTGAGCATTAAGCTAACTTTTTCACTCTCCTCTTTCACTTTCATCAAGAGGCTTTTTAGTTCCTCTTCACTTTCTGCCATAAGGGTGGTGTCATCTGCATATCTGAGGTTATTGATATTTCTCCCGGCAATCTTGATTCCAGCTTGTGTTTCTTCCAGTCCAGTGTTTCTCATGATGTACTCTGCATAGAAGTTAAATAAGCACGGTGACAATATACAGCCTTGATGTACTCCTTTTCCTATTTGGAACCAGTCTGTTGTTCCATGTCCAGTTCGAACTGTTGCTTCCTGACCTGCATACAGATTTCTCAAGAGGCAGGTCACGTGGTCTGGTATTCCCATCTCTTTCAGAATTTTCCACAGTTTATTGTGATCCACACAGTCAAAGGCTTTGACATAGTCAATAAAGCAGAAATAGATGTTTTTCTGGAACTCTCTTGCTTTTTCCATGATCCAGCGAATGCTGGCAATTTGATCTCTGGTTCCTCTGCCTTTTCTAGAACCAGCTTGAACATCAGGAAGTTCATGGTTCACATATTGCTGAAGCCTGGCTTGGAGAACCTTGAGCATTACTTTACTAGCATGTGAGATGAGTGTAATTGTGCGGTAGTTTGAGCATTCTTTGGCATTTCCTTTTTGGGATTGGAATGAAAACTGACCTTTTCCAGTCCTGTGGCCACTGCTGAGTTTTCCAAATTTGCTGGCATATTGAGTGCAGCACTTTCACAGCATCATCTTTCAGGATTTGAAATAGCTCAACTGGAATTCCACCACCTCCACTAGCTTTGTTCGTAGGGATGCTTTCTAAGGCCCACTTGACTTCACATTCCAGGATGTCTGACTCTAGGTCAGTGATCACACCATCGTGATTATTTTGATCGTGAAGCTCTTTTTTGTACAGTTCTTCTGTGTATTCTTGCCATCTCTTCTTAATATCTTCTGCTTCTGTTAGGTCTAAACCATTTCTGTCCTTTATCGAGCCCATCTTTGCATGAAATGTTCCTTTGGTATCTCTGATTTTCTTGAAGAGATCCCTAGTCTTTCCCATTGTATTGTTTTCCTCTATTTCTTTGCATTGATCGCTGAAGAAGGCTTTCTTATCTCTTCTTGCTATTCTTTGGAACTCTGCATTCAGATGTTTATATCTTTCCTTTTCTCCTTTGCTTTTCACTTCTCTTCCTTTCACAGCTATTTGTAAGGCTTCCCCAGACAGCCATTTTGTTTTTTTGCATTTCTTTTCCATGGGGATGGCCTTGATCCCTGTCTCCTGTACAATGTCGCGAACCTCATTCCATAGCTCATCAGGCACTCTATCTATCAGATCTAGGCCCTTAAATCTATTTCTCACTTCCACTGTATAATCATAAGGGATTTGATTTAGGTCATGCCCGAATGGTCTAGTGGTTTTCCCTACTTTCTTCAATTTAAGTCTGAATTTGGCAATAAGGAGTTCATGGTCTGAGCCACAGTCAGCTCCTGGTCTTGTTTTTGCTGACTGTATAGAGCTTCTCCATCTTTGGCTGCAAAGAATATAATCAATCTGATTTTGGTGTTGACCATCTGGTGATGTCCATGTATAGAGTCCTCTCTTGTGTTGTTGGAAGAGGGTGTTTGTTATGACCAGTGCATTTTCTTGGCAAAACTCTATTAGTCTTTGCCCTGCTTCATTCCGTATTCCAAGGCCAAATTTGCCTGTCACTCCAGGTGTTTCTTGACTTCCTACTTTTGCATTTCAGTCCCCTATAATGAAAAAGACATCTTTTTTGGGTGTTAGTTCTAAAAGGTCTTGTAGGTCTTCATAGAACCGTTCAACTTCAGCTTCTTCAGCGTTACTGGTTGGCGCATAGACTTGGATTAATGTGATATTGAATGGTTTGCCATGGAAATGAACAGAGATCATTCTGTCGTTTTTGAGATTGCATCCAAGTACTGCAATTCGGACTCTTTTGTTGACCATGATGGCTACTCCATTTCTTCTGAGGGATTCCTGCCCGCAGTAGTAGATATAATGGTCATCTGAGTTAAATTCACCCATTCCAGTCCATTTCAGTTCGCTGATTTCTAGAATGTTGACATTCACTCTTGCCATCTCTTGTTTGACCACTTCCAATTTGCCTTGATTCATGGACCTGACATTCCAGGTTCCTATGCAATATTGCTCTTTACAGCATCGGACCTTGCTTCTATCACCAGTCATATCCACAGCTGGGTATTCTTGTTGCTTTGGCTCCATCCCTTCATTCTTTCTGGAGTTATTTCTCCACTAATCTCCAGTAGCATATTGGGCACCTACTGACCTGGGGAGTTTCTCTTTCAGTATCCTATCATTTTGCCTTTTCATACTGTTCATGGGGTTCTCAAGGCAAGAATACTGAAGTGGTTTGCCATTCCCTTCTCCAGTGGACCACATTCTGTCAGATCTCTCCACCATGACCCGCCCATCTTGGGTTGCCCCACGGGCATGGCTTAGTTTCATTGAGTTAGACAAGGCTGTGGTCCTAGTGTGATTAGACTGACTAGTTTTCTGTGAGTATGGTTTCAGTGTGTCTGCCCTCTGATGCCCTCTTGCAACACCTACTGTGTTACTTGGGTTTCTCTTACCTTGGGCGTGGGGTCTCTCTTCACGGCTGCTCCAGCAAAGTGTAGCCGCTGCTCCTTACCTTGGATGAGGGGTATCTCCCTTCCTGATCTTCAACGTGGGATAGCTCCTCTAGGCCCTCCTGCGCCCGCGCAGCCTCGGCTCCTTGGTATCTCTAATATTCTTTAAAAGATCTCTGCTGGAGCCAGCCAGCAAAGTCGATCAGGTCCCGAGAACGTGCACGACGCGACTGAGAAAGAATACTACAGCAAAAGAATACTACAGCAAAGATGGGGTCGAGAGGATCAGACACGTCTCCACGAAGGGAAGCGGTCTGACCACGACTTTATTTATACAGGAGAGCGTGAGAAAGACAAGACAGTTAACATTTTTCTTGGTTGACCTATACATCTTATAAAAAGTCACAAGAAATCTTGAGAGCATGGGAATGGCACCCTGTTATTATTTCTTACACCAGATAACATTTCCCTGTGCGTGAGAAGTTTGTCCAGAACTCCAGGTGTCTGCAGTAAATAATCGCCTAATCTCTGGGGTGGCGGGACAGAGAGCTATGTTTGCAATCAAACCCTCAAGGACTGAGGCAGCTCCCAGAGCTGTGTCCTTTAGATAAAGGACCCCATTCTCATGGGCAGCTCCCCGCAGATCTCTAGTCTTTCCCATTCTATTGTTTTCTTCTATTTCTTTACATTGATCTCTGAGGAAGGATTCTTATCTCTCCTTGCTATTCTTTGGAATTCTGCATTCAAATGGGTCCTTCAAATGGTTCCTAAGGCACAGGAGTGGCGGCTGCGATGGCGCAGGAGCGGCGGAGAGGAACTACCCCATGTCCAAGGTAATGAGCAGCAGCTGTGCTTTGCTGGAGCAGCCGTGAAGAGAGACCCCACGTCCAAGGTAAAAGAAACCCCGGTAAGACGGTAGGCGCTAAGAGAGGGCATCAGAGGGCAGAGAGACTGAAACCACAATCACAGACAACTAGCCAATCTGATCACATGGACCACAGCCTTGTCTAATTCAATGAAACTAAGCCATGCCGTGTGGGGCCACCCAAGTCGGGCGGGTCATGGTGGAAAGGTCTGACAGAATGTGGTCCACTGGAGAAGGGAATAGCAAACCACTTCAGTATTCTTGCCTTGAGAACCCCATGAACAGTAGGAAAAGGCAAAAAGATAGGACACTGAAAGATGAACTCCCCAGGCCAGTAGGTGCCCAATATGCTACTAGAGATCAGTGGAGAAATAACTCCAGAAAGAACGAAGGGATGGAGCCAAAGCAAAAACAACACCCAGTTGTGGATGGGACTGGTGACAGAAGCAAGGTTTGATGCTGTAAAGAGCAATATTGCCTAGGAACCTGGAATGTTAGGTCCATGAATCAAAGAAAATTGGAAGTGCTCAAACAGGAGATAGCAAGAGTGAACATCAACATTCTAGGAATCAGCAAACTAAGATGGACTGGAATGGGTGTATTTAACTCAGATGACCTTTATATCTACTACTGCGGGCAGGAATCCCTCAGAAGAAATGGAGTAGCCATCATAGTCAACAAAAGAGTCCGAAATGCAGCACTTGGATGCAGTCTCAGAAACGACAGAATGATCTCTGTTCGTTTCCAAGGCAAACCATTCAATATCACAGTAATCCAAGTCTATGCCCTGACCAGTAATGCTCAAGAAGCTGAAGTTGAACGATTCTATGAAGACCTACAAGACCTTTTAGAACTAACACCCAAAAAAGATGTCTTTTTCATTATAGGGGACTAGAATGCAAAAGTTAAAGAAGGCAATGGCACCCCACTCCAGTACTCTTACCTGGAAAATCCCAGGGACAGGGGAGCCTGGTGGGCTGCCGTCTATGGGGTCGCTAAGAATCGGACACGACTGAGTGGCTTCACTTTCACTTTTCACTTTCATGCATTGGAGAAGGAAATGGCAACCTACTCCAGTGTTCTTGCCTGGAGAATCCCAGGGACAAGGGAGCCTGGTGGGCTGCCGTCTACGGGGTGGCACAGAGTCGGATACGACTGAAGTGACTGGAGTAACAGGCAAATTTGGCCTTGGAGTACAGAATGAAGCAGGGCAATGGCTCAGAGTTCTGCCAAGAGAATGCACTGGTCATAGCAAACACCCTCCTCCAACACCACAAGAGAAAACTCTACACATGGACATCACCATATGGTTGACACCAAAATCAGAGTGATTATATTCTTTGCAGCCAAAGATGGAGAAGCTCTATACAGTCAGCAAAAACAAGACTGGGAGCTGACCGTGGCTCATATCATGAACTCCTTATTACCAAATTCAGACTTAAATTGAAGAAAGTAGGGAAAACCACTAGACCATTCAGGTATGCCCTAAATCAAATCCCTATGATTATACAGTGGAAGTGAGAAATAGATTTAAGGGACTAGATCTGATAGACAGAGTGCCTGATGAACTATGGACGGAGGTTCGTGACATTGTACAGGAGACAGGGATTAAGACCATCCCCAAGAAAAATAAATGCAAAAAAGCAAAATGGCTGTCTGAGGAGGCCTTACAAATAGCTGTGAAAAGAAGAGAAGCAAAAAGCAAAGGAAAAGATATACCCATTCATCTATACTTTCCTAATATTTAAAATGGTATGGTTTTCTAATGTCTTTGGTAGGCAAAATAAAAGTTTCAACTTTAGGCCTGTTCCCAAAAGTACTCAGAATTCTGTTGCTGCTGCTGCTGCTAAGTCGCTTCAGTTGTGTCTGACTCTGTGCGACCCCATAGATGGCAGCCCACCAGGCTCCCCCATCCCTGGGATTCTCCTGGCAAGAACAGTGGAGTGGGTTGCCATTTCCTTCTCCAATGCATGAAAGTGAGAAGTGAAAGTGAAGTTGCACAGTCGTGTTCAACTCTTCACGACACCATGGACTTCAGTCTACCAGGCTCCTCCATCCGTGGGATTATCCAGGCAAGAGTACTGGAGTGGGGTGCCATCGCCTTCTCCATCTGAGAATTCTACTAGTCTATAAAATGAAGCATTTTCAGAAAACGTATTCTCCTCTTTCGGCTCCTGAGAAAATTAGTTCTGTATACCCTGGTGGCTCAGACGGCAAAGCGTCTGCCTACAATGCAGGAGACCCGGGTTTGATCCCTGGGTCTGGAAGATCCCCTGGAGAAGGAAATGGCAACCCACTCCAGTATTCTTACCTGGAAAATCCCATGGACAGAGGAGCTTGGTTGGCTACTGTCCATGGGGTCGCAAAGAGTTGGACACAACTGAGTGACTTCACTATCACTATCGCTATACATACTGTTCATACTGTTCATGGGGTTCTCAAGGCAAGAATACTGAAGTGGTTTGCCATTCCCTTCTCCAGTGGACCACATTCTGTCACCTACTGACCTGGGGAGTTTCTCTTTCAGTATCCTATCATTTTGCCTCAAATTTGGAAAACTCAGCAGTGGCCACAGGACTGGAAAAGGTCAGTTTTCATTCCAATCCCAAAGAAAGGCAATGCCAAAGAATGCTCAAACTACCGCACAATTGCACTCATCTCACATGCTAGTAAAGTAATGCTCAAGGTTCTCCAAGCCAGGCTTCAGCAATATGTGAACCGTGAACTTCCTGATGTTCAAGCTGGTTTTAGAAAAGGCAGAGGAACCAGAGATCAAATTGCCAACATTCGCTGGATCATGGAAAAAGCAAGAGAGTTCCAGAAAAACATCTATTTCTGCTTTATTGACTATGCCAAAGCCTTTGACTGTGTGGATCACAATAAACTGTGGGAAATTCTGAAAGAGATGGGAATACCAGACCACCTGATCTGCCTCTTGAGAAATTTGTATGCAGGTCAGGAAGCAACAGCTAGAACTGGACATGGAACAACAGACTGGTTCCAAATAGGAAAAGGAGTACGTCAAGGTTGTATATTGTCACCCTTTTTATTTAACTTCTATGCAGAGTACATCATGAGAAACACTGGACTGGAAGAAACACAAGCTGAACCAAGATTGCCGGGAGAAATATCAATAACCTCAGATATGCAGATGACACCACCCTTATGGCAGAAAGTGAAGAGGAACTAAAAAGCCTCTTGATGAAAGTGAAAGAGAGTGAAAAAGTTGGCTTAATGCTCAACATTCAGAAAACGAAGATCATGGCATCCGGTCCCATCACTTCATGGGAAATAGATGGGGAAACAGTGGAAACAGTGTCAGACTTAATTTTTCTGGGCTCTAAAATCACTGCAGATGGTTACTGCAGCCATGAAATTAAAAGACGCTTACTCCTTGGAAGGAAAGTTATGACCAACCTAGATAGCATATTGAAAAGCAGAGACATTACTTTGCCAACAAAGGTTCGTCTAGTCAAGGCTATGGTTTTTCCTGTGGTCATGTATGGATGTGAGAGTCGGACTGTGAAGAAGGCTGAGCGCTGAAGAATTGATGCTTTTGAACTGTGGTGTTGGAGAAGACTCTTGAGAGTCCCTTGGACTGCAAGGAGATCCAACCAGTCCATTCTGAAGGAGATCAGCCTGGGATTTCTTTGGAAGGATTGATGCTAAAGCTGAAACTCCAGTACTTTGGCCACCTCATGCGAAGAGTTGACTCATTGGAAAAGACTCTGATGCTGGGAGGGATTGGGGGCAGGAGGAGAAGGGGACGACGGAGGATGAGATGGCTGGATGGCATCACTGACTCGATGGACATGAGTCTGAGTGAACTCCGGGAGTTGGTGATGGACAGGGAGGCCTGGTGTGCTGTGATTCATGGGGTCGCAAAGAGTCGGAGACGACTGAGCGCCTTATCTGAACAGTATACAGTACCAACGAGGCTGAACTACATTTCCCATAATGCCTCAGACCCGGAAGGAAGTGAGACTCGACCTTCCTGTGATTCCTTATAGACCGGAAGCCAGGGCCTTAGTTCTCTTTCCCATCTTGCAAGGTAAGAATGGTGGTATGTCTCTTCACGGCTAGATTTCAAGTTCCCAATCCTTCGCCATCCTAGCCGAGAGGGTATCAAGTCGACATCTGCAGGAGTCAGACACGCTCGGGGCCTACTGAGAAGCCTCCCAGACGCTTCATTTCTCTCTCTTGGGTTTACGGTAGGGCACG
The DNA here is from genome assembly GCF_003369695.1 of Bos indicus x Bos taurus. NCBI lineage: Eukaryota > Metazoa > Chordata > Mammalia > Artiodactyla > Bovidae > Bos > Bos indicus x Bos taurus. Next base: position 10,969,747 of record NC_040092.1, on the reverse strand, counting down.
AAGAGGGTGAGCTGAAAGGTTGTAGAGGCTCCAGTTGCTCGCCACCCTCCTGGACTGGGGAAACAGGGCCCTTCCAGGGATTCGTAGCGGACTAGTGGGGCCGCAGGGACTAGAGCGGCGGCGCGCGCTCCGGAATCCCCAATCTGGGTTCCAGAATACGCAACCTAGTTTGTCTCTGCCACGTTGTGGATTTGAGGCTGAGGCCAAATGCTGCTTTCCCCTCTTGCCCAGTCCGAGGGCCGGAAGTCGGCTCCGGGGCTTTGCGGTTTTTTTCTCTCTGGGCTTAGTTTGGACTTAGTGTGTGTGTGTCTTCGCCTTCTAAACCGAATTTCTTGAATGAGGCAGTCTGGTAAGAACAAAAGCCCTGAAAGCGAGCGATTTCAAGTTGCAGTCTCGCTGTTTCCTGGCTTTGGAAATTGTTTTGGCCTGTGCCTAGAATTTTTAATTTGCAAAATAGAAATAATGGAATAAGGACCTGTGACATCACAATATGCAGCAAACACTTAACGGGCGTGAGGTGTCTTCGGCTCGTCGAAGAGGTTATAGTGTATTGGGGGGGACAACCTAAAAATTAAACCATTATGGATGTTGTTGCAAAGGTGGGGGGATTAGGAGGAAGGCCTGTATTTTATAGTGGGAAGAATGAAAAGGACATTTTAGCTACTTGGAGGATGAGAACTTGTGGTTTGGGAGGCCTGTTAGTGTATAGCTATGGGATAACTGGTGAAATGCCTTTAAAAAAAAAAAATACACGTGTTGGTAGATGGCGGGTGAAAAGGCTGAGAAGCCAGATACTAAGGAGAAAAAACCTGAAGCCAAGAAGGCTGATGCTGGCAAGAAGGCTAAAAAGGTGGAAAAGGTGAAGAAAGTTAAGAAGGGGAAGCCCCACTGCAGCCGAAATCCTGTCCTGGTCAGAGGAATTGGCAGATATTCCCGATCAGCCATGTACTCCAGAAAGGCCTTGTACAAGAGAAAGTATTCAGCAGCTAAATCCAAGGTAAGGGATGAGGGGAACTCATTGGGCATTCTCTTAAGCTTAAAATGTTTGTCTGCCTCTGACTGTGATGTGTTTGTCTCCTCATAGGTCGAAAAGAAAAAGAAGGTTCGTGTTCTTGCTACTGTCACAAAACCAGTTGGTGGAGACAAGAATGGTGGTACCCGAGTGGTCAAACTTCGCAAAATGGTAAGATTTGGAGATCTTTAGTTGGGTGTTGAGTTGTATCCTGTGAGGATTTTTGTGTGTGCTCAAGGTTCTGGAAGTTTGTGTTTACCAGAGGATTACTAATGGAGGATAGTGAGTTTGGGGTTTACGATTTGGTTTTATTACTTACTATTCTTCAGTAGAGTTACTTTTCTGCGGTTTTGTTTCTTACAATACTGAAATAGTTTCACCTCTTGGGGTTGTGACATCTACCCTGCACAGAGCCTAGAAATGCGGCCAGACCTAAAGAACATTTGTCCACTAAAGCTGTGTTTCTTGGCCCCTCTTGACCATGCACAAGACCCAACAGTTTCTCTGTGAAAAAGAAAGGTTTGCTCTGATTTCCATTATGGGACTATTCCCAGATGTATTTCACTCTGCACAGTTGAATATTACTGCACAAGAGCAAAAATGGCACTTTGATTTCTTCTTATCAAAGGTTTTGTGAGCTGATTTTTTTGTTAGCCATTCATGTTTGTGGTAAAAGCAAAAAAATGTCCACTAAAATGATAGAAGTAGATTATTGTGAGTTACTTGTCATAGGGTCTGTTACTTGTCTGTGGGGTCTTATTTTTATAATAAATGAACTGGCAGTCTTGATCTAAGCTAGTATCTTTGGTTCTATACAGTTTGTTTTTCTTTGTGAATGATGTGGGAGTCATGCATGTTGGTGTGATGTGTATGGACATATTTTAATTGGAAAACAAGCCTTGCTTTTTTTCATAGCATACAGAACGTGTCAGGCCTTTGTTTTCTGAAATGTAGTTTACAGCAGAGTCAGAAACCTTAGAAAAGATTGAGAATGACTGCTACACGACAGTGCATAAGCCATGTAATACACTAAAGTTTGGTTTGATCCCAAATTTACTTGCTGGATCTTTCCCTTTGCTTGAAGACACAGCTCTTTCAGTTTCTACCCTGTGTTTTTGCATGAAAAGCTAATAAAGCAGCACTGACCTTTTCTACTTTTAAAATCTTAGAAGTGAAATGCAATAGTGTAAATAAAGTGTTTCAAGTAACTGAAAGACTGTAGTAAAGGTTTTACCTACTCCAGAACCAGCTCTACTGACTTGATTAGCTTACTTTAATAAGTTGGACCTGTGGGCTTTCTCCAGCCTAGGTATTACCCTACTGAAGATGTGCCTCGAAAACTGTTGAGTCATGGCAAAAAACCCTTCAGTAAGCATGTGAGGAAGCTGCGTGCCAGCATCACTCCTGGGACCATCCTGATCATCCTCACTGGGCGCCACAGAGGCAAGGTGAGTTCAGCTGCCTGGAGTTACTGCGTCCGAATACGTTTGCACTTTGGATAGGATTGGTTTACCTGTGTTAACTGCATCTAGCAGCAGGAGGTCCCATGGGAGAAATGGGATGCTCCATAACAGAACCAACAATCCAGTCCCGAGCATAATGTGTCTAGTCTATAACAGATAATTGATTACCTTTTCCTGTCTTTGGTAATACTAGTTGCAAATAATTCAGGTGTCCCTGTACTCAAAAAATATGTTTGAGTTACTTCCTTAGAATGGAATTGCAGGGATAGAATTAGAGTTGAAAGATATTTGTTTTTATTGTTAAAGGTGGTGGCTGCTAATTTAAATTTTTAAAAAAGGCACACTGAACTACTGCTTATATCCTAGAGTCACCCCTGTTAGTAGTTTGGTATAATTCCTTCCAGACTGTTGGATCTATACATAGGTAGAAATTTCCTTTAACAAAATTAGTCTGTGATTTGATTAATTTAGAAGTCAGGTTTTATTTGTGGAGCCATGTAGCATTTCTTTTTAATTTACAGAGGGTCGTTTTCCTGAAGCAGCTGGGCAGTGGCTTGCTACTTGTGACTGGTAAGAAAGTCCTTGGATTTAATATTCTCTGAAATTTTCAACTCTCCCCGTCTTCAGTTTTGTTTAGAAATAACATATGTATCACTCTTATGAGTTGAAGGTGTACAGTATGATGGTTTGATTTATTAATATATATATTGTGAAATAATTACTGCAGTAGGCAAGTTAAAAAGTTCTTTGTGATGAAAACTCTTAGAAACTACTCTCTTGAATTGCTTATTTAAATGCCTGAAGTATACATTTTGCTTAGGTGGGAACCTAAGTAGAGGTTTCAGTGCCATGAGATTCTTCAGCCTATTTCATTGCCTTGTGTATAAATGCATTCTATGGGAGCAGGTATTTAACTTTATGATATGTGGCATATCATAAAGTAATTGCCACCTATAATGCAGAGTGTTTGTCTACTAATTCCAAGGAATACTGTACAAGGCCTGTGATTGGTCTGCCACTTGGCCCCAGGATGGAGTTCCTACATAGGGGGGAGGTGAGCTGTTTACTCTAGAAAACAGTGCTCAGTTTGAATTTTTCATGAGGCACTGGTGATTTTTTTTTTTTTTTTTTTTAACCAACCTGTATGAGTAATTCTGCTCTCTCCTGGTCTGTGTAACTTTAAGATGGGAGGGGTGGTCTGGGTAACTTTTAAGGTGTAAGGGATGGGGGAAGCCTCACATCTTGAAAAAAGCCTTGATGCTGGCAGTGGAAAGCAGTTTGGAATTTCTTCAGGCCCAGAAAAAAGCTAGAACTTTTGTCAGATTTTTTTTTTCAAATCCAGTCAGGTCTTGACCATTTGCTCCTCCTTTCCCTCACTATATTGATCCTCCCCCACCCCCAGGGCCTCTATCCCTCAATCGAGTTCCTCTGCGTAGAACACACCAGAAATTTGTCATTGCCACCTCCACCAAAATCGATATCAGTGGTGTGAAAATCCCAGAACATCTCACTGACACTTACTTCAAGAAGAAGAAGCTGCGTAAACCCAGACACCAGGAGGGCGAGATCTTCGACACAGAGAGAGAGGTGAGCTTCTATTTCTGTCTTTGTCTTCGGTAACTCTGGCTCCTCTAGTTGAGAGTGAAAATAAATAAGGTTAAGAACTGTTAAAGACTGTAAATAACAAATGAGGAATATCTGGGAAATAAATAATAATAAATAGTAATGTGCTGAATTCCTAGTTGGCAGCTAGGAGTTCAACTCAGAAGCCTGAGGTTTTGGTGAAACTCTGGTGAACTACTGTTTTCCTGGGAATTATCGATCATTTATCCTTCCTTTTATATTAAAGTAGGCAAAAGGGTAAAACTTGTTATGTATTAAAGATAGGTTATATTTCACAGCTCTCCAAAGAGGATTATCAGAATTGCCTTCTGAATATCCCCAGGACTGAGTACTTGTGAAAGAGGATGTCTTCATTAATGTGGAGTTTGGTACTTGGGCTGTTTTTTTAAAATGATTTTTCTTTTTCTTTAGAAATACGAGATCACAGAGCAGCGCAAGGTCGATCAGAAAGCTGTGGACTCACAAATTCTGCGAAGAATCAAAGCTGTCCCTCAGCTCCAGGGCTACCTCCGCTCCGTGTTTGCTCTCACAAATGGAATTTATCCTCACAAAGTAGTGTTCTGAACTTCTTGCAAAGAACCTAATTAAATAACTTGTCATTTCCTTTGTGTCTTTTTTTAATCTGCCTCTAGGTGTGGTATGACTTATAGCCAACTTAATGGGACATTAGCCTCTACTAAATTTTAAGGAGTGGGATTGGGGGCTGTAAACTGCAGAGGAGTCTCCTCTTCAGATAAGCATTCTTAGCTTCCTTAGTGTCTTTTCAGCTTTTTCACCAGGCACGTACCAATACAAAATAGTGGGATTTCCCCAGTCATCACTGAATGAGTCTGTACTAACTACATGGATAAGAGCTGGGCTTTTCAGCTTGCGACTTTCCCTTCTTTCCAGTTTCTTGTATGCTTAGTTTCTTAAAGCGTATATAATAAATTAGTGTAATTAGATACTCTTCTCCCTTGAGTACAGTACATGCTATTACACAAATAAGTGTGTTTTGATTATTCCATAGGAAGTGCTCATCTTTACTGCTGCATAGTGTAAACTTGGCGTTCTGTGGATATTTGGGTTTCTAGCATTTTAATTAAATAGGTTTCCACTGCTATGTAAAAGAGTATTCCTCTGAAACCTTTTGTAAGCTAAAATGGCATAAAGTAAAATTACCTTATGACATATCTTGCTAACAGGTATAAAATGATATAAAACACAGGTGCTCACAGTTCAGAGCAATGGTTCTAAAGTGCTAAATGCAGTTCCCAGGAAAGGAGCTTGGCAATGTCATTCCCACAGCCTAGACACACTGCCTCTATAATGGCTCTGCAAGACAGCTGTTTTTCCCCACTTTTTTTTGGTTAAAGTAGACTCAGCAGTGGGTGCCTGAGTGTTACAGTCTGAAATATGCATATAGATGAGCAAGTACCAGGAAAAGTTGGCTCAGTCAAAGAACTTAAGCCATTGTGGTTGTGCTCGTTTGTGTCCGACTCAGTTGTGTCAGTTTGTGTCTCACCCATGGACTGTTGCCTGCCAAAGTCCTCTGTCCATGGGATTTTCTAGGCAAGAACACGAGTGGTTGCCAATTCCTGATCCAGGGATCGAATCCACGTCTCCCACATTGCCGGCAGATCCACTGAGCCACCTGGGAAGCCTTAGGCAGTTCTGGTAAATGATGCCAAAGTACACTACCCTCCATGAAGGTTGTACCAATTTGTGAGTGCCCATTACCTTACAGACTCACTAAATGAAGTAGTCGGACTTCAGTTTTTAGCAATAGGTGAAAAATGACAAGATGTTAGATTTTGGGATTTTTTTGATGACAAGGTGGTGGTGGTTTTTTGTTGAACCAAGGACTGAGCCTGGGCCCCCTGCCATGGGAACGAGAAGTCTTAGCCACTGCACTACCAGGGAAGTCCGTTCATCTATTAAGATTTATGAAGTATGTTTTAATACTTCATGTGGATTTGTTTGAACATTGATGCGCTGTTTATGAAAGAAATGGCAGAATATTCAAGAGAGCAACATAAGAATCTTGAAATAACCATAAATATGCAAAAAAAAGTCATGTGGAGAAAATGTTCTCATTTTATTTATATGTAATGTGATTATAAAAATCGCCACAAGAAATTTTTACATACATTAAAGGCAGTGTGAGTTTTTCCTTTTTTGGTTTCCAAAAAAGCTCTTTATGGTCTTAAATTATTAGCAATAAAGAGTTTTTTGTTCATGTGAGTTATGTCTGTTGATAATATACCATATTAAGACCAAATAATTATTAAAATACTTGTATTTAAATGACAAACCATTCCATGTTAATGCAATATTTTTGTGAAAAATTTCCAAAACAAAAATGGCATTGTTTCATGGTTTTGCAAATTTCTTAGCTTCTGGCTTTATGGAAGACAGCTGGCTTCTCATGCTTGCTTCTACTTTGAGTCTGTTGCTGTGTCAAATGTGTCCCACACCCTCTGGACACTTCATTTTACACTTACCAGAGAATGAATGTGAACACAGCGTCTCAGTAGCAACATGGCAAATGGCTTTCACTTCACAGATTGGTTTTATTTATTTATTTTTTTCACAGATTGATTTTAAAATCTCGGACACCGAGGATTCCCAAATCATAGCTAATACCACTCTATCCTTTGCAATGTTCCAGATTCTTTGATATTTCATTTTTGGTTTTTTTTTTAATACATTTTTTGCCATCCTGCACAGCATGTGGGATTTTGGTTCCTTGACAAGGAATCAATCGAACCGACACCCCTTGCAATGGAAGCTCGGAGTCTTAACCACTGGACCAGCAGCAAAGTCCCCAGTATTTCCGTCTCTGAGATGTCCTCCCTTTCCGTCCATCTGCTTCCTGTAGCTCTGGTGCATCCGTGCAGTGCTTAGGGCAGGACTGCTTGTAGAGAACGAGGCTGGGAACCCTGTGTCTGAGATCCTGCTTCCTTAGCATCCAAACACCTCTTGTTTAGTTTTTCTGTTGCTGCTGTAATAAGTTACCACAAAGTCTGTGACAAGTACATTCTCTTAGAGTTCTGGAGGTCAGAAGTCGTAAACCAGTTTCAGTGGGCTAGTGTCAAGCCTATGGTGGTGAATGTGCATCCATCTCCCATGACTTGGGATCCCTTCCTTCCGGGTGCTCCAGCCCAGGTTCTTGGCGTCATATCACCTTCCTCTGACCCTCGATCTCTTAAAAAAGACCAGTGTGATTACATCCTAACTGGAAAATCCAGGGTATCTCCTTGTGGAGATAGTTTCTCCACTCACAACACTTCTGACACCAAAATGTGTGGATTTTCCCACACCAAGCCATTCTCCAGTTCTCCACAGATACCAGCTGAAGGTCCTACAGTCCTGTTCTGACACTTAACTACTTGGAATTAGCATGGACCCAAAGATTAAGGCTCAGTCCCACAAGACTGCCCCTCATGTCAGATACCAATCACAAGTACTGGGTCCCTGGGTCACCCACACTACTGTCTGAGCTACAAATAGAGGATTCTTACAAATCCATCCTAAGCTTTGATAGTTTGCTATAATGGCTCTGAGAACTCAGAGGAACACTTCACTTCGATTCACCAGTTTGCGATAAAAGGTACAACTCAGGAACAGCCAAATGGAAGCCATAAATGGAGCAAGGTAAGTAAGGGTGGTGCTGGGAGCACTGTACCCTCTCTGGGTATACTATTTCCCGCACCTCTTGATGTGTTCATCAATCAAGAAGCTCATCAAATCTTATTCAAGAGTTTTATATAGAGCTTGATCACTAGCACTACCACCACTTGCCTGCCTTTCCTTAAGTCTGGGTTGAGCTGAAATTTCCAGCCTTCTTATCCCTTGGTCTTTCTGGTGACCATCCCTATCCTGAGGCTGGGGTCTGACCCTAAGTCAACTCATTACCTTGGATGTGGTCAAAAAGGGGCTTCCCTGGTGGCTCAGATGGTAAAGAATCCACCTGCAATGTGGGAGACCTGGGGTCAATCCCTGGGTTGGGGAGATCCCCTGGAGAAGGAAATGGCTACCCACTCCAGTATTCTGGCCAGGAAAATTCCATGGACAGAGGAGGCTGGCAGGCCCTAATCCATGGTGTCACAAGAGTAATCAAAAAGAGCTCCTTACAAATAACAAAAGATACTCCCATCTCTCAGGAAATTGCATGGGCTTTAGGAGCTCTGTGCCAGGGACCCAGGACAAAGACCAAATATATTTTTGTGTTATACTGCCTTCCGTATCTTCAGATCTTTCTTAAAAAACGTTTATTTATTTGGTTGCATCATGTCTTAGTTGCAGCACATGAGATCTTTCCAGTGTAGGCTTCTGCTTGTGGCTCGTGGGCTTAGTTACCCCCTGAGGCATGTGGGATCTTAGTTCCCCAACCAGGGATCTAACCCACATCTTCTACAAGGGAAGGTGGATTCTTAACCACTGGACCACCAGAGATGTCCCTCAAGATCTTTAACTTAATCACATCTGGGTCTTCCCCAGCAGTCCAGTGGTTAGGACTCTGCTTCCACTGCAGGATTGGCAGGTTTGATCCCTGGTCAGGGAACTAAGATCCTGCAAGCAAAACACTTAATCACATCTGCCAAGTACCCTTTGCCATATAAAGTAATATGCATGAAGTTGAGGGATTAAGACAGGAGACTCTTTGGGACCATTATGTAGCCTGCATCAAGCACCAAACTGGTTACGTGGGTTTGGGGAGGAATCCTACTCTAGTCCAGGGCCTGATTACCACCTTTAGCAGCCCTAAGTGTTGAACACACCCCAGTGCTATGCTCCATGTATGTAATTCAAAATAAAAACAGGATCAAAGTAAGGAAAGGCAACTGTGTTCTGAATTGCCCATAGATTGCACAAGTATAAAATTGGAATTTCCTGGGCAGAGAAGGTATGGACTACACTCAAAAACTGTTCATTGAATACAGGTCAATTGAAAATGGTATAGAGGTTCAAGTTGTAGCTTTGGAGATCCAATGGACTTGGATTTGAATTCTAACTTTGCTGCTATTCATTTACCTTTCAGGTAATCAATGTGATCCTAATGACAAAAGCTATTGTCCTGACTATGTGCCAAGCAGTTAAAGTGTATACTTTTTTTTTTTAGAATTGTATTTTAAATTAGTTATCTTATTATTTTTTTGGTTGTGGTGGGTCTTTGTTGCTCCACGCAGGCTTTCTTGTGGTGTGGTGTGGTGACTTCTCTTGTGGAGCATGCGCTCTAGGGTGCTCAGTCTCCTGTAGCTGTGGCATGTGGGATCTTCCCAGAACCAGGAATCAAGCCCTTGTCCCCTGCATTGGCAGGTGAGTTCTTATCCACTCTACCACCAGGGAAATACTAGAATTATTTTATTGTGGTAAGTTATATATAATAAAACATACCACTTTAAACATTTTAAATATACAGTTCAGTGGCACTAAGAATTTAATTTAATATATTGGGCTTCCCTGGCGGCTCAGACAGTAAAGAATCCACCTGCAATGCAGGAGATCTGAGTTTGATCCCTGGGTTGGGAAGATCCTCTGGAGGAGGGCATGGCAACCCACTCCAGTATTCTTGCCTGGAGAATCCCCATGGACAGAGGAGCCTGGTGGGCTACAGTTGATGAGGTCACAGAGTCAGACCCGACTGAGTGACTAAGCATAGTACAACACAGCACATTTAATATATATTTGTATATGTATTAATATATAGGTATTTGATTAAATATGTAAATGTTTAACATATTTTTAAATGTATTTAAGGTATACAGTCTCACAAGGGCATCTAAATTTTTATTAATAATTATTTAATTGCAGTTAAAATAGGTGGGCTTCCCAGGTGGCGCTAGTGGTAAAGGACCTGCCTGCCAATGCAGGATTTGTAAGAGACTCAGGTTCGATCCCTAGGTCAGGAAGATCCCCTGAAGGAGGAAATGGCAACCTACTCCAATATTCCTGCCTGGAGAATCCCATGGACAGGGGAACCTGGTGGGCTACAGTCCATGGGGTCACAAAGAGTTCTACACGACTGATGCGGCTTAGCACAAAATAGGTACTACTGAGAAAGTATACTGTGCAAAGAGATTGAGAAACAGGAGGACTTGTCATGTTTGGGGAGCCAAGGAATTTCTCTTAGAGGTAGCTGAGACCTGAAGGATGAATAGGAGTGTGTCAAGTGAAACAGGTGGGAAGTACAATCTAGGCCAGGGACTACCATGTGCAAAGACCCAGAGCAGGAACACCGGTACAAGGGCTAAGAACCGGGAAGAAGCCAGGGTAACTCTTCGATCAAGATTGGCTCTGGCCTAAGGAGAGTAAATCCTAAGAGTTCTCTTCACAAGGAAAAAACTTATTTTTTCATTTGTTTGTATATGGGATGAATGGATGTTCATTCATCATTGTGATAATCACTTCATGATGTAAGTCAAATCATTATGCTGTACACCTTAAACTTACACAACTGGGTGCTGTGCTTAGTTGCTCAGTTGTGTCTGACTTTGTGGCCCCATGAGCTGTGGCCCACCAGGCTCCTCCATCTATGGGATTTTCCGGGCAAGATTATTGCCATGCCCTCCTCCAGGGGATCTTCCCAACCCAAGGATCGAACTCAAGTCTCCCATATTGCAGGCAGATTCTTTACCATCTGAGCCAGCAAAGAAGCCCAAACTTATGTCAATTATATCTCAAAAACATACACACACAAAACTTGAGCAAAAACACCCTGGACAAAAAAAATAAAAAAAAAACCTTTAGGGGAACCGTCCTCATTTCTCAGATCAGGTCCCTGGCCTTCTCATCCCCTTTGGAATTACTTGTTTCAAGTCATTTTCCCATTCTAAGCTGGAGCAAGGAAAGATGCTTTTCTCCTAGAGGGGAGGAGTGCCAACCTAATACTTTGCCAGCATCAGAATACGGAATGAATGAAAAGATAAGAGTGTTTGCTTTTTTTCTTTTGAAAACTCTAGGACTGTGCCTTTTGCCCGCTTTTCCTTTGTGGGAACTAGCTTTTTAAAATTGGGGGATAATTTTTTACAATGTTGTGTTGCTTTCTGCTGTATAACAACATGAATCAGCTATATGTGTACACATATCCCCTCCCTATTGAATAAGGCCTCTGGTATCCACAAGGGGGCGAGAGAGGACGTGGCATCTTTTGGAACTCCAAGGTGCGGATTCCTCCAATGACAATTGCACTTCTTGATGCTTTTCATCAGCTTGGAGGCTCTTCCCTTGGTAACCGTAATTAAGGGAGCTCGAAGGAGAATTTCTCCCTCTGATTTTCAAATATCTTTTTCTTTCAAATTCTTTTCTCCGATGCCTCATAGACCCTCCTATGAGCTGAAGGAATTTTCCTTAAAATAAATTACAAAAAAAAAAAAAGAAGAAAACACGGCCAACCATATCATTTGGAAAAAAGATTTTGAGTAGGTGTGTGTGTTTCCTCTTTGAGACTGTGATTAGTGAGATGGAAATAATCAATCTCCCCCACATATTCTGTCGATGTGTGTGCGTATATTTCTGTAGCAGATGTAGGCATGTATTTTTCCCTTGGTGTTTTGAAAGGCCTTAAAAATTAACATGGCTGCTTTGTTTAAAGCTATTTCAAGCTCTATTAAGACTTATCAAGGACCACTTATCTCCACCCTGCAGTTGCATTTTTGTGGGCCCGGTAAGGATTACAGACTCAATTTTAAACATTCAGCTAGTGCAGGAAAGCCAGCAGAAGGGAGAGCTATTGCAAAATCCCAGAGGGGCCCCAGCTCTAGCCAAAGCCAGTGAACACCACGTCAGCAGCTGGGGCAGCGGGGAGACAGTCTCTACCAACAAGCTCTCTCTCTCCTGGGGAGATGCCTCCCAGGGGAAACTGAAGTGCAATCTACTCATGGCTTTTCTTCCTCCTTGCTCATGCTTCTTTGCTTCCAACAGAGGGTTGTCCAGACAACACCTTCTCCTTATCCTTTTCCTATCCCAAGTACCCATTCTCAAACAGAAGAGTGGAGAGGACAATTCCAAAGAAAATAAGTCATAAATCATAAACCTTTCCTTTCTATATGATTCCATGAATGGCTGTTTCCTGTATGCATGGTGTGTCTGTGTGTGTGTGTGTGTGTATGTGTGATCTTAACTAAATTTGGATTCTCTGTATCCAGGTTTCTAGCATAAAATTCTTTTGAGCAAAGACTTTTTTCATCTTGATAATCTGTTCTAGAGATTTCCAGTAAATGGTCTCTTTTTCCATAGGGCTTCTATAAATATTAATTCATCAGCTGCCTCTTCATGGTATGGTGGCAGCCATGCAATCCAGTGACTAATTAATTACTGTTGCTAAAATATTAAATAACTATTCATTATGCAGTCTAAAGACTTTCAGCTGTGGATATGTTTTCATTCATTGAAGTGAAGGGCAATACGGACTGTCCCCAACCTAGGACAGTTCGACTTACAGATTTTTCAACTTTACAGTGGTGGAAAATGGATATAGTTGATTTTGCTCAACTATAGACTAATGTAAGCATTCTGAGCACCTTTAAGGTAGTGCAAGCTAAGCTATGAAGTTCAGTGAGGCCTTCTATTTTTTATATTTTCAACTTACAATGGGTTTATCAGGACATAACCCCATCATAGGTCAAGAAAGATCTGTAATTCCTGGGCATCTTGACTCCTTATCTTGAAATATAAACAATATGAGGAGGAGAATTATTTTGAGCCACACTGCTGCTGCTAAGTCACTTCAGTCGTGTCCGACTCTGTGCAACCCCATAGACGGCAGCCCACCAGGCTCCCCCGTCCCCGGGATTCTCCAGGCAAGAACACTGGAGTGTGTTGCCATTTCCTTCTCCAATGCATGAAAGTGAAAAGTGAAAGTGAAGTCGCTGAGTCATGTCTGACTCTTCACAACCCCATGGACTGCAGCCTACCAGGCTCCTCCGTCCATGGGATTTTTCAGGCAAGAGTACTGGAGTGGGGTGCCATTGCCTTCTCCATTGAGTCACACAAGGCTATTTAGATTCCAAAACCTGAGCGTTCAAAAATTGTGATGCCAGACACAATTGAAATGACCTTTGACAGAGGAATGGATGAAGAAGATGTGGTACATATATACACAATGGAATATTACTCAGCCATTAAAAAGAATGAAATAATGCCATTTGCAGCAACATGGATAGACCCAGAGGTTGTCATACCGAATGAAGTAAGTCAGACAGAGAAGGTGGAATACTATATGACATCCCTTATATGTGGAATCTAAAAAGAAATGATACAAATGAAATTACTAGCAAAACAGAAAGAGACTCACAGACTTAGAGAATGAACTTATGGTTGCTGGGTTGAAGGGATGGTTGGGGAGTTTGGGATGAACATGTACACATTGCTGTATTTAAAATGGATAACCAACAAGAACCTACTACATAGCACTAGGAACTCTGCTCAATGTTATGTGGCAGCCTGGATGGGAGGGGAGTTTGGTATATGTATGGTTGAGTCCCTTTGCTGTTCACCTGAAACTATCACAACATTCTTAATTGGCTATACACCAATACAAAAGAAAACGTTTTTAAAAAACAAAGCTGGGATTATAGACTCAAACTAGGTTCGCATCTGAGATTTGGTGTTTGCTGTCTGTGAGATATTGATTAAAGCATCCAACTGAGCCTTGGTTTCCTAGCCGAAAATGGGGGTAATAATATCTCCATTCTGTATACCTCCCAGGATTTGATACTTGCTAGGAGCTTAACACATGCATGTGGGATAAATATCCTGAAAATGAAATTAACAATCGTTGAAAGGCACATGAGATTGTTACAGTGCAATGCATATGAATTGCTTATTTGGGAGGGAGGCAGAAGAGAATGGAGCCAGTCAGGGGTTCAAATCTCAATTCTGCCAAATTCTAGGTGGGTGCAAGTCACTTAATTCTGAGCTTCAGTTCCTTGTAAAATGTAAGAATACTCAGAAGGATAGTATGATAGAAATATGAGTGGAGGTACCTCCATTCCTAGATGTTCAATAGATTTTGTTTTTTGCTTTTATCAAAAGTAATGCAAGCTTGAGAAAGAAAATTTGGAAAACATTGCAAAGCACAAACCACTCATCTCCCAGTCAATGCACTGCTGTAAATGTAGTGCATCTCCTGTAAATGCATTGCTGAAATTTACCAAAATATTGTCAGACATGATACTTTCCCTGTCTTTACATCTACAGTCATGCATGCATGTAATTTTAAAAATGCAGTCTTACAGCAAGCACAATTAAATTTCAAAATTTCTTTACTACTTTAGCCTGATTTTTTCCATTTACCAATACATCATCAACATTCACTTGTATTAATATTCTTCATAAGCATTATTCTGAATGGCATCATAATATTCCATGTTTCAGATATACCATTATAATAGTTAACCAGTCCCACACTGTTGGGTATTTAATCTGACTATAATTTTTCCTCTTATAAACAATACTGAGCTGCACATCCCTGTGTGTTCAACCTGGACTGTGAGTCTGATAATTTCCTTCAGACAACTTCCTCAAAGTTGAATTGCTGGATCAAAAAGTTTGCTCTTTAATGCTCTCATTCGTTCGTTCTTTATGAAAACTTTTATTTTTTAGAGCAGTTTTAGGTTCACAAAAAAAACTGAGGATGCAGAAATATCAGACATACTCCCTGCTCCAATGCATGCATAATCTCTCCCATTTTCACATGCCCCACCATGTGATACATTTGTCACAACTGATGAACCGAACTGACACATCATAATGCCTAAAGTCCATATTTGACATTGTGGCTCCCTCTTGGTGTAGTATATTCTATGATTTTGAAAAAATGTATAATTTCATGTATACATCATTATTGTATTATACAGAGTACTATTCACTGCCCTGAAAATTTCTGTGCTCTGCCTTTCTGCATCCCTCCCTTTCTGCATCCACTAGCTACCAGTGATCTTTTTATCATCTCCATAGTTTAGTCTTTTCCAAAATATGATATAGTTGGAATAATACAGTGTATTGTCTTCTCATGGTTTGGTAGTCATTTCTTCTTTGTGCTGAATAATATTCCATTGTCCAGATGTACCACAGTTTATCTATCCATTCACTTCCTGAAGGGCATCTTGGTTTGGCAATTATGAATAAAGCTGCTATAAACTTCCCTATGCAGATTTTTAAAATTTTAAATTTATTTTAATTGGAGGATAATTGCTTTACAATGTTATATTGGTTTCTGCCATACACCAACATGAATCAGCGATAGGTATACATATTTAGCCTCCCTCTTGACTCTCCCTTCTACATCCCACCCTTCTAGACTGTCACAGAGCAGCTGATTTGGGCTCCCTGCCTCATACAGCAAGTTTCCACTGGCTATCTAATTTTACATATGGTAATGCATACGTTTCAGTGCTACTTTCTCAGTTTGTCCCATCCCCTCCTCCCGCCACTGTGTCCACAGGTTGTTCTCTATGTCTGTGTCTCCACTGCTGCCCTTCAAATAGGTTCATCAGTACCATTTTTCTAGATTTCACATATATGGTTAACACACAGTCCTTGTTTTTCTGACTTACTTCACTGTGTGTAATAGGCTCTAGGTTCATCCACCTCATTATAACTGACTCAAATGCATTCCTTTTTATGGGCTGAGTAATATTCCATTGCATATATGTACCACAACTTCTTTATCCATTCATGTATGGATGGACATCTAGGCCTGTGCAAGTATTTTGGTGGACATATGCATTCAAGTCCTTTGATACCAAAGACTGCTTTTTTTTTTGAAGTATAAAAGCAATACAAAGATCATCTTACTTCAGCCATTCCAGGCTAGTTCTGCTCTGTGTGGCAATTCATATTAACAGTTTAGTACATAGTCTCCCACACATTTTTCTCTAAACACATAGTTCTTTCCTTTCTTCTTTTAATAAAAGTGGGATGGCTGGCATATTTTTAAGGTGTATGTCAATCAGTGTTGAATAGTGATGGAATATAAGAATAATTTTAACTCCCTCTTGGAGCATTTATTAAGGGCCAGACACCAGACATTGTGACCGGTGCTTTATTTTCACCAGGTTTTGAGTGCTTATTGGGTACAAGAATTTGTAGTGAATATGTAGCACCTACTGTGCGTTTCGACCAAGTGCTTATGAACAAACTGCAGCACCTACTGTGAGCCATATTTTTGCATATATCTTATTTAAACGTGCAAGCAGCCCGTGAACTTCCACGTGTCTGCCCAGGTGCCCACGGTGGGACTCGGGCCAGAGAGAGAGGGGTACACACATGAGCAGAGGGGAGGAGAGTAGAGGAAGGCTGCCCTCTTCTCCTGGAGTAATGCAGACGTAGGGCGCCCTGGAAGTGTAAGGACGTGGGAGGTCACTCTGAGGGCAAGATGCAGAAAAAGGCTAGGCGGAGCTCCAGCCAACCTGGCTGTCGCCGGGCCTTCGGTAGGTGGGCGGGGCCAGATGAGTGGGCGGAGCCGGTATTGTCCGCTCCGCGGGGCATGCTGGGAGCCCCGCCCCCAACATGGCGCCTCACTGACAGTTGGCTGCCGAGCGGCAGAGGCGGATCCTGTTCCTCAGGGCGGCGGCGGCGGCGGGGCCGGGGTCTCCGGGGCCAGGGGTGGGAGGATGGCAGCTCGGACCTCCTAGGGCGGAGCTGCACGGTCTAGGCGGCGAGCGGGGCGCTGCAGGCGGGCGCGGCGGCTGCTGCCATGGACTGGTGAACTCGGCGGCTCTTGCTCGCATCTCGCAGAGCCGAGCGGCTGCTCCTCACAGCCAACCCCTCAGCCGGGGCCATGGGCTCGTCGGCGGCCGCGGCGGCTGCGGCGGCTGCGGCCGCGGACTCCGCGCAGTGGCTCTCGGTGAAGGAGGAGACCATCTTCCTGCACGACGGGCTGATCCGGGTCACCGACCTGGCCGAGCTGCCCAGCGAGATCCTCGGGGCCCCGGAGGCCGCCGACACCGACTTAGAGGTGAGCGAGGCTGCCCCCTGGCCTCCACCATCAGATTAGCCCACCCGGCCCGCACCCCTGGGGTCGGGCCTTCTTTCCGCTTCACCCCGGACCCCGAGGGCCCCAGAAGGCTGCCCTGGCAGGTGTGTGTGTGGGTGGGCTCTGGGCAGGCAGGTGCGGGCCGCGCCGCTGGTCTGCAGACCACCCGGGGCCTCAGGCCCGCCGGGGTTTCATTTGTGGTTTCATTTTGAACATTCCGACTCCTAGCACTTTATTAGACCATCACCCGGCCCGGCCTTCACGCCCCAGAGGAGCAGCCGCCGCCTCCCGGGCCCTATCTCCCCTCCCCCACGGGCCCCTCGGTCGCACTTCCAGGGCACACCCAGGCTGCTTAGCTGCGGGGTCTTTTTAATTTTAACGCTTTACATCTCTCCCCATGTTGTTATACCCCAGTGCTGTGTGTGTGTGTGTATGTGTGTGTGCGTGTGTGTGTTGTTTATTTTTCTCGGGAGAAGGTAGTGGCAGCTGCCAGTCGGTGATGGGCATTCCAGCAACTACTGTGTGTCGTGCGGGTATTGGCACGGGGCCTTTGTCAGGGAAGCAAGCTGGCTGTGTGGACAGCGAAGGGGGATGCTGCGGCGGTCCTCAATGCTCTCTCCGCAAGGGTCATGAACGTTTTAGGCCGCAAGGCCTTTCTATGATCTCGGGGGTCGAGGAGAAGCCCAGGCTTAGAAGCCGTGGCAGGTGCAAAAGCAAATCTCAGCAGTTGTGCCGCTGGGTTTGGGGGCAGAAGGAAACCAAATATGCTGGATGGATGGGAACTTTGCACCGACTTCACTTGGTTCCGGTGTTTGCCCCGGGGTGGGAGCTGCGTTAGGATCGGTTGATCCAGGCACTGCCCCCCCCACCCCACCTCCACTTTGCGGGATGACATTTTGACGTGTAGGAAGCATCCAGTGGCACGAAATTCTTATTGTCGCAAGGAGGACTCTCAGGGGTAGGGCGCAGAGAGGCTGGCCTGTCTGTTGGCTATAAACGGAATGCGAGGAATCTTTTTGTGTTTTGCGGTTTTGCAGGCACTTTGGCTTTCAACACAACGATCATTTATAGAAACGGATTAAACCCCATTACTGTGTGTTTCTGGAAAGGGCAGTGACGGGATCCCGTTGGCGGAGACATTTGTATGTGTCTGAGATGGGAATACCGTCCTCTGTATTTTTGTGTCTGGATTCGAGGTTGAGGTTGCAGCATTTCCACTGTGAACTCCTAATGACTTATTTTACAGTCTAGCTACCAAAAAAAGGCATGTGCATATTGATAGGGAATTCCTAACATGGAATTAGAGGTTTATCATGTCTCATTTGGGCCTTTTCTATAAAAAGCAAGGTGTGTCTGAGTGTCTTATCTGCTTGAAAGCTCAAGGGGCATTATGCTATGATGGTGGAATCTTTGGATTTAATTGGCTCTCTTGTAGGTGAAATGTGGAAAGCTCTTTGTTCCTCAAGACTAAGTTCACAGATCCAAAATTTTTATATGTATGTAGTTTATTTATTTTTAGGATTAAAAAGTGTAGGCTCCATTAAAAATACGTGAAGTTGGCTTTCCTAAGATGTTTACTGTATAAATGTACTGAATATTTGCCAGGTATTTCCACAGAAGAATGATTTTAAAAGAAAGAACCTCTCTGGCCTGGAAGTTTTTTTAAAACTCTTAAACATTTTTTTGTTGTCTGACCTCTCAGAAACCAATATGTGTATGGATGATAAACACTTCTGACTATAGTCAGAACTTTTTTCATTTCTTTCCATGTGTGATACAGGCAACATAGTATCAGGAGAAGCTGCTAAGAATGTTTTGTTAGATTTGTGTTTTGTGTGGGTGTATTCACATTTATTTATTTAATAACAATAATGTTGATTAAGTATGTCATATGTGTCAAGCATTTATTAAATTCTCAAAGGGATCTTGGCTTTTTTAAAAAAGGATCCTGGTAGCTAAATATTGTTACCTGTTTTAACAGTTGTAAATATTGTATCCGTGTACAGATGAGGCAAGTAAACTGCAGAGCAGGTATACAGTTTGCTCAGGATCACATAACTGGAAAAGAGAGCCTGACATTAACTCAGCTCTATTTGGTCTCAAACATACCTGCTACTAATCATGTATGTATGATGCTCATGTTTGTAATTATTTTAAATTCAATAACTGGTTAAAGATAGGGTAATAAACAGATATCTTTATTTCCTTTCTAGTGACTTATTCTTTTTATTTTTGAGGAAGATTAGAGGTTCATTAACTTTTTAAAAACTAACTTTTGGAAACTTCCCTGGCAGTCAGTGGCCAGAGCTCTGCGCTCCTAATGTAGGGAACCCAGGTTCAGTCCTTGGTCAGAGAACTAGCTCCCACATGCCTCAACTAAGACATGGAGCAGCTAGGTAAATAAAAAACAAAACAAAACACCTAACTTTTGAAATGCTGCCACCCCTATGTAATATATTCTTCCAGGCCACACCTTCTAGTGGACACCTGGGTAAAAATGACCGATTTTTACAGGATTTTATAGTTATATACAATCTTTCAATTTGGGATTAGAAAGATGAGACTCAAACTGAGTTAAGTGATTTATGATTGGCAACTTTCATAAGACTGCACTAGCTGTAACAGTCTCAGAATTTTAGGAGGAACCTTAGAGATATTTGTTTCTCTCATTTTATTATTAAAAAAAATTTTTTAAACCAATCTCATTTTTAAAATTTATTTTTGATTGAAGGATAATTGCTTTACAGAATTTTGTTGTTTTCTGTCAAACACCAATCTCATTTTTTAAAAATGTTATTTATTTTGGACATACTGTATGGCTTGTGGGATCCTAGTTCTCTGACCAGGGATTGAACCGAGGCCCCTCAGCAGTGAGAGCACAGAGCCCTAACCATCACACGGGCAGAGAATTTCCTTCCCCTCATTTTAGAGAGAAGTTATCTGAGATAAGGAAAGGTTTTGGCTTGGAGCAAGCTAGTCCCTGATGCCGGGAAAGATTGAGGGCAGAAGGAGAAGAGGGCGTCAGAGGATGAGATGGCTGGATAGCATCACAGATGCAATGGACATGCACTTGGGCAAACTTTGGGAGATGGTGAGGGACAGGGAGGTCTGGCGTGCTGCGGTCCAGGGGGTCGCAAAGATTCGGATGCTACTGGGCGACTGAACAACAACAACATAGCTAGTTATGGCAGGGCAAATGACTAGACCCTGGCTTTCCTGTCTTTAAATTCCAGTGTTCTTTTCATCTGTAAGTGTAGCTTAAAGTTAAATGTCAATCTGAAAAAAGAACCCATCCTGAAAAGTAGATCAGCATTAACTTAGCATTTTAATTTAAGCAGTAGCAGGGCATTTGAATTAAAAAAAATTTTCTTCCCTGTGAATTCTAAACAGAAGGGTTTTTGTTGTTGTTGTTGGTTTGTTTATTTTTCAGTAAATAGTGTTTAATCAACAAATTCATTCAAGTGTTTATGGAATTTAGAGGTGAGCCGAGCCTACTGTTGTGAGGTGAGCATAGCAAGGGGTAGATAAAATCCTTGTTCTTAAAAAAGCTTTTATTTTAGTGGGGGATATAGACAGTAACCGGAGAAGGCAATGGCACCCCACTCCAGTACTCTTGCCTGGAAAATCCCATGGACGGAGGAGCCTGGTAGGCTGCAGTCCGTGGGGTCGCTAAGAGTCAGGCACACTTTTCACTTTCATGCATTGGAGAAGGAAATGGCAACCCACTCCAGTATTCTTGCCTGGAGAATCCCGGGGACAGAGGAGCCTGGTAGGAGGCCGTCTATGGGGTCGCACAGAGTCGGACACAACTGAAGCGACTTAGCAGTAGCCGCAGCATAGACAGTAACAAATATTGTTTAACGTAGGACTTGTATACATTATGTCAAATGATAAGTGCTATGGAGAAAAGTGTAGCTGGGTAAGAGGGATGGAGGGTAATGGGGATGGGGGAGGGCTCTATTTTACATGCAGTGGGCAAGAGAGGAAAGCCTGGGATGGCATTTGAGACCTGAAAGAAGTGAGAGTGTCAGTTTAATGCAGCTGTTCAGTCGTGTCCGACTCTCTGCAGCCCCATGGGCTGCAGCACGGCATGCTTCCCTGTCCATCACCAACTCCCGGAGCTTGCTCAAACTCATGTCCATCGAGTCGGTGATGCCATCCAATCATCTCATCCTCTGTCATCCCCTTCTCCTCCTGCCTTCTATCTTTCCCAGCATCAGGGTCTTTTCTAAGAAGTCAGTTCTTCACATCAGGTGGCCAAAGTTTTGGAGCTTCAGCTTCAGCATCAGTCCTTCCAGTGAATATTCAGGGTTGATTTCCTTTAGGATTGACTGGTTTGATTTTGCTGTCCAAGGGACTCTCAAGAGTCTTCCCCAACACCACAGTTCAAAAGAATCAATTCTTTGGAGCTTAGCTTTCTTTATGGTCCAACTCTCAACATCCATTCATGACTACTGGAAAAACCATAGCTTTGACCAGACAGACCTTTGTCAGCAAAGTAATGTCTCTGCTTTTTAATATGCTCTCTAGGTTGGTCATAGATTTTCTTCCAAGGAGCAAGCGTCTTTTAATTTCATGGCTGCAGTCACCATCTGCAGTGATTTTGGTGCCCCAGATAATAAAGTCTGTCACAGTTTCCATTGTTTCCCCACTATTTGCCATGAAGTGATGGCACCAGATGCCATTATCTTCATTTTGTAAATGTTGAGTTTTAAGCCAGCTTTTTCACTGTCCTCTTTCATGTTCATCAAGAGGCTCTTTAGTTCCTCTTCGCTTTCTGCCATAAGGGTGGTATCATCTGCATATCTGAGGTTATTGATATTTCTCCCAGCAGTCTTGATTCCAGCTTATGCTTCATCCAGCCCAGCATTTCACATGATGTACTTTGTATATAAGTTAAATAAACAGGGTGACAATATACAGTCTTGATGTACTCCTTTCCCAGTTTGAAACCAGTCTGTTCCATGTCCGGTTCTAACTGTTGCTTCTTGACCTGCATACAAATTTCTGAGGAGGACAGTAAGGTGGTCTGGTATTCCCATCTCTTGAAGAATTTTCCACAGTTTGTTGTGATCCACATAGTCAAAGGCTTTGGTGTAGTGAGAGTGTACCGTATAGCTAGTAGAGGAAGCACATCCCAGACAGAGAACAGCAAGAGCCAGCTCACTGAGAGGGAAGCAGCCTTAGCATCCATAGTGTGGATCTCTGAGCCCAGGAAGCAACGGGGGAGAGGAGAATGAATGATTGGATGGAGGTGGGGGCTGCAGATCAAGCAGGGCCTGGTAGATAGGAACTTTGAATCTACTCTGAGTGAATTAAAGATGCAGAGTGAAGCTCTTTCTTGGCCTTTGAAATAGCTGTTGTTTAGTCACTAAGTCCTGTCCAACTCTTTTGGGACCCCAAGAACTGTAGCCCGCCAGGCTTGTCTGTCAATGGGATTTCCCAGGGAAGAATACTGGCCTGGGGTGCCATTCCCTCCTCCAGGGGATCTTCCCAACCCAGGGATCAAACCCATGTCCTCACTGACAGGTGATTTCTTTACCACGGAGCCACCAGGGAAGCCCCTTAAAATAGCCATCTGTATTTCATTTTATATTGTTGGCAAAAAGTGAAAGCATGCAGGAAGTTATTTGTTAAGTGTTGAAATAAATATAAATATAAGAGAAATAAAAAAAAAGCAATAGCTCAAAAATGACAACTCAAATATTATTGAACTCAAAATATTTTGCATTACATTTCATAGTACATTAGTCCTTCTAAACAAAAGGGAATTTACAAGGAAAAAGCATCAGTTCTGATTCATTTCGACCCTATGGACTATAGCCTACCAGGCTCCTCCATTCATGGAATTCTCCAGGCAAGGGTACTGGAGGGCGTTGCCATTTCCTTCTCCAGAGGATCTTCTCAACCCAGGGATCGAACCCAGGTCTCAGTTTCTTTGTGGGAGTTCCAAAAGATTTCAGCCTCCTGTCACATTTTACTTTACAAACTCCAAGTGGGGACAAGCAGCATACATATGGGTGTTGGTAGAGATACTAACTGACTTGCTTAAGGTAGCCAAGATATTTTTTACTCTGTAGTTTAGATTAATTTTGAACCCAAGCATTTTGCTTAGTGTTTCTCATTTTTCATTGTGTTTGTTTATTAGGACCCCTTTCTTCATCACCTCCCCGCTCCCAACCCCCAACAACATGTAAAGACTTCAACATGTATGTTCAGGGCAGCTTTATTTGTGATTGCCAAAAACTGGAAATAATAAAAACATCCATCAACAAGTGAATGGGTAAGCAGATGTGGTACACCCGTATAATGGAATACTACTCAGCAATAAAAATGAACGAGCTGTTGATACTGACAGCATGGATTTATGCTGAGTGGAAGAACCCAGTCTTACAAGAGTGCACACTGTAAGATGTATATGACATTCTAGGGAATGTGAACTAATCTGCAGTTACAGAAAGCAAATCAGTGGTTGCCTGGGGATGGAGACAGGCAGGAAGGTTTGGGAGAAGGGATTACAAAGGTCCATGAGGAAATTTTTGGGCTGATAGTAATGTTCCCTATTTTGATTGTGATGATTTCATATTGTAAGTGTACATATGTCAAAACTCTTCAAATTGTACACTTTAAATTTGTGTAGTTTATTGTATGCCAGTTATACTTCAATAAAACAAAACCCATGGAAGCCCAGAATACTTTATTAACGGAGAAGGCAATGGCACCCCACTCCCGTACTCTTGCCTGGAAGGCTGCAGTCCATAGGGTCGCTAAGAGTCAGCCACTGACTGAGCGACTTTACTTTCCCTTTTCACTTTCATGCATTGTAGAAGGAAGTGGCAACCCACTCCAGTGTTCTTGCCTGGAGAATCCCAGGGACGGGGGAGGCTGGTGGGCTGCCGTCTATGGAGTCGCACAGAGTCGGACATGACTGAAGCGACGCAGCAGCAGCAGCAGGAAGTGAAAAAGACTAAATATCTCTTTGATTTGGTATTGTCTTGTCATATAAGGGAAGGAACATTTTGGGCTTGGAGGTGGTCAGCTGAAATAGACAAGGCTTTGAATACTTACATTACGCTCAAATAAAATCTTTGAGATGATATTTAAATTCATAAATGTTGATCTATTCTCCTAGGAGGATACTACCACCTGTTTATCCTTTGGTCAGAAATCTTTGGAAAGTGTTTATGTACTTTCAGAGAAATTCAAATTCTAGATTTGGGAGAGTTAATGAGTAAATGAATAAATTACCTTTGTTCAGCAAGAGAATTAATTATCAGGTATTTAATGAGCACTGGAATAAGAGTCACTGAATTTTGGTACAGTTCTTTCAGTTCAGCAAATGGCTCAGTGGTTCTCAGGTGAAAGAATATAAAAAGGAATGTTTACACGTGTATAACTGAGTCACTTTGCGGTGCAGCAGAAATTAGCACAACATTGTAAATCAGCTATACTTGAATAAAAAATAACATTCTCAGGCCTGGCTGGCTAGCTACGAAGTTAGGATGAAGTATCTGAAGACCTTGGGAGGTAGTATTGCCTAGAGGTTACAATCAGATTCAGAGAGTCAGACTGGGATTGAAATTCTAGCTCTGCACTCTTACTAGCTGCGTGACCTTGGGCAAGTTCAGTTACCTTTGCTCATCCCTGATTTCTTCCACTGCAACATCTCTGTCATCATTGTCACCACCTCTGCCACCAGGAGGACGACAGTGTCAGCATATTGCAGGCCAGGCTCTGTGCTAAGCACTTCCCACCCACTATCTCATTTAATCCTCACTGAAACTTTATGAGGTTGGTATTATTGTTATTTATTTTACAAATAAGGAAGCCATGGCACAGAAATGAAGTCACTTGAGGAAGGTCATACAGTTACTAGTAATGCTGAGGCTGAAATAGATCTGGCTGATTCCAGCCCAGGGTCGAGGCTTGAAAACCATTGTTAGACTGCCTAGTCATCTGTACTAGGGAGATAATAATAGGGTTAATGTAAGAATTAAATAAGAATGGATGTGATTATGTACTTACAGTGTATACATTCTCTTTGGAAGGTGCTATGTTGCTGAAGTTATTTCATGTATATTGAGTTAACTGCCTGTTGTATATGAAAGCAAAAGTATCCCATCAACATTTTTTTTTTCTAGTAGTGAATAATGGGTATTGTGCTTTTTTGGTGTGTTTATGATCCCTTTGGAATATTCTTCCTTCCCAGTTTGTTTGGAATCTGGCTGGCAGATGAGATAATAGTCTTCATTCAGTTTTCCTCGAATTGTATGCCTAGGCTTTTGCTAAATAAATCAGTTCTGATTATTATCTGTCTTCTTGACTTCCATATTGGCTATCACAATATACCACCAGGGCTACTGGGTGAATTGTCACGCACCTGTTCTTTCCTAAGTCTGGTAAGGTGCCTGTGGTGATCACTATAAAGGGACTGTCAGTTCCTGCATATACCCCATGCTGTCTTTCCCCTTTGCCCCTCTTTCTGGATTGTTTTTAACAATGGTGGTGGTGGGGTGAACACAAGGAGTGTAGTCTGCTTTGCAAGATGTTTAGTCAGTGGTTGTAGACAAATGTAAATAACAGCAGGTGATCAACTATGAGACAAATGCATAATTACTTAGAAAGGAGAGAAACCTGCAGAAATCGTGTAACTATTACTTTGATCCTGCATTTTTAGCATTTTTATGTGTTCATTATATTTTTAAAAACCAGCACATGAATACATTCTTATAAAAAATGCAGGGGAAACTGAAGTTCCTTTTGACTACCATCACTAATCCTGTCTTCATCTACTCCCCAGCTCAGTTAAGACAATGATAATTTTTTTACATACTTTTCAAGACCATTGTTGAATGTGTATGTTTGTGTGTGTGTGTATGTATACATGACACTTTTTTATTATTTTTCTTTTTTGCATGAAAGATTTGATGCTAGACATATCTTTGTATAACTCACTTCTTAAAAAAAAAAAAAACAACTCAATGGTTTGGTTTTCTATGTCTCCATATGTATATAGATCTACCACATTTTTTAAGTGCTGCACAAGACTCCAGAAATACCATAGTTTATTTAGCAGTTCCCCTGTTGACGGATGTGTTAGTTTCCTGTTGCTATGCTAACACGTTATTACAGACTTAGTGGCTTAAAACAACATGAACTTACCTATTACATTTCTGGAGATCAGAAGTCCTAAATGAGTCACCTTGAGTTAAAGTCAGGTGCTGACAGATCTGCTTCCTTTTCGAGATTCTAGGGGAGGATGCATTCCTGGGCCTTTTTCACTGTTTCTAGTGGGTGCCTGTATTCCTTGGCTTGTGGCTTCTTCCTCAAAACTTGAAAGTACATCACCCTCGTCCCTGATCGGTCATCCTACCTTCTCCTCTGACTGACTCCTTCCCTTTTACAAGGTCCCTTGTGATTACATTTAGAGCCCACCCAGATAATCCAGAGTAATTTCCCCATCTTGGGGTCCTTAATTTAATCCCATCTGCAAAATCCCTTTTGCCCTCTAAGGTCACATTCACCGGTTTGAGGGATTAGGGTACAGACATCTTGAGGGCGGTTCATTATCTGGCTTCCCACAATGAGTATTTTTTGTTTGTTTGAATTCAGTTTTTCTCTCTTTAAAACAGTCCTTCAGGGACTTCCCTGGTGGTCCAGTGGCTAAAACTCCACACTCCCAATTTAGGGGATCTGGGTTCGGTCCCTGGTCAGGGAACTAAATCCCATATGCTGATCCTAAGTGCACGACTGAGACCTGGTGCAGCCAGATAAATATTTAAACAAACATACGGAAATGATCCTTCAGTGGATATCCTTGTATGCCTGTTTGTGCACATGTGGGAGTATTTCTCTAGAGCAATTTCTGAGAAGTAGAATTGCTGAGTCACAGGTGACCATTTTAAATTAGAATAGATACTGCCAAGTTGCTCTCCAGAGTGGCTATCCCAGTTCATGCACCCAAAGAACAGGGCTTCTGATAGGCCTCTTTTCCTCACACCCTCGTAGAACATATGGATTTGCTTAAATTTATCATTTGCTTAAGCCAGTGGCTTTTGCTCCCAAAGATGAGTCCAATAGATGTAACTGGGTACCTGCACATGCGTGCCAAATCCTAGTCAGCTGAAAGAAGCCAGAATTTTCTGTGAGGTTGCCTAGCTGTTATCACTTCACTTCAGAGAACTTCTCTGGTGGCTCGATTGCCTTCACCTCCTGGCATGTACTCATGTTAGTCAGTAATCCAGTGAATACAGACTATGTCCATATATAGGCAGGCGAGAGCAACAGCTGTGTATTCTGATGGTCTGGGGATGCTGCCAGAGGCCAGCAGAGCCAGGGAGCTGCCCACCCTGGGAGGAGATGCAGTGGCCCCCAGTGAGTGTAGAGTGCGGAGTAGCTGTTAGGCAGACTGTCTGGACTCAGATTGTCTTAAATTTTTCTCTTGTACATGCCAATGTAAGGAGTAATTCTCTGTTTTTTACCCTGTATGGAAAATAATTGATAGTAAGTTCATTATATTTTTATGCTATCAAAACTTTTTTGATTATAAATAAGTAATACATGGATGTCATAGAAATTGGAGGGAGTTCTAAAGGTATAAGAGAGAAAAGAAATATCCTTTGATTGCGCTATCCAGAAATAGCCATATTAACTCACTTTTTAGTAGTTTCTTCTTAAATTCACATTTATATATATTATTGTAAATCCAAAAGATTTTTAATGTTTGGAGTGTAATTTTCTTTTTTTTTTTTTTTTTGAGTGTTATCGACAAAATTTGGTAAATTGCTAATTTGTGGTAACTTAAAAGTATGTTTCAATCAACTATACTTCAGTAAAAAATAAAATTAAAAAAGGAAAAGCACCAACAACAACGAAGTGTGTTTCTGCAACCCATTGTTATTAGCAGTTATAATTGAAGGAGATTTTTATTTAATACAGTGCTATATGATTCCTCTCCCAGTAATGTTGAATATTTGTGTGGAGCTTTGAGTTTATGAAGTGCTATTAAAGCACAATTGTAGAATAATTAATTAATGTTCCATGATGGGACACTTTAAAGTGGACACACTTGAATCCCTGGTGTTTCTACTGAAACCTGCAGTTGACTGAATTATTAGGTCAGAGCACAGTGTGTAGCAATTTTAGATTAACAATAAAGAGATATGGTATTTGCAGACTATTTTATGCAAATTGTAGGTTTAGCAACCCTAATAACTACAGATTCATGGTTCAAGTAGTGGTTTTATACCAACAAAATATCAATATGAACTTTCAACTTGTATTTGTAATGGACCTTTTCTGGGTTTTCTTTATTTTCTTTGAGCTCTGTAGTTTGCATGACTGATTTCAAATGAACAAGGTCTAATATAAAAGGTATAGCTATTTATAGGACAGATAGAAAATCTGGACCTCCTATCTTTAGATATATTTGCTTTTCTTACTTGTGAGATAAAATCATTAAGAATGTTAAAGGAGAATCTGTGTCAGCATATTTTTATCAAAACAGTGGCCTCTAACAGAATAAATACCTTCTTTAGTTCTTGATATGAATTCTTTCCTGATTATCCAGTTGTGGTGTGGCTGAAAGACAACTACTGGTTTATTTAATCTGAAAAGGAGCAAAATATGTGATAGAAAGGTAAATATACATTTGGGGAACTTTGAAGGAAGTTTTTTTTTTTTTGATGAGCTTATAATAAAAGTTTGCTTTCCCTTAGGGGAAAGGGATTCTGAACATGAATAGAATTCGATGGGGGAGGGGGGGAGTCCCATGAACTTGTATGGGGAAAATTATATCTTTATTTACTACTACCTTTAGCTAGAACTCAGCATTTCCTTCATTTTTAAATTTAATTTTTAATTGGAGGATGATTGCTGTACAATGTTGTGTTGGTTTTTGCCGTACAACAACGTGAACCAGTCATAACTATAACTATATATATACATATGTATATGTGTGTGTGTGTGTGTGTATATATCTCCCCTTCCTCTGAAGCCTCCCTCCCACCCACTTCCCCAGCATTTCCTTCGGTTATGAGTGGAGTCAACAAACCCTAGTATTGGCAGTACCTGTGACCTTGTAACCAGTTGTTGTTTAGTCACTCAGTCGTGTCCGACTCTGTGACCCCGCCAGGCTCCTCTGTCCATGGAATTCTCCAGGCAAGAATACTGGAGTGGGTTGCCATTTTCTTCTCCAGGGGATCTTCCCAATCCAGGGATTGAACCTGAGTCTCCTGCATTGGCAGGCAGATTCTTTACCACTGACCTGCCAAGGAAGTCCATAGAAATCATGAATATTTTCAAATCATATTGCTATTATGGTTGCTGAACATATCTTGAAGTATTAAACAATACTTGTGGTGGTGCTTGCCTCACCACCACTTGGAAATTATGGCAACTGTTAGATCTTGTTATTCCAATGTATGAATTAATAATGAAGTTTCTGATGTCACAGATACTTTCTTAAAGTATTTTGGTAACTGTATTTTAGTATACTGTAATTGGTTTTTATAATTCCATGTGTTTTGTTTTATGCATTTAAAAATGTTACCTGAGAAGGGTTGTCGGCATCACCAAACATGTGAGGGTTAAAAGCCCTTCAGAGATAGACTCTCTTTCTGCCAGCATCTCTCCCTTTTTGGTCACGGTTTACTGAACACCAGCATAGTTTGCAATTGTTTGAAATAAAAGTGACCACATGTTGGAAAATTCTTAATGTTTTCTGTGGTTGCAAATGTTATTCTCCTAGTTTTTTCCATTACCTACTAACTGTAAGCTTTTAGCTAATAATAATTTTCCTGGGTGATCTGATTTTTGCCCATTTGCTAAACATGGTACCATTAAAAAGGAAACTTTTTTAAAAAAGAAAATTGAATACTTGCTAAAAAATGACAAGCAGTTCTTTTGAAATAGAACAATTTTTTGTTAACCAAATATTTTGGGGTTTTCCCCCCTTATCTGGGGAGAATGTTGGTCAACAGAAACTATGGAAATAAAAATTAATCAACGTACTTTATATTGGTATCTTATACTGCTAATAATGAACCATTTTAAACAAATGGCCTCAACCAGTAACTGTTGGTATCCCAGGAGAACATTATTTTTTTAAGCTCGAAAATAATTTGTTTTCATCTCTGTAGAGTACAGTTATGTGATTGTGGTTTCTTTTATGGTTCAAAGTGTTATTTTATGCTTGTATTGTCAAAGTTTAGCAGTTTTATTTAAATAGCCTCCAGAACTATACTGTCCAGTGGGTACATGTGGCTACTGCCCACATGTGGTTATTGAGCACTGCAAATGTGGCTAGTCAGAGTGAAATGTGCTGAAGGTGTAAAAAACATATCAGATTTTGAGGATTCATCCAAAAAAGTTGTAAAATATCTCCCTTTGCTG
This sequence comes from Bos indicus x Bos taurus, assembly GCF_003369695.1. Taxonomy (NCBI): domain Eukaryota; kingdom Metazoa; phylum Chordata; class Mammalia; order Artiodactyla; family Bovidae; genus Bos; species Bos indicus x Bos taurus. Next base: position 10,939,296 of record NC_040092.1, on the reverse strand, counting down.
TTGTTTAGTTGCTAAGTCATGTCTGTCTCTTTGCAACCCCAGCAACTGTAGCCCACCAGGGTCTGTCTGATTTCCCAGGCAAGAACACTGGAGTGGGTTGCCATTTCCTTCTCCAGGGGATCTTCCCGACCCAGGGATCGTACCTGTGTCTCTTGGATTGGCAGGTGGATTCTTTACAGCTAAGCCACCAGGGAAGCCCAAAATATCTCCCTGCTGCTCCTGCTAAGTCACGTCAGTCATTTCTGACTCTGCGACCCCATAGATGGCAGCCCACCAGGCTCCCGTCCCTGGGATTCTCCAGGCAAGAATACTGGAGTGGGTTGCCATTTCCTTCTCCATTGCATGAAAGTGAAAAGTGAAAGTGAAGTCGCTCAGTCGTGTCCTACTCTTTGTGACCCTATGGACTGTAGCCAACCAGGCTCCTCCATCCATGGGATTTCCCAGGCAAGAGTACTGGAGTAGGTTGCCATTGCCTTCTCCGAAATATCTCCCTAATAACATCTAAATGGATTAAATGTAGAAATGATAGTATTTTGGATTAAATAAAATGTATTATTTAAATTAAAATATACTAAAATTCATTTCATTAATTTCTTTTTATCTTAAGTGTGGCTGCTGGAAAAATATTAAATTCCATATGTGTTCCACCTATTGGACAGTGCTTCTGTATACATAGGTCAGCCAACTATGGCCCCCATGGCCATATCCAGCTGTCATTATAAATAAAGTTTAATTGGAACATACCCAGTCCATCCTCTACGTAGTATCTGCCTTCATGCTACAAGGAAGTTGAGTGTTTGTGACAGAGACCTTATGGCCAGCAAGCCTTCCAAGGGTTTCCATACATACTATTTTCATTTCATCCTTTCAGTGGCTTCATGAGACAGTAGAGGAGATATTGATTATTTTAGGAAAAAAGACTAAAAGAAGTGAAATGATTTGTCCAAGGTAATATAATTAGTTCGGAGAAGGCAATGGCACCCCACTCCGTACTCTTGCCTGGAAAATCCCGTGGATGGAGGAGCCTGGTGGGCTGCAGTCCATGAGGTCGCGAAGAGTCAGCCAGGACTGAGCGACTTTACTTTCACTTTTCACTTTTATGCATTGGAGAAGGAAATGGCAACCCACTCCAGTGTTCTTGCCTGGAGAATCCCAGGGACAGAGGAGCCTGGTAGGAGACCGTCTATGGGGTCTCACAGAGTTGGACACAGCTGAAGCGACTTAGCAGTAGCAGCAGCAGCAGCAGCAGGACTCTGTTTCATTTCTTGAAGCGATTTTCCACTATAACTCTGCTTTAGGTAGCATTTGGTCCTAATAACTTATTATCTCTGAGACAGGAATTAATGGCAGCTATTTTAAATAATAACTACATAGCACAGCCTACACAGGCTGCCAGAGTAATCTTCCTAAAGCACAGTTATGTTACCTCCTTGCTCAAATCTTCAACAGCTTCCCATTTCCTACAAAATAAAATAATTCAACATAGCTATGTCTTGGCTCCATCTAGCTTTCCAGTCTTGTATCATTAATACTTGCCCTGCCTTCCCCCATATTTTATAAATTGACCACATTTACTCCTACAGTCTTGGGTCATGTGGTTCCATTGCCCTGGGGTACCCCACCTTCACCTTTGACACCCTACTCTTTATCCTTCAAGGGGCAGATCAAATGCTACTCCTACATGAAATTTTCATGATGCCTATGGTTAGAGGTAGTCACACTCTCTTCTGTATCTCTGTAGCACTGCTTTATGTAAAAGTTATCATACTATAAGCTCTTTGAGAATAGCCATTTCATATTATACATCAAGTACCTACTAATATAGCAGCAGCTCTAAAATTGGATATTGATTGAACTGAATTTTAAAAGGTGCATTTGAAATGTGTGAAAAAGTGTGATTTAATGAAGGTGGCTCAGTTGTAAAGACTCTGCCTGCAATGTAGGAGACCACCTGCAATGCAGGAGACCTAGGTTCAATCCTGGAGTCAGGAAGATCCCCTGGAGAAGGAAATGGCAACCCACTCCAGTACTATTGCCTGGGAAATCCCATGGAGAGAGGGGCCTGGAGGGCCATAGTCCATGGGGTTGCCAGAGTCGGACACAATTTAGCAACTAAACCACTACCACCATCATGAGTTGAGGACATAGGTGAGGAAGAATTCATTAACAGAGAATAAGATAAGAATAGGTAGTTATTTTTGATGAACTGAAGTAATAGTTCAGGTGAGACTTAAGGAATTTTAATTGTGGTTGTGCTTTGCATTTTAGGTAAGAAAATTGAACACATTCCAGCAGTTGTAATACATGTTGGTAATGCAGGAGTGTGGATAATATGATGGTTAACATCTTTAATTTTGTGTAGAGTACAATGCAGTTTTTCATAGGAATAATGCATTCCCAAGAGGTTTCTGAATCTCTTCCCTGCTATCAGGCTTCCCTGATATCCCTGATAGCTCAGTTGGTAAAGAATCCTTCTGCAGTGCAGGAGATCCCAGCTCGATTCCTGGGTCAGAAGGATCCCCTGGAGAAGGGAAAGGCTACCCACTCCAGTATTTTTGGGCTTCCCTTGTGGCTCAGCTGGTAAAGAATCCACCTGCAATGCGGGAGACCTGGGTTCAATCTCTGGGTTGGGAAGATCCCCTGGAAAAGGGAAAGGCTACCCACTCCAGTATTCTGGCCTGGAGAATTCCATGGACTGTACAGTCCATGGGGTTGCAAAGAGTTGGACATGCTGAGTGACTTTCACTTCACAAGAGATTTCTGAAAACAGCTAGATTAGAGGAAGTTAATTAACAATACCTTGCTTTACTCATAATTCTAAAACTCTTAATGAATTTGAATGAATTTTTGTTTAACTTAGTTGTTCTGTGGTTAGGTAGTGAACTTAAGCATTATTGTGTTTATTTTGAACTTTTCCACATAGAGGCTTTTTTTGTTTATTTTTCAGGCTTTCAGTCAACTGTGACCATTTATCAGCTTTTATTGAGTGGCAGTGGTGCCTTGAGGACTGAACTGTCACAAAAGTTATCTTACAGGATTTAGTTACTAATTAGCATAATGCTACTAATCATACTTTATTTAAAATATTATAAAATGCTTACAATTAAAAAAATTAAAATATTATAATTTTAGAAAACTTGCAAGATGTAAAAAAAAGTGTAAAGAAGAAAATAATATTGCCCTAGAGATGAGATTAATTTATAATTTCATGTGTTTCCCTTCAGAATTTTTTCTATGCATGTACACTTCAGAGATATTTTAAGAAATCAGGTTCATTTTATATGCATTTTGTATCTTGCCTTTGTCACTTAACATTGATGTTATTTGGGGGGCATTTCTCTAAAACTTTCAGTATTGTTGAGAATATAATTTTTAATACCTGCATAGATATTACAGTCTGCATGGTATTTCATTATATGGATATTCAATGATTTATGTACCCATTCCTCAATTGTTGGATATTTAGCCAATTCTGTTGAAAAGGTTTTTAAAATTAGGGAAATTATTTTTATAAATAGTGAGATTCTTTTAAGTATGCTTCAACACAGATATATGACCATCTACATTTATTTACCATAAGTCAGAATGAGAGGCTTCAGAACTGTGCTGTAACTGTATCAATTAATAGGATTGTTTCCTTGTGTGTTTTTATATGCATAGTCAGGTTCATGTTTTTGATTATGTAATATATAAATTACATGTGAAGTCTGTGACTTCTTGAGGTGCTTTATTAAAAATTTTAGGAAAGCAACGCATGGCTTAAAATCATTAGGGTTCAAAAGGGAGTTCAGGGGAAAGTCTCCTTCCTAGCCTTTCTTCCCTGGCAGGAGCCAGTGGTGCCCACAGAGGTATTTAATACACATACAAGCCAGTGCCTAGCAGATTCCTTGGGATTTCGCTCCCACTATGCTCCCTTTCTTTTCCTTCACGCCCCTGCAGCCACCTGGGCCTCCTGGTGTTCCTCAAGGTCAGGCTGGTGGGTCCCTTCTTCAGAGCCTTTGCTCTTCCCTCTGGATGAAATTAGCTTCCACAAGGCAGCAATCCACAAAGGAGATAGAGGTTGTACTTTTGAGAATATTAGAGTATGAAAAAGGTAGAAACTTAAACATATTAGAAAACAAAAATAGCCATATTACCAAGGGCAGCTTTAGCTCTGATAGCAGACCAGTGGGAAAACTTGGAAACAAGTTAAACAATGAATCTTTCAAACAGATACAAACAGCTATATGTGTAACACAGTTCTAGAGAGCAGAGATAGAAACCCCTGCTTTGAGTGCCATGCATGGCAAAGGAGACAGAGGACTTCCTGGTTCAGAGGTTCTCTGGTTGCAGGACTGTGTGGTAATTCCACATAATTGGGGCATACAGCGTTACCCAGAACTAGAACGGTTCTCCCAAATTCTGGTCTAGAGATTCATCTTGCTCTAAGTATTTCTGTTTGGTGCTAAAATGTCTCCCTGCCTGCTACTGGAGTCAGATAGGCACCTACATGATAAGCAACTATATATCTTGCACAGGACTGATTTTTAAATGCGTATAAAGTACTGTGTTGTATGGCTCTTTTCTTGCCTGCTGTTTTTAGAATGCATGTTAATATATGGGGCTATGCAGAATATGGTACCCTCTGGGATTTAAAGAATGGTGGTATACTGAGTCAGTGACAGATCTGGGACTTCTAAATGTAGGAGTCATCAGGGGATGTGAAGACACAAAGGTTGAGTCCAGTGGTTAAGCCAATAGACTTTGGCATTAACCCACACATCTAGCCAACATTCTGTCACCTGTCCAAACTTCCATTTCTTGGTTGTATTTTAAGCTTATTTTTTCATGACTTAGATTTAATTTTTACAGTGTCCAATTTTTAGGGACTAATTTGTAGGAGAGTTGCACTCCGCTCCCACCCCACCCGAATTCTCCCAGATAAAAGCTGTTGTGGTTGGTGTTTATCCTTCTTACTCAGCTGCATCTCACTGTCAGTATCTGCCTCCCAGTAAATTCTTATTCCTTTTTTCTGAGCTTACTCTTCTCCCCTGTTTATTGCCTTTCCTCTTTTTTTTAAATGAATTTATTTTAATTGGAGGGTAATTACTTTACATTTTGTGGTGGTTTTTGTTATACATCGACATGAATCAGCCACGGGTGCACACGTGTCCCCCCATCCTGAACCCCCTTCCTACTTCCCTCCCCACTCCATCCCTCTGGGTTGTTCCAGAGCTCCAGCTTTGAGTGCCCTGCTTTACTGCCTTTCCTCATTTAGTCACTCCATTGCTGTGACAGAATTGGCTGTCTTTAGGCAGTGAGGGTTTTATTTGCTGGTCATGTCACATCTTCAGCATTCAGAATCGTAGGATGTGTGGGGCTGAAGAGGATCTTGAGATCATGTAATCTAGCTTTTTTTTTTCAGGAGACACTGAGTTCCTTTAGCCTGTTGTGATTATTACTAAGAGTTTGGAGACTTTTGAAAATTACTTTGAAAAATTAAATGGTTGCATATTTACGTGTGGGCCACTAACATGAACTGTTACCTGTAACAACAAGGCAAGTACAGAAACTGAGAATCAACATTCAGAAACTTCATAGCAGATTGCTAGACTAGTTTTATATCTGTAACAATAAAACTTGGGACTTGCATTTTGTGTTTTTTTTCACTTTTTGTTCACTTTTGTTCACTTTTTGTTAGAAAACTTTTGTCCTACATTGTGCATGTGTGCTCAGTCATGTCCGACTCTTTGGGACCCTTTGGACTGTGGCCCAACAGGCTCCTCTGTCCTTGCGATTTTTCAGGCAAAAATACTGGAGTAGGTTGCCGTTTCTTTCTCTAGGGAATCTTTCCGACCCAGGAATCACCCAAGATAGTTTGAGAAGCAACTGATATAGAATTATCTAACATAATGTTTGGCATACAGTAGGCAATGGCACCCCACTCCAGTACTTTTGCCTAGAAAATCCCACGGATGGAGGAGCCTGGTGGGCTGCAGTCTATGGGGTCGAGAAGAGTCGGACACGACTGAGCGACTTCACTTTCACCTTTCATTTTCATGCATTGGAGAAGGAAATGGCAACCCACTCCGGTGTTCTTGCCTGGAGAATCCCAGGGACGGGGAAGCCTGATAGGCTGCCGTCTATGGGGTCGCACAGAGTTGGACACGACTGAAGCGACTTAGCAGCAGCAGCAGCAGCAGCAGGCTCTCAAAAAAACCAAATGTTTCCTTGTTTTGTAAAAGTTTGCATTTATTTTGGGTAAGGATGCTAGAGATCTGAGTAGTAGATAAATGAAACATTACTTTATAGAAATGAGGTGATTAAAATTGACATTGCTTGTTTTCAAATACAAGTAATTCAGGTTTTTTTCCTATTTAAATTTAGCCTGTGCTTTGAAGAGAGATTTATACAGGGTAGAACTGTAATACATAATTGCACTGATTCTTGGAGTTCCTTTATAACATTTAATGTGCTCCTAAACCCTTAGCTTAGCAAGGTTGAAGGAACTTAAACTTTTTGGTAGCAAGCCATATCCATAAATATTTGAATACATCATGGCAGTATGCTTATATTATCTTCTTGGATAAAAGGAGAAGATCTAGTGAGAAGCACTGGGGCTTTTGTCAGTTTTCTCATGTCATTCAGCTTTTGGAAAGTACACAGTTATAATATTTGGCATTCCCATTTTGAAGCAATTGAATGCCACATACGATAGCCTTTATATTTATTTATTTTTAGCAATCCGTGACTATTTTTTGAAATTAGTCTTGTCCTGATTTTTTAATTGAATTAAATTGTAGTTGAGCTTACATATGACATAGTAAGTATAGAGTATCAAAGGTTCTTAGCTTACCCTGGTTTACAGGTTTGAGGGACATTTTTCATATTATTCAAGACCTTGAAATTGCCACTCCCTATGTAAGGATAAAGAGAGGTCAATGACTAAGCCAGGTGATTCTCCTCAAATGTCACCCCTTTAAAAATTCTGTTTATAACCAAGAATCCTTAGAAATGAATCCCTTGGATTTATGAGATTTCATTTTGGCAAATTGAAAAAATTATTTGAATGTTGAGAAACCTTAAAGGATTGCTCTTTCCTTGGCAGTACCATCTACCTCCATGTAATACCATACACATAACGTAATAGGATAAATCTTTGTCCATAAAATGAAATGGAATGACACATTAAAAAAATCCTATTTGGAACATCCTTAATCTTATGCTTATTTAAATGTTAGAATAAATATTTGCTCTGTAGGGCAGATCAAATATTTTTGTTCTGAGTTTCAATTTTATTTGGACAAGGCTCAAATTTTCTTTTTTTTTTTAATTTATTTTTAAAAATTTCTTGACTGTGCCATGCAGCACGTGGGATGTTAGTTCTCCTACCAGGGATTGAACGCATACCCCCTATATTGGAAACATGGAGTCTTAACCACTGGACCACCAAGGGAGTCCCCTGGTTACGTCTTTTTTTGTTTTGTTTTGTTTTTAAAAATTGAAGTGTTAAAAAAAAAAAAAATTGAAGTGTAGTTGATGTACAGTATTTTATACAGGTGTACGATGTAGTGATTCACAATTTTTAAAGGTTATAGTCTATTTATACTTATAAAATATTGGTTATATTCCCCATACTGTACAATATATTCTTATAGCTTATTTCCCCTACATAATAGTTTGTACCTATTAATCCCATACTCCTGTTTTGCCCCTTTCCACTTCCCACTCCCCAGTGGGAACCAGTTTGTTCCTATGTCTGTGAGTCTGCTTCTATTTTGTTCTAGTCATTAGTTTGTTGTATTTTTTTTTAGATTACGCGTGTAGGTGATACCATACAGCATTTTCTTTCTCTGTCTGACTTATTTCATCCTCCAAGTCCATCCATGTGTGCAAATGGCAAAACTTCATTCTTTTAAAAGATCAAATTATTAATAGCCATGGTGTCTGAGACTGAGCTAGGATTTGAAATAACCAGCATATACCATGCTTGAGAGTATTTTTGAAGTGAGGACTTAAAACGATTTGAGATTTGAAGTGTCATTCCCTGGTTTTACTAGGAGCGTTTGAATGACACATCCAGGTTTTCCTCTCTTTCTGTGTCTTTTAGGAGTCAGGCTGAAGAACTTCAGGGAAAAAACCCACCATTACTAATCCTGTTGAGCATGTGTTACATTTTGGCACGTCTGGCTGATGAGGTGAAGATTACCCTTCACATTTAAAAAGTTATAGTTCTGTAATGTCACTAAGAAGCAGGTAGATCCTAGGAGGACAGGAAATGAATGTTCTTTCAGCCTAACTTTTCAAAATTTAGAATTTATTTTGGGATTTTGCTTTGATGCATGAAAGGATCTGGTTGTAGTTTTTTTAAATAACTCAATTTATCTCTGTTAGCAGTTGTGTTGAAATTCAAGGAAAAGCTTTGTGTTGGAAAATATGGAAGAGAAGAAACTAGAACTCTTTTAGTGGTATAATATGTTCTTCTATGACAGAGCTGGAAGACACTAGTCTCTAAGTGGGCTAATAATTTGAGAGTCTTTTCTCCCAGGTTGTTGTTTACTCTGCTTCACGTCTGACTCTTTTGTGGCCCCATAGACTGTTACTCACGCTTCCATGGTGGCTCAGATGGTAAAGAATCTGCCTGCAGTGCAAGAGACCTGGGTTCAATACTTGGGTCAGAATGATCCCCTGGAGGATGGGATGGCAACCCACTCTAGTATTATTGCCTGGGAAATCTCATAGACAGAGGAGCCTGGCGGGCTACAGTCCATGGGGTCGCAAAGAGTCGGACACAACTGAGCAACTAACATACCCACAGAGACCGTTACCCACCAGGCTCCTTCTGTTTTAGGATTATCCCAGCAAGAATACTGGAGTGAGTTGCCATTTTCTTCTCCAGGGAATCTTCCCGACCAAGGGATCAAACCCGCGTCTCCTGCATTGGCAGGTGGACTTTACCACTGAATCACCAAGGAAGCCCATTCTCCCAGGTACCATGTTTAGAATTTAAGGAAATAGTCCAGGTTTGGAATTAATGGAAATTAATGGAAATTTCATTAGCCTAGAAAGATTCCTAGTAAGATACCCTCACCTGTTATTAAGTTGTTCCTTGACTGTAACAAAACCACACACTGGTCCTGAGAACTGCAAAGCTGTCAAGATAATATTGCTAGAGAGAACTCCTTGGAGATCCAGTGGTCAGGACTCCACACTCACTCTGCCGAGTGCCTGGGTTCAATCCCACAAACCACGTGGCACAGCCAAGAACAAAAAGATAATATTGCTAGAGAGGTCAGCATTGTTTTAACCTGGTTAATGGTGGCTCCTAGTTAGGGGGCTACCCAGTCTGATTCATACGAAATCCCTGGTGACTTCATCCTTGTCACCAACGTTTGTTAACCTGAAAACAAGTATGCTTCCAGCCGTTCGGCGACTGACTTGTTGGAATCCTGGTGTTTTCTTCATTGTAGACAAGGTTTCCTCACTGCTCTGCCCCAGTTTCTGCTGTTCAGTTTTTGAGGATCAGAATTATGCTCTCTGTGTTTATAACTCAGATTGACAGTTAAAAATTTTTTTTCCGTTTGCTTCCTGTATTTTCAAGTGCCTAAATAAAGCAGAGAAAAAATTTTATTTGTGACTAAGTGTTACTCCGTGGCCATATCCCTCTGGGGCCTTGGTATTTTCATATAGATGATCTGAATGAGGCTCAGCCCTGCGGTGAGCCCTTCCCTGCTTGTTGTCACTCTTCCTCCCAACCTCCTTCTTATTTCCCTCAGAAGTTTTTTTTTTTTTTTTTTAAATAGCCTTGAGGGAGGCTAGGTGATGCTAATGTTTTACTGACTTTTAAAGACAACTTCTCCAGCTTGCTTTTATATCTGAGTGATTACAGCTTGTTTTTGCCTGTCTGGGATTTGAAATGTTAGTAAAATAGATAGGAAACCTTTTACTGAGAAATCTTCAGCTTCCCTGTCCTGATAGGGTTATACTGATGGTCACTTCCTTCTCAGTTTCTGAAATAAATTCACCCGCAATCCAGTTTATCTAAAAATGAGCCTTCAAACTGGACGTTAATGTTACTTTTTTATAGAAGTATAAAAGATGCAGTTCTAGTCAGAAAGTACTTTGTGTGTTTTTTATATTATAGTCCAAGTTTTTTTTAAACCTCCAAAAGAGAAATGGGAGTTTCAATATTCTAAGAAGGCAGGGAAAAATCCCAGTCTTTTGATAAACCAATTTGATATCATAAACTAGAGAAATAGAGGTTTCTTCTTTCAAAAAAGCTCTACTTCTAAAGGATTCCCTTAAGATTAAATAAAGCTTTTAGACCAGAATAAGGAAAAACAGAGGTCTTACATAAAGAAACATCAAGCTTCATGAAGAAATAGAAGCACAGAAAAAGACTGTCTGGAGCAAATAGAAACTAGGAGGCCTTAAAGCTTGGCTGGAAGGGACAACATAGCTCCCTGGCTTCTTGCTGTCTTTGATTACTTTAGATTCTAATTTATCAAATTGTGCTCTTGGATATTACTTTGGCTAGTAGATTATGTTTCTCTAGCAAGGAATCATCAAAGGATTTTGGTGCCTTACTATTTGAGTTCAAGATGTTAAATGTTCTTGGCTGTTCCCTGGTGGCTCAGTGATAAAGAATCCACCTGCCAGGGTGAGAGACCTGAGTTCAATCCCTGACCCGGGAAGATCCCACATGCCGCAGAGCATCTAAGCCCATGCGCCACACTGTTAGGCCTGTGCTCTAGAGCCTGGGAGCTGCCACTACTGAGCCCACGTGCGGTAACTACTGAAGGCCGTGCGCCCTAAAGTCCATGTTCCACAGCAAGAGAAGCACCACAATGAGAAGCCCGCACACTGCAACTAGACCGCCATCACCGTAACTAGAGAAAAAGCCTGCGCAGCAACGAAGACCCAGCACAGCCAAAAATAAATAAATAAAAATTTTAAATGTTCTCAAAGATGCATTTTTCTCCTCTTTCTTAGGTCATAACTCATTCTGTTCAGATTTCACAGCATAATCCAAAAGCTTAGGAACTTTCTATTTCTTATAATTAGATGACAGATGATCCTTACCATTTCCTCTTGTCCTTTCATCAGTTTCTTATTGTTATCCTGTCGTCTCATTTGAATAGATGCAGGTGAATAGTAGAAAGAAATCAAGAAGTGAAAGACCAGCTTGGATATAGCCTTGTCATAAGGTATAGTTTCTGTGTATATAGAAACTATGTATTTCTATACCATCAGAAACAGTCCCCAAAATGACATCCTCATCAACTTCACAAAGTAAAATCTACCCTCAAAAACTTATTTACAAGCTTTCCTTTTTTTATATAATCTAATATTCAGTAAACTAAGATCATGGCATCTGGTCCCATCAGTTCATGGGAAATAGATGGGGAAACAGTGGAAATAGTGTCAGACTTTATTTTGGGGGCTCCAAAATCACTGCAGATGGGGATTGCAGCCATGAAATTAAAAGACACTTACTCCTCGGAAGGAAAGTTATGACCAACCTAGATAGCATATTCAAAAACAGAGACATTACTTTGCCAACAAAGGTCCATCTAGTCAAGGTTATGGTTTTTCCAGTAGTCATGTATGGATGTGAGAGTTGGACTGTGAAGAAAGCTGAGTGCTGAAAAATTGATACTTTTGAACTGTGATGTTGGAGAAGACTCTTGAGAGTCCCTTGGACTGCAAGGATATCCAACCAGTCCATTCTAAAGGAGATCAGTCCTGGGTATTCTTGGGAAGGAATGATGCTAAAGCTGAAACTCCAGTACTTTGGCCAGCTCATGTGAAGAGTTGACTCATTGGAAAAGACTCTGATGCTGGGAGGGATTGGGGGCAGGAGGAGGAGGGGACGACAGAGGATGAGATGGCTGGATGGCATCACCGACTCGATGGATGTGAGTTTGAGTGAACTCTGGGAGTTGGTGATGGACAGGGAGGCCTGGTGTGCTACGATTCATGGAGTCGCAAAGAGTCGGACATGACTGAGTGACTGAACTGAACTGAATATTCAGTAACAGTATTTCATCTAGCATAGGTTTCCGTTGGCTGTTTCTGATTTATTCTTAGGCTTTTCCATTGGCTTGCTGGCCTCCTAATCTTAGGCTAGCAAGGATTGTACCTAGTGATCTTATTTGGGGTTTTTCTTTCTTTTTTCCATGTTTTTACTTTTAAGGGACCTCAAGTAGCCAAAACCAAACAGATGCCTTATGTTTATTGACGATTTTATTGTTTCTAAGTCATATGGAAACCATGACATATTTTAAATTTCCTGATGTATTTTAAGAGCCAGGCATTCTGTAAAATAAAAAACAAAAACCTTCTTAATCAGAAATTTCCCAATTTCCCTATAACTGCATGTACATTTGTGAATGAGAGCCGCTCAACCTACTTATTATCCACAGTATGGTATGTTTGCTGAATATTTATTTGTTAAATTGAATGAAAGCATCAATATATGAGAGAGAATGGGCATATTAAAACAGGTTTAGTCACATTTCTGAGTGGTTGCTAGATAGGAATCATTCTGTCTTTGTGTTAAAGACTAGGAACCTGAAAGATTCCTAGGAACCTGAAAGATTATGATAGTCACTAAACAGAAAGATTAGTGACTATCATAATTTAGGTTAGACTTTTTGCCTCTTAACACACTAAGTGTGTTTTCTCTGTTAAGCTGTGTTACAAAGTCAGCACACACGGCTGGCCTTGGTAATGAAATCCAGTGCATTGGCCCAATTTAAGTCAGGCCACGTAGCATACAAATAGGTAAAAATATTCTCTTATGATCTCTCATGATTTATCTGTAGCTTTAACAGGGGAAAAAACCAACAAAACATGCTAAATTAAAAACTATCATTTTTACCCCTTTCTCTAGAAATGTCTGTTTATTAAAGCATGAGATTCATTTCTATCTGTCCATTTGTCCCTATGGGTAGCTGATAGGTCTAGAACTCTCCAGAGTTGTCTTTTTTGGGGTACCTGCTTAAATTGTCATCTTTCTTAAACCTCCCACCTGGTTTTTTTTTGGGTTTTTTTTTTTTACTGTTAAAAGATTCTGTAAGTTGGTTACCTAGAGGAGACCTCTGTGGTGTTGTGAGCCATATTCTGAGATAGCAGAAGGAGGGCCAGCTGTGTGTCCTTATCTGTGTCCTGACAGACACTGTAAATGAACTCCACCCTGGTATATTTGGTGAGAGGCGATAGTGTGTCCTAGTTGATGACGACTTCTGGTCCCTCCCTGCACTGGGGACCTCTGTCCTCATAGGAAGTTTGATTTACTTTGGAAGCAAAGAGATTTGAATTCTTTGTGAACACTAATGAAGTGAGGCAGATAGGCTGGGCAAGGGCCGGTTACTTGATGCATCTACACAGAAAGCTGGGTTCAGATCATTCAGATCTGCAAGGTATAGAAAATAACCCCAAAGTATAGAAAATAACCCCAAAGTATAGAAAATAATCCCCAAATTGAACTGATGGCTATAACGGGAAATGAGGTGGCTAAAAAACGAAGATGATGGTTTATTCTGCCATTCACACTCTGTTGGATTTCTGACACAGGATGAAGCCCTTTCTTAGGGATACTAAAAGGCCCTTAATGTAGATTGAACCACAATTTAGTATTTGGTTCCAGCTAACTGGGCCAGTTGTGTTAGCCCAAAGAGCTGACCCAGCCCTCTCACGGAAAGGTCTTAATGACCAGGAGAGCAAAGGGTGGTATGATGTGCGGCCAGAGCTTTGGCATCATAAATCAGAGCTGATTGCACGTGGACAGTGAAAACTGAGGGGTGTGTCTTGCTGACAGCCTTAAGCTTTTAAAACTTGAGGGACACTTGAGGGATTCTTTTGAAAAATGAATTCATCCAAGAACAGTAAAGCGTAAAATTTTGTTAGATAAAAATATACTGAGAAATTGGGGGGGGGGGGGTCTCTTCCTTGGCTTTATATCCTTAATAAAGAAAAACAAAATAGGCACTTTAAACCTCTAAGAAACAAAGCCTGGAATTTGCATGATAGACTACTTAGAAGGTTAGGAGGATATGACAGTATTGCTTCCTAAATCAATGAAATCAAAACAAGAAGTTTTACAAAATAATTTTTTTTTTTCTGGTAGCACATGCTGTTTCCTCAGAAATGATCATTACCTCCTCCTTGCAGCATGTTGTGAGAACGGCATGTTTATTTGGGGATGTAAATCTAAAAAGATATTTGATACCAAAATAAAAAATGCTGTATATTTATTACCAGCCCCCACCCAATAGAAAAATTTTCAGGGATATAACATTATTTGAGGTATTCTCAACATTATTGCTTTTCTAGAATTAAGTAGATTTCTTTAGTCAGTTTGTTTTTTTTTTCCTTTGCACGCAGACCTTGCCAAAAATAAAATCCTCCTACACTGGCTCATCCAGTTTTACTCTGTAACATTCCAGGCACTGTTTCTAGGAAGAGGTTAAAATTAAGAATAAAGAATTTCCTGCTGACCACCACATTGGTGCTGCCACAGCTGAGTGCTGCGCCAATTTCTTTTGCCATCTGTTCTCAGCATGGAGAAGTTGAGATTCATTCAACGAGGGAGAAGCCGAACTAGATGTTTTACCTGACTTCTTTCCCAAGAAGCACAGCTTATTTTTGCCAATTAGAGTGTTCACTGGAGAATAATTTGACATGGAAATATCATGCAAGAAGTTTTTAAATGTGGATTTTGGGGTATTTCATTCTAGGCATCTCTATAATGTTTTTAAGTTAGTAAAAGCATTTTTTTGTTTTGTAACCTGCTTTATTTATTTACCTGATGTTGTATTTTAAGTGTTCTTCCCATGATATCATACCCACCCATCTCCCCAATTCAAAGGCAATTTGTGCTTACTGTACACAACTTGGAAAATAAAAAAAAAGAAGTCAACCATAATTTATCCACTCTAAGGATTTTGAACCTGTTCCTCCTCTCCCTCCCCCCACCATATATATGCATAATATATACACACGTACATAAAACATACATGCACATTTGAAAAATAAGATCATGCTCTAACATTTTAGTGAATGTAAATTTTAGGTTTTTGATCCATCGTTCTGATTGATAAAACAAGCAGGAGCATCATAAAGCCTATTTCAAAGACAGTCTAGAATCTTCTTGATGAGGTTTATTTCTCTCAACCCTAAAATTGGTCAGTTCCTTACATCTTACTTTAGAGGTTTTTGACAAAAATAGAAAGGGGCTAGGGTCACCCAGATAAAATATATAGTCCTCTCAATGCATCCTCTTGTAGAGCACTTTTATTTAAAGTGTTAATCTACTTGATTTCTTTTCCCTTTTAATTTTTTCATTTACCTTTTTATTTCTATTTCTTTCTTCTTTTAATTTATTTTTCAATTGGAGGGAAATTGCTTTACAAGTTTGTGCTGGTTTCTGCCATACAGCAATGCAAATCAGTCATAATTATCTATATTACTTTATTTCTTAATATCAAAGCTTGGTCTTTGAAAACATTCAGCCTTTACGTTCACGGTGTTCCACCCTTGTCTCTCTATGGTTTGTCCAAACTCAGACGTGAACTATCTCTACTCAAGCCTGGGGCAAGGACTTGGCAGAGCCAAGGAAGTGACAGGCTGGAAAAGCTCAAGCAGGGAATTCTGTGTATTGTCCTATTACACGTCACCCATATAAATGGAATGTGTTTATAGTTCATATGGCAAGCAATTGGCATGAACACAAGCACAGCTTGGGCCAACATACTGTCCTTATGTTCCAAATCAGCAATTCTTAACACCTGCCATGGGGCCCCCTCTCCTTCTGCCCCAAGCGTCACTGTGTTAGGAAATCAGGGTGACTGAGGAAGAGTATGATACGTCTTTTGGCTCTGTTTGAATAGAAGGAAGGTGGTAAATCATAGCTCCAAGTTCTGTCCACTAGGTCTGATATTATTCCTTATATCAATATGCATATTGATGATTAACGGTAAGAAAGTGAAGTGCAAATAAATTCCTTATTTAAAATCTGACTTAGTATTACCAATCCTGAGTTTCACTTTTTAAAGAGCCTACTTGACAGATGCCAAGTCATTTATCATCAGAGGTTTTTTTTCAGCTTATTGAAGTATGATTGACAAAGAATTTAAATGCAACATTTGTCCTCTCCATGAATACACACACATAGTATAATGAATGATACGTATTTATGGAAAAAGACACTGAGGTAAGAAGAAATTTGGGCCCACAAGGATTACAAACTATAGTCAGAAGGTCAGATTCAACCCATAGGCTTTGTTTGGCATGCAGAGTTTTACGAAATATTTGAATGCCTTTAGGAGGAACTCCAAATTTCCAGTTTGTGGTGGACCTCACCATTGCCTGTGTATATGTACGTGAAAGTGAAAAATGGAAGTGTTAGTTGCTCAGTCTTGTCTGACTATTTTGCGACCCCATGGACTGTAGCCCGCCAGGCTCTTCTTTCCATGTAATTCTCCAGGCAAGAATACTGGAGTGGGTGATCATTCCCTTCTCCAGGGTATCTTCCAACCCAAGGATCAAACCCAGGTCTCCTGCATTGCAGGTGGATTCTTTACTGTCTGAACCACCAGGGAAGCCCCATATATGTATAGATGGAATACTAATTCAAATCTCTTATTTAGGAATGTGAAATTCCATATCTTATTTTCCCCTATTTTCAAAATGAGAGTAACAGAGTAGGGAGGTCACTGAACTCATTCTCCTGCTCCTTCCTCCTTTCCTCAACCATGATTTCCCCAGTTTGTGGTTTGGGAAAACAAGCTGACAGTGACTCTCATCAGAGCAACTGTGGAGGTTGTAGAAATTCAGGATCTATGACAGCCTCAATACAAAAGCTTTATCTCCTGCTTTGTGTTATATAGTCTTTCTCTCTCTTTGGAAATCCAAGGGTGACTTCAACCATAGATTGTCCTGGTTTTCTTTTCTGTTTTGCAGAATGTAGTATCTGACATTTAAACAGTTCATACCAACTAGGGCCAGTTTGTATGCGGCAATAAGCTTCATCCTAAACAAAAAGTTTGGGTGATAGCGGAGGATGGACAGATCTTCCAAGTTATAGCTTGTAAGAATTACTGGGACACCTGTTAAATATAGAGATTTCCAGGTCCATGTTATAAGGTGTAGGGGAGCATGTTTTTTAAACTAGTGTTCAAGATTATTCTGAACATGTGTGGAAATACTGGTGGTGTGGTTCAGAATGTGGACTTGAGTTTACAGACTACCTTTTAATCCAAGTTCACCATTTACTAGGGAAGTGATTTTGGTCATTGCTTTAACCTGGTAAACCAGCCATTTCCTATTGGTTGATTTACTATTGCAGGTGTATAGCAAAGTGAATTCAGTTATATATTTTTTTATATACACTCTTTTTCAGACTCTTTTCCATTATAATCTTATATAGGTTATTACAAGGTATTGAATATAGTTCCCTGTGCTGTATAGTAGGTCCTTGTTGTTTATCTATTTTAAATATAGTAATGTGTATTTGCTCATTCCAAATTCCCAATTTATCCCTTTCTCCCAAAGCAGTCATTTTCTTATCTAGTGGGGCTGTTGCACTACTTAACAGCACTATTGCTTACCCGCCTCATGCTATGATTTTCCAGATTAAGAACCACGGTGAATGGAACTTTCTTGGCACAGCTTCTGGCACATAAACATTTGGTAAATTTTGTAAATGTAGTTCCCTCACTACTAAACAGTTCCATTCTGTGAGCTCCTGAACTACAGTTTTCTAGTGCCTTTTGGAAAGACATTTGCTTTGTACTCTTTCTAAAATAGCTTCTTATAGGGAACTATATTTAGTATCCTATGATAAGCCATAATGGGAAAGAATAGGAAAAAAGAATGTATACACACACACACACACACACACATAACTGAATAATTTTACTGTGCAGCAGAAATTAACACAACATTGTAAATCAACTATACTTCAATTTTTAAAAATGAAGAAATCTTAAAAAATAACGTAATTCTTATAAATGTAATGCATGTTCTCTGGGGAAAATTTGAAAAAGCAAAAGGAATATAAATTACTTGTACTCCATAATTTGATGAATTTATTTCCAGTCTTTGTAGGCAAGTGTTATAATGTGATTAATATATAACTAGAAATTTTCTGTTGTAAAATACTTTATTGTTCTCAAATTGCTTATTTTGCTATTTACGTTTGTGTTTCTTTCTTTATTCTGGTTGGTTAGTTTTTGGTTGTTCTTATAGATAGGGTTTAGAGCCTTGTTTATTGTTTTTGTATTGTTTGATCATGATTTTTTTTCTTAATCCAAACATTTGGTATGCAATAAGAAAACTCAAGATAGTCCAGAGACCTACAGCCATTTTTGTTTCCAGTCTCCTTACTTTTGTGTTAGTACCCTTGTGCCTCTGCTTTGTTGAGCTTTTATGAGCTCTGAGTGAAGCTAGTTTGGGAATTTGTATTTTGAACAGAGACACTGCCGCTTTGTTTAGTTCCTCACAGTGTGGCTGTTGACCGGGCCGTGTTCTTTATGCTGAACACTCATCCAAGTTGTTCCGGAAATCACTGAGCCAGTTATAACACCCCTGCAGTTTTTGGTTTACAGCTTTGGTTGTTTCACTAAAACAGGACATTGTAGGATACTTCTGTGGTGGTTGATTTTTCTCCTTGAAGCCATTAAGAGTTGGAAATGCTTTGGAGTTAAAATTTTGAGTTTTCCCAAGAGTAACAGTTCTAAGTAAATGGAAATCAATTATTACAAAAATTTAAGTGATCTGCAAGCTTGCTTGAGGAATTCTTTGGAGAGATACTGAGGGTTCACACTCTGCCCTATTCAAATCCCATTCCATTGTCCCTCACCATAATTGGTCTCTTCCAAGTATGTTCATCTCAGCTCTTGACTTGTTTGCTCACAGAGCCTGTAGATGCTGCCTATAGGAGATATGTAGTATTGTCCTTTTTTTTTAGTATCAATGTTGTTATATGCATGTTTTTGCAACTTGTATTTTTTATACTCAGTATATCTTAGAGCTTGATTCATATGTGTGTATTTGAATTATATATATGAATATGAACTTCTTGCCTGGAGAATCCCAGGGACAGGGGAGCCTGATGGGCTGCCGTCTATTGGGTCGCACAGAGTCGGACACGACTGAAGCGACTTAGCAGCAGCAGCAGCAGCAGCATGAGTTATATATATGACATGGATTATATATAACTATTTTACATAATTCATATGAATTGTATATAATTATATATATATACAAATTGCTTATTTATTTATTTATATGACTTGCTCAGCCTCATTCTTTTAAACTTCTTCAGAGATTATTTAGCCCTTCTCTTGCTGATAGACATTTCAGATTGATTCCAATTTTTCTCCAGTACAATGTTTAATGTCTCTATACCTGCAAATGTTTCTGAATCCTCACAGTGCTTATCAGTACTTTGTACATGAGAAGCCACATCAGAAATAAAGTTTGTTGACTGAATTTGAAGAATGTGGGTTTATTTATTTATAAATGGAATTCATTAGTATTTGTCAAAGTGGCAATATTATCAAAAATTTTGAAGTATACTTTTGAGAGAATATCAGTATCACTAACTACCTATATGCTCATGCTAGTTGAACCCCTGTACAATAAATCTATGTAAAAAAATATTTTTAACCTAGTTGGTGGAAATTTATTTTCTGTTAAATTTGTTGTGGCATATTTCCTGTGCAATGAAAAAAAAAATGACATGTCTTTGGAAGTGATTTTGTCTGTAGTTTTAAGAGTTTTAGTGAAATTCTAAAATTGCAGTTATATGATTTTGAAGAAAAAGAAGGAGCTGTAATTCCTGGGTACAGAGTGTTGTAAGTTAAATATACATTGATGTGGTAAATTGTAGTGTTTTTCAAATAAATTTCCAAAATGTAAAATGTTTAATGTTTCATTTTGTTGTCTGTTGCAGTACTTACTAGAGAGAGGATTTCTTTGGTAAAAAACTGTTCTGCAAAGAGAAACTGGACTTTAGACATTTTGTGATGTTTAAGGACATAGGTATAACATGGTATAATTTGGTATGTGTGGTTTGGGCAACAAAAATCAATCTACAGTCTCACAGTTAAAATCCATAATGAAATAGGTCTTTTTCATGTGTTCCTCCTTTATCATACCTAGGGAAGGACTCTGTAACTCAGAAGTGAAGTAAAATCTGCATTAAGAGGGGGAATTTTATGTATTTTGCTGTCATAATTTATAAAGCTCTTAGAAATTGGAAGTTATAGGTTCCAGATAGAGACCATAAAAAGTGCATTTTTTTTTTTCCTAATCATGGGACAGGACCCAGTAGCTCAGTAATGAATCATCTGTTTTTCAGATCTCAAGAGTAAAGCTATAGATTTTGAGCCTATTTAGGTTTTTGAATGTTCAGATGAGAGGAAAATGGATGAGCAGACCTTTGGAGTTGATAGCCCTATGCAGTTATTTTGGAAGAGTAGCATTTGACAAGTATTCATTTCTCCAGAAAGTTGCCTTTAGACAAACCTTTTTTACCCATAAGTTTCTGGATTTATCTCTGTTTTGCTAAGATAGGAGTTGAATAAGTAATATAGTTAAGCTTTGTGTCACCTTCTTTTTATCCATGGATTTATTCGTGTACTGCTTGCTTCCTGCCCCCAACAACATATTAAGTCTTAGCTACAAAAGGTACATTTAATTTTAGCTAGTTGGATAGTTTTTCTGAACATTTGTTCTTTGTAGACCGAGAGAGACAGATGGATTTGAATTCTAAAGTGGGGTCTTTTGAGTTAGTAGAAGAAATAACCAGTAAAGTGATAGACAAGGTTTCCAGGCAGTTCTAATTAGTCAGACACAGCTGTGAGCAGGAATTGATGAGAAGGGCACGATTCAATGGCATAGAAGATGCAATATTTCTCATTTTCTTAGATGTACTTAGTGGTCAGCCATGGTCATTGGTCATTTTTGAATAGTTGCTGGGTTGCCTGTTCATGTTTTTACCTAACTCAGCCAAACAATTACAGGCTACAGGTCTAGAAATTAACATCTCTGATCTTATAATCAAAATATGGATGACTGATTTCAGCTTCTTTGTTCATGTTGACTAGAGGAAGATGAGGTCAGGAGTCTCATTAGAAGCCTAGGGACTTCTCTGTGGCTGTGACTCCGAATTTCCAATCTCAGGGCCTGGGATTGATCCCTGGTCGGGGAACTAAATCCCACATGCCACAACTAAAGACCCCGCGGGCTGCAACTAAGAGCTGCTGCTACTGCTACTGCTAAGTCGCTTCAGCTGTGTCCAACTCTGTGCGACCCCATAGACGGAAGCCCATCAGGCTCCCCTGTCCCTGGGATTCTTCAGGCAGGAACACTGGAGTGGGTTGCCATTTCCTTCTCCAATGCATGAAAGTGAAAAGTGAAAGTGAAGTCACTAAGTTGTATCCGACTCTTAGCGACTCCATGGACTGCAGCCCACCAGGCTCCTCCACCCATGGGATTTTCCAGGCAGGAGTACTGGAGTAGGGTGCCATTGCCTTCTTCGACTAAGAGCTGGTACAGCCAAATGAATAAGTTTTTTAAAAAATTACTGACCTGGAGTGTATTTGCACATGGTGCCTTATTGTGTCTGTAGCTTTCTGTGTTTTGTTTTGTTTGCTGCTGCTGCTGCTAAGTCGCTTCAGTCGTGTCTGACTCTGTGCGACCCCATAGACGGCAGACCACCAGGCTCCTCTGTCCCTGGGATTCTCCAGGCAAGAATACTGGAGTGGGTTGCCATTTCCTTCTGCATGTGTCTGCATGTTTTTATGTGCACTCTTGGGTAGCATCTTTAGTCATTTGCTCCTCAGTAAGTATTTATTGAGCACCTGTTACCTGCTAGGTTCTCTGGTGCTTGGGATACACTAAGGAACAGAAAAGACAAAGTTGTAATCCGTATTGACAGAGAAAAACATTTTTTTTTCAATTAATATGAACTAATGTTAAGGACTGGAAAAGGTCGGTTTTCATTCCAGTCCCAAAGAAAGGCAATGCCAAAGAATGCTCAAAGTACCACACAATTGCACTCATCTCACACTAGTAATGATCAAACTTCTCCAAGCCAGGCTTCAGCAATACGTGAACCGTGAACTTCCAAATGTTCAAGCTGGTTTTAGAAAAGGCAGAGGAACCAGAGATCAAATTGCCAACATCCGCTGGATCATCGAAAAAGCAAAAGAGTTCC
The DNA here is from genome assembly GCF_003369695.1 of Bos indicus x Bos taurus. Classification (NCBI taxonomy): domain Eukaryota; kingdom Metazoa; phylum Chordata; class Mammalia; order Artiodactyla; family Bovidae; genus Bos; species Bos indicus x Bos taurus. The sequence continues at coordinate 10,917,089 of NC_040092.1, read as the reverse complement.
AGAAAAACATCTATATCTGCATTATTGACTACTCCAAAGCCTTTGACTGTGTGGATCACAATAAACTGTGGGAAATTCTGAAAGAGATGGGAATACCAGACCACCTGACCTGCCTCTTGAGAAACCTATATGCAGGTCAGGAAGCAACAGTTCGAACTGGACAGGGAACAACAGACTGGTTCCAAATAGGAAAAGGAGTACATCAAGGCTGTATATTATCACCCTGCTTATTTAACTTATATGCAGAATACATCATGAGAAACACTGGGCTGGAAGAAGCACAAGCTGGAATCAAGATTGCCGGGAGAAATATCAATAACCTCAGATATGCAGATGACACCACCCTTATGGCAGAAAGTGAAGAGGAACTAAAAAGCCTCTTGATGAAAATGAAAGTGGAGAGTGAAAAAGTTGGCTTAAAGCTCAACATTCAGAAAATGAAGATCATGGCACCTGGTCCCATCATTTCACAGGAAATAGATGGGGAAACAGTGGAAACAGTGTCAGACTTTATTTTTCTGGGCTCCAAAATCACTGCAGATGGTGACTGCAGCCATGAAATTAAAAGATGCTTACTCCTTGGAAGGAAAGTTATGACCAACCTAGATAGCATATTCGGAGAAGGCAGTGGCACCCCACTCCAGTACTCTTGCCTGGAAACTCCCATGGATGGAGGAGCCTGGTGGGCTGCCATCCGTGGGGTCGCTGGAAGTTGGACATGACTAAGCGACTTCACTTTCACTTTTCACTTTCATGCATTGGAGAAGGAAATGGCAACCCACTCCAGTGTTCTTGCCTGGAGAATCCCAGGGACAGGGGAGCCTGATGGGCTGCCGTCTCTAGGGTAGCACAGAGTCGGACACGACTGAAGCGACTTAGCAGCAGATAGCATATTGAGAAGCAGAGACATTACTTTGCCAACAAAGGTTCGTCTAGTTAAGGCTATGGTTTTTCCTGTGGTCATGTATGGATGTGAGAGTTGGACTGTGAAGAAAGCTGAGTGCCGAAGAATTGATGCTTTTGAACTGTGGTGTTGGAGAAGACTCTTGAGAGTCCCTTGGACTGCAAGGAGATCCAACCAGTCCATTCTGAAAGAGGTCAGCCCTGGGATTTCTTTGGAAGGAATGATGCTAAAGCTGAAACTCCAGTACTTTGGCCACCTCATGCAAAGAGTTGACTCAATGGAAAAGACTCTGATGCTGGGAGGGATTGGGGGCAGGAGGAGAAGGGGACGACAGAGGATGAGATGGCTGGATGGCATCACTGACTCGATGGACGTGAGTCTGAGTGAACTCCGGGAGTTGGTGATGGACAGGGAGGCCTGGCGTGCTGCGATGCATGGGGTTGCAGAGTTGGACACGACTAAGTGACTAAACTGAACTGGTTCTAAAACCTTTGCTGGAACACCGTGTCCCTAGATCCTCCTGTGTATGCCTGGCTCTTTCACATCATTTAGGTCTTACATAGAATGTCACCTCCTCAAAGAAGAAGATCAGTCCTGTGTGTTCTTTGGAAGGAATGATGCTAAAGCTGAAACTCCAGTCCTTTGGCCACCTCATGGAAAGAGTTGACTCATTGGAAAAGACTCTGATGCTGGGAAGGATTGGGGGTAGGAGGAGAAGGGGACGACAGAGGATGAGATGGCTGGATGGCATCACTGACTCGATGGACGTGAGTCTGAGTGAACTCCAGGAGTTGGTGATGGACAGGGAGGCCTGGTGTGCTGCGATTCATGGGGTCGCAAAGAGTCGGACACAATTGAGCGACTGAACTGAACTGAACTGAACTGAATGTTATTTAAGGGGCTTCCCTGAAGGCTCAGCAGTAAAGAATCTGCCTGCAATGCAGGACACGCAGGTTCGATTCCTGGGTGGGTAAGATCCCCTGGAGAAGGGAATGGCAGCCCGCTCCAGTATTCTTGCCTGGGGAATCCCATGGACAGAGGAGCCTGGTGGGCTACAGTCCACGGGGTAGGCGAAGAGTCAGACATGACTGAGCGACTGAGCACACAGGCAATGTTATTGTGTGCTTTCTACCTGCCAAGTGCTTTGCTCAGTGCTTTATTTCGGGGGAAGCCATCAAAACATGCTGAGATTTAAGTGAAGAGGATGAAAAGAGGAACGAATCTAAGTGTGCACCCTCAAGAAGTTTACAATCTATCAGAATCCCTCTGGTAACAGTATCTATAGAACTTAATTTTAATTGAGCATATTAGAATCCCTCCAATGCACAACTCAGGATTGACAAATTTTGCAAACCAGACTGTGTCCCTAATGGGAAGTTGTTCGTCACACTTAATGTCAGGTGGCAGTAGTTAGTTAGGCTACTAACTAACTACAGTTAGTTAGGCATACATTCAATCAAGTGTTTACCATAGAGCAGGGTTTTTCAACCTCAGCCAGATAACTCTCTATTGTGGGGGCTTCTCTGTACATTATATGATGTTTAGCAGCGTCCCTGGCCTCTACTCAGTAGATGTCAGTTTCTATACTTGTGACGACCAAAAATATTCCCAGTCATTGCCAAACGTCCCCTGGGAGGCACAGAGAGTCTCTGCTCTAGGCCTTAGTGTCCCTGGACAATCAGCAGCTCTTCCAGGAGGCAAAGCCAACGGCAGTATCACCCAACATTTAGCTTATGCCACCAGCTCACTCTCTTCCTACAAATGTGAACTGCTTGGGCTCTTCACACCATATACTGGAAATACAATCCTGTACAGTGACCGTGTGTCTGCAGTGTCACTAAGTGCTTATCAGCGGTGGGGATAATGATCTTGATCTGCTTTTCAGAGCTAGAATAATCAGTGGGAATTTCATTTTTTATTATTAAATTTATTATGAATTCAAATAGTATATATGTGAGGTATACATAAGTATAACTTTGAATCTATACATAAAATAATTTTTTAAAATATGTATTGTTTTTCCACCACCCAATTAAGAAGTGGGTCCTGACCAATACCTTTAAAGACTACTGCAATGCTGTACCATCCAACCCTCCCTCTCTCCCACATAGGAAGCACTGTCCTGAATTTTGTGTTTGCTTTTCATTATTGTTTTCTCATATTATGCACACAAGTCTAAACATTACAGAGCTCAGTTTTGTGTGTTTTAAGACCTTATTATATAAATGTAGTATGCCATATTATGTTTTTTGTGACGTGCTCTTTTTTCTGTCCCACATGTGTTCTGGGATTCTTCATGTCTATGTGTAGCCGTACTTTTATTTTCACTGATGTGTAATTATATGAATACATCACAGTGTATCCATTTTGTTGCTGAATGTTTAAGTGGTTTCCAGTTTTGTTGTGGCTGTAAACAACATTTCTGTGACTCTTCTTGTACTTGTCATCTGGTGTTCATGTGCAAGAGTTTCTGCAGGGAATTACCCAGGAGTGGATGGCTGTATTCTAGGCTATCTGTGGAGCAGGCTGAAGGATGGCTCCCAAAGATATCAGGTCCTAATGCCTGGAGTCTGTAAATGTTATCTTATGTGGAAAGAGGATCTTTGCAGATGTGATTAAGTTAAAGATCTTGTGCTGGGGAGATTTTCCTAGATTATCAGGAGGGCCATGAACCCAATCACAGGTGTCCTTAATAAAGGAAAGGCTGATGGAGAGTCCTCGGAGTACAAGCGGAGAAGGCCATGTAATCACAGAGACAGAAACTGAAGTGATGTAGCCACAGCTGAGGGCACCAGCGGCCAGCCAGAGGTGGAGGAACCAAGAGACACACAGTTTCCCTGAGCCTCTGGATGGAGTTCGGCTCTGCCAACACCTTGAATTTGGCCCACTGATACTGATTTTGGACTTCTGGCCTCCAGAACTGTAAGAAAATAAATATCTGTTGTTTTAAGCCACTAAGTATGATGATTTGTTATAGCAGCTGCTGCGAACTAAAACAATGCATTTTCATTTGGACTATGCCAATTGTTTTCTAAGGTGTTTGTGTACCAATTTCTGTTTCCACCAGAAGTGTCTCAAAATTCCTGTTGTTTGACATTCTTCTCAGCACTTAGGTATTTTTGCATTTTACCAATAAGAGATTTTTCTAAGCAAGTATATTAAATTTGGTGTAAACTTTGAAAATTTTAGTCTAGAATGCAAAAACAAGCAAAAAACTGAATATGCTAATAAGGTAAAAATGTTGATATTGAATACTATAAATAATGAAGATAAGGGGTTTGGTTAAATTGATAAATATGCTATAGATACTGTATTATACTTATTATTTCTCTTGCCTTATCTCCTAACCACTGAACTTAGTATGTTCTCTACACACTCTTCTTTCTCTTGAAAATAATCCAGTGATGGGGGACTTCCATTTTGGTCCAGTGGCTCAGATTCCACGTTCCCAATGCAGGCGACCCCCAGTTCGATCCCTGATCAGGGAACTAGGTCCCGTAGACCATAACTAAACGATAATTAAAGATCCCATGTGCCACTGCTAAGACCTGGCACAGCCAAATGAATAAATATTTTAAAATATAAGCTGTTTGGACTTAACTTTAAAAAATACCTACTGATTCTCTGGTACTCATTACATGAGTCGGCATGCCCTTTAGTTGCTGTTTGCTTTGTTTCTGTCTTTACTCTATCCCGTGTTAAATCTTTTCGGCTAAACATAAATTGGTAAAATAGTATTTTGTGGAGGATGGGCAGTGGGCAGTAATTATAAACTATCTGCTCAATAAAATAGTGTATTTCTGTATGTATTTTGAGTGAACAGATGTTTAGTCATCAATCTCAGAAAATGTTACCATTCCTTTGTCTCATGAATTATTTTGTTTGATGATAAACATATTGCCCATACTAACAATAATTGTAAATACCTTAGGGTTGAATTGCTTTTGGCAGTTTAAAAAATAATTTTAAAACATATATCCTCATTTGATTAATTTGTTTCTTTTGGGTTCCTTAAGGGTACACATTTAACCAGATATATTTACTTAGGAAACTGGATGAATCATAGTTGTTTGTAACAGTTTTGAGAGGCCCAAGAAAAAGTTTCTATTAGCAAAGTTAAGTGGCAAATTGAGATTATGGAATCCTAGCATTGGGAGAGGAAATTCTTATCTGCCATTTATAAGAACTGGAATAAAATCTAGTTTCTTCTTGATTGTGCCCATTGGTGGGGCTCTTATAACCTCTTCAGCTTTTGGTTTTGACAAGCTTTTTTTTTTTTTTTCCAAAAACCCTTTTCTTATAAAAAAAATTTGGACAATTATCCCCAAATATTAAAGTAGACGGAGGTGCATAACAAACCCTTAGGTACCTATCACCAACGTTACCAGTTTTCAACACATAGCCAATCTTCTTTCAGCTATACTGCCGCCTGTTTTCTCTCTTTCTCATATTATTCTCATATTATTTTAAAGTAAATACATGACATCCTATCACTTTATCCATAAATGTTTCAGTATGTATCTAAAGAGGTGAGGAATCCTTAAAAACAATCATAATCTTTCATATCTTTAACTTTTTAAAATATAATTAAGTATGTAGACAGCATTTGCATTTCCAGTGGTCTTATGATTGTGCTAATATTTTTAAAAAGATTGGTTGTTTGAATCAGGATATAAATAGGACACACAATGACACTGGTTGATTTTTTTTTTTAATATTTATTTTATTTTGACTGTGCCGGATCTTAGTTGCAGCATGTGGACTCATAGTTGCAGCATGCATGTGGGATCGAGTTCCCCAACCAGGGATCAAAACCTGGGGCCTCTGCATTGGGAACATAGAGTCTTACCCACTAGACCACAAGGGAAGTCCCAGGTTGATGTTTTTAAACTACATGTTACTTCTCTCTATTTTTTCCTTCCTCTGCCTTGCAGAAAGTTGGTTCTTTGTCCTGTTGAGTTTCCTTTGGTATTGTTGAGTCGCTAAGTTGTGTCTGACTCTTTTCAACCCCATGGGCCGCAGCATGCCAGGCTTCCTTGTCCTTCGCTGTCTCCTGGAGTTTGCTCAGATTCGTGTCCATTAAGTTGGTGATTCTATCTAACTATCTCATCCTCTGCCACCCCTTTCTCCTTTTGCTTTCAATCTTTGCCAGCATCAGAGTCTTTTCCAGTGAGTCGGCTCTTCACATCAGGTGGCCAAAGTATTGGAGCTTCAGCTTCAGCATCAGCCCTTCTAATGAATATTCAAGGTTGATTTCCTTTAGGATTGACTGGTTTGATCTCCTTGCTGTGTCCAAGAGTCTTTTCCAGCACCACAATTTGAAAGCATCAGTTCTTCGGTGCTCAGCCTTCCTTATGGTCCAACTCACATCTGTACATGACTACTGGAAATACCATAGCTTTGACTTTGTGGAACTTTGTTGGCAAAGTGATCTCTGCTTTTTAGTATGTTAAGTTTGTCATAGCTTTCCTTCCAAGGAGCCAGCGTCTTTTAATTTCATGGCTGCAGTCACCGTCCACAGTGATTTTGGAGCCCAAGAAAATAAAGTCTGCCACTGCTTCCACTTTTCCCCCATCTGTTTGCCATGATATGATGGGGCCGGATGTCATGGTCTTAGTTTTTTAATGTTGAGTTTTAAGCCAGCCTTTTCACTCTCCTCTTTCATCCTCATCAAGATGCTCTTTAGATCCTCTTCACTTTCTGCCATTAGAGTGGTATCATCTGCATATCTGAGGTTGTTGATGTTTCTCCCGGCATTCTTGATTCCAGCTTGTGCTTCATCCAGCCTGGCATTTCTCATTATGTACTCTGCATAGAAGTTAAATGAGTGGGGTGACAATATACAACCTTGTCATACTCTTTTCCCAATCAGAAACCAGTCAGTTGTTCCATGTCTGATTCTAACTGTTGCTTCTTATCCTGCATAAAGGTTCTCAGGAGACAGATAAGTGGTCTGGTATTCTCATCTCTTGAAGAATTTTCCACAGTAAATTGTGATCCACACAGTCAAAGGCTTTAGCATAGTCAGTGAAGTAGATGTTTTTCTGGAATTCCCTTGCTTTCTTCTATGATCTGAAGAATACTGGCAATTTGATCTCTGGTTCTTCTGCCTTTTCTAAACCCAGCTTGTATATTGGAAGTTCTCAGTTCACATACTGCTGAAGCCTAACTTGAAGGATTTTTGAGCATAACCTTACTACATGTGAAATGAGTGCAATAGTATGGTAGTTTAAACATTCTTCGGCATTGCCCTTCTCTGGGATTGGAATGAAAACCGACCTTTTCCAGTCCTGTGGCCTCTGCTGAGTTTATACTTATTGCACCTGCCTGGTATAGTTCAACATGTTTTTTTCTGTCGTCTAAATTTCCTGTAACTTTATCTCTGGATCTCACTTCTAGATCAGGGTTCCATCAGATTTCGGATTTTTCAGAGCACTCTCTGTACATGATTTCCTTTGATCTTAATGGTGTAAACCCCTCATTTCTATAAATGTAGAAACACAGACTGAGAGAATATAAGTAAAATGACTAAGTGGAGAATTATTTGCAGAGGCTCAGCTAGAACTTAGTTTCCTTAACTCAGTGGTTTGTAATTTTGGCTGTGTATCTCATTCACCTCTGAAGTTAAGCAAAACAAAAGCCTAGATATTTTGAGTTAATCGGGCTGGGGTGGGGCCCATTAAATATTATCTGAAAGCTCTCAAGGCAGTTCTCAATGTTTAGCCACGGTTAAAAGCAACTACCCTAACTCATATCTCATGTTCCCTCCTCTGTCGCATATATTTTCTTCATCTAATTAGAAGATTCTTACATAGAAGAGGAATAGTTATTTTCCATTGCTCCAGAAGGCAGAAATATAATTAGTCCAAATGAGGGAAGGTTACTTGGATGTAACAGTGGGAACCAGCTGTACATCCTAAGAGCATTATTCTTGGAATTTATGTATCTTCTCATTCATTAATTTATCAAACATTTATATGCCAGACACTGATACAAGTATGAATAAGACATGGTTCCCTCTTTCAGAGTTCACAGTTGAAATAGGGGTACAGATTTAAATAACATTATAGTAGAGTGTATTATACATCTTGGGGGCTGCATAATTTCCTTTTTCAAGTTGTTATATTTTTGTATTTTTAAATTGTCATCAGTGGCTTTCTTACTAAGATATTTATGCTAAGCATTTAGTGAATATGTCACAATGATAGTCTTTTCATTAAATATGTAATTCAAGCAATAACAAGTAAAGTTAGTCTTTGCATAGTTATCTTTTTTCTTTAAATAGAAAAAATAATAAAATTTATAATAGCATTGAAACCATTTTGAGAGTTCATTTCTACATCTTTCTCCGAATTTTACTCTGTTGATTACTAAGCATAGAGGGATGATTTGTATTGGTTTTGTCAAGACTTTGGTGAAAAAAAATGATTTTGTAACATGGAGAAATTTTTAGATTTGGACTCTATGCCTCAGATCAACTTTGAAGAGTCACTCTACATACCACTCACTACATTTCCTTCATGGACATCTGCCGGTGGATCCAGGGAATTCGAAGCGGGGACAGCATTGGCGAAGATCAGGAAACAATTGCTTAATTAAACGTTAATTAAGGATATAAAGAGTGGTTAAATAAGGATAGCTCAGTGAAGAAATTCAGTGGAGAAAAGAGACTGAAATAAGGATAGCTCAGTGAGGAAATTCAGTGGAGAAAATAGGCTGAATAATTCAGCCAGGTGAGAGAAAGGACATGGGGAGACCAAGTTTCCATGAACAAGGCCCGCACCTTATTTTTCAAAGTAGTTTTTATACCTTAAGTTATACATAGAGGATAATGGGGGAAGGGGTAGAGTCATGCAGTAAGCCAGGCTTTCTTCCTGCAAACTTATCATATGCAAAAGTTTAGGTGATTTGCATCATCTTCTGGCCCGGAGGCCTTTTAACATTTTAAGACCCTTTCTTCAGAAAACTTATTTTTCTCTAAAGGTGATTAGTCAGGCGCCACCCTCCAAAAGCATTAAAGTTGCATTCCTATAGGGCAAAGGTATGGTGGGCTGTAACAAGAAAAAGAATTAACTCAAGGGTCCAAGGTTACAAACATTAAAGGTACTACTTACACCAATTATATTAATCAATACACTGCCAGGGACACAGCAGATAAGGGATATGGAGACTTAGCAGCAAACATTGGCCCAACAAGTGAAAAACCCTTCACCAATACAATTTCTAATCAATCTTTTAACTGCTCAAAGGACTCTGTATTTAGACAGTTTAGAACATCTCATGCCTCTCACAGTTGGGAGGCTCTGAGCAATCACATGTGGCCAGAAAAACCTATTCAGGCAGGCTAGAGGACTTCCAAAGGAGTTTGTAGGTTGAAACACTATCACACCCAGGAACTTTATTAACTGGAGCTATAAGTTAACTCTTTTTTCAGAGAGAGGTAGTGGGGGACAGCCCCCCCCATAAAGTCAGAGGTGTAGGTGAGAGCACAAAGCAGAAAGTAGGCAGACTCTGGTTTTGGGGGTAGATGCTCGAGAATTTCCAGGGGGACTCCTGAGGCTCGATCCCGCCTTTGCGGATGCCGAGCCTCCTTCCTCATGACCTTTGCCACGGACGGAGTTCCTCACACTGGCTCCTGGCAGTGATAGACTTCCAGTTGAGCTATTCCAGATCCTGAAAGATTATGCTGTGAAAGTGCTGCACTCAGTATGCAATATGCCGGGAGATAGCTCCCGGCAGACATCATTTATTAAAAACAAATCACTGAGGCTGGGATGGGGGTGGGAGGGAGACTGAAAAGGGAGGGGATATATGTATAGGTATAGCTGATTCATATTGTTGTACAGCAGAAATCAACACCGTTGTATCCTCCAATTAAAAAAAAGTTTAAAAATTAAAAACAAAGTAATATGAAGTGGTATAGGGAGAAAAACAAATTCATTGAGGAACTTTCCTTGTTGCCCAGTGGTTAAGACTCCATGCTCACAATGCAGGGTTCCATCCCTGGTCAGGAAGCTAGATCCCGCATGTTGCAACTGAGTTCCCATGCCTCAGCTAAAGGTCTCACTTGCCTGCAACGAGCTGCAGCCAAATAAATAAATAAAAATAAATATTTAAAAACAAATCTTTGATACATCTGTTGAAATAGCAGGCACATTTTCTCTTAGAGTTTGTATCTGACCCTTTGATAGAGGTATGTCCTAGATAATATGGGAATACCAAAAGGTTTTCTGGGACTTCCCTGATGGCTCAGTAGGTAAAGAATCTGCCTGCAATGCAGGAGACTCAGGTTTGATCCCTGTGTCAGGAAGATCCCCTGGAGAAGGAAATGTCAACCCACTCCAGTATTCCTGCCTGTGAAATCCCATGGACAGAGGAGCCTGGTGGGCTATAGTCCCTGGGGTCATAAGAATTAGACATGACTTAGCCACAAAACTTATAAAGCAACTAATAATAAAAGGTTATTCTCGGAAGGGGAAGTGAGAGGAAGAAAAGTGTGTTTCAAAGTTGATGGTGGAGCAGAGCTGAGTTCTAAATGATAGGTAGGATTTAAACTTAGTGGTATAGGATATTCAGGCCACATTAGCAGGGAGATGGAAAAATAGAACCCTGGTCATAGAACATGACAGAGATGAAAACTAGGCAGGGATTAGGATAAGATGGAAGTTTTATGCAAAAAGAATTTGAACAGTGATTTCTTACATTTAGGAGTCCTCAGAGTTCTAACAGTTGTGCTCTCAATAAAAACTGCTCTCAGTTTATCCAGCGATTTGGGAGAAATCACCACGTGCTGGAGTTCCAGAACAGAGCCAAAGCTAATTAGCCTGGTAACAAGGCAGAGTCCATTCCTAGTTTTGGCACCAAGCTAAGGGCTAAAACTCATGAATTAAAGTGTGAAATTTAATCGTGGTTATCAGTTAAGACCGTTTTAAAAAATAGATGCTGATGAGAGTTTGAATACATACAAGACTGAATAAGGTTGTGCAGCTTCAGGGTCTAATTTAATTGATAACGGATCCACTTTTGATTTAGGCTTTTGTATTAGAGATAGAGTTCCATCCTTTGATTCTTGATTCACTTACTTGGTTCACATAAAATCTTTCTGATCTTTGAGTTGCCAGATGCAATTCAATTTGACCATAACTGCCATCTTCATAATGTAAAAAAAAATTGTAGGAAAATCTATAAAAGGGTTTAAAAACTCACTCTAATGTTTGAGAGAATTTTGGTATTCTGTTGACTACTGAAAAGTTTTGTCCTGGGGTTGCAAGTTGGGCCAGTTCAATCTGCTTTGGAATAATTCATGTATAAATTCATTTTATGCTGACAGGTTCATATAATGAATTGAATCAGTTAATGAACCTTACTAGGGAGTATAATAATTTATTCATACTAGGGAGTGTAATAATTTATTTGGAGCTTCCGTGATCCTGAGTTTTAAATCTCGTTTCTTTTTGGAGAATGAACAGTTGTATTGTTCACTGATAGTTCTCAGCATCTGTGGTGGTCTCCCCCATCCCACCACAGTCTTCCGCCTAACGAGCCCTACGGTGAGAAAAACTGCTGCTGAAGTACAATAGATGGGCCTAATGAACTGATTTAAAGAAAACACTCCCTGTGGTCCTTACGCTTGTGCTTTGTCAGATACATCCCCCAATGTTGATTATATCAGCTACCATTTGTTTGACTAGGAGTTATTAAAGACAGTGCTTGCTGCTGTAAAATACCAGCTCTAGTTATGACTACTTTTCCTCAATATAAACTATTTAACTTGTCATCACAGTTTTTTTTCAATAGTGGGAAAAAACCCACCTGTTTATATTACCTCAAATATTAATGACATTTCAAAATTGAATAAGAATGTTTTACCTTATTATAGGGCATATACAATTTTTATACTGCTTTTTATTGTTGTATAGTTTTAATTATTTTTATTCTACAATACTCCATTATGATATAATTTAATTGAACACTTCTGAATTTTGAAATTGCTTCTACTTTTTCCACTGTGATAAGACTGCAGTGAAAATCTCTCTGTGTGTTTTTATTTCTGGAATGTTTCTTTTGGATAACTTAGAAATGGGTTTGCTTTCTGTTTCTTTGAGAGGTAGGAGATTATATATGTTTTAGCTACATATTGACCCTTTTAGAGAATTACATCTCTGGTATTCTGAACAGCAAAGTATATGGAAATTGAGATTTACATTTAGGAGGGTATAGTAGTTCATTCCCTAATCTTGATTTTTCTACTGATTTATTAGTCTAGTTAATTTCCTAATGTGTATATACAATATTTTCTATTACCCGAAAAGCCTCTTATTATTTAGCATACAATAAGGTATGCTTAGTCCTACCATATTTCGCATCATGACTGGTAGGTATATGTTCTGTGTTTCCCAAATGAAAAAAAAGTTGGTTAAAATGATACAATCCTCTCTAACTCTTCTGTCGATACTGGAGTCTTGTTCAAAGCTAGATATGGCTGGTAAAGAATATTTTGCCTCCTTTCTCTCAGCTTTCCAGAATGATTGTTTTTTAGCTTCAAAACATATATGTCATGTATGATGAAAAATTACATTAAGGCTTTGAGTTAATATTTTGAGTGTCATTCCCTTAATACTTTGGTGACATCAGCATTGTCACCAACGTACAGTTAGTAAACCTGTCTTCTGATTAAAGGTGTCAGGGATCTTCCCTTTTCCTGAAATAGCCTTTTTCCTTTTTTAAAAAAAAATTTAATTTTCTAATGATATTTTGGTCTTTTATCTTCTTGATCAAGAACTGTTACTAAGAGTAGTGGTTTTATATGAGCATCAGAGACAAATTATTTAATATTCGCAAGTACCAGAAAAGATCCTCCATAGCTAACTCACTAAAACCCAAAGGTATGATCTCTTTCTCTTTATAAAATGATTTTAGGCCATGACTTTCAAACTTTAGAATTCTTAAAAACAGCAGCATATCAGACAGTTCTTAGTTTTCATAAGAGGCCATTGAAATGGATAATGCTGAGTAACCTAATGGATTTCTGAAAGCATAGTGTGCTTTAGGTACTGCTAAATCAATAAACATAACAGTCACTTAAGTGTGTATATTATGTATTATTTGGTTAATCAAATCCTTTCAGAATATTTGTCTTTCAAGTGGAATGCTAAAAATATAACTAAAGTGCTTGTAAGAAATAGAACCATCAGAAAAATGTAGTAGTATGTATTTTTTCAGATAATCTTAATATTTGAAGTTAACCTCAGATTCTGCCATATACATCATTTTATGAAACATGAAGGAACAAATTTCAGAAGCATTTAGTAATAAAAGTAAATAGTTGAGTTTAATGTTACTTTCGGAGAAGGCAATGGCAACCCACTCCAGTACTCTTGCCTGGAAAATCCCATGGACGGAGGAGCCTGGTGGTCTACAGTCCATGGGGTCCCTAAGAGTCGGACACGACTGAGCAACTTCACTTTCACTTTTCACTTTCATGCATTGGAGAAGGAAATGCAACCCACTCCAGTGTTCTTGCCCAGAGAATCCCAGGGGCAGGGGAGCCTGGTGGGCTGCCATCTGTGGGGTCTCACAGAGTCGGACACAACTGAAGCGACTTAGCAGCAGCAGCAGCAGCAATGTTACTTTAGAAAAGGCAGAGGAACCAGAGATCAAATTGGCAGCATCCATTGGATCATAGAAAAAGCAAGAGAATTCCAGAAAAACATCTATTTCTATTTCATTGAATATGCTAAAAAGCCTTTGACTGTGTGGATCACAATGAACTATGGAAAATTCTTAGAGATGGGAATACCACACCACCTTATTGAAAGTTGCTTGGTTGTGTCTGACTCTTTGCGACCCCATGGACTTCTCCAGGCCAGAATACTGGAGTGGGTAGCCTTTCCCTTCTCTAGGGGATCTTCCCAACCCACGGATCAAACCCAGATCTCCCGCATTGCAGGTGATTCTTTACCAGCTGAGCCACAAGGGAAGCCCGAGAATACTGGAGTGGGTAGCCTATTTCTTCTCCAGGAGGAATTGAACTGGAGTCTCCTGCATTGCAGGTGGATTCTTTACCAACTGAGCTATCAAGGAAGCCCCTAATTGCCTCTTGAGAAATCTTTATGCAGGTCAAGAAGCAACAGTTAAAACCACACATGGAACAATGGACTGGTTCCAAATTGGGAAAGGAGTACATCAAAGCTGTATACTGTCACCCTGCTTATTTAACTTACATGCAGAGTACATCATGTGAAATGCCAGGCTAGATGAAGCACAAGCTGGAATCAGGATTGCATGGGGAAATATCAACATCAGATATGCAGATGACACTACCCTTATGGCAGAAAGCAAAGAGGAACTAAAGAGCCTCTTAAAAGTGAAGGAGGCGAGTGAAAAAGCTGGCCTAAAACTCAACATTCAAAAAACTAAGATCATGGCATCTGGTCCCATCACTTCATGGCAAACAGATCGGGAAACAATGGAAACAGTGACAGACTTTATTTTCTTAGACTCCAAAATCACTGCAGATGGTGACTGCAACCATGAAATTTAAAAGATGCTTCTTCCTTGGAAGGAAAGCTATGACCAACCTAGACCGCATATTAAAAAGCAGAGACATTACTTTGCTGACAAAGGCCTGTCTAGTCAAAGCTATAGTTTTTCCAGTAGTCATGTATGGATGTGAGAGTTGGACTGTAAAGAAAGCTAAACGCCGAAGAATTGATGCTTTTGAACTGTGTTTAGAGAAGACTCTTGAGAGTCCTTTGAACAGCAAGGGGATCAAATCAGTCAATCCTAAAGGAAATCAGTCCTGAATATTCATTGGAAGGACTGATGCTGAAGCTGAGGCTCCAATACTTTGGCCACCTGATGTGAAGAACTGACTCATTAGAAAAGATCCTGATGCTGGGAAAGATTGAAGGCAGGACGTGAAGGGGATGACAGAGGATGAGATGGTTGGATGGCATCACCGACTCGCTGGACATGAGTTTGAGCAAGCTTTGGGAGTTGGCGATAGACAGGGAAGCCTGGAGGGCTGCAGTTCTTGGGTCGCAAAGAGTCAGACACAACTGAGCGACTGAACTGAATGATACTGAATTGTTGTTTGATTCTTGTGTCCAATAAAAGCCTATATTGAATTTTTCAGGAGTTGCTTCATATAACATAAGTAGCTGCTCAGTGTAGCATAAGTAAAAATGTATCTGGAGTGCATATGTATTGTGTATCAAAGGGTTTTACTGGGTAGAAATCACAAATGTGTACCTGTGGCGGATTTATTTTGATATTTGGCAAAACTAATACAATTATGTAAAGTTTAAAAATAAAATAAAATTTTAAAAAAATGTAACAAAATTTGTTTAGACCTTCATAACTTGAGATGACCAAATTTAAAATTCTGTGGTTTTTCACATTAAAAGTATCTCCATCTTTGATTGTTAACCATGATGGTGGAAGCTGGTTACTGACTTTTTGAGGGGAGATCTTAAAAAAAAAAGAAAATAGGCAAGCTAGCTTCCTTAGGTATGATTACTTCAGGGTAAATAGTCACCTCTGAAATGCGATCCTTTCTAAAGGAATTTGTAGTTATTTTATCTGTTACCATTTGTGAAAAATAATCAAAAGTGTAATTTGTGTTTGAATCTAGACAAAAGGGTGGGATGATGAAATTTGTATGACTTGATGGTAAAGGACATTATAATCATCTGTTTGATACTCTTTAGTAAAAACTAAGTAGAAATGTCCCTAGTTCTTATTTTTAATAATATGATTTGCAATATAGCTTTACCCAGTGATACCTAGTTGAATACAACTATTGCCTGGTTAGAACTTTTAAAAATTTTGTTTAAAAATTATCGTATGGTAAAATGGACATTTTTTGGGGGGGTAAGTACAGTGCTATGACTCTTAACACATATATTAATTCATGTAACCACTTAACACATGTAAGATTCATGCAACCACTTAGCACATGTAAGATTCATGTGACCACCAGTGCTGTTCAAGGTATAGAACAGTTTGTCTTCATGAACCTTCTTATACTCTCCCTAAATAGTCACACCCTGCATGTACCCCAACCTCTGGCAACCATTGATCTGTTTTTTTTAATCCCTATACATTTTTTTCCCCAGGAAGTAATAAATAGAATCATGCAGATGGAACCTTTTGAAATTGATTTCTCTCACTCAACAAAATGCCATTGAGATTCACTGAGGTTGTGGGGATCAGTAGTTCATTGCTTTTTATTGCTAAGTTGTTGGTTGAAATGTTATGGCATTTGGATATTATTTCTGACCTGACATTGGCACTGAAGTTTGAATTGGTTGCTTTTAACTGGGTTGACTATTTTTTTAAATCAGTTAAATGAGATATACATGTAGTTAATTTTCTGAATTAGAATGTTTTTTTAAACTGAACATTTTTTTAGTTTAGTGGCTTGCATGTATAGCTAAGCTAGGCAGTTACAGGATTTAAGGGCAAAATTTGAGGTTAAAAAAAAGGATTTTGCAGTTTATGAGCAAAATAGAATGACCTATGACCCTTTAAAATCCCAGTGCCAATGACTTGACAGCATTTTCTTTGCTTTTGTTCCAAGCCTCTTCCCATCCTGACTTTCTGGTCTACTGAGAACCAGACACCTCTGGTGGCTGATAATCTATTTTAATATGCTTGCTTCAGGAGTGCCTGCCTTTATTTGCTGGTTATAACAGTCTATTCATCTTAACTTAGTCAAACTTCCGTGTATAAACTCTTTGCATCATAAATTTAGTTTGATTCTTTATCTTAGTATCTATTTCTTAGTTGATTGAGGTTTTATTATTTCCCCAGCTGCTGAAAATCTCAAGGAGGTCTCCTGATAATTGTATGTTTTTGGAAAGAAAATAGTGGTTCTGCTATCAATGAGAACTGTATAAATCTATTTATGATGTCACCAATTGAAATAATGGATTAACAGTAGTAAGAGTGGAATGCTCCTCAAGCGGAGAGAATAATAAGCAATCATTTATTAATAGGTATTTTAGATTTTGAAGATGAAACTTGTTCTATTTTTATTGACAATCTAATTGGTAATAGAAGTTAGAGACAGGTTTGTAAATTGATTGAATAAATATTTATGCCTCAGCTTTCTAAGATAAGTTATTCAAATTAACTTTGACTTCCATATTTAACTATTTTCATGATTCAGGTTCTAATCTCACTTTTAATAGTAACATTAGCAGAAATGCCAAGAAAAGAAAATCTCCATCAACAGCCTGGCTTTATAGCACACATTTTCATATTTGGTCACAAAAGATTTTTTGATGTGGACCATTTTTTTAACTTTTAACTTTAAAATTTTAATTTTAAACTTTAATTTTGTACTGGGGTATTGCCAGTTAACAGTGTTGTGATAGTTTCAGGCGGACAGCAAAGGAACTCAGCTATATATATACAAGTATCCATTCTCCCCCAAACTCTCCTTCCATCCAGGCTGCCGTGATGTGGACCATTTTTAGATACCAGTGGATAGATTTACTCTTATCATAGATGAGAGTGGTGGTGGAAGCAATACATAGCAACTTCCTCTCTACTGGTTCTTTCCTTAGATTTTAACATTTGAGACCAAGAACCCAACGGAATTAGCAGAACGTCTGCGCTCTGTTTGTGGGAATCAGAGCAACGCCTATGCCCGCCTGCTGGAATACCGCCTGAATGCCTTGCGAGGACTGTGGAATGCCCAGCGCCAGCTGGCCTTGGAAGAACAGCATGAAAGGGAGAGTTCAGGTGATGAAGAAACTTTGGCCTTGCTCAAACGCCAGGGCTTGTTGCAGCAACCCGAGCAAGCTCCCTTCACATCAAGGATGGGGCTCCTGCTGGTCTTCCCCCTTATTCAGTCCCAGAGTAGAACAGACCCCTCTCTCTGTAACATCACTGCTGAGGTGCTATTGAACTGCCTTCGCGACTGCCAGCCTTTGAGCCTGACCAAGGAGCCTGCTGACTGTCTCAATGGAATTGAAACTTTGCTGTGCTCCTGGCTAGAGGAGACTTCTGACACAGGCCAACACATCCCACATAAGCAAAAAGAAAATGCTGCTGCTGCCCTCGTGGCTTTGGCATGTGCCAGGTAAGGAAAATCAAAGGTACCCCCTGGTGACCTTGTGACTGCTGCTGCCTGGGTTGGGTGAGTGAATGAGTGAGCAAGCATATTTGATGGAAGTCTTAACATTCAGAAGTCCTTCTTTGTTTTCAGTATTGAATTTCACAGCCTTGACAGTGCCTAAGATGTTTTCAACAAAACTTGGCACCAGGAGTTGGAGCTGGAACCCAAGTTCAAGGTCTTGCTTTGTGTTATATCATGATAACAGCTTAAACAGTTTAAAATGGAGAATTAACACTTGCCATTATCTACTTACCCTTAGATGATTTGTGTTTTACATCCAGTGGTTAGTGGAGGATGTTATATCTATATTTCTCCCAGAAGGACAGTGAAAAAAATGTGTAGAGCATTTAAATTTTTTTGTGACACGTGTCTGTAAGGAGTGTGTCAGTGAATGGGTTATTACTCACCTGGACTCGGTCACACAGATATGGTCACAAATTATATTTCTGGACCTTGATGCTTGGCTCCATCAATCTGATTGAAAGATCTCTCTGTGTATGTATACATATATGTGTGTGTGTGTGTGTGTGTGTGTATAAGATTTTTAATAGTGTACTGTCCTTCGCATGTAAGTTGATGTCATTGATAACCGTCAATAAGAAATATTCTTGGAGTTACTTTTCCAGGAGAGGATTTCTTAATTCTCCTGCTCAGTAAACTGTTGATCCCTCTCACATATTTGTGAAGAAAAGGTTCACTGCCTTTGCTTTCTTCTAACCTAATTGTCTAGGGACCATTAGGACCATGGTCTGACAGGTTAATGTTCTAATCTGTCCCTCTCCCTTCAAAATTTTTTCTTTGATTGAGTTCTTCCTTTTGTTAGCAAAGCAAATGTGGGTAACTTCTTGGAGGATTACGAAGGCCTTAGACTCCTTCCTCTATTTTTATGGATTCAAAGTTGACCTTCAGATGGTTCAATCTCAAGCTGTTTTTAAGGCAAAATGGCACCAACATGTATTGTCAGTTTCTTTGCCTTGAGCAAACTGTCGTAGCCTACTTTTAGATCCTGGAAGACTGTAGTTGATTATGGAAATCCTGACATGAGCTTAATTCTGGAGACGTTATTGGGTGGTACCAAAATGAGTTTCCCTGTAAAGGCTTTATATTGGATTTATTTATTAATTTTTGGATATGCAGAAGACAGTTTTGAGCCCTAAATAGATTTGTTATTAATGCAAAAGTCCTACTTTGGGAAATTTTTTTGTCTTATCTTTAGACAGATTTAGGATGTTTGGAATAACTACCAACTCTTTACTTTCAGATGTTTTAATAAACATGGGGTCATAAAACTCACTTTTTTATTGTGCCCTAATTTAGTCTGAACCAACAGATGGTTATTGAAATTGCTTCGTGTACTTGAGATTCCAAAGTCCATCCAGCAGAAATGAGTGTTTTCATTTTCTTCTTCTTGGATGTGTGTGTGTGTGTGTTGTTTTTGTCTTAGATAGTGCCTACATTCTGTTGCTAATATTATCACCTTGTCTGGACTTTATTTACCTCAGAAGTCATATGCTTTTCAGGGTTGGATTATCTCTTTTAATGACGTGTTTAGGAGCATATTATTGAACTTTTGAGATTGATGCTCTCAAAGACAGAACAGTGTTTCCAAAAAATTATTTTGAAGATATTCATTCATTTCAATTAGCTAACATTTATTGAACACTTCTGATGTGCCAGGAACCTTGCTAGGTCTTAGAGAAATAGTGACTCACAGTGGGTGACTCATGATCTCTAATTTTACAGTTGAGTAGATTGCATTTTGTCAATCATTATTGCTCATTTACCACAGGCAAGGGACTCTTCTAGGCAGTAGGAACATAGCAGTGAACAAAGTAGATGGTCCCTAAGATTGCAAAGTTTACGTGAGAGAGAGACAGACATCTAGCAATGAATGAATGTATAGGATAATTTCCAGAGAAAGATATTCATAGTAAGAAGACAAATCAGGATATTTTGCTAATAGAGAATAACTTAAGAGGAGGTAGAGGCCAGCATTAGCTAGAGATGCCAGGGAAGACCTTACTGAAGAGATAACATTTGAGCTGAGGCCTAGACAGTTGACACAGAGCCAGCCACACAAAAAAGCCAGTAACAGGGAGTTCCAGGCAAGAGGAGCAGCAAGCAGCACAAATCTGATCATCCTCCTGTCCTTGGGGTAGCTGAGGGACAGCAAAGTGAGCAGGGGGCTGGAATGCAGTGGTAGAAGGGGAGGTGGGAGAGGAGGGTCCAGACCATGTTGGGGCTTAGGAGCCGCGGATGGAGTCTAAATTTTACTCTAATGTCTGAATCTGGCAGCCAGTAATATCTTACAGTTGGCTTACTGGTTTTAGATATTCCAGTGTGCCCTTGCCCGTTAATTTTAACCTCGTTGTAACCCAGGGAGGTATCCTTGTTGGACAGATGATGAAGTAAAAACCTATAGAAGTTTGGCAACAGGACTGAGATGATGCCGCTGGTGAGTGCCAGAGCCTGGTTTCGGAGCCTAGGGGTCTTTTCTCCCAGCTTGTGCTTTTACACTCTATCTGCTGCCTCCCTGCCATTATGGTTCTTTGGCTTTGATTCTTTTGAACACCAGAGATAGGGAAGGGGACAATTAAGAGGAGGACTCTAGGCCTCCTTGATCCTCTGTTGGGTATTTCATTTCTTGTGAGGTTTAGGCACATGATACCTAGCAATTAAAGCCTTGGCTAAGAGAAATAAGGCAGCAGTCTGAAGTCAGCCCATCTGATACCCATGATCATTTAGTTCAGGAAATGTTCTTAAGGTGATTTATACTTGGGACCTGGCCAGGTAAGTCTTGTACATCTTAAAAGCACCTTCTTTTAGATCCTGCTGACTGTATTACAGACTTCCCAGGCCTTCAAGCATTTGGAACCAAAAGGAAATCGGGCCTTTGTGAGCTCTGCAAACATTACAATCACATACTTCACAGCAGGGGAAAGCAGAAGGAATACCCTTCAGCACAAAGTATTATTTGAATGTTTTTCTTTTTGGTCATATTTAATGTGATGGGGGTTGGTGAGATGTAAAATGGATGAACTTAACAAAGATATTAAAAAATTTAAGCCTGGAAATACTGCTAGACTTTAAATGTAACCTCTTCCAATGAAATCTGTCCTCTAGACTAGAGATTGACTTGATGAAAGAGTATCCAGTCATAATCACCACCTGTTCTTTGTGCTTGAGCTTTCTGTTTTGAACTTTCATGTTAGGGGGAGATAATTTACTTTTGCAAATACAAGAAGAACCAGCATGGAAAGAGGCAAGTATATCTGATATTTTGTACAACACATCTACTGACTGGCAGCATGTGTACATGCTCAGTTGCTCAGCAGACACAGACTTATTTTGGAAGCTTCCCATGTGATTAATAACATTGACATCAACAACCTTATTATTTGACATTTCAATTTCAGTGATTTTCTGTTCCCTCTTTTTTTAGGGGATCATTGAAAACTTTTGTTCATACAGTCCATCTATTACAGAAACAGACTGATGTAGGGTCCCTGCCTGTAGCGGATGTGCTGTATAGGTAAGCTGTCACTTTAGATCCTCACCCTCCTCCTACACAAGTGAGCCTGGAGAATTAAAGCTCTTCCAATAAGTAAATTGCTAAACTCTTTTTTTTTAATCAATTAATGACTCATGTTTTTAAGTAAGTGTGCTATTCTAATCATTGTAAGTAAGAATTTTGTTTTTTCCTTCTTAAAAAAGCATGTTGTTTTTCATTTTTTAATTTTAGTGGATTAAAAAAATGCAATAGCTTGTCTTGAATTTTTATTGTAGATTTCAAGATGATAATATGTTAAGATATAAAGTAAAAAAAGTGAAAGTTGTTCATAATTTCGCTACTCAAAGATAACCACTCCAAATTTGTATGTATTTCCTAGTTCATACCCCTCTCTCTCCATCCCTTCCTTTCTCTCATACATGTATACATGTAAAATATATACATTTTTACACACAGCTACAAATTTATTATAAGCACCACTTCATAATTTTTTAATGTAAAAATATAAGTTTCATGAATGTCTTTTCAGATACATAGTATTTGTGTAGAACTATTGTAGTTTTCTGCTCTTTGAGATGGTAAATTGACTTTTATCTTCTTGCTGGAATGGATAGTGTCAGTGTCTTTATGATTCTCTACCTTCCTCTTTTAGGCTGTTGCTTTTGGAAGGGGGGCCTGGATCCCCCTCCTGTTTGCTTGGTGGCAAACATATAGTATCCTGGGGGTATGAAGACATGCTGCCTGCACCAGATAGCAACACTGGCTCCAGTTCTGAAAATAAAGGTAATGCAAGGGTTTGGGTCCTGTGATTGAGATTAAGATATGAAAAGAGTGGTTTTAAATCATTGTGGCAAACGATTTAGATATGACTCTGTGTTCCTTTTAATTAAGAGCTCAAGCTTCCTATACAGTGCGTTCATTGTCTGCTTTATCAGTAAAAGTATAAAAGCTGATACTGAGTGAGGTAAGAAAATGGATAGGTTTTACTATCGCAAGGGAAAAGGATCATCTGTACAGTCCTGCCAATGAGGCATGAGTTACTTAAATTGATTCCTGAGTATTTAAATTTGGGCATGGGAGCCTTAAGTTGCATTTTTATATCCACGAGTAGAGTATCAGGTCTTGCTGCCTGATTCTGTTTCTTTGAGTAATTTATTGTGTGTGTGTGTTGGTGAACCCTCTTGTCCTAAAAGCAAAAAAAAAAAAAAGATTGTTCAAAGGAGCATGAATTGTGAAGTATCTCCTTTAAACAAAGGAGATTAAAGTGTTTTTACACAATTTCACAACTATTACATATCTCTTTACTCTGTGATCTCAGCGAAAATGGCAGAAGGTCTCTGAAATGTCCTGCAGTTAACTGACTTGCCAGATGAATTAGGCCTCTTTCTTTCTTTGGTGGATGTACTGACCAGTGTGCCATGGCACACACAACCCATGAGGCCAATACACTCTTTTTATAGTCTGTGTCCTGCTGCTT
Organism: Bos indicus x Bos taurus; assembly: GCF_003369695.1. NCBI lineage: Eukaryota > Metazoa > Chordata > Mammalia > Artiodactyla > Bovidae > Bos > Bos indicus x Bos taurus. The sequence continues at coordinate 10,894,069 of NC_040092.1, read as the reverse complement.
CCACATCTGGAGTTGCAGCCTTGCAAGGAGTCCGCCTTGCTTCCAAACCTGTTTGTTATTGTAGATGGTACTTGTGATTATATCATTAAATATTGCATAACTGATAAAAGTTAAGAATTTTTAAAAAACCCTAGGAAATCGTTTCCATTTAGAAATGGAATGCTTTAGAACGATCTCTAAGAAATTGACGTTGTCTAAGAATTTAGGGTGGGATTCAGAGTCTATTCTCCCTACCCTTTCATTTCATTCTCTTGATGGGGGCAACTTTCTCAGATAACCGTAGGGGCATGGGGTGCAGTCTCAGCGATGGGCCACCCCCCATCTCTTGTCTGGTGCCTGTGCCTTTTCATGGTCCCCTGTTTATTCCAGATAATCATGCTAAAGTGATGAGAGGAGCAGGCAAGACTTTGGGATGTGAGTTACTACCTTCACTGACTCAATTAGAGTCAACAGGAGAAGTGAAAACCTGCAGTGCCCAGGAAGTTCTTAAACATTATGGGCAGAAATAAACAAATTCATATAAAACCAAAACCCTTTTCTTCACTCTCTCCTTTAGTCCTTTTGGGCTTCTCAGGTGGTGCTAGTGGTAAAGAACCCACTTGCCAATGCAAGAGACATAAGAGACATGGGTTTGATCCCTGGGTTGGGAAGATCCCCTGGAGGTGGGCATGGCAACCTTCCCCAGTATTCTTGCCTAGAGAATCTCACAGACATGTAATTTCTCACTGAGGATGATGGTATCAAGCTGATCTGTATGCCCTTCAGTCTCTTGTACCTTTGGTTTTGCTTCTAGCTAGAGGATGTTTTTCTTATAAAAATTTAAAATGTAATCTTATTTAACTTTTAATACTGGAAAAATTCAACATACACAGAAGTTGAAAGAATTCTATAGTAAATTCTATAGTAAACACTCAGCTTCAGCAAGTGTCAGCTCTGGCCCATCTTATTTATTGTTCTGTCCCCTTCACTCCCACTCCCTGTCAGATCCATACTCAAAAGGCCTTGACCTTAATCTAAATAATGGTGAATAAGTGTCTATTTATAAGTTGTAAGTTAAAATGTTTAAGGAATGAAATTAGTATTTTTAAAATGATGACCTACTTAACCGTTTTTTGAAGAACCAATAGGAACAAGTCTCAGTTATCTTGGATTAGTAGACTGAATTTTTAAGATAATCACATGTGGATGTGCATGTGGATGTGCATGTGTGCTGTCGCTTCAGTCGTGTCTGACTCTTCGCAACCCCATGGACTGTAGCCTAACCAGACAGGCTTCTCTGTCCATGGGATTCTCCAGGCAGGAATACTGGAGTGGGTTGCCATTTTCTTCCTCTAGAGGATCTTCCCAACCACATACTCAGTACCAATTTGAGTGCTGTGACATTGAATTTCCTCTAATATGACAAGTAGTAAAGAAACTCCACTTAAACATAGTAAGTGGATTGATTTTGAAAATAAGCACAATGTTTTATTTATATGTTCTTTCTTTAAGGTAAATTCTCTAGAATGTTTTAGTAAACCATTTACTATCATTCAGAGAGAAACTTTGTTTTAGCTTGGGGAAGATATACCAAAAGGGAAATATATTGCTGTTTTTAAATAGAAGCAGTATTATACTTTTGTACTGTGTCATTCCAGAAATTTGGGCTTCCCAGTGGCCCAGCAGTAAAGAATCCATCCACAAAGCAGGAGACGTGGGTTCAATCCCTTGATCAGGAAAATGCCCTGGAGGAAGGTGTGGCAACCCACTCCAGTATTCTTAGAGGATCCCATGGACTGAAGAGCCTGGTCGGCTACAGTCTGTAGGATCATAAAGAGTCAGACATGACTGAAGCAACTGAGCACAACACTCCAGAAATTTAAAATTAGGATCTCTTGATGGAAAAATCCACAAGGAGCAGATTCTAGTTCAAATTATCATTAGTCTATCAATATAATATCATTTGCCATTTAAGGGGCACTGGCTTTGTACCAGAGAACAGTGTGGTGTTTGCTTATATTGTCTTATTCAACCATCACAGTCACTCTTAAGGTACATACTGTCTTCATCTTAGAGCTGCAGAAACTGAAATTCAGAGAGGTCCAAAGTCAACTAATAAGTGTCCCAAACTCTTGAATCTTCTACCTTTTTTTATTATGCACTCCTTAGGGAAAGTATTGTATTCTTAGTCATTTCAGATTAGAGTTAGGAATGAATTTTTGCTATTCAGAAAGAAAAAAGAAAAATCTTTTGCAGACTGAACCAGATTCTTCTGACAATAACTGTCTGACCTCTTTCCCTGATCTTGGTCCCTAACCCTACATGCATTTTGAAGTTTGATTTAGGGGTTTGAGCTGTCTTCCCTGGAAGTCACACTGAAGCACTTACTTTATTATTATTATTTTTGGCTGTACTCCACAGCTTGTGGTGATCTTAGTTCTGAGACCAGGGATCAAACTTGGGGCCCTGGCCATGAGAGCATTGAGTCTTAATCACTGGATCACCAGGGAGTTCTCAAGAAGCACTTATCTTAAAAGTGGGAAATTATCTTTCACTCAGCCTCCTAATGGCTTTTTCATTAGAAAAAGCACATTTATAATTTCATTAGAAAAAGCATGTATATAATTTACCTGTGAAAAAACGATTTCAGATGCTGACTTGGGACGCTGTCTCACGGCAGATGGTCTTTACCTGTATACTACTAACTCAGTTGGAAGAGGAGTAAGCAAATTGGGGTCTGGATTACATGGTACTCTCAGGTCAGTTGCATGGAACTTGCTGAATAATTTGGCTGGAACATTTTCCTCATTACGTAAATCTGTGGTGAAGACACCTGGGAGTGCGTGCTAACTCCCTGTAGACTGACTAGTGACTAAACAAATCTGAATGACTTCATATGATTCTGGCTTTCTCTTATTGTCACTTTCTTTTCCTGGTTTTATTAATGCATTTCAGCTTTGTTTTTGACTCTATAAAAATTGAGTTTGGTAGCCTAAGATCATTGTTTGTAGCTTCTAGCCAAAAATCCCTCCATGATCAGAATTTCTTTATTAGTGACTTCTCCATGTCAAAAAATGGGTGTATTTCTAGTTAAGTCTCTTTGTCCTTGGATTTGACATTGGATCAGCAGTGATTTTTTTTTTTCAGTTGAGATATAAGATCTATGAATTGCTGCCAAAAGAAACCACAGTTTGAGATCCTTATGTATATTTAATTAGATTGTTTCCCCAACCTTTTCTCCTCTCCAATTTGTTGTGGGAAATTAATATTTGCCATAGTTTGTCAGTCTCAAAGTTAATATGTTTATTCTCCTTCAGATGTTTTGTATACTTAATCATTGAAAAGAAATGAGGAGGGAAGTATAGTTTTGTCTGTGGTAGCTCATTGTCGGGTGTCAGACCTGACCTGCTGACTTAGCCTGTGTACCTTTTCCCCCGCAGAGGTTTTGTGTACTGCCGGAACGAGGAACTGGAACCAGGATGGCTTGCTTTTGGCAGTGGCAGTCTTCTCCACCGGCCTGTATCTTTTGACAATAAACCTCACTCCCTTTTCCAGGTCATTGACCAGAATACCCTTCAGGTAAACAGGACACCAAGGCTTTGTGTTTTATATTTTGGAGATGGTAAGCAAAGTTCGTGACATAATCAGAAGGAATAACACAGGTGATACCTTGGGTTCGTTTGGGTTTTTCCGTAAGGTGTTACAGAAGTAGTTTCCTGCCAGAGTGACATCCTTTTAACTGTCATTGTTTTGGGCATTCTGTTTTTTCTCTAGTGTCTTAAGTTTTCCTACATGCTCTGAGTGAATGTGCTGTTAGAGTTTCTAAGGCCAAAGACAAACTTTTTTTTTTAGTTACTTTTTATTGGACTACAGTTGCTTTACAACAGTTGTGTTAGTTTTCTATTGTACAGCAGAATGAATCAGCTATATGTGTACATGTACCTCCTCTCTTTTGGATTTCCTTCCCATTTAGGTTACTACACAGAGCACTGAGTAGAGTTCTCTGTGCTATACAGTATGTCTTCATTAGTTATCTATTTTATACATAGAAACAATAATATATACATCAATTGCAGTCTCCCAAATCATCCCAGGACAAACTTTTTTGATTTAAAAAAATTCTAGAGCGTCAAAGATGGTATAAATACCAGCTTTTTTTTTTTTTTTTTCCAACTAGATCTATTTTGAAAAGACAGTATTTCCCTTATTGAGTTTGTTCTAAACAGCCTTTCTGTGGGAACAGGAGCTTTGAAGTGAGTTTAGATAAAATCATCCTGTGCCCAGGATCGAGCTCATCCATGGTGCTCTCGTAGCACTCTGTGATGTCACTTGCCACATTATATTGAAATCACCTACTCTCGTGTGGAACTACTCGCCAAGACCACACACACCTTTAGTTTTGGACACTGTCTTACTCATATTTGTGTTCCTAGAATGTAGCCACAGCACTTGATTGATGATAATGATAATAAGCTTGTCTTTCTGTGCCAGGCCCTGGTTTGGGCAGTTGACACGTACTACCTGGGAGGTATAACTAGGGCAGTTTCATCTTACAGTTAAGGCAGCTGAGGCTAGGCACCTTGTAAGCATCCAGTAAGTGTTTGTCCTTCAGTGGAAGAGTGAGCTCAGAGAGATTAAGTATCTTGGCACACAGTAATGGCAGCAAGAGGACTTGAACCCATCCACTCTAGAGTCTGAGTTCTTTATGCTACAGCTTTCTACCTTTCAACCAAATTCAAACACAACAGTTAGAGTTGCCGTCTGTGGAGTGAGCGCCCTGAGAGTAGTCATAGCCAGGGCTTAAGTGAGATGTTACACCTTTTCTTGTTTGCCTCTCAGCGGTGTTTTTCCTGGAGTTGTCACCATTGCATCTCCAGAGCAGATTGGAGGTACTCAGAAATTGTTAGATGAAAAAGTGAATAAATAGAGGCCATATTAACTCCATTTCCTGTCAGTAATTCAGATAGATGAGAACACTGCCTATATTTATTTGCAATGGAGTTATAAGCTAGGGAATTAAACAGATGTTAAATCTTAGAATGTGATTTACACTTGAAGTAATGTTAGTATCCTGTGTTCTCGTAAAAACTGTTGTCCAAGAAAGCAGTGTTCACTAACTAGATATGTGCATTAGAATGATTTGGGAGTGCCTTAGGCCACTCAGTGACTTTCCTGGTGGCTCAGATGGTAAAGCGTCTGCCTACAATGCGGGAGACCCGGGTTCAATCCCTGGGTCGGGAAGATCCCCTGGAGAAGGAAATGCAACCCACTCCAATATTCTTGCCTGGAAAATTCCATGGATGGAGGAGCAAAGTCAGACATGACTGAGCGACTTCACTTAGGCCATTCAGTAGCTGTTAACTTTATAGACTTATTGGCATTACATATTTCAAAGTGTAGTTACAGCAACTCCATGACTTTTTAAACTTTTGAGGTAGACAAAACAAGTCTGGAAAAAAGTTCATAACATGAGTTCAGGGGTCAAAAGTAACCTGAGGAAAAGTAGTGGTTCACCCAAAGAAATGGAGTAACTGAAGGTCATTCTTACTGTTCCCTGAGGGAACCTGACCATGTCTAATTATTTTTCTTTGGGAATTTTCAGTTCTGCTCCTATTCTTGGATTAAAAAAAAAAAAAAGCAGGTTTCTTGATTCTTATTTTCTATTATTTTAAGTGCTTTTCTCTGGCAATAAAAATTAGTATATAACTGCACACTTAATGTGAAATGATGCAGAACTTATTCATTATACTTAAACAGAAGGATGTTTGCTATTAGAAACACATGCCTTCATGTCTAATGTAGAGAATGGCTGTTTGTCTCTTTCTTCCTGATGGACATGGTAAATTTCAATAAGGTCTCGTGTTCTAAGTTAGGAGCTTGTATGTGCCTTCATCTGGCCTTTCTCCTCTTTCTTCTTTGCTTTCCCTCTTGTTTTCTTCTTGCCTTCTCTTTTTGTTTCCTTCCATAATTATTAATTTTTGAGTTAGACTCTAAATTAGGTGCTGAAAGTATAAAGATGAATAAGATATAGTTCCTGTCCTTTACATATAATAAAGTCTTAAATTTGTTTACTAAGGAAATTTCAGAAAGTACTATTTCTCTAAGACTTTTTAAAAAATAAATATTTGATAAAACACATGCAAAGCAGATTTAAAGTGTTTAGTAAATACTTTTTTTTCCTATTAAAATGTAATTTGAATTAATCTCAAGGATCTTTTAATATGTTGCATGGCTTGTTGTATAAAGTTTTATATATTTGTCATGTGATTTTCATATATTATTCTTAGAGATAAATGTCAGTTTTATTTTGATCAGGAAGCTTACTGAATTCTCTTCTTTTTTTTTTTTTTCTGAATTCTCTTCTTGGACTTAACGGCATTAATGATGAATTGATAGAAACAGAATTTACATGTCACACTAATGAAGTTTTCCTCTCTTTCTTGTCCAGGTGTGCCAGGTGGTGCCAATGCCAGCCAATCACCTCCCTGTTGGCAGCACTATGAGCACTGTGCACCTTTCTTCAGACGGCACTTACTTCTATTGGATCTGGTCTCCTGCCAGCCTGAATGAGAAAACACCTAAGGGACATTCTGTCTTCATGGACACTTTTGAACTTGTGGTGAGTTTCACTTTCTAATCCTGTGTCTTTGCAGAGACATTTTTACTTGCTTTCTTTTTATGTTAGTGTACATGGGACCTAAAGAACTTGGAGTACTTGTGCAGTATATTCACTCTTGCCTCAAAATTGGTTTTCCTCTTGGATGTGCTTTGAAGGTTTCTTTATTTGGAGTTGTATGACACAAGTAAAGCCAGGCGTTTTGAAGGTTAATCGAGCAACAGAATGGAGATAACAATAGTTAATATGTAGACAGTGGGGTTTTTACGGAGAAATGCTCATGAGCTTGCTGGAAATTTGGAACTAGATTACAGTAGCAAGATTGTGTCTACAGATGGATTTTGGGAGTCTCCGAGAGAGAGATGATTGAAACTGTGAAAGGCAATCATTCATTCATTCAGTAGATATTGGCAAAGTATCTACTGAGAGCCAGGCACAGTGGTGTTTAGGTGGTGGGAATACAGTGATGGGCAAGGGAGTAGGATCCTTGCTCAAATGGAGCTTGTATCTTGACTAGTGGGTGGGTTGAGTGGTGGTGGGAGAGAGACAAAACTTCAACCATAATCGAGTGAACAAATAAATGGACAACATAATTTGAGGTAGTGAAGGAAATACAGTAGCTAAACAGATGAGGGAGTTGGGGGTAGGGGAGGGAAAAATATTCCAGGAAAAGGAGACTACAAGTGCAAAAGCTCTGTGGTGGGAGCAGGCATGTGTGTGATAGGAAATGACAGAGTGGATGAGTGCAGAGAGCAGAGCTTGAGGTGAGGAGAGACTGGGAACTATGAGAGTCCAGATCTGCACTGTCCAGTGCAGTAGCCAGTAGCCACATGAAGCTGTGGTTTAATTTAAACAGAAGTTTAAAGTAATCAGAAATAAATACAGTTAAAACTTGAGTTGCTCAGTCACATTAGCCATGGTTCAAGTGCTCAGTAGCCACATGTGGCTGGCTAGTGGCTACCATATTGAATGTCAAAGATAACATTTCCATCATTAAAGAAAGTTCTATTGGACAGCACTGACATGTCTAGGTAGTATTTGTAGAGACTTGTAAAAGAAAAAATTGCTCCAAGCCAGGTTCAACAAAACCTTTTTTAATGATGTAATTTAACAGCCTGCTTCTGGGAAGAATTTTAGCCTTCCTGGGAAGGGAGAAAAAAAGGACACTGAAGCAATTTCTAATAAACTTTTATGGGGTTAAAACTTGTTCTGGGAAATCAGTCATCCATCCTGCCAGCTATCAGTTTAGTAACCTTTCAGTATACATTGTTCTTTTTCTATTATCTAGTTTCACAGTATTCTCAAAAAATGATCTTTTCTTATAAAATGTCTTAGCCAGAGTGAGCCTTCAAATTGATCTGCTAGAGGTTTTACAGCTAGGAATGTCTTTTAAAAAAAAAAAAGAAAAAAAAAGATAATTGTTTACAAACAAACTTAACCAGCTGGTTAAAGGATTTAGGTCTTTTTTCTGGACAAAGGAACCTGACTGGCTATAGTCCATGGGGTCTCAAGAGTCAGACTTGACTTAGCAAATAAACCACCACCACCACCACCTAAGAATAATGAAAAAACATCAAAGAATTCCCCTTTCCTTGATATGCTTTGGTTTAATTTTAAAAATCATGTCAAAGAAAAACATGCAAATGGATAAAATTTAAGGTAGTACATTCTAAGCTCACAATGAAAAGTGGGAGTCTCTTGCCCCATCCCTGGCATGTTCCTTATAGATAGTTACTTTAATGGTGTCAGCTTTTCCTTCTTCTAGTGGTTACTTTCATGTCTCTAAGTGAAAGATTTACATTGCTGTTTCTTGATTTACTAACTCCATATATTGTGTGTTTGTGTTTTGGTTTTTTGCTGTGGCAGATGAGGATTTGGCTCAATTCACCTCCTGTTTTTCTTCCTTCCTCCTAGTGTATTTATTTGATTCATTTTAATTCCTCTTTGGAGGAGGATATCTTTGTAACTTATAGTTAAACCTTTATTACTTGTTCCTCAGCTCTAAGTAGTATCTCTTATCCCTTGACCTTAGGAGAGGGAGATAGATAATAGTGTCTCTTCTTGTCCTTTAGTATGGGGAAAGCCAAAACTAAAAGTATACATTCAGGGGAATTCCCAAGAGGAAGTGAGATGATTCACCAACATCCAGCCTTAGAGAGTCTTAAGGATTGGTGGCATCAGGTATGGTACAGAACCATTGTGAGACGGGGTATAGACTGCAAGTTTGTTAAAGGAACTGTCGTCTCCTTTCCTGGTACACACAACATTTGTGCTCAGATGCCAGCCGCCCAGGCAAAAGTCTTGATGTTTGTCTGAAAAAACAAATGACCCTGGAGAAAAGACCCCAGTGTACTGACATTTGGGTTCATATAAGTTAAAGACTTGCTGCCCCAGTGAATCACCCACAGTGATGTCTTCTAATAAGCAAGCCTCCCCAACCATGTGCATAGCATTCCTTTCTAGTGATGAACTGTTTAAAAAAAAGAGCAGACACAAAAAACACCCCAAACAAGTAAAAGCCAGGACTTTGGAGAGCTGTGTGTGTGGAGGGGAGAGGAGTAGATTTAAAAGTTTGGCAAGGTAGTGATAATTATTGAAGCCAGGAGCTGGGCACATGGGGAGCTCATTATACTACTCTTTCTTCTTTTGTGTACATTTTAAAATGACACTAATAAAGTTCTTTAAAAAATTTTAAAGCAGACCATTGAGAAACTCTAGACAAACTAGGAAAGTCTCTAGATTGGAAACTAAAAATAAGAAAAAGAAATCAGAAAAACAGCTAATAGAGTAAGATAAAGACCTCATTAGCACTTACTACTCTGTGAGACATATGAGAAGATACTGCGTTCATAAAACAGAACAGGATGTCATGGAAAAAGGACTCTCAGAATATGAAAAGATAAAAGACATAAAGGAATAATCCTTCTGGATACTTAGTAACAGTAGTTCCCAAAAGAGAACAGAAAATAAGATATTATCAAAGAAATAATAGAAGAAAAATGTCAAACTAAAGGACACTGATGTCCAGATTAAAAGGTCTTTGGCACAGTGAATGAAAAATGTCCACACTGGCACCTCATCTTGACATTTCAGATTATCAGGAGCAAAGAGGATTCTAAAGCTTCTGGAGGTAAAATAAAATCATGTATAAATAATGAGGTATAAGAAGAACACCAGGCTGTTCAGTCTCATTACTAGATGTAAAAATGGGGCAGTACTTCAAAAAATCTGGGGGAAATCAATATCTAACCCAGAAGTCAGGTAGTCAGCCAAAATATCAATCAATCATAAAAACAACATAAAGATATTTTTAGACATATAGGATCAAAAGCTCATACCTGCCCTGGAGGAAATAGAACAACTACAAGCCTTTGCCTGTGGCATGAAATAAAAAGTTGGGGAGATGCTCAAGGGCCTGCTATAGATTAAAACAGTAACCTTTGAGTCACTTTTGGAGTCTGAATCCAATGGACCATTTATAGAAAAGAAAATTTGGAGACAATTTGGAATTTGAATGTAAAATAAGTATTAGAGGAAACCAAGGAGTATATTCTTATTTTTAAAGTTATGATAATGGCATTGTGATTATGTAAGAAAATGTCCATATTTTTAGAGATGAGTAGTGCGGAGAAGGCAATGGCACCCCACTCCAGTACTCTTGCCTGGAAAATCCCATGGATGGAGGAGCCTGGTGGGCTGCAGTCCATGGGGTCATTAAGAGTTGGACACGACTGAGCAACTTCACTTTCACTCTTCACTTTCATGCATTGGAGAAGGAAATGGCAACCCACTCCAGTGTTCTTGCCTGGAGAATCCCAGGGATGGGGGTGCCTGGTGGGCTGCCATCTATGGGGTCTCACAGAGTCGGACACGACTGAAGCGACTTGGCAGCAGCAGCAGCAGCAGTGAAATATTCAGAAGTGAAATTTCATGATGTCTGGGACATGCTTTAAAATGGAGTAAAAAAGAGATAGGTGGGTTAAACAGATTTGGGTATATCTGGATAATAGTTGAAATTGAATGATGAATATATGAAAGTTCATTATACTATTCACAATTTTTACCTATATTTGAAATTTTTCATCATAAGATAAGAAAATTTTAAGCATCACCTGCCATTAATTTAGCAACTTCTAAAATACTGACTTGGGAAGCTAAACAAAGATACATACCTGGCTTTCTGCTTATGATACTATCACAGAAAGGAACACTGTGTAGCCATTAAAAAGCAGTGGGCAGATCTGTGTAGACTGAAGTAAATTAATTTCCAGGTTATATTGTAGTATAGAAAGCTTGGTTCAGTGCACTGTGTGTAATCAGTCACTACCTACTGTGTGATAAAATTGTGGTGGGCAGGTATGGATTCTCTGGAATTGGCCTTTTCCTATGATACTAACTTTCCTCTCTCAGTGGACCATTCACCACAGCATATAAATACAGGAGAGGATATTCAGTCTTGAAAAAGCAGAACAAACTCCCTTGACCCTCATTCTCCTCTACTCCCCTATCTTTGGTTCCTCTTTACAGCAATGTGCTTAAAAGAGTTTATTCTTACTGTTTTACTTTCCTTCTGTTCGCTCTTGAACCTGCTGCAGTCTCACCATGCCACCATAGCAGCTCTTCCCATGTTCCCCAGGGACTTCCACAATAGTAAATTCAAGGGCACCCCTTTTTTCTTTTTACTTGACCTTCTAGCAGTATTTAATGTGATCTCACTCCCCCATTCTTGAAACTGTTTTCATATGGACTTTGGGACACTCTTAGGGCTTCTCTCGTCACTGGTGTTTCCTATCTCCTGTCTTCCTAATCTCTCAACAGTCAAGGGCACCAGGACCTATTTCTAGGACCACTTCTGTCTACTCTGTCTGCTCGTACTCCCTCGTTGATCTCATCCTGTCTTATAGCTTTAAACACCTCTCTGTATAGATGATGCTTAGTTTTGCTTCTCAGCCAAAACCTGTCCCTGAGGCTCTGCATGCATATTGATGTGGGTGGGTGTTTGTATATGCTCAGGATATGAGACTTTTCCAGTTGGAAGTCTGATAGTTCCCTCAAGCTAAATATGCCCTCTACCAAACTCCTGATTTTACCCCAGATCTCCTTCTGCCTCAGGCTCTCCCATTTCACTTCATGACATCTGTGTCCTTTTGGTGCTGGTCAGAGACCTTCGGAGCTGTCCCTCTCTCTTCCTCTTTTTTCCCTTCCCCAATTCCTTGCCTAGTCAGCATATATTGCCTGCTTTACCTTCAAAGTGTCTCCCAACCCCCTTCACCTCCGTAAAAGTCCTGTGTGATCTGGGGCTTCTGTCACTCCACTCCAGCCCCACCTGAGCTCCTGGCTGACACACGGGCACTGAACGTGTTTCTCCCTTCCGGGCCTTGTGCAGTGTCATCTGCAGATAAACAGACAGCTCGTTCTCTCTTTTTAGGTCTCTGCTCACGTATCATCTTATCAAAAAGACCCTTCTTACCATTCCTTATAAATTATTTTATGTAAAATATAATCCTGTCCCTCCTTATCCGTTTTGCTTTGGTGCAGAATTCAGCTGTGGCAGTACCAACATGGTGATCAGCAGGAAATACCTTATTCTTAATTTTAACCTTTTCCTTTAAGATTATAGAATAACCAAGGCATGGACTCTCTCTGCCTGATTTCATTACCTGTGCACTGGACACATCCTTGCTTGAGAATCTTCTGTGACTCTCTTTTACCTTTTCAGGGCACGTGTTTTACATCTTGAGTTCTGTTTTGCTCTGAGACTTCTTCCTGTCCCCATGTGCTTTCTGTAAGCTGCTGTTCTTCAGATAGATTCAGTGACAATTTTACTGATGTTTTGTCTCTTTTTTAGATCTGTTCTTAACTATATGGTCAGTATAATAAGGGATGCACTAGGTGCCTCTCCCCCTTCAACTCCATTGGTTTATGATTTCCTTTAAATTATGATTCGGATAGCTGAGATGACCTTCATTCATTCAGTGTTAATCCAGTGCCTTGTCTGGGTAGCAGGGTAAAAGCCTTTGTTTTCAAGGAGCTTACATCAGAGTATGGGGAATTAGTAAGAAAGGAAATACAAGGACAAAATAATTTCAGCTACTGACAAATGCTGGGGAGAAAATAAAACAGGGTAATGTGATAGAGAGTGAGGGGGTAGAGGTGGCGAGCCACTCTGGTTTGCCTGGCAGAGAGGGCCATTCTGAGGAAGGACATTTGAGCTGAAATGAGAGTGATGAGAAGCAATCATCTATCCTGCCAAAGAAGGCAACCAACCCTCCCCGTTTGCCAGGACCTGAGACATTTCTTAGGACATGGACCGTTGGTGCTAAAACCAGGACAGTCTCAGGCAAACCAGAACTAGTCCAGTCCAGAAAGAGGGATCAGCAAGTACAGGCCTAGCATGCAGGCGTTTTAGAGGAGGGACAGAAGGCAGCGCCCGGAAAGTGTGGGGAGAAGCGGGGACCGAAGCAGGGAGGTCAGTGGATGTTGGACCCCATGGGCCTTACCAGCCATTTGAGTTTTGTTTTAAATTTATTGGGAAGCTGATGCAGGGCTTCAGACAGGGAAAGACATGATTTTATTTTCATCTGTAAATGAATCTTTGGCTAATGTAGTAAAACATACGGGGTCAAAGTAGGGAGACCAAGTTGAGAGGCTGGATGGTCACTGGACTTGAGGTGGTGGCTTGGGCCAGGAAGGGAGCCAGAGGGAAGCTTCTCGTCATCACTAGCTGTGTGCTGCTTCTCACTCCTCCCAGGCTCTTCCCGCTCCTTTCAAAATCGCTAGTAGCTTTTTCATCCCAAAGAAATGCTTTGCTAAGTATAGAGGTTCCCAGATTTACTACTTGGGCACCAAAGCTGAGTCCTCTTTGCTTCTCACGGGTGCTTTATCAGGTTTTCTTTTCAATATTTTCAAAGTACTTAAACACAATAGCATGACTTTTTTTTTCTTAATTTAGTCATTGTTTTTCTTATGGAGCCAGATTGGGCAGTGCTTTTGAATGCCAAGTGATTGATTTTTTAATCTGGATGCCTTTGAAGGGTCATATTTAGAGTTGTGCAACATAAATAGAGCTACACTCGGTAAACGTGAATCTAGCTGAAGGGTGGGGGTAACACACTGTGGGAAGATGTGGATGTGTTCAATTTTAGGCGACATAGGCTATTCTAGCTGAAGTGCTGGGGAGTGGGAGGCAGTTAGAAAAGTTGTGCTGAATCCCAGTAGCAAGGATGGGTCTGTATATAGCAATGTAGGAGTTGCCATGGAGAGGTAGGATTGGATTTGGGTCAGGACGTGTGTGCATGCTGTCGCTTCAGTCGTGTCCGACTCTTTGTGACCGCATGGATGTAGCCCGCCAGGCTCCTCTGTCCATGGGATTCTCCAGGCAAGAATACTGGAGTGGTTTGCATGCCCTCCTCTTGAGTAAGGACACAGATCTGTTTATTCAGCAGAGCTTCAAGTATTTACCATGTGCTTTGTGAGTGCTGGAAATGAGACAGTGAACAAGGCAGGCAGGATCCTGGCTCTTGGGGAGCCGGCATTCAGCTGAGGTGGGGTGGAGGTAGAAAGTCAAATAATAAATGAATTAATGAGTAAGATCATTTCAGAGAATGGTAAGTGCTGTGCAGATAACATGACTGGATGTTGTGCTCTGGCTTGTCTGGGGCGAGTAGGAGAGGGTGGAGGGGATTCTTCTTTGGTAATCATGGAAAGCCTCTTTGAGGAGGTGACTTTCTATGTAAGACCTAAATGATGGGAAAGAGCCAGGCACACACAGGAGGATCTAGGGACAGGGTGTTCCAGCAAAGGTTTTAGAACCAGTTCAGTTCAGTTCAGTCGCTTAGTCGTGTCCGACTGTTTGCGACCCCATGAATTGCAGCACGCCAGGCCTCCCTGTCCACCACCAACTCCCGGAGTTCACTCAGACTCACGTCCATCAAGTCAGTGATGCCATCCAGCCATCTCATCCTCTGTCGTCCCCTTCTCCTCCTGCCCCCAATCCCTCCCAGCATCACGGTCTTTTCCAATGAGTCAACTCTTCGCATGAGCTGGCCAAAGTACTGGAGTTTCAGCTTTAGCATCATTCCTTCCAAAGAAATCCCAGGGCCGATCTCCTTCAGAATGGACTGGTTGGATCTCCTTGCAGTCCAAGGGACTCTCAAGAGTCTTCAACACCACAGTTCAAAAGCATCAATTCTTCGGCTCTCAGCTTTCTTCACATTCCAACTCTCACATCCGTACATGACCCCTGGAAAAACCATAGCCTTGACTAGTCGGACCTTTGTTGGCAAAGTAATGTCTCTGCTTTTTAATATGCTATCTAGGTTGGTCATAACTTTCCTTCCAAGGAGTAAGCGTCTTTTAGTTTCATGGCTGCAGTCACCATCTGCAGTGATTTTGGAGCCCAAAAAAATAATGTCTGAAACTGTTTCCACTGTTTCCCCATCTATTTGCCATGAAGTGATGGGACTGGATGCCATGATCTTCGTTTTCTGAATGTTGAGCTTTAAGCCAACTTTTTCACTCTCCTCTTTCACTTTCATCAAGAGGGTTTTTAGTTCCTCTTCACTTTCTGCCATAAGGGTGGCGTCATCTGCATATCTGAGGTTATTGATATTTCTCCCAGCAATCTTGATTCCAGCTTGTGTTTCTTCCAGCCCAGTGTTTCTCATGATGTATTCTGCATATAAGTTAAATAAGCATGGTGACAATATACAGCCTTGACGTACTCCTCTTCCTATTTGGAACCAGTCTGTTGTTCCATGTCCAGTTCGAACTGTTGCTTCCTGACCTGTATACAGGTTTCTCAAGAGGCAGGTCAGGTGGTCTGGTATTCCCATCTCTTGCAGAATTTTCCGCAGTTTATTGTGATCCACACAGTCAAAGGCTTTGGCGTAGTCAGTAAAGCAGAAATAGATGTTTTTCTGGAACTCTCTTGCTTTTTCGATAATCCAGCAGATGTTGGCAATTTGATGTCTGGTTCCTCTGCCTTTTCTGAAACCAGTTTGAACATCCGGAAGTTCACAGTTCACGTATTGCTGAAGCCTGGCTTGGAGAATTTTGAGCATTACTTTACTAGTGTGTGAGATGAGTGCAATTGTGTGGTAGTTTGAGCATTCTTTGACATTGCCTTTGTTTGGGATTGGAATGAAAACTGACCTTTTCCAGTCCTGTGGCCACTGCTGAGTTTTCCAAATTTGCTGGCATATTGAGTGCAGCACTTTCACAGCATCATCTTTTAGGATTTGAAATAGCTCAACTGGAATTCCATCACCTCCACTAGCTTTGTTCGTAGTGATGCTTCCTAAGGCCCACTTGACTTCACATTCCAGGATGTCTGGCTCTAGGTCAGTGATCACACCATCATGATTATCTGGGTCATGAAGATCTTTTTTGTACAGTTCTTCTGTGTATTCTTGCCACCTCTTCTTAATATCTTCTGCTTCTGTTAGATCCATACCATTTCTGTCCTTTATTGAGCCCATCTTTGCATGAAATGTTCCCTTGGTACCTCTAATTTTCTTGAAGAGACCTCTAGTCTTTCCCATTCTATTGTTTTCCTGTATTTCTTTGCATTGATCTCTGAGGAAGGCTTTCTTATCTCTTCTTGCTCTTCTTTGGAACTCTGCATTCAGCTGTTTATATCTTTCCTTTTCTCCCTTGCTTTTCACTTCTCTTCTTTTCACAGCTATTTGTAAAGCCTCCTCAGACAGCCATTTTGCTTTTTTGCATTTCTTTTCCATGGAGATGATCTTGATCCCTGTCTCCTGTACAGTGTCATAGTTCATCAGGCACTCTATCTATCAGATCTAGTCCCTTAAATCTATTTCTCACTTCCACTGTATAATCATAAGGGATTTGATTTAGGTCATACCTGAATGGTGTGAACCAGAGGTGGGGTCTAATCCTAAGCAGACTCCCATTTAAGTAAGTGGAGATGGGAACCAGCAGATAAGAGGAACACACAGAGGGCAGGAACTGTTGACTTTGCTCATTAGAAGAGTCCCTTACACATAGGTACATGTTCATGTTGAAAAGAAACAAACCAGGATTGTATTCTACCGCTGAGACTGAGGCAGGACAACGCCAAGGTTTCTGGCAACCATGGCACAGCCTACACAGAAGACAAGGAAAAGCTTGATGATTTTGGTTTTAGGTTCCTCTTGACCATCAAGAATGTTCACTTGTTAGAGGGAACTGAGTTAAGTAGCTGTAAAGCGTTAAGAGGCAGAGGTGAGGAAATAGAAACAGCATTTTCAAACTCTAAGAAACCTTTTGCTTATCTTTCGTGAATGTCTCGTAAAAGCCTCCCCCACCAGATCCATCCACCTCTCGGAACCTTGCCTGGCTGTGCTCCTCAGTTTGCTTTCTCTAGCCTCTTCTCTGTTACCAACTTTTCACTTTGGACTCCTTCACTGCTTTTTGTTTGCTTCTGGAAGCCTGTCTACTTTGCACTCCTGTTCTTTCTTATCTCTATTTCTGCCTCTCTTCACTCATGGCACCAGTTTCTGAGACTCCCGCCAGACCCAGAAGTCTGGTCTGGAGCGGGCAGTGGATGAAGAGGCTGCTTTAGGTATATCTGAGACATCTGACAGTGAATGGAAGTTGAGAAGAGGGATGGTATTGCAATGGGCCGCCAATGTTTTCTTTAAGATCTCGGAGACCTGTGAATATTTGAAACCAAAAAGAAGGACATCAGAGAGGGAGACTGTGAGGGTGAAGGGGGCAGATGGGAGATAATTGAGGGGGCAGTTAGAGAGGAGGCGGAAATGCTTCTTCCTCTGAATTAAGAGGAAAAGAATAAATGAGGCTGAACACCAAGATTCTTGAGTGGGAAGAGAGACAAGTGGGAGCAGCTTATAGTAAGTGGTCTGGATCTTTTCAGTAATAATAAAAGGCAGGTGGTCTGCTTAAAGCCATACTCAAAATTTGGTGGAAGAACTTTGGAATCACCGCCCCAGAGCTTTTGCTGGGTTATAATCAAACGATGAAGGAAGAACTGCCAAGTACCAGCAAGGATCCAGTTGAAGCTGGCATATATTTTTAGCAGACAGAGTCTGCCTTTCTCTACTGTTGCTCTGCCAATCCCCGAGCAGCTGGGGCTAATGTTGACTGCTGTTATTACAGAGTTTGGATTTTAGCCACTAATTATATTTCAAGAAGATATAATCCTCATGGCTGTACTTAATAGTAAATCAAGACCTGATTGATTTGTTTTCCTCTCATCTTACTTGTACCTGTCAGAAGCTTGTAATTAGTGAGAGCTGCCTGTGGAATTCAGTATGAGGAATTTTCATCAACAACCCTCGTAGAACCTATTAAACTTGGCTCATTACTTTTAAGAATCTGGACTATTAAAAGTGAAAGCTCTCAAACATCTCATAGCTTCCCTTTTGTTCTCAGCTTCTGTAGAGCAATTAGGTTTTGTGGTGTACACCTACTCAGGTACAATTTTGGGAAATGCTTTTGAGTAACCAGGTGACAATAATACACTTCCGAAGGAGAAGTTTGCTCACTGAATGGAAACAGGTTCCATTTAAGACCTTCTTTTTCTTTAAATATCAGGTGGAAAATGGTGTATTCGTAGCCAACCCGCTTCAGGAACGCACAATTCTAATGAGAAAAGAGGGCGAGTCTGCAAAAAGCATTAATGAGATGCTCCTGAGCAGACTGTCCCGTTACCGAGCCTCGCCGTCCGCAACACTGGCTGCCCTCACCGGCTCCACCATCTCCAACACCCTGAAAGAGGACCAAGCAGGTCGGCTGCCCTTCGCTTATCTCATGTTTACCTTGTACAGCTTCATTCAGCTCTATGCATGTTTTGAGAGTATTATCTTAGAGCAGTTTTAGGTTTGCAGCAAAATTGAAGGTACAGATTTTTTGTATACCTCCCACCCCTACATGTGCACAGCCCCCCTTATTATCAGCATCCCCCACCAGCGTGGTGCACTTGTCACAATCAATGAACCCACCAAGACACATAATAATCACCCAGAGTCCACAGTTCACCTTAGGGTTCACTCTTGGTGGTGGTGTACATTCCATGGGTTTGGAAAAATGCATAATGACCTGTGTGCATCATTATTGTATCACATAGAGTAGTTGTATAGCCTTAAAAGTCCTTTGCACTCTACCTATTCATCCTTCCCCACCCCAAAAACCCTGGCCACCACTGATCTTTTATTGTCTTCATAGTTTTGCCTTTTACAGAATATCATATAATCAGATTTATACAGAATATAGCCTTTTCATATAGGCTTCTTTCACTTAATAATATATGCCTTTACAGTTCCTCCATGCCTTTTCATGGCTTGATGGATTCAGCTTGTGGTTAGTGCATGCTGCCTGTGGAATTCAGGCAGTACTTGTTATTGAGCTCTTACAGACTTACAAAGCAGTTTGCTTTACATAGTTCACCTTTTTGTGTCCTTCCAGTCATTGTTCTTTTTTTTTTTATTCCAAGCTAACACATACTGTTGGCTGTGAACATGAATTAGCAAGAATCTGTAAGAATTCAACACAGCTCTCTCCTTAATTGTAAATACTTTGTCATTACTGTTAGTATAAATTATTTTCATGTTTAGTATATGCTTCATGAATGTAAAAAATTCACATTTAACATCATCTTCACTAAATATGGGCTTCCATGATGGCTGGGATGGGTAAAGAATCTGCTTGCAGTGCAGGAGACCTGGGTTCATTCCCAGGTCAAGAAGATACCCTGGAGAAGAGAATGGCTGCCCACTCCAGTTTTCTTGCCTGGAGAGTTCCATGGACAGAGGAGCCTGTCAGGCTATAATCCATGGGGTTGCAAAGAGTCAGGCAGGACTGAGCAACTAACACTTCCACTTTCACTAAACATATTCTCGACCAAGCAAATAAAAGGCAAACCCTCTACAACAGAGACTGATTTTTCTGGACTTTGGCACTTAGTGTTTGCACTGTAATATTTTGAAATAGATAATGTGTTTACAGAGTTTGAAAGTGAAAACAATATAAATGGTACATGCAGAAAAATCTTACTCCAGTATCCTGGTGTATTCTGTTATTTGCCCCACCCTGCCCCCTATAGGTAGCTCTATTTATTAGTTTCTATTTATCCTGGCAGAGTTGTTTGTTTTTTTTTTTTATGCAAAGAGAAATTAATGTAAAGATAAATTTATGTATTTTTATTGTTCTTCTTTTCTCAGTAAAAGGTAGCCTTCTAAACACACTGTTCTGTACTTTTAAAGCAGGAATCCTTAACTAGGGTAAAAATTCAGTGTTTCATAAGCATCCTTTCCCAAAGTTTTAAATAACATAGTATGTGTATCATCATAATTTTCATCAGAGTTTCACGGTCTCTTATGACCACCCCCAAAAGTCAAGAACCATTATTCTTGGAGAGTTTTCATATTACATATCAACTACATGAATTTATGACAAATCATGACCTGTAGTAAAAGATAAGGCTAGAAAAAGATGCCATGTAGAGAAAAATGATCTGAATAAATATATGTTTAATGAATTTAATGCAATTTTATGTTTTCATCCTTTTATAAATTGAAATGTTCAGAAAAAATATTTGTGATTAATTCTTTGTGAGACTATAAAATTTTAAATATTTATTAGTCCATATTAGAATTTAAGGATAATATTTTACTTCTATAGATCTCTATTATATCAAATACAAGTTAGAAATTTACTAATAGTTATTATAACTTGGGTCTGTGGATAATTTGAGTTATAGGCAATACTTTGTAGAGAGCAGTCCTTATTACCTAAATAAATGTTTTCTTGATAAGCTGAAGGCTTGATCTGGGTTTGTCCCTTGGAAGAAAATTGAATCCTACCTGCACAATAGAAATGCTAAAGGAATGTTTGTTACCTAAGAAAATATGAGTGATATCAAAAAGAGGACTCAGTAGGCGAGGTATATTTAGTTCCTCTGAAACTATTACTTGTATTCTAAATATGTGATCTCAATCATTGTACTTTTATGCACATTCTTGATGTATTTATTTAAACATGATGTTACATAAAAATTCATCAGTAATAGGCTAAGTGAATTTTTGACAATTATTCAACATTCAGAAGGTCTAGGATTTTTTATTCTGTGGTAAACTAATACCTCTTACTATGTTAATAAGATATGTCTATTAAAAAAAATCTCAGTGAAAATGTTATGCTCACAAAGTTGCTAGCTTTTTAGGGTTTCATACTTATGGAAATTTATGCTACTGGATTTATGTCCTAAATGAAGAATATATTTATTGGAGGCTTGAAGTTTTAAAAAATGGAATTTAGAACCACAAGCATTCAAAGCAATGACAGATTAGATTTCGCTTGTCTCACTTTTCTAATCTAAACCATCTAAAGATAATTTTATGTCTATGTAGGCAGTTATATTTTATACCCTGACAGCTTCCTAGGTAAAACACTCTGATTGACTTTCTGCTGCCGTCATCAATCCTCACTAGACTAATACTTCAGTTCACCCTACGTTTTCATATCTGCCAGTGAGTAAGGGAAATTAAAGTACATTTTATACCTTTTAATTATAAACAATAATTATTTTCTTAATGATAGTTTATGTCACTGATCCTAAAAAAAAAAAGAAATAAAATGCATCATCGGTTATAAATCCTGCAGGCATAAAATTATTTTGTGATAGATACTGTGAAAGCTTTTATTAACTGGTTATGGGTTGAAATTTCTGGCTGATTCCATGTTTAAAGCTGTTTATAATGAATGAAATATCACAAGCCTATTAAGAATTTGTTCTATATAAAATGAAAAGATCTCTACTGGAGGACAGTTTCCTAGGGGGAAATATAAACAGTAGGATTCTTCTTTTATTTTGAGATTTAGTCCATGTGAGGATTCATTCCTTTGAAAGATTTTTTAGAGCCATAAGGGCATATTGAGTACTGGGAACACCTTTGAGAAATGTTCAGATCATAGAACCAGGGGGCTTGGGGCCAGGCTGTGGAGCTAGAAGATCATTATTTTTGCCTTAGCTTATTATTTTTTGCTCTATTTTCTGAATCTTAGTATATCCTTGCTAGAATTTGGGGCCCCCTTGTCATACTCTGGTTTGGTAATCAGGTTAATCTGTGTGTCAACTGTTGTTACTCACCATTTTCATTCCTTTTACCAGCAAATACTAGCTGTGGACTTCCTCTAAAAATGCTTCGGAAGACACCCATTTACACCTGTGGTACATACTTGGTGATGCTGGTCCCACCTCCAGGGGGATCAGGCAGCTCTGCCACCCGCTCTCTTTTTGGTGGAACAAGTGGTTTGTCGTCTTTAAAAAGTAAGTGAACTTTATTTATGGCTCTTTTCCCAATTTGTCTCCGACTCTGAAATATAAGGTTTTTCCTAATAGTGATTTTGCACTTACTCTCTTAAATGTTTGCAAAAGCTCTTTGATAGCAACAAAAAACCCTATCAGTATCATCATAGGCTAGGAGGAATGAAAAATAGAATTTTTGTAGATGATGTAATAGTATACTTCTGAAAACTATTGTCCTGTAGAATTACTCAGAATAATAATGAGGTCAGAAAGATCTTAGGAAATAAAATAATCTGTCATCACTTTATTTATTGATGACACAGCAAGAACACTACCCACCATAGAGCTATTAAAATAAGTCTGTGAGAGAACGAACTTATGGTTCTTGGGGGGAAGGATGGGGGCAAGGGATAGTTAGGGAGTTTGGGATAGACATGTACACACTGCTATGTTTAACATGGATAACCAGCAAGGTCCTACTGTATAGCACAGGGAAGTTGGCTCAGTGTTATGTAACAACCTAGACAGGAAGGGCGGAGAAGGCAATGGCACCCCACTCCAGTACCCTTGCCTGGAAAATCCCATGGAGGAGCCTGGAAGGCTGAAGTCCATGGGGTCGCTGAGGGTCGGACACGACTGAGTGACTTCACTTTCACTTTTCACTTTCACGCATTGGAGAAGGAAATGGCAACCCACTCCAGTGTTCTTGCCTGGAGAATCCCAGGGACGGGGGAGCCTGGTGGGCTGCCGTCTATGGGGTCGCACAGAGTTGGATACGACTGAAGTGACTTAGCAGCAGCAGACAGGAAGGGAGTTTGGGGGGAAAATGGATACGTGTATACGTATGGCTCAGTCCCTTTGCTGTTCAGTTGAAACTATCACAACATTGTTAATTGGCTATACCCCAAATACAAAATAAAAAATGTAGAAAGCAAAGGTCTGTGAAATGCCTCCATTTTAGGACACATATGTGTCTCTGAAATGTTAAGCAAATAATGTATATGATACAAAATAATGTGCAAAAATTCATTAGTGTTAAGTGTACATATATTTTTATAAAAGAGGGAGGTGTACTATCATGATTAAAGTATAACTTACATACCATAAAATTTACCCATTTAAAATATACAATTCAGTGGTTTTATATATTTAGAATTGTCCAACCATCACCACTATCTAATTATAAAACATTTCTATCACTCCAAAAAGAAATCCCATACCCATTAGCAGCCACTCCTTTCCCCACCCCCTCACCCAGCCTGTGGCCTCCACCAGTGTGCTTTCTGACTATGGACTTATCTATTCTAGACTTTCCATATATGTGGAATTACGAAGTATATGTGCTTTTCATTTCAGTTCAGTTCAGTCGCTCAGTCGTGTCTGACTCTTTGCGACCCTATGGACTGCAGCACGCCAGGCCCCCCTGTCCATAACCAAATCCTGGAGCCTACCCAAACTCATGAACATTGAGTCAGTGATGCCATCCAACCATCTCATCCTCTGTCGTCCCCTTCTCCTCTTGCCCTCAACCTTTCCCAGCATCAGGGTCTTTTCAAATGAGTCAGCTCTTTGCCTGAGGTGGCCAAAGTATTGGAGTTTCAGCTTCAACATCAGTCCTTCCAATGAACACCCAGGACTGATCTCCTTTAGGATGGACTGGTTGGATCTCCTTGCAGTCCAAGGGACTCTGAAGAGTCTTCTCCAACACCACAGGTCAAAAGCATCAATTCTTCATTGCTCAGCTTTCTTTATAGTCCAACTCTCACATCCATACATGACTACTGGAAAAACCATAGCCTTGACTAGTCGGACCTTTATTGGCAAAGTAATGTCTCTGCTTTTTAATATGCTATCTAGGTGGGTCATAACTTTATTTCCAAGGAGTAAGCATCTTTTAATTTCATGGTTGCAATCACCATCCGCAGTGATTTGGGAGCCCCCAAAAAATAAAGTCAGCCACTGTTTCCGCATCTATTTGCCATGAAGTGATGGGACCGGATGCCATGATCTTAGTTTTCTGAATGTTGAATTTTAAGCCAACTTTTTTACTCTCCTCTTTGACTTTCATCAAGAGGCTCTTTAGTTCAATTCTTCATTTTCTGCCATAAGGGTGGTGTCATCTGCATATCTGAGGTTATTGATATTTCTCCGGGCAATCTTGATTCCAGCTTGTGCTTCATCCAGCCCAGTTTCTCATGATGTACTCTGCATATAAGTTAAATAAGCAGGGTGACAATATACAGCCTTGACGTACTCCTTTTCCTATTTGGAAACAGTCTGTTGTCCCATATCCAGTTCTAACTGTTGCTTCCTGACCTATATACAGGTTTCTCAAGAGGCAGGTCAGGTGGTCTGGTATTCCCATCTCTTGCAGAATTTTCCACAGTTTATTGTGATCCACACAGTCAAAGACTTTGGCATAGTCAATAAAGCAGACATAGATGTTTTTCTGGACTCTTGCTTTTTTGATGATCCAGCAGATATTGGGAATTTGATCTCTGGTTCCTCTGTCTTTTCTGAAACAAAGCTTGAACATCTGGAAGCTCACAGTTCATGTATTGCTGAAGCCTGGCTTGGAGAATTTTGAGCATTACTTTACTAGCGTGTGAGATGAGTGCAATTGTGCGGTAGTTTGAGCATTCTTTGGCATTGCCTTTGTTTGGGATTGGAATGAAAACTGACCTTTTCCAGTCCTGTGGCCACTGCTGAGTTTTCCAAATTTGCTGGCATATTGAGTGCAGCACTTTCACAGCATCATCTTTTAGGATTTGAAATAGCTCAACTGGAATTCCATCACCTCCACTAGCTTTGTATGTAGTGATGCTTCCTAAGGCCCACTTGACTTCACATTCCAGGATGTCTGGCTCTAGGTGATTGATCACACCATTGTGATTATCTGGGTCATGAAGATCTTTTTTGTTCAGGTCTTCTGTGTATTCTTGCCACCTCTTCTTAATATCTTCTGCTTCTGTCAGGTCCATACCATTTCTGTCCTTTATTGAGCCCATCTTTGCATGAAATGTTGCCTTGGTATCTCTGATTTTCTTGAAGAGATCTCTGGTCTTTCGCATTCTGTTGTTTTCCTCTATTTCTTTGCACTGATTGCTGAGGGAGGCTTTCTTCTCTCTCCTTGCTATTCTTTGGAACTCTGCATTCCGATGTTTATATCTTTCCTTTTCTCCTTTGCTTTTTGCTTCTCTTCTTTTCACAGCTATTAGTAAGGCCTCCTCAGACTTAGTGACTGGCTTTTTCTTAACTGAAACATAATGTTCCCAAGTTTCATCCATGTTGTAGCACAAATCATTGCTTCATTTCTTTCTATGGCCAAATCATATTTGATTGTATGGATATACTGCATTGACATTTGAATTCTTTCTGCTTTTTGGCTGTTTTGAGTAATGCTACTATGAGCATTCATGTACAAGTTTTCGTGTGGACATGTTGTCATTTCTCTTGGGTGTATGTGTGAGAGGAAAATTCTAGGTCCTGTGGTACTTCTGTTAACCTTTTGGAGGGACTGCTGAACTGTTTTCCCGTGGCTGTACCATTTTAGAGGCTCATTAGCAATGGTTCCAATTTTTCCACATTCTCTCTAACATTTGTTATTTTCCCTTTTTGTTGTTCTTGTTGCTTTACTAGCCATCCTAGTGGATATGAAGTAGTATATCATTGTGGTTTTGATTTGCATTTCCCTAGCAGTTAATGATGGAGAAGGCAATGGCACCCCACTCCAGTACTCTTGCCTGGAAAATCCCATGGATGGAGGAGCCTGGTGGGCTGCAGTCCATGGGGTTGCAAAGAGTCAGACATGACTGAGCGACTTCACTTTCACTTTTCACTTTCATGCATTGGAGAAGGAAATGGCAACCCACTCCAGTGTTCTTGCCTGGAGAATCCCAGGGACTGGGGAGCCTGGTGTGCTGCCGTCTCTGGGGTCGCACAGAGTCAGACACGACTGAAGCGACTTAGCAGCAGCAGCAGCAGCAATTAATGATGTTGAACATCTTTTCTTGTGCTCATTGACTTTTTGTATATTCTTTGGAGAAATATCTATTCAAATTCTTTGTCCATTTTAAAATTGGGTTATTTGTCTTTTTATTGACCATTAATCATCTTAAACCTTTTTATTTAGTTTCCTTGGCATGGTTTTTTCCCCCACTCAATTGAAATTAGCCCCACTTGATTAAAACAGGTTTTCATGGTGCCATTTTTTTGTGAGGATATAGCTTACTCAGTGATTCTATTTTAGACCAACGAATGAATAAATGCTGAAATTCCTTCTGTGCTCTCTTCCACAGTGGTCACTGTGGAGGCTACTCAGTAAGTGGAGTAAGAGCTCATAGTCTGGTTAGGAGAAATGATGTCGGTGTGTGAAACAGCTAGAAAACGAAGCATGATGCTGTTTTCTCTGCCTGAACCGTGGGGAGCAGATGTAAATGCTGCAGAATCAGAGACAGAAAGGGTCATTGTCAAGTGGGGTAGAAGGGAGACACTTCATGAAGTTTTGAGTTTGTCCTGAAAAATGGCTGTTATTCATGTAAGTGGCCACATGGGGAAAGGCATATGCATGGGAAACACAATGAAAAAGAGATTTGGAGAAGACCATTTGTTGGTGTGCAGGACAGAACAATAGAAAATAGAAAAGAAACAAAGAGTGCCATTTAGATCACAGCTCAAGTCAGTCGTGATGAGAATCTGGATTACTAGGGTGATGCGACTAAAAGCGAGAAATTTGAGAGACACTGCTCAGATTTTCTGTTGAAAAGTGGGGAAGAAAATAACATCAGTAATAGAGCTAGCCCATCTGCCACAGCAGCCATTGAAGAGCAGTGACTATGGCTCTGTGCTACCCCCTAGCCAGGGGCCTCAGCAAGGGCCACCAGATGACCAAGAACAAGAACAGCCCCACCAGACATGATGCAGAAGGTGTGCACCTTTGCCCCTGAGGAGCAGCATGCCATGGTCTCCCAAGAACAAGCAGGCCCTCAAGTTCATCAAGAAAAAAGGTGGGGACATATATCCGTGCCGAGAGGGAGAGAGAGAAGCTGAGTAATGTCCCGGCCACCATGAGGAAAGCAGCATCCAAGAAGGACTGAGCCCCCTCCTCTCTGTCCCAATAAAACCTTTTCAGGAGAAAAATTAGCAGCTAGCATATATGTGCTGGTGTAGATCCTTGACGTATTTTTTAACTCACTTAATCTTCACAATAACTGTATAAAGTAGATACTTTTATTATCTCCACTTTACACGTGGGGCAACTGAGAGGTTCAGTAAATTTGCCAGGGTCACACAGAAGTGGTAGAGCTATAATTCAAATTCAGAATCCTAAAGTGCATGCTTGTCATCACTGCACTCGCCTTTGTTAAGGGAAAAGGCCAAAATCTCTCCAAATTTTAGAGCCAGTGCTTGGAAGGATAGCAACTGACTTGTGTTTGAACACCCTCTGACCTTTATTGAGCACCAAATGTATGTAAAGTATTTCTTGTAAATATTGCTACTTTTTGATGTTAATGATCATAACCCCTCTTGCAATTACCCTTTTGACAATCTATATTGAAAAAACCCGTATGTAAAAGTTGCTGTTTTAAAAACACTTTCAAAAATATACTTCACTTTGATGGCTGTTCCTCTTACCGTTTGGAGCTCCGAGTAGTGGGATTTTAGTCCATCGTGCATCTAAGCTGACTTCTCTTCACTCTGGGCACCATGGGGATGAGTTGGCTGTCCGTTAGTGCCTTCTGAATTTTGCGGAGTCAAACAATTGGGAAAAAAAAAGAAAAAAATATGATTCACTACACTGGAAGAGACTTTATGACAGGGTTTTTTTTGTGTGTGTGATCTTAACATGTGTCTTTTGTCTCCTCACTGTTATACCAATAGACAACCAAAACAAGATGTGATTTTGATGAAAGTCTTTATATTAAGAGGCTAAAATTTAACTCACCATCATTCATCTCAAGGCTTACTAAACTGTTTGTTTCCGAAGTCCTGGCCTCTAGCTTGGTGTATAATATTTCGGATGGTCAATTCACAAGTCGTGCCGACCTCATAGATGCTGCTGGAAGCTCCTTGGGGCGTGGTGCTCTTGTACCAGGATTGGGTAAGAATTAAAAGCCCACATTTATTGTCCTTGGAAAAATTCAAAATTTTAGCAATTTCTCTCAAAAAGTCTTGCCAGTTCTCTATGGTATTCTAGTTTCCTTGAAAGAATTTTTTTATGCTACTCTTTAGTTGTGAGGATTAATATAAGAAATTGTCATATGTGAAATTCCTCTGCATAAATTATGGTTGAAGATACTGTCCGTTATAGGTTATATGATGATCCTATAACAAATTTTTCTCAAGTTCATGCTGTAAAGAAACTTCTTTCCCCTAAGGGTTTGGTATACTTCTTATTGTTAGAAGATGAGCATTATGTAGTATATTGGATATTCTGTTTGCCTTGGCACCTAGGAAACTTGATTCTGAGTTTAGGGTTCAGTTACTAAGGCTTTTACTGCGTGTTAATGTTAACTAGTCCTATTGTACCTGAGTTTTAATGTAAGCTACTTGAATCCTTTTTGGAGTTGAAAAGGTTACAATGTAAGTCACTGACTAAAAACTTTCTATTCCTTGAAACTATTCCATTCTCACATATGAGTTAAGCCAAGTAGACTGAATCCTTTGAGCCCCAGTCTACTGCTTTGCCATCTCTGGGGAGCATCCTTGCCCTTCTACTCTTTAGCAGTGCTTATGAGAAGTATATATCCAGCAGTGATAGTTGTATAAAGGTATATATATATATATATATATATAAGTATATATCCAGACATGATAGTTGTATAAAGATTGCTCTTTTTGCAGGTGCCTGTTATGATACAGTGAACAACATGCTGTGGACATGCTCAAATGACTATATCGATCAGTGGTGTAATCCTGGGAATCAGGCCTTCCATTACGTCTGCCAGAGACTTGGAGTCAGCCATATCATCACTGAGCCCAAAGGTGGGTGCACTCATTGTCCTATGGGAAGAGATGCTCCCCCGGGAAATAAGAGACAGCACAGCAGCAGTGTAAGTGGGAATGTACCCCAAGCAGCAAAGTGTGTCAACAGCCTTCCCTCTTCAAATTTAGAGTTTAAAATTCTTGTTATCTGATTGGTTTATGATTAAGTAAATAAATAGAGCTTTTGAGGTGGTCCACAGACTTTTTTTAAAAGGAAATTGTTACGACCCTTCTGAATTGTCAAAACTTTAGTACAGAAATTCATTCTTTGTTTGTATTTGGCATGGGATTATATAATGTTATGTTTTGTTTTGTTTTGCTTTAAAAATAACTTACTTATACACAGACTTACAATTTGATAGAATATCCAGCAAATGACCTTTAGATTTCTTAATATTAAAGTTGTTAATATTAAGAATTATTAACTTAATATTAATTTAAAATCTCATGACTTCAAAGTCAACTACAGTGGTATGTATGGAGTAGTGAGTAGCTCAGCAAATCCTCTCTTGATAAAGCAGTGATAAAATGAACTGAATTATCACAAACAACTCTTTCTACAAAATTAAAATACCAACTAAAAAAGTATTTCTAGACTCTGGAAATTGACCAAAGGGATATAACAAATTCAGAAGCAGTATTCATTAAAACAAAAAACCCACTGAACTTAGGCTAGAACAGTAGAAGTCAGTGGTGTTCTTAGCTGGAGATACCCCTGTCTCCCACCGTAAGCTTGATCAGTGCCGTAATTCTGGCAGGGTGGGGCAGATCATGGAAGCCAGCAGCTTTGCTGCCAGAAGGGGCTGACTGATTTGGAGTGGAGCATGGGAAAAACTCATGCTCAGCAGCAGTGTCAATAACAGTAGTGGTCTTGGTGGCAAACAGAGACAACCAGTGGCTTAACTAGCCTGAGGTTGTGGTCCTGGTTAGGGCAAGCAGCAAACCAGTAAACTAGCCAGAAATTTACTGGTGAAATTTGGGTAATGAGAAAGCTACAAAAAGACCTTCATAAGCTCCCCCAAACATCTGAAGAAGCCAGAGAAGGCCCAAACTGTTCACATAGGCCTGGCTGAAAATGAGCCGTCATACACATGCAGAAATTTGAGAGGGTCCAGCAGAAGGTGAAAAGCATGGAAGAGTTTAAAACTGCCTAAACTTTGTGCTTCCCGCATAAAACATGATCCATCCAGGGTGGAAGTCGTACTAGCTCAGGGTGTTGGAGCACAACCTGTGACTCAGACAAGGTTATTTCCTACCTACCGCTAGGAAGATAGCCTTAAAAAGAAAAATGAGAATAATAAAAATAAACAAATGAAAGAAAAGAAATAGTAAAATAGAAAGAAGAATTTTTTAAAAAGTGAGCAGAGAAACCAGTAGCTAAACACTGCAGGCAAAACTCAGATATTAGATTTAGAAGATGAAGACTTTAAAGCAGCCTTTATAAATACATTCAGAGAACTAAAGAAAACCATGTTTAAAAGACTAAAGGAAAGTATAATGATCATAATTATAAACAAATAGAGAATTTCAACAAAGAGTTTATTTGTTTTAAAAAAAAAAGAACTAGTTGGAAATTCTGGATTTGAAAAGTTCAGTGACTAAGAAAAAAAAATTATTAGAATGGCTCAACAGCAGATTTGAGATGGTCAGAAAAATAATCAGCAAAGTTGAATATAGGTGAATAGAGATTTTTCTAGAAGAGTTACCAGCATGGAATCTAAGCTGATATGGCCTGAATTCACATCCCAACTCTACCATTAGTATCTGTGTGATCTCAGGTGAGTTACTGACTCTGATTCTTGAGTCACTTCTCTACAAAACAGGGCTGAAATAATCAAAGTTGATAGCGATATTGTAAGGTAATACATGCAAAGCATTCAGCCCATTGTCTAGCATATAGAAGGACTCAAAAAGTGGTAGCTACTTACGCTTTTTTTAAAAAATGGAAATTCCCAGGTGTTTTCACCCCAGCACTCTGTGGCAAGGAATAGAGTTCTCCAGCAGTAGTGGCAGAGATTGGAGCCAAATTAGTCTCTTCTAGCGTGCATGTACCTTTTGTAAGTGAGAGGTATGTTCTGTGGTGACCACCCACAGAGATTTCTTTCCTCACAGACTTTCCTTTTCATCTTCTAGAAGAGGCTATAACCACGAATGAGGTTATAAACCAATTATTGCACCACGTTGGTGCGATGTGCATACACCAACTCAATCTTCTTGCTACCAACCCCAATCTTCCAATCACAAGTGTCTTGGGCAAACAGCATCCCATTGAAGCACACCATCTGAGCAGTATTTGTGACATTATGGAGAAGGCCATGGTTAATGGAGACACCTGTATTATACGCTGCATTCTTGTTGTCTTTCAGGTAAATATACTGTTTTGAGATAATTGAAATAGAGAAAAAGAAACACAGACTCTGGCTTCCGTCAGCTAATTTCTACCAGGATAAAAATATTATCACATTCCTGTTTTGGAACTTAACCACGTTCTAATCCTGTAATTAGAATAACCATCATACTCATTGCCCTGCAGTTAATGGAATATTGCTATATGTAGCTCATTGCAATTAATACATGTAAAATATTTAATTATACCATTACACAATAGAAGAGATTGTGTTTAAAAATACACCTCGGTATTTATTCATAAGAATAACTAGCCTGTTCTTTCTTCATAGGGATAATTTTATTCCCAGTAGAATTAGCATTTTCAGATATACCCCTTCTGTTTCTGTAGGTGGTGTTTAAATTTTTCTTCAGCCCACAAACTGAAAGGAATCGAGACATCATTCGACGGTCAGGATTGCTTCTTTGGCAGTTGTTGATGGCACCCAAAGATCAAATTTGCCCTGAAATTCAGAAGGAGGTCTGCCTTGCCATCAGGTAATCAGCACAATTTTCTTAGTGCTCTCTACCAAAGGCTTCTTCTGCGCTTCATTGTAATTGTCCCTCTAGGCTGTTAGCCTCCCATGTCTCCTGCCCCATCCCATAGTCAGGACCTCAGGGACTCAGACGTTCCTCATGTATGGATCTTAAAATAGCAAAAGAAAAAAACAGTCCCTATAAGTAGATATTTTGGTGGTTTGCAAATAGATGTTCTTCTCATTTTGGTCAAAGTGTGGCAAGGTGGTTAAGAAACAGGCTTTGGGGGACTTCCCTGGTGGTCCAGTGGCTAATACTTCACACTCCCAGTGCAGGGGGCCCAGGTTTGATCCCTGATTCGGGAACTAGATCCCACATGCTACAACTATGAGTTTACATGCTGCAACAGAGTCCCACGCAGCCAAATAAATTAAAAAAAGAAACAGGCTTTGGCATCAGGCAGACCTGGATTCTAATCTTTGCTCTGCCAGTTACTTCTCAAATGGTTTTCTGCTACAATCTACATCTAGCTGGCTTCACTACAGTGATTTTGTATAACTCAGTTCTCTCTAACTGGTTCAGCATCTAGCCTCAGATAAGTTATCATTTTGGTAATTCACAAATATGAGGAGTGGGATCCTGTTTATCAAGACGGTCATTGGACTGAATCACAACAGTAAATTTAGGTTCCACTGCCTTTTTAGTGGTGAAACTGTACTCAAAATGGCATCTTTAATAAAAATTTTAAAACTTAGAGTTTGGATATTCTAGAACACGTGTTTAAAAACTTCAACTTTTCTGTCATTTCAGCTCTGGTTTAAATATCTTGTACCCAGGTGAAACTGAAATCAATAACTTACTTAAGCTGGTCTTAACAGAAGGTGAGAATTATCCTTTAATTACCCTTGAAAAACCATCCTTTTTTTGTCCCTAAGGAAATGACTGAATTTTATTTTTTTCTTCATATCTGTTAGCATTATTTTTAAAAGTGCACATATGCCAACACTTAAACCAGATTGAAAGCAGAAACCATGTTCTATATATTGTCAAGCTTTGTAAACCTCTTTCTAGCCCCACTGTGTAGCATAATGTACCTGGTTATAGATGTTCAAAGAACATTAAAGATAATGATTTCTTGGGATTTCTAAGACAGTTGTTCCCCCACACATTAAAACTCAACTTTTAAAGTTAGACTCAATGACAGCAACAAAACTCACCTTGTTAAGAACACTCTGCATTTATAAGCAACATTAAAGAATTAGAAGTTTAAAGAATTAGAAATCGCACTTCATGAAATATCAAGACAGTAACTCCACTTTAATCAGGATGTACTGGTTAAAGAAAGTCTGATTGGTTGTGATATAGTATTTGCTGCTGTTGTTTGTCTTAGTACATATGCCTGGTGCCCCTCAATTGTCAACAGTCTTCTCATTTACAAACTTTAAAAAAAATAGTATCAGTTTTCTAAGCATGGTTGTTAAGATAGTTTATGGAGCTTTGTTCTGTGCTAGGAGAGAGAAACAGTGGCCTCTCCCAGCTGCGGGATGTGATCCTCACTAATTTAGCTGAACAACTTCAAAACAACCGATTCGGCAGCGAGGAGGAGGATCATTACAGGTGATGTGATGTGATTCACTGCTAGCCTTTTCTTAGTGTTTTCCTCAGTAATTAATTTACACTTAAATGTGTTTGATCATCTTGAGTCTCCTGTAATATCTTTTGCTATAATTAGCATGTTAAGTCTAAACTGTGGATCCAACTGAAAGATAAAAAATCCCACAGTTGCCCTAATAAATGATAATAGCACATTTCAGTTTTATGAGTGAAATAACTTGAGCCTGGCAAAAAGAGCACTTGGCGGAAGTAACAGGTGGAGGTTATTTAGGAAATGTTGGTAAAGGGCATCATCTAATTGCTGGTCTATGAGAGGCTGGGAGGTGTGGCTAGAGCTGGTGAGTAGAGGAAGATGTGTCTCTGCTATTCATAAAATACTTGAACTAGGTGCTTGAGTACCATTGTATTTCCATAAATTTAATTTAGACAATATATCTAGTTGTTAGCATCATTACTAAGTAAGATGATTCACTTACAGAGCCAATGAATTTTTCGTATCTGCTATTTGTCATCTTGTACTGATTGTGTAAGTTTTATCCTTTTATTAGTTAACCATCAGTATCTTATTGTTACATTTTTCCTACATTTTAAAGACTAAATGATGAACTTTTACACTACATTCTGAAGATTGTTGTACGAGAATCCTGTATCTTAATCACCAAGTGCCAAACTGTCTCTAAAGATGATTTTCAAAAACTCCTTTCAACTGTGCCTGTAAGTAAAAATGTGTTTAATGAAAGCAAAATTATATCAAGTGTCCTTGTTTTCATTTTACCATTTTAAAGTATGTGTGTACACACATACTTATACACATACTTTTCAAGGATAGACTTAATTGATGAAAGTCAATGAACAGCTGTGCTTGTCTTAGAAATGTAGAACTAGACAAATCCACTTAGAGTATTTTCTCCAAAGACTTTATTCCTCCAGCTTAAATATCTTAATGCAATAAATTGTTAGACTGAATTTGGATGTTTTCATTTTGTTTAAAATCCTGGGGATTTTCCTTCTATTAATTTTTAATTTAGCATTGTTTTCTAAACCAGCAGTGATTTACAGAGACTGATAAGAACCAAAAGATTCTTTTAAGGGTTTGGGTAGAGTCTTCTGTCACAGAGATGCATGTGAGGGGGAGGGGGGAAGAGGAATTACTTATTAAGAGGCAGAAGTTCAAGTATCAGAGTGATTAGTGAGCAATGTATAGCAGAAGGCAGAAAGTTATGATAAATGTATTGAAATAAGTTACCTGAGAAACTAACTTGGTCTGTTTTCTGTACTTTCTCTTTTGCTTCCCTTATCAAAATCTTTTAAAAACGTGAGCCCTTCTTTCAGTACAGTTTAGATCATTTAAATGCCCTTATTTGTATTAAAGGCCGCATCCTCCTGCCTGCGCTATCTGATGGCAGTTCAGAACCACCTTCTCAGTAACACTATTTTGATTAAGCCTGATGAGAATGATGACAGTGACAACTCCTTGCAGGGAGAGACATTGAAGGTACAGGTAAACACCAAGCTTTATTCTAACGATGCTTTCTACCCAATGTGTAAAAGCACAGCTTAACTGGCTAAATTTCTGTCTTTGATGATGTCAGAGTTCACCGTGTGGCCTATATTTTTGTGTGAGGTAATATTAGGTCACTCATCTCATAGATTTTTATGTCATTGCACGGTGGTTACCATATTTGTGACACTCCCATAGTGTGTCATCCATGAGCTCCTGTCAGTCTTTTTGTGGCTTTATTTTCATCTGTTTTTAAGAATTGGCACTTAACAAGTGATCTCATATGCACCTGAAAAGTTTAAGTATAAATATATGTATGTATATATAATAAATATAGGTAAATGAATCTGGGAGCGTAACATTTTAAACAGTTTTGACATCTTGGCTGGTTTATTGTGTTCTCTTGATTCAGATAACTTTAAAAAGGTGATAATTTTCTCATACTCCTTATATTGAATAATTTCTGAACCTATAGTTCATTTCATTTTTGGTAATTATTTTTAAGTTAGCTTCTGTATAAACTCAATAATTTGTTCCCACATGACAATTTATAGCAATCTACAGATTTTTTTTTTTTAGTAGCCCTGGTTGTTATAATCTTGACAGGTGCTTGAGGCTGTTGTTTGCATTGTTCTTCAGAATTTCAACTTTGTTGGGAGAATTGGAGAAATTCATAAGAACTCGATTTTTCTTTAAAATGTTGACTAAAACACATTGAAAAATTAACGAAGAAAGCTATAGCTAAAGATAAAAACCACTATAGTTTGCCCTTTTCTTACCCTTTTACACACACACAC
This sequence comes from Bos indicus x Bos taurus, assembly GCF_003369695.1. NCBI lineage: Eukaryota > Metazoa > Chordata > Mammalia > Artiodactyla > Bovidae > Bos > Bos indicus x Bos taurus. Next base: position 10,858,445 of record NC_040092.1, on the reverse strand, counting down.
ACACAAACACACATATAAAAGGGTTCATACATCTGCTAGCTCATATTTATGGGTTTTATCTCATTATGTAATCAGTTTTTAAACAGGCAGAAATACATGAATTAATCATTTAAATTGATTACACTTAATTTGAAAGTGCTCTAATTTCCTAATCAGTATGAAGGGGCCAAAGCCTCTCCCTTGTGAGGCTGCTGTGAGAAATAGAGCCGAGGCCTGTGCAGCGCCTGGATGCGCTGCAGCCCGCAAGTAGTCAGCAGATGAAGGCTGACAGGATCTCATGTAGTCAGTTCAGAATGCCTTTCTCTTAATGATCAAAATGTCTAAATAATACCCCCAAAAGACCCCAGAAAATTCCAACAACAAAAAAACAGTGTTTTTATTTGAAAGACTAAATGTTACAAATCCTGAACTCCTGGAAGGAAATACTCCCGGTAAAGGCAGAATAGGCTGGCTTGTCTAGGAATTCTGGGGAAAAAACGGATACACATTTCACCTGAAGGGTTAGAGTGGTTTGTATTTTTTTTCCTAATAGGAAATAACTGTCAACTAAACATTTCTATGATCTTAACTAATGTTTCTTAACACGTTATTCAGTACTCGTACTCCCATGAACTCTCTAATAGTTATTCTTAATGTTTAATAGCCTGTAACTGCCTGCTACTTTCATTGAATTTTTAAACTTGCCTGTTTTCAAGTGTAATGGTTTAAAACGTTAAGTAAAAAGGTCACTTGCACTGTTTCAGAATGTTGTGTTTTTGTCTCATTTTATTCACCGCCTCTCCATGCACCTTTTGCTGTTGTGTTTTTCTCTTTAGCTATCCTCATCCTGCCCACGGCATTCTTCCACCTGGACAGTTTCTGGGCTGGTCACCGGGAGCTCTCCTGTGCTGGAGGGGACGGGAGAAACGCCTTTTCTCCCAGGGACTCAGTGTGCTCCCCGTGAAATACTGCGTATTTCTGTCAGCACTCCAGACCTTAGCCTCCCAACTCAGATTGTTACTTGCCATCCTTAGCGGAACGTACTGCATTGGGCTTACTCTGAACACTTCATTATTTAATTTGGAAATGCATCATTAAATACATCATTTTGTGTTGTCATTGTGAGTATATCGTCATCACAGAGCTTAAAAATAATTGTGTGATGTTTCCTACCTAGGAGTTAAAGGTCAGTATTTTGGCTCTTGCTACCCAAATCCTGACTGGATGTGATGAAGTGTTGGAAATGCTACAGCAGGTCACAACTGCCCTCATAAATAGTGACATACCCGACCGGGAGCAGAGGTGAGGACTTGGATTGTGAACTGTGGCCTGCTGCCCTTCAGGAAGAATTTGCTTATGAAAGCGAAATCTTTTAGAACAGAACATCACATGCTCACTTAATTCTGAGGCGTTTTTGTGAGACCAGGTTGGAATGGCAAGTGTTTCAAAGCCAAACACAGTTGAAATCTTTAATGGTGCTTTTAGGGAGGAGTGGGCTAACAGCCATGATCTGAGGGCTGCAAGGTATGGACACCGTCCTCTCTGACACATGGGTCTTCTGCCACCCTCGTCTCCAAGTTGGCCTTTCCTTTCATTGCCTCACTCAGCACCGTGTGTGCTTAGTTTCCTTGTGGTGAATACTCTAGAGAGGAGGAAGTGACTCAGTGACACAGAAATAACTGCTCTGCAAAAGACGATACTGACACAGTATCCCGAGAATTTACTGTAATTTTACTTCTCCAAATACAGGAGTGATCTATTCAGAGGGTAAATCTCTCTTTCCCCGTACTAAAGCTCTTTCTCAGTCCTCCCCATTAAGATTTCTGCTATGGTTTCTTGTCAGAGATGAGTTACATCTTGTGTTTGTTGATTATTTCAGTGTTGAGATGCTGATCTGAAACAGTGCCCTGCAGTGTCTCTTTTCTCTAGTAACGCTGTCTGTCCCATGTCCCTGTTTCTTGCCCACTCCCAGAGGGCAGGTGGGCAGGCTAGAGCTGCCAACAGTGTGATCCAGAAAGGCATTGCACTGGGGCTTGTTGGGACATGTCAGGTTCACTGTGGGCACATGGAGCAGGTCCGCCTGGGGAGGACACACAGTCTGAGAGCCGGGGAGATGTGAGGGTTCCAACCCAAGCATCCTAAGTAGTTTAGAGAATTTACATAACCCACATGTTTCTTGGGGTGAGTCACATACCTTCGTTCTTTGAGCAGAGGATGAGTTATTAAGAATAGGATTTTAGGTAATCATTTCACAATATATACATATATCAAATCATTATACTGTACACCTTAAATTTATACAGTGATGTCAGTTATATGTCAATAAAACACGGGGTGGGGGGAGAGCATGATTTTAAAGACAAATTAAAAATCTACTTGCCTCTGTCCCACATGGGAACCAGTTTCTTTAGGCAGCTGAGTCAGCGTTGTAGCCATTCCCTGTCTCCTTATCAGATATTCAGTGCAACAGTGCACCCTGCAGCCCCAGAGCCAAAGGAACTTGCAGGTGGTAACTAGAGTACCTGTTTGCATTTTAGAACCCATTTATAAAGTGCTTCAAAGGTGCTATAAAATGCACCATATAAACTTGGTAGGGCAAAAAAAATCACAGTTCAAAGGTAAAATCTATTACTAGATTTCTGTTCTTTCCCTCTCCCTCGTGGGAGGTGGAACATTTGTAGACTGAATTGCTGAAACAATAAATGCTTAGCTAGTACCAGGAGATGCAGTTTAAGAGAATGTGTCAAAGAATAATGATAGTGGCTTCTTCTCATGCCTGAGAATTGATGAAGCTGTATGTTTTCTTGAACTTTTGTAGGTTAAAAGGCTTGGAACAAGTTACTAAGGCTACTATGCTTGGTCACCTTCTCCCAGTGTTACTCACTTCCCTGATGCATCCAAATTTACAAACTTTGACCATGGCCGATGCCCTGATGCCTCAGCTAGTGCAGCTGGTACTCTATACCAGTCAGGTATGGTCCGAAGATGTGCCAAAGTGAACTGCTCTTTGGGAGCAGAAAATGAAATAAAGGTGCAATGAAGCAAAACATGGTGTCATAAAAATAAGTTGAAATAGTAAGGGAAAACAGTTTGTTTGACTAAATTACTTACTGCATTCATTTAACAAATATTAATTGCCAGTGAACTGTAAAAATACTATCTATGGTGCGACTGAGATCCTTCCATTATATTTAGTCTCCTGAGCCTTTGCTGGATATTGGTAATGAATATAAATGATATGTTCCAGAGTTAAAATGATATTAAGTGGTCTAAGTAGCAAAGCATTTCTTAGTGAAAGAGAACAGACTGGGATTGTGAAAAGATGACTTAGGTGAGAATTCTAAGTTTGGCTCTAGTACCATCCAGATGGGCGTCCTTGGTAGCTCAGTTAGTAAAGAATCCACCTGCAATGCAGAAGACACCGGTTTGATACCTGGGTCGGGGAGATCTGCTAGAGAAGGGATAGGCTACCCACTCCAATATTCTTGGGCTTCCCTTGTGGCTCAGCTGGTTAAGAATCTGCCTGCAATGCAGGAGACCTGGGTTCAATCCCTGGGTTGGAAAGATCCCCTGGAGAAGGGAAAGGCTACCCACTCCAGTATTCTGGCTTGGAGAATTCCATGGACTGTATAGTCCATGGGGTCGCAAAGAGTCAGATACGACTGAGCAACTTTCACTTTCACCATCCAGATAACTGACACATAAGCACTTTAGGACATGATGCTTTTGTGTTTCAGACGGCTTTGCTGCTTAAAACCCAGTGTCCTGTTTTTGCTGAGGTGGGCTGTTCCCCATGTGGTGCATCAGACCAGAAGGGCAGGCTTTTGCCGGATGAGAGGTAAGGAGCACTGCTTCCTGCAGGAACCTCTGCCATGTTTTCCTCTGGTGAAAGCCTACTACTCCCTTTGTAGTACTCACTTTGTGATTTTTTTAACTGGGAAAAGACAGAGACTTCAGGGTCAAACCTTTACAGATAATTAAGAGAATGGCTTTGGAGATTATAGGAATGGGTTAGAATAAATTTCCCTGCAGATCAAGAGATTAGCTCAAAACTGAAAAATTTTCATATACCAATGATGGAGATGTACAGCTTGACAGTTTCTTGAAAAGTAAAAATATATCTACCATGTTATCCAGCTATTCCACTTCTAGGTATGTACACAAAAGAAAAGAAGGCACAGATTCTTACAGAGACTTGTATGTGAAGGTTCACACAACAGCTTTAGTTAGAATAGTCCAAAATAAGAAACAAGTCCAAATGTCCATCAACAAGTGGAAGGGTAACACTGTGGTGTATCTGTGTAGTGGAATCCTACTCAGCAATAAAAATGAATGAACCACTGATATTTTCAACAACACAGATGAGTCTTAGAATACTTAGGCTGAGTGAAAAAAGTCAGAGCCCCCTGAGAAGTACAAACTATGATTCTACTTATATAAGATACAAAATACAAACTAATTTCCAGTGAAAGAAAATGAAGAAGTGACCACCAGGATTCCCATGAGGAAGGAGGAGACTTCAAAGGTATATACAGAGGGCTAAGCTTATCAAAATGTACACTTTAAATATGTGCTATTTATTATATGTCAATTACATCTCACTAAAGCTGTCTTTAAGAACATTGATCAGAAAGGAAAGACTTCCTGGTTTTTCTAGAGCAGCATGCTCTCTGGTTGAGCTTTGTGTGGCAGTAAAAGTCTGTATCTTTGTTCAGTGCTATTGGCCATGGCCACCTGCTGTTACTGACCTCTTTCTGAGTGGCCAGTGTGGCCAATAAACTGAATTTTAATTGTGTTTCATTTAGATTCAATTTAAATGGCCACACTTGACAAAGTAACCCCTACATTGGATAGCGCAAAGCTGAAACAGAAAAAGAATTCCCCGACAGCTGAGTTTAGGGTATAGGAGTTTGTATTCCATGATACAAACTTGGGCTGTGAAGACCCTGAGAATTGAATTACAATAGAGAAGAGGACCTTCAAAGGCACTTTTCTTTAGTAAAAATTACAGTAAAAGTAGTCATGTAGACTCATAGGATTTTTAACAGTTGGCATTTTAGTTATCAACAAGAGGAGACTGCAGGACCCTTCCTGTGTGATTTGGAAAATGGCCAGTCTTAAAGGCCCTTTACAGTATCTTTTTTCCCCTGAGGAATTTTAAATGAGAGTTGGCAAAGTGGTCTTCTTCTGGGTATGAATTCGGCTTCTCCCCTGAAAAAAAAGGGAGGAGGGGAATGCAAATATATTGTCTAACAAAGAAAAAAGAACCTTAAATATAGGAGTTTAAAAAACATTTCTGGGGACTTACATGGTGGTCCAGTGGCTAAGACTCTGCACTTATACTGCAGGGTGGGCCTGGGTTTGATCTCTGGTTGGGGAACTAGATCCTATATGCTACACAGTGCAGTATGGCCAATAAATAAAAGGCTTTTTGTTTGTTTGTTTTTGTTACAGTGTTGTCATACTGCCTATTGTAGAAAATTAAACCAAAATTTCTTAACCTTTCATATTTTACTGTGTATACCTTTTCCTTTCCTTGCTGTTAAGCTCCATTGCTTTCTGGTTTTAGAATGCTGGAAGAGAAGGAGGAGCCAGGGTTTCTCACTGGTTTAAAGATTCCTGCTCCATGGGCTGCTGGGAAGACTGTGGAAACAGTCCACCCTGTCAGAGACAACTATAAATTTAAAGAAACTGTCCACATCCCCGGAGCTCGCTGCCTGTACCTTAGATTTGATAGCAGATGCTCTTCGCAATATGACTACGACAAAGTAAGCAAGAACTGATTTAGTGTTGGTTTCACCTCTAATAAGCTGTTTTCTTTAGATGCTTCTTATTTTTCTTTGCTGCTGGTCACCATTCTTGACTTATTTCTGTCTGCAGAGATTTCTTAGGGAGAACTTTCTAAGATAATGACTTAAAGGGTAGTGACTGGCAGAGTCAGAGCCAGCACCTCTGCAGTCCAAGAGCAGTGTTTTAATGACATGTTGAAAGTGGACTTTTGTAAGCTTTCAAAAGTGTTGCATGCTGTTTACCTCTTGCCTTCCCTCTGTGCTTGGGATTCCTGTAGATGTGAGTGTCCATTCACTTCAAAAGGTCTCGCTGCCCAGTTCTTGGGGCTTCTCATGTATCTTTTGGGAGAAGGTGGCTTTTTATAGAAGGGCTTCAGATGTGCCTAGGACCGGGTTTATATTTATTTAAATTATTTGTTCTTCTTTGCCCTTACCTCAGAGCCCACACAGTTTGAGGAATTATAGTTTTTAACCTAGTAGCTTAACAATAGTAAGTAAAAGAAATCATTTTAGGGGTTGAAGTATTTTCCTTTGTATCTAATTGTTGCATTGCAAACCATTCTGTTGAGCTTATGTGGAAAGGCTAATACAATTGTGACATGTAACATACAGGTACAACTGAAGGATTGTCTGATAGTGTTGTATGCACACAGGGTTTTTTTATGTGAATTGTTAACTATCTGTTGTCTTTTTCTGTGATCTGTATAAGGGCAAATGATCTTAAACGCCTTTAAGGGAGAGTTTTAGGTTAAAAATAGAGAACTTGTTAACTGTAAATACTGAGATGGTGAAACACATTACTGGGCAAATTATAGTATCCTCTTTCCCCCCTTATCTTCTAGGATAGTGACGATTCCCAGATGTCTAGAGGGGTTTAAGACTTGCCCCTAAAACTCACCTTAGCCGGAAGCAAGAGAATTTAGAAAATTCTTTAGTGGGTTTTTCAAAAAATATATCTCCTGGCATCAGTCTATCCCACTTCATAGCTCCTGGCAGTAGCTACCCCTATTTCCTACATTCATTTAATAACTATTTAAAACAGAAATGGAAGATGTTACTGTTTTAGTTGGTGTCATTTTGTTTCTCCTTTAAAAAAACTAATAACTTGCATCTTCTGATGTAAGCTAACCTCCACCTGCTGTAGACATTAGTATTAAAATGGAGGCTGAGGGAGGCTTACTACATGGATAAAAGTAACACTTACTTTTCCAGCGGTCCCTGGCTGGTGTCCCCCAAAGGTGCAGAAGGGTAAGAAATCATAAAGTGATGAAGCATCTAGGGCTTAAAGTGCAGCTTTTAGATATGAACTGAACTCAGCAGTGGTCAGAGTACATGTTACAAGACAGAATTTGGTATTTACAGAAGCCAGAGCCTTCTTCCTATGAAAGTATTTGAATGCCAAATGACCTCTAAATGTTTTTCCTGCGTGTTATTAATAGAAAGTTTGTTAACTGTGTATAAATGAATAGCTTTTATTGAAGAAAAATACTGATACATGAAAATTGACCCAAGAAGAAGCAGCCCCTTTTCTGACCCAAATTTTGTGTCATTTTCTTTTTATACCATTAAGCAACATTCTAAGAATACATGGCTTATTTTCAATTTGTTGCATCTTTTAAAATATTCACTCATTAAATTTTTTTGACTTTTGTTGTTGTATTAGCTATAACCATCTTACCATCTGTATTTGCTCACTTTATTAATTTGGGGGAGGATTTAAGGGGCAAACTGTACCTGTCATTAATAGGCTATATCTCATTACTTAGAATTAAAACAGATTTTAAAAAAAATATGTACAGTAGCTGAGTATAACTTATTTTAATGTGAGGTCCCCAAGCCAATTAAATCGTGCTAATATTTGTTACTACTCTGAGGCTACCCTGTAAATACCAATGGCTGATTGCATCTAAACCAGTATCAGTTGTACCTAAAGAAAAAAATCAGGAAATATTAGTTATAATGACCCCAGTGCCTGGTTATAAATGTGTTTTTAAACAAACATTTTTTTGCAGCCTTTTTATTTGTAGATGTTGTTTTTGTTTTTCTTTTACAGTCTAACAGTATATTTTCTGTTTTGAAGTTGGTGATATACGCGGGGCCTAACACAAACAGTAGGAAGGTTGCTGAGTATGGAGGCAATACACTGGGATATGGCAGCCGTAGTGTCTTAGGAACTGGTTGGCCGAAAGACTTGGTGAAGGTATGGTATTCAGGCACATTCGCTTCCTAGAAAAGAAAATGACCTTGCATTCCTCATGGGCCCAAGTATTAACTGTAACTGTAGAGAAAATTTGCCATGGGGACTCTTATTGAGGTGGGGCTCTTAGATAGGCCTTAAACTCACTAGAATGAGCTTCCTTTCTTTATAAGACATCAGACCCCTATCCACTCCAGAACTTGGATCTTTTCCATAGGTCGCCCCATGGGCTGAGGTTGTCATAGCATCTTTTCCCTGGCCATGGAAAGGACAGCTAGTTCTTCCTACTCACTTGTTCTCTAGACTCCCTCATGAGGGGTGTCCTAGAACCACAGAGCTGTTGCCTTTTTAAAATACGGAATCAGTGTTTTCAAATGAACTGGGGACTTGAGAGCAAAAACAATGATCCATTCTCAAACTGATGAGATTGGAGCCATGCTTTGTAATGTGGGCTTCAACTTGAAGTATGTCTATCTAGAATATAAATATGAACAGAAATGCCCACTTAGACCTGCAGACCTCTCCAGAGTCTGTTCCCATAGCTTTTATCTCAAATACATTACATACCTGCTTTAATTCAGCCACAGGCAGCAAGTTACCTCCAGATGGGTAGCCCAGATGCAGCCAGATTCAGATTAGCACAAGACTGAATTATTTTCTGATTTCCTACATTTTGTCTCTTACTCATGTTGTTGGTTCTACAACACAGAGCATGGTCTTTCAGCACTCTCTCTCTGTTCTTAAAGACATCTATTTGCCCACCTTATTGGCACAAGTGAGGTGGTAAAAGTGGAGAGGGGAAGGCAGAAAGCACAGAAACCTGGGGAATTTATTGAAGTTAGGCTCAAGATTTGATCTTTACTCTGGTCCCACTGTTGGGCAATTGTGGCCCATTTCACAGATGCCTCATTCCGAAAGCTCCCTGGTCAGGAAAGACAGCTGAGAGGGGATGGAATTTGAATCAAAAAGCAAGTGAGGAAAGGAGTGAAATATTGCTGTGTGGTCCTTTTCGAAAGTAAATCTCTAAAATTCATTGCTCTCTTGCAAATTGTGTGTTTTGTTTTTAAAGTGCATTTTCCCCCCTTAAATTTTAAGGTGGAAGGAGATACAGTCACCTTCTCCTTTGAAATGAGAAGTGGCCGTGAACACAACACTCCCGATAAGGCTATGTGGGGCTTTGCTTGCACAGTTCGCGCTCAGGTATTTGAACCTAACCACTGCTGTGGGCAGAATGTACTTTTTCCTGTGTCCTTGGTTACATACATCATATTTGCCTTGGAAACAGGGCAGAATATGAGCTACTGTTTCATCCATCTCTTCCACTTGGCTATAGTAAAACCATTAACAGAAGTTATAGTTTTATGGAATAAAACTAGCTAAGACCTAAAATCAGTATAGCACCACAGAAAGAATCCCTTGTTAGGGGCCCATCTTCAAAGCCTGGAGAGGTGGTCTGCTGCTAGCATCTCTCCAGAGGGTGAGGAAGACTCGAACACCTGATAGAAGTAAGCACTTGGATTCTGCTTTTCAAAGTAGTAGGATTGGATTCTTTTTATTCAGTTCCCAAAGGCTCTTCTTGCCGGTCTAGATCTGTCTGTGCTTATTTACTCGTGTTATACTCTGTATATAGCTTAAATCTACTCCTTCTAATAGTGCCAGTTACTTTCCTCCCAGGAATCTGTTTAAATAAATTCTTCTCCCACATGGAAAAAGAGAGGAAGAGAGAGTAGTAAGAGTTCTCCTAACCCCTCTAGTTGACTGATTTGTATAACACATTTTAGCACTGGGAGGTTGCTTAAGTTTAACCAAGCCAAGACTCTCTAGAGTGGGATTATCTTCTAGAATGTAAGCTCCATGAGGGCAGGCATCTTCATTTTGTTCTCTGCTTTCTCTCAGGCACCTAGCACAATGGCTGGTACACACTAGGCACTCAGTAAATGTTTATTGAATGAATTCAGTGTAATCATTGACAGCATCTTCGTTCAAGCACAGGATGGAGGTGACAAAACACAATAGTGATTTATACCTAGATAGGTATAGCAGAGAGGAAGCTATCCAAAAAATCTTGCATGTGTTTTGTGCTGTTTCTAATATGGAGTCTTATTGGCTCTTCTCTCTCCAGAATTGTGTTGAGACTTCACTCTGTGGTCATTCCAGTGCCACCATCTATCTCCTCATGGTGTTGGGTGCTGTCTCTGTGTCCCGTAGCAATGATACTTGATGCTGCTCTGTGAGCCCTCGTGGTTGGGGACAGTGCAGCGTGATGCAGCGCAGGTGACGTGCTCCGCCGTGTAACTGACCAGTGCGGTTTGCCCTGTCTGCATTGTAGGAGTCTTCGGAGGATGTGTCAGGAGGCTTACCCTTTCTGGTAGACCTGGCTTTAGGTCTATCTGTGTTAGCTTGTTCCATGTTAAGAATCCTATACAACGGACCAGAAATTACCAAAGAAGAAGAAACCTGTCAGGAGCTGTTGCGGTCCAAACTTTTACAAAGGTAACAAAGGCTTCAAATCCAACTGGTTTTGCTCACAAAGGAAAGAGGACTTTATGTGAAAAACTTCTTTTAGTACATTTCCCAGCTGATTGGGCCTACTGCCTGCCAATCCTGTGGGTGGGTATCTCTGTGTCTAAGAAATAAGATGAAAATTACACCAAAGTGCCTTGTGGTCCTTCCTGTACTAAATGTGAAATTGCAGCCTTGAACTGTATAAGCTTTTCTCCAACCCAAATATTGTATAATTAAATTAAAGGATCCCCAAAAGGATGGGCAGATGGAAATAAAGCAAACAGAGCAAAATGTTTATTCTAGAATCTCAGCTGTGTGTATTTGTGTATTAACCATATATTTCCTTCAACTTTCCTATATATTTGAAAGTTTGCGTAATAAAATGTTGGGGAGCAGGCAGAGTCCCAAAGATGGGGTTTCATTTAATGTTCATTTTTCTTAAGCCTCTGGAGGAGGTTTGATGAATAAATTCTTAGCACATAGTGTGATCCTTCATGTGCTTAATATATCTGTTACTTAAGTTACTTAATATATCTTAAGTAACTTTCCAGATAGAGGAGGAGGTGAAGAATCTCTTTTCTTTATGCTCAGGTGCCAGTGGCAGGTAGAGGCCAACGGTGTGATCTCCCCTGCCCTTACTCCAAGCCCATCTCCGCTGCCTCTGACCATCGAGGAAGACAGAGAGTTCACTTACCCGTCTGATGTCCTCGTGCCTCCTGTTGGAAACTACTTTGACCTGCCCCGGATCAGGCTGCCTCCAGGAATCATGATAAAGCTCAGGGAAATTTCTGGGCGTGCTAGACCACAGTTTAGACCAAGTATAAAGTATGTTGCTGTATAGCATTTTATTTTCCCAATGAAAAAATGTTTAAACAAGTGAAGGAGATGTATTTCTTTTTGTAGTCTAACAAATTAATCTTTCATTTATTTTTATTTTATTTTTGCCCTACCAACTAGCACACAGGATCTTTGTTCCCCAAGCAGGGATCAAACCTGTGCCCCCTGCATTAGAAGCATGGAGTCTTACCATTGTACCACTAGGGACGTTCTTGAACCTTTAATTTTACATGTACTTAATGGAGAAGGCAATGACACCCCACTCCAGTACTCTCGCCTGGAAAATCCCATGGATGGAGGTTCCTGGTAGGCTGCAGTCCATGGGGTCGCTAAGAGTTGGACACGACTGAGCTACTTCCCTTTCACTTTTCCTTTCATGCATTGGAGAAGGAAATGGCAACCCACTCCAGTGTTCTTGCCTGGAGAATCCCAGGGACGGGGGAGCCTGGTGGGCTGCCGTCTCTGGGGTCGCACAGAGTCAGACACAACTGAAGCGACTTGGCAGCAGCAGCAGCAATGAATGTTAACCAGGTATTGTGGGGAGTACCCCAGGTGGTATTCCCGGTCAACAGGCTTCAAAGTGTGGGCTCTCAGTCAACAGCATTAATATCACTTGAGAACTTGTTAGTTCTTGAGCCCCATTTCACACCTACTAAATCAGAACCTCTGAAGGTGTGGCCCAAGTTTTCCATATGATTTTGATACAGGCTAACATTTGACAAGTTCTAGGTTTTTCTCAGGTGGTTTAACCTTGTACTTTAAGGAGTCATGGTAGTCATCGTGGTTTCCATGGAGTCTAGAGGCATTTATTTATTTTCGATGCCCAGAGAGATGCTAATGGTCTTTAGAATGTGAGGTCTTACAGTGACAAATGTCTTTGTGGTATTCTTGCTTAAAGTCAAGTCTGTTTTGCAGGCCTGTTCTGCCTTCTGAGGCAAGATTGGCCATTTCAGAGAGAAAAATTTAAAGAATAGATGAAATTTAATGTGAAAAAATACAAAAGCACCATTGTTTTCAGCCTAACATCCATACGCCTAAAATACTATGAACCATAATACTGCATAAAATGAATTGGCAAATAAATGGTGCCAAAGATCTTTTATTAGCATTAGATCTATTCCAACTTTAATATAACTCCAGCTCAAAATTTTACAAATAGTAGAAAATCAAGTCTGTTTAATTTGGATTTTCAGCTTCATTGGCCAGTGTCGGTTTTACCTGTTCAATATATTAAGTTTTTGCCATCTTGTTATGAAAGCCATCATAATGTTCATGCCACTTCATTGTGCTGAAGATGGTGTGGTGAATATTTAACATACTTACAGTGACATTCTCCCATCTATAAAAACACAGTGTTGGTACACTTAGAGCATGGCACGCATCTGACTAGTTTCCCTTGTGATCACAGAGAAGTAATTCAGCCAGATGTGATGGAGGAAATGGTGGTATCATGTGTTATTAAGCACTTGAACTTAGTTGATGCACTGCAGTCCCTAATAAATTTCCAGTATCAAGAAGAACATGCTGAGGAATATGATTTACTGTGTAAAATCATGGGAGAGACATTTAAGAAACTCAATGCCATGGAGAGACAGCTGCAGGTAAGTAAAAGTTAAAAGCATTTAGATGTCTCTTATAACTGTTGGAAATGACATCTTTCCTAAAAATTTAATGATGTTTAAAAAGTGATCTGAAAAAAAAAATATTGAATGAGTATATTCTGTAACAGAAACTAACATAGTAGAAAAAGAAGTATCTGAATTTTAAAAAGTTATTGTGACTAAAATTTCTAAAGTCACAGATTCCTTATTTTGCATCTAGTTTCATGTTGTTTTCTATTTTAATATGTCAGAGTGTTGCAGAATTGGAACAGAAATGGCAGAGTGAAGTTGATGATGCCATGCAGGGGAAACTGGAGAACAACATGCCTTTCTTCTATGATTACCATTTCAATGAGGTGAGCAAGTTGTATGACTCATCACTGGGCATTGCTGTTGTCATATTAAGTCGGCCAAAAAGTTTGCTCAGGTTTTTCTGTAACAATAAAAAAAATGTCATTCTTAAAATGTTGCATACCTCAAAATGTACCCAATCTCTAAAAAAGGTTAAATAAAGTTGTTTAGGTTAACATGTTAGTGATACAAAGAGTCAGTTACTCAAATTATTCAACTGATTAAACAGTTTTATAGAGCAGTTATTATCATTGCCAAATTCTGCTTTCAAGCCTTTTTTAAAAAAGACAAGAGTTACAAACAATAAAGAAATCCCTGGAAAGTAGTCAATGCCATTTTTAATCATTAAAATATCAAGTAGTAACTTATAAATGTGCTTCTGGTGTAGAAACATGGACCAAAGGTGGGTTTTTGTCCCTGAAATTTTCTGTTTCTTGTAACACGTACAGTAAAATTCGGTTTTTGCAGATCCTGCATACCATCTTTTCTTGATTTTTCCTTCTTTAGAACAAAATGAAAGAACTAGAACTTTTGTGTTCAATGAAGGAAGTCTCCTTTGATGGAAATGATCTTGAAAACATGGTGCTATCTCTGAGGTTAGTGATGTTAGTAACTGTAAAGCTAATTTATCACCTTGATGCTCAAAATAAAATGCAAAGATCGCATCTCTTAACAGATATTTTAAAAAATATTATGCATTCACTAAATATTTTAGAGTTGAAACTTCTTTGGTATTTGGAAATTTTGATTTTAACCTTCAAGAGTTAGCATATAGGCATCTAAAACTGGGCAAGAGGAACTAAAACTGGCTGCAGTTAAAGCACTGCCTTCCTTGGATGGGACAGGGAGAAGGCGGGCAATGTTTATCAGGTTACTTCCATTTCATTTCTCCTCTGTCTTCTCATACCCTTTGTGATTAAACACTGGTTTTGGTAAACCAGAGGACGACTAAATGCACATCAGTCTTTCTTTACAGGGAGAAGTTCCTACAAGAAGTGAATTCTCTTATTCAGAAACCCTCGCACCCACTGGCTAAAACGAAGACGTTAGTGAAGAGTCTAATGAACCGAGCTGAGCTGTTGCTGCACGTCACCATTGCAGCCCAGTCTGGCCTCACGAGAAGCATCTCAGGGACCCCCGCGGAAACACCGGGTACTGCTGACAGCAAGCCCTACAAGGCTCTCTACACTAGTCTGTTCATAAAACATACACTAGCTATTTAAAAAAAAGAAAGAAAATAACTCTTGTGTACTTGTAGAAAGGAAAAAAAGGAAATTTCAATGTTATTTTGCTTTTTACTTTTTCTAGCCAAGAAATGCTTTCCATTGAAGTCATGTGGTACTTTGTGAGTCATCTGAGCATTGGGGGGTGCCTTGTCACCTGCCTTGTTTAGTTTTGGGGGAGCATCTAAGGTGTGCAGTGACATATATTTTTATTATCCAGTGATCCTCACTTTTAGATTATAGATTATCGTTTTCATAGTAACATATAATTAGTCAACTTTGTGAATTCTGTACTGCATCATATTTTCCTCTTGAAACTGAGTTTGCATTTCCTCTTTAGTAATTATGTGGAATCTTCTAGCATACATTTGCACTATTAATTTTTTTCCTGGTCACATTTTAATTGTTAGCCTGAGAATACACTTCTCAGGGAAATCAATGAGTCTTCTTACTTAAGTCAGATCCACAACACTGGGCAGACCCCATAATAGCAAGTGTTAATTCTCACTCAAGAGAATAAGTCATAAACATGTTCTTAAATGAAGGACTCCGTGTTGTCTAGCCCCATTGCCTGATGGACACTATGGAACAAGTGAACTTGTTTTCATCCCAGCTGACTACCTAGGGCTCTTCTCACTAGGGACAGAAGTCTAGGATGACTCCTAGGTTTCTGATCTCAGTAATAGGGTTTCCCCCCTTGAGAGCATCAAGGGAAGCTTTCCAGACATGAGATAATGATCACATGCCAAGGTGATCTGCTGTGCCACGTCTCTGGCCGTATTAGCCTGAGTTCATTAAAGGCCCCCCCAAAAGTTTCCCACTCAGTAAGGTCAGTGATGCTTTCCAGGAGGCTCTTGGCACCAGAGATGATGAACCAGTAGTTTCCTAAGAGATAATATTATAATTTTTTTTTAGATTGAAACTATCTAACTGTTCTTAAGACAGATTCAAAATGACCTCAACTTTCTTAACATCTTTTTTCTTAGCTGATCAGCACATGCAGTTTTGTCTGCTTCCATTAAAGTATTCTTTTACAAAACACCTATTTCCTGGATAGGAGCCACATGTCTTATAGGAAGGGCCAGTCAGATTCTAGGAAAAGTGTAATATTTAGTCACACCAGCTATGATCAAAGCAGAGGTTTCACCAAATGGCATTAAGTCAGCAAAGTAAATCCAGGATTAAAGGGGGATCAAAGGCCATCTCTGAAAAAAAATGATCTGCATTTATTTGAATTAAGATTATTTGCTTCCAGAGACTATTTTCTCTATCCTCTCTTGATTTTTAGAATCCTTATATTAAAGTTAACAATGGGAATTCCTTGGCAGTCCCATGGTTAGTACTCCTAGCTTTCACTCCTGATGACCCTGGTTTAATCCCTGGTTAGGGAACTAAGATCCCACCAGCCACATGGCCTGGCCAAAATAAATAAAAACATAAAGTTAACACTGTTAGTTTATGAAATTAAATGAATTTTTCAGGTTTTTTTTGGAAACCCAATTTAATAAAAGAATGTGGTTTTTCAAGCTGAAGTAATATTTTAACCTTGGTATTTGAGGTTTAAACCTCGGTTTTCAAATTTTTTTAAAATTGGCCTAAAAATCATCTGTGCATGGTGCTGGCTGGTTTGGGGGCCAATTTCCTGGAAAGCGAAGGTACTCTTAGTTTGGTGGTTCCTTGTTGGTTTTTGCTGTCGCTGTGTCATTCTTACAAATAGGACAGCAGATACGTCAACCTTCTTCTTCCTTTCTGTTCCAGCTTGTAAATCAGCCTCTGAAACAAAGGTGATCTCTCATGCTGTGCGTCAGCCTGTTTTCCTTCGCAGCATGTCGGCTCCCTCTGACCTGGAAATGATCGGTAATGAAGATTTGGAATTTACTAGAGCAAATCAGAGGTAAATAGCTGAGGGCCAAGGTCGGATCCCCCACATGCTGCCACGCACGTTCACCACAGCACACTCCCTGAACGGGTCTCTTGTTTGGCCATAGGCGGCGCCACGTGACCAGCCACCGCAGCAGCTCCTTCACACTCCTGCAGTCATTGGCCATAGAGGACAGCAGGGACAAGCCCACCTACAGCGTCCTGCTGGGGCAGCTGTTTGCTTTCATCGGCACCAACCCTGACCAAGCTGTACGCCCATGTTTTTTGTTTGTTGGTTTTGTAATATTTATTTGTTTGAGTGTGCTGGGTCTTAGTTGTGGCATGCAGGATCTAGTTCCCCAACCAGGAATCGAGCCCGGGTCCCCTACATAGTGAACTGGGAGCTCCAGCTGCTGGACCACTGGGGATGTCCCTGTACATCACGTTTTGCTAAGTAGCTGAGTAGCGCAAGAGGTGCTGTGACCGCAGGAGTCAGGTGTACTTCCTTCTCACATGTTCAGGTGTCCAGCAGCAGCTTTCTTCTGGCCGCACAGACGAGATGGCGGCGGGGAAACACCCGCAAGCAGGCGTTGGTGCACATGCGGGAGCTGCTGACGGCTGCCGTGCGAGTCGGGGGAGTGACACACCTTGTGGGTCCAGTGACAATGGTCCTGCAGGGAGGACCCAGGTCAGTTGTTTCTGTTAGTTTATCCCATCCTGTCTGGAATGGGCAAAGGCCATTGCAGAGATTCCTCTTGGGGCCAAATGTTAGATCATGGTGTTTGCTAGTGTTTTCCAGTAAAATAATACATTTTTCTAAAAATGGTACAGGATAGAATTAAAAAATTTACCACATGTAACAAAAAGTAAATTCTCCTGACCTTCCTTTTCTAAATTCCACTATTATAGTTGTTTCATCAACTATACACACGTAAATAGCTATTTCATTGTCCTTGTATGCTTAAGTGTTTGTGTGTGATTTTTTTTTTTAAACTCAGTTCAGGTTATATTTCACGTGCCTTATTATAATCAGTTGTTTTCCTCAATAAATTTTGGACATCTGTATCTTTTCATGTTAATATGTATAGCTCTGCTTTATAGCTTTTAAGACCTTTTACAGAGCTCTATTGTATGCTATATTTACTTAACTCCTCAGCTGCTGATGAACACATGGGTTCATTCATTCTCTCTTTCACTCTCTATCTTTTCTTTTATCCCTCCTTTCTTCCTGTTTTGTTTTGCTTTTCTATTAACAGTAGTGCTGTAGTCAACAACCTTATATACCTATATTTTTGTATACTTTGGTGCTTATTTTTATTGGGTCAAATTTCTAATAACATAATTATAGATATTAACTTTGAGGAAGGGTTTATAACTTATTTGTGAGGAGTTTTTCTATACTAATGCCCGACTGGGCTTCAAAGATACTTAGATAGACATAGAAAAGGCGTTCTTGCGAAGACTGGACTACAACTGCTGGAGGCTGCTTGTGCATCCTGACAGCTCTCAGGAACTCTGGCCAAGAAGCAGAAGCAATAGCTGGAGGGAAACATGAACTAAGAGCTAACATGACTGTCTTGAGAAAAATTTCTGTGTCGATCAGGAGAAGCCAGGTTATTTTTTGGAAACAAACAACTCCCAAAATCTCAGTAGCTTAAAAAACTAAATTTTAGTTTTTGCTCATGTCCCTCACAAGTCTATCTTGGCTCGTGGTAATTACAGAGAGCTTGGGACAGAGGAGGGGACAACCATCTTGGAAAGCTGTCAGGCCCCTAGTCAGAGCTCTGACTCATTGGCCAGACTAGTCACATGCCCACCCGACCACAGCGGTTCCCAGAAGGCGTAGTGAGTTACACTAATGATTACCACAGCTCATTTCCAGAACTTTCTCTGTAACACTGGCAGCATTATTCCTTTTCCCCTCATTACATTATATTTTCCTCGTGACATTATTAACGCCATATGTCAGACATTTTAAAAAGTGTGGAAAATCCCCAAAGTACAAGATAAAAATCACCTGTAAATCCGTTTTAAAAACCCATTAATGTTTTAGCATATTTGTTCAGTCTTTATTCTAACCTTAGTGATCTCCTATAATGTTTTTAGTGCTTATATAGCATTGCATCATATCCTTGAACCTTTATTAAGCCAATTTCCTATTTTTAAATCATAGTTTTTGTTTATTTCACTATTATAAGCAATATTATGTTGCATATCTTTGTACATAAATTCAATAGTTCCAGTTTTCAACTAAAATTAATTGCTGTAGAATCTATCCCAGGTTGTGTTTTTACATTGGGAAAGTCTTATTTCCCAACTGGATTCTCATATTCTGCTAATTATTGGAGTATGAACTTGCAAAGGATACTTAGCTAATATATTTGTGTCTTGGTTTTCTCATTAGTACAATTGCATTTATGGTATTCAGTACTGCATGGGATGAGGTAGGCCTGTCTCAAATGAATGGTTTCATTATTAAATAAATTTGGGAAATGTTGGGTGCCTTTCTCCTGCTCCAAGAGATATGAAGGACTTTAAAGCCTTGAGTTGTCCTGGAGTGAGGAACCCTGCTTACCTTTACCTAACCTAGGATTTCCCAGAGCATCCTAGAGTGTGGGCATTGTCTCTGAGGCACTCTTAGGAAGCCTGCCCAACAGCCTTCTGTAGTCCTGCACTTTGGGAAACACCAGTCTCCAAGGTTCCTTCAGTTCTGGATTCATCTAGCCACTTTTGCGTTTCTCAGAAGACCTCTCCTGCTTTCGTGTTCACTATTGCTGTTCTTGACACAGTTGAGGAAGCCTGAGCTTTGGTTCTGTTTTGTAGAATTGAAGAACTGACCTGTGGTGGGATGGTCGAGCAGGTCCAGGAAGCCTTCGGTGAGACCATGACCTCTGTGGTGTCTTTGTGCGCACGTTACCCTATCGCATGTGCAAATAGCATCGGACTCTTGTGCACTATACCTTATACCAGGTAAGCAAAGAAATGCTTTTTAGTGTATGTAAGTTATACCACAGTGTCACCAATTAAATAGAAATATTTTTATTTATTAAAAATATTTTTAAAAAGGATTTTTTGGTTTTGATTATCCAGTGACACTATCACTCTGATTAAATGAGCTTGTCGCCTGACAAATGCCTAAAGTTACTATGTAAATACTTATTGTTGAGTTCCTACGTGATCAAAGTTGGATCCCCATTAGAAATTATGTTACATAGTCAAAATGGAAAAGTTTGAAGGAAAGAAAAGGTCCCTAGGAAGTTACTTCTTATATTGGGCAAAACTTTTTGCCTTTGCACATTTCCTTTCTTCATTACTTGATTAAGAGTTTGAAGATGTCAAGCATTCATGAAGTCAGTCTTTAAATCCCCTTATGATAAAATACGCAATTTTTTTTCTATTATGATAACCTTGTGTTGATTCCATTGATTTTTACTTTGCTGTCCTGTATGAACTAACCAGAACTTGAAATTCATTATTTATGAAGGAAGTTGTCATTCTAAAAATTTCTGTGTTGAGTTTTACATGGTAGCATCCTACGTTGTAAATAAAGGACTATATTGACATATTTTATGGCCCTTTGATAATCTGGATCTTAAGTGAGAAGTTCCTAAGAGCTGGTCAGTTATGTTTCTTTCAATCAACCCTTTCTGCCTGGCCAGGAGTGAAGAGAAGTGCCTGGTGCGGAGTGGCCTTGTCCAGCTCATGGATCGACTATGCAGCTTGAGCAGTCAGACTGAGTCCAGCTCCAGTGAGAAACAAACCAAGAAGCAGAAGGTGGCCACCATGGCCTGGGCAGCCTTCCAGGTGCTTGCCAACCGCTGCGTTGAATGGGAAAAAGAAGAAGGTGAGGAGCAGGATCCCTTTCTATAACAGAGCTCCTTGATTTCTTCTATCGATGTGTTTTTTTTTTAATTTAGTATTTGTGCTGGATGAGGAAAAGAAAGACTATTAAATTACATAACTAGATTGATTTAATCAATTATGATTTCATGGGAGGCTCTTCAACAGCATGGTTCTGTGAAAATTTATCACTGTGTTATGACATTTAACAATATCCTAACGCAAAAGACATTATGCTAAGTGAAATAAGCCAGGCACAGAAAGACAAATACTGCAGTGATCTCACTTATGTGTGGAATCTAAAATGCCAAACAGATAGAAACCAGAGAGTAGAACAGTGGTCACCACGGCTAGGGGGCAAGGGGGATGGGGAGATTTTGTTCCAAAGGACACACTTTCTGCTGTAAGATGAGTAAGTTCTGGAGCCCTAATGTACAGTTTTGTGATTAGAGTTCATGATGCTTCACTTATACTTGAAACTCACTGAGAAGATGTCTTGTATTTTCACAGAGAGGTAATCATCACGTTGTATACCTTTTAAAACACTCACATTATACAATCTGAGTATATACAGTTTTTATTTGCTAGTCACACCTCAGTAAAGCTGAGGGGGCTGGGAGGAGTGATGACCACCTGAAAGAGGATAGTAACCCCGGAAATTGAAGACATCTTTCCTTTCCTTCTTGCCATCACTGCTAATGGTATCTGAGTAGATACTTTTATGAAATGATTTTTCAGTTGTGCTTTTGAGATGCTATTTCCAAATCATATGTTCAGTCAGCAATCCAACTTAAAAAGTAAACTTGAAGGATAACTCCTCCATACTATCCCAGGTATATAACATGTCATTCGCTGTGCGTTTTATTGTTCTGGGAGCCAGGCATAGGATGACTAAGGCATCGTTCCTCCCCTTAAAATATATGGTCCAGTGGGAGAAATAGGCCAGTGAACAAATAATTCCAGTGCAATCAATGCTGTGATCAAGGTGAGCACACGGTGCTGTAGGAGAAGCATAGAGGTCCTTACAGACCCTCTGTACTAAGGAATCAGGCAGAGCTTCCAAAGAAGGTGATGTGAGCATTTTTCTTGAGGGGTAAAGGAGACTTCCCAAGTAGAATGAACAGTCAGTGGCAAATAACTTTTGTGGCTTTTATGAGAGGTGCTTGAAAATGGAGAAATCCAAGAAAATCTTTTATTGTGTTTGAGAAGAGGTCGGGTGTGAGTTAAATATCAAGAAGTTTTCCAAAAAAGAAACAGACTCACAGACAACAAACTAGTGTTTACCAGTGGGGAAAGGGAGAGAGGAGGGGCTATATAAGGGGAGGGCACTGTGACAGTGAGAGTGACGTCGCTCAGTCGTGTCCGACTCTGCGACCCCATGGACTGTGCCCACCAGGCTCCTCAGGCCGTGGAATTTTCCAGGCAAGAGTATTGGAGTGGGT
Source organism: Bos indicus x Bos taurus (assembly GCF_003369695.1). NCBI lineage: Eukaryota > Metazoa > Chordata > Mammalia > Artiodactyla > Bovidae > Bos > Bos indicus x Bos taurus. Next base: position 10,836,821 of record NC_040092.1, on the reverse strand, counting down.
TGCCATTGCCTTCTCCAGGGGATCTTCCTGACCCAGGGATCGAACCCAGGTCTCCCTCATTGCAGGCAGATGCTTTACAGTCTGAGCCACCGGGGAAGCCCCAAACAGTTGTGCATAAAGTAAGCTACAAGGACATACTGGACAACACAGGGAATATAGCCAATATTTTATAACTAAAAATGGAATACAACCTTTAAAAATTGTGAATCACTATATTGTACACCTGTAATTTATATTGTACGTCAACTACTTTATGGGAAAAAAAATGATGTTTTCATCCCAGTAAAATGATAATTCTTCCCTGTCAAAATATGTTTCTGGGTTTTGTGTGGATTAATTATATTCAGTTTTAATTAAGAAAAATGTCTTTTCCTGGGACTTCCCTGGTGGTCTAGTGCTAAAGAATCCACCTTGCAATGCAGGGAACGCAGGATCAATCTCTGGTTGGGGAACTAAGATCCCACATGCCTTGGAGCAGCTGAGCCTGCAGGCTGCAACTACTGAAGATAAAAGAAAAAAAAAGAATTATGTATTTCCCCAACATTGAATCATTTTTCAAGTTACTGTTACCTTCTTTATGTTTCTGTGTGTGCTTAGTTGTTCAGTCGTGTCGGACTCTGCAACCCCATGGACTGTATAGCCCACCAGGTTCCTCTGTCCATGTGGATTCTCCAGGCAACAATACTGGAGTGGGTTGCTATGCCAAGTTGTTATCTAATGGGAGACACTAATCAGATGGCTAACAAAATACTGAGCAGGTTAAAGAAAAATTGGGCAAAGGGAGGCTTTAGTGCAGACCCGCCACAGCTGTAGACTCACCATGCTTTCCTGGGATTTTCACCATGCTTTTTCTTGCTTGAACTCTGAAGGCGGCTCCACAGAGGCTGTGCACTCAGGTCTGGCCCGTCAGGTGTCCAGCCTTCTCACGAATCACCTTGCCCGAGCGACCGAGTGCTGTGGCAACCAGGCTGCCGGGAACGATGCCCTCCAGGACGTCCTGAGTCTCCTCAATGATCTCTCGAGGTATGGAAGGGCCCCTGGAGCTATGGGAGGAGGTGGTTTTTCCTCTGAATGATGGAATTCCTTTGGGGAGAGGGTGGCTGTCTTTAGAAACATCTAAATTACTAGGCTGTCCTGACATGCTCCTGCCTCAAGAAAAATAGTAGAGAATACAGTTGTTGAAAAATAGCATTTAGTTCCAAAATGTGGAAAGTATTTATTTGAATATATATACCACAAAATTACATATTATCATTTGCTCCAATACTTTGCTGGTAACAGCTGCTAGCCTTTCAGATCAGTACCACTGCATTTAGTAACCAAACAGCTTAACCTTCATTATAGCAAGATTAAAGACTAACCAGCCAGGACTTGTAATTAATTCACCTTCTCATGCTGTGTCTTTGAAAGAAGATATTCTTGGGAGGTTTAATCATGTGTGAGCTGTGAGGCCCACAGAGGTTTGTCCACCTAAGGCTGCTTATTCACTGGTTTCTGCTGAAATGTAACAGGTTCAGCTGTGGCAGAGCCCAGACTCTTGAGGTCTGTACAGCACTGTATTATCTCTTTGGTCTTGAAGCACTTCTTGAAAAGGAATAAAAGACTAAATTAAAAGCCTCCTAGCTTGGGCTTCTAAGCCTTGATGCTCTGTGAATCATGCTGAACTAGAGGATCTCAATTAACTAAACATAAGGAATCAAAAAATTTTCAAAAATCTTTTAAAGTATTACTCGTCAATTATGAGCCTTCATCAGATGGTTATAACAAAACCTTCATAAAAACATATTGCCAAAAATCTGTGTCTTCCCATGAAATCTGAAGTCAGTTTGTTTAACCTCATTGAGGGAACCTTTGTTTCTGAATTTCTATAGATCAACGTCCCCAGCATTGTGGCCCTTTTCTTCTTCTCTTTGCAGGAGTCATATAGGTAAAGCCATCCTGAGCCAGCCAGCTTGTGTGTCCAAACTCCTCTCCCTGCTACTTGACCAACGCCCATCCCCAAAGCTGGTTCTTATCATTCTTCAGCTGTGCCGGGCGGCACTCCCGCTGATGAGCGTAGAAGACTGTGGGAACGTGGAGCTCCCACCCTGGAGCTACTCCGTCCCCTCCCTAAACAGCGAGCAGGAGGATCCCAGCGACCCAGCGTCCAAGATCGCCTCGCTGCTCTTGGCAAAGCTGGCAGACTACGTGGTCCCAGGTGAGTCACATCCAGGACTGGAGAAAGGCACCGTCACTTCCTGTGGATGATCAGACCAAGCTTTCCCTTGTCCACAGTCGCAGCTGTGCTTCCTATGATAAAAGGCAAGGGGGAAAGGGTAGGAGAGAGGGAGGAAAGAGAGATTCCAAAGCCAGTGCTTCCCCCATCCAGGGGAGCTGCACAAACAACTTTTTGCAATTTTTCTGTTTGCTTAAAGGATGTCAGACAGTCCTTTCTCCAACCGCTTCCGAACCTGACACCACATTGACAAAAACCAGCCCCAAGAATTCCTTAAAAGGCGATAAAGATCCTGGAGAAGAGAGTGAAGCAGTGGATGGCAAGCTCTCTATCTTCATCCACAAGCGGGAAGACCAGTCGTCCCATGAAGTTCTGCAGCCATTACTAAGGTGATGATCTTAATAGTCCATGCCTTCAAGCATGAGCCACGTCACAGGCACTGTGCTGAGTAAGCCCCTTACAGATGTCAACCATCTCAGCCCTCATCACAAGTAATCACTGCTACTATCATCCCTGTCGTTACACACAGACAAACTGAGGCAGAGCTGAAACGCAGACACAGGTCCCTCTGACTTTAGAGCCTGAAATTTTAACCATAACTCTGTACTGTCTCTCTGGACCCGACAGAGTGGAAGTCCTATTGAGTATGTATCATTTGTGTCCAACCAAATCTGTAGTGTGACCTCAGCTGTGAGAAGGAATAATGCAGCTTGGTTTTCAGTTATGGGCATCCCTCAGTCATAGTAAAATTAGGGATACCATTGACTATGAGGTAAAGAAGAAACTTTTTCAAAAGCCATAATTAATTGGAAGTATGAACAATATGATTGCCCAACAAAGAAGTAAAAAATATAATTATTGTCCAAAGATTACAAACCTGCAGGGCCCTGTTAGTGGAATCCAGGACAATGAGAAGGTCCCACAGAACACAAACTCCTAAATTTAGGAGAAATTTAGGGAATTTAGAAGAGAAATTTAGGGAATTTAGCAGAGATGTTTGTCTCAGATGGAAGAATCCTCTCTTCAAATGAATGATGGTGTCATCCTCATAATCAGGTCCCTTGTCTGCCATGATAGAAACCAAAAGCACTGTGGGCTACTGGCATAGGCTAAGCTGAGTCAGGGGAAGTCAGCGCACAGATGAAGAAATTTCCAAGGCACATTCCTGGGCACTGTGAAATGTCATCATACAAACTTGGTGAAAGCTTTTTTGAGAGCCAGGTTGAGGAGGCAGGGGGAGCTAAATTCTTAGAAAGGGAGATCCAGTCATTAACACCCAGGCAGCAGTCCAGGCTGTTATTAAAACTGCCTTACTTGGAGATTTAGATCCCTCACTGAGGCCTCCCATGGGCCTGGCCTTCTCTTTATTTTAGGATCAGCTTGTCACTTAGTTTGTCATCTTCACACAGGTTTTTAATTATCGTTATAACTAAAAAAAATTGTTTTGATCCCAAAAAGTGCTATAATTGAGCAATAAAGAGCGTTTCCTTTCGAAAAATTGAGTCTTACTGTGGATTTTTGTTACAGCGTGTAGTGGTGGCCTGACCGTTACCAGGTTGCCTCATGGCCTGCAGTCCCCAGCTGTGACCATCCTGTAAAATCATTGCCTCTCTCTGACTTCCCATTTCAGTAGCTCAGAAGGACGGCCCTTCCGACTTGGTACTGGTGCCAACATGGAGAAAGTTGTGAAAATGGACCGAGACATGACGAAGGTAACCCCAACGTGGAGGAACCTGCTCCAACGAGAACCACAGTTGAGAACATTTGCCAGGCTTCAGGTTTTCAGGAGAAATTTTTTTTTAAACATTCACGTTACCACAAAGAAGCAGTGTGAGAAATTGAAGTCATTGAGGCTATTTTCAGGAAGATTAGTCAAAATCAATTTATCATCTAACCAACAAGGACCTACAGTGTAGCACATGGAACTCTACTCAGTGTTGTATGACAGCCTGGATGGGAGGGAAGTTAGGGGGGAATGGATACATGTATATGTATAGCTGAGTCCCCTGCACTGTTCACCTGAAACTATCACAGTATTGTGTTTTGTTTTAATCGAAGGATAATTTGCTTTACTGTTCATTTTGCATTGGTTTCAACCAAACATCAACATGAATCAGCCATAGGTTTACCCACGTTGAAACTATCACAATATTGTTAATACCCAATAGAAAATAAAAAGTTTAAATTAAAAAAGATCAATTTATCATTAATATTAAAATATGGAAGAGAACTCTTGATTTTGACCTAGAAATTTTCTTAGCTCTGTTAAGAAAGTTCTACAGCATAAAAGATAGTTTAAAAGTGATCATAGGGTGAAAGGTTAAATGAGTAATAATATTGGATAATAAGAAATAAAGACAAATAGCCCATAAAAAATATGTTCAGTCTCACAAATTACACAGTAAATAAATAAAGGGAAAGAATAAAAATAATAGTACCGTGTCTTTTTACCTTATCACCCTGATAATGTTAAGATTGATGATACCCTTTATTGCCACGGTGAGGGTAAATAGGGCATTTTCAAGTATCCAGAAACAAGCTTATTCTTTTCAGTTCTGTTTGTAAAAAAAATAAAATAGAATTCATGTACCCATAAATAGGGGATTTGTTAAAGAAATTATTACACCCATTTGATGAAATGCTCTGAGCTTCCCTGGTGGCTCAGCAGTAAAGAATCCACCTGCCAATGCAGGAGACTCAAGTTCGATCCCTGGGTTGGAAAGATCCCCTGGAGGAGGAAGTGGCAACCAACTGCAGTTTTCTTCCCTGGGAAATCCTATGGACAAAGGAGCGTGGCGGGCTACAGTCCACGGGGTCACAAAGAGTCGAACATGACTTAGTGACTAAACAATAACAACGAAATACTGTCTAACCATAAAAGTAACCAGATATGTCTATGTTGACATGGATATTCATGATATTTTATGGTATCAGATTCATATGAATGAACAAAATTCACAATGTTTTGATAACTGTTAAAAAGAATTCAAAACTGCTTGTAGCATGACCTATGATTCTGTATGTCAGAATCTGCAGGGAAAAAATTCTGGCAGACTAGCAGTGATCTCTGTCTGGCTGAGGACAAGGGATATGTGTGGAGATTTAACTTTCTACAGTTCTAATATTTTAGTATTTGCATCTATAAAAATGAGCCTAGATGGAGGACACAGATTTTTTAACAAATAGTGCTGAGAAGAGTGAAAAGAGTATCACGAGAATCTTTAAACTGACCCCCAGGGTGGCTGCTGTGAGGTGATTACGGAAGAGGCGGCAGCTGCTCTGCGAAAAGCGACCAAGTGGGCACAGTCAGGCCTCATTGTCAGTGTTGGGCCACCCGTGGAGTCTCTCAACCCAGAGGCCGTGAGCGGGCTGTCCACAGGGGACAAGAAGAAGACTGCCCAAACCTCCATTTGCCGAGAGAGAAACTCTGAACTCGCCAGGTAAAGTCTTCCTAGGACAGAAGCTGTCTACTCTCTTCTCAGACTTCCTGTGTGAGGGGCTTGTTTTGAGGGTTTTAATTTTATTTTTTTATATTTTATTTTGTAGAGTATTTATTTTTATTTACGTATTTATTTTTGGCCTTGCCACATCACATGCGGGATCTTAGTTCCCCGTCTAGGAATTGAACCATGCCCCCTGCATTGGGAGTGAGAAGTCACTGGACCGCCAGGGAAGTCCTGAAGGTTTTAATTTTATATCCTCCCCTTGACCTGCTGGAAGTGAGGAAGTGAGGCTTAAAATACCCAGCATTCGTAGTAGCTGCTCTTGAAGTCGAGTCAACCAGTGATGACCATTCACTTGGTGGATCTGATGCTGTGAGGGACGAATAGGGAGGCCCTCCAGCCTGAGTGCACATCTGAAACTGGAGGACTCTTTTTCTGAGAAAGGCCACCACCAGGAACACCAGCTACAGTTTTTTTGAGCAGCAGTAGTAAATTCTGGCCTTGCTTCCTTTACTTCATCCAAACGATACTTGTCACCATTCCAGCTGTGTACAGAAGGATGAGCACATGTTGCCCCTGATAAGTTTGGGTGACATTTTATGCTTGCCGGCCAGAGGCAGATGCAGAGAAGTCATCAAAATCCACTTTTTCTAGTATGGAGCTGGCCAAAAAGTTTATTAAGTTTTTTCAGTAATATCTTGCAGAAAAACACAAACCAACTTTTTGGCTAACTCATCATAATTAGAAAATGTTTCCATCTGGTGCCAAGTCTAAAGCCACTCTTCTGGCTTCTTTACCATCACGGGGCCTTGACACTTTTCCCTGTTGACACTTGCAGGACCGACCCCGTCCGACCTTTCATCAGTGGGCACGTGGCAAACAGCATGGCTGCTGAGGTGATCGCCTTGCTTCATAGCTTGCTGATGGCACCTGAGTCAAATGCTGCTCAGATATGGACCACGACAGCAGAGAAGGTTAGTACGCTGTTATTGCTTAAAGGAGGAAGCAGGACAGAAGTCAGTTTTTTGTTCTAGCAAGGGACATTGTAACAGAGAGAGTCCCCACTTCAGCCAGATAGACTTGTGTTCCCCCTGGAATCTGCTTTGATTTAGTTGTTTCAACTCTGTTAACCCACATCTCCTATCACTGCCAGTTCTGATTTCACAGAAGGCAGGCTAGTATTCTCAGGGAAAGAATAGCACACCTTGTTTCTCCTCCTTGCTTGTGTTCAATCAGTACTAACATTAGGAAGTCATGCATCCTTGGTTTATTGGATTTGTTAAGTGGAGTTGATGAGTATTAAGGAGGCCTCTGTCGGATTTACACTCCCTGAGCTCTTCAATAATTCATCTTGACAAACTAGTCCAGTCTCCCAAAAACTAGAGTTTGGTCATCAGTTTCCCTATTCATAGTCATTCATCTTGTGAACACCTTATAACATATCCTAAAGGTAACTGGGTGTTCCAAGGTAGGTGATATGCTGTTAAGGTCTTTCTTCAGATAAATTTTTGGCTTTATTTTAGGTTTTTTTTATTTTTTTAACTATGTTTGATTTGCTCATATTTCAAGATTGTGCATTTCCAGTTTTGTCCAATTACATAAGACCAATATGGCAAGAACATCAGTGGTCATTCCTGCTCGTTACTGCACCCCTCCTGTGTCCAGAGTTCCTTTAGTCCAGGGGCCCTGTTGTTGACACTGCACCACCCTTATTATGAAAACAACCAAAGTTCTAACTCCTGCCATGTGGGCTGCTTCATATGTTTAGGTTCTGTCTCGTGCACTGATGTACATTCCACAGTTGGGGAAATATGCAGAAAGCATTCTGGAAAATGGCAGCAGCAGTGGCAGAAAGCTTGCCAAACTTCAGAGAATTGCCCGCCAGGCTGTGGCTGCACTCTGTGCACTTGGAGGCTTCAAAGAGACAATCAAGATCGGGTCTGAGGTCCAGGTAACCAGCCACCATTTTCCCAAGTCATCGCTTTTCCTTGTGTATAAGTCCATTGATTCATCTATCAGCTGTAAGACACCCAGCTGGACAAAAATTCTTGTTTTTTCAAGCTAAGAAACAAGTGGCTTCTCATCCACACAGTGCTGCAGATTATTCAGACATCAGTACAATACTGCACAGTAGTTAAAACGCTTGTGTCCTGTGGTGGTGTTAATATTGGGAGTGTTTTAGAATTGAGGCTTGAATTTGCTTCATACTGTGATCACCTTGACATAAGGTTTTAGGACCTATTATTTTAACTCACATTCAGGGCTTGGCGTCTGCATTATAAGAACCTATTGCTGTAATGCCATAATGACAGCTGTAGATTTACTCCTCCCACTTGTCACATCAGATCGCTGCTCACACCATCAGAGTTGGTAGGTAGTGCTAACCCATCTGTGTCTCTAGGTTTTAGGTAGAGGAATATCAGGAAGCATCGGAGTGGTGGCTTCTATCAACGAACAGGAAGGTATAGCTACGGTCAGATTCCCACCCATAGACTGTAGAAAGACTTCGCAAGCATCAGACACACTGACTATTCCATTGTCTAGACTTTGTGTTCCAAGATCAGAGGTAAGGTGATTTTTAAATGTATCCTCAAATGTCACTGCAAATGGTAACCATCCTGTAATGAATAATACGCACGTGCATAGTGCTGAAGCACAAATACTTGGTTTTCTTAAATTTTACTTATGATATATATTTACATATTGGGTGTAATTATTTAATAGTAACGTTGATGTGAAGATTTTTACCTAAATGACCAAATTCATTTCTTTGGTGAGGAATATTCCGCAGTATATTGTATGTTTAATTGTTTTGGTCTAGCTTGCAATTTTCTGTATGGTGATTTTTTTTTTTTAATTGAAATTTTGAGAATTAACTCCAGATGATAATAACACCCTCATTTCTTATAAACTAACTACTTGAATTTAACTTTCTGCCATGCCCCCTCCTCCCCCTCCCACCGCCATCAGGCATTGCCTCTTCATAAACTGTCCATTACTGAGAAGGTAGTACAGGCAGTCCAGTCCATGTTGCTTCCTCAGGAGGGAAGTCTCTCTATTCATACCTCACTTCCTGCAGCAGGAGATGGGTCAGCTCCTGTGATGGCAGTCGTTCGGCTCCTGGCTGAAATAAGAACAAGGTGAGCGCCCTCCAGAGACCCCCTAATGTGCTGAGTGGTGCAGGCCAGAGGGACAGGCATCTTCCATGGGCCTCTCTGTGCCAGGTTTACTGGGTCCACAGCATGAACTTCATGCCAAACTGAGTAACAGAAACCATCCATTTGTGCTGTGTTTACTACAGTTTTTGTTGCATTCCCCAACTTCTTAGCTTTGAAATAAAGTTTAGCTGTTTCCCTAAGGAAATAAACAATCAAAATATGACTGGTATATGGAGTGCACGCATAGACCCCATTGATTTGCTTTGGTCAAAGAGCTTTGTTCTATCACAGGAAGTCTTCTGTCACTTGGCCCTTTTTTAAGTGGTTCAGACCACATCAGTACCTATCTAGTCTCTTTCTAAACTGCTGAGGAGAAAATTAGGGAATGCTCACAAGTGTCAGAATTGGAAGAAAACACATTTATTTATAATTAAACAATAGCAACAAGTTTCTTTTGAAAATGAAACTTGCCAGAAAGTTCTAATATATGTTTTGAATCTGGTGAGAGAGGTCAGTATACAGACTTCCCAAGCATTTGGGTCCTTCTTGTTCTCAGAACATTAATATTGCCTACAGAGCAAAGTTTAGGAAAAGGTATTAGGAGACAGTGCTTATTTTGTAGCTGGCACTTGGTGTCTTCATGTAGGGAGATGGCAGCCATTTCCCCTTTTTCCAATTGTCCATGCAGTGTCAGCAGTTACTGTGTGGGAAAAGAGAAGCTAGTTACATATATTCAAACCAATGCAGCTCAGTAAAAAAGCAAGAGGAATGGAGAGTTGGAACCTTATTTAAATTAGTGGATAAAATTGATTGAAATGTTTTTCACAGTTGGCTTTTTAGAGAATGACCATTGATGACTTTGAAATATTGTAAATCTTTTAACATTAAGAGCATGCCTGGTCATGGCCCAGCTTTTAGAAGACAGCTTATTTTGTGAAGAATTCATACAGCAGTGTCCAGCAGCTGTTGAAGTTCTTAACCTAGTAGCCCAGGAATGCAGTGCTGGTAAGTACCTGTTGCTTTCCTTTCTATCCTTTGTGTCGAGGTTTGTTAGCACACTGACAATCTGGAATGGAATATTGACTGTTTTCACATACACTTCCAACAGCTAAGCTCTAGACACAGCACTTACACGACTGACTTTCATTTCAAATCTGTAAATGTAAATAAAAAGCTTCAGTATATGCCAACTAGAAAATCAGCATTTTTCATTTTAACTTTAGGACCATGATGTCAGAGTATTTTCTTTGCCCCATTCATATTAATAAGTGGGTTTCATTTCTGTATTAGAATTCTTTGTGACCTGCCCTTAGGGCTATGGATACTTTCTGACTATTGTCATTGGCCACATGTGAATTCAGAGTCCAGAAATTTGCACTAACATCCATCTTTGTGTGTTTGTGTTTCTGTGTGTCTGTATGTGTGCTTATGGAAAAGTTCAAAAAAATACAAAAATAGACTATTTTTGTATAATGAACCCTCATGTTTCCATCATCTAGTCTCAACAGTTATCAACTCATAATCAATCCTGTTTCTTCTACACTGCATCCTCCTGGATTATTTTTAAGCAGATTTTTAGATATTCCTTTTATTTATCTGTAAATATTTTAGTGTGTATCTCAGTAAGGGCTCTTAAACACAATATCATTTTCACATGTGAAAAATTTACAATAATTTAATATTATTTAATATCTAGTCAGTGTTCAGCTTTCTAATTTTCTCAAAGTCATACTTGTTTTTACGTTTGTTTATTTGAATCAGAATCCAATTAGAATTCATCCATTGTAATTCATTGTTGTCTTTTAAATCGCTTTTAAAATACAAATTCCCCTCAGTATCTTACTTGTTGAAGTTTCCCATAGTCTGGATTTTGTATATCCTATGGTGTCATTTAATATGTTTTTGTGTTCTTGAATTTCTTGTACACTGATGATTGGCCTGGGTTTTTCTGAGTGAAAATTTACCCTTTATCCTCAAGGATCTAGTTGGACTCTAAATATAATTGTTCACAATTAGATTAGCATTTCTCCAATGCTCTTGTACTAATGTTTTAATAAACTAAAGAAAAAATAGATATCTTTACCTCCCTTAATGTTTTTAATCTTATCTATTTTTTGGTCATTTTTGTTACCTATATTATTTACTGTCTCTCATGCTATTTGCTTTTTTTCTGTAACTCTCTAATTTCTCTGTCCTTAAATTTTTGTCCTTTTTCATGTGACAGTGATTTCTTTCGGCTTGTTTTTGCTTTTTAATTCATCTTCGTTTTTATATCTATCTTTCTTCTCAAATCTCCTTCCCTTAATAAGCATAGCTGTCTGGGGCCAGCAACCATTAAAAAGCCTCAGAGAGATCCCCCCAAAAGAGACAGCAAGAACAAAATAAAAGGAGCTTGCTTGCTCGGCTTCTCAAGTGAAATTACTTGTGACTCAACACTTGCTCATTATTTAATTTTGTATGTGTCATAGGTAGTTCCCTACTTCTGCTTTTTTAATATTCTTGGCTTAGGTTGCATCCTAAGACTTATTTGACTGATTTTAGCAAACATATAACCTTCTGAATGAATCACTTGCTTTTCTCTAGGACTCATTCTGGGTCTCTCTTATACATTTTATAGAATAAAATAGAATACATTTTATCTTACTCTGTGAAATTAACTTTGGTACTTAATGTATAAGCCAGAAATCATAATAATTTAGAGCAAATAGCTTTAATAATAACCCATCTAACCCATTTTTCCCCCTGTAGAAAAGAACCCTATAGAAACAAAGAGTTGAAAGAAACATGTGGGAAGTTCTTATTAATTGCTACAAAATAGAAGACTATGAGCTTATACACAGCAATTTATATTCTAAAATAGTGTCCTATGTCAAGAAAGTGAAAGTGTTAGTCGCTGCGTTGTGTCCGACTCTTTACCACCCCATGGACTAGGCTAGGTTACACCCCATGTAACCCACTAGGCTCCTCTGTCCATGGAATTCTCCAGGCAAAAATACTGGAGTGGGTTGCCATTCCCTTCTCTAGGGAATCTTCTCGACCCAGGGATTGAACCCCAGGTCTCTTGCATTGCAGGTAGATTCTTTACTATCTGAGCCACCAGGGAAATCCATGTCAAATTTAACAGTCCTGAATACCTCACATATTGGATTACCAGAAAGGATTTTAAGGTTTAAAGTAGGTATTTAAGTTTGCTGATTTATCTGTATTAAAAGAAAAAAAGAAAAACTATGTCTGAATTACTTTCCAACACAGCAGTAGGTTCTTATAGCCCACTTAGAGTCTGTGCTCAGAAGAAATGCTGTTTACTACATGAGATTCAAAGTAGTGTGTAGAAGAGAAAGAGTTCTTTGATTTTTATTTTTTAATATATCAGGGTTTTTTAATTTCATAAATGAATGTGTCATAGAATTTATAAGCAATAATATATTGATTCTCTAAAGTGAATCTGGGATAAAGTAAGCCACAGACTTGGCCATTGAAATGCTTCCGTCTTTGGTCTGTCTCTCACCTTTGCCCGGGTTTGTTTCTTATGTTGCATAATAATGCTTCAGCCTTGCACTGCGTTCTTTGTCACGTGCATGTGTGCATATACACGTCTTCTCTCTCCTCCCAGATTAGGGACTTCGGCTCATATTAGCTTTCTATTTTCCAACATCTGGCCCTGTGCTTTGGTTGTGGGAGATGACAATAATAGCTTTCATTTATTGAGTGTTGGCCATGTGTCAGGGACTCGGCTAAAGGCTTTAACTTCCATTGTCTTGTCTTCACAACCATCCTGTGAGGCACAGGTACTGTCCTTACCCCCATGTTGGCAGTGAGATGTTAAATATCAAGTAATGGAACCAAATTCTGGATCCAGGCAGCCCAACGTCAGGGCCCGTGCACTTGACTGCATTGCTTTGTTGCTGAGCTACACGTAGGAGACAAAGATGTCTCAGGGTGTTTGCTCTTTGTAAGAATTTGAATAATCTCTGTATTTCATTGCTCGGGTCCAACTCCAAAAGAGTTGGAGCCCTCTCCAGAGTTGTAGGATTTATTTGCACGTCTTCGACATCTTCCCCTCCAGGAGAGCGGCTGGCAGTTGTGGAAGTGCAGTGTGAACGGCTGAGGATGCTCTACCGGGACTGTGCTCGGCCCCCGCCGCCTCCGCTGCAGGCTGACCGGAGACAGGTGAGCCCTCTGCTGTGTCTGCAGCACGCAGCATCAGAGAATTACAGAATTCCAGGCAGCACGTTCATGATTTTAGAAGGGGTGTTTGCAGAGCCATTTGGAGGTATATGACATGCTGTCATCTCTGAATGTCAAAGCACATCAACTTGACATTCCGAACATTGAAAGATTACAGCAGAGGAGCAGAACTTGGCAGTCTGTAAATAATTTCTGCATTATCAATAAAAACAAAAAAAGAAAACTTTTTCAAAATTTTAGATCTGTAGTTCATCTTGTAATAATACTAAAAAGTATACATAGAGTGACTAAAAAGCAAAAGTGGCACAGAGAAAGACATTTAATATGTGATATTACTTATACATGGAATCTAAAAACTACAACAAAGTAGTGAATAAAACAAACGAAAAAGCAGACTCACAGGGAAAAAACAAATTTCACTTGAGGGGCAAAAGCAAAAGAGGCAAAAATGGCCAATATTGGCATATCTGTGAATGTTCTTAGCAGCACTAGTCATAATAGCCAGAAAGTAGAAACAACCTAAATGTCCATCCCCTGATGAATGAATGCATAAAATGGGCATGTTCATACAATGGAGCATTATCAGCCTTAAAAAGTAGTGGAGTGCTAATACATGCTGCAGTATGGACAAAACTGGAATGATGCTAAGTGAAGGAAGCCAGTCACAAGAGACTACATACTGTATGATTCCATTTCTTGTAATGTCCAGAACCTGCAGATTCAGAGAGGCAGAAAGCATAGAGGTGGTTACCAGGGACTGGGAGGAGAGAGGGATGGGAATTAACTTCTAATGGGTACAGTTTCTTTTAAGGAGAACAAAAATGTTCTAACAGTTTGTGGTGATGATTGTAGAATTCTGTGAATATACTAAAATCCATTGAACTATACACTTTAAATGGGAAAGTTACATGTTATGTGAATTGTATCTCAAAAAATTTTATTTATACTAGGTGAGAGTATACAAAAATTGCTGTATTCTTATAATTTTTCTATAGATTTGAAGTCATTTCAAAATAAGACAGTTAAAAATATATGAGAAAAAATGTCACTTGAAATCTCAACATCTCCATTTTGTGTTCACAATGCTATTGAATGAGAGTGTTTTTCCCCAATGCAGCCCAAAGAGATTACGTGGAGCCCCTCACGAGTGTTTCCACCTGTCCGAGCCTGCATGTTCTCCTCGCATCTCACTTCTGTCACCTTCCTAGCAGACCCCAGTGCAGGGGGCGGTCTGCCCAGGGGCACATTTATCTACGCCACCTCACCACTGCCCGTTCAGGTGAGAAATCACAGGACCCTTTGTCTTCTGCCTCTGTCCTTCAAATATGAGAGAAAGAGGAAGTTCAAGGGCCCATGTTGAGCCCTGATTGTCTGCCCACTCCTGGTGTTTCTTCAGGCCCCGTCTTTCTACTGGGAAATTGAAATTGTTTCCTATGGAGATACAGATGATGATACTGGACCAATAGTTTCCTTTGGCTTTGCTACAGAAGCAGAGAAAAGAGATGGGGCATGGACTAATCCAGTGGGCACCTGTCTTTTCCATAAGTAAGTGGCTGCTATCACTGTTACCTGAAAAAAAATAGGGACTTCCCTGGCTATCCAGTGGTTAAGACTCTCTGCTTCCACTGCAGAGGGCATGGATTCAATCCCTGGTCAGGAAACTAAGATGCCACACAGTGTGGCAAAAAAAAAAAAAAAAAAACAACCAACATGGATGTGGGTATTTTAAAACTATAGTAATACAATTATAGTCTTTACCCTAAAAAATGTAGACAATACCAGCTGGAAATACACTCAAGTTCAATGAAAGAGAAGAGCTCTTAGGATTTGTCTTCTGGTTACTCTCCTGCTACTGAAACTCCTCCACCCATTCACTGCTTACCTTCCTCTATGTTGGCCCATTAGCCTTGTCTCTGACTGTTTCTTGTTTTTTTGTTTTTTTTTTCAATAGCAATGGCCGAGCTGTGCATTACAATGGCTCCAGTTTATTACAGTGGAAGAGCGTTCGATTAGACGTAACTCTCTCTCCTGGTGAGCATGGTGGGAGGTGCATTTTTTTTTTGTACCTTGTCTATTTCTGTTGTTCCCAGGTTTGGGCCAGAATAGGTCAAAATTAATGAAACTCAGCAAATGGAAATGGACACTGTCTTCTAGTGAAAATGAAATACTTGTCATTGCTGTCCCCTAGTTTACACTGAACCTTTCATTTTATGAGGCACTGTTGTCATTAAAGCCTCCACTGGTAACTTAGGAGTCACAGTAATTGTCATTCCTCCATCATTAGAAAAATCTGAGATTTTGCTTTTCTTTGAAGTTTGGTCTTTAATTAGCTTTTCATTAATAAACATATAAATAGCTTCAAAAAAAAAAAACAAACCCCACCCCTACCAGTCACCTTGAAGCACTCAAGAAATGCATTATCAGTAGGTAAGACAATGTGCTATAGACTTTGCTCTCAGCAGGCTAAACATCCAGTCCAGCTTCAGCAGATCTTCTGCCCAGGTGTTTTAGTCACATAGTCGGTTCAATAAAGAGAAAATCTTTCCCCTTGTCTTTTTAAGCCTCCATATAATAACTTGATCGGAAATAGTAGAGGAATAGCCCTAACTGCTCCAGAAGTAGCATAATACAAATATTGTCCTCTTGACATTAGAAGCAGCCAAAAGTGTTGGTGACTTATTTTCAGACAATACATCTTAGCATCATCTCTGATGAAACTTGAAATTATTAAATGTGATAGATGATCTGAGATGCTTAGGTAGGGATTCCTGAGTCACTGAACCCGACAGATAACTTCTTGTAGCTGTCTGAGGGGGTAATTTGGTCATCACTTTTCCTTGAGGGAGCTGCTTATTAAATTGTACTTTACCAGTGAGCATGGTATTTTCAGTTATGGTCAAGTTATGCCTTAGAAAGTTACTTCCTGGCAGGTTGTTTCTCTCTCTATGGATCAGAACTCTGTAACCTGCTGAGTACTTAAGTGCTTTAAGCACAAAGGGAGGGGGAGTAGAGAGAGCAGGGGACCCGTAATTAGGTGGTTTATTTGTTTGTTATAGTTGATTGTTTTGTTTGATCATATTTTAGTTGTTGAGAAAATTTTGGATCAGACCTCAAGCAAGCCTGCTACCTACTCTTTTCTTAGAGAAATGTGTCTGTGTGGTATTAGGAGTTAAGAACCTACTTTTAACAACAGGATCCCAACCTCAGTACCAACACCTTCAGTGTCTGTTCATTAACAGTTACTCTTTGAGCATCTCCTATGTGCTGGGCCCTCTTCTAGCCCTGCAGATGCCGTGGTGAACAATGACAAGTCCCCAGCCATTGGGAAACCCAGCCTAGTGGTATCAAAAGCATATGAGACTGGAAATTCCCTGGAAGTCCAGTGGTTAAGACTCCACACTTTGATTTCTGAGGGCACTGGTTCGATCCCTGGTTGGAGAACTAAGATCCTGAAAGCCATGCAGTGCAGCCAAAAAAAAAAAAAGAAAGCATGTGAGACTGATCAAAAGCAGAATCACAGAACTTCATGCACTGACTGGAGAGTTTACAGTGGGTTAATTGTAAAGCTATGTGCACTAGCAGCTTGCCTGAGGCAGCCTATAGTGCTGATGTGGTGGACATGGTCCCCTTGGTTCTCTAAGTTCATCCCAGGATCTAGTCATCTCATCAGAAAGCAGCTTAGCTTGTATTATCTTCACTTCCTGAAAAATGCCTTAAATAAATATAACTAAGGAGTCATAATATGAGTTAATGATGTATGTTTAGTTTACACTGTAGGTGGAGTTTTAAATTACATTTTTTAGACCCTTTCTAAGTCATCTGCAAACTTGCTGGGAAAACACTACTTTTCTTATCTTTATTCATAAGCAATCTTGTACATGTCAAAAGAGAAAAACTTGTATTCCTCTATTAAAAAATCATATCCAATGTTTTTCATTTTTGTTTTAGCTGCCTGGAAAATAAAGGTTAAATTTCATGTGTAATTATGTAACTATGTAGACACTACTATTTTTGTTCTTCTGAACAGTTTCTGACTTCTCTTTTTAAAATTGTTTATTTCCGTTGTGTTCCTTTGAGTGAGTGAGTGTTAGTGGCTCAGTCTTCTGACTCTTTGTGGACCCATGGACTGCAGCCTGCCAGGCTTCTCTGTCCATGGAATCCTCCAGGCCAGAATACTGGCATGGATAGCCATTCCCTTCTCGAGGGGATCTTCCTGACCCAGGAATCAAACCCGGGTCTCCTTCATTGCAGGTGAATTCTTTACCGTCTGAACCACCAGGGAAACTATGTTACTTTATATATATCTAAATATTGGGTTGGCCAAAATTTCCTTTGTGTTTTTCCATAAGATGTTATGGAAAAACCCAAATGAATGTTTTGGCCAACCCAATACAAGGTATTCCATGTCTTTTTCAACTGTAACTGATGGCATGAATAAATAAAAACTATGACAGTCAATGGTACGTGACCGCATGCCAGTTACATATTGGAATTTTAATAGTCAATAAAAAGGAAAAAAAAAGTGTTGTCTCCTTCTGCCCTAGGTGACGTGGCAGGGATTGGCTGGGAGAGAACCGAGGGGACGCCTCCTCCACCCGGGCAGCCTGCCAAGGGCCGTGTGTACTTCACATACTGTGGGCAGCGCCTCTCACCGTATCTCGAAGATGTCTCGGGTGGGATGTGGCCGGTGGTTCATATTCAGAAAAAGGCAGGTTGTCTTGTTGGGAATGAAAACCAAATTCTCCTCAGCAATTTGTTCCATCGGGAATGGAAAAATTAGACTCTAGACGTGGCGTGGTTGACATAGTATGTGGTACCTGATGACAGAACCTCAAAAAACCTGAAGAAGTGGGTCCTTCCTTTGCATTGAATCTGAGTGCTTAAATGCTTTGATCTCCTTTTGGCCATCTTTCCTAAACAACAAGGCAAGGGACGCTGGTGTTCTTCCAACGCCAGTAGAAAAAGCCTGTGGTTAAATAAGTTTGGAACATGGCCCTCTTGGGTTGCTTTTAGTATAGCAAAAGCTCAGAGGTATCCTTCAGTAAAGATTTAAAAATTAAACTTTATTTAACCTAGCATCCCTACACTTATACTTAATTATGGAACTCTTGTTTTTAAGGAGCACCTATAAACAACTAATGTTCTATGGGACATTACTATTTACTACATGCTGGTAGCTCCCACATCCTTATATCCAGTCCAGATCTCACCGTAAATTCTAGACACAAATATTCAGCAGCCTAGACAACATTTAGAAATAGATATTCCAGTTAACATGTCTGAAACTGAGCCTAACTCTTCCCCACCCCCAGCCTGCTTCTTCCCTAGCCTGCCTTGTCTCAGGAAATGGCAGCTCCATTCCTTCAGTCACTAAGGCCAAAAACCTTTGCCTCTTTCTTGACTCCTCTTCTTCCTCCCATTCTACAGCCAGTCTGTCAGCAAACCTTGTTGACTTACCTTCAAAATGTATCCAGAATCTGACCACTTAGCTGATGGCCCAGCCACCCTCACCTTCTGGGTAGCATGTTACAGTATTCCTATGTTTCCCTCTTCTCCCATCCCCTGAGTTCCTGCCCTTTTACATGTCTTTTCAACACAGCAGCTACAGTGATCCCTTAAAAATGTTGGTTAGGTCATGTTACTCTTCTGCTTTCAACAGGTCAGTGGCATCCTGTGTCACATATTGTGAAAGCCCAAATCTTAGAATGACTTAGAAGATCTTGTAGGATGTGCCCCTGTACCACGTCTCTGATAGCATCTTTGCTCTTTCTTCAGTGAATTGATTAAAGATGTCAATAATTTAGTCAGCCTGTTCTATTCATTCAATAAATATTTATTTATTGAGCACCTATGTTGAATGCTATATCTCAAGTACTATGCTAAGCTCTGGACATACAATGAGCAAAAAAGATACGGTCTTTGTGCAATTAAATCCAGTTGGAGGAGTCAGGTACTAGTCAAACATTCACATAAATGTGTGTGTGTGTGTGTGTGTACATATATATATGAGAGAGAAAGAATGTGTGTGTGTGTATGTAGACAGAGGTGGGAGAGATTTCTTTTGAGGAATTGGCTCATGTTACTTTGGAGACTGACAAGTCTCATGAACTGCCATCTGCATGCCAGAGACCCAGGAGAGGCATGGCTTGATTCAATCTCAGTCCAATAGCAAGAGAAAAGAGAAGATGGAGTGAGATATCCTTTAACTCAAGCAGGGGTAAAGGGAAAAGGGTTGAATTCCTCCTCCCTCCACCTCTTGTTTTATTCAGACCCTCAATGGATTGGATAGTGCCCACTCACATTAGGGACCTACTGTGTCCACCGATTCAAATGTTAATCTCACAGACACACCAGCAATAACAATGTTTAATCTGGCACCCTGTGGCCGGTCAAATCAGCATATAAAATTAATCATCACAGTATGATTGAATCATAGACTTGAAGGAAGCAAGTACGAAGCCAATCTGGTCACATCCGTATTACCCTGAAGAAGTGATGTTTGAGCCAGATCTGGAATTTTAACTGGTTTAAATGGACAAAATTGGAGGAAAGAATGTTGCAGGTGAAGGCAGTGGCATGTGCAGTGGCGTCAGGTAGAAAGGAACAGTGTTGGAAACAAGAAAGGTCACTGAGCTTGAATAGCAAAGAGCATGAGTGTGAGGTGAGGGGCAGGGCAGCCTTGCCAAGCTTGAAGCACCAGGGTCTGTAGTTGCACCAGCCCCTCTCCCAGGGTCACAGACTCTCCATAGCTGGGGACAGTGAATGAAGTCCACTTGGAGGTGTTCAAAGTGAGCACGTAAGTAACCTAACTCCTTTCAAGTCCTTTCTTTGGTTTCCTTTCCAGAACACCAAGACTCGCGCTAATTTTGGCTCCCGCCCATTTGCCTACGCTGAAGGGCAAGCCCACCGCAATGCTGCCGACCTGTGCACTGACCTGGCCGAGGAAATTAGCGCTAACTTCGAGGCCCTGCCCTTTGCCATGGCCTCTGACAGTGATAACGATGCTGGCACCAGTATTGCGTCAGACCCGGGCACTCATGGGCCACCATGCCGAATTGCTGCCGTAGCCACTGCTCAGCAACGTAAGCTCCCTCCCCTCAGGGTCCACCTGCTTCTTGGAAATGGGAATGCTGTTAATTCCATAAACCCATTTAGCTTGGACATACTCCAGTGCCCACTGATAATGGGGTAATAGGCCCAGATAAAATAGGGAGCCAGGATGAAGCCTGGTGATCTGGAGAGTCCATCCCCCACATAGAAAAAGTCTGCCACTACTCAGAACCAACAGAATATTGCCACATGGAAATGCAGGCCTGAAAGATTGTCCACTTTTTATGAGACAGCTAAGAACCACAGAATTTTATATAAAATCTCCTAATTTTAAATGTTAATCATTTTTAAACTGATTTAAAATGGAACCCATCAAAGAATAATAAAATGTTAATTGTGGAATCTAAATGGTAGATGTGTAGGTATGCACTAAAAACATTCCTGATTATTTGAAAAATCTCATAATAAGATTGAATAAAAATGAGCTTCAAGAAATGAGATGTCTGCAGCCATATTTGGCCCTTGGGATACTGGTTTGAAAATTGTTTTAAGAGTCTGTTTAATTCTGTATCTTATTGAAGAACCATCTAAAGTCTTCTTTGAGTTAAATGAATTATATCCATATAAACTATTTTAGGATTCAAGGAAATTGTAGACGATTAGTTATTCCTTGACTCTGTGGTTTAAAATTCCTCTAAGAACTAAGAGTCTTTATATCTCACAAATTAAGAGAATCTGATCTGTCCATGTATGAGTTCATATGCCCTTGCCTAGAATTCACTGTCACTGTGCTTTGTTACAGAATATGATAGTGATACTTCCTGTCATTATAAAGTGGAGCTCAGCTATGAGAATTTCATCACCTCTGGGCCAGACCCCCACCCACCCCCCATTGCAGATGACGAAAGTGATGATGATGACGACGATGACATCCCACAGGTAAGAGCCCCACAGCGATCGTTTAGCTCCCTGGTGATGAAGACAAGCCACGAGGAATATTTTGATCTGAGCATGCAAAACTTAAGTCTTTATGCTTTCAGTTATATATCATTGTGTTTGGACAGTAATTGGGGTATTCATTTTTCTAAACCACATATCAGTAGCTGTATCTGTTTGGCTCCATGGCCCAGCAGCAATCTGGATGTTGGAGAAAGAAGTACTTTGATGGTAATTCAGCAGTGAAGTTTGGAATCATGTGAAGTGTTTATATGGCTTTAGAGGGAAAGGAAGAGCTCACTCCAAGCCAGCTGTTGCCTCCCCTGGCCTCTGAGGGTGTAGTTAGTTTGACGGTCTGCACGGTGTGTTTCTGCCACTAGCATCTGAGCGGGGTGAAGACCTCAGGGGTGAAAGCCGTAGTAAGTCAGGAAAGGACACAAGGTGTTCCTTCTCCATTCACGTTTGCCTTCTCCTTCCAGGAGGATCACTATGCCCTGCTGGTGAAAGCCTGGGAGACCAAGGTTTTTCCTACCATCCGAAGACGGTTCCGCAACGAAGCAGAGAGGAAATCAGGACTGGACCAGATAAAGGGTGCTTTACAACTAGGTCTGGTGCTTTATGTTTTCCTATGGAACCCACTTCATGGCTTGAAGAGATGTGTTTACATGAAACTCAGGGAATAAATCAGAAAAGAGGGGCTCATCTAAAGTTGGGCCAGACTTAACAGTGTCCTCTTCTTGGGCCTTTATTGAACTTTGTGGTCTTTTGCTTTCTTCGCCAGGCTTTTCTTTGCTTGTCAGTTCTGCTCAGTATTTTAAGTTGATGGACTGTTAGAATGAAGCTGGCCTTGTTATACCAGGAAGCTGGATGGCCTGGTGGTTAATAGCTTGGGCTCTGACATCATGCCTGTGCTATTACCAGCTCTATGGCCTGGGGAGAGTTACTTAACCTTTCTCAACTTCCCTCACCTTTCAAATGGAACCAATAACGGTATGAAAAATTAAAGAGCTGACACAGATAAAGCTCCTAAGAACAGTTTCTGGCACGTAGTAAGCATCCATGGAACTTCCCTGGAAGCCTAGTGGTTAGGACTCTGAGCTTCCACTGCAGGGGGCACGGGTTCGATCCCTGGTTGGAGATCCTGCAGGCTTTGTAGTCTGACCAAAATTAAATGTCACAGTAATGATGATGGTGAGATTTTTTTTTGTCCACTGGGCACATAGAATACAACGGAGTTTGACTGCAGACAGTGAATTATTAGTTAGTCTTAAATGCAGATAGCTGATTTCTGTTTTAAGGCTTTTTCTAATCTGTGAAAACCTGCTTTGTGAGATGCAGAAATGCCTTTTTCTAAGCGGCACAGCTCCCTTCCCTCGGACCATCAGATCAGGTTTTCTGTCATCATCATGGCAGTCAGAGAAGGTGTAAGGAGACAGTACTTGCTCTCTTTTAACTTTTGTCCTAACTGAGACTAGGAACAAATAAGGAGAAAAACCACCAAAAGACCTTTATTTCTTGACCAACTAATACACTGAATCCCTGATTTCCAGTGATAGCTAAGTAATTCCTTTTTCTCAGATTGGTGCCAGGACTAATCAGTATATGCATGTGTGTGTGTGTGTGTGTTTTTGGGGGGGTTGATTATTGTTTTTTATCCCACTGAGAAAGAGGAACAGAGCAAATTTCAGTACTGGATAGAAGAAGTTGATGGAGTTGCCCTTCGCTCTTAAATAAGCAACCTGTGTCAGTTGTAGCAATAATCAAACACAGTACAAGAATGTATAAAGAAAAAAGTGCAGCACTACCCTCACTTTCTTCTTCCTCTCCATTTGTCCCGTAGTTTGTTCTCTTGAGTTAACGAAATTAGTTAATGAAATTAATTAATTTTATTAATTAGTCATTAATGAAATGACTGCATAATAATGTACAATCATTTTTAAGATGAATATGTTCTTTCTTTCCATTTTTTTTTCCTGGGTTATACTTCCCAGCAGTGCTACAGGGAGTGTTCCCTGTACCTTTACACACTTGAGCTTGTGTTTCTGTGGGAGAGATTTGAGAGTTTCTTAGAAGTAGGGCATTGAGTATTTTAAACTTGATAGACACTGTACAATTACCATTCCCAAAAGCCTGCCTACTCCCATGAATTCCCCTTCTGTCCTCATGCTAGGTACAAGTCAGTGTCATGATTGGACTGAAGATCGTGTGCTCTCTGGAGGGTTACCAGTTCTGTTCTGTCTTTCAGGCATGGTGGATATTGCCCGGCAGACAGTTGAATTCCTCTACGAGGAGAATGGTGGCATCCCAAGAGACCTTTATCTTCCCACCATTGAAGACATTAAAGATGAAGCGAACAAGTTCACGATTGATAAAGTTCGAAAAGGTTTTGCTTCCCCCCTTTCCTTCCTCTTTGAAACTTACCCTGAAAAAAAAAAAAAGAAACTTACCCTGAAATGAGAAGTTGAGTTTTCCCACACATGAGTTTGAGTAGGCAGCTGCTGGTTCTCCTAGGGTGACTCTCTTCACTCTGAGTGATTTGAGCTCTCCTGAGCTCTCCCTCGTGAGGCCCTTGGCTCCCTGGTGGGGAAACTGGATGCTTATCTGGCCTCTAGGGGCCTCTTGCACTTTCCCAGAACCTGTTGCATGAGCAGGATGAGACAGAACACTTGAAGACAGAGAAGTGGGGCGTGGCTGGAAGATTGCAGGTAGGCCTCTCAGGCTTAATCCTGGCTGCCCAGCTAATGAACCATGAATATGTAGTTGTACTATGCTTTTTAGAATTTTATAGAAGGTATATATTCATTTGATTTAAAATCTGTTGCAGATTTTGAGGAAACAAAAATACAGAAAAGCGCAAAAAAGAATCTAAACCCACTCATTATTAGACTTTCACAAAAATATCAGAACCTCATGGGCAGGGGCAGGCATATGTATTTACTTTTCTGTTTTGATTCCTCTTTGAGAGAAGAACTTCACAGACCATAAAACCCACCCTTTTAAAGTATACCTTTCAGTGGTTTTAGTATATTCACAAAGTTGTGCAGCCTCCAAACCATTGCCTCTGATTCCAGAACATTTTCATCCCCTGAAATGAATCCTGTACTCTCACCACTGCCATTCCTCCTTCCTTCTAGCCCCTGGCAACCAGTGATGTACTTTGTACCTCCTCATCTCTATAGATTTGTCTAGTCTGGACATTTCATAAAAAAATGTGTGGTCTTTTGTGTCTGGCCTCTTTCACATGGAATTCTTTTTCAAAATTCATCCTTGTTGTAACTCATGTTGGTACTTCCTTTTTATGGCAAAGTAATATTCCACTGTATGGATAATACCCTGTTTTGTTTGTCCAGTCATCAATTGGTGGGCACTTGGGTGATTTCTACCTTTTGGCCATCATGGATAATGCTGCTGTGAATATTTGTGTACATGTTTTTGTGTGGGCGTGTCTTCATTCCTCTTGGGTATATATGGAATATATGGACCCAGTGGAATTGCTGGCTCATATGGTAATTTTATGTTTAACCTTTTGAGGAACTGCCATATGGTTTTCCAAAGTGATTACACCATTTTACATTCCCATCAGCACGTATGAGGATTCCAATTTCTCTACATCCTGGCCAGCACTTACTATTGTCTGTCTTTTGATGATAGCCATCTTAATGGATGTGAAGGATGGTATCTCACTGTAGCTTTGGCTTGCATTTCTCTAAAAACTAATGATGTTGAACATGTTTTCATGCATATCTTTTCTCTTTGGAAAAATGGTTATTCAGATTTTCTGCCTGTTTTTTAATTGGCTTGTCTTTTTATTGTTGAATTGCCACAGTTCTCACAGCACTTTGTTTTATTATCTTCCAGACTAAGCTGTGTTCCTTTGGGGCTATAACTACATTGAGGGTATTGGTAAATGCTGGAGAGTTATTTGTATCCTAAAATATATAGGGTCCCAACATGTTAATGCTACTTGCTCCTGAAAAATCTTCTCCCCTTTACCTTCCTCAGGTCTCACGGTAGTAACACGCTCTCCAGACAGCAATAACGTAGCCAGCAGCACTGTTGGAACTGCCCTGCCAAAATTTGCTATCCGAGGGATGCTGAAAACCTTTGGGCTTCATGGAGTTGTCTTAGATGTTGATTCAGTGAGTGAACAGCCTTTTATATACAGTACAGACTTTCATGCCCAGGCCTCCAAGTACCTTAAAAGTGATTATACAGATAGATTACTCTTCAGAGTCAGGATAAAGAAACCAGATTGAGTGCTGTCATGCCAGATGACTTGCCTGAGATTTTCTCAGGGGCCCAGATCAGAGTTGATGGTAGAGTGTAAGCTATTAACTTTCAGTGTTGTCTGTAACTTTAGACCATACTGCCACTGCAGGGTTTTTTGGGGACTTTTTCCATCAGCCATGTTCAGTCTGCCCCTGCTTTATATCTACCAAGTTCCAAGGGAGAATTCTCCTGTTGGCCTTGTTGAATGAACGATCTGTCATTGTCACAATTGTTATGCAGATTCAAAGGAATGGTTTTGTTGATCACATCATGTTACTGGTTCTCTCCAGCCTTGATTTCCCCATCTATAAAATGTGTGTATTAAACTAGATCAGTTGTTTTCTTCTCGGCTTTGCAGAACCCTCTCAAGAGGTTGGAGGTGGCAGGGGAGAAGGAATAGAAGAAAGTAAGGGCCGTACCAAAGCTTTCTTTTGAAAACAGAGTCCTGTTTGAAGGCTGTGATCCTTAGGTTACATATATGTGCTTGCATTTATGCTTCCCATGCAGGAAAAAGGGAAGAAATAATACACAGATCAAGCCTAGAAGTCAGATAAAGACGTAGCTATCACCACATAGATAAGCTTTGTTATCTGTCTGTCTACAGATACAGATAATGTTAGTTATCACTGATGCTTTGAAATGAAAGGTTTTACATCTTTAACTGACTCCATTTTACCAGACCATAATTTAAATCATGACATTTTAAAGAGAAGCTATTGACTGGTGGTTTACTAAGGTGAACTTCCAAGTAGAAAATTCCATCAGTAATATCTCCCACTCCCTTCTGATACAAACTTCTGACTCTAGTTATTAGAAAGTATGTAACTGACAATATATTTCAGCAAGGGAAATGTGTGCCAGGAAAATTACAAAAATAGAAATTTGTTAAAGTAGTAATTCTGGTATTTCTTAAGTAGTCTGATTCCCTTTTTTTAATAGTAACCCCTAAATAAAGATTAAAACAAAGGGAATCAGACTACTTAAGAGATACCAGAATTATTATTTGAAAAAGTAATAGTATTGTTTGTTATTACTTTAAATATAATAATAATAATCCCTAAATAAAGATTGGGCTTCCCTGATGGCTCAGATGGTAAAGAATCTGTCTGAAATGTGAGAGACCAGGTTCGATCCCTGGGTCGGGAAGATCCCGTGAAGAAGGGAATGGCTGTCCACTCCAGTTTTCTTGCCTGGAGAATCCCGTGGACAAAGGAGCCTGGCAGGCAACAGTCCTTGAGGTCACAAAGAGTCAGACACGACTGAATGATTAACACACACAAAGAAAGATTACGTTGCTATTGGAGTCCAGAATGCACATGCATGAGCTTACCTTTTTTAAATTACTAGCAATAAAATAAAGCTATAAGACTAATCTCTGCTTTTATAAAATTAACATAAAACCAATGAATATAAATTTTACCTGGCAACAATGTATGTTGAACTGTTACAGAAATATAGCACTATTTTCTTTAAATTTCTGACTCATGGTTACATTAAAGTTCCTTAATTTATTGTACCAATTAAAATTCTCAAGCAGCTATACTCCAATAACAATTTTTAAAAATTTGCCAACTGGTATGAAGAAACTAAACACACTATCCAGATGTCTTTGGACTTTTAGACTCAATAAATGACATGAAACTAGCATTTTAGACTCAATAAATTACATGATACTAGCATTTACTTCTATAAAAGTTTGGTACCTATACACATACATACATAAGTATTTTAAAAATTGGGAAGCAAACCAGTGCTCAAAAAACAAATAGACATTTCTCTTTTCTGTTGTAGGTTAATGAACTAGTTCAGGTAGAAACGTACCTCCGAAGTGAAGGTGTGCTGGTCCGATACTGGTACCCTATTGATATGTTGGAAAGGCCCCCCGCAGGCTACAGAAGGACTGCCACCAATGGGCTCGTCACACTGGACAATACCAACCTTCAAATTCACAGGTAAGGGAATTCCCTGGTTGCCCAGTGGTTAGGACTCAGCACTTTCACTGCCAAGGCCCCAGGATCAGTCCCTGGTCAGGGAACTAAAATTCCACAAGCCATGTGGTGTGGCCAAAAAATTTTTTTTTAAAAAGCATAGGTAAAGTTGAGCCCTTCTTTCTAAGCAAGTCACAGAAATCCACTTACTGTGTTTTGTCACATGTGCTATATTCATCATTGACAATACTTTTCTTTCAAAGTTGAGCAAGTCAGAGGCAGCTAGTAAAGATAATAGTGAGATAGCAGGTTAGGAAGAGAGGTGCAGGATCCAGTGTCCCTGGCCTGAGCCATGGGTGCTTGGCTATCACTGGATGATGGAAGCGCGTCTGGAGATTTGAAGAGTGTGGACAAAGTCTGAAGACTAAAGCGAGTCAAGAAGAGACACCTAGGAACTTCCCAGATGGCCCAGTGGTTAAGACTCTTCAGGGCAAGGTGCATGGGTTCGATCGTAGGGGAGCTAAGATCCCTCATAGTACATGGCCAAGAAAAAAGAGAGACAGCTGAGAGGAGTCCGGGCACCAGGTGAGCAGCCAGCTTGTTTTCGTTAATCTGACAATGAAATCCTGAACCCTGCTTTGTGCCCAGCACCCTATGGGGGTCTCTAAGAGGAGAGTGTCTGCCCTCCGTGGGTTAACACCTAAAAACCTGGCAGAATTCCCTCACAAACACCTGTGAATTCCTTCTTTCAGTTATAAAAATTCTCACAACAGTTCAGAAGAGAATATAATGGAGCTATCTGATAAAAGTTTCCATAAGCTGTTTTCATACCATTCATCCATTAACATTATAACTTCTGGTTTTATTGTCAGTTTTGAAGCAGCGTGAGTCTATCTCCAGCATAGACCTCTCCTTGGAACACCAGATACACATGTTCAGCTGCCTCCTTGCCATCTCCACTCAGATATGTCATCACCCCATGTGGGTGGTCTGAAGTTTCAACTGGACAGTCAAATTCACGAGACCCAGATAGGCTGTACTTGGCACTAGCTTCACCTAGGTCCAGGATGGGCCACACAGCATGCCACAGGGCAGTGTCGTGCACGTGTGTCAGCAGGAGTCAGAGTCACCCACACACAAGTTCAAGGGCTCTTCTCTCACCCGGTGACAGCCCAGGTGTGAGGAATACACGTCACATGGCCATGTTCACGTGGTGACTAAACAGCCCCACGCCCCAAATAGAACCCAGCATCTTTTGTAACAACTCTACAAGCATAGCTTCCAGGGATTTTAGCAAGAGGCATGCCCCATAGGTAAGAGTCACCGTTTTCTGGAAAGCCCCGAAACCATCACCTCCTACCAAGAAGCTCTTCTTCCAGTCCTCCCAGTGCAGCTTGCCAGTAGGGGCTTGTTGTGACCATAAACAGGGTGCCTGGTAATACTGCTGATATTCAGGAGTTCCCTGGCAGTCCAGTGGTTAGGACTCAGTGCTTTTGCTGCTGGAGCCCAGGTTCAGTCCCTGGTCAGGGAACTAAGATCCCACATGCAGTGAGGTATGACCAAAAAAAAAAAAAGCAATTAAATGTGGCTTTTTGTTTTGTTTAAAACACAAGTATCTAACTTGGAGCACAGAACATGAGGCCAGAGAAGCCTGAGATGTGGCCCTTTCTCTTCAGGAGCCCACGGCCCACCCGATATGGTGGCCAGAGTGTCAGAGCTCAGCGCCTCCCCTGCCCTTCCCTTGCAGGGAGCTGCTGCGCTGCGAGGCCGCGCTGGCCAGGCTGTACTGCCGCATGGCCCTGCTCAACATCTTCGCCCCCAAGCTGCCTCACCTGTTTACCCGCCTCTTCCACATCCCCGCCATCCGGGACATTACCCTGGAGCACCTGCAGCTGCTGTCCAATCAGCTCCTCGCTCCTCCCCTCCCAGGTAAACCTTGGCTTTGCCGCTGTCACCACAGACACCAGACCCAGGACAGACTAGCCGTAAGGGTGAGCCAGGCGCTGAGCAGGAGGTGTGTGTGGTGTCCTCCTTCTCCACGTGAGGAGTCCCATCACAGGACCTTTAGACTTAATGTACATAAACAGCATGAAAAGATTGCTAACCTGTTAAGCATTCATTGAGCTTCCCAAACTAATCATGGATCAAGGAAAATAATATATTTATGAAATCTAGTCACTGTAGTGTTGTCACATTCTGTTTGGCGTGTAAAGAAAAGAAAATGCCCCTGCCATCAAATGCCACCCAGGAGACCTAACTGATTCATCGTAACCTCAACCAGAGCTGTTTTCGTGGGCCACCCTGTGTGCATCGGCTCAACTTGGGGCCCTTGTGGTGTGGTGCTCCCTGGTGAACGCTGACGACTCTGCTCTCAGCCCGGTTGAAGACCAGAGGGACCCTCCCTATCTTCTGGCATGTTGGCCTCCAGCCTGTTTCCCTTGACCTCTTAGCAACTGCAATGGGAGCAGGAGTGACAGGGCAGATGGCATTCTAAGCCTAGAGGACATCTCACAGCCCTGGGGTCCCAGCTGGTGCCCTTGTGAACGACATCTCCACAGGCCGACTTTAGCATGTGGGGTCCACTGGCCCACCCCCAAGAACTTAGAGGCTCCAAAACAGACCTGAAAAACTTCCAAGTACTGTGGAAGAAGCTTTATCACAATGACTAACTTGGGTTATAAAATCCACTCTCAACTACCCTGGTGGTTCCTAAGGGTGAACCCAGGCAGCCAGTAGGTCAGGCTGTGGGAACCCCTGAATCCTCTTTTACATGCTTGATAGACCTGGGCCTCCACTCAAATTTTTATTTTAGGAAACAGTTTTGTACCTTAAGAAAGCAAACATTTAAAGACCACTGAATTCCTGAATCCCACCCTGGAGGATCTGATTGGTAACATCTATTATCCAAGACCTAAGGCCAAGCTTGGAGAAGGCAATGGCACCCCACTGCAGTACTCTTGCCTGGAAAATCCCATGGATGGAGGAGCCTGATGGGCTGCAGTCCATGGGGTCACTAAGAGTTGGACACAACTGAGCAACTTCACTTTCACTTTTCACTTACATGCATTGGAGAAGGAAATGGCAACCCACTCCAGTGTTCTTGCCTGGAGAATCCCAGGGACAGGGGAGCCTGGTGGGCTGCCGTCTCTGGGGTCGCACAGAGTCAGACACGACTGAAGCGACTTAGCAGCAGCTGCAGCAGCAAAGCCAAGCTAACTCATCCCAGTTTTCCAGATGGGTCGCGCCTCGTTGCTACTTAGGATCTCACAGCCCTGGGCTGCTGTGATCTTCATCACCTGTGTTTCCTTTCCCGTCCCCAGATGGCACCATCAGCTCCAGCTCCATCCTCCTGGCGCAGTCCCTGCAGCACTGTGTCCATTCCCAGAACTGTTCGGCCACAGACCTCTTCTACCAGGGCAGCTCCCAGACGGTGCGAGAGTGGCTCAACGTGGCCATCACGCGGACCCTGCACCAGGGCGAGGAAAGCCTTCTGGAGCTGACCAAACAGATCTGCTCTTTCCTGCAGGTGAAAGTCCAAAGCTCTGACATCCCTGAACTGGGATTACAGGTTCTAATTGGAAATCTTACTGGCTGGCTAAAAATGACACTTTCTTGGTGCTTCCCTGGTGGCTCATTGGTAAAGAATCTGCCTACCAATGCAGGAGACGTGGGTTTGATTCCTGATCTGGAAAGATTTCACGTGCCATGGAACAGCTCAGCTCGTGCACCACAATTACTGAGCCTGTGCTTTAGAACCCGGGAGCCACAACTAGTGAAGCCCAAGTGCCCTAGAGCCTGTGCAACAGGAGAAGCCACCACAGTGAGAAGCCCACACACCAAACTAGAGAGTAGTCCCCGCTCTCCACAACTAGAGGAAAAGCCCCCTTGGCAATAAAGACCCAACACAGCAAAAAAGAAAGAATTAAAGAAAAATAGCACTAATTCCCTCAAGCCCCCACCTCACTAGCCTCCTTTTCTCTGCAGCTCCCCTACATTGTCCAATCCATGTGTCCTTCCTCCCAGAGGGCTCTTTTGTCTTCCTGATCTTGTTAAAGTGCGTGTATTATGTATTGGCTCTCCCCTGCCTGGGAGCTGGGAAGATGAAATGCCCTCTTGTGTTGAATCCCTGGTTTTCCCTGTTCAATGTCTCTGCAGACAGCACCAGAACAGTTCCCCTCCGAAGAGTTTCCAATTTCCGAGTCCAAAGTCAACATGGACGTCAATTTCCCCGGGGCAGCTTTCGTCGTCGTATCTTGCAAAGAAAGTCAGTCTGGATTCCGCAAAGAGTAAGTAACCTGACTCCAGCAGATGGTGACAGGGAGAGAAAAAGTCAGGCAGATTCTGGTGAAACTTACAGAAAAAGAAAACTCATTGCTTTTATTCTTTAATGCATACTGTATTTGAAAATGATTTAAAGTTCTTCCCTAATTTCCACGTTTTAGAAATTAGTCTGTATGAAGAATGACCTTCTAAAACGTGGTGGGGATGACATGTGTGCCTGAACATGTGTGCCAGACTGAACTCTGCTCAATTTCATATGTCCTCTTCAGTTCCTCTCTGTACAAGGCACCATGGGCGCGTGTGCTGGTGTACGGGCTAGGCCACAAAGTGAAGCGAAATGGCCAGCTGAACCTCATTGAGGCCGTCTGTTACCCGCGGGATGCGTCTCCGGCCAACACAGGGCTCACACCACCTCCTACCACCAACCAGTACCCTTCTGTGATCCTCTCCACAGACAAAGTCCACATCAAACTGGGTAAGTCTGTGAATTAGCTCACGGTAATAAGAACAGCTTTGAAGTCATTCTCTGCTTTCCTTCTTTGTGAAAATTGAAAGAATTTTCTACCTTGCTGTGTTCCCATTTCCCATGGGTGAAGAATAGGACTGCTCGGGGCAGTGTACTTCAGAGACAGTAAATGAAAAGTTGTCCCTTTCCTGCTCAGGGAAGGCCTGGCAGATGCTGCCCAGATGACAGGGGGGATTTTGTCTCCTTTCACAAGTGTGTGCTGGGCACATGCTGTTTGAAACCCATCACTTAGCTATAACCATCTTGGCTGCCCTTCCTCAAGTTCTCATTAAAACTGAGTTCTCTCGAGTATACTATGGCTCCCTAGGGCACAGACCTCAGAGATCGTCCACTCCCCACGTAAATGATAAACAAAAGCTAGTGGCCAGGCTGGGAGGCCCACATCTCCCTGGCATCCTTTGTTAAGTCTTTGTAGATTTGGACTGAGCTGAGGGCTCCTCCTCTGTAAATCCTGACACTGTCGCTGGCTGTCTACTTTATATACCAGGGCCAGCTGATTCTGTTTCTGAGTCAGCACACAGAGAAAGGAAAATCTACTCTCAGACTTCCACTGCATGTCCTTGGCAGGTTGGACAGAAAAAGACAGACAGGTGCTTGCTGAAGACAGTCATAAAGATGTCTGTGAACTTTCAGCCAAAATTGGGCCTTGACTTCTGCACAGCCCCAGTCCTGGGGACATTGCATCTTTAGGGAATAAAGTGAAAGAACATTTCTTAAGAGATTTGGTCAATGCTAAACAACTTTATGATCTCTTTTTTTAGGGTCTAGTTTTTTCATTGTGTTTTGCCCACATTGTTTTTGAAATTGTGTGTAAACATAGAGGGTCTCTGTCCTACTATCACTCCCTAAATAAATGTTCACCCCAAAGTACACAGCTGTCAGCATGGTGCCTCCTGATCTGGCCAGAGACCCCTGGTAGCCCAGCTTATGGGTTTTTGTTTATTTGTTTGTTGGTTTTAATGTTTTTTAGGCCACACTGTGCAGCATGTAGGATCTTAGTTCCCTGACCAGCCCTCTGCACTGGGAGCGCAGAGTCTTAACTACCAGACTGCCAGAGAAGTCCCCCTCAGCTTACGTGTGATCATTGCTTGCAGAGAGGGTGGGGATGCAGTTCAGGGTATGACGGGGTTCCAGCCTCAGAGCCTTTCTCTCTCATCATAGGCCACTTCAGTCAGATTTAGATCATAGCAGTAATGCAAGGCAGTAAAAAAGAATCAAAGCCCTGGTAGTGCATGAAGTCTGGGGACCTCCTCACTGGTCTGCTCTGTCAACCTAAGATAAGCTGATGCTCCCATGGGATTGCAGCCACACTAAGGAGCTGGTTATTTCTTTACCAAGCCAGAACTATTCCAGTGAAGCATCTCTTAAAGTCTGACTTCCTGTCTCCACTTCAGGCCATGGGGCTAGGTGGTATCTGACTGACCAGGGGATGTTTATCCTTCCCTGTCCCCTCTGTCCCGTTCTCACACCAGCAAGTGGACTCCTTGGAGCTCATCCTCCACTGCTCCTCTGCCTGCAGCGGACGTTGTCTGGCAGGTGGGGAGTGAGGTTTCTTCTCACCCCAGCACAGGAGCGGATAGGCCTTGTTTCTCTGCTCACACCTGGCAGGTCTTTCTCACAAGCTAGTTTTGATCAGGTGTTGCCAATCACAAGCTTTCCTTCTGGGTGCTTCTTCTAGGGGTATCTCCCCCACCCGGAGCCGTGCTGGTGTTACACTCCCTGCCTCTCGAGTTCCCCCTGGCGATGGCCTTCACCGAGCAGCTACTGTCCTGGAAATCAGAGGATGGTGAAGGTAGAGCTGAAGATGAGCCTGACACCATCCCGACGTCCGTCCTCCTGCAAGTGGTGGAGCTGCTCGGTGAGGCCCACCATCCCCGGGATCGGCCGGGGCAGCTGCTTTGGGGTGGCCACAGTGGCCTGGAGTAGCGATAGCTCTCACGAGCTGCTATCAAGCGGGCCTGGAGAGCTGAGTGGAAGTTAGACTTCCACATCCATGATCTGCAGGGTATTGTCGTTATTTTGAAGGGTGGCATCTAACTAGGAAAACAAGATTAATTTGATCCTACTTTGCTTTAAAACACAAACATATGCCATCATTGTAACTTTGATTCTATGTTGGTGTTCACTTCCATGCCACCTTTTACCTGCAAACATGGTAACAGCTCCTGAAAGGTTAAAGAGAGATTGCATTTAGGCAAAACTCATGGAATGGTAAACTTAAAGAGTTGTGAAATTAGCCTATAAATTCACCTCAAAATTTTTCTAAATATTGAACTTTAATGATGTGTCTGCTTAAGTGGTTGGGGATAAAACATACTGATATCTGCTATTCATTTTGAAATAATCAAAATCTAGGGTGAGTCTATGGATGAATAGAGGGATGGATAGATGTGCAATAAAGCAAACACAGCAAAAGGTTAATGGTAGAACGTAGGTGGTGAGCATCTAAATATTTACTGTATAAGTTGTTCGACTTTTCTGTATTTTTTCATAATATAGTGTCAAAGGGAAAACCATGTTGCAAACTCATATGCCCTGAGGGGTTCAGACAGATGATATGAGAGGAAAGTGATTTGTCACCAACCTACTTAATAACTTTATGAGAAATAAAATACTGATTTGGGAGGTCAGAGCTGTAGAACTGACTCCATGTAGTCAGGTGGCACAGGGGTTAGGGCCACCAGCCCTGGTGTCAGTCTGCCCTGTGAGAGCGTGTGACTGTAGCAGCTGTGTGAGTCCTTTGGCCCTTCGAGCCTCTGTTTCTTCATCTGTGAAATGAGGATGAAGGATGTATGTTTGTTTCATGTGGTTGCTGTGAGGGTCTACTCTGTCAGAGCAGTGCCAGGCACCTAGTAAGCTCTGTATAGGTGGTTGTTTTAAGTTGTGACTGCTTTCATTCACCTCAGGCAACTTCCTCTGGACCACAGACATGGCGGCCTGCGTGAAGGAGCTGGTTTTCCACCTCCTGGCAGAGCTCCTGCGCACGGTGCACAGCCTAGAGCAGAGGAAGCACCCAGCCGGCCTGTCCTCATCCATCGCCCTCCAGCTGAACCCCTGCCTGGCCATGCTGATGGCCCTGCAGTCGGAGCTTCACAAGCTGTACGACGAGGAGACGCAGAGCTGGGTCTCGGGCAGTGCATGCGGAGGCTCAGGAGCCACGGCGGCTGCTGACCAGGGCCGGTTCTCGACGTATTTCCACGCACTCATGGAGGGCTGCCTGGCGGTGGCCGAGGTGACCCTGCCCACCAACATGAGTGTCACCGCCAGCGGGGTGACGTCAGCAACTGCCCCAAACCTCAGCGACTCGTCCTCCTCCTCATCGTCCTCCCCAGGACAGACTCCACAGAGCCCCAGCCTCCTGTCCAAGAGGAAGAAAGTCAAGATGAAGCGGGAAAAGGCCTCCTCCTCTGGGAAGCGCCAGTCCTCACGCTCTGTGGACTCGGACCCCGCCGTGCTGAGCATCGGGGGCAGCAAGCCCGAGGACATGCTGTGGTTCCATCGTGCTCTGACGTTGCTCATCATCCTCCGCCACCTCACCAGGAAGGACCCACAGGGGCTAGGCGTGACAAGCGACGCCATCGCCGACGCCTGCCAGGCCCTGGTGGGCCCCACCGCCCACAGCCGCTTGCTGGTGATCTCTGGGATCCCCACCCACCTGGACGAGGGCATCGTCAGGGGTGCCATCCGCAAGGCCTGCAATGCCCATGGCGGGGTGTTCAAGGATGAGATCTACATCCCCCTGCAGGACGAAGACCCCAAGAAGCCAAAAGATAAGGCCGAGGGGGGTGATGGGAAAGCCGAGCCGGAAAAGACCCTCGGCTTCCCCAGCACGGACAGCTTGGAGGTCAGCACATCCAGCAGCCTGACCCCCGCTATGAGCGTCAGCGCATCCGCGTCCACCAGCCAGGCTTCCATCTGCAGCTCCCAGGGCATCTCGCAGACAGTCAGTGACCTCTCCGCGGATCCGTTGCCTGCAGGCCTGGAGCTGCCCATCCCTGCAGGCTTGTTGGAGCCCCATGTGGTGTCCAGCCAGGAGAGCCTGGACATTTCCCTGTGTAGCACCGGCAGCCTGGGCAGCCTGGGGAGCCTGGGCGAGCCACTGGACAACGCAGAAACGGCCTCAGTGTCAGACATGGGCTCCATGTACACAGTCACGTCCCTGGACAACCAGCCCCTTGCAGCGCGCCCCATCAAAGGCTTCGCGGTCGTGGAGGTCAGCACCTCATGCCTTGGCCACCACTTAAATCACGAGCAGTTAGAATCCCCCCAGCCTCTTTACGCCTTCCATTATTGTTTCCTAGGGACTAATAGGTGACATTGGAGCACTTATGGGGCTGCCTGAGGCAGCTGTTAGCAACAGCAATGATTTATCATGTTGGTTATCTGTGTCTGTGGAGAAGGCAATGGCACCCCACT
The DNA here is from genome assembly GCF_003369695.1 of Bos indicus x Bos taurus. NCBI lineage: Eukaryota > Metazoa > Chordata > Mammalia > Artiodactyla > Bovidae > Bos > Bos indicus x Bos taurus. Next base: position 10,800,411 of record NC_040092.1, on the reverse strand, counting down.
CCAGTACTCTTGCCTGGAAAATCCCATGGACAGAGGACCCTGGTGGGCTGCAGTCCATGGGGTCGCTAAGAGTCGGACAAGACTGAGCGACTTCACTTTGACTTTTCACTTTCATGCATTGGAGAAGGAAATGGCAACCCACTACAGTGTTCTTGCCTGGAGAATCCCAGGGACAGGGGAGCCTGGTGGGCTGCCATCTATGGGGTCGCACAGAGTCAGACACGACTGAAGCGACTTAGCAGCAGCAGCAGCAGTATCTGTGTCTGAGGTCACATCTCTGAGCGTGATGGCAAGTCTGATGTCAGGAAGGAAACACAGCTCATTGCTGGGTGTCGGAGGGAGGGAGGCCAAGGGGCTCCAGGGGCTCAACTTTGCTGAGGGGTGGGCTTTATCGAGTGCTTTCCCTCTCGGGCCCCAGAAACATCTTTTTGAGTGGCCTTGGGTTGTTTTAATCATTGCCATCAGGAGGGACCCCCATAGAGCACGTGAGAACAGACTTGCTGTTCTGTTCCGAGTGACTCCAAGTTTCAGGTGCTGTGTGTGTTGCCAGGTTCCTTTTCCACTTCATGATGCCATCTGTCTCGTGGGCTCCTTGTGTAGAAATTCTGCACCCTCTGTAACAGGAGTCAGGTGCAAAGTGAAAACCGTCCTCCCCCTTACTGGATATGGCGAGGAAGGCCCTGGGAAGAGAACCGGTACCCCCTCGCTCCCCACCATGGGCTCTGACAGGAAAGCTCAAGGATTCAGGGGTGGCTTTCTCCCAGAGTCACCTCTCGTCTGTCCATCTTCTCCCTGGGGATTTTCTCAGAGCCTGGACCAAGCATGGCCTTTAACCACCTGGGCATTCAGGTAAAGCCACAGATCTGGCCAGGGTTTAGCAGCAGGAGTGTCTGGTTGAGTCATTCTTCTGCAAGTAACTGCTGTTGGCACCTGAGAGAGACTCCGTCAGGAAGGCCAGCTCGCCCTGGTCAGGTGGTGCTCAGAACGCTGAAGACGAGCAGAGGGCTTTGGGACAGGCAGGAGGGAAAGAGAGGTCATACAGCTGAATGACTGGTTTCTCCACTTAAATCCTGACTCTTTCTCTTGTTCACACAGATAAGGTCCCGAGCCAAAATTGAGAAAATTCGAGCAAGTTTATTTAACAACAATGACTTGATAGGTTTGTCAAGCTTGGATGGTGAGGATGAATTGATGGAAATGTCAACGGAAGAGATCCTCACGGTGTCTGTAGTGAATCAGAGTCTATTCGATACGCAGGGGAGCCCAGGGTTAGAAGATTATTTCAATGATAAGTCAATTAAAGGTGGGTTACAGATTTTGTTTTTTTAAACAAATAGACATTTTCCCCTCAGGGTTCAGCCAGCCAAGAGACCACCAGGAATGACTGTGCCACAGCCTGCATCAGCCTCAGATGTGGGCTTGCATTCAGGTCATTTTTTCTCTTTTTGTCTAGTCAGGCTTCCTCTTGTTTGAGTTCAAGTGTATTTCTTTTCTGTGTCCTATGGAGCTAGAATGTGCCGCATACATGACTGGTAATCATTTAGTTGTATGCTTGAGGACAGCTGATGCCTCATCCTTTAAAATGAATTATTGAGGAAGAAACTGTCCCAGCTTCTTTTCCACAGAGGCCTTTGTCATTCGGTGGCTCGTATGTTGGGGGTGGTCTCTGTCTGGCTTCCCCGTTTCTGTTGCTCACCCAGGACCCACAGAGCCAGGTCTAGCAGGTCCTGAGGCTGAGAACTCACCCCCACCCCCACCCAGCTTTGCATCAGAAGCAACAGCAGTTTTCCCCTTTCTTTCTGTAACTGTAGTTCTTTGTGTGGTTGTCTTTATTTTGTATCAGTCTCTCTCAAATCTTTTAATTTATGTTCTTTTTTCCAACTCTTTTAACATTATTGAAATTTCACAATAGAGTGGTTGAGTTTGTTTTATGTTTGCTGTGGACAGAAATGTAATATTGGGTATGGGTTTTTGTTGCTGTTCCAAATTATTATCCTCTAGTCATGAAATTCTGAAATACTGCTCCAAGGCTGGGACCAGAATGAGGTTAAGTGAGGCCACAGAATTCAATGGGGCTCTGAAAAAACTCAGTAGTAGTATTTTAATACAGTACTTATGGAAGTCAAAATTAATGTAAAATATCCATGGTGAGTAAACCATTAAAATTTTAAATACAGACAGGATCAGTATTAAAGACTTTTCCTTTTGCATCAGGCTTTAATATGGCTCAGCACAGAACTTTAAATATTTTGCTCATTATGGGTTTTTTATATTAATTTTGATTTTTTTTTAATATTGCATTAAAATACGTATCTCGGTCTGTGAGTTTGTCTGACTCTTGCTCCCAAGGGCCTGTTTCTCTCTCCCGGCCCTGGCTTCGGCCCTGTGCCCTTATTGGTGGTACTTTGCCCCCTCAGCTCTCATCTGCCACATGGGCTTGGCTAATGTAAGACCTGTGGGAACCCTGGGTCTTTTTCTGCCGCAATTAATGCTATACCAGTCTTTTCATGTTTTGATATGAATTTACTTCTAGCTCCTGATTGCATGATAGTCAAACCTTCCATGTAAGGTACTCAGTCTTTTGAAAACAAATTTGCCGCATCATAGCCACGTTCGTTTCGCTTGAGTTTCTTTGAGTTGTGGTTGTACTGAATCACCTCTTAGGTCTTGGTCATGCCTTCCATACAGCCATGTCCTCACCCTCAGCCCAGATGCCCAGGGAGCCTTTGTGCTCTCGTTCTCGCAGCCCCGTCCCCGTGAACTGGGTGTGGCCCAGACCACACGCCAAAGAGAGGGGATTAGGAGACCGGTCAGTCCCGCCCCGAGATAGGGGGGACCCTTGGCCACGAGGAACGCGTGGGTAGATCCTGACTAGCCCCTTAGGAAAGGTAAGAGCATCTTCAGGAAGACCAAAAAAATAAGTTTGGGGACCAAAAAACTAAGTCTTTTTTTCTCATACTCATAGACAGTTTTCTTGTTTCTGAGAGAACTCTCTTTTTTTTAAAGTATTCATTTGGCTGCACCAGGTCTTAGTTGCAACAGGCAAGATCTTTAGTTTTGATATGCAAACTCTTGTAGCATGTGAGATCTAGTTCCCTGACCGGGAATCGAACCCAGGCCCCCTGCATTGGAAGATCAGAGTCTGAACCATCGGACCACCAGGGAAGTCCCTCTTGTATCTGAGAGAACTTTCTTTTCCACCTGCTGATTGTGCCAGGTTTGAAATGTATCCTGTAACAATAACTATTGAACAACTGTATTGACTACTTTGCACTGAAAATTCCTGCAGCCTCTACATCCTCTCGCTCCCTGGGGTCTGTCCGTTATAGATACATTCTTGAAGTTAAGGGAGGTTCAACCTCCATAATGAAGAGACCCCAGAGTGCAGTGACTCAGACCTAGTAGAAGTTTTATTTCTTAACACATGTAAGAGTCCAGCGTAAGCCCTGAGGTCCTCCATCCAGGGTGCTTGTCATCTCCACGCAGCCAGCAGCGGGGACAGACACCGAAGACAGCAGGGTGGTCCAGGACGGGCCCGTGTCCCAGGGCCACACCTCGTGGCAGAGAAGGCTGGGCATGTCACTGAGGTGTGCTAACAGAGCGGGGACACCAGGTCTCGGTGGACAGCTCCTCATCACCACTAACCTCCCGATATCCACTTCCCAAATAAATTGCTGATGAAAAATAAATCAGGTGCTGCAGGGCTTGTCCTGACATAGCGTGTTCATGGCAGAATCGTTTGCCCTCCCTCCATCCTGTGACAGGTGAGAAGCTGGTGCCTGGGGCCAGAGAGGTGCTGACGGAGATATTTAAGAGCTGTGCCCACTCGGAGCAGATGCTGAGCCTGACGCCAGCAAAGCCCATCAAAGTGTCGGACATTTATCTTAGCAAAGAGCAGATCAACTCCCAGACACCGGGCAACCTCCTCCACCTTTTCTTCACCAATGTCCGGCCCCCCAAAAAGGTGCTAGAGGACCAGCTCACCCAGGTAGCCACCCTGTCCCCGCCACTCCTGTGCTGGGCCTCAGGCATGCCCTGGGCTCAGCCTGAGGCCCTCTCTCTTTGGTCGCCCCAGATCCTGAGGAAGTACGGTGTGCCGAAGCCCAAGTTTGACAAGAGCAAGTACAGCAAGGCGGGGAAGGAGCAGCACCCCGGGAAGGTGGTGAGCACCAAGCGGCCCATCACCAAGCCGCCCACCAAGGACAAGGCAGTGCTCAACAGCGTCAGGTGGGCGGCGAAGGAGCACAGGAGCCAGACTGGTGGGAGGACGCGGGCCACCTGCCAGCAGGCTTCCTGGGAGGCTGTGGGCACCTCAGGGAAGCCAGACAGTCTGACTCTGCTCTACTGCTGGGGGCCTTTCTGCCCTCACCTTCATCAATTAGAAGAGAACGTTTCTTTTGATGCACAAGGATAGTAAAATCTGGACCATGCAGGCTGGAAAGCAGACCAGTCTGAATTAATTAAATGTCTAAAATGTACAGAATTCTGTAAAAGTCTGAATTCTTTTACCAACACATATAGTGCATGGTTATTGTAGAAAGACTGTAAAATGCTCCCATGCATACTGGAAAATACTGAAGTACCCCCAGATAGCCACTGCTTGTAACATTCAAATGCAAAAGGTTTTATTTGTGCATATGTATTATTTTGGTACATTTTAAATAGTGCAATATTCAAAAGTATCAAAGCCACTCCTCTTCCTCTCCATCCTTGGCCCCCTCCCTGAGGCTGCAGTGCCCCATACGTAGCCTCCCAAAACCCTTCTGGGTGTACACAAGCAAGTGTAGGCATACACAAGCGAGTGTAGGCATACACAAGCAAGTGTAAGCATACCCAGATGTCGGCAACTGTACAGAAAGGCTGTACCTTGTTCTTTCTGTTTATTGCTGATCTTGGAGATGATTCCATATCAGCGCAAAAAGACCCCCCCCCATTTCTTTTTAAGGTAGCTGTATAATATTCCATGTGTGGATCTGTACACTTACCTGATAGAATCTTCTTTAGATACAAGTTTATGGCTCCCAGGTTAAAATTCAGATAGTAAAGTTTTACTTAGTAGGAGTCTCTAGAGGAATCCTTTAAATCATCAGAGAAAAGAGTGTCCATTAATTACTTATACACAAATGGTGCGTTTGAATCAGTACTGTCCCATAGAGCTTTCTGTGACTATGGAAATGTGCTGTTTGTCTGTGCTATTCAATTCAGCACAATAGCCCCTAGCCGCATTTGGCTTCTGAGCACTTCACTTGAGCAGGCGCCACCGAGGAACTGGACTTGTCACTGTAATCAGTTTAAACTTCAGTAGTTACATGTGGCCAGTGACTCCGTCTTGGACAGTGCAGCTCTGAAGTATGCAGAAAGAACATTTGGAAAGTGTCACCTCAAGATTGTCCACATTTTAAAGTGTCCATTTGTCCCCATAATTTGCTCAGGAAGCTTGTCTTGATCAGAACAGAGCTGGTCTAGACCCCAGCCTCCCCTGAACCATCAGCCGTAGCTGGGGGAGGAGGAGCCATTGCCTGGTGAGGCTCTGCATTCCCCTTGCCGGGAGAGGGTGTAGGCGTGAGTGTGAGCGTGAGGAATCCCGACTCCAGTGCTTTGATCTACAGCAGGACTGCCTTGAGTGAGAAGAAGCCCACCGTGAAGCCCAAGTCACCTGAAAAGAGCAAGCCAGATGAAAAGGACCCTGAAAAGTCACCCACCAAGAAACAAGACGGTAAATAAGCACTTGGAGTCTGATACAGGCTTGGGGCTGCTGCCACCCTGGTCAGGGGCAGCCCAGCCTGGAAACCAGTCTCCGTGCCTTTCCCTTCCTGCCTGGCTCCCTCGCATTTTAGCTTAGGCAGGGCAGCCCTGCTCATGACACAGACCACATCCTTGGCCGACTCAAGTTACTTCTCCAGGCCTCCGTCTCTGCTGACCTGAACTTGTGGAGGTCAGATTAGTAGCTCCAGAAACACCATATCCCCAAGAAAACTGATGATCATGACTGAAAGTAAAGATTGGCAATCTGCTCAGAAATTTTTTCCCAGAGGGCACTTAACCTGAGCATTAGAGCTTCATCTTCCTAAAGGTCCAAGCAGAGTTGGAGAAAGCTGTTATTGTTAAAAATTGCTTAGTCAGGAATGTTTGAGATACAGGAAGATGGGACTGGAGGGGAAGCGCCCCACCGCTTGGTGACCACCTGTTAGGTTGAGGGGTTATGCATGTCCTTGAGCAGCAGGTGGAAACGGTTTGCTAAGAGACCCTGGAGTGACGGCGGGAGACAGAGGAGTTAGATGAATTGGGTCCTGAAATAGAGGGTGCACTGAGAGCATCCTGTGGGGCCCGCACTTCTCACCAGATTCCTAACTCTGTGAACACTCTTTTGTCAGTCCCAGAGGAGAAGTACCTGACCTTAGAAGGATTTCACAAGTTTGTGATCGACCGAGCCAAGCAAGACATCCGCAGCGTCTGGAGAGCGATTTTATCCTGTGGCTACGATCTTCATTTTGAGAGGTAAGAGGCCGTCAGCCCGGTCAGTTCCTTGTGAAAACTTGTCCTCAGCCACTAGACACTTCCCAAGAGATGACTTCCTGGGAAGCCATTCTGTCTGGCTTGTTTTTAATGCCTATTGAGTTAGTTTCTAATTTTGCTTAAGTGGGTTTTCTCACCCATCTGAAACAGTGCTCTAAACAACAGAAATCCAGTATCTCACAGTCTGGAGGCCAGAAGTCCAAGATGAAGGTGTCTGCAGGGGTAGTTTCTCCGGAGGGCTCTCCTTGGCTTGCAGACGGCCACCTGCATACTGTGTGCTCATGTGGCCTCGCCTCTGTGCCTGCATCCCTGGTGTCTGTCCCTCTTGTGAGGATCACAGTCCTGTCAGATTAGGGCCACCCTGTGACCTTGTTTAACTTCATCTCCTTGTTAAAGGCTCTGTCTCAGCACAGTCACATTGCAGGGGTTAGGGCTCCAACATATGAACTGGTGGGAGGGGACAGGTCAGTCCTTTACAGGGATGACTTATTCCAAAGAGTCTTTTTTTGTCTGGCATCACACTTCGTCTCCTGCCTCTCCCTCCCAGGCGGGAACACAGCAGGGTCACTAGTCACCAAGGCTCCAGGGTCAAACTAAATATGGTTTCCCCTTTCTGTAAGAGAATCCCAAACAGGCAAGATGTTTGCAAACCGGAAGAAATCTGCCCGCCCTCTCCCTCTGGCTCCACCACACAGGCCTACACACCCTGACCCACAGCAAGAGTCTCTGGACCTCAGAGAAGGAATGGCTGCAAGAAGCATGCTTTTTTAAAGCCCCATTTTCCAAACAATTGAGAAACTGTTTACTGCTTGGCACCAGCGCTTTGTACCTTCATTGAAGGCTCAGAGTCGATGCCCAGATGGGCCTTGGCTCACGGTGGCAGGGCCGAGTTCTCTGGTTGGTTTTAGAAACTGTAATTTACATCTTACGCAGCTGTAGCGAGGCAGCCCTCACACACACACCTTTGCCTGCCTGTTCAAGGAGCTGCGTAAGTGGACCTGGGGTGGAGTCACAGGGTAAAGGACACCTGTGACTGGCACCGCCCTCGGGAGGTGCTGGGCACCGTGTCATGTGCATTACGGGCGTCCTCTCAGTCCTCCTGATGGCACAGGTCATGCCATCACCAGCTCCATTTTATAGATGGGAGAAACTGAGCCCCAGGAAGTAGGTGTGCTTTGTAGCCTAGATTTCACCCAAGGACTCCACTCATATCTTTAACCCTCGGACTGTGTAGTCCAGGGACATGAGGGAGGCACATGGGGATGCATACTGCCCTCCCCGCACCCCACCCCCTGCCTGCTTCTGAAGAACACTTTCTGCTCAAGAGGAGCAGTCCCTCCATCTACAGTCAGCACTTGGCTGAACACCAAGAAACACCTGGAAGGCAAGGCTGTCTTATAAACAGGAGCTGGGACATGACTGCGGAGGAACCCGGCGTCCCCCGGTGGCCGCCGCCCTACCTTGCCTATCCCTGCCCCCAGGTGTGCCTGCATCGACGTCCGGCATGCGCACAAGGCCTCCAGGAAGTGGACCCTGGAGATGGATGTGGCGCTCGTGCAGTACATCAACCGGCTGTGCCGCCACCTGGCCATCACGCCCGCGCGTCTGCATCCCCACGAGGTGTATCTGGACCCTGCAGACGCTGCTGACCCCAGAGTGGCCTGTCTCTTGAGTATGTGGGTCCAGGGGGATGCCAGTCAGGGACCACCGCCTGGGCTGCCCTGTGGGGGCCTCACCCACGATGGCACAGGGGGTGTGAGAAGGACTCAAAGCCCTTTACACATCCATTAAACAAATCCTTAGAAACACTTGCTGTGAACCAAGTGGGTAAGGAAAGAGAGAGAGAAGGACAGGAGGCTGTGACTGTGGCCAAATTAAAGTTTTTGAGGACTTACTACTTGCTCCTCTTAACCACGCCAAGGAGCAGACCCAGGAGTGCGGTGGCTGGGAGGCGAGACCCCTGCCATCACACCCAGGCCCCCTCCTGCCTAGAGGCCACCTTGGATGCCAGCCTGGTGTTGGGGGTAAGAGACCATCTGGTAGCCTGTGTTGGAGGCACAATCCTTAATGACAGGACAACAGCATTTTTTAATCAAAACTAGGAATGCACAGAAAAATAATACACACACAAAAACGGACACTCTCCAGAAATCCATCCCTGGAGAGGGTGCCCTGTCATGACACAGGAGGCCCGGGCTGGCTTTGAGGCTTTTGGTGCCCATGTGCTGCTCCTCAGGCCCCTCAGCCCGCTCACTCTCATCAGCCACACGTCCGAGCCCTCGCTCTCTTGCGGGCACTGCAACAGTGAACATGAGCAAGAAGCTGGCCCGACATCAGTCTCGTGGTCAGAGAGGGGACGCACGTGAGGGCAGACAAGTACAAGTCAGTGTGCCCACATCTCGGTTTCAGGTTTTGATGTGTGATGTCATACTGAGGGGAGCTAGGTGAAAGGTGCATAGGACTCCACATTTTTTTTTTGGCCACTTCCTTTAAGCCTATAATTATTTGAAAATTAAAAGTTAAAAACAGTATAGCATACAGCCCTGGCACAGCCCCAGAGTTGGCCAAGGGGACCCATGGGTTCCTTGAGAACCCAGCCTTCGCCCTTTGCTTCCGCCTGGTCTCACTCCCTCACCGGCAGCCTCCTACCCCTCAAGGACGTGTGACCAGGCCCCTCAAGGGATTCACAGATAGACGGAGAGTCGAGGCTTGCCAGACCGAGCCCCCGCCTGATCACCCCTGCCCACTGTGCCCTGCAGACGTGCCCATCGAGAGCCTGCGCCTGCGCTTCGCTCTGCTGCAGTCCCTCAACACCACGCTCGAGACCTTCTTCCTGCCGCTGGTTGAGCTGCGCCAGACTCCCATGTACACGCACAGCATCGCCGCCCTGCTCAAGGAGGCCAAAGGTCAGTGCCTGGCCGCCAGCAGCTTGTCCCCCCCTCACCCCCCAAGAAGAGACTGCACGATGCAAAGGGGACAGCCTCGGAGTGACTGGGGTGGAGGAAGCCGCCCACCCTGTCCCAGCCTCTCTCCCACCTTCCTCCCTCCAGGGCTGATCTTTTATGACACAAAGGTGACCGTCATGAATCGGGTGCTAAATGCCACGGTGCAGAGGACGGCTGACCATGCAGCACCAGAAATCACTCTGGACCCGCTGGAGATCGTGGGAGGTGAGATGAGCCACGCAAACCAGAAGATGCAGGCAGCAGCACCTGGCTAGTTGGTTTCTCATACGTGAAAGAAGCCTCTGGAAGAGGATGTGGGAGCTGCTTTGACAGTCCCTCATGGGTGGGGGTGCTCCTGCCACCCTGCTCTAATCCCAGCCTGTGGCTTTCCGTCTAGTCTGTCCAGAGCTCACTGTTCTCGGGGGTAGGAGGAGGTGTGTCAGCAGCACAGGCCGTGCCTCCGTTCAGGGGATGGTGGGAAAGGTGGGCTTTGCTCTGGCCATGGACCTGCCAAATTCCGGGCTTAGGCACCAAAGCAGAGGGGAGGCTGGATGTTGGGGAGGCAGGTAGGAGTCTCCCTTACAGCACATGACCAGAGAGATGTCAGGAGGGGCATGAGCCAGGGAGTGAGAGGAGCCTGGGTGTATCCCCGGGACACGTGGCAGGATGGGAGGGGCTGACCATGTGGAGAACAGGGCCGTGGGCTCCTTGAGAGGACCCCACCATGATGGAGACGTGATGACTAAAGATGTTCCAGGAGTCGAGGGCAGGCAGGGGCTGCTCCAGGGGTGGGGGCGTGGGAGCAGTAGGCAGGGCCTGGCCAGGAGGCTTTCCTGTCCTGGGAGGCGGGAGGTGTTTGGCGCTGAGAGGTTTCAGCACCTCCTCTCTCTCGTTCCAGGGGAGATCAGAGCCTCTGAGAACTCCTACTTCTGCCAGGCAGCCAGGCAGCTGGCCTCAGTGCCCTCCTCCCAGCTTTGCGTCAAACTGGCGAGTGGCGGTGACCCTACCTATGCCTTCAACATCCGCTTCACGGGAGAGGAGGTCCATGGCACCAGTAAGTGGAGTCCCCAGCCAGTTCAGGTTGGAGGCCATGTGTAGAGTGTGAAATTCCTGGGGTTACTGTTAAACAGCCGGTATCTTCCCCATTAGCAGAGGGAAGCCACATACTTATTACCCTGCTCTACAGAGAAGCCAGGACTGCCCTCGAGTGACCAGTGGTCCCAGGTTCTCCAAACCCAGCCCCCCTGGACTGGCCCCTGTCCTCTGGGGAGTGGTGCCACTGCTAGTCTGGGACTTCAGCCTTGAGCCATGCAGGCTCAGGGACGCGGCTTCTGATCAGTGTTAGGGGTATGTCTTTGGCAGAGGGGGTCAGGAGAGATGCCCTCAGTGTGGACTGGACTTATTTTCCAGGAAGAGCCCTTGACTGAGGGGTTGTATGTGCCGCATAAGAGACAGGGGTCTGGGGAACCCTCGATCAAAATGGCACCTTCTGCCGTTTCACGCTGCAGGGATGAGGGACAGCCACTCAGAAAGTGCTCCCTCGTGGTCCTCAGTTAAGCTCAGACATTCTAAAAATGCCTCCCACACTGGGTGGGAGAATAAAGTTCTTTCACTGGGCACCCTGGGCAGGAAAGCTGTTCAGCGGCTCCATCTCCCATGCCTGCCCTGATCATGGGACACATTCCTGCATTCCTGCAGCAGCCTTCCCTCCGGCCGGCGCCGTGGCCTCCCCTGGGTACACCTTACTCGGAGGCTGTCTGAGGACAGCACTTTTCACTGAGAGAACAAGCCAGGCCCAGGCTCAACAGCTTATACTCCTCCTGATGCCAACACTGCCCTGCTTTAAAGATGGGGAACATGGGGCTTCCCCAAAGTCAGCAGGCTCACTGGGGTTCAAACCCAGGCCTGTCCGATTCTGTCCCAGCCCTTGGCAGCTTCAGCAGGCAGGAGTCTCCTGCTTCTCCATGGAAGCTATAAGGGCCAGGCCTTGACATCTGTCCCCAAGCAAGTCCTCCGTACACACAGCTCTCCTAGAACGTCCAGACCCGAGGGCACTGACAGGGGCTTCCCAGGGGAGGGTGCAGGAGAGCGGCCACAGACAGGAGTTCTGTGAGACACCCAGGGGCACGTTTGAAATTGGCAGCAGGAAAGGAGCTGCTTACTGCCCGTTGCTCATCACACTGTATCTGTATGTCCGTCCGTTTATCTGTGTTCTCACTGAACATGCCAAGCCCTGGGCTCAGTGGGAGGCCATGCTGAGGAAGCCGGAGGCCCTGCTGTTGCCCCAGCTCAGGGGACAGACACAGGTCCTCCAAGACCTCATATCAGTGTCAGCTTGCAGCCATGACAGCTGACCCATGAAGGATCTGACTTTGATCTTGTGGACACCCCAGAACTAGCCTGGGAGGTGGGTGTAGTGATGGCCCCCATCTGCCAGGTGGAGAGGCGGAGGCTGGCCTCAGCAGTGATGCGGTTCCCTGGGAGCCGCCAGCCAGTTAGTGGCCCCTCAGGTTTGAACCTAGGTCCTTCAGCCCTTGGGCGGGTTCTTTCCACTCAGCGAAGCCCCATTGCAGGTGGGCAGAGTGGCTGATGTCCCAGTGGGGTCAGGGTGTCCCAGTGGGGCCAGGGCCTGCGGGCAGGGCGTCTGAGAGGTTCCCTTCTGTTCTGCAGGTGGCTCCTTCCGCCACTTCCTGTGGCAGGTGTGCAGAGAGCTGCAGAGCTCCTCGCTCTCCCTCCTCCTGCTGTGCCCCAGCTCCGCCGTCAACAAGAACAAGGTGAGACGTGGGGCCTGAGCCCCGCGGGCAGCTCCCTGAGGGGCGGGGGCTCAGCTCTGCGCCTTCCACAAGACCCCGTGGTCCATCCCTCGCCCCTGCCTCGGCTTCCAGGGCAAGTACATCCTGACCCCCAGCCCCATCACCTATGGGGAGGAGCAGCTGCTGCACTTCCTGGGCCAGTTGCTAGGGATCGCCATCCGAGCAGATGTCCCCCTCCCCCTGGACCTCCTGCCCTCCTTCTGGAAGACACTGGTGGGCGAGCCCCTGGACCCTGACCAAGACCTGCAGGAAGCAGACGTACTCACCTACAATTACGTCAAGAAATTTGAGAGTGTAAGTGAAAAGCGCATTATTTTCCTGGGGGGCCACGGGGCTCTGGAGCAGTGCCCCTGCCCTGTGTCTGCTGGAAGAGGCGTCAGCTGATGCACCCCCCCCACCCCCACCCCCACCCCCGGCACAGATTGAGGTCCCTGGCGCGGTGGGGGGCAGGTCCTTGCTGCCAGGCTCTCTGTAGTCCCCTTAGCTGCCACTTGAGGGCAGCCAGTACACGGGAGCCACAAAGCCAAGGGCTGGGATGGCAGCTGACTCCTCAGCAGAAAGTGGCCCACAATGAGTTGCTTAAAGGTTCGAAGCAGGACATCCCCCAGGGGCTGGGGGTTATGAGTCACTGCCAGGCGCTGCTCTGAGAGGCCCTCCCAGAGCCGTGGGTGGCGCCAAGAGCCTGAGGCAGGCAAGGGATGTAAGACGGTGTCCAGGCAGACAGTCCAGCCAAGTCTTCTGTCTAGAGGGCATGGGCAAGGCCCCAGAGGGTGCCAGGAGACAGAACCACCCCAGGGTTGGCAGGGAAGGCAGACGAACCTACTTTGGGGTGCCCTCAGCCTTCACCACCCCAGAGCCACAGGCTGTTCTCCTCCGGGTGGCCCTGCATGCACTTCAGTGTGCCGCATGGTGGAGGGTGGCCCGTGTACCTTCCACATGTGGGATTAAGTCAGGGTTCTCTGGTGACAAGTGACAGGAAACCCCAGCTCAAACCAGCTTAGGAAAACTTTTTTAAAAAATGATTTGACCTTAAAACTGAAAGTATAGATATAGATTGGGCTTCAGACAGAGCTGAATCCAGGTGCTCCAATAACATCATCAATGACTCGTCCCAGGATGCCCCAGCAGTACAAGGCTCACCCTCCTTCAGCCCTGCCTGCACCAGTGAAAGAGGGAGGCTGGAATTTGGTCTTGTTAGCCAGGCCTTGGTCAGTGCCCAACCCTGAACCGAGGGCATGGCTGACAGTCCAGGCCAGTGCCACCTACCTGTTCATGGTGGCCAGGGTAGCCCCACCCAAAATACCTGATGTTTGTCCCCAAATGGGGATGAGGTTCTATCACTGGGGATCTGGGGAGCAGGGCAGTGGTCAGCCCCGCTCTGCCGTGCCCTCCCTCCAGATCAACGACGAGACGGAGTTGGAGGCCCTGTGTGCTGAGATCGCCTCCCAGCACCTGGCCACTGAGAGCCCCGAGGGGCCCAACAAGCCCTGCTGCCGGTTCACCTACCTGACCATGACCGGCGAGGAGGTGGAGCTGTGCAGCCGTGGCCGGCACATCCCCGTGGCGTGAGTGCAGGGCCTCGGATGGGGACAGGCGGCTTTCCCGGGGGAAGACAGGAGGCAGGACAGGGGGCGCCGGGAAAGATGGTGGAGTACCTTCAGTGGAAGGACTGTATTCAGGAACACTGGCTCTGGGGCAGGTGACACCCAGAGCAGGAGAGGAATTCCCTGAGCTGCCAGGTCTGGGAGGTCCAGGAAATGCCGCCAGCAGCCTCCTGAGTGTCATCCCTTGCCCATGCCCCAGGTGGGAGAACAAGGACATCTATGCGGCCGCCATCCGGAGCCTGCGGCTGCGTGAGCTACAGAACGTGGAGTGTGTGACGGCCGTGCGCGCGGGCCTCGGGGCCATCATCCCCCTGCAGCTGCTCACCATGCTCAGCCCACTGGAGATGGAGCTGCGCACCTGCGGCCTCCCATACATCAACCTCGAGTTCCTGAAGGTTGGTGGCCGGGCCAGGTTGGCGGGCGCATGCGGCCTGTCATCTGTATAGTACTCTGTGTCCTGGCGCTCTGTCCCCCTTACGTAAGAGAGGAGCCGTGCTCATCCCTGTCTCACTGCTGAGTAAACGAAAGCTGAGAGAGGTCACTTGCCCAGGGTCACCCAGCCAGGAAATGGCAGGTCACCTGCCTCCAGAGCCTGTGAATTAAGCCACCAACCAGAGGCGAAGCCCCTCCACTGCTCAGCGTGGCCTGCTTTCACCCATGCCACCTGGGAGACCTTGCCCAAGTGACCTCACCTCTAACAGGAGCAGCGGCAGGACCCACCCAGTGGGGTCAGTGGGGTAACGTAGGTAGAACCCTTGCTGCTGAGCCTAGCGGATAGGCCAGAGTCACGTAGACTCTCATTGCCACTGCCTCTGGAGTCCTTGTCGTAGCTGTGATCTCCCTGTGTCCTGCGGTCATCACCGCGCCATGGAGTTGGATGCACCCTGAGGTTGGGTGGGAGGCTAGATTAGCAGAGGCTCAGGCCTGCTCACGTCTGGGGCCTCTCTCCACAGGCCCACACCATGTACCAGGTGGGGCTGATGGAGACCGACCAGCACATCGAGTTCTTCTGGGGGGCACTGGAGATGTTTGCCCAGGAGGAGCTGTGCAAGTTCATCAAGTTTGCCTGCAACCAGGAGCGCATCCCGTTCACCTGCCCCTGCAAAGACGGGGGTCCTGACACGGCCCATGTGCCCCCATACCCCATGAAGATTGCCCCCCCAGATGGCACAGCAGGTACTGGCCTTCCCTGTCACATTCCAAGCAGGGACACTTAGGCCCTGTTTGGAGCTGGGGCTGCTAGGTGCTGCATGAAGGGGGAAGGACAATGGACAGGTACCCCCGAACACCACGCCCCAAATGTAAATGAGAGGTGCGGGGGTGGTGGGCGTGGGGGGGTCATGTGCTTCCCAAACCTGACTTTTTGCCAAGTGGCAGTACAGGGACAAAGTTGACATATCCTTTGAGATTTTCAAAAGCTTAAAATCCAGAAATGTCATCTTTTGACTTTTAAATGCAGCAAAAAATTTTTAATTTTTGAAAAATCCAAACAAAACTCTTTGCTGGCCAGACCTGCCTGTCACAAGTCAGCCATCTGTGACCTGTGCTGCTCTTTCCTCCCCCAGAATCTCCTCCTGCCCCACCCCAGCCTCCCAGACCCTCCCCCTCCACCCCTCCACCCGCCACCCACCGGATAAATGGGCCTTGGGGTTGTCTTAAGAGCTGCCCAGAGAGGCAAACCTGGAGACAGAAGGGCCCACCAGGCCCCCTGGGGTCCTCGCTCTAATGCTGGTCTCTACTGTAGGTTCCCCAGATTCTCGCTACATCCGAGTGGAGACCTGTATGTTCATGATCAAGCTTCCCCAGTACTCCTCGCTGGAAATCATGCTGGAGAAACTACGTTGTGCCATTCACTACCGCGAAGACCCTCTGAGTGGCTGATGGGAGGGAGCCAAAGTTAGGCTGTCACCGAGGCTCTGCTCTGCCGGCTTGGGAAGCCTGCTGCTGCAGGCACACCCCTCCGGGGCCCTGCGTGAGGAGTTGGCGACATTTTGCTTTTCCAAACTTTTGTCCACATTCCAGGGCCTCCTGGAAGACTTAACCTTATGTATTTGTACGTTTCGTGATGGGTTGGTTCTTTTGCTACCTGTTTGTGGTATGTTTGTAGGATAGTTTAGTTCCCAGACAGCTCATGTCTCATTTGATCTTCCTGGACATTTTCCTTCGTGGCCACCGGGTTCTGATGCTACGTCACAGAATCGCCCAGCGGGAAGCTGGTAGTGAGATGCTCTCAGCCTGCAGAGCACCCTGTTCATGTCTCCACAGGCAAGTCTGTGGCCAGCCCTGCCTTCCACCTCAAGCTGGCATTTCTGCCGGAAATGGCTCCTGCAGGCCTCCTTCCAACTTGAAATGGTTGGGCCAGTGACCCAAACATGGGAGACACACATAGGGAGTTTTGTGTAGACTCTTGTCTATGGTCTGGGTTTTTCTGAGGAAAAGCCCACTGTGGTTTGCCCTTCCCTTCCCACCCAGACAACCCTTCTGCTCTCCGACTCTCCTGGGCCCAGTCTGACAGGCTCCCGCTGAGGAGCGGATGACCGAAGGGATCCCTCCTGACCTTAGTCCACAGAGTCAGGCCAGGTACGTCCCAGCTCAGGAGCTGAGAGGAGCCCGGGAGCTGAAGGGACAGAGCTCAAGTAGGGGCATTTTTCCGGGACTCTGGACATGAAAGCACATGACTTTGGCCTGCCCCCCTATCCCACCTCGACCCCTTCTGTCCTCAGAAACGGCCCTTCCTCACTACGGTGTTTGTGATGTGAGGAGCAGCGGAAAGGCCACACCCCATTTTCAAAAGAGCTGTCTGAGGTGCTCTGCTCCACTCGGGGTCTACTTCAGTGACTAAGACCTTCAAGTCCAGATGGAGATACCAGGGTCCTTCCGCCCCTCTGGCCAGGCCCGCCCTGCACACCCCCCTTCCCCACGTGAGTGTGTACCAGGGCTGAGCTGCTGCAGCCCCAGTGCATCTGTGCCCGAGTAGGTCTCTTGTCCAGTGGTACTTTGTTCGAGAGCAGCATACGCCATCCTGTTGGACCCTGTCATTTTTGGACCTTGCCAGTTCATGCAAAATCACATCACTGTATTTATTGTAAAATATTGTGAATATTGGAAGTTCTGCGTGAGTGCTGTCTAGAAGGCTTTAGAGTGTGAATGCTGGTGAGAGAGAGGATTTGCTCTTCCTTTCTCGGCTGTGGCCCTGGCCTGTTGGAAAGGTGTGGATTTTAGAGTTAAAGGCATTAGCATCTACCGCCTCCCTGTTCTTCTTAGGAAATGCATTAAGGACCATTATAGAAACGATTCCCTGACCTAAGGAAAGGATAAACCTGGATGAATTGTTCCAGTTGCATCAGTTACATTTGATGCAGGATCAGTCACGTCTGGAGGTGCCTGCCAGCAGTTTCCCTGATTGGAAGGAACATGGTCGGCCACTGCCTCCTGGGGGCCATAGCCCCCTTGACTAGGGGGTCTCACCAGGACATAGTCCTGACAACAAGGATCCTCTTATTTCATTTCTGCATAATGAAAGAGCCTTTGGATTTACTAAAAGTGGTTTTTCCTCCCTGTATTTTTAAATCTTTGTCCCCCCACCCCCCAATCCTTCCCATCCCTTGAATGGACTCTGAATTGTCAGCTACCTCCCCAAGAGGAAGCTTTTGTTGGCCCATCTCTTGACTAGATGACAGCTGTGAGTAAGGTATCTGCTGCTAACATGACTGCTTCTCCCAGAGAACACATTGAGGTCCAGACAGATCCAAACCTTGGCCCTAAAAAATGTGTGCTGTAAAGTTACTTGATGTATATTTATTATAATTATTTATGGTTGCATCTAACAAACTTTTCATTCAGTTTGATGCTATTTACACCATTGCTGTGTAAAGGACGCTCATGACAGGAAAAGTCACACCAATAAATAACCTTCATCTAATTTTTATTTACCTTAAGAGTTCTGTGGTCATCTACTCTTGCTGAGAACATTCAAAGGCCAACATCCTTGAATGGCTCTGATGCTTGAGGGTCACCAAGAGGCTAGAAATTAAAAGTGTTTCTAACTATTATGGTCTCTTTGCACTTGGTGTGATTCTTAACTCCATTATGCTTATAAATGACCTATTGCTCCCAGACTCGACCCCTTAAGTCTGTGTTGGTTTTTTGTTTTTGTTTTTGATGTGGACTTTTTTATAAAGTCTTTATTGAATTTGTCACAATATTTTTTCTATGTTTTGGTTTTTGGCATGTGGGATCTTAGCTCTCCAACCAGGGATGAAACCTGCACCTCCTGCATTGGAAGATGAAGTCTTAACCAGTGGACCATCAGGGAAGTCTCTCTGGTTTTCATATAGGAAGTTTGATCGAAGGGATGGAAATCCAAGGTCAAAGGTAAACCTACCCTGCAGGTCTTGCCCACTGCTTGTCCTGGAGCTCTCATCTGGTGTGAGGTTTTCCTCAAGTGGACAGTTGCACTGGAAGAGTCTTGGCCCCTCTTTAGACCACGTGCCCTCCTTTGGGCACCGGCAGTGGATTTAGAACTACTTTGTGCAAAGGAAAATGCAGGGAAGAGGGAAAGACTTAGCTCAGAACTACCATCCAAGATCAACGCTCTGCCTGCTTGTTCCGTGTCCATCACACACATACTCCCCACCACACCACACACACCCTACACACTCTCGCACATATACATACATGCCCTCTGGTCTGCATTCAGGAGACCACAGACCCACTTAATTCTCATTCTCTTGACTCCACCTTCTTTGTACTCAATAAATGCTCATAGTGGTTGCGTCCTACATATTTATTATACAAAGATTAAGAACCCTATTGGACGAGGAACAAGCAACTTTCCTTTCTTCAGTTTGTTGCTTCAGGGTGCTAGAAACAGCAAAAAACAACCACTCACAGCAGAGAGAAGACTATCAGACACACAAAGCTAGAGAATAAGACACCTCCGTTGTCACATCTAGGATTCTCCTGCTGGCCAGATCAGTTCAATTCAGTTGCTCAGTCGTGTCTGACTCTTTGCGACCCCGTGGACTGCAGCACGCCAGGCCTCCCTGTCCAATACCAACTCCCAGAGTTTACTCAGACTCATGTCCATTGAGTCGGTGATGCCATCCAACCATCTCATCCTCTGTCGTCCCCTTCTCCTCCCACCTCCAATCTTTCCCAGCATCAGGGTCTTTTCAAATGAGCCAGTTCTTCACATATGGTGGCCAAAGTATTGGAGTTTCAGCTGGCCAGGATGGTGGAGGCCATTTCCTTTTTAAAAAGTTGTCTCGAATATATTCAGAATTACACCATCTAATGATTAGAACATATCCGGTCTCATTAGTTATATCGGGAATGCAAATTAAAATCACAATGAGTGTACTGCACCACCAGCAAAAGGGCTAGAAAGACAGCACCATGGTTAGGGAAGACGTGGAACCAAGAGAACTCTCGTGCACTGCTGGGGGAATGGGCCCTACACCTGCCTTAGTTGTTCTGGTTCCTCCTCTGAGACCAGCAAGTCCACTCCTAGGTGTAAATCCAGTAGAAACACGGCACCAAACTTCCCTAGGGGTCCAGCGGTGAAGACTCCGGGCTTCCACTGCAGGAAGAAAAGGGGGAAAACCTACAACCAAGAATACTCTACCCAGAAAGGTTCTCGTTCAGATTTGGTGGAGAAATCAAAAGCTTTACAGACAGGCAAAAGCTCAGAGAATTCAGCACTACCAAACCAGCCTTATAACATGCTAAAAGAAGGGCAAAACTCGAAAACAGCAAATAATGAATGGAAAAGCTCACCGGCAAAGGCTAACCTACAGTAAAGGTAGAAAATCATCCATACAAATAGAATTTCAAAACCAGCAAGCATGAGGGAAAGTACAAATGCAGGACACAGAAAACGCATTTGAAATTAAGATATCAGCAACTTAAAATAGTCTTGTATATATACAGACTACTATATCAAAACCTCATGGTAACAGCATACCAGAAAGCTATATGGGAATAACCGTTTTAAAAAATTATTTATTTTGGCCATGCTACACAGCTTGCAGGGTCTTAGTTCCTGGACCAGCAATGGAACCCACAACCCCTGCAGTGGAAGCACAGAGTCCTAACTGCTATACCACCAGGGAGGTCCTCCTTTTTCTTTTTCTCGATATAACTCAGATCCAGATGAGTCCTGGCTGCCATGAGTTAATAGCTGCACAGCCTTATACAAGTCACCCCCGTTTCTACATGTGAAGTTGGGGCAATTCTTCCTACTCTTCCCATTCCTGCTAGGTTGTTGAGAGGACAACAAATGACCTACAGTGCTAGATGTTCTGGTGCAAAGTATGAGGTGCCAGGGGGTGATGGAGAATTTTGCTAAGGCTCAGCAACTCTCGGGATTGAGGCTTTTGAGGAATCTGCCCTCCCCTCTTTGTTTGGGGATGGCCCCCAGCCCTCCCCAAATCAGCCCAGAGCTGCAGCCACCTGTCAGTTTCCCTGACTCCAAGGGGGCAGAAAAGCCGCATCTTGACTGTCTGGCCCTCTCTGAGAAGGCGTGCCTTCCCTCGTTCCGCAGAGCTGACTCCAGGCGCCCTGGTCCGCCTACACTCCCCAAAGAGTGCGAAGTAGAAGGAACCACACGACTCAGCTGAACTCCAAGTACAAAGTTTATTACAAGGATGTTAATAACAGTAATAGTAAAATAAAAAGAGGGGAGGGGGCTCTGATTCTTGGTTTTCAGAGCCAAACACGAGTTTAGGCTTCAGTCCTGATTAAGGCAGAACCCAGCACGGCTCTGGAGGGCACAGGGAGCCCCTGGCCTTCTCCATCAGAAGGTAGTGAAGACAAAGAAGCCATGCTCCCCTCAGAAACAGAAGGCAGTGATGCCAAATGCCAAAGAAGCAGATTAAAACAAAGCCTGTAGTCCACGCACCTAAACCTCATCTCCAAAAGCCTTGTTCCTAACGCATATTACAACTGGCCTGAACACTTTAGCAAAGTTCCTCCATGCACCCTAGAGCCCAAATTCTAGAGTGGGGATGGGCAGGACACACGAGAGGTTACCCCCAAGGTCCCAAATTCAGGCCACCACAGGACGAGCATCACCTCACTGGTGGGACCAACTTTCCAGAACCTTCCCTCTTTCCCACCAGGACCCCACAGCACCATGAAGCGACGGTGACAGTATGTCAAAAGATGAAGCCCTGGTGGGGCGAGGGGCCCTAATGTACACTTCTGTGCTGTCAAAGGCAGCAGCTAAAGCTGAAACATTCTCAACAGCCTCCCTGCCAACCCTCCCTCAAACCCCTAAACTCCCACAGCACAATCTCAAAAGACACAAAATGGCCATAACCTAGAAAACGTTAAAATCTGAAAGGTTGCCCCTGCCCACAGAGCCCGAGGGGCAGGGCTGCACCATGACAAGTCGTGCGGAGAAGATGGAACCAGCGCGCGAGTTCTCTATGGACGCTTGTTACTCCTCCTCCTCTTCTGCATCCCCAGCTCCCTGCTGCTTGGGGGTTTTTGCCTGCTGGACAACAGAACACAAACAAGGTTTATGCAGACAGAAAGAAAGCAACAGTCCTCCTGAAGAGCGCCAGAAGTGCCAGGCTTCTATGGAGCCTCCTCCTCAGGAGCCAGAGCGCAGTCCTTCAGCCACCATCAGCCTGAGGCCCCGCAGCTTCTCTGACTTGAAGAACCACACCAGCCCACCCACCGGAGTCCTCACTGAGCTTTACGGGCTGGATCCCACTCACCTTTGCAGTTCTGCTGCGGTAGCTGGCAGCTGTGGGGGTGACCCGGGGGTTCCTGCCACCTTCACTCCTACTGCTGAAAGAGAAGGATTGGAAACTCATTCCTGAGATGCCCCTGAGCCAAAGTCAGGAAACTCAGGACAGAAACAGCTGGAGCCAGACAAAAGCAGCTCTCCAGAAGATAAAACTAATGAATAAAAAAACCACAGAGGGACTTTCTTGGTGGCTCTGTGGTAAAGAAGTCGCCTACCAATGCAGGAAGACGCAGGTTCTATCCCTGGTCCAGGAAGATCCCACATGCCTCAGACCAACCAAGCCAGTACACCACAACTACCAAGCCCGGGAGACACAACTACTGAGCCCACGTGCCACAACTGCTGAAGCCTGTGCGCCTAGAGCTTGTGCTCCTTTAACAGGAGACGCCACTGCAGTGAGAAGCCCGCCTGCTCACTGCAACTAGAGAAATGCCTGTGCAGCAGTGAAGACCCAGCACAGCCAAAAATAAATAAAAAACCACAGAGAGCAAAAGGACATTATGAATCAGGCCATGATACAAGCAAAATCCACACTTCCATTCTCCTGAGCTACCCCCAAGCTCTCCTCCCAAGCAATGTTTCTTACCTTGCTCCATATCTCCCTGAAGGCCCACGGGGGAAAGAGGGCACAAGGTTTTCTGGGTAGAGACTCCGAGCAGGGTAAGCTGCTGGGACGTGGCCAGGAGCCAGAGCCCCGTTATGGCTGTTTCGACTGCGCCCCCGGACACCCTGGCTGTCTAAGTTGTTGAGCTTCAGAGCGCGAGGAGGGCTCGGCTGGCACCCAGGCCTGGGGCCTGATGTGGATGTAGACAGGCGGTTAGGAGGAGCTGTCGTATTGTTAGGGGGTCGGCTAGAGGGGAGAGGGTAGGTGGGCCCTTTAGCCATTTCCTGCTTGAGATCATTCATGTAACCAGAAGACAGGTCTCCTGAGAAGAGAAAAGAGCACTAGCTTCAGGGGAAAGGCTGCTCTTGGTGCTGGATTCAAGGCAAGAACAAAAGAGCCTGGGTAAAAGATGACCGCCTCGCCCCTAAAGGATGCTGAAACCCTTGTCTGCAGGACAGGTTGAGAACATCAATCCGCACCGTACACTTCCCACCTAAGTCCTCACTAACTAGTCAACAACGGCGCATAAGCAAACTTTGACAAATCACCTCTAACTGGCTTTGGGTTTCTAATAGTGACTGGGTTTCAAAAACAGTTTACTTGCCTAGTCTCGAGACTGTAAGAATACTGAGGCTAATTCTGATCACCCTACTCTAGGTGAGCATATTTCAACTAGAAGCAGGGGCCCAGGGCAGCCACAGTGAGGTGTGAAAATTACCTCCCAGTCATCCACTAAGTGTACCGACAGGGACTGGCAGCTGAATAAGCATTGATGCTAAGCATATCTCACGGCTGTCCCCAAAGCAGCCGAGTCTAACCCGGGACCACCACTAGCCCCAAGGGAGTCCTAAGAGAGCTTGTACTGCGCTTGCTATTTTGGGGTGCAGGTGAACTCTGTTAAGAGTAGCTGATGAGAAGTGCAGCCTTGGCGCACCCCTGGCCCATACCCTGGTGTCGGACACGCCTCTTGGGCAGTTCTGGTGAGGTCTCTCGAGGCTGGAGATCCTGGCTAGGGATTCCCTCCGACACGTGGTTGTTTGCTGTGGCTGGGCGTTGGTCACACTGGTCCTAACAAGAAAAACCAGACTTAGTACCCAGTCATTCCTATGAGACGAAGCCCTGGGAGGAAAGAACACCGGGCTGGCGGTAAACACCTGATGGTGGGTAGGAGGGTGGCCGCGTGGTGTCGATGGGACAGGATGACTTTGACAACCACCGAGAGGAAGGGCCTGGGAGCAAGAGGAAGCGATCTGGAGCAGAGCAATCGTTCCTACTAGCACTGACTGATCAGGAAGATCAGGAAGCACTCTCTGGTCTGTGCAGGGATGAAGGAAGGGCAGATCCTGGGAGCCCAGAAAGGTCTGCCTACATTTTGACCACAGAGTACTGGCACCGCTGCTTATTTTGTGGTCTCCCCTAGGAGACAACAAGCAGTTAACTTATCTACTGCTTGATCCAAAGGCACAAGTGTTTATTTCAGAAGTGAAATGTGTGGTGTTCTAGCAGTAGCTCTATGGCATCAATTACAGAAATGCCTCTGAAATACCTTCAGTGTTCACTCCCATAACAAACAAGACTGGGCAGAAAACATATCTTCCACTGAGACGCTGGAATCCCAGACTGTGAAAGCTGAAAAAGGACTTCAGATCATCCAGTCTAATTCCCTCATTCACAGGCATCCCCCGTGAGGGGCTGGGACCCACCAGAGGCCAACCGTAAGGGCAAAGCTAGAATCAGATTCCAGATTCCTGGAATGCAAGATACAAATGCCATCCAAACAGGAAGAACACACATGGTCAAAAGCAGAAACTGTTAGGGACCTCAGGGAAACTCCTTAACCCTATGGCCTCCATACCCGCTTACCTGGAGTCCTGGCTCCTGGAGCTGCAGCTCGTGATACAATGGTTTCCATGCCAGAAGGCAGGGAAAGTCCAAAGGCCTGAGGTTCTGTGTATCTCAGCTCACAAAACAGGACACGGCCAGTAGCCAGATCAGGTATGCATGCAACCTCAAGGCCAGAGACGCATTCTCCGCTCTGAAAGCCTCAGGTTCACTCCCAGAGGATCAAGGGGACAAGAGAAGTGCCCGGGTCCTCGGGGACTCTCACCTGGTGATGGAACAGCACCTCCTCTTCCAGCTGGACCCCACAGAATTCACATGGGATGACAACACTGTCCTCCACGGGAGCAGAGCTGCTGAAGCCCATCAGAGACTCAAACTGGCCACCTGCAGACTCTCGCATCAGCTTCTGGAAGATAGCATCAGGGTCCTCCACCCCTCGGGGCGAAGTGCTGCCCACACTGAGCGGAGGTAAGGCACATGAAGGGTTACAGCTTGTCTGTCTCAAAAAAACACAGGTTAAAACAAACAAACAAACAAAAAAACAGAAGTTAAGGAACAAACTAAATTCTGAAAATATTTTCAGGAAGTCACAACATTTTCATAATGCTTAATAAATATTTGGGAAAAGGACTAAAAAGGGTCAGGGGAACACAGATGAAACACTCACTCTGCTTTTACTTTAAACATTTCTGTACTGTTTTAATTTTTTAAGTGTGTTTTTATGTGATTATTCTCTCTAAATTAATTTGAAAAGCTTCAAGATTCTTTCCACAGACATACAGTAAGAGAGGCTCATATATTCTTTGTTATCCCTGTGAATGGATTTTCTTATGTTACTCCCAAACCAAATACTAGATGTATTCAAATGCTGTATTGTTCCACATATGGGGGAATGCGTGTTCCACCCAGAGCACAGGGACCACTTACTAGCCATGGAAGTACCAGACTAGGTCAAACCAAATCAGAAAGTAAGAATGTTGAGAGGGAAAGGCGCTCCCTCCCCCATTGGAGCCGCTCTTCCAGCACAAAGGCTATTCCCTAATCCTTCCTAAAGGGCACAGGAACTTTCAGTCATTCAAAAACTACCTGACACCTTTCATACACTGCGTATTAAGAGATTCAGAAACCAAGAAAACCCAGAACCTGTCCTCTAGGAACTCCAGCTAGTGGTACAGACCAGCAGGGGGTCAGCCGGCCACCCCACAGGGTGAGGGTGACAGGCTGAGAGAGACATGGGCACAGGACGTCTGGGGAGCACACAGACGGGACCTCTGGCCTAGCTGTCAGAGCACTCCCCAGGGTACTTTCCTGAGAGTCGTGTCTGAACCAAGTTTGTGAGCAAGGGGTCTGTGTGGCTGGGTGTTGTTAAGCAGACAGGGATAAAATGCCACACATGTCCAGGCAGAAAAAGTAAAGTGCAAAACAGAGCCCTGGCCCTCCCAGGAACTGCAGGGACTTCAGGGCTCCTGTAAATCAAAAGTGGCATGAGATGAGAGCTGATTACAAGATGGTCTCAAGAGACATACAGTATCTCCACAGGATGGAGGCAGCAACTGAGCCTGCTGGCATGAACGTTACTTTGCCCAGAGAGAATGAGGCCGAATTCTCACACCCACATGTGAGTCACACACAATTACTACTGGATTTTCCCTGGCAGCTCAGTAGTTAGGACTCCGTGCTTTCACTAGCGGCCAAGGGTGCCAATTCAATCCCTAGTTGGGGAACTAAGATTCCACATGCTGTGCAGTACAGCCCAAAAAACCAAAATACTTAAAAAAAGAAAAAGAAAAAAACACAGTTGCTCCTCTCATCACAAGAGTTGTATCAGTTTGCTCAAGATTTCATGTGTTCTGCAACACCAATATGGCCTGCACATATGGCCATAAGCTCTTCCTTAAAGCTTAAAGCCCTCAAGTAACTCACAACCCACCTGATGGTCAATCAGCAGTTCCTCTGGATAGAGCTCCTCACAAAATTCACAAGGCAACATGGTCTCGTCAACTGCACCTAGGTATCAGGCCACACAGACTCCAGGTGAAAACCACACTCAATTCAACCTTTTATACCCCTTAGGAGGGGTGGACAGGAAAATCTGATTTCCTTAAAACTATTAAATATGAAGACAAAATATATTTTCAGACCCAAACAGAGTCTTTATAATCAACAGATACTTGCAGTAGAACTTATAATGTACCTCAGGAAGAAATGTATCCTAAAAGGAAATTTGAAGAAGCAAGGAAGCAGGGGTGAGCCAAGAAAATGGTGAACACGTAATACACAAAATGATAAATGTGAGCGTATAAGCAGGAAGACTCTACCTCAGGGTGTTAAAAGGAGCACACCAGAGAGCACTGACACCCGTCAGTGGCATTTAAGTCACAAAGGAACAATCCACATTCTAAGCTTGCCGTGTTACCCGAGAGAAGTGTGAGGAGGCGGACTACATTTAGACTTTATTAAGTTAAAGCAGTATGTTGAAATTTCCAGGGCAACTATTACAAGAGAATATAAGTTCCAAACCATTCATTCATGCAGGATCTGGAAAGATCCGACATGAGTGAATGAAACATGCAAACAAAGAAAAAAGTCAATAAAGCAATCTAAGAAATGACCAGGAAAGGAGAAAGTAAACTACACTGAATCCAGAGTCTTCATTTGTCATAACTATGCTATTAAAATTTTACTTTCTTCACCAATCTAAATGCTCAAGTCTGAGCCCTGGTTGGGGAACTAAGATCCCACACGCCATGCAGCTTGGCCAAAGAAAAAGAAAGACTCAAACAAATATCTGGATCCAGGACCAATTCCTATTCTCTCTAAATCAACAAAATGTTCAAAGTTAATCCTACTGTCCTTAAGGTCATTATTCTTACAGTGACATGAAGAAAAACCACAACTGAGAGCTGCCTAATTTTCAGGTCCCTAAAATCTTACAAGTTGAGCATTTTAAATATGACATGCCTTTCTCAAACGTATTGTTCTCTAAACAAGAGACCCAAAGGGTGATTCACTGCTCATAATCCAACTTTTATTTTTAAAAACTTAGTTTTAACCCAATGACACTAAAAAAAAAAATTGGTTTTAAATGGGGGTGGGGGGACCAAAGTTCTCTACAGGTGAAGGACAACTAATAAATACAGAACAGAGGAGAAAGATACAAAAATTATCATTTTACAACTGCCATAATAATACTTGATTCAAGCAAGAAACAGCAATAAATACTAAAACTGCTGGATAAGATTATGAGTATCCTGTTCCCCAGCAATCTAGAAACAGCATCCTACACACAGCTAATATGAAGCAAAAAGGCTACCTGCACAATGGAGATACCTGACAGACTCCACTCTAACAAACAGGATGAACTGACATCTTGAGAAAGACACAGCATGGCCAGTATAGCACTCCTGCCAAAACTATAACATGAACTTACACATGGGAAAATAATCAGACACATCTTAATTGAGAAAGAAGTCTACAAAACAGCAGGCCTGGACTCTTCAAAAATGCCAAAGAAAGAAAAGAGGAGGAGAGGTGCTTCCCTAGTGGTACAGTGGCTAAGAATTCACCTATCAATACGGTGGACACAGGTTTGATCCCTGGTCCAGGAAGACCCCACGTGCGGCTGAGCAACTAAACCTGTGCACCACAACTACTGAAGCCCACGCACCACAGGAGGCGCTCCTGCTGTGAGAAGCCCACATGCCGCACTACAGAGCAGCCCCTGCTCGCTGCAACGAGACAGCCCACACAGCAACAAAGACCCAGCACAGCCACAAATAAATAAATTTTTTAAAAAGAGGGAGAGGGTAGGAAACCAAACTAAAAGAACCCAGAAAGAACTAAATGTATAATGCATAATCCTGGATTTCAAAAACAAAATTAAAAAGCTCTAAAGGACACTATGTATAAGCAAGGAGCTTCCTGAAAGTGGTATCTGTATTGTGCTCACACGGGAGAATGCCCTTGTTCTCAAGACGTACACCTTAAGACCACTTAGGGATAAAATGTCATGTCGGCAACTTACTCTCAAATGGCTCAGGGGAAAGAAATACAAAGATAAGTGGAAATACTAAAACTGATGAATATAAATGAGGGGCATATATTAATAGATAGTCACTGTACTTACTATTCTTGACAATCTTTTAAAAAGAGTTGAGAAAAGCAAATAAATGAAATTTTAAAAAAACATTCTATCTCATGAAAAACTTGCAATCTTATACAAATTGTGACAAATAGAGGCTAGTGGAGAAAAAAACAAACACACCCCTGATGTCATTCAGAGCGCTGGGACCTTCACGGGACTGGTCTGCCTCATATATGACCCTCCAGAAGTCCTGCTCTGCCAAGGTGGGGGCCTGGCCTTCATTCTGCAGACTTAGGGCCAACATGAAGTCCAAATTTGCACTGTCTTCACCACGCTCTTTGGGGGTCTGCCGGCTTCTATTCCTTTCCTGCCTTTCTTGTTCTTCCACTGAGGGGGGGAAAAAAAGACAACAACTAGTATTTAAGAAATGTTAGATATGCTGCCATCCCTTAGTTCAAGCCCAGGCCTAGCAAATATTCAAGGTTTCCAGGAATCTGTGCAGGAACAAAAGAGGCCCAGCCCTACAGTGCTCACAGGAATCCAAACATTAAGAATGCCATGATAAAAGGCTCAATTATTATTCTAATTGTTTTACTAGTAAGTAATATGAATGAGCTGTAACTATGAAACAGGCACTGTGCTATGCATTTTACATGTATTTTCTATTCAGACAGGAAAAAGTCTGCCTGTAATGTGGGAGACCAGGGTTCAATCCCTGGGTCGGGAAGATCCCCTGGAAAAGGGCATGGCAACCCACTCCAGTATTCTTGCCTGAAAAATCCCATGGACCAAGGAACCGGTGGGCTACAGTCCATGGGATCAAGAGTCTGACACAACTCAGCGACTTAACACACTTTTGCATGATAGCAGAATGGTTTAAAGCATGGGGTCAGACAGCCTGAATTCAAACCCCAGCTCTAACACTTACCTACCCTCAAAAAACTATTCTGAGAACTAAATGAATTAATACAAGTAAAGAAAGTGAAGTCGCTCAGTCGTGTCTTTGCAACCCCATGGACTGTAGCCTACCAGGCTCCTCCGTCCATGGGATTCTCCAGGCAAGAATACTGGAGTGGGTTGCCATTTCCTTCTCCAGGGGATCTTCCCGACCCAGGGATCGAACTTGGGTCTCCCGCACTCCAGGCAGAAGCTTTAACCGCTGAGCCGCCAGGGAAGCCCTGTAAAGCACTCTGTAAATGCCTTTAGGCACACAAGGGTACACTAGTAATGTCACCTGTGAACAGCAGTCACCCAACAATAATCCAATAGCAAAGATCCAAAAGCAAACTTTCTATAGGAAAGTTAAGTATGAAGAATACTTAACCTGTTACAGTCAGGTTTCTATAATTAAGATCTATCTGGTTCCAAAGCCCTGTTCCCATTTGCCCAGATCCTGATACCATTCCAGGTTTCTACTCCCAGACACAACTCACATAGATTATTCTGAATTGGAAACTGGGCTGTCATGCTCCTTTGGTTGGTGGTTCTACTTTGGAAAAGGTCTGATTCAAAGGCTCTCAGGGGCCTTCGAGGGAGCCTCATGGGTGGGTCCAGAGCCTCAATCTGTCTGAGCTGGGACGCAATCCAGATCCTATCTGGACCCCAAGATTCATCATACGCATTAGGTGGCATGGCAGCCTCGACTCTCTTTTCCTCCACATCTCTCCCACACACTTCAGGGTGAGTCTTCAGATCTTTCACCAGGACATTGCGCCCACAGGTGCCACATAACTCCGTCCGGGCACCACAGTAATCTTCATGGTCCTTTAGTTTGAGAACAGAAAGTTCCAGATCACAGTGCTGGCAAAGGGCAAGCCGTAGAGGACACTCAGTCTCCTGCAAAACAGAATAATGAGGCAGTTAATATTCCTAAGAGAGGTCATGCTGTTGCATAGGGCAAGGAAAGCAAAAAGTATTTACAAAAATATTCTCTTCCAACCCTAGCTTTGCCTGCCATGGTTTTCTATATTTAAAAGTCACAGCTTCCCTCTTTGTCCCGCCACCAGATTCTACAAAGGGAAAGAAAATCTTATGAGGAAACTATTCACTACTTACAGCCACCCTGTCATCTTGTGTACACATTACAAAGGAACCCAAAATCAGCCAGCCAAGTCCAGGGGCAAACAGCAAAAGCAGAGCAATTCCCATATGCTTGTCAGAGCCCCCCCCCAGACCAATTTCCCCTTACTGCTGCTGCTACTGCTGCTAAGTCGCTTCAGTCATGTCCGACTCTGTGCAACCCCATAGACGGCAGCCCACCAGGCTCCCCCGTCCCTGGGATTCTCCAGGCAAGAACACTGGAGTAGGTTACCATTTCCTTCTCCAATGCATGAAAGTGAAAAGTGAAAGTGAAGTCGCTCAGTCGTGTCCGACTCTGTGTGACCCCATGGACTGCAGCCTTCCAGGCTCCTCCATCCATGGGATTTTCCAGGCAAGAGTACTGGAGTGGGGTGCCATTGCCTTCTCCTTCCCCTTACTACTCTGATTTAAGTACCTGGCAATGAGGAAAAGTGATTGTCCTTTAGAAAGACACTGACTTTTTTAATCTGCACATTTGTATATAGCACTGGCTTTATTTTTTGTTCTTTTTAAAATATTTATTTATTCATTTATTTATTTGGCTACACCGGGTCTTTGTTGCTACACACAGGATCTTTAGTTGCTGCATATGGGATCTAGTTCCCTGACCAGGGATTGAACCTGGGCACCCTACATTGGGAGTGGAGTCTTAGCCACTGGACCACCAGGAAAGTCACAATATTACCTTTAAACTAACCAAATAAATCAAGAATCATCAACAAAGGGATTTCCCTGGCCTAATAAAATGTAGGTCAAATGCTTAGAAAAAAAAATGAAAGAGTGCCAAATTCTTTATAAGATGTTTATCTCTGAGCTTTGGGGTCTTGAAGTAGTTGTTTTTATATTTTCCAAATTTTCTACATTGACTATGAATCACCTTTCAAAATTATAAATTAATAAGTTAATAGCTTTTTTCAGGTACATAGAATGAAATGCACAAATCATAAGTACATACCTTAATGAATTTTTACATATATATATACACACTCCTGCATGACCACCAACTAAACAGTTGTTGGGATTTATTAGTTGGTGAATATGTTTATGTTCATTCAAAATATATACATACACATACACACACACATACACACACACACACATACATACATATATATGGACTTCCCTGGTGGCTCAGATGGTTAAAGCGTCTGCCTGCAATTCAGGAGACATGGGTTTGATCTCTAGGTCGGGAAGATCCCCTGAAGAAGGAAATGGCAACCCACTCCAGTATTCTTGCCTGGAGAATCCCACGGACAGAGGAGCCTGGTGGGCTACAGTCCATGGCGTTGCAAAGTCACGACTGAGTGACTTCACATACACACATATATATAGGGCTTCCCTGGTGGTCAGGTGGTGGAGAATCCCCCTGCCAATGCAGAGAACACAGATTCGACCCCTGGTCCAGGAAGATCCCAAGTACCTTAAGGCAACTGAGCCCATGGGCCGCAACTACTGAAGCGGGCAAGTCCTAGAGTCTATGCTCCAAAAGAGAAGCCCCGGCAGTAAGGAGCCTGCATGCCACAAGAGAGCAGCTCCCACTCACCACAACTAGAGAAAGCCAAAGTGCAGCAACAAAGACCCAGCACAGCCAAAAATTAATTAAAACAAAAAAAAAACACACTTATCCAACTATGCCCAATTTTATCTCAACTAGAGACCAAATGATACCATGTTCTCTCTTGTCAAATGCTGAGAATTTGTTTGGGTGTAAACAGCATGTCACCCAAGCGATCAAGAAGTCAAAATGGAATTAGAAGATGGAAGGCAGGCTGTGTGCTAAAGAGGCTGTACCACACTGGCCATCCCAGGCTTGGTTTAGCACTCGGTGAGCCTGCCAACAGTCAAACCCCAGCAGGAAGGACTCAGTTCCAAAGGCTCTGGGGCTTGAGCCTGAGGCACAGCAGCCGTGCAGTCAGATCTGGCAGCAGACAGTCGAAGTCTCAAGTAGGCTCAAACAGGCTTTGAGAGGCAGTGTGCCTGGCGCTGGTGGAGAACAAAGACTCCACAAGACTGGCTTTCTGCTCTGCAGGCGGCTCTGTAATCTCAACAGGACTGGCCCCATGGTAATTCCCTTCACGGTACAGGGAAACTAACCTCGTGCTTCTTTAGCTGCCTTTTCTCCAACTTCTTGTTACACTTGCAGGTCACCTAGGGTAAGAAGCAAGAATCAGTAAATGGGCTTTGTGACAACACGCTCGCTTGCTGTTACACAACAGCAAGTCTACTCCGCTTCTGAACATCTGAGCGCGTGGTGGTTCACCTGACAATGTTCTGTAGCCATGTGCGTCTCCATGTCACATTTGGGAAATGGTTCCTTGCAGACAGGACACACACCAATGTTCCTTTGACAGTGGATCTCATGGATGGTAAAGTTAAACACAGGAATTTCTTTTTTGCTACAGAAATAGATCAAAGAAAAAGGCAAGAATTACTGACATCTATGCCCAGAGGAATCACAGGGAAATCTGTCTGGTCCAATCTTCAGACTCCATTACTTCTCTTTAGTGAGGACCTAACAAATAAGCTCTGTGTCTGTTACTGCCCCTGCTTTCCAAGAATTAACTCCTGAAGGTTTTCAGTCTTTCATGCAACACTGAGTTCTCAGTGCTGTGCACAACCTCTAAAAGCTCAGCCTCACTTTCTAGATGTCAGAGTTCATCACAACCAACAGCATGAAGTCAGATGCCACGAGGGAGCTAGCTGAGCTAGGCTTTTCCAAAACCATCCATGCTCCAAAGCACAACGATCCACTCCAAGATTATTTTTTTAAAACAAATTTTAAAAATATATATCTACCATTTACTTTCAGTCTCAGCTACCTTTAATCACATTAGATTTTATGCCACTAAAGTCAAACCAAAAAGGGCAAATGCCAGCTTTGCAACTGTCAGTGGGGAAGGGATCCCGTCCCCTTTATGTCTCACATGTCTTTCAAAGCAGGCTGGACATGAACTGGGAACAAGCTCTCTGGTTGGTATAAACTTTACTGCAGAAATGTACCAAAAGGAAATCCTGAATCCCTTCCCCCAGAGCACATATACACTCAAACTAGAGGCACATAACATTCAAAGGCCTTCCTTTTACTCATTCGGTTATGACCATTAGATATCTCCAACTTCATTCTAACTAAAGGAAACATTAAAAGAATGTACCTGTAAGTATGTCACCTAGGATAAATTTTCAGAAAACAAAAAACACTGAACAGGATAAATACAGACAGTTACACAACAAATCTATAATAACCTGTTTCACCTCTGAAGCTGAATACTACAGAGACCTTCTCCCACATCAAGTTGCAGATTATTTCTCTTTTATAGTTTTCATCTTCAGACATAGTCTAAGAAACATTTCAAAGTAGGATGACAGGTGTGCCTCCAGCTAGTCATACTCCCAATCTGAAGGACTAAGACACCAAAAAAAAAAAATGTAAATTCATTTCATCCAAAGGTAGAACCATCAAGGCATGTACCTTGATGTCACCTGTACCCTAGTCATCGAGGCAGCTCTCAAAACAAAACTGGAAGGGGATGCAGAGTAATAATCAAGTGTGAGAGATGGGAAGAAAACTCAGATGAATAAGAGGGAAACTACCAATGCTTTGACACCCTCAACGTGCCCTATTTTACCAAAATTCCCAGCTTTCCAAGGAAATTGTCAGTTTTAAATTAATTCAGCTTAAGTTTTTCAAAACTGAAGAATATTAAAATATATAGTGGAAGGAGCTATAAATCAAAGTTATCATCTAAATCTATTTAATAAATATTAAAATTAGTAAATCCTACTATTAAAGATGTTATGAAACTAGTACTCTTAACAGATTGCTGGTGGTAGTATAAAACCACTGTTTTTAAACAGTCTAAAACTGCATTTCTATTTCTAGGACCATTAGCAGTTAAAGTGTGTTTAATAAAACAAAGACCCTGTCATTAAATTACTTGTTAAAGACCAGTAATTCCACTCTTGGGATTATGAAGATTTTCATTAGTATCATAAAACGGTAAAAAACTGAAAACCATTAAAAATACCTAAACTATAAGGCAACAGTTAAATACTGTATACCAACAAAGCGCAGGAAGCAAAGCCATATCCTGATTGCAAATCCTGTGTGCACAGATGCCACGAAAAATTAAAGCTAGCAATTACCTCTTACAGTGCTGAGAGTCTAGATTCTTTTTTCGTAATTTTGACAACAATTTTCTTTAAACGGCCAAAGTCAAGAAAATAAATGTCTGGTCTTTACAGGGCTCTTCAGGACAATCTACTGACACAGAGCATTCATTCTACATGTATAATTCCACTAAAAACTTTAGGATTAAAAAATATTAAGGACCATGACATAAAGAAGCAAGAATCAAAAGCAGTTGTCAGGTAAGATCACAGAGCATTTACAATGTCACCTTTTGGGAAACCTTGAAAGAAGATAAAAGACAATTGAAGTAATTACACAAAATGGTTGCCTGATAGTTACTTTTTTTAAAATTTAGCTGCCAAGGTAGTTCCACCAAAAGTTCTAAAGAGAGACAAAATACTAATATAAAACTTGCCTCCTACCTACAGATAAAATTAAGATGTAAATGAGAACACATTCAAGTCTAGATAAAACTGCTAAAAGCCCCAAGAAAGAACTAGCCAAGTTAGAGATGAAATTTCATTTTCCAAGGTTTCCAGAAAATGGAAATTTTATTTTCCAAGGTTTCCAGAAAAATCCCCAGCAAGCTTCCAAATGACATAGAACCATGCAAAAATAAGAAGTCAAAGTCTTCTAACACTGAAGCTTCTGTTTTTGAGACTCAAACTCTCCCATCAACGGACAAAACAATAAGAAAACAGGTAACATGCAAAAAAAAAAAAACCACCTTCAATCACAACAAACTATTCTTTTTCCTGGCCCAGGAGGTTTAACTGCAGCGCATACTCTGATGAGCATCTTAACTTTTCTTAGGGAACAACAGGAATATGGCTCTAAAGACAGAATTTTAAAACCTGGAATTTAAATAGGGCTACTTAGATGGGAGGATTGTACTGGCTTGGTCAGGTTTCCATGCTAATCTGTCTTTTTTCTTTAAATTGCTTTGGCTTTGAATAACTTTGTTTTCATTAGCTTTCCATTAACTTACCCTTTCTTTTTTAAAAAAAAAAGTCCCTTAGCATAGGGACATTTATATACTGTCTTAGGTTTGAGATTCCTTCAAAATGTAGTGGACTGAAAAAATAAGAATCTCTTAACTGATGTTAAAGCCAATATGTCTCTTTCTTTCTAAAAACACCATGTTTTCTTATGATTATTTGTATAATTGATTATTACACTTGCATCAGAAACTGTACACATAAAACCTAAACAGAGCTAAAATAGTTTTTTTAAAAGGTGAAAGGGACAGTGGCACAGTACCAAAAAAATACCCTATAAGGCAAGACATCCTGACAGAAATAAAATCTTAATTTCATGCAGGGAAAAAATATTGTGACCAGCAGTGGCTCTGACTGTATCCTAGAGTTGAGGAGAAAGCAAAAGGCAATTAAAAAAAAAAAGAAAGAAAAAACTTTATCAGGCTCATCTTTCAACAGCCTGTCCTACCACAATTTGGTAAGTTAAATATAGCACCGGTAGTTCTGCTTTGCTTTTTTCTTTTATTTCAGTAAGGGAACTTGGATATCCCTAAAATGCCAAGTTCTTGAGAAAGTCCAACCAGAAATCAGCTGATTACAAGCTGCACTCCTAAGTTTCATTTCAGCAGAAAAAGAGTTGCCCTTTCTTGTCACTCTTGTCAGTTAAAAACACGAATATAAGGAAGCTTGACATTCAAGTCTGGACCCAGTCCTTCTACTAACAGTTCTGGAATCATGCAGGACTGCTGAAAGACTTTGACTCAAGTTTTTTTTTTAAGCAATGGAACATTCTTTCAGTACAATCCTTTACAAAAACAGCTGACCTGTTCTGCTGTACACACAGAGCCAAGTGCACACCAAACCATGATCCCCTTCAACCTCAAGACAGCCGCTGCAACCACTCAGGGAGGTCCTCGCAACACACTTTGAAAAACACTGCTCTAGTCCAAACATTTCATTATATTTTTATTATCTTTAAAAAACATATGATATTTTTCAGGAAGACAAAAAACAAATTCCTGAACCTATAGGTCAGAAAAGTGAGGATTCAAAGGAGTCAAGTGACTTGCCAAAAGTTATTAACTAATTCACAGTAGGAACCAGACTCCTAACTCCCATCTCCATCCCATCAGTCTTGTCACTGCTCTATGCTACCTAAACCAATCACCCCTTGTGGAATTTCTAAAACAGGCACTTTTATCCAAAATGGTTTAAAAAAACTTTAATCCCATATACTTGCATGACATGTTATATGTCATGGCTCCAATTTTAACCTGCCAACTACTAAATCAACTGTTTACAGAACTGTCCTCATTCCAATAATATTTCTTCGATTTCTTACCAATTGTCAC
Organism: Bos indicus x Bos taurus; assembly: GCF_003369695.1. Taxonomy (NCBI): domain Eukaryota; kingdom Metazoa; phylum Chordata; class Mammalia; order Artiodactyla; family Bovidae; genus Bos; species Bos indicus x Bos taurus. Next base: position 10,763,710 of record NC_040092.1, on the reverse strand, counting down.
ACAGTCGAGTGTCCTGGTCATTTAGAAATTCAGCCATCTTGAGCTGTTCCTAAAAAAACAACAAAGGAAGAAGTAGGATCTTTCCATTTCATTTTTGTTTTAAGAATGACCACACACACACACACACACACACAAAACAGTGCACAGAAAATGTCACCAAAGCCAGTTCAGTTCATTTAATATGCAACAAACTTGGGTCTGATTGTTTTCATTTTAAAATAACTTGACTTGCAGGGCTTCCCTGGTGGTTCAGTGGTGAAGAATCTGCCTGCCAATGAGGGAGACATGGGTTTGATCCCCAGTCTGGGAAGATCCCACACGCCGGAGCAATTAAGCCCTCGTGCCACAACTACTGAGCTTGTGTTCTAGAGCCCGGGGACAGCAACAAGAGAAGCCACCACAGTGAGAAGCCCGCACACCACAACTAAAGAGTGCCCCCGCTCTCTGCCAACTACAGCAAAGCCCACAGAGCAGTGAAGACCCAGAACAGCCAAAAATAAACAATTAACAACAAATAAAAACAATTTGACTTGCAAAAACAGCACAAAGAACTCCCACATATCTCTCACCCAGTACATCATAAGTAACAATAGTAAAATTACCAAAGGGCAGGAAACTAACACTAATACAATACTAACAACTAATCCACAAATAGTTAATTTCACAAATCATGCACTAATACCCTTTCTTGGGTTCAGGATGCAATCCAGAGTCAAATATTGCATTTATTTGTTACTTCTCCTTAGTCATCTTTGATCAGGGATATTTTTTCAGTCATTCTTTTTTTTTTTTTTGACCAAGCAGCATGCAGGATCTTAGTTCCCCAACTAGGAACCAAATCCTCAAACCCATGCCTCCTGTAGTGGAGGAACGGAGCCCTAACCACTAGACTGCCAGCAATTCCTTTAGTCTTTCATCCTGCATGACCTTGTTAAATGTACTGGCTAGTTATTTTGTAGAATATCCTTCAAGTTGAATTTCATTGATGTTTTCCTGTGCTTAATACATTTTTGACAAAAATACCACAGAAGTGATGTTGTGCTCATCTCAGGGCATTATATCAGAAACCACATGATGTCAACAGTCATTATTACAGATGATGCTAACTTTGATCACTTCATTGAAATAGTGTCTGCCAGATTTTGCCACTATGAAGTCTTTGCTTCTTTCTAAACAAGATGTTAATGCAGAAAGCAAAGTTTTGGCAACTTTAATACCAGTATTTACGATACTCAGATTACCCCTTTCCGTGACGCAAAAATGGTCTAAAATACTGCCTTAGTAGGGTTCTTGAATGGTTTACACCTTTCCAAATTAACACTATTCAAAACACCTACTCGTTCATTCAACATAATTAAGACCGTGTGCCACTTGTACCCTAGTCCTAACAATACAAAATAACAAAATATATTGTCCAATCTCTAACACAACAACAATTTAGTGATAGGGGAAAATAAGCAAAGAAACTGAGGAGTATTTTGATGTTAAATTTAAGTAGACAAGTGGAGACTGAATGAAGGGAATCTACTCTAGATAAGGGTGGTCAGGGAAGACATTTCTGAGGACATGACATATTTTAAAAAAAGATCTGAAGCACAAGGATCCATCCATGCAGAGGAAGATAAGAGGATGGAATAGAGAAAAACCCATTCAGGCACTGGGCCTAACAGGCAATGAGAGAAAGTACAGGTAGATCTGGAAGAGCATAATGAAAAAGGGGAATGATTCAAGCCCTTATCCTGTAGGACAGAAAAGAATACTGGATTATTTTCCAGGTTCAGTGATAAACCACAGAAGAGTTTTAAACTAGGCAGTGACAAGATTAACGACATCCACTCTGATGTGATGTCAACTAGTGACAGGAAGCACCTATCTATGAAAAGAAACCATGTTCCCAAAAGGGGTAAGCCTGATAACTTTTCTTACGGCCGTCTGACTGATCCTAGGCATGCTGTATTCCATCCCACCAAAGCCAGGGTCAGAGCCTCTTAAGAGTCAAGTACCCGGTTCTCTAGCTTCAAGGGGGTTGGGGTGGCACGCAGGGCTCGGAGTTGGTCCCCTCTGAGGGTCAATTCTGCTTCTGCCGTTCAGCAGATGTGTGATTTAACCTCTCTGGGCCTTCGGATTCCTCACGCAGAAAAGGTCACTGGGAGGAGTAAAGGAGCGAAATGCATGGAAGCGCTTTGGTAGAGCAAGTTTCTTTCAAACCTTAGAAGGAAGCCCCTCTTAGGCGAAGGCCAGGACTCCCAGGACTTCCTTTGCCCGAGATGGGTGGGGACACCACCGCAGGGTCCACACCCCAGAAGGCAGTTTCCCGAGGGGGAGGGGTGATACCATATGGGGAATGGAGAGGGCACCAGAGCTACGCCAATCGTAACTGACATTTACCGGCTGTTTCCTGATGGCTCAGTCGGTAAAGAATCTGCCTGCAGTGCAGGTAGACCCGGGTTCGATGGCTGTGTGTTGGATAGATCCCCTGGAGAAGGAAATGGTAACCCACTCCAGTATTCTTGCCTGGAGAATCCCATGGACACAGGGGCCTGGTGGGCTGCAGTCCTCGGGGTCGCAAAGAGTCGGGCACGACTGAGCGACTAACACTACTGATGGCTAAACGCTTTTACATGGACAATCTTTTCATCCAGACCACAATCCGAAGTGGTGAAAAAGTCATCACCCCCATTTCAGAGACCGCGCATGAGGAAATCCGGGGAAGACAGCTGCTGCACGGTTCTGAGTCGGGGCCTCGAACCCGGGTCCGTCAGCTAACAGCCCACGCCAGGCCACCCGCGGCCCCCTCTCAGGTTGGCCGCTCCGGACTCCGGCCCCGCCCCGCCCCGCCCCGCCCGGGGCGCCGTGCCCACCGCGCGCTCCGAACTACGGCCGACTCCCAGCCCCGCGGGGCCAAGGCCTGGAAGGGGCGGTACCCCCGGGAGCTGTCGAGGCTCCGCTTAAGAGGGGCAAGAACGGCCTTTCCCACTGGCCAAGACAGACACTGCGACGCGGGCATCTTTTTTTTTTTTTTTTACGAGAAATCCCGCGATCCCAGGGGCCCACAAAAGCCCACCCTCGGGATGCCGGCCTCCTCCCGAAACTGGAGGCCGCAGGAGGTTCCCTAGACGCTGGCCACCGCTTCTCTCACCTGGGACGAGAAGAGACACGCCAAGCCAATCCGCTAAGCCGCCGACACTGAGCCTCTACGGTGAGCCCCCGCGACTGAACAACGGCCCCCGAAGCCGCCTCACCACTTCCGACCGTCACGGAGGAGCGCGCCCATTGGCCAGGAGCGGACCCGACTCTCTGTCCATTGGACGGCACCGTTGTCGTTCTCAGAGCCCCTCCTTCTGCGTGCCGATTGGCTCCGCAGGGCTCCGCGGGGGCGTGTTCCTAGGAGTCCCAACCCCTGCACATCTGGAAGGAGCAGCAGAGACCTGAGCTGTGAGCCTAGATCTAAGACCCTGCAGTTCTTCCTGGCACATGCTAATAATATTTGCATGAATAAACTCTGTACAAACATTACTAATATTCCTTATATATCAAGATAACTAACGGCATTTGTTCTCTTGTCATGGGCCATTAATACTTATTAGTCATTCTTGTTGCTATTATAATGCCCTCGTGCCAAGACATCTGCAAGGCTCTGCCCATATTTGAGCACTTGGCTCTTTACAGTGGAAGAGCGAGTGCATGACAGGCAGGTTTTAGTTTCAGATTCTCCACTTGCTGCCTGAATAGATTCTCTGAATTCCTCCTCCCTCATGAATTATATATATATATATATATATATATATATATATATATATATAATAGTTGAATATAGAAGAGAACATATTATTTACAATATAGCAATTCAAAGTAATGATTTTTTTGCAGATTATAATTGCAAGATATTCATGACATAGTGGTAAGCAGGAGAAGCAGGTCACAAAGTATTGTTTATTTATAACAGGATAAAATGCTTAGCTTAAATGGATCGTAAATTCTCTGTGATTCCCAAGATATAAAGTTCAAAATCAGGCAAAATTAATCTAAGGTGAGAGAAGTTACTATAACGGTTCCCATTTGGAGGGTATGATCTGCAAGAAAATATGAAAAAGATTTCCAAGTACTGGAAGTGTTCTATAACTTGATCTGCAAAGTGGTAAACACATGTACTAATTAGTAGATGGTCAGTAGGCTATACAGTTAGGATATGTTAAAGATAACATACCATTCTATATTGTCCTGCACCTTGACTATTTTTTTTGTAATACTACACATTCAGTCTTGAAGATCTATTCATTTTTAGCTCCTATATCTGAAGCGTCTTTACACTTTTTCAGCAGTCATTCCATTCTATGATGTGCCATGGTTTATTCAACCAGTTCCCTATGGATAGACATTTTGGCTACAAAACGCTTTTTTAAATTTTTATTTATGTATGGCTATTCTGGGTCTTCATTGCTGTGTGGGCTTTTCTCTAGTTGAGGAAAGCAGGGGGATACTGGCTAGTTGCAGTTGCAATGCCCGGACTTCTCCTTGCTGCTGAGCATGGGCTCTAGGCAAGTGAGCTCAGTAGTTTCGGTTCCCAGACTCTATAGCACAGGTTCCACAGGTGTGGTGTGGCACACGGGCTTAGTTGCTCTGCATCGTATGGGATCTTCCCAGATCAGGGATCAAACCTATGTTTCCTGCATTGGCTGGAGGATTCTTTACCATTGAGCCACCAAGGAAGCCCCAAAATGCTATTTTTGAATACACCATAACCAATACCTGAAGTCCACAACTACATCAGCACCAGTCTCATTGATTCGCTCAGCACATTTATAGAGGGTACCATATGTGCCAGGCCCCAGATGAGATCCTGGAGCTTTACTGGCAAACAACACGTCAAGCTCCCTGCCTTCCCAGAAGCTTGCCAGGAAGAGAGGCACGATGGAAATGACAATAACTATGATACTGTTGTGGTATAATAAAGAACACAATGTATCTGATTTTTGTTCCTGGCACAGAAAAACCTTGGAATTTCCTGAGCCAATAGGAGCATCTATGTTATGCTAGTGAGGTGACTCAAAGTGAACCCCTAGATAGCTTCAGAATGGTGGACTGGGGACTTCCCCTGATAGTTCAATGGGTAAGACTTCATGCTCTCAATAAAAGGGGCCCCAGGTTCAATTCCTGGTCAGGGAACTAGATCCCACAGGCTACAAATAAGACCGCGCCCAACCTACACAAATAAACATTGAAAAAAAAGAATGGTGGGCTGGTCCCCAGGATAGACCAATCACATTATTAGAGGATTGGAATTTTCCACTTCCAGAGATGGGAGGGGTCTGGAGGCTGAGTTCAATCAGGTGACCAGTGATTTCATCTATCTTGCCTTTAGTGATGAAACCTCAATAATAACTCTGGCACTTAGGCTAGAGGGAGCTTCTGGATTGGTGAGCCTATCGTGTGCCTGGAGCATGACACACCCTGACTCCACAGGGAGAAGGCACCAAAGCTGTGTGTTGTCCTTCAGGCTGCATCCTGTGTGTCTCTTCATTTGGCTGTTCCTGGTCTCTATCCTTTACAATCAAGCAGTGGTTGTTAGGACTTTCCTGAGTTCTGTGGGTCATTCTGTGCTGTGCTATGCTAAGTCCCTTCAGTCATGTCCAACTCTTTGTAACCCTAGGGACTGTAGCCTGCCAGGCTCCTGTGTCCTTGGGATTCTCCAGGCAAGAATTCTGGAGTGGGTTGCCATGCCCTCCTCCAGGGGATCTTCCCAAACCAAGGATAGAACCCATGTTTCCTGCGGCTCCTGAATTGCAGCTGGATTCTTTACCGCTGAGCCACTGGGGAAGCCTGTGGGTCATTCTAGTGAAAAACCTAAGAGAGTCATGGGAAACCCTAAATTTGAAGCCAGTTGGTCAGAAGTATGGTTGATCTGGGGACCCCTGACGTGTGGCCAGCAGTTGACGTGAGTGCCATCTTGTTGAGGATTAGTAAGATCTGTTTTTCATGCACAGCAATTAACTTCTGACAACACATGTGTACAAGTTTCTCCTCACACTGACAACCAATCCTCCAACCTATTGGTCTTCAGCTGGGTATCCTACAGTTTAATTCAAGACTCACACTAACGACCTGATCCCACAAGTTAACGGCTCAGCCCCACAACACTGCTCCTCCTCTCCCAACTTCTGCTGCCAGTCACAAGCCCAGTTTGTCACCATGCTTCTGACCAACCAGCTATGAATGGAAGATTCCCACAATTCCCTCCTCGTATTTGATAATTTGCTATATTGGCTCACAGAACTCAGAGAAACACTTTACTCAATTTTCCTGGTTTCTCATAAAGGGTGTTATAAAGGATACAGTTAATTGATCAGCCAGACTAAGAGGTACACAGGGCAAGGTCTGAATGGGTCCCAAGCACAGGAATGTCTGTCCCTGTGGAGTTCAAGTGCGGCACCTTCCTGACATATGGAAACTCCCTGAAGGTCATAGTTTAGAGGTTTTTATGGATGTGAGTTTGAGCAAACTCTGGAAGATAGTGGAGGACAAAGGAGACTGGAGTGCTGTAGTCCACGGAGTCGCAGAGAGTCAGACTCGACTTAGCGACTGAACAACAACAATGGAGGTTCAATTACACATGCATGATTGATTAAATCATTGTGGCCATTTGCGATAAACTCAGTATCCAGCCCCGCTCCCTTCTCTAGGAGGTGGGCAAAGGGTGAGACTAAAAATTCTAATGCTCTAGTCACCTGGTTGGTTTATCTGGTAACCAGCTATCTAGGGACCCACCAAGAGTCACCTCATTAGTATAAATTAAACTCAGGTGTGGTTGAAAGGAGCTTATATGAGCAACAAAGAATTATCACCACTAACACTCAGGGAATTTTCCAAGGGTCTCAGAAGCTCTTAGGCCAGGAACTAGGACAAAGACCAAATATTTTGTTTCTTATTTTACCACCACGTCACAGGGACTGAGTCTGTTCGTGTTTGGAGGCAGAGGCTAACTCCAGACCTTAGCATCAGAATTGAGTAACTATACCCAGCTGGGGGTGGAACAGAACAGTTACGGTGTAAGACCACCCAAGCCACGGTCAGAGGGTGCCTCACTGCAGTGGCTTCTCTTGTGGAGCACAGGCTCTAGGGTGCTCAGGCTTCAGCAGTTGCAGCGCAAGGGCTCAGCAGTTGCTTCAGGGCTCTAGAGCACAGGCTTAATAGTCGTGGCTCACGGGCTTAGTTGCACTGAGGCATGTGGGATCTTGCTAGACCAGGGATCAAACCCATCTCTCTTGCATTGGCAGGCAGATTCTTCACCACTGAGCCACCAGGGAAGCCCAGGTTTCAGAAGTTTGAAACAGATTTTCCCATAGCAGGTGTATTACACTGGTGATTCCAATCTCAAACTGATCTGCGAAATGTTATTCAATTTATAACAAAGCTGTCCCCTAATCCTATGAACTAAACAGAATCCTTTCAACAAAACTCGATTTTCACTAAGTCAACCAGAGTTGGGTTTTGTCTTGTCATTAATAATCTTGTCTGATTAAAAAAAAAAAAAAACTATAAGAACCTGAATCCTTGAGAATGTATCTCCTTTCCTCCCCTGCCCCACCCCCACACACATATCCTATAGCCACAGCAACAGAAAGGGAATCATTTTTTTCTCTCCTTGAAGCTGCTTTTTTGACCAAGAGACTTCTAGGAAACTAACTTACATATAGGAATCCTCATGCTGTGTAATTACAAGGATGACTAATACTGTTTTCAGCAATAAAAAATAAACGGACTTGGGACTTCCCAGGTGATCCAGTGGCTAAGACTCCCTACTTCCAAAGCAGAGGGCCCAGGTTCCATCCCTGATTGGGGAACTAGATCCCACATGCCTCAGCTGAGAGCTCATATGCTGCAACTAAAGACCCCGCACGCAGCTATGAAGATGCCCCTCGAGCCGCAACTAAGACCCGGTGCGGTCAAATAAACACATGGACTGTGCTGTGCTAAGTTGCTTCAGCCATGTCCGATTCTTTGGGACTCCATGGACTTTAGCCTGCCCAGGCTCCTCTGTCCATAGAATTCTCCAGGCAAGAATACTAGAGTGGGTTGCCATGCCCTCCTCTAGGGGATCTTCCCGACCCAGGGATCGAATCTGTGTCTCTTATGTTTCCTGCATTGGCAGGCAGGTTCTTTATCACTGGTGCCACCTGGGAAGCCAAATAAATACACAAATAAAAATAAATATTAAAAGAAAAAAAAATAGACTCAGCCAGCTACTCCAAATCTTTGTGGACTCCTTTGCTGCTCAACCTCACCATGGACTCCTCTGGTTTGCAAATACTGGGGATATCCTGATGCTGCTTGGCTGGGTAAATGTCGTCATGTCCTGCACCCAGCCCCTGTGGAAGGTAAACGTTTTCATCAGCAATGGCCTTGTGGTGGCCCAGGTGGTGTGGGAGGGGCTTTGGATGTTCTAAGTGGATGCAGTGCAAGGTGTACAACTTGCTGCTGGCGCTGCCCCAGGACCTGCAGGCTACCCGAACCTTCTGCATCATCTCTCTACCTGTGGTCCCGCTCGGCCTGCTGGTCTACCTCGTGGGAGCCAAGTGCACCCCCTGCATGGAGGACAAGGATTCCAAGGCTTGTCTGGTGCTCATCTTCCAGATCATCTTTGTCATCTCAGTGGTCCTGACCCTGATCACCGGGTCCTGGACAGCCCACACCATCATCCGGAACTTCTACAATGCCCTAGTGTCTGAGGCCCAAAAGCGGGAGCTGAGGGCTTCCGTCTACCTGGACTAGGCGACTTCTGGCCTATTGTTGCTCAGTTGGGGGCCACTGTCCTGCACCTGCCCTTCCTGGGGTGGGGGGTCCTAGGGCTCCAGTCATTATATGGCCTGATACTCACCATCAGCCCACACATTTGGAGTCCCTCCAAGTGCCCCACTAAGAATTACATCTAATTTGAGTAGGGAAGTGGGGGTTCCTTTGACAGTGGAGCCCAAACCTTTGAGCTGGAGTCAAGGAGATGGTGATCCATGACAATTTGGGGACTGTTTTTGCTTTTTATTGGGGGTGGGAGGGTGGTGGTTACTTCATTTGATAATCCACGTGGGCTCTGTTACTGGCTTTTTTCAGCTTTGAATGATGGAGCTAAATGCTTCTGAGTTTCTGTATCACTCTCCACCTTGGACAACCCTATCTTAGAGACCAGCCTGGAGCTCCGGGCCCCATGTGAAGGGTGCTTGCTGTCCAGGTGCTCTCATCCTGCCCCCTGCTGATGCTGGCAGCAGGGCCTCCCTAGGTCTGTGGGAACAAGCCTTCCCTTGCTGGTCAAGCCTCTGGAACCCCCAGGGGCTCTTGAGCCTCACAGAGCCTCCAGAAGAGCAGATGACAAGTTACTGAAGACCCACCTGCATCCATGTCTTCTGATCTCTGGCTCCTGCATCCTGAGTCATGTCCCCCTGTGCTAACCCCTAACCCTCCTGTCCCCAGCCCCTGTGTACATCTGCCCTGTCCTGCCTACACTCACCAGTTTTTACTGAATAAAGCATGTTTTGTTAAGTTAAAAAGAAAAAAAAAAAATAGATGGACTTCTGTGGTGGCCCAGTGCTTAAGACTCTGCCTTCCACTGCAAGTGGGCATAGATTCCATCCTTGATTGGGGAACTGAGATCTCGCATTCTACACAACTTTAACTTCTTACAAATGGGTTACTTTTATAAGCATACACGCATAAAAAGAATCAAAATTTCTCCCTCTTCTCCTGACCGGCACAAAATGTATTGATGAGAGAATCCTAAGTCAGACTTTTATACCTGCTGACTGCTTTGTATGCCTTGTTGGTTGAGTAATCTGGCATAATATAGTTTTCTTTTTTACCGTATTTTTCAGTTTTATGGAAGCCTAATTTACAAACCCAGCAGCCATTTTAAGTGCACAGTGCAGTTTTGACATCTGTAACTATGACTACAATCAAGATAGAGTTCCGATCATTCTTCTCAGTCTACACTGCTCACCCAGACCCTGGCAGCCCATGTGATGCTTTGTATACTTCAGAGTGAAATTTCACAGAAATAGAATCATACAGTATGTCCACTTCTGTGTCCGGTTTCTTTCCCTCAGCATAATGTTTTTGATGTTCACCTGTGCTATTGATCGTATCAATAATATATTCCCTTTTATTGCCTAGTAGCTTTCCATTGAGCTTCCCTTGTGACTCAGTTAGTAAAAAATCCACCAGCAATGTGGGAGACCTGGGTTTGATCTCTGGGTTGGGATGATCTGCTAGAAGAGGGCATGGCAACCCACTCCAGTATTCTTGCCTGGAGAATCCCCATGGAGAGGAGCCTGACGGGCTGCAGTCCATGGGGTCACAAAGAGTCAGACACGACTGAGAGACTCAGCAGCAGCACTAGTTTTTCATTACATGGATACACCACAATTTGTGTTGATAGAATTGATTCCAGTTTTTCACTAATAAAGATAAAGCTGCTAGGAACATTCTGTACAAAGCTTTTGGGAGGACCTATGTTGTTTTTTATTAATTTAAAGCTGAAACTCCAGTACTTTGGCCACCTCATGCGAAGAGTTGACTCATTGGAAAAGACTCTGATGCTGGGAAGGATTGGGGGCAGGAGGAGAAGGGGACAACAGAGGATGAGATGGCTGGATGGCATCACTGACTCGATGGACGTGAGTCTCAGTGAACTCTGGGAGTTGGTGATGGACAGGGAGGCCTGGCGTGCTGCGATTCACGGGGTTGCAAAGAGTCGGATACAACTGAGCGACTGAACTGAACTGAACTGAACTGATGTTGTTTTTTATTAATTTTTTTATATTTATTTATTTGGCCACATAGTGTCTTAGTTGCGGCATGTGGGATCTTATTCCCCAACCAGAGATGGAGCCCCAACTGCCTCCTTTCTTTGGGAGCTCAGAGTCTTAGCTACTGGATCACCAGGAAAGTCCAGGGCATATGTTCTTATTTCTCTTGGATTAATACTAAGAAGTGGAACTGTTGGATCATATGGTAAGTCTATGTTTTAATTTTACAAGAAGCTGCCAAACTGTTTTCCCACAATGATTGTACCATTTAACATTCCCCCCAGCAGCACATGAGAGTTCCAGTTGTTCTACATATGCACAACTTGATATAATTATGCTTTGAATAAACAAACGAAAGAATAGCGCACTCCTATCTCCTGGGAACAACTCACTTTCTTCCCCTGCATGCGTGACCCAGAAGTTCCTCTGAATTCAGAGTTTAAAGTGGGAGGCATCATCCAGGGTACCAAGGAATAAAATAGAAATAATGACAAGCTCCAAGTGTCTTATTTTTACTGGCCTGTATCCAGCAGCAGAAGTTTTTAAAAGTTTATCCAACTTTTTATTGCTAACCAAAAGAGGCAGGTAGCGTGGGGTGATTTATAGCAACAGCAGAAAGGGTTTAGGTGAGACTTGTTTACTAGGAGACAATCCGTAAAAGACGATTATGTTCCCCTTCAGTTCAGTTCAATCGCTCAGTCACGTCTGACTCTTTGCGACCCCATGGACTGCAGCCCCGCCAGGCTTCCCTGTCCATCACGAAGTCCCGTGAGCCTTGTTTACTAGGAGCCAATCTGTAAAAGAGGATTAGATCAGTTCCCCTTAGGCAGTATTTCTCCAACTACAGTTGAAGAAACTTCCTCCCACCTCCCACCCACTTGTGCCAGGATCATTTGGGGGCTTGTTGAAGAATTGCAATATTTGATGCCAGACTACCCCTCATCTCTCATACCTGCAAACGCCACCCGGCTTTATAGATGCTGAATTTTGGGGAACAGGACCTGAACTTTTCCCTTCTTGGCTCAGGCAGATGCAGCACTGACCGGAGTGGAATTTTGTTAAAGCCCTCGGGATAGGTATTGCCTTGCTGGTCCTGGCTCTGCCAAACTCAAACTGCTGGATCACATGGTAAGTCTATGTTTTAATTTTACAGGAAACTACCAGACTGTTTTCCCAAAATGATTGTACCAGGATGGGGAAGCAGAGGTCCCTCTCTTCTAGCTAAAGCTGTCTGAGAAGCCAGAATGGACTTCCCCCACCCAAGCACTTGCCTGACTTTCCCAGTTCACAAACACTGTCCTCCTCCCCCATCCTCTACCCCCCTCAGCCTCAGCCCCAGCTCAGGGTTATGGCTTTTCCTAACAGAATGCAGCTTTTCCTTGTGTCTTCAGCAGGCACCCTCGCTCTCCCCTTCCTCCCACACGCACTTGGCAGTAGCTGTCTGGAGTCACATATTCCTGGCCTGGTGCCTCACGCAGACTCCAACACACAGAAGGCACTCAATTCATACTTGCAGGATTATAGCAAGGTGTTCCCGATGGTCATCTCTGATCTGTAGAAGTTGCTGATTTTCTTTATGAGCTGCTTCATATGAAATATTATCATGTAGTTTTGTTTTTGTTTGGCCAAAATCAAATTCGTTTTCACGGAGTTGAATTCCGTTTTACTCTCAGGCATTCCATTTTCCCTTCCTTCAGGTCTTCCCCAGCTTCATCCATTTTCAGGTCCCTGGTCCCATCCTATCTGATGCTTTTTCAGATACACTGAGGGGCAACTCTACCACTGAGCAAGTCCCCAGACACTGTCTCCCTTTCCACCCACCTTCTTCAATACCTCTGGAGCTAAGATAGTTTTGCTTTTTTTTTTCACCACACAGTACAGCATGTGGGATCTTAGTTCCCTAGGGATCAAACCTGTGCCCACTGCAGTAGAAAAATAGAGTGTTAACCTCTGGACTGCCAAGGAGTCCCTCTGTTTGTTTGATTTTCTTGAAGCATAACTGATTTACAATGTTGTGCCAATCTCTGCTGTATAGCAGAGTGACTCAGTTATACATATGTATACATTCTTTGCATTATGGTTTATCCCAGGAGATTGGATATAGTTCTCTGTGCTATGCAATAGAAACTTGTTGTAAATGGGACAATATAGTTTTGATTTGCTTTAATTTGTATTGGGACAAATGCCACAACAAAGTGCAGAAATCTTAAGGGAATAGTGCAGTGAATTTTTCATAACAGCTCTCCTGAGATATAATTCATATATTAATACGATTCACTCAATTAATCTTTTAGTGATATTTAGTATATTCACAGAGTTGTGCAACCGTCACCACAATTAATTTTAGAATATTTTTGCCACCTCAAAAGGAACTTTTGAGGTCATGAGTTGTCACTCTCTGTTTCTCCCTTTTCTCCACTCTGGGCCTGGCAACCACTATTCTATGCTGGACATTCATAGGAATGGAATCAGACAACATGTACGTTGTTGTGGCTGGCTTCTTTCACTTAGCATGATGTTTTAAAGATTTATTTATGTTGTAGCATGGGTCAATACTTCATTTTTTTTCCCTGCTGAATGATATTCTTTTATAATGGATATACCAATTCTGTTTTCCAATCATCAGTCGATGGACATGTGGGTTTGTTATGAGCTGAATTATGTCCTCCAAAAATTAGGGAACTATACTCAAGAACCTATTAACAATGTAAAATGTAATAACATATAAAGAATTTTAGAAAGAACACATTCACTAGTGACTCAGTGATAAAGAATCCACTTGCCAATACAGGAGATGCAGATTTGATCCCTGGGACAGAAGATCCCCTGGAGAAGGAAATGGCAACCCACTCCAGTATTCTTGCCTGGAGAATCCCATGGCCAGAGGAGCCTGGGGGGCTACAGTCCATGGGGTCTCTAAAGAGTCAGCCATGAATGAGCGACCAAACAACAATAAATATATATGTGTATATATATCTATATCTATAACTGAATCACTTTGCTGTACACCTGAAACGAACACAACATTGTTTTTATTTTATTGTTTTATTTCAATAAAATAAAAAATTAACATGTTGAAGTCCTAATTCCAAGCACTTAAAAATGTGACTGTATTTGAAGACAGGGTCTTTAAAGAGGTAATTAAGTAAAATGAGGATGGGCCCTCGTCGTTAGGACGGGCCCTAATCCAACTGACTGGTTTCCTTCGAATAGGAGGAAATAGGGACACAGACACCCAGAGAAAACTATGTTAGATACAGGGAGAAGTCAAGTACAAGCCAGTGAGAGAGGCCTCAGAAGAAACCAACTCTGTTGATACTTTGATCTCTGTCTTCTAGTCTTCAGAATGGTGAGAAAATAAATGTCTATTTAAGGCACATAGTCTATGGTACTTTGCTACCACAGCCCTGAAAGTGAAAGTGTTAGTCACTCAGTCGTGTCCAACTCTTTGCCACTCTATAGACTATAACCCGCCAGTCTCCTCTGTCCATGGGATTCTCCAGGCAAGAATACTGGAGTGGGTAGCCATGCCCTCCTCCAGGGGATCTTTCCCACGCAGGGATCGAACCCAGGTCTCCTGCATTGCAGGCAGATTCTTTACTGTCTGCTGCTGCTGCTGCTGCTGAGTCGCCTCAGTCGTGTCCAGCTCTGTGCAACCCCATAGACAGTAGCCCACCAGGCTTCCCCGTCTCTGGGATTCTCCAGGCAAGAACACTGGAGTGGGTTGCCATTTCCTTCTCTAATGCATGAAAGTGAGAAGTGAAAGTGAAGTCGCTCAGTCGTGTCCAGACTCTTAGCAACCCCGTGGACTGCAGCCTACCAGGCTCCTCCGTCCATGGGATTTTCCAGGCAAGAGTGCTGGAGTGGGGTGCCACTGAGGAAACACCTAGCAAACTAATAAAGGGTTGTCTCTGCCTGTTGGCTACAATGAATAATGCTGCTATGAACAACATTTGGGATTTTGTTTGGTTTTGTTTTTTGTTCTTGGCCCTGCCACATGGCATGTGGGATCTTAGTTCCCCAACCAAGGATGAAACCTGCACCCTCTGCAGTGGACGCGCAGAGTCTTAACCACTGGAACCGCCAGGGAAGTCCCTGAATATTTGTATACAGTTTTTTTGTGTAGACATATGTTCTCATTTTGCTAGGAGAAATTCTACCTAGAAGGGGAATTTACACAATGACTTTTTACATATGTCTACATGCCTGTTACCACCACCCAGATCAAGAAATAGAATATTTCCAGCACCAGTGGGTTCTTTTAGGCTCTTTCCCTATTTAACCCTATTCCCTATTCCTACAGGACAACCAGTTTTCTGACTTCTATCATTGTTTTGTGTTCTCATCACAAAAAAGAAATAATAATTGTGTGAAATGATAGAGGTATTAGCAATTGCTAAGGTGGTAATCATATTGCAATATATGAATGCATCAAATTAACATGTTTTATACCTTAAATTTATACAATATTTTATGTCAATTATAGCTCAGACAAATAAATAAATAAGTTTTACCTATTCCTGTACATCATGTAAATAACTCATTATATACTCTTCAGTGTCTGATTTATTCATGCAATATTTGATTTTATATTTCATATTTCATGCAATATATTCACTCATGTTCTCACATATAGCCTTAGTTTGTTCATTATCATTTCTGCATAGCATCCCAAATAAATTTTGAGCATATCACAATTTATTAACCCATTCTACAGTTGATGAACATTTGGTTTGCTTCTATTTTGGGGAAGAATGAATTTCTAGTTCTTTGATTAGATATGACATTCATTTCAGTTAGATGTACACCCAAGCATGGAATTCCTGGGCAAGGCTATAGGGTATGCATATATTGGTTATTAAAAGTTCCAGCCATCCATGTATTCATAAATATCTCCACTTCTCATGAGTTGGTGATTCTCAAGTATTTATGGTTAGCCTTTGCTTCCCCACCCCCCCCCCCCCTCCCCCACCCCCCCCCTCCCCCACCCCCCCTCCCCCCCCCCCCCCCCACTAACCTCTTAATTTCCACCGATGAGTTTTGGGTTCTGTCTTCTTCTATCTCTCAATGACCCCAGGAGCTGGCCCATTAGTTGGTCACCAGGTACTTAGACAATTGACAAGCTGGGAAGGGGAAATAAGGCCTTTGGCAGGGAGTAAAGGGGGAGGTTGGCATTTGGAATGACTTTTTTCCCCTTTGGCCATGCCACGGGGCTTGTGGGATCTTAGTTCCCTAACCAGGGATTGAACCTGGGCCCTTGGCAGTGAAAGCCCAGGGTCTTAACCACTGGACTACCCGGGAATTCCCAGGAGGTTGGTATTAGGGAGTCTTCCTAGTGTCTGCTATAGGAAGGGCACTCATACACACCAACCCCGTCAGCGAAGGTAGAACTTTCAGGGCAGCCTTTAAAAAATCCTTTTTGTTTGATACTTTCCACATATTCACAGGTATATTCATCTGTTACGGAAGAAACACTTGTGAAAGCACTGCTAGAAAACAGTTTCCTAGTCAAGGTGCCAGGCCCTGAAACTTGCTATTGGTATGCCCTTCAGGCTCTGAAATGTTTACATTATTCTGTCAATTCTGAAGCAGGTGGCTAGGAAACTCAGCTGACTTCTGGGGGCTCATACATATTCATAAGGAGAATGGAGATTGGACCTGAGTCCCCAGGGCATGCTGGAAAATTGTCCAGAGCTCCCCGTTACTAGGCAGAGTTCCCCGTTACTAGGCAGAGTTCCCAGAGGCTGCTGCTCTCTGCCCTCTGGCTTCCTCATCCCTTAGATGCTTGCACAGAGCCCTTCTAGATCCAGAGAAGGAGACACCAGGCTCACTTGCGTCATAACCTGATTTTCCAGAAAAACTCTCAGCTGTCTTGGCACCACGCTGCCGAAGAAAGTACTTCCTGTTTCCCAGGGGGAAGAACCTTAGTGCATAATCATTGTTTTTCAAAGGGTGGTTTGCTGGCTGGCAGAATTAGTGTGGGGTGGGGGGGAGGATTGCTCATTAAGATGCATTTTCAGGCCCACTTCACACCTACTAGATAAATGGGTAAATATATATATTTTTTGACTGCGCTGGGTCTTAGTTGCAGAATGTGGGATCTAGTTCCCTGGCCAGGGATCGAACCTGGGCTCCCTGCATTGGGAGCACAGAGACTTAGCCACCGGACTACCAGAGAAGTCCCAATGGGTAAATATTTCTGCGGCAGTCCCAGAATGTTCATTTTAGAAGTTGGTGGGTGATTCTTGTGTACAATAAACTTAGAGAACCAAGTTCAATTACAGGAAAATTAAAAACATAGATACATTCTTGAAACTATATGCAGTCCCAAGCACCTGCTCCCACCAGCTTGAAGATCTTGCAGTTCTACCCACCTTCTCTTGTCCCTGCTAGGACTTTGAAAGCACTGTTTCTGTCTGCTATGACTTGTCAGGCTTTCCTTATCCTTCAAGACTTGGCTTTGACCTCACGTATTGCAACAAGCCTTTCAAGAACTCTGGGTAAGGTACCCCTCCTCTGGCCCCCACTGCCTCCTGTGGTCACCAATCAGGGCCCCTAGAGAGCTACAGTATTGTTGCCTGAGGAGGTGCCTGTCTATCCTCTTAAACTGAACCAGCTGCTCCAAGGCTGGGCTGACATTTTTTCATGGGCATGTCTGGCACCTAGCATATATACTGCCCAGTAGGCACTATATAAATATTGATTAAAGGGAAGAATTATCTATTATAATTTGTGCTTTTTTGTGCTTATTAAAAAAAAAACCTTGCTTACCCCATGGTAACAAAGATATTCTATGTTTTCTTCTAGAAGTCTTATTGGTTTACTTTTTACATTTCAGTCTGTGACCCATCTTGAATTAGTATTTCTGTATGGTCTGAGGTTGGGGTAAAGGGCTTTTTGTTTCTTTGCCACACTTTGGCATGAAGTATCTTAGTTCCCCAACCAGGGATTGAACCCTAGCACCCTGCAGTGGAAACGCAGAGTCCCAACACTGGACTGCCAGGAAAGTCCCATAGGTTTTTTATTTGTTTGTTTTTAAGGTATATCCTTTTGCTTCATTTACTGTGGAGCGGGGACTTCATTCTTCCATTGAACTGGACTTGGGCCTTTGTCATAAATCCAAGGACATACAGGCAGCTGTATCTGGACTCTCTGTCCTACTTATCTATTTGTCTGTCTTAGGCCAATAGCACACTGTCTTAAGACTGTGGCTTTATGGTATGTCTTGAAATCTCATCATGTAAGTCCTGCTACTCTGTTTCTCTTTTTTGAGATTTATTTGGCCACTATAGGTTATTTGCATATAGATTTTAGAATCAGTTTGTGCATTTCTCAGTTTGTGAGCTTTAATCTCTTTTACGCTTTATCTTCATCAGAGACCTGACCACACAGCAGCACTACTTCCCAGAAGCTCCTTTTTTCTAAACCAGAGACTGCCTTCTTGGCACCTAGCAGCCATTTGCAGCTGACAAAAGCTCTTCCCAGAGTTCAGCAACCCAGAGGCTGTATAGATAAAGTTCAGACTCAGAACACAGATTCCAGTCAGCTCCGCAGAGTCCTTATTTGTGGCCCCAGCATTGACCTGCCCTTGAAAGGATCCTGCAGACTGTCCCATGACTAGACAGAAATGCATGTGGAAATGTAATATATGATAAAGATGGCATTGTGTGCTTTGTGAAAAAGATGGATTATTCAATAAATAGGGTTTGGAGCAATAGGAAAAGATAAAATTGGAACCCTACCTCATTATTCATGCTGAGTAAAATTCCAAACAAGTCAAAGATTCAAATGTTAAAAACAAAACCATCAGATTACTAGAATTCCTAAAGCAATTGAAAAATAATACAGCAGTGGGGAAAAGACTGCAAAAACCAAAACACTTCTTCACAGCAAACCACCCCCTTCCCATATCCCAGAAGTTAAAAGGAGAACAAAGGCTTTCCCTGGTGGCTCAGTGGTAAAGAATCCTCCTGCTAATGTAGGAAGCATAGGTTCTATCCCTGGTGTGGGAAAATCCCACATGTTGTCGGGCAACTAAATCCCCTAGGCCACAACTATTGAGCCCATGCTCTAGAGCCCTGGAGCGGCAACTACTGAACCGACGTGCTGAAGCCCACACACCCTGGAGTCCATGCTCCATGGGAGAAACCACAGCAATGAGGAGCCCATGCACAGCAACTAGAAAGTCACCCCTCGCTCACCACAACTAGACGAAATCTCACAAGCAACAGAGACCCAGCACAGCCAAAAGTAAATACATTTTAAAAGAAATAAAATTATTTTTAAAAATATGAAAACGTAGAAGGAAGGATACTGGCCAATAGCAGAATGCTGCTTATCTCTGAGGAGCCAGGGAGATGGGGAGATGAAGAAATGTACCTACAATATCAAGTCTGTGCTTGTTAAACGTAACATTTGTCAGACCTGTGTGATATGTATACATGATTATTATTCTATCTTTAGATTTTGAAACATTTCATTATTTTTAAAGTTAGGAAACATAGTTTATAGAGGAATATTATTAAGAGGATGTAAGCGTTCTCAACTTAAACTATATTAATGGCTGCACAACTTGGTAAAATGTAGTAAAACAGCATTGAATTGTGTCTTCAAAATGAGGGAATTTTATGGTGTATAACACCTTAATAAAAAGTTGAGCATAAATATTGCAAAGATATAAGGAATTCTTGGCGATTCAGTGGCTAGGACTCAGTGCCTTCACTGCTGGGGCCCGGGCTCAGTCCCTGGTCCAGGAACTAAGACCTTGCTGTAGCCACGCATTCCGGGAAACAAACTCACTCAGAAGGACAATGCAGATAGTGGAGTGCAGTTTATTACACAGGTGGGCCCAGGACAGAGGATCCCCGACCAGCATTTGTGAAAATCTTTTATATCCCATGTGTACGTGTCTGAACTCACCACCCCAAATTCCTTGAGACTTACATAAACCAAGGAAAATAAATCCCAATAACCCCATCATTCATGTGCTATGTGCTCATGTGGTCAAACAGTCAAATAATTAGCCAATAATCAATAAACCCAAGGTTACACTCCGATAGATAGAGAAAAATTTACGGCCTGTCTGGAGGAAGGGGTGATTAGTGTATGTTTTCTCTTAGGCAATGAATAACCTAGATACGATCTTCAAGGTTCCCCTGTCTGGAGGGGCTCTTATCCTTCTGTTGTTGTTTTCATAGGCACTAAACACAGAGTTCAGAGTCCATTGGAAAGGTGGCCGAGCATGATCAGCATGAACAGGCCTAAGGTGGAGTCCAGGCCCTGTGAATTCCTTCTTCTATCCCACAAGCCCTGTGGGCAAAAAAGAAAAAAAAAAGTTTACAAAGATAACTGGGCTGCACGCGGCCTCTTACTTACACTACTAGGGATTGAACTCACATCTCCTGGAAATTGGGAATGCAGAATCTTAACCACTGGACCACCAGGGAATGTCCTCTGTTTTATTTTTAATTTTTTACAATTAAAATGAGATCTATCCCTTCTAATTTGAAAGCTGCTGTTGCTAAGTCGCTTCAGTCGTGTCCGACTCTGTGCAACCCCATAGATGGCAGCCCACCAGGCTCCCCCGTCCCTGGGATTCTCCAGGCAAGAACACTGTAGTGGGTTGCCATTTCCTTCTCCAATGCATGAAAGTGAAAAGTGAAAGTGAAGTCACTCAGTCGTGTCCGATTCCTAGCGACCCCATGGATTGCAGCCCACCAGGCCCCTCCGTCCATGGGATTTTCCAGGCAAGAGTACTGGAGTGGGTTGCCATTGCCTTCTCCTCTAATTTGAAAGAGGCCTGGGCAATTTAGCATTCATATGCCACCTGGTGGACAGAATTGGAAGTGCTAGAGTGAACAAAGAGGGCACCGCTGGGACTGAAAGCTGAAAGGGGCTCTCAGACCCATTCTCTCTTTTCCTGTTGGGAAAAATGAGGCCCAGGAGTGTATCTTAAATTATTGGCCAAAACAAGACCATAACCCCCAACTCTTAACTCTTGGTTCTGTGTTTTTCTGCCTTGATCTCTGTCTACCTTTAATTCTGTGCCTATTTGGTATTTTTGTCCTTCTTTATACTAAGTATTGCAGGAAATTCCAAGATATTCCTCGTGTGCCACGACTACTGAGCCAGTGAGCCACAGTTACTTAAGCCCACGCACCTAGAGCTTGTGCTCCACCAGAGAAGCCACTGCAATGAGAAGCCCTGGCATTGCAGCTTGAGAGTAGCTCCCACTTTCCACAATCAGAGGAAGACCTAGTGCAGCAACGAAGACCCAGTGCAGCCAAAAATAAAAATAAATACATTTTCAAAAGGTCGAGAAATCCATGAAAAATATGAACTTTGTCACTGTTCTGTTTATTCTGTGGAGGATTAGGATTAGGCATTGGATCAAGGTGGAAAAGAAAAGCAAAGGAAAATTAGAAAAGTTATCCAGTGGAGATGCCCACAACCACTACATCCAAGTAATGCAGAGCCCTGCCCTAAGTCCCCAGCTACCAGCACGACACACTGGTGTGCCTCACGGCTCCTGAGCAAGAGGGTTTCCTACCAGATCAAATCTGCCACCAAATAGGACAGGAATGAAGGGCTTAGCCCCCTGTTCTAAGTCAATATAATGGACACCACCATTGAATGAACATCTGTTGTATACCAAGTATTTTCCCATAACGTCAGCTCTAAGGTACAGAGAGAAGGATAGGCTCTTGGCTCCCTTGGGGGGCAACTCGTTTGTTACCTGAAATGATTCAGGCCAAAGGGTGTGAACGTTGCCGCTCAGGGAGCAGGTAAGGACAGGCCTAGAGATGGGTGACTGCTTCAGTCTTAGGCTTTTGAGGACAGGGAGTGAGAAAAAGAAAAGAAAAAGGCTAATTCATCCTGCTTGTATGCCAAACAGGCTTTCAGGGTGGAGGGAAACATGTTCTACGCAGCATGGTGACTCAAGGACCTGAAGGCCTCTCTTAGGTGGGTCCATAAGACTCCAGCCCTGCCAAGTTCAGGTAGCAGGGTGCCAAGCATCAGCATTCCTCTTGGGCCAGCCCAACAAAGGTAATCTAAGAACATAGCTGAGTAACCACAGTCCTGGTCAGGAGCCTCCTGTGTGCCCCTTTTAAGGTGCTGCGCTTTTCCATTCTGGGAAATTCTTGAAACTCAGGTAACTCAACAGCTCTCTCATTTGTGTCATAGATGAACCCCAGGTCTCCTCCCTTCTCTCCCCTGGGCAAGCCCAAGTCCAGCCCAGTCCTACCTGGCCACAGCACCTAAGAGCAAGCCTGGGATTAGCTTACTGGAGGCTCCTGACCTTCATTCTTGCTGGTTAACACGATTTTGGAAGCATGGAGTTCTCCCTGGGATAGGGTTTAGCAAATAAATGTGTAGAACACCTGTGCACCTGAAACTAATATAATCTTGTAAATCAAGTATGTCTCAATCAAAAAATCTAGGTCACCTGGTTAAATGTGAATTTCAATAAACAGTGAATGTCATTTTAGTGTAAGTATGCCCCAAATATTGTACCATATTTGACTTGACAACTCTACCCTGGAGGTATCTGTTTATTCATTTATCCTGAGCATATTCTAGAATAGCAATTGGCAAATGTTTTCTGTAAAGGGTCAGAGAGTAAATATTTTAACCTTCTGGGCCACAAGGTCTCTGTTGCAACTACTCAATTCTGCTGTCGTAGCACAAAAGCAACCACAGACAATGCATAAATGAATAGTTGGGTTCAATAAAATTTTACTTATAGACACTGACCTTTGAACTTTATACAACTTTCATGTTGTGAAATATTATTCTTCTTTTGATTATTTTTCCCCATTTAAAAATGTAACAATCATTCTTGGCTCACAAACTGTACAAAAACAGTAGTAAGGTAGATTTGGCCTATAGGTCATAATTTGCCTGCTTCTGATCTAAAACAGGATAAAACTTTTGTCTGAATCCAAATCACAAGAGGATTTGTAAAGATACAAATTGCCGACCCTGCTCCCAGAGCATTTGATCCAGTATGTCTGGAGCAGTGCCTAATAATGTTTCTAAGTTCCCAGGTGATGCTCAAACCCGTGTCCTCTGGAGTGGAATGGCCAGGGAGGTCCCCATCTAGCATATTTTAAACTCTCCTCAGCTTTAGGAACTATTTTCTATGAGGATCACAGATCATATCTTCATTTGAGGGACTCCCTCTCCCCAGCCATCCCCATTCTCCATAAGAATTTTTCTGTGTAATTGCTTCTGGAATTTTCTCTTTCAGCTAGAACTCAGGACAGAATTGGGATGAGAGTTTCTAGTGCATTTGATTTTTAAAAAGTAGTCACTCCCCACTTCCCAACCCCCGCCCCCCACAAGTGCATTTAGGGACCTTCGTGGTGGTCCAGAGGGTAAGACTGTGCTTTTACTGCAGGGGGTTTTATCTCTGGTTGGGAAAATAAGATCCCAAGTCCTGCAGGGTGTGGCAGAAAATTTTAAAAAACAAACAATAAAAGCATTCTAAAATCTTTGATTTTGGAATAATTTTAGACTCACAAAGGGGGTGAAAAGAGGATTAAGTTTTCATATACCCCTCAACCACTTAACATCTTGCATTACCATGGTACATTTATCAAAATGAGATACCAACATTAGCACAATACTATTAACTGAACTCTAGACTTTATTTGAATTTCAATTCTTTTTCCACTGATGCCCTTTGTTCTGTTCCAGGATCCCAAGGAAGATATCACATTATGTTTGGTTGTCGTGTCTCCTTAAGCATTGCTGGTCTGTAACGGCTTCTCAGTTTCCTTATTTTTCATGACCTTGACAGTCCTGAAGCCTACCGGTCAGGCATTTTGTAGAATGTCACTCAGTATGATTTGTTTGATGTTTTCTTTGTAACTAGTCTGAGTTTATGGGTCTTCCAGAAAAAAATACTACAGAAGGGAAGTTTCTTTCTCATCACCTTAAACTGTTAATGTTAACTTTGATCCCTAGGATGCTTCTTAGTAGGCTGAGCACCGAGGAAGGGGTGAAGGGACCCCGAACTTTTCTGGCACGTTTCTACTTGTCGCTCAGCACCCCTTTTCCCCTACTGTCCCCGGGGTCACCCTCCCACAAGAGTTTCCGGTTCCTCGACAGTGAATCAAAGACAAGTCTAACTGGTCCTTCAGCACAGAGGAGAAACAAGATGAGCAGGAGCAGCCGAGCCCTGTCTTTAACCAAGTTTCCCCCCCACCCCTCCCCTCACTTTTCACCAGCAAAAGGGAGGAAAAGGAGCCACTGAAGTGACACACCTGCGGGGCGGGGGGTCGGGGATGCGGTTTGGGTGTCTGTGTTTTCCGCGCCGGCGCGTTCTGTCACAACCCCGCGACCATCGCGATAGAAGAGCGAGATCGGCGCTGGCCCTTTAACAGCCCCTTCCCGGGGGCCTGCCCCGCGCGTGCGCACTGCGGTCCTGCGCTTGTCATCATGGCGACGCGGGGCCATGTGCAGGACCCTAACGACAGGCGCCTCCGACCCATTTACGGTGAGTGCCTGGGGCCAGTCTGGTCGCCAGCCGAATGCGCCGAGGGCTTCCGAAGCCGGGGCGAAGGTCCGGGAGGGGCACTGAGGGGCCAGGAGCCGAGCCGGCGGGCACAGGGGGCGGGCCGCGCGGGCCTCTAGGCCGCAGCCACGGGCCTCGCGTAAGCGCCGGCCTGGCTTTCCCGAGCCCTGAGTTGGTAGCGGCGCGGCCAGGGCGGCCGCAGGTCTGCAGAGCCGGCCTGACAGGCAGGCCCTGTGAGACACTACTCTCGCCGGGACCTGCGCTACCCGCAGGCTGCGTTGTCTATCCGCAGGTGGAAGCTGGCTCCGGCATGAGGGTGGGACACCCTTGCGTGAGGGAAAATTTCCTACTAAAGACTTTTTACTTGTGGGAGCGGGGCCTAAAGTGTTGTCTGACTAACTGTGCTTGGCGCACAGGGAGAAACAGAGGGCCAGGGAGGGGAAGGGGCTGACGCAAGGTCAACCCATGTCGAGTCAGGAGCAGGCCCGGATTTGAGGCTCCCAATACAGAGCCCTTTGGTGGAGGAACAGCTGCTCTGGGCACACGTGGGAAGCGGGGGCGGCGGGGCGGGGGGGTCTTGGGTCCAAAATAGCGGTGAAGCGACTGCAATAGCTGGTGTCGAGGGGCATGCAGGGAGGGCTCTTCCTTCTTCTAGCTTCTCTGGTTTTTCCTTTGCAGCCTGCCCTCCGCGTGCTAAGTGGATCCCCTTTCATAACGCTTACCTCAACCCTCAGGCTTTAAGATCTTGGTGGCATTCTGCTCTTCCAGTTGGGAAAAATCACGTATTTGAGTAAGGGAGAAAAACCTCTTCAGTAATCGAGACGTTCTGTAATTGGACGGTGGTCCCGTTTGTATTTCCTTTCCCCTTAGATGCTTGTGTGGTCTTGGTCTAGTTCATAGTTCTAGTTCATAGTGAGGAAGGCTTCAAGGTCAGTGGTTTTTGCAAAAGGAGGCCTCGTGTTTATGGGGTAGATGTTAGTTAAATGGAGGCTTCTCCGCAAAGCTGAGATGATTTAACTTTTTTGGATGGGGGTAACTTTATGTTTCTGGTACAACTGGTAGTGCTTTTTGTAATTTGTATGATGTTTTGCTCTCGAGTCTTATTTGATTCTAGCAACAGCTTTGTTGATAATAATAATAATTATTATTTAACAGCAATAATAATGTGGATAGTCTGCTAATTATGTCAGTCACTTTCCTTGCCCTTTTATATTTATTATTGTTTGATCTTCACATTTTCTTCTGGGGTGGGTGGTTTTTCCCAGTCCCCTTCTCCCTTCTTCTCCCTCTCTTCTTTCCACAGATGAGGAAACTGGGGGCTTTATTGATGTGTGATTTGTCTAAGGTCACTCAGCTAACATGAAACTGGTATCTTGTTTACCCTGTGGACTGTCCTAGACTTATTCTTTTAACCACTGTGTTAGAAATCACCTTAGCTTGCGCTGAAGGCACTGATTTGCCAAAGGTCTCAAAGGTGGAGAGTGGTAGATTTCCATTTTCCCAGGGCTGTAAAGTCTTGTGTCCTCCAGTAGACATTTTAAAGGGCAGAGATGAAGTAGACAAGCGTGACTTGAGGGTAAGTACTGAATCCAGAGTTCACAATTGGTAGCTCATTACTGCTTTATAGCAGCTGCTTGCAGACTTTTTTTTTTTAAGATTGAATATTTTTAAGAATCATTGGATTTCTAAAAATTGTTCTTGAGGACCAAAGATTATGTCTTTGGTGCCCCATAAATTGCTTAGAATTAATAATGTTTTGAACTATCCAATAGGAAAGCTAGTCCCTTTAACATTATTAAACATCAGGCTATGTTAACCAGATACGTAGGTCATATTAAAACTGAAGCCAGAATTATGTAGCTTTTCTTATAGTTACATGGGAAGAAGATTAGAAGATACTTTTTTTAGGAGTTCCAAGGCAATTAATATACACTGGCAGAATTAGGGAAAGAACTGCACTTCTGACTTCTGGACCTTGGGACAGCTTCTGCTTTTGTGTTTAAATACCTTAGTGCCCCTAAACCACTATTGTCCCTTGAATTTATCTCATTAGCTGACACATGAACGAGCTAATGCTTGGTGGTACTGACCCGCCAGCCCAAAGTTCAACAACACTCAGCATTGACTGAGTGCTTGTTGGTGTGCTCACTGTCCTGTTCGGGAGGTAAGATTGTTGTGAGCATAGTAGTAAACTGAAGGCCAGGGATGAACTTGCTCAGGGTTGCGGCTAGTGAATTGTGGAGCTGGAATTTGAACGTGGCCATTCTCACTGTAGAGCTCAGCCCTTACTGAGTTTGGATTCTGCAGCCCCACTGCCTTTTGTGCAACATTATTTATATACCCAAGGTTTAGGATTTTACAGCTGTGAGAAACTTTGCCTATGACCTCAGCTTTTGCTGATGCTGTTGAGGGTAGAAGCGGACAGGGTGATTAATTGTGAAATTATGGTAGGTTGAAATTCTGTTTTTGATGTCTCTGTATGTAATAGCTAGTTGTTTAGTCGAATGTTTTTAGAGTGCTTCTCTTTACTCATAAATTGGTAAGTTTGGGTATTGCAGTTTTGGTTTTTGAAAACCATCTTGAGTTTCTCAGAATGCCTACTTTATTGTTGTCTCCTTTCACTAAAATTATTTTCTTGTACTTTGTGGTTCTGAACAGATTTTGTATTCCCATGTGACGTGGTGAGCTCCAGTGCTTGCTTCTACCATTATTATTTTAAAATGTTTTTAGTAGTAAGTAGGTGTGTAGAGTTGGAAGTGATGGTCAGATATGGCACTTAATAAATTTTTATAGGATGCAGGAATTGTAAAATAAAATTAGAGAAGTTTCAAAGAAAAAATACCTCTGTAGTCTTTAGAATACACACATACTTTTATGGCATGAGATCCATTCTAATCTTTGTTACTGAGTTACAGTCTTTTTTTTTTTTGGTCTACTTATTTTTAAAATTTTATTGGGGTATAGTTGATTTACAGTGTTGTGTTTGTTTCAGGTGTACAGCAGAGTGACTCAGTGATACATGTCTAAATGCTTTTTTAGACTTTTCTCATATAGGCTGTCACAGAATGTTGAGTGGAGTTCCCCGTGCTATACAGTAGTCCTTGTTGGCTACTGACTTGCAGTCTTGCTCTAGCCTGAATCATGTGTAACCTGTTTCCTAGCTGTGTTTCCTGAATGATAATCACTTCTTTGGTGCTTTAGGACATTTCCCTTCCATGTGTGGCCAGACTCCAGGTAATTATTTTGCTATAGTTCGTTATTAAAACTTCCCAAGTCTTCACATGATTATTCTATATATTCTGAACCTTCTGTTGGGCGGTGTTAGCTCAGTGAGTCTTGTCCTGTTTCGCCCCAAGAGTGATAGGGTGTCTTGGTGAGTGAATATTATCTTTTCTTTCTGTAGAAAAGTCACTTGGCACAACCTGTAGTCTTCTGTTCTGAAATCTTGACCTTTTAAAAAGCTCTTAGACTTTGAGATTCTAAAAGCATTTTAAACTTAGAAAGACATGTTAATGCACAGAAAAGTCTTAGAAGCATGCACAGAGTAGAGGGCAGTGGGTGCGTAGGGCAAGATTACAAGACTAATAATTCTTTTCATGTTATACCTGTATGAATCACTTTTTTTTCCACTATGACTATTATTTTTATTATGTAAAAATTAACTGAAAAAAGTCCAATTTGATCACAGGAAGCCATCACTAATCATTGCTTCCTTGAATATCCTATTGTGGTCACTTTGTATGTATGTATCTCTTTCTCCCGCATTGTAAAAGGATAAGTCTGAATACCGTGTGAGAAGTAGGTTTAAAAGGGCCAGATGCAGGATGGAAGGCCATCAGTTCGAAGGCATTATTTGTTTTTAAGTTCAGCCTCACCACCCCCCATCTTGCACTTTAGGTATTTAACAAAGGCTTGTTGATTAAAAGAATGTTTCACCTACAATTTGTGTTCTTGGTAAAAGCAAGACTTGTGTTCTCAAGCATTTAGGATTTTTAAGCAAAGGACATTGTAATTTGAAAATGGAGCTTGTCTTTTTCTAAATTTGGAGCAATATCTTGAGTAGTCTCTGAAGTCCTTGTAGGAAGTGAAAACAGTTACAGGTTGTCAATTTCAGCTACTCTGGAAGGTTTAAAAGCATTTGCAAGGACACCTAATTTAAAGGCTTTCCTTTTTATTTGTGAGACTGATCCCTTTTCTATTGTCAGTATTCGTAAGTATGATTGGACTTATGATTCTTAAGGATGTTGGTCCCAGGGCCTCTCTACAGGGCCAGTAGACAGTAGGCCTGTATGTGTCGGGGCCTACTGCCGTCTGTCTGCACCTGCAGGGAAGGGGAGCTTCTGTTGGCCGTATTACCCAGGAATGGAGCTAGCTCATTCGTTCAGTAGATTTTGATAGTCTTACCAGTGGTTTAACCCAGTGTTTCCCAGATTTCTATCATTCTTTTATCCAATCTGATGATTTTAGCTATATTATAATATCATCTGTACTATTAATTATTTAATATTTTTCTCTAAGTTGACTGTTAAATTTATTTAAAAATAATTTGTATTATTGGGCTTCCCTGGAGGTTCAGTGGTAAATCATCCACCTGCCAGTTCCGGAGACGCAGGTTTAATCCCTGGGTCAGGAAGATCCACTGGAGGAGGAAATGGCAACCCACTCAAGTATTCTTGCTTGGGAAGTCCCGTGGGCAGAGGAGCCTGACAGACTACAGTCCACAGGGTTACAGAAGAGTTGGACATGACTTAGTGACAGGGCTTCCCTGATAGCTCAGTTGGTAAAGAATGTGCCTGCAATGCAGGAAACCCTGGTTCGATTCCTGGGTTGGGAAGATCCCCTGGAGGAGGGAAAGACTACCCACTCCAGTATTCTGGCCTGAAGAATTCATGGACTGTATAGTCCGTGGTGTTGCAAAGAGTTAGACACGACTGAGTGACTTTCATTTCACTTCACTTAGTGACTGCTGCTGCTTCTGCTAAGTCGCTTCAGTTGTGTCCGACTCTGTGCGACCCCACAGACCGCAGCCCACCAGGCTCCTCCGTCCCTGGGATTCTTCAGGCAAGAACACTGGAGTGGGTTGCCATTTCCTTCTCCAATGCATGAAAGTGAAAAGTGAAAGGGAAGTCGCTCAGTCATGTCTGACTCTTAGCGATCCCGTGGACTGCAGCCTACCAGGCTCCTCTGTCCATGGGATTTTCCAGGTAAGAGTACTGGAGTGGGGTGCCATTGCCTTCTCCGCACTTAGTGACTAAACAACAACAAATCTTTATTGTTACTGTTAGTGGAAAATCTGTCACTTGCCCTGAGAAAGCAAACCATAAGAATTAAATTTTTTTTTGTTGAACCAGTGGCATGTAGGATCTTAGTTCCCTAACCAGGAATTGAACCTGTGCCCCCTGCAGTGCAAGCATAGAGTTGACCACTGGCCCGCCGGGGAAGTCCCTTGACTAGTTTCTGATAGTTGTGAAACTCTCAATCTGAGACCTGTTGCTTCTCTGTTTGAAAAAAATGGGGGGGGGGGGGGACATTAACAAATATTAAAGAAGTGACAGGCAAATGCCAAATTGAGTATCTCCTTAATATAAAGGAAATATTAGAAGTCAGCTTTCTCACTGTGTTATCTAGTACTGCCTACAGAGATCACCTAAAAACAGAGTAGTTGGAGTGATAACTATGCTTTGAAAAACACTGCTTTTAAAAAAAAAAAGAAAGAAAAACACTGCTTTAACCGACACATCATCTTACTTCCTATGCCCGATTTGTGGATGGCTGACTGGCTGACTCTCATTAAGGGAACCATACCAGTCCTCATGGTCAAGCCACAATTACCCTTGAGTAAGCTTTTAAAAAGACTTAAAAAAATAGACTTAGGATATCATTTTTCTTGGCCTTTTTTCACCAAATGCTACATAATTTATATTACAAAGTCAGTGATGTAAAATGGAAATAAACATTTCCCAAAGACTCAGCAACCAATTAATCAGTAGGCTTCCAGGAAGGGGGAGCCTGACAGCAGGCTGAATGTGGTGGGATGTCTTAGTTAAAATTCTTTTGGGTTCAAGGAGCAGAAACCCTTTGACACAAGCTCAAGTAGAAGGAGGTTGTTTATAAACCCTTGTGGGAGCCTAGGGCAGGAATGCAGTGTTCTGGAGCCTGATGGAAACTGGAAGGCTGTCAAGATCTGAAGCTTCTTTCTCAAACACTTGTCTCTGCTGCTCTTATCTGTTTGTGTCTATTCTTTTCTCTGCTAGGTTCTTCAAGCCTTTTTTTTTTTTTTAATGTGCTTACTCATCACTTATGCAGGGCCCTAATGCTGGCTGAAGATAAAGTAGGGAGAGGTTGTTTGCTTAATCAGCACTGCCCCCTATCTCCCCCCCCCCCACCCCTGCATCTATTTTTTGATAAAGATAACTGACATTATTCTTTTATAAATGTTTCATGAATGAAGAGCCAAGAGATTACTCCCTTTTTCACTCCCCATTAACAAATTTGCATCTCCCAAGGCTCCTTCCTGGAGAAGAAATGGCAACCCACTCCAGTGTTCTTGCTTGGAGATTCCCAGGAACGGGGGAGCCTGGTGGGCTACCGTCTATGGGGTCGCACAGAGTCAGACACGACTGAAGTGACTTAGCAGCAAGGCTCCTTCCAGATGGAAATTCTGGACCTGCCCCAGATGATCTCAAACTGGAAATATTTATTGCCTTCCAAATGGAGTTCTACATAGCTTTCTGACTCTAGGTTTCAGCATTGCAGTTATAGATTACCAGGTTTACCCAGCTTGGGTCAGATGTCCACTCCATTGGGCTTCAGTTACGTGATCTAGACATGCTCATCCAATTCTACCCCTTCAGCAGAGTCTGTGGAAACCATTCCCAGGGAAGAGGGCAAGGGTACAGCATATTAATATATCAGAGCCTTGTCAACAACAGAGAGGAAAAGTTAAATATCCTTGTAGTGCTAACCTCTGGTCTGATCCGTTTACGGGGCGATCCTCAGAGCTGGGGTTTCACCAAAGATACCTATTCTTTGAGAAGGCTTCAAGATGTGGTCCATGAACCTGGAGTCTTACAGGATTGAGTCAGACATAACTTAGAACTCACTCTGCATGAGACCAACACCAGGTTATTAGAGAAGATATCATTTATTGAACTGAAACGTCTCTCAGATATTCTGTAAGGACAAATGGTGGCCTGTCGGCTGAACTAAGAATTTAAGAAAACTGGTATTAGGTATTCAGGCCAAGATTTTGTGTGCTTTTAAATTTCTGTGATTTCGCTCTACCTGAGTATTAAATCTTTGGTCTTTTTTAGATTGTGTTTCCTCCAGAGTAAGTCTTCTTAATCACTGTACCTAGCATTATTGGTGCTCATTGGTATTAAGTGCCTTGAAGAAGGACTAGAGATGAAACTCATGTGTTCATGTGGTGGTTTTTTAAAAGTTGTGGCAAAGTATTCATTGGAGAAAACTTGAAGCTGTCAGGTAAAATGATAGTGTTTCTGTTATGTGGCCTTGAGCCACCAGGGCCGAATGATTTTGAGTTGTCTTGGCCTCCTCTCTCCCCGTTGCTAACTTGGGACCTTGAGGAGCAAAGAGGGACCAGTTGTAGTGGATGGTGAACTAGCTTGTGTTCAGCCATGTTTCTGTGTTCTGAATCAGCAGCTACCGCCCTATTTCCCATTTATAACACCTCTTACTTTCAAGTTAATCAGCTTTGTTTTCCTAGAGCGGTTTTTCCTATTCACCCACACACCCCGCTCTTCTCCCGGCAGTTTCCCGTGTTACTAACATTTGCACTGGTGTGCGTTTGCTACAGTTGCTGAGCCAATGTAATGTGTTATTGTTAACTCCCTAGTTTACTAGTTTACATTAGAGTTCATTCTGTATGTTGCACTTTCTGTGGGTTTTGACAAATGAAAAATTGACACATACCGTCATTACAGCATCATATAGCTTCACTGCACTGAAAAATCCCTGCTCTCCGATTATTCATCCTTCCCTCGGCTCCTGGCATCCACCGACTGTTCCACTGTGCCTATAATTTTTGCCTTTCTCAGACTGTTATATGCTTGGAATCATATAGTATGTCGTTTTGTCATATTGCCTTCATTCTCTTGGCAGTGTGCATTTAAGAGTCCTCTGTTTTTTTTCTTTGACTTGCTAGCTTATTTGTTTTTATCACTGAATAATATTTCATTGGATGGATGGATGTACCACAGTTTTTTTATCCATTTGCCTACCAAAGGACACTTTGGTTCCTTCCAGGTTGTGGCAATTACGTACAAAGTTGCTGTAAACATTTATGTGCGGATTTTTGTGTGAAAGTAAGTTTTCATCTCATTTGGGTAGATAACAAGGAGCTGGATCGTATGGTTAGAGTATGTTTAGTTTTTTAAGAAACAGCCTGTCTTCCAAGGTGGCAGTGCCATTTTTGCGTTCCCACCGACAGCCAATAAGAGTTGCTTTTGTTCCCTGTCCTCACCAGCATTTGGTCCATAGATTAACTTGAGTTGTTGGCATTTTGTCTGTTCTCCTGCTGATTTGGGACCTCGATGAGCCAAGAGGGACCTGGTGGTAGTAGTAGGCTGTAGCCTGGTCAGCGTTCAGTCATCTTCCTGTATATAGAATTCACATCTACCACTGTTGCCCATTTAACACACTTCTCATTTTCTTTTAGATCCTCTCATTTGGAAATTAATCTTTGCTTTTATTCTACTTTTGAATAATAATTGATTGCTTTTCTTCCTTAACAAAATTTTATAGCAAGTCTCCATATTCCTCGAGTTTGGGAATGGATGCATAGGTTAGGGAACTTAGAAGGCAATTTTTCTTCAAAGTCAGTGCTAGTTTCTCTTTCAACTAATGTATATGAAAGAACTGTTTTTCCTACCTTGTCTACTCCTAATATTGTTGGATTTAATTTGCCACCCCTGTTACTGTCTCTCTTTTTTTCCCCCAGCAAATTATTCTTAACTCTGTGGCATAATAAGTACACAGTACACATTTTATTGAGGGAATGTGGTCCATTTGGTAGATTTGAAGTTTGAGTATAATAAACTGTTTTTTTAGATATTTTAATTTTTGTGTGACTAAATCCATTTGTTTGGCATAGGTAAAAATATTAGTGTTATCTGTCATCTAAATATATTTGGTCTTGAGTCTTCATTAAGGACTAGTATAACTGGATTATATTGCTTTTGGATGAGAAATGACTATAACAAAATATAAGATTGGGTTCTGGACCATCCTGGCTGTTTAGAGTTCATATCACTCCGTGATATTTTTAAATACCATATTAGGACACTTTTTGAAATATCTGATACTAGCCTATGCATTTTTCATATTTGTTGTTGAAGGAATATAATGACCCTAACTTCTGTTTTCATAGATTATCTTGATAATGGTAATAATAAAATGGCAATTCAGCAAGCAGATAAGTTGTTGAAAAAGCATAAAGATCTTCATTGTGCTAAGGTACGTTCATTTGCCTTCGAGTTACTTATATTTGGTGGGTTATATATTGTAATCTTTAAAGGGAAAGGTGTTTCATTAATCTCTTTAGTGCCTGTGTTTTTCAGAGTATTTCTTAGGCCATATATTTTCCTGATCCCTTAAATGCCATAAATAGTATTTAATTAAAAGCTCACTGCTTTTTTCTTTGGACATGACTCCTCTAATTTAATTATTCTGTTTTCACAGGGTCCCTTTAAGGGATGTTGTACGTTTTTTTTGTTTTGCTTTGTGCATTCTTAATATGACTGAAATAGGAAAGAATCTTTATTTGCTGATATTTTTAGTAAAATAGTTGATTTGCAACATAGGCATATCTTATAATTTACCTTGTGCTTTCAAATTGCCTTTCTTTGGTTCACATTTCCTTTTCTGTCCTTTAAAAGCAGTTTTGTCTTTTCTCTCAGGTGTTAAAGGCAATTGGTTTACAGAGAACTGGAAAGCAAGAGGAAGCTTTCATCTTGGCACAGGAGGTGGCCGCTCTTGAACCCACAGATGACAACTCGCTGCAGGCACTGACTATTCTTTACCGGGAGATGCACCGACGTACGTTTCTTTCTTTCCACTGTTTTTAAAACTGTGCTTCATTTTTTGGCTATTTCTGGTTGACTTCTGTATTTGTCTAATTTACTTACCACTTGTGATTTGATGGATGACAGCAAGTAAACTAATGCATTGATCATGGCCTGCAAAGGCTGTGGACAGAGTGGCTATTTTGCTCATATTAGGATCCTTGAATTGGAATGAGGACTTGAATTTTATTTATGACATTTTTATTTGCTAAATGAAAGAGTTGCTTTTTCCGCACTTTAAAAAACATATATTTCTGGCTGTGCTGAGTCTTCGTTGCTGCTTCGCTGGCCCTTCTCCAGTTGGGGTGGACGGGGACCGCTCTCTGGTGCAGTGCGCAGGCTTCTCACTGTGGTGGCTTCTCTCGTTGCAGAGCACAGGCTTCAGTACTGCAGCTCCCGGGCTCTAGAGCACAGGCTCGAGCATGTGGCACATGGGCTTAGTTGTTTTGAGGCATGTGGGGTCTTCCCGGATCAGGGGTCAAACCTGGGTCTCCTTATTGGCAGCTGGATTCTTCACCACTGAACCACCAGGGAAGCCCCTTTTCCCACTTCTTATTATGGAAAATTTCAAACATAGAAACAGAATAACATAATAAACCCCAGTGTGCCCATTACTCACCTTCAGCAATTATTGACACATGGTCAGTTTTAATCTATACCCCTCTGCCTGCCAGATTATTTCTGATGATATCCTAGGTAGCGTACAGTTTCATCTGTAGATAAAGTTTTTCCTTGTTGATTTCTTAAATGTTTTGTTATGAGATACATATCTTTAATAATACATGTTATAGAAGAGTATGTTTTATGTAACACACTAGAACATTTGATGTGAGGTAAATGAACATTCATAAACCTACCACCCAGCTTAAGAAATCGAGCATTATTAGTATAGGCATACCTTGGATATATCCTGGGTTTGGTTTCACATTAGAGTGAATATTGCAATAAAGTGAGTCACATGAATTTTTTCCCCAGTTCTCTCAACCTTTATGGAATTAAAGAGAGTTAGGGTCTTCTTCTGGGTTAGGCTTTGGCTTAAAGGAATATCATGGCTGGTTTGATTGTCTACCCAGATCACTAAAACCATGTCAGCAATAAGGCTGTTTGACTTTCTTATCATGTATATGTTCACTGGAATAATACTTTTTTTTAGGGGAGGGCTGCACCTCTTGGCTTGTAGGATCTGATTCCCCATCCAGGGAATTCCCTGGAGGAGTACTTTTAATTTCCTTCAAGAACTTTTCTGTGCATTTACAACTTGGCTAACTGGCACAGGAGGCCTACCTTTCAGCCTGTCTTGGCTTTCTACATGCCTTTCTCACTAAGCTTAGTCATTTCTAGCTTTTGATTTAAAGTGCCAGTCATGTGACTCTTCCTTTCACTAGAGGCTGTTGTAGGGTTATTAACTGGCCTCATTTCAATATTGTGTCTAAAAGAATAGGGAGGCCTGAGGAGAGGGAGATAGATAGGAACAGCTAGATAATGGAGCAGTCAGAACACAACAAACATTTGTTGATTAAGTTCAAGGTCTTATATGGGTATGATTTGTGGTGCTCTCAAACAATTCCAGTAGTAACTTCAAAGGCCACTGGTTGAACTTGCCTAGTTGTCCAGTGGTTAAGAATCTGTCTGCCAATGCATGGGTCGCAAGTTTGATCCTTGGTTTGGGAAGATTCCACATGCTGCGGGCAACTAAGCTTGTGTGCCTTAGAGCTGGTGCTTTGCAATTGGAGAAGCCACCACAATGAGGAGCCCATGAACCGCAACTAGAGAGGAGCTCTCACTCCCCACTACTAAAGAAAGCCCATGATCAGCAACAAAGACCCAGCACAGCCAAATAAATGAATAGATTTAAAAAAAATCACTGGTCATAAATCACCATAACTTTATAATAACGAAAAAGTTTGAAATATTGTAAGAATTACCAAAAATGTAACACAGTGACACAAAGGGAGCAAATGCTGTTGGAAAAATGATAGATTTGTTTAGACACAGGGTTGCCGCAAAACCCTCAATGTGTAAAACACACAGTATCTGCAAATCACAGTAAAGGGAAGTGCAATAAAAAAATGAGGCATGCCTGCGATTAGAGGACTTCCTGTCTGTCCTTTGTCAATCTCATTTCCCCTTTAACTTTGTAAGAGGGATTTGCTATCCTGAATATTTTTTTAAATTCTCTTGCTTTTCTTTAAAAATATTTTCACATTTGTTTTTCTAAGCAATACATTATTAGTTTTGCTTATTCTTGGACTTAATGTAAATGGCCTCATACTGTACATCTTCTGTAACTTGCACTTTTCACCTAATATCCAAGTGCTTGTAGTTAATTCACGCTCTCTGCCACAAAATACTTTTTTGGGTGAGTACACTAGAATCTAGGAATGGAGGTGTTAGGCCATAGGGTGTAGGTTCAGCTTAAAGATAAACATGATGTCAGCTTGCTTCTAAATTTACCCTCCCTCTAGCAGTGTATAAGAGTTCTAGTTGCTTCACATCTTTGTCATTGGTGTTCTTAGACTTAAAATTTTTTTGCCATCAAACCATCATGTTGTGCTCCTAAAAATATACAGTTTTTGTCAATTATTTCTCAGTAAAACTGGAAAAAAAACAATTTTTTTGCCAACCTAGCAGGCAGAAAATGTTATTTTATAGTTTAGTTTTGTTTTTCATTCTTATAAAAGATTAAAACTTAAGAATTGAGGTATATCTGATTATTTAGGAATTATGTCAGTTTAGTGCTATGAATTCTCTCCTAGCGTTAAAAAAAAAAATTATCCTACAAGTATTGGTTGAAAGTTTTTCTATGACAAGTAGTGTACTAGAATCATAAAGGAAAGGTATTCTTTCTGCTTTCATGTTACTCATAGTTTATAAGGAAAAATAGATCAATAGATAGTATATTACATTATATATTAATACATTGTATAAGAAAGTTATTTAAAAGATTTAAAAGTGGCAGAAGGAAGCAGTGATCAAACTGAGGTGGAGGAGCAGAGATGGTGTCAGGAAGGGATTACATTTGAACTTGCATAGTTTCTGGCACCGTGCATGGATGTGCGTGTGCTACGTCTTCTCTGACTCTCTATGACCCCATCAACTGTAGCCCCCCAGGCTCCTCTGTCCATGGAATTTTCCAGGCAACAGTACTGGAGCAGGTTGCCATTTGCTTCTCCAGAGGATCTTCCCTACCCAGGGATCAAACACACATCTCCTGCCTTGGCAAGTGGATTCTTTACTGCTGTGCCCCCTGGGAAGCCCTGTTCCTGGCAAGAGGGGATTACATTTGAACTGGGTCTTAGGTGATGTTCTCTCAGTAGAAAAGAGAGGAAAGGGGAATCCAGGCAGGGGAAACAATGTGAATTCATGGAGATACGATACAGCACAGGGAATCTCGTGGAACTACAGATATTTTGATGTAGCTGGAGCATAAAGTGTCAGGCGGAAGGAATTTGGAAGAAGACAGAAAGGCTAGATAGATCCTGAAGAGTCTTATATGTTGTAAATGTCATTGGGGGCTGACCTAGTCCATTCTTTATTGAAAACACCTGAGCAAGGGAAGAGTCATGATCAAGTGAGGCAAAGCAGATAGTTCTTCTTCTTTAATGATAGGAGACATCTGTTTCCTCCAAATAGGAAAAAAACATTACTGCTAAGATTTGTTAGACATCAGTAATTAAAATCCTGTTTCTCTTTGTCTTAGCGGAGTTAGTCACAAAACTTTATGAGGCAGCTGTGAAGAAAGTTCCCAATAGTGAGGAATATCACTCTCACCTCTTCATGGCCTATGCCAGAGTGGGCGAATACAAGAAAATGCAACAGGTAACTTGATACCCAAGCCTCCTGGGCTGTGGGATTTTCACGGAAAGCCTTTTTGCTGTGGTTTAACTGCACTTGTGTACGTGTGTGTGTCTGCACGTGTATGCTTGCATACATGTATAGGAGTCAGTCTATGTATTTGTGTGTGTGGATCAACCAGATATTTGTGTGTTTTAAAGATGAACCAACTATTCAGATTCTTTAACTGATTTATTTGGGAAACGTGATTGTTCTTTTGTGGCCTAATGTATGTTTTGTTTGCTTCTAGTAAGAACAATCTAAAGGACAACCTTTAGATTGTCCCACTGCATCAGATCTCTGGTATATTTTCAGAAAATGGGCAGAAATCCCAGAGCAATAACTGAACAGACTAGAAAAATTAGCTTTAAAAGTTTACATCTATTTTGTAAATTCAACTGTGTATATAGCCTGCTAAGATTTTTAAATCCACAGGCGGGGTAACAAATCCCTGTTGCTTGGGATGCGTTTTTTTTTTCCCCCTGGATGTAGCTTCTCCTTCTCTGCTAGTTAGCACATTTTTCGTGTTCCTTGTATACGTATGAAGGTGCCTCATTTGGATACATTGGGGCTGATACGTGAGTAAAACTGGCATCCCAGAGAAATGAAATTTGCCCAGTTAAGCTCATAAAGGGTTATGATGTCAAGCTAGAATTTTTTTAAAGAAATGCTTTGTGGATATAATATGTTTTGAAGGCAGATATTTCCTACTTGGGTTTTTATTTGGTCTTATTTACTTGAAATATCAGGCTTCCCAAGTGGCTCGGTGGTAAAGAACCTGCCTGCCAATGCAGGATCTCCTGCAGGAGACGCTGGTTTGATCCCTGGTCAGGAAGATCCTCTGGAGAAGGAAATGGCAACCCACTTCAGTATTCTTGCCTGGAGAATCCCATAGACAGAAGAGCCTGGTGGACTATAGTCCATGGGGTTGCAAAAGAGCTGGACACAACCCGAGCAACTAACACTTTCACTTGAAGTATCAAACTGTAACACTAGATTAACAGGGAAGATACTGTATTAAGATACATCCTTTAAATATCTATCTTTATATTCACCTTGGCAAGTTTTTAACCTGGAAGAATTTTGGGGGGCCCAAATATAATTCTTTGAAGAAATTTTATCATTTTTATTTATTGTTGGACTATATTCTCAGGAAAAGTATTCAGAAATTATAATTTTTCTTCTGTTGTAAAATGGGTGTATTTTTAAAATTGGTAACACTAACACATACATGTAAATCTTAGTATCATTTTTACTTCTAGGAATATGTTTTAAGTAAAGCATATTAAATATACATTAATATGGATGCAGATAAAGAAATTACAGTTCACCTATGTGGTAGAAAAACTGCAACACCTCATTCTCACTCCCTGCACCCATGCGTGGTACTGTGTGTCTTTATTTGTTCACATAGAAAGATATCCCAGTAGTGATTGAAGAGAGCAGGTTGTAAAATGGCCTTCTCCCACTCCTCTCCCATCCACCTCTCCTTAATAAAAGATATTAGATGTATGTACTGAAATATTGCCAGGGTATAGGGCTGTGGATACTTTCCAACTTACTTTCTGTTCTTTGTTTTTTTAAAAAGCTTTTGTTAATTTTATGATCCCACAAAATACATTTTTGAAATATATATTTTATAAAATATAAATACATAAAATAAAAAGTAGAAGTTCATGCAATGGCAATATTAAGGTAAATTTTGAGAAAAGGAAAAAATAATCTGCCACTTGATCATCTTTTATTTGTGTACGGTTTAACTTGTTGCCAGAGATATGTATAATTTTTCAGCTTGCTTTTTGGAGATTGTTGCTTTGACTTGGCTTAGTAGTTACAGCTTCTCATTGTTTTAACCATAGCTTGCTTTTGCATTGTCTTAGTCTAATGTATTGGAAGAATGGAGTCCTCTAGTGTTAAATGTCTTAGAATGGAATTTCTTAGTTCTTATTCTACCTTTGTTGCTGCTCAAGGTAATCACAGTTCTCAGCTCGTATGTATGCTTATTTTGAAATGGTACGTCCGTCTGGGGTAATAGGTATTTTATAAATTACATGCTGTGTTTCTTAAAAGTAAGGGTTTTTGTTCACTACTGAATCCTTAGTTCCTAGAATAACATATGCTAAATATTTGTTAAATAATGAGCGATTTGCATAAACTGGTTTAGGTAAGAGGGAGGGAAGCCAGGGAATCAAAGTTTAAGGATTTCTGCCCCACAGATATCTCCAGCAGGTAATATTTAAAGCCACCTTGAATGAAGAGTTGCTAGTTATTCATATGATAGATGACTAGACTTTCTTTTTCTGTTAGTAACATTCCTATTCTCTGAGTCACCAATTTATGGCCGAGTTTTTCCAGCTTCTCTGTGGTTGGAAATTCTCTGTAGCAACAGAATGCTAGCACCTCTAAGACAGTAGGGTATAGGCATGAAATTTTTCTTTTATGTTAGAAATTCATATTAATATTCCTTTTTATTTCTGTATGTCATTATAAAATGTTTTCCTTACCCAAATTATCGAAAAAAAAATTTTTTTTAATGCTTTCCACTTCATTTCTCCAGTTTGGTATTAGAAACAGGGACCTCAAGCCATCCTGGACTCTCCTCCTTATCCTCTATGTCCATTTTGTCTCCAGAGTCTTTTTTTTTTTTTTTTTAGTTTTTTATTGACATATAGTTAGTTGCTTTGCAATATTGTGTCAGTGTCTACTGTATAGCAAGATGAATCAGCCACACATACAGATATATCCCCTGCCTTTTGGTGTTTCACCATCTAGATCATCTTGATTCTGCCTCTAAGGTGTTTTTGAGGTTTCTGTCTCTCTCTCTCTCTCTCTCTGTTTTTTTTTTTTTTTGGCCACAGGGCTTGTAGGATCTTACTTCCCGACCAGGGATCATCCCATCCCCCAGCAATAAGAGCATAGAGTCCTGACCTCTGGGCAGCCAGAGAATTCCCTGTTTCATATACCGATTCTCGGTTTAATTCTTCCTTGCCTCCTCTGTTCTTTCTCCCTATTTTCTTTCTTCACAGTACTGCTAAAACACTCTTTTTGGAGGAGTATAGATTTATACAATGTCACAGTGTTACTCTATGTAGCTTCCTTTTTGAATGCCTTAATAACAAAGGTACCTCTGTCTACCTCTTAGCCCTTTTCCCTTCTACTGCTCTTAATTTTTTGCTTCTGCTAGATGTCCTACTTGTTCTTGTCAGCGTGTCTTTTCTTTAATGTTTTTGTTTAGTTATTCATTTTGCTTCTACTAAGAAGTTGATTCACTCACTTATCCATTCACTCCAAATGATTATATGTATTTTTACCGCCACATCTTTGCTTTTAGACATTGTGTTGGACCTTCAAGTTCCATCTGAAAGACTGCTACTTTGGAGAAGGCTCTTCTCTGCTTTTCCTTAAAAAAATAAAAAGGAATAAACAAACTTATTAACCTTGCTTTCCTTGGAAACACCCTGTTGTTGTTTAGTCACCAAGTCATGTCCAACTCTTACAAAATCCCATGGACTGTAGCCTGCCAGACTCCTCTGTCCATGGGATTTCCCAGGAAAGACTACTGGAGTGGGGTGCCATTTCTTCCTCCAAGGGATCTTCCTGACCCAGGGGCGAAGTCTCCTGCGTCTCCTGCATAGCAGGCGAATTCTTTTACTGCTCCACCACCTGGCAAGCTCCTGGAAACACCCTAGCATGGTGTTTCTGTATAGGATATTTTTTTTGTGATTGTTTTTTCGGTGGCTTGTGGGATCTTATTAGTTCCCCGACCAGGGATCAGACCCCACCCCCAGTAGTGAAGTGCTGAGTCCTAACCACTGGACTGCCAGGGACTTTCCCCTGTAGGATGTTTGTTTTTATTGCCAAGAATATTTTTAGTTGTCTGAATATTGCTCTTTCCACCTAGCTTTTAAGTGCCTTGGGGATCAGGACTCAATCTTTGTATTCTTGGCAGGAATAGACGTTTCCTTCCACTTAATGTAATAGGGGCTCCATGTGTTTTTTTCAATAGTGACTGTGATAATTAGCTGACAGAGTTCTTAGCATTGATTACTAATTGGGCAATTATGGACAGATTCTCAGTTTTACATAAATAGATTTTTGCTCCTTTATGCCATGTTTCTGCTTTTAAGTATTTGAGTATTATACATTATACAATGAAGGGGTTCAATTCTAATTAATGGTATCTTGAAAGAACTTGAATGTTTTCCTAAGAATTATTTTTTGAATACTGTCATAGTAATTTTGTCTAACTTTGAAGTTTAAATATGCTGTATTTTTTTATTTTACTGTAATTGATTAGTGCAGTGGCTTCAGTAAAGTTTGTTTATTGATATATAGTCATAAGCCACATTTGTTTTTGCTTGGTAGTCTACAAGAACTATATTGGAATGCAGTATTCTCTAGGAACACTGGGCTTCAGTTTGAGAAAATGTGCTTTAAAAGGTGAAATATCATTCCTGATCTTGTAAAAATTTGCCATTTTGATTACCTCTCTTATTAGCCTATAGAGCATATCCATCAAGTTACTAGGCACTTACAGTAACTGGCATATGTAAACATGTGGTTATTTTCCTTGGAAACTTCTTGCCACATATCATTAACTGCTCTCTGTCTGATGTTTTCTAAACAAAATATTTATGGCTCTCTGTCTTTCAGGCTGGCATGGCTCTATATAAGATTGTCCCCAAAAACCCTTACTACTTTTGGTCTGTGATGAGCTTAATTATGCAAGTGAGTATGGCCTTCAGAATGGGATTGAGATTTGTTTTTAGTTTTGTGTACAGTAATTGTCCTTAATGTGTCCTCTGAACATCTTGGGTGATGTGTTGCAGCATGTGTCAAACAGGGACTTGATACACTGTCAGCTGATTTTTTTGAATTGAGTTTTGATATTCTTTATGAGTTGATATATTGGTTTATTTGTGTGTAATACACAGTGTATTTCCCCTTAACATTGGATCTATTACTAGGTTGCTTGATCAAGTATGAGCCCGGAAATGTTTGATATTGTTGGTTGGTGAACAGATCGCTGAACTGGGTGACCTTGTTTTGTCACTTCTTTTTGAGCCTCTCAGTCTGCTCTTTTGCCTGATGGAGATGCTTATCTCCCAGAGCCACAGTGAGGACCAAAATGAGATATTGTGTATGAGAGGATGGGAGGAAGGTGTTAAAATGTAGCAGTTTAGAACAGAGAGGCTCAGACTAGTCTGCTTTTCAAATACTGGCTTTATCCCATGTTTTGAGCTGTTGGGAAATCTTTTTAACCTTAGTTTATCTATAAAATAAGCATAATAACTACTCTGAAAGGTTGTTTACAGGAGGCAAATGAGCTCGGGGCAGAATCTTTGGCAATGTTAAAATGATTAATATCATGTGTCGATTTTAATGATCAGTCTGAGGCAACTGTAGCTGTTAAGTAAGCCATGCTATAAATAGAAGAAATTGGCATTTCCTTATAATATGTGAACATCTCAAGAAGACATCGCAAAAGCTTTTCTCTTCAAATGCTTGGTACCGTTTATCTATAATAAACAGTATAAACATAACCCCCTTAATATATTTCAAGAAAAATGTTTGAATGACCTATTTAAAAGTTAGGTCATATTGTAGAAACAGTTTCAAGAATGTGTAAGATAATCTTAAGAAATCTCTTGTAAAGCAAACCATCTCTAATGTATCTTCTTGGTAAATTCAAATTAGGTCTGATATTTGACATAGTGGTTTGTTAATTATGGGCCAGAGTCACAATAATAGTCTGCATGGCGATAATATAAATAGTGCAAACAGGGAAGAAATTAGAATGAAACATGTATCTTTCTCCTCCAGTCTATATCAGCACAGGATGAAAACCTTTCAAAAACAATGTTTCTGCCCCTGGCTGAGAGAATGGTAGAAAAAATGGTGAAAGAGGACAAGATAGAAGCAGAGGCTGAAGTGAGTAATTTAAACCCCACTTTTGTATTTGCATGTTTTTGATACTGTTACAACATTATGAATTGTTGCTTTATTCCCTTTAGAGAACTAGTTCCTCACTCTTGTCTTTGGTGTAAATGTGAAACTGTGGAATTCCCCAGCCCAGGTG
Source organism: Bos indicus x Bos taurus (assembly GCF_003369695.1). Lineage (NCBI taxonomy): Eukaryota > Metazoa > Chordata > Mammalia > Artiodactyla > Bovidae > Bos > Bos indicus x Bos taurus. The sequence goes on along the minus strand of NC_040092.1, from coordinate 10,719,403 downwards.
TGGTGAATGAAGGAGCTGTTGTTTCTTGCGTGCTTCGAGCAAGTGTTCTCGGTTGAGATATACACAGATAGGGGAGATACTGCTGCCTGATTCTCACTGTTAATTTCATCTTATTTGAAGATAGTGTTCTTTTCTATTAGACAGCTTTTAAAAAACATATAAATGACATATCTCTTTATTAATGAAAAGTTTCAGTGGTTACACTTTTTGTTTGTTTTTTCTATAAGGTTGAACTTTATTATATGATCCTGGAACGTTTGGGAAAGTACCAGGAAGCCTTGGATGTTATCAGAGGAAAATTAGGAGGTAATTGAGGGCCTGTTTCTTTACATACTTACCTATCTATATTATCAAACTTTTTGTTTTTCAGTTAGATAAAACATACCTTAACAATTTTTTATTTAGCCATGAGGGAGCATAATTATTTTTTCAATTGTTTAAAAATCATTAATGTTTTCTTCTCTGTGCTGCTTTTCCTTAGTCTTTCCCTATTTCTAAAAATTTGGTTAATCTTCTTATTGATTTGCAAGAGCACTTTACGTGTTAAAGAAGTTAGAGCTCTTTTCTGTTGTTGTGAAAATACTTTTTTTCTTTTTGTTGGAAAATTTATTTGTATGAACTTCATAGATGGTATTAACTATTTCTCTGGTTTTAGACATTTATAACAATTTGTTTCCTAAATATTTACACATCTTTGATTTCCTTAGGAGAAATTCATGGGAATGCAGTTATCGTTTTGACAACTCTCTTTTTTTAATTGTGACTTTATGGTCAGTTTCTTTTATGGCCTCATAACTCTCATTAGGTCCAGCCATGAAAAAGATTTTGTTTCATACAACAATAATGTATCCTTTACTAAAACCACATCAGTAACTGATAGTTTTAACTATTTTAATTCTGTAAAATGTAGGAAGAGTTTTGTTTTTATTTTTAATGTTACTTTCTAACTTTGGCCTCCTTGCAGGTGAGTAGAAGTCAACTTTGTATTTTTATTCAGTTAGGTTGTAGTTCTATGGATAGTTAAAGTTTAAATTTTCTATAGAAAATTCATAATGTAATTGTTGGCATCCTTAATCTGCTAAACTGTTTTAAAAGAACAGGGCAGATGTAATTTGGTCAGAAATTTAATCCTAGTTTTTTTGTTCCCAGCTGTCGGAAGAATTTGATTCATTTCTTTTCATCTTCCTCCTAACATCTCCCCTTTCTCATCTTGTTCAAGGCCAAGCTTATTCAGTGTTTTGAAAGTGTGTGGATGGTCAGTCTATGGTCTAAATATATAGTCCTTAGATACTCTTGGGATTTTATGTGTATCCCATATACTAGATCTTCAACTCTATATGTTCTGGATCCTTTTATTCTATAGGAAAACAGGATTTAAAAGTTTATATCAGAAATATACTATTTTTCTTTTCAGGAAAATAACCTTTATGAGATAGAACTTTGTATCTAACGGTGATCCCATTTTCTGAGAGAGTGAATTTTAAGAACATGTGACAATTTCCTTATTGTATTTGGACTTTGTTCTGATTTCTGAGTGAAAATGAAACCAGCTTACTAGCTTTTATTGCTTTTAATTGTAGAGAAGTTGACAAGTGAGATTCAGAGTCGGGAAAATAAATGCATGGCTATGTATAAGAAACTGAGCAGGTGGCCAGAGTGTAACGCCCTTTCTCGGCGCCTCTTACTGAAAAAGTAAGTAGATGCTTCTTGGACTATGAGAATAGGGTGGGGCTTTTTGATTTTTTTGGACTATATCTTTTGAGATTTCTGGGCATAAAGTGAAGTCCTTTAGTTGTGTGTCCTGGATATTTTTTAAAAGTTTTTGATGAGCCTTCATCTTTCAGTAAAGAGGTATAGTGGAACTTTTGCGACCAGGATGCTGAGTATTCAGAATGAATGCTGAAATTTCATTAATTTGTCAAACTAAGTATTGGTCTCCCCCCAGCCCACCTAGGAAGCACTGATGTGGCGGGTTTTCTATAAAAAATATTAGGTTTTTAGACCTGGTTATTTTATTGAAGGAAAAAATAGCTTCTTAGAAGTGTTTGACCTTGAAAATATCTTTGGAGTTGCTGCCCTTTTAGGGCTGTAGAAGAAACCCAGAGGGAAGATTGGATTTCTCCTAATGAAGACTAAAATATCACTTAGAAAATAAGTTGAGTATCATGGTTCCTCAGGCAGATTTGTCACAACTTGGGTTTAATCCTGTGTGCACCATTCAATCTGATTTTAGCTCAGATGACTGGCAGTTCTATCTGACTTATTTCGATTCTGTCTTTCGACTGATTGAAGAGGCCTGGACTCCTCCTGCTGAAGGTGAACAGTAAGTTGTCTCTTCTCCTGAATTACAGCACTTTTTAATATGTTGTAGTAAAAAGATGATCTTCTCAGGTGGCTCAGAGGTTAAAGCGTCTACCTGGAATGAGGGAGACCCGGGTTCAATCCCTGGGTCGGGAAGATCCCCTGGAGAAGGTACTGGCAACCCACTCCAGTACTCTTGCCTGGAGAATCCCTTGAGGGTGGAGCCTGGTAGGCTACAGTCCATGGGGTCACAGAGTCAGACACGACTGAGCGACTTCACTTTCCTTATAAGCCTAATTGAATTCTGTCTCAATAATGTATCTCTTTCAAAGAAAGATTTTTTTTTCCATTTTAAAATTTTAAAATAAATACATGTCCATTGTAAAAATCCTAAATTAGGACAGAAATGTATGGTGTGAAAAAAATGTTAGTTCCTAGACCCTGTCACCCCAGGATGTTTTTTTCCCCAGTTTTATTGAGGTATGATTGACAGAAATTACTCTTGATAATAGTTTGATATCTTCCACATTTATTTGAAAAAGACTTTGGTGTCTTCCAAATTTATTTATATTATGCATATACTAACATAACTATTCTTATTTAACATAAAAATGAAATTCTTTTAGATGTAATGATTTACAACTTGATATTCTCCCGCCTTAAAATGTATCTTGGGCGTCTTTCCATATATAGTAAACACAGATTTGATTAATTCTTTTTAGTGACTTAAGAGAACTCCGTTTTAGAAATGTACAAAATTCATTCAATCTGTCTCCTGTTGATGGGTACTTGTATTGTTGCCGATTCCTGTTTTGGGGACTATTACAGACAGTATTCATAAATAGGATCTTTTAAAAAAGTGAATAAGGAAATAAGACTCATGATAATCAATTATGAACTGATGTTTACTTTATAATATTAACTAAGTGTCTAATTTTTCTCAGACTCATTTTCTTAGCACTAAAATTTACTTATATTTTTAATTGGGTAATATTTTATATATGAAAAATATATAATGTTTTTTTAAGAAAGCAGTAGACGTGGTTAGTCTCTGTAATAATCAGATGCCAGAACTGGGAGGAATCATGTATCATACTAACCATCAGAATATGCTCATAGCGTTTATTCTCATTTGTATTGTTTTTTTGTTATCAGATACTTTTTTTTATTTTTAATTTGTTTCTTGAAATCAGTTTGGCTTGACTTGTAAGTTTTGGCACAGAAGAATAGAGGCACAAAATACCTTTTTCATGTGTTTATACCCAGCTCTTTAGAAGGAGAAGTACATTATTCTGCAGAAGAAGCTGTGAGGTTTATAGAAGATCGGATAACAGAAGAATCTAAAAATTCTCGCCATCTCCGAGGACCCCATCTAGCTAAACTGGAGCTGATTAGACGTTTACGACGTCAGGGTTTTAATGATGAGTACAAACTGGGTAAGAAGCTGTAATGCTATTTGGGAACCATGGAGAAGGGATAAAGACACACTCGGTAGCCAAGGGCGGTATCTGTTCTCTGAGGCCTACAGTGATAAAGTTGTGTTTTGTGAAGCAAGTGTCTTCTTAACCTTACTGATGAATGGATCACTAATAAAATTAGGCCTCAGTCACATGTGCAACTTGGCTTAACTTTAACATTTCTCTCTATGCCATCAGAGTCTTTGTCAGGCATTCTTTTGCTGACCTAACAATAATATCAAAATCGATTTCAAAGTAAAATAGCCAGTTCTGTAAAAGTTCGAGGATTTCAAGAAATGAATGAATGAATTTCTTGAAAATCTACTCTAAGCACTCACAAAACCATTGATAAAATAACTTCTGGCCAACTTAGAGCAGTTAACAGTTGAGAAAATTTATAAGGATAATGACAAGATGAGAGAAAAGAATGATTTGGATAGTAGAGCATTAAGAGAGACCTTCAGGAAATGTGATGAAAGTGCTTAGATGTTTTTCTAAAATGGTTCTTGTTGAGCTTACTGCACAAGAGTGAATGTGGTCATATTGTACTAGTTCACCGTTTTATGGGGAAAAAGCACTGTTCCCAGCCAAAATCAGCTCATATTAAGAATTAGAATTAGCTTCAGTTTTAATTATACCCTAAATTTTGTTAGGTTTAGGATCGTGAACTTTAAAAACATTTTCAGTTTCTTTTCTTTTTTTTTTTTTTTTTTTTTAAGATAAAGCTCCAAAGAACCTTTCCCCTCCCCCCCCACCCCATTCATCATTATAGAAATTTGGTTCTCATTAAAACTTGATTAAGAGGGTTTTTTAGGGACCAGTTGTCCTCAGATGATGAGCACTTCTCAATACCTAAAACCTATCTTAGAACATCTCTGTCCCTTCTAATCATGTAATTAATGTTTTCTGCAGTTTATTCTAAAATTAACTGGCTACCTCTGTCATTCTGTATGTCGATTATTCACAGCCAGTTTTGAATTCCATGTTGACTTCTTTCTTTGGGTCTACCTTAGTCACTTTAGTTTGTATTTATTCCCGAATTGCAAATGAAAATTCTTCACGTGACTTTCAGCAAAATATGTTAAAATATATTTCAAAGAATTGTTTTTTTTGGATTTCCAGTGGTCCAGTGGTTAGGACTCTGTGCTTCCACTGCAGGGGGCCTGGGTTCAATCCCAAGTTGAGGAAGTAGGATCCCACAAGCTGCATGGTGCAGGCAAAAAAAAAAAAATTGCTTTCTTTCCAAAGCCGGAAAGAAAACTATTTGGATCTGCTTTCACACTTGCTATTATATTCATCTCCTATCTTTCTCTTCCCTCTCACCCACCTGAATCTTACAAATTGGATTTGCCTAATCTCCACACATAGAAGTTTTTGTCTTTTTCTTACCAGTGAGTGATTCTTAGTCTCTTTTGGATCACAGAGACCTGTGAGAATCTGATTAAAGCTATGGGATCTCTGTTCCTAGAAACAGAAGGAACTGAGGCCTGAAATCTTACAGAGATCTTATTAAAAATCTGTGCTTCCTAAGTCTAGTTCAGTTTGAGAGCATTCTACTTTTATTGTTTTTATTTTTAATTTGAGGAAAAATAAAATGAGCTGGTAGCTTTCTGCATATCCAGGTTTAAATTTTACATTTTGACTTTGGAGTTATTGGCCCACGGCTCTTCCCATTGACTTTCTCTTCTGTTGGTGTGCCTGTTTACAAACATTATCTTTCATGCAGTTAACATTTATTTAACATTTATTAAGTAGTTCAAGAACTGGAGAAAAGCATGTTTGTTTTATGCTTGCGTATAGACTCAAGTATTTAAACTTTAATGAAAACTTTTTAACTATTTAAACTTCAGTTGAATGAAAAACTTCACATTTCCTCAGTGTAATAACTGGTAAGATTCAACTTCTTTTTCAAGTATTCATTTATTTTTAAACTAGCAAGCTATCTTCCTGCCCTCATTGTCATCTTCATTCTCATTGAAGCAAATTTTCATTTAATTTAAATAAATGTTTCTCAAATCAGACTTATCACTTAAATTAGAAATTTCTTTAGTCCATGAATTATTTAGTGATATTTTACCCTCCTCTCTCTTAGGTGATCCAGAGGAATTAATGTTCCAGTATTTTAAAAAGTTTGGGGATAAACCTTGTTGTTTCACAGACCTCAAGGTGTTTGTTGACCTCTTGCCTGCTACACAGTGTACAAAAGTAAGTAGGGGTCTGTTGGTTACCTGTATTTATTGTAACTAGGTTAAGAGTTCATGTTTCTTCTCTAAACTGGCTGAAAGTAGTGAATGTGAGATTATCAAGATATTGCTCTATCAAGCCAAGTAGTCTAGGTGCTATCAGATTTAAGGCATAATTTCTTGTAAAGCTGGGCCTCAGTGAGAATAAGCCCCTGGTAGGTAATTGAGTTCTCCTGGTGTGTGTGTAGAGAGAGAGAGAGAGAAATAATGCAAAGAGATTTGTATGTCTTTCACCCACTTTGCCTATTCAGATTTTACCAGTTTTACGTGCATTCACTTGTATGTATATGTGTGGTGTGCTTGTGTGTGTAGTGCATGTGGATTCATGTGGCCACTACGTAGACAAGATGCATAGTAGTTCTGACACCAGAGTGCCCCCCATGTGCTGCCTACCCTTTTCTGCCCACAGCCACCTCCCTGTATCTTCTCCTTTACCCATCCCTCTCCCTTAGCAACTGTTAATATGTTTTCTTTTTCCACAATTTTATCATTTTAAGAATGTTATATAATGGAATCATATTATGTATAACTTTCTTTACTCAGCAAAATTCCCTGGAGTTCATCTGTGTTGTTACATGTACCATGTTCATTGCTGGTACTGCAATATTATTCTGAATAATATTCCTTGATATGGATGTACCACAAGTTACTTTAACTTGTTGAAGAACATCTGGGTGTCTCAGGTTTTAGGCTATTACAAATAGAGCTGCTGTGAACATTTGCATGCAGGTTTTTTACTTGAACCTAAGTCTTCATTTCTCTGAGAAAATGCCCAGGAGTTCAGTTGTGGGATCTTATGGCAGCTGCATGTTTAGCTTTTTAGAGAAAAGGCCTAACTTTTCCACAGTGACTAGGTCTTTTAAATTCCTATTAGCTATGTATGAGTCATCTGGTTTTTCTGCATCCTCATTAGCATTAGGTATTATCACAATTTTTAATTTTTGCCATTCTAATAAATATGTAGTGATATTTCATTATGGTTTTAATGTGCATTTTCCTAATGGTTAATATTGTTAAACATTTTTTCATGTGCTGATGTGCCATCTGTATTTTCTCCTCAGTGAAATGTCTGTTATTATCTTTTGCTCATTTTCTAATTGTTTTTTTTTTTTTTTACTGTTGAAGTTGGTCAGTTGTGTCTAACTCTTTGTGACCCCATGGACTGCAGCCTACTAGGTTCCTCCGTCCATGGGATTTTCCAGACAAGAGTACTGGAGTGGGTTGCCATTTCCTTCTCCAGGGGATCTTCCAACCCAGGGATCGAACCCAGGTCTCCTGAATTGTAGGCAGATGCTTTACCATCTGAGCCACCAGGGATTTTTACTGTTGAGTTTTGAGAATTCTTTAGATATTCTGGATATAAGTCCTTTGTCAGATATGTGGTTTCAAATATTTTCTCCCAGCTTGTCTTTTCATCTTCTTAACAGGATCCTTTGCAGAGCAAAGTTGTGTTTTTGCCCATGTCATGGGACTTGCAGGATCTTAGCTCCCTGGCTGGGGGTCAAACCTCAGCAGTGAAAGCACTGAGTCCTAGCCAGTGGACCACCAGGAAACTCCCAGAGTAAAATTTTAAAGTTTGATGAAGTCCAGTGGACTTTGCTTTTAATGTCTTGTCTCTGATTTTTTCAAAACTGTAGCAGTTAATTGCTGATTTTGTCAAATCACGATTTATTCTTGCTGAAACAGTCATCAAATCTTAGGGATTTTTAAAAAATAAACCTTGAAGACCCAAATAGACATTTCTCTGAAGAAGACATGCAGTTGGCCTACAGGCACATGAAAAGATATACAACATCACTGATTATTAGAGAAATGCAAATCAAAGCTACAATGAACTATCACCTTATTCCAGTCAGAATGGCTTTCAACAAAAAGTCTGCAAAAAAAAAGTCTGCAAATAATAAATGCTAGAGAGGGTATGGAGAAAAGGAACCCTCCTATACTGTTGGTGGGAGTGTAAATTTGTGCAGCCACTGTGGAAAACAGTATGGAAGTTCCTAAATAAGTGAAAATAGAACTACCGTGTGATCCAGCAATCCTACTCCTGGGCATATAGCCAGAAAAGATGAAAACTCTAATTTGAAAAGATAACATGCATCCCAGTGTTCATAGCAGCACCGTTTATAGTAGTAAAGACAAGAAGGCAACCTAAGTATTCATCAGCATATAACTGTATAAAGAAGATATGGCATGTGTAGATCTATGTCTATATGCACACACATATATACATATATTGTTGTTCAGTTGCTAAGTCATGTCGACTCTTTTTCACCTTTATGGACTGTAGCCCACCAGCCTTCTCTGTCCATGGGATTTTCCAGGCAAGAGTACTGGTGTGGGTTGCCATTTCCTTCTCCAGGGGATCTTCCAACCCAGGGATTGAACTCACATCTCCTGCATTGGCAGGTGGATTCTTTACTCTTGCACCACCAGGGAAGCCCTTACATACATACATCGTAGACATACACACACATGAAATGAGATATTAGCTATAAAAAAGAATGAAATGTCGCCATTTGCAGCATAGATGGACCTAGAGATTATCATACTAAACGAAGTAAGTCAAAGACAAATATATCACTTATGTGTGCAATCTAAAAAATGATACAAAGGAACTTATTTACAAAACAGAAACAGACTCACAGGTGTAGAAAGCAAAATTATGGTTACCAGAGGGGAACAAGGGGGGAAGGGGTAAATTAGGGGTATAGTATTAACAGATACACACACTACTATATATAAAATAGATAAATAAAAAGCACAGGAAACTATATTCAATATCTTATAAAAGCCTATAATGTAAAAGAATCTGGAAAAAATATAGCTAAGTCACTTTTCTGTATATCTGAGACTAATACAATATTGTAGCAACTATACTTCAATAAAATTAAAGGGAAAAAACCCTTCATTTTGGAATAACTACATTTATAGGAAAGTTGTAAATATAGTAAAGAAAGTTACACTCTACCCTTCACCCAGCTTTCCCCAATGTTAACGTCTTAAAAACAGTGGTACATTTGTCAGAACTAAGAAACTGGTAACTGTTAATTGGCCTTTAGACTTTTATTTGTATTTCTGTAGCTTTTCCATTAGTGTCCTTTGTCTCTTCAGGGATCTAAGCCTGGGTACCATATTGTAGTTAATTGTCAACTATCAGGATTTTTTTCATGTGATTAAATCAATGCAAATCAATTACATGCTGAAGTGGCGAACCTTTCGACTCCTCATCCACAGCAACGTGTATTGGATCAGATAGTTCACCCATTAATGAGAAGTTCATACCTTCCTGCATATTAAAGATTTTTAAGCATTTAGCCCTGAGTATCCTTGGGTAATGGGCAGTTGGAGTACTCTACCAGTTGGAAGAACAGTGTGCCCAGGGTAGGATATAGCACTATATTAAGAAATACTAGTGTCTATCAAGAAAGTCTGTGACCTTTTGTCAGCTTTACTTATAAAAAGCTCTTAATTGGTGGAGGTTGGAAGTCTTCCTGTCACAGGGCTCCCACCGTCTGTTCTTCCAGAAAGCCTTTGTCACCCCCATGTGGAATGAGTGAAGCTCAGTGGGAGTGCAGTGGTGATGACTACAGCGTTTGTCTCATGACCGTACCCTTAGTCCACCTGCACTCAGTGCTCTGGCAGTCTTGAGGTTACACATCTAGGGCAGATGGAGCAGTGCTTTCCCAAACTGGTAAGTAGCCGGTATTCTCTGTTGGATTCTGAAATGACTGCCACCATTCACTTTTGGTTGAGAAAAGGTTATTCTTGGAGTGCTGTTAAGCTCAGACTAAGCTTTAGAAGTTTTCTAGATAAATTGTAACATATCCAGAAAAGAAGGTTCTGGGTTATACTTGAAAATCTTTGAGAAACAGTTGATTGGAAGAGAGATGTTTGGTCTGGTGCTGACAGTACTTTATTTCTCCTAATTTGAAAAGCTCTCCTGTAGAAGAGGGATAAGAACAGGGACCAGCAAGAAGTTGTTGCAGGGAGTTAAGAATTTGGCTCAGTGAGAAAAAGATCTTTTTTATAGTCACAATTCTCTAAAAAGGCAGCGTGTGAGTTTCATGCTACTGGAGGGATTAAAGCAGAAAATAGAACCATGTGGGAGAGAGAGATTCGTTCAGTAAGTGTCACCCATGTTATGTGCTGAGTGCTAAGGTAGGGAACAATTGACCATGCTTCATAGTGCTTACCATCTTGTAAATTAAAGCATCAAATGATGGGAATGCATTAGAGGAGTGCTTACATCTCATTAAGCTGAGATTCATATAGGTTTGCTAGCACAGTTTTAGAACCAGAAGCTCTGCTTTATCGACATGTTTGAAAATCTTAGGTCACCTCTGTGACCCCATATAGTAATAATCTACTGGGAGGAACCCTCTAGAAATAGCGAAATACTAGCAGTGTTGAGTTGGTCATTGTTCAGTGAGACGAAGGGTTGAAGGCTATTGCAGTGAGTTTTGTAGTCCTATGTAAACTTTTAAATTGAGAGGGGTAATTATGCTGCCACAACTTTTTAAATGTAGGATGACTTCAGTAGCTAAAAATTCTGCCATTCAGCAGTATGTTTGTCAGAGGATTGTGGACTCTCCAAGTAATCACACAGAACTGCTGTCCCACTGAATTAGGAGACACGTTCTAAAATGGGACTGGTCCCTAAGAATGGACCATATACAGTTCAGTTATCCCAAAGTGTCTCACCCCTGGTGACATTTTTATATTTGGTTTACTTTGTCTTGGGGTTTTAAGTTAACAATAAAATAGTTCCAGTTTTTAAAGAAACTTTTTGTATAGCAGTAAAACTGTAAAGACTAGAACAGAGAATGAACATATTGTTTTATGACAAAACCTGTTGGAAGGCCTTAATAATAAACATAACTACATATATAAAATGGTTTCCAAGAAATATAAAATGGCTTATAAGAATGGAAAAGCTGGCAATAAAAATTATGTGGGCATTTAATAAAAAACATGAAAACTAATACCACAGAGTTTTTGTTACAGATGTGGTTATCTGATCATAATAAAGTTAAAATTCACACAGTTGCAGAGAAATTGAAGCAAAGTTAAGACAGATGTGAAACTGCATGATGAGTAGGAATTTCAATTTTTATTTCTGTCTAAAAATTACATGTATAAAATTGAAGAAGTCAAATGGTACTACAAGGCTTATCTTGAAAAACAATTGCAGTTCTTTGCCTTCTCCAGCCCTGGTTCTGGCTCTGTGCAGACAAATTACTTTCAACTCTTAACTGTTTCTTTTGTTATTTAATGCTGTATTTCTAAATTTTATGCTCATATACTTCTTTATTTTTATGGTTACAGTCTTTATCTCTTGGTATCCTGTTGTGTGTGTGTGTTTAGTTGCTAAGTCATGTCTGATTCTTTGCAACGCCATGAATCGTAGCCCACCACACTTCTCTGTCCATGGGATCCTACTGTGGAAAGCAATAATTTCATTTCTAACATTCTACCTCTTCTCTTACTTATTTTCCCCTCAATATAGTATAGTCATTATTCAGTGTTTATATTTTTATGACTAATGCCACTTTATATATGGAGATTATAGCTTTTTTATACAACTTTCTTTCTTGGAGTTAATGTTTTTGTTTTTTGTTCATTTCACCCCAGTCAGTCTGACAGAACCATGAACGTTTAAAACTCCTCTTAGGGGTTTGTCTGAAATGTGAGGTTAGTAGATCCGTTCCAGTCTCCCCTTGAGTCTACAGTGTCTCTGGTTCAGCTTCTCCTGGGGATGAAGGAAAACCCTGACTTCTACTGGGTTTAGGAATTCACTCAGTGACCTTGGCAGGAGTCTAACTTTTTAGAATTTAGCAGATTCTCCTGTTGAAGTTCCACAGCATTTTAGCTTTCAGACATACTTTCTGCCTTTAATTTCTGAGTCTTCCAAGGCTCCGCAGCTAGAAGAGACTTGCTGCTTATTGGTGGCCTCCCCATTGCATACTACTGGATTCCAGCGTTCTTGACCCCATACATTGGTTATTACCTACCACCTGCCCTTGTGCCTTTTATCTTTTGAAATCTTGTTAATGCTTTTTACTGGCTGTCATCTCTTCACATTTCACATGTTCTTGATCCTTATGGGTGCGTCCTTTTTTGTTCTTCACTGTCATCTTCATAGGATCTTGGAAGGGAGTGAAAATAGCCTGTGTTTAATAAATGTGTAGTTGGAACTTTTTTCCTTTAAAATAATGTATTAATTTTGGATCTTAAAATATAGGGAAGACACAAAATATAGTGACCCCTTGGCTGCATTTCTCTTCCATAAACAGCTTTTAGAACCCCAGATTTGTGCCGCTCAAGCATGCTCTCACATCCTGACAGCTGCAAAGTATAGCACCCGAGCGTGTGTGACATGTAAACAGGCACTCTGACTGCAGTGTAGGGGTCCCTCCAGTTCAGTCTTCTAACTCACTTTTGCCAGTATTGCAACTGAACTGGTTGTGGAACTCATGTTTTTAAAAATTTATTCCATATTTAGGGAATTAAAAACATTTTAATATAAGATGTTACCAGAGGGATAGAATTTCCTAGTCCAGTGGTTAGGACTCTGATTCCACCGCAGGGGACCACAGGTTTGATACCTGGTTGGGGAACTAATGTTGCATGTCACACGGCATGGCCAAAAAAAAAAAAAAGATGTTACCATTGGAAAAACTGGGTGAAGGGTACATAGGATCTGTGTTATTTCTTACAACTTCATGCAAATCTATAATTATCTCAAAGCTTTAATCAAAAAAACAATTTAAGGCTATTGACATTCCCTTCAGTGTATAATGTTTCCTTTAAGAATTTATTTGTAGTATAATAGTATTTGTTTTAGGGTAATTGTTTTTTTTTTTTAACCTTCTTCCTCAATAAATTTTTTCATTGCTACATTGTATATTATGTTAATGTGTTGTGATTTAAGAAACATTTTCACAGTTCTTTTCATCTTTTAATGCATATACTGCATGGTGTTAGCATTAACACTTGACCAGCAGTGAATGTTTCACATGTGGAGTTTCACCAGCAAGTGTACTGTTAGAAGTGTTTTGTTGGCAATTTTGGTAGAAAATGGAGCTTTAATTTGTATTTCTCCTTGATGTCTTTTTCTAGACCATTTCAGTATTTGTTAATTGTGACCTACTAAAAGATGAGTTCCATCTTGAGACCTGTACTTTTTTTTTCTTTCAACTTTACAGTTTATTAATCAGTTACTCGGAGTGGTTCCTTTGTCAACACCAACAGAGGATAAGCTGGCACTGCCTGCCGACATCAGAGCTCTGCAGCGACATTTGTGTGTGGTGCAGCTGACGAGGTTACTTGGCTTGTACCATACGATGGATAAGAACCAGAAGCTGAGTGTGGTCAGAGAACTGATGTTAAGGTACCAGCATGGACTGGAATTTGGTGAGCAACCTTTCAAAGTGTTCAGTAGTTCCCTGCTCTGCTAAGACTTAGAAGTCGGGGTTTTTTTTCTTAATGTCTGTATACTTTTTTTTTTAATTGGAGGCTAATTACTCATAGCACACTGTTTTAATGCTTTTGGCAGGAAAAATATTTTATCAAGTGGCAACACTATCCAAGTAATAAAATGCAAAACCTTTCTTAAGCTTGGAGTTTTAAAAAATTTTAATAGGCCCCAGATAGCCATATTCTTCCTGCGCTGGTGAGCCAGCTTTTCATCACACTGGGATTCGGATGAGTTGCAGAGTTTATGATAATTGTCACATTTTCTGCTTGGAGGCCTTAGTATTCTTCATATACAGACTATGTCAATGAACAAAAAGAATGTTGTAAATTGTGAGGTATATATTTAGTTTAGAAGTAGATGATGGAGTCTCAGTTCGACCTCAGCCTTTGGCCTAATCCTCTGGCGCTCGGGCCTTCGTCTTATAGAACCTGCTTCTTTTTCCTGTGTTGTCCTTCACCACCCTTCTCATTAATTCTGCAGGCTGTCGATTTCCGCTTATTTTCTAAAGCCTTTTTAGAATGGACCTACACCTTTTCCCCTTACACCACGAGATACCCTCCAGGGCCTGAGAATCAAGCTATAAGGGACAAGATTAGAAGGACTAAGGCACATAGTGGTCTTATTCCCTCTGCCATGTGTCCCGGGTCTCAGCTAAAGAGAGGGCAAGAGAGAATTCTGGCCTCTTAAGATTAATCGACTAATCTGTGTGGAACAGAACCCGTATTTTTGGGTCCCAGAGTTCCATTTCCTCCTCGCCAAAGTCTCAGCCACTAGCGTGAAAGATGTAGGGAAATTTTTGTGACCTTGGAGGGAAAGAAATCACGAAAAATGTCTGACTCTAATGAGGGTTCTGGGAATGGGTCAGAGACGAGATGGGCTTGCTCCGTGCGGGGCTAGAGGTCCGATGGAATCTTGGAATAAAAACGAGGGGTCATCCAGGAACACTGGAAAGGGACGGGGCGTTGAGCTGAGTGGATTCCAATTGGTGGACCCGGAGTGGTGGCAATTAGGGAGAAGACAGGCAAGATCGTTTGACGGGGGAGCGATGCAAGAGCGCTGAGCGGAGGAGGGGGGTTCCCAAAAAAAAAAAAAAGAAGTAGATGATGTTCAAATTATTTAGATATGTGTGATAAAATACAAATTAAATTATCTAAGTGGATGATGTTAGTATTTCTCTAACTGTATTAAAAACTAGGCGAAGTAATGAGCATATTACACTAGTTGTACATAGCTCTTGATATCTGTTCTTTTCTTCACTTGAAACCTTTCACAGCCTTTCGCATAGTCCTTTTGGGACTATTTGGAGTACCACCTCTGTTCTGAAAGCCTTTTGCTCCAGCTGAGTGTAGTCTCACCTTTTTTTGACTCTTTTAATTCATGGCTCATATTTTCTTCTGGTATTTACTCTATTCTTAATAGTTTCTTTTACCCTTCTTCCTGCTGTCGTTTTCTTGCTTTACATAACTCTTTGGGGACAATAATCATTGAACAAATCTTAAAATACAGATATAATTTTTTTTTCCCCTATAGGGAAATCCTGTTTGAAAACCGAATTGCAATTTTCAGACTATTACTGTCTCCTTGCTGTCCATGTGCTTATTGATGTATGGAGAGAAACAGGTAAAAACCAGTGATTTCAGTTTAACTTTATTTTTACTCTTTGTTTTTATTGATTATAAATCCTTAGACTAATTACATAATCCAAGACTTTGATTTATGCTTTTAGGTTTTTCTTCTTGCCTTTCTCCAGGGTGCTTCTAGAAGAACCCAGGCCCCCAAGTATCCTCTGTATATTCAGGATAATCTTAAATCAGCGGATATCTGTTCTATTTTAAAATGTTTCTGAATAGTGAGTAAACAACCTATTGCAAAGTTACAATAATTAAAATGCAGAGAAACTAGTTTAGAGATAGGTGTATGAATCCATGGAATGAAATAGCCATTTTTGTTCATTTAAAATTATATACACGGGCATATACTTTTTTTTGGAATATAGTTCAGATTAACCCATTTAAGACAAAAACACACTACATGGTAAAGGAAACATCATGACTCATTGAGCAAGAGAAGAATGATTCAGCTGATGGTTCAGCCTTTTCTTTAGGTCTCATGCTCTGACATTTTCTCTTATTAGCAGTTTTTGAGAAAAAATAACTAGCTACTTATTGCATTATTATTAATGAAAATAAACTGCAGAAGAAACAGGGCTGGGGAGACAATGGTGTGTGCAGACACAGCCCTGCTCTTGTGGGTCATTTCACCAAGCACTCAATTTTGATGTCCTCCTCATGCTTAAAATCCTTCAGAGATGCCCTATTTTCTTGAGGATAAAGGTCAGCCTTCTTAGGATGGTTTACAGTGCTCTCTAATCTAGCTTCTGCCTGCATCTCCAGATTCTTAACTACTTAAAGCCCTAAATCTACTTGTTTGTTGTTGCTGTTTCTGTTACTGAACATCACGTTGCCTCTCTTTGAAATAACTGTATCACCTCCTTCATCTAACTTTAACTCAAAGAGTGCCTCTGACAAGTGTGTCTTGATTTCATCCCTTTCCTCATTGCAGATTTTGTGCCCCTTCTGAACTTTTGTAGGATATTGTATATACCCATATGCTGCTGCTTGTTATACTGTGTTCTACTGGAGGTGGGGATGAAATTCTTTTCATCAGAGTACTTGCTATCAGAAGCCCCAGATTCAGAAGGTTGCATAGAGCTGTAAAAGTCATCTTAATGTAAAAACCATAATGAACTGATTACTTAGTAATTTGGTCTCTACCCAGATACCCTTCCCCACTTATTTGTAGCATCTGTTCTTGCTCATAATGACATGGTTTTCCTAATCTCTTGGTTTTGGAGCAAGATATCTGACCATATAATAATAATAACACTTGACACTTATTGATCATCAGGCACTTGAAAGTACTTTATATGAATTCAGGTCAGTCGCTTAGTCGTGTCTGACTCTTTGCGACCCCATGAATCGTAGCACGCCAGGCCTCCCTGTCCATCACCAACTCCCAGAGTTCACTCAAACTCACGTCCATCAAGTCGGTGATGCCATCCAGCCATCTCATCCTCTGTCGTCCCCTTCTCCTCCTGTCCCCAATCCCTCCCAGCATCAGAGTCTTTTCCAATGAGTCAACTCTTTGCATGAGGTGGCCAAAGTATTGGAGTTTCAGCTTTAGCATCATTCCTTCCAAAGAACACCCAGGACTGATCTCCTTTAGGATGGACTGGTTGGATCTCCTTACAGTCCAAGGGACTCTCAAGAGTCTTCTCCAACACCACAGTTCAAAAGCATCAATTCTTTGGCGCTCAGCTTTCTTCACAGTCCCAACTCTC
Source organism: Bos indicus x Bos taurus (assembly GCF_003369695.1). Classification (NCBI taxonomy): domain Eukaryota; kingdom Metazoa; phylum Chordata; class Mammalia; order Artiodactyla; family Bovidae; genus Bos; species Bos indicus x Bos taurus. Next base: position 10,702,585 of record NC_040092.1, on the reverse strand, counting down.
ACATCCATACATGACCACAGGAAAAACCATAGCCTTGACTAGATGGACGTTTGTTGGCAAAGTAATGTCTCTGCTTTTCAATATGCTATCTAGGTTGGTCATAACTTTCCTTCCAAGGAGTAAGCGTCTTTTAATTTCATGGCTGCAGTCACCATCTACAGTGATTTTGGAGCCTAAAAAAATAAAGTCTGACACTGTTTCCCCATCTATTTCCCATGAACTGATGGGACCAGATGCCATGATCTTCGTTTTCTGAATGTTGAGCTTTAAGCCAACTTTTTCACTCTCCACTTTCACTTTCATCAAGAGGCTTTTTAGTTCCTCTTCACTTTCTGCCATAAGGGTGGTGTCATCTGCATATCTGAGGTTATTGATATTTCTCCCGGCAATCTTGATTCCAGCTTGTGTTTCTTCCAGCCCAGTATTTCTCATGATGTACTCTGCATATAAGTTAAATAAGCAGGGTGACAATATACAGCCTTGACGTACTCCTTTTTCTATTTGGAACCAGTCTGTTGTTCCATGTCCACTTCTAACTGTTGCTTCCTGACTTGCATATAGGTTTCTCAAGAGGCAGGTCAGGTGGTCTGGTATTCCCATCTCTTTCAGAATTTTCCACAGTATGTTGTGATCCACACAGTCAAAGGCTTTGGCATAGTCAATAAAGCAGAAATAGATGTTTTTCTGGAACTCTCTTGCTTTTTCCATGATCCAGCGGATGTTGGCAATTTGATCTCTGGTTCCTCTGCCTTTTCTAAAACCAGCTTGAACATCTGGAAGTTCACGGTTCAAGTATTGCTGAAGCCTGGCTTGGAGAATTTTGAGCATTACTTTACTAGCGTGTGAGATGAGTGCAATTGTGTGGTAGTTTGAGCATTCGTTGCCATTGCCTTTCTTTGGGCTTGGAATGAAGACTGACCTTTTCCAGTCCTGTGGCCACTGCTGAATTTTCCAAATTTGCTGGCATATTGAGTGCAGCACTTTCACAGCGTCATCTTTCAGGATTTGAAATAGCTCAACTGGAATTCCATCACCTCCACTAGCTTTGTTCGTAGGGATGCTTTCTAAGGCCCACTTGACTTCACATTCCAGGATGTCTGGCTCTAGGTGAGTGATCACACCATTGTGATTATCTTGGTCGTGAAGATCTTTTTTGTACAGTTCTTCTGTGTATTCTTGCCACCTCTTCTTAATATCTTCTGCTTCTGTCAGGTCCATACCATTTCTGTCCTTTATCAAGCCCATCTTTGCATGTTTTAAACCTTGTTAACAATATAGTTAAGATTGTTACAGTTTTACAGATGAGGGAAGTACAGGGCAGAGAAATAAAGAAGGTAGGTTGTTCAAAAATCATACAGTGCAAATACATGGGAAGTTACAGATATTATAGATGCAAGGTTTCTTACTTTTTTTTAGGATTTTCATTTTATTCTTTTTTCCTTTTTCTTTTTTTGGTTTCTTGAAGTCAACAGAAGTGATGCTGAATGTTCCAGTTGTAGACATAGTCATTGTTCAAGGTGGATCTGATAAAAATTAGAAATGTTATATAGGGACTTCCCTGGTGGCCCAGTGGCTAAGACTCCACGTTCCCGATGCAGGGGACCTGGGTTTGATCCCTGGTCAAGGAACTAGATCCCACACGCTGCAACTAGAAGATCCTACATACCATAACCGAGACCAAAGATCCTGCGTGCCACAACTAAGACCTGGCTGGGTCAAATACATAAATAGATTAAAAACAAAAGAAATGTTCAGAAAATTGGGAGGATTTCTAGAGAGACTGATGTGAATGTGAAAGGATTAAGAAGAGCACTTTAAATTGATGATGCCCTCAAACACTCATTCGGGGACTTCCCTGGTGGTCCAGTGATTAAGACTTCACCTAATGTAGGGGATGCAGGTTGGATTCCTAGTCAGGGAGCTAAGATTCCACATGCATGGGACCAAAGAAACCAAAATATAAAAACAGAAGCAATATTGTAACAAATTCAATAGAGACTTCATGATTCTGCTACACAAATGAAATGAGGCATGAAGGATATAATTTTTCCCCCCTCTCTATTTTTACTGGGATATAATAGATACATTACATTATGTTAGTTTAAGGTATATTATATGATAATGTGTTGCAAAATGATTACCACAGTCAGTTTAGTTAAAGTTCATCACCTTGAATAGCTACTCCCCTGTGATGAGCATCTACTCTCTTCAGTTCAGTTCAGTTGCTCAGTCGTGTCTGACTCTTTGCGACCCCATGAATTGCCGCACGCCAGGCCTCCCTGTCCATCACCAACTCCTGGAGGTCACCCAAACTCATGTCCATCGAGTCGGTGATGCCATCTAGCCATCTCATCCTCTGTCGTCCCCTTCTCCTCCTGCCCCCAATCCCTCCCAGCATCAGAGTCTTTTCCAATGAGTCAACTCTTCTCATGAGGTGGCCAAAGTGCTGGAGTTTCAGCTTTATCATCAGTCCTTCCAAAGAACACCCAGGACTGGTCTTGTTAACTGTAGTCACCATGCTCTACATTATATCCTCAGAACTTAATGTATTTTATACCTTTTTGTTATATTATAAAAATTAATTAGAAAAAAATTTTCCCCAAGATCCTCATCAACCCTTGATGTTCTTTGATTTGGTGAAGAATTTGCATAGAGTTGTAGTTATATTCTAAATTTTGCAAAATAAAATAGGTTGATAAATGTCTTCATAATGTTGAATGTAATAGTTCAGAAGTGTAAATTAAATCTTTTTTTTGCTATTTACTTTGAAATTTTGTTTCCATTTAAGAGAGATCATTAAAAAAAAGAAGTTAAAAAACTCTGTTATGGTTATCCTTGAATAACATTGGACTTAAAAAATTTATCTGTAATTGTACAACTGTCTCTTCTGCTCAATTCTGAACCTGTTGAGGCCAGCAACCACCTGTGACTCTCTGGGTCTTATATCTAGTGTTACTGCAGAGTTTAGGTCACTGAGTGTTGAATTAAATAAAATAAGGATTGTGAAGACCAGTTAGCAACATGAGAAAACACAAAATTGGATGTATGCAGTGATTACTACTGTGTGAAAGTAATTATAGTTCAAAAGCAGTACATTAATCATAGTGGTAGTTTGAGTAGAGCTTGGATAGTTTACATAGTTTGGGTAGGATTATAGATGATATTTATTTAAAACTCCAATTTTTGGTTATATTTTGTTTCTTTTCTCTTGGGGAAAAAAGCATATAAAATATAATCTCAGAAGCTCAGTGCTTAAAGCTTTCCACTTTAGACATTTTTTTCCTAAACAAAACTAAACAGAAAATGGTATATTTTAATCTCAGTTTTCCAGCTTCCTAAAGACACTAACATTTTTGCATATTTCCTTCTCTCTTTGTGAATGCTTTATATACTTGAGATGAACTCTTCATACTCATTTGAATTCTGTATGTTTTACTGGTCACTACTGTGTGGTTTTTTGGCTTTTAAAAATTCCTTGTTAATATCAGTTGACTGTATGATATTTCTCTGTGTGGGTATAACTATAGTTTACTATTCCTCTCTTATTAGTACAATGGATGTCCTTGTATGTAAAACTTTATCTGCATTTCATATTATTTTCTTTAGACAATTTCATAAAAGAGAAATTACTTACCCGTTAAGAATATTGATGTGTGTAACTTTTTGAATTTTGGTACTCCAGAAAAGTGTGTCATTTTAGTTTAATTATTAGAGGGCAATTTTTTTTTCAAATATTAGTTGACATCCTATTAGTAGAGTTACATGTAGAAGAAAAATGATGTCTAGAGAAAGCATCTTTCTGGGGTTTTATAGAGAAAACCCTGTACTGGGAAGGTTGGTGGATTCCAGTTCTCCTTCAAAGTCCATCTCTTCTCAGAATCTAGGATTCTGTGAGATTCCAGACTTCTCTTTAAGACCCAGCAACTTAAAGTTGCATCGTTTTTGCAGATCTTACCTCAGTTGAACTGAGGTAACTATTGAGGGACTGTCTATTCAGGGAAATTCCCTATTTTGCTTTCAGGTTTGTATCTAAAATGTGTTCTTTGCCACCCAGCCTAATCCTAAAAATAGTGGAGGGGATGACGTCACTAAGTTTTTGTTTTTTATTTTTGAGAACCCCCATTTGCTGTCAAAAACTGGATAATGCTATTATATTTTGGTTCTAGGTGATGAGACCGCTGTGTGGCAGGCCCTGACTTTGTTGGAAGAGGGACTGACTCATAGCCCTTCCAATGCTCAATTCAAATTGCTGCTTGTTCGAATCTACTGTATGCTGGGGGCGTTTGAACCAGTGGTGGATCTGTACTCCAGCCTTGATGCTAAGCATATCCAGCATGACACCATTGGGTTGGTAGTATATACTCTGAATAATGAGCAGCCCAGCAGGGTGGGGTCCTCATACATGGAACTCTAGTATTTTAATTTTAGCAGAAACGTTGTTCCTGGTATTATGTTTTGTAGATAAAATAATCACCTGTTATGTATGACCCATTGCAAAGCAGATTTTTATATCTTTCAGCATTTTGTGGTAATTTTAAATTTATACAATTTAGAAATGGTTAAAAAAATTTTCCTCAGATTCAAAAGAACAGTTAATGTACTTTGAACTCTTTTTCCTTGGCACACATTGTGTTGAAGTCTACTTCTGCCTTGCAGTTGAGGTTGAGACTTCTACATTATGCATTGGTCTCAGAGATCCTTTGAATTTGTATTTTGATTGTTCTTTGTGGTGAATCAAGGGTATTTTTCTCCATGTCCCATAGAGCTGTTTTAGGAAGACAGCATTGTATAAAACTGAATTAACTTTGCTGTTTTTAAAAAAATTTGATTCTGTGAATTACATCATTTCTTTGGCAGAATTTTTTAAACTTTTCTTATGCCTAGCTGTTTGAATAATTTGAAGTGTAGTATTTGATACTAGAGGTGGATAGGTATAACATTTTTTTTTTTCCTTCCAACCTAGTTATCTTTTGACCCGATATGCCGAATCCCTAGGTCAGTATGCTGCTGCATCCCAATCGTGTAACTTCGCACTCAGGTTTTTCCACTCCAACCAGAAAGATGTAAGTGAAAAAAAAATTTCTTTCTTTTTTTTAATGTGGTCTTGGTCTACTGAATGCACATGATCCAGAGAGCGTCTTCTTTCGAGTCCCAGATGCACACATGAAGGCGCACCATGCTGTACTTGCCAGCGCCTTAGGCCATACCTTCCTGGCTGAAGGCTGTTAGGCAGAGGTAGAGAGTTATCTGTGGTTGTTAGAACGGGTGTGTTTACTAGAATCCTTGCAAGTGCATTTAAAAACTGGTTATTAACAGAATAGGAAGTGCCTATTAGGTCTGTCTTTTAATCTCTAAGAGACTTTCTAAGGGTATAAGAAATAGCCCATAAGAGTTTATAGCCTGGGATGCCAAATATGATTTTATAATAGCATTTGTTCTCTGTTACTTTTATGGGTTTCTGAAGTTTATGACAACTGTGCTCTTTATCACAGAGAGTATACTTACCTTTCTTACAATTATAAAATTGACCATTTGAAGGACATTTTAAGAAACTTAAGGCAATAATTTGTATTTTAAAGTGACAATAAATAACGTAGAGTTTTTATGTGCCATAATGAAAGGATGGGATTTGCACCATATTTTTCACTGCAAGCAGATGTTGTCATCTGCTTAACTTGTCAGTTAAGCAGAAGTTTTTGTGGGGAAGCCATATGGTCTCTACTAAATCGAAGTATGCAGAACCACTCAGGAACATACGTGGAGAAAAGACATGCCTCAGCAGTGGTCACTGCCTGCTTGCTTCTCATGTGCTTCTAAGACTGATCACCTGGAATTTGGCCATGCCTGGTGTCTGCCCGTAGTGTTCCATTTTCATGGTCTAACAGCAGCTAAGAAACAGCAACAAGGAAGCTGGTTTCTGAGGTTCTTCTTGGCCAACACTCATGAAGATTTTTTTTAAAAGCCCTTTTGTAACTATGACTGCTATATCTAGTTATCTTTCATCTATAATTCTTCATGTGTGTATTAAATAGAAAGCGGGCACAGGACAGAAGCATTTCTAACCACTGGAATACAGGTTTGCTGCTCTCAGCTTGTGATAATTAAATTCTGCCACACTTCAAGGCATGGCATAGAGGGCTGGAGTAGCACAGAGTGGCAATCTTTGCATCATCAGTTGGCTTTTAAGCTCTATCCCTCTTCCCCATGACTCCACTTCCCAACAGTGATTGTGTCTGTTCAGGTCTCATTCTGTGCCCTAACTTCTGATTGGGGAGAGACAGAAGTAGGCACCTGCATTTAAACATATTGTTCAGAAGCTGCTGACCTAGCTTTAGGGTCAGAATGGAATCTCTAGGACCTTGGTTCTAAAATCTCCTAGCATGAGTGGGCAGTCAAGTTATAAATCTGTGAGTTTTCACTGTGTATTCAAGTGTCTATGCTTGCCATTCTCTGTTTCACTACCTGAGGAAAGACTCCAAAGAAGAGTATATTTCAAATCTCATTATTCTGACTCTCATTACTGTGTTTCTAAGGGAAAGGTTAAATAAACATTTGATATCCTGAAGAATCCTTTTCAAAGTTTTGTTTCTCAAATAGCTTTGATGTGGGAGTGGGGGGTAAATTAAGGGATTAATCTAAGTCTGGAGTTTGGTTTTTGTCCAGTTTTCAAACATCCAGCATTCTAGAGGAACTATATTGTTCATGAATTGGTCAATAAAGGCACATTATTTTATGCTAATAAAAATTAAGCTTTAATATTTTCCCCCACAAAATATATTTTACCTGAAGAAATGTTTTGAGAACTGTATACTCACACATAAAACAACCCAACCAAAAGTACTGTAATAGGGAAAGGAGATCTCCAGGAATGATTGTCCTCAGTGGCTCTTGGTATCTTTGTTTGATATTTTGCTGATGGTCATGTGTGGCAGGAGTGACTAATTCACCTGAATGTATGAGATGCTGAAGATGATAAAAGTAAAGCATTTATGAATCTGGGACTAGAACTGTACTTGAAATTTATTTATATTATTACTAACTAGGGGAAACAGCTGTTTAATCACATTAAAGTATATAACTGAGGGGGAGGAGAAGATGAGGACTAGGTCCTGGGGCTGAAAGCAAGGCACAGTACAGCAAGGCAAACGCACCTTAAACTGTAGTGCCTAGGCCGAGTCCCAGAATAGGAAAATGGAGACTGTGGTGTGGACTGTTCCCTTTAGGAGTTTGAAGCTAAGAAAGGTCATGGTTGTAGTGTTGTACTGTCTGTGTCAAACCTACTGACAATATTAGAAATACCTTTCTGGAAAGCTAAAGCTCTGTTATACATCTTTTATGCTCAGTAGTTTTTGGCATCCCGAGATGATTTTTTTGCTTGAGTGACTGATATATTTCAGTTCCTACTCCTTAAAATCCTGGAAGATCTGCTTTGTAAGGCTTTGTGCTGTGGGATTGAAAGTTCTATTTGGAAATCTACATAGGGATTTTCTTTTTGGAAAGGTCATTGTCTGCCGTCATCTTATTTGGAGTAGATTTTTATAATACAGGAATTAAGAGCTTATATTCACATATCTCTAGAAGTAACATACATGTTCATACTTTTAAAAAATTGCCTTTAAAACTCTCTGTTTTAAGTATTCACAGAGATCATCATTCAGGGATTTGATGTCCATCTATTAATATTCTGCTAATTTTCACAGTGACCAGGGTTCATTTCAGGCATCCATATGGGATCCAAATAGCCTCATTGGTGCATAAATGAATAGAAATGGGTACGGACAACATTCTGTGATACTCAGAAGTCTTTAAAGTACCATGGCTTCCAGTTTTGCCTGCAGTTCCAATAAGGCCTTGTTGCTTCAAAGCGTAGTGCTTCCTCAGTCTTTGTCCTGTTGGGAGCTGCCCGGGCCCTTTCCTAGCTCTGCAGTGATACTACACTGCAGTATTAAAGGAGGACTATCTCAAAAACAGAAGCCAGAGAATTCTGATTACGTTTAGTTAGTTAAAGGACTGCATCCCCTTTTTGTGGCCCCTTATTCTCTTGCCTTTTGTTTTTTTTTAAGTTGTATTCCGTGGCCCACTCAGGAATTAAAAATTTCTTCTGCACTTGGTAAGGCTGAGTTCTTTCCTTTAATCACAGTGTATTTTGCAACTGTAATTAATAAATTTGATTGGAATCACCAAAATAAAATTTCTGTCCTGATTAGTCTCTGGATCATATGTTCCTAACCAGCTGCCTTTCCCCTCCCAGCACCCCCCCGAACTATAAGGTCCTATTGCAAGGGCTGATGTTAAACCTTGCTATGTTTTCCAAGCCAGGAGGCCATTGGATAGGCATATGTGTTTAGGGTATCCTGGCCTCTCCTTGACTGGGCGTGTCACTGTCCCTTAATCAGGCTAGAAGGTACACGAGCTTTTTCAGATAGTCCTTCTTTAAACCTGCAGGATCACAAGTAATCTTTTTAATTTTCTTGTGTCCGTCCGTCTTTAATTTCTCCAGATACTGCAGGCAAACAGCTCGCCGAGGTGTCCCATGGGGGTTTAAAAGCCGCATCGAATGCAGTTGAATTAGCGCCCGTGGCGCAATCCCGCGGCCTGAAATGAACCCTGCGAGGCTGTGTATCAGAGGGTATGTTGTTGACTATTGGCCTATTTTCCTATTGGGCAAATTACTCAGTCATAATGGAGATGGGGACAGAGCTGACTGAGGCTGTGCAAAAAGACTAGCTTTTCTGTAAAGGATCTTTGGGGCAGACATCAGCTTTGAGCTTAATACTTCCCTTAGCTTGAAAGGGTGCCCTTCTGACTTCTGATCCTGATGGCATAGGCCCATACCCATGAAGTTCTTCCCTGAGATTTCCTTCTGTTGTGCCAGAATTGCTGTTTAGTATTCTTTATCTTGCCTCTGTTCATGTTTCATCTGTATATATGTATTAATCTAATTAAAGTACATGTGTTGAGTGTTCCCTTTATTTACCTGTTTATGGAATTTCTAGCATAGTAGTTTGGATGGACTGGTAGCCTGGTTTTTGAATTTTCTGTCTTCAGAATGGATTATGACATGATTTTTTTAGGTCTTTTGTTTGGTGAATTCTATCTTGATGCAATGCACGTATGTCCTGTGTTTATTCAGAAGTAAACAAAACCAAGAGGCATCCTGTCGTTTTTTCTGAAGGAGAGTACTTTTTACTTCTGATGGTAGTGGGATGGTTATATTGTACTGGTGTTTCGGTATAAAAGAAAGTATATCTTAGATGCAGAAAAATATGGAGTAACATTCCTTCCACTATGGCACTAATCAAAATTTTGACTGATGTGTATAACAAAACTTTCAGTCCTGTTGAAATGAAAGGCATAACTCCTAGGAGGAAGTCTGTGTGGTGGTAGCAGTGGTTAAGTATTATTAGTAATAATACTAGTGAAGAAGACATTTGACTCCAGTATATGATAGAAGAAAAATAACATTTTTAAAAGCTGGTATTCTGCTTGGTGACCAAAAACTTTCAAGATTAGTTTCAACATCTTAATTTTAGTTTGAGTGTTTTGTTTTGTCTTGCAAGGTTTGTGTTCATTGCCTGACATGTGAAATATTTATACCAAGGTGATGTCTTTCCTCCCCCAGACCTCAGAATATATTATTCAAGCTTACAAATATGGTGCATTTGAGAAGATCCCAGAGTTTATCGCTTTTAGGAACAGGCTGAATAATTCTCTTCATTTTGCACAAGTTCGTACTGAGCGGATGTTGTTAGACCTTCTACTTGAAGCAAATATGTAAGTATTGCAAGAGAGCTAATAAGGAACTAAGGGATTAGATCAGATGCTGAGAGCCATTAATGGGCTCATGGATGTCATTAGTGGGCTTAAGCTAAAGAAAAATGAGGCGGTGGGAGTAGGAGGGAAAAGGGAAGTAAGGAGAAAGTGCCTGTCATGGGGAGTGATAAAGTATTGTCAGCACCATCCCAGGTTCCCCACAGAAGCCAACTGGGCCATGGTCATTGTCCCTGGTCCATGTTGTGTTTACAAAGTTCCCCATATCCCATGGACATGAGATGTTGGGAATTAATGCTGATGAATTTTATTTTCGTTGGGCTTTCAGATGCCTTTCTCTAGCTGTGTAGCAGGCCAATATGATCAGTGCTTGGTTCTATTTCATGTTATATGAGCTTTTACTTCTTAATATTAAAGCTTTCCTTTCTTTACTCTTTCCTTTTCTTTCTTTCTAGTAAAACAAAGTCCTGGCTAGTATGTTTTCATGGCTATTTTACTATTGAATAATACTTAAATAAAATTTCTATATCCCAGATCAACCAGCTTAGCAGAAAGTATAAAGTCAATGAATCTTCGGCCAGAAGAAGATGACATTCCATGGGAAGCCTTGCGAGACAACAGAGACTTAAATGTTTTCTTTAGCTGGGATCCAAAAGACAGGTAACTGGAATTTAACCCCAAGAAATTTATTTTTAAAGAATTAGGATGATGTTAATGTATGGCAAAAACCTCTACAATATTGTAAATTAATTAACCTCCAATTTAAATAAATAAATTAAAAACAGAAACAAAAACAAAAAACTAGGTACCAATATCCCCCATGAATACAGATGTAAAAACACTCAATAAAATATTAGTAAGCTGAATCCCAAAAACATAGAATTAGGATGAATTTAAGAGCTTTTTTTATATATATATATTATATGTATATATATACACATAATTATGTCATACAATAACATGTATATTGTAGGGATCAGAAAATACAGGTAAGCCAAAGGAAGAAAATAAACCTCACCCCTATGTGGAAATTACTGGCTAATCTAAAAGTTCCTCTGTCACACCATACATGAAAACAAGTTATAGATCGATTAAATATTTTATGTTAAAACAGAAATTCTAGAAGAAAATATAAAAAATATTTTTAAAAAGTTGGGAAAGCCTTCCTTAGCATTGTGTCAGATCTGGAAACAAAGGATTTGACCCCTGTAAATATTAACCTGCTATATAGAAGTAAATCTGTTAACAAGTTCTAGAGGTATCTGGTATTAGTAACTTTCTTCATATATATTAATATCCTTCACATATACAGAGAACTCAATAAATCAATAAGAAGCAGATAACAGAAAACAAGTGGGGCAAAGGGTTTAACAGGAATTTCAAAGAAATGCACTTTATATCTATATTCGTATTTTAACCTATCAGACAAAGATTTAACCTATTGGATAAAAAAAGATTAATCTTTGTTCTCTGCAAGGTTATGGGAGAATGACTATTGTGCATTTACGTGGCAGTAAAACTTTATATAACTTTCCTATAGGGAATTTTAGTGATACATATCAAGATTGAAAAGACTGTGTACCAACTTGTGGCTCAGCTGGTAAAGAATTCACCTGCAATGTGGGAGACCTGGGTTCAATCCCTGGGTTGGATCCCTGGGTTGGGAAGATCCCCTGGAGAAGGAATAGGCTACCCACTCCAGTATTCTGGCCTGGAGAATTCCATGGACTGTATTGCAAGACACGACTGAGTGACTTTCACTTCTAGGAAAGTGGAAACTAAGAAGTTGCAGAGACATGTACATGAGGTAGTTCTGAATATGCTGTGATTCAGTGACTTGCCAGGACTCAGGGACTCTGCATGTAGTTGTACTCACAGCTGAGGTCTTTTGTAACAAAAGGAAGAGTATGTGACAGAACCAGCAAGGGAAAGAGATTCAGGTGGTTTGTGGAGAACCCTCTGCACAGACTTCCAGTGTTCTCTCCCTCCTGTGAAGGAACACGCTGGGCATGCTCCTTTCTCGAGCAGCGAAAAATGAAGTAACGTGTGCAGTATTTCTGTCCAGAGAAGCCCATTAACGACTTGATGCCCTAGGTTTTTATCAACTGGTTATGTAGGCACCCACTTTGTAGCATGTACCAACATTTCAGACTCCCAGAAGGAAAGCGCTGTTTACCCTAAACCACATGATTATGTAAACAGTCTAGGCACAGTGAGCCACTCTGATCATTTAGGGAATGGTTGGCACACCAGGTTCCCAGACCTCAGCCAGGGGCCAACCACTGCAAGCAGGCCTTTCTAAATAAAGATAATAGACCCAGGCTTACTATGTTAACTTTTTTGTACACACTGTCATAAAAAGATGCAGTTTACAAAACAGTATAAACACTACTGTGAACCCATTTTATTTGTTTAAAATATATAAATATTTGTAGTTCATTTTTTGTACATCTGTATTGTAAAAGCATAAAGATCTATTCCAAGCATGTTAATATTGTGGATTCTTAGGTTATTAGGGCCCATTTTCCTGCCATTTAAAATTATTTTTTATATTGGTGGTGTTTGAGTTTTTTACATTATGTATTTTATCATCAGAAAAACCAGTCTCACATAAGGGGAAAATGACTTGTTAGATAGGTTATCTTTCCATTTTATGGGTACCAAGATGGTGACTTGGACTGTTTTGGTTTGTCCAAGATCATTCAGCTATTAAATGAAAGCTGGGATCATTCAAAGTCATCTTGACTAATGAAAGTGAACTTTAAAAGATTTAAAGTTGACATGAATAAAATGGATGGTTTGGGAATGTTTCTTTTTAAGGGATGTTTCTGAAGAACATAAGAAACTTTCCCTGGAGGAGGAGACAATGTGGTTAAGAATCCGTTCCTTAACGTTGAGGCTAATCAGTGGACTTCCAAGTCTTAACCACTCTGTTGGGCCAAAGAACTCAGAGAAGACCACTGAGAATGGAGTATCCTCCCGGATTGATATTCTCCGTTTGCTCCTTCAACAGCTGGAGGTGGCGCTGGAGACGGGAAAGCGATTTATTGAGAAGGACATTCAGGTATCATCAGTGTTTATTTACAATCAAAGCTGCAAAAATCTGTGACTGTCTTTTTGAAAATAGGAATTGGGGTTGGGCGAGTAGTAAAGTGGGGCTTCCCAGGTGGCGCTAGTGGTAAAGAACCCACCTGCCAATGCAGGAGACACAAGAGACACAGGTTCGATCCCTGGTTCGGGAAGACCCCCTGGAAGAGGGCATGGCAACCCACTCCAGTATTCTTGCCTAGAGAGTCCCATGGACAGAGGAGCCTGGTGGGCTACAGTCCATGGGGTTGCAAAGAATTGGACACAACTGAAGTGACTTAGCACTTACGCATGAGTAGTAAAGAACAGTATTTTGTCCCCGTTTATGGCATCTACAGGAAAAAGATAAAACTTTTTCTAAACTTGGTGAATTGCAAAGGCTTCTTCAGTATCCAACTTGGATAGTGAGGAAAAGCAGAATAGTTTTTTTTTGTGATGATTAACTTTTAATACCTACCAAGAAATTAATATAATGTTTTTGTTTTCATCATAATGATTTGGTTATTATTAGCTTGCAGATCAATGCTTTGTGACTTAATCATGGAGATAGATTTTTATCCAGTAGTTACTGTTCCTTGTTTTCTCATTTTGTATTATATGAATTGAAATTTAAGTGGATTTAAAGAACATCACTTTTTCTTCTTTCCAGTACCCTTTCCTTGGTCCTGTACCTACCAGAATGGCTGGATTCTTTAATTCTGGCTGTTCTCAGTGTCAGACCAGCTCTTTTTATCTTGTTAGCGATATTTATGAGCTGGACATCAATGGTTTAGGTAAGTGTATACTTGCATGAGTATATTTACAGCATCTTTGTCACTGAAAACTTAGTGAATGCAACAAAATATCTATCACCTCACATATTTGGAAAAGTTTGGCAGAGATGGAAGCAGGAAGCTGTTCTGGAATGTCTGGTTTGATATACAAGAAAATCCATTAACAGTTTATAAGAAAATCGATTAACAGTTTACAAGTAATGTTCTAGAAATTTAAGTCTGTTTCATATTTTATTTTCTCTACCCCCCTTTCTCCCCTCCCCCACTCTCCCTGGTTAGGCACCTCTAAATACCAGTCAATCCCTTTTCTTCCTTTTTAAGTCCATTCCATATTTAAAATCATATTTTAGGTCCAAAAGTTGAAGAAATCCTTGGTTTGTTGAAATATTGTTGGATTTCAAATTGAATTCTTTTAATTCACTCATTTATTTATTTAGAATTTTTTTTAAAAATTCAAAGTATCATTGGTTTATAATGTTATGTTAATTTCTGGTGTACAGCAAAGTGATTCAGTTATATCTGTATATATTTTCATATTCTTTTCTATTACAGTTTATGATAAGATATTGAATATAGTTGCCTGTGCTATACAGTCAGACCTTGTCATTTATCCATTTTATAAACAGTAGTTTGTATCTGCTAATCCCAAACTCCTAATTTATCCCTCCTCCACTCCCTTTCCTCTTTGATAATCATTAGTTTTCAATGTCTGTGAGTCTATTTCTGTTTTATAAATAGGTTCATTTGTATCAGATTGAATTTTTTACTTAAAAATGAAGGCCTAAACTTTGTAGAGAAGACTTTTTTTTCCTAATCTGTCAACCCAGTGAGAATCACAAATGCCTTACACATCATGTATTTTTCTTTCTGTTTTATTTTTCCCAAATCATAAGGTTTGTCGATTCTATCATTTAGTATACTTGAAACACATACATTTTTAGTCCTCCTAGAGAATTTTAGATAGTGCTTTTGGCGGAAAGGTGATTAATACCTTTCTTTTCCTTTTCTCCTTCCTTTTCCTGTCCTCCATCTTTCTCTCAGTAATGGAATTTAGGTGCCTGTGGGTCTTAAAAGAAAATGTCCTTGCCTATGCTTTCAGGTGTTGGTTTTGCTTCTTTATCTTATTTTTAAAAATGAATTGAAAGTTTTTCATTGTTTGTCAATTGTAGAGGATACAGTGGAGATCCAGGAGCGAGTAGAGAATAGCCTTAAGTCTTTACTAGAACAATTAAAAGGTAAGTGTTCTAACTGTGGATTCCCATATCGTATCTGATTGTCTGATAGCAGCTTATTTTTTAATAGAAACTTGCAAGAGATTTTGAAAAATAGTAATGTACACTTTTGGTATTTTTAAAGACTTGTTTCTATTTCTCTCGTGTTCTAGTGGTTAAGACTACGTGCTTTCAATGCAGGGGATGTGGGTTCAGTCTCTGGTTGGGGAACCAAGATCCCACATATGCATGGTATGGTCCAAAACAAAAAAAAACTGAAAAGTTTTGTTTACAAAAATAGTAGACACTTTTTGTAAAACAGTACAGTACACAAATGGATATGGTCTTTTCCCCTTTACCAGTCACATTCCCACCAACGTAAGTAGGTGCTGTTGACATTCTGCAATGTGCAGAAATGTGCACAGTCATACATATGCATATGGAAATACATAGTAGTGATTTTTTTAAAAAAAAATATAGGGAAAGATATAATGCATGCTTTTCTGGCTTTATTTTTTGTTATCCTGGACTTCTTACTATGTAAGTTATATCCATATCCACACCTCATTTGTTTTAAGAGCTGCATAATATTCCATAATATTGTATCCATGTACTGGTTTTATTTATATACCCTGAGTACATAATATATTATGTGTAACAATGCTGAAATAAGTATCTTGGGACATAATTGTTTGGGTACTTATTTGAGTATTTCCTTGGGGTTAAATTCCTAGCAATGAAATTGGTAAAGAACATAGGACTTCCCAGGTGGCTCGGTGGTAAGGAATCCACCTGCAGTGCAGGCAGGAGACGTAGATTCAATCCTTGGGTCCGGAAGACCTGGTGGAGAAGGAAATGGCAACCCACTCCAGTAGCCTGGGAAATCGCGTGAACAGAGGAGGCTGGGGGGCTGCACCCCATGGGGTTGCAAAGAGTCGGACACAGCTGAGCAACTGGGCACATACATATGTGTTTCTTTTAACTCTTAAATATTTTAAAAAATTATTATTTCATTATAGCTGATTTACAACAGTGTGTTAGTTTCATGTGTACAGCTTGAGATTGTTTTCCGTTATAGGTTATTGTGCATTTTAAATCTATAAGGGCCTTTCTTTTTCAGAGCCTAAATGGTTTTTTATTTTGTTGCTCAAATGAAGCTGAAAATTAAAAGATGATCAAGATTATGAGAGTAAAACCTGAAATTTGTTATGAAGGTGCATTTCTACCGTGCACATTAGTCTTTCAGTCTATAATGACACATTCTGTAAATCCCCCGCTTGAATTCTTACTTTTATGTGAGTGCCCTATCTATGGAAAGACATAGGTAGTATTTAGACCCTAGAATATAATTTGTAAGTCTACCTTTTATCTTTTGAAGACAGTAGAGCTGTAGTCATGTGACTTTTTAAAGAGCTTAAAACATATTCTTTAGTGTTTGGTTCATTGGGGAGGGGGAGCTTTCTGTATTAAGTCTTTATATCTGCTTATTCTTGACTAGATTGTACAAAATAACACTGAAACAAAAGCTGAATAAAACCATAAAATATTTTTCCTTTTTCAGATGTCTTCAGTAAATGTAAAGGTGACCTCTTAGAAGTTAAAGATGGTAACTTGAAAACACATCCTACTCTTTTAGAAAATCTAGTCTTCTTGGTTGAGGTATGTTTTTGTTTTCATCCTAAAAAAACTCAGTGTTCCTTGATTGTGTGGAGGATTAATTTTCAAAAATGAACAGGTAATAGGCACCTTATACCTATAATTTAACCCGTCATCCCCACCTTTTGTTAATTGAAAAGCAATTTCAATTTTCTGAACTAAATCTTTCCAAGAATATCAGGAGAATTTTAATTCATACTGCTAGGGTAAAACTCTGAAATTTGCTTTACAAATCTCGAGAGAGTCCTCAGATTCACTCTAAATCTAGCTGTGTTCTGTTCATCCTCTTTTTTGACTCAACTGTTATGTAGTTTAAGTTAATTCTTGTTAAATTTTTAATTTGCTTTTTACATTTGTTGCTGCTCTTCACTAGTTGCTGAGATTGTGCATTATGAAGGAGAATCCAGGAGCTGATGTAGCAAAACTCTTTTAGCCAGAGAGAAAAAGAGGAGGACACAAACACTCATAGTCCATTATCTTTTTTCCTTTTGTCACATGTTTAATTACTTTCTTTTCCTATTAGTCTGTAAGCTTCCTGAGGACTGTGTTCTCTATTTTGGTGACTGGCACATTTCAAGTGTATAAGAGATAATGAGTGGGAAAAAAAAAAGAGATAGTGAATGAGAAATAATTGTATACATATATATATATATGTACATGAATATACTGTAAACTCCTAACTTAATACAAAGGAGAATAGGTGCTGACCAACTAGGGGAGAATTCTTCGTACATAAGTTAAGGTTTGCACATGAGGCAGTGTCTTACCTGGATAGAGAAGTGGGCACGGAGAGGCATATTGTATGGAACCTTTGGATTCCATGCCTAAATTTGGACTTTTCAGTGAAAAGGATGTTAAAAGATCCCTATTTCTTGCAAGGAGGTGAAAGAATATTGGACTGAGTAGAGGATTAGTTTAGAGCTGGGAGAGTGAGGAGAAAGAGTAAAGGCAGTATTCTGAGGAGGAGATTAAGAAGACGTGGATCAATGTGGTGACCGTAGAATTAGAGTGGAGAGTTATAAGAGAAATTGAAGGGATTTACAAAGAAGAGCTGTTTGCATAGAATTGGTTTAGTCCATAGTCTTTGTTCCTGAGGTATCCTGAGTGTAATCCTTATTGATGAATTTGCAATTTTTCTTCTTTCAGACTATTTCTATTATCCTTTGGGTATCCAGTTACTGTGAGAGTGTCCTGCGACCATACAAATTAAATTTACAGAAAAAGAAGAAGAAGAAAAAAGAAACTAGTATCATCATGGTAATAACAGAGAAAATACAAGTAACAATCTGGCTGCATGCTGCTTTTTTTTTTCACTCTTTTCCTGCATTTTGTAAAGGATCTTAGAATCTTATATGTGTTCATTTTCTCTCCCCAGCTTAAAAAAAAAATTATACAGAAAAACTGAAAGACTACTATAATGACACCCAAACATCCATACCTAGATTCACCACTTATTAATGGTTGTCACATTTCTCTCTTGCCCTTTCTCATTCTCTAACATCCCCCACCCCCATTTGTCGAACCATTTGAAAGTATAGACTTTGTAATATTTAACACACCAGGGTAAATGAAAGGCAGTCTCCTACAAAACCACGGTACTCAAGACATTTTCACACCCAAGATATTTAGTATTGATATAATAATATGTTCACATTAACCTTTCCCCTGTTATCTCAGTTATGACCTTTATAGTCTTTTTCAAAATCCTAGAATTTTACTAAGGATCTGACACAGCTTTTTGTCATTTCTCTGTACTCTTCTTTCATTGAAAGTACTTCCTCAGCTTTTAATTTTTGTCTTTGTCTTTGAAGAGTCTAGCTAGATTTTTGGTAGAATATACCACAATCTGGATTTGGTTAATTATTTCATTAGATTTAGATGGCTGTGTCCTTTTTAGCAGTTAAATCAGGAGGCACTAATGTTATGTCCCATTATTGATAATTTCAGATTTATAAGTGTGTCTTTCCTCTCTGTGTAATTAATCTGTGAATTGAGACTGTGAGTATCCTGTTCCCTAGAGCTTTTCACCCACTACTTTTAACATTCATTATTAGTCTGACTTGCATGAATCATTTATTACTTCGATGGTTCCACAATGGTAATTTTTTTTAAATGCTACTAATCATTAATCATTTATTATCTGGCATTCTGTAAAACAGAGTTGTATATTTTTAATACCAACTATTTTAGTATCACTGTGTACTCATTCTTTTTTAACTTTACCTTATAATCCATTGTCATCATTTTCTTTTGGATGCCCAAATTTGGCTACTGGGAGCCACTTTAGGCTGGTTCCTGTCCTTGAACGTGTCCTCATTGGTTTTTGAGCCCTTACTTTCCGAAACCACAAAATGTTCTAAGTACTTTGTTCTCACCCATTGAACTGAAAGCATACATTTTTTCCATTGAGCCCTAGTTCCTTTATGGGGAATGGCTATTCAGAATACTAGGATCTAGTTGTTAGATGCACTGATTGCTATTGGGGTTTTATTGCTTCTAGTTAATGTCAGTGAAGAGAGACAGGAAATTTATTTAGATACATACACACATAGTTTTAAATAATTATTACAGACAACCTCCAGCTATAGTCCAATATCATAGTCCTCTTCCTTCCATTCCTTCTTTCATTCAATATTTGTAGCTTTCAGAGTGAGAACAATGGTTCCCAACAGGATCAATATATTTATTCATTTGCTGTTTTACAGTAAAACTGTAAATAGTTTTGGAAATAGTACATTGGTTCCATTACCAGTTCCAGTAACAAACCCACTGAAGTTCAACTTTTTGCAGTTCTTTTTTGTCCTTAGAATATGTTCAATGAATGTAGTAGTTGAGGTACTCTATAAAAGCACTGGAGTTTAAAACTCAGATTATATTATTAATGTAGATAAGATTCATGTATTTCTATTTGTATTCAACTTTGGAGTTTCCTCCCATCTTAATTGGTTAACTTTTGAATCTGTGAAACATTAACATAATTTGTATTCTTTTCATAAGGAAAGATGTTCAGGATTTATTCTGCAATGACATGCTATTTCATTAATGGGAGATTTTTGTTCATTGTAGCAATATAGTAACCATTGTCATTTGAAAATTTTGATGGTCTTATTAGTAATATTAATTTCCTGCACAATTCAGTAACAATTCAGGAATTCTTTAGATTTGACACTTGTCCTGGGTATTACCATTTATTCACTTCTCTCCTTCATTGTTCAAGATAATTTTAACAGATCATGAGTGCAGTGTTTGAAAGTATAGACCAGAGTTGCTCTGTTACTTTCTTTTCTGCAGAAAACCCCTACACTCCTAGTACTTGTCAAAATAGCTTTTGGTATTTGGATTTGGTGTGAGTTTTTGTAGATACTGCTTTTCTAATTTCCAAAAATGAGAATAGCCTTCTTTTTTCCGATTGTCAAAGTAACCTAAAGATGAATAAAGAGAAAATCACCCATTTTCCCACTAAACAGTGATAGCCACTACATACAAGCCAGAAATATAGAAACTCTCTATAGAACTTTCTATCAAAAGCCCTGAACTTAGCTGTTTGTTTTTTTTCACTTACTAAGGTATCTTGGATATCTTTTCATTTCAGCAAATATAGATGTATCTCATTACTTTAAATGATTATGTGCCATCCTGTTTTAGTCATATACCATAACTTATTCCCAATGTTGGCTGTTTAGCTGGCTCTAATTTTCTTCTATTGTTTTTGTTTTTTTTTTTTAATTATTTTTGGTTGCACTGGCTCTTCCTTGCTGTGCTCCAGCTTTTAGTTGCAGCAAGCAGGGGCTGCTCTTCATTGCGGTGCACAGCCTTCTCATTGCAATAGCTTCTCTCGTTGTGGAGCACAGGCTCTAGGCATAAGGACTTCAGTCATTGGGGCTTGCCAGCTTAGTTGCTCCGTGGCATGTGGAATCTTCCCGGATCAGGGATCGAACCCTTGTCCCCTGCATTGGTAGGTGGCTTCCTATCCACTGTACCACCAGGGAAGTCCTAATTTTCTCTTAATATTACAAATAGTACTGCTATTAAAATATGGACAAATACACAAGATGAATTTATAATATGATTTCCTTAGGCTATCTCTTAGATCTGAAATTACTATGTATACAGGTTTCCCCTGCTACAAGAAGTTTAGCATTCCTTTGAAACCTTTCATAAGTCCAAGTGGCATAAAGGGAAGAAGCAATTACCTTAAGACACGTCTTGCTAATGGGATACACAGAATAAATTGAGATAAAGCACAGATGCTTACAGACATAGTTCAGAGCTGTGGTGGCTTGATGTTGAGTATGGTTCCAGTGCCACTCTTGTTGCTCAGTGTGTGCGCTGCTTCTATAACAGCTTGCTGCAAGTGCTTTTCACCTTTTTCCTATAAAAGTGAAAATCCTCTTTGGATTTCTTTTGGTTAGCAAAAACAGGTACTAATGTAGGTCTCTCATAAAAGCTAAGTGGCATGAAGTGAACTTTCAACAAGCCAGAGATACCTGTTCTTCTGTTTTTACATTCTCCAATGGTGTGGTGTATCTTTACCCATTCGATAGGCAAACATTGGTACTCCTGCCCCCCGCCAATTGGTGT
This sequence comes from Bos indicus x Bos taurus, assembly GCF_003369695.1. NCBI lineage: Eukaryota > Metazoa > Chordata > Mammalia > Artiodactyla > Bovidae > Bos > Bos indicus x Bos taurus. The sequence continues at coordinate 10,681,506 of NC_040092.1, read as the reverse complement.
TGAAAGAATTCTGTTGATGTTGCACCTTCAAAGAAAACTTCTTGAGTGAAAAGCTAGCTTTACTAGTTGATTGGCTGGGTTTCTTGTGTTTATCTGTTTTTTTTAATTGTACCATTGCCGGGACTTTTTGTTTTCTTTTTTCCTTTTTTAAAGATTTATTTATTTACGGCCGCACTGAGTCTTCACTGCTATGCCTGGGCTTTCTCCAGCAGCAGTGAGCAGGGACCACTCTAGCGGCAGTACCCGGGCTTCTCACTGCCAGCAGCTTCTCTCGTTGCAGAGCGTGAGCCCTAGGGCGTGTGGACTGGCAGTTGTGCCCCGCGGGTCCTAGAGCACAGGCTCAGTGGCTGTGGTCCATGGGCCCAGTTGCTCTTTGGCATGTGGAGTCTTCCTGGACCAGAGATTGAACCCATGTCCCCTGCATTGGCATGTGGATTCTTATCCACTGTACCACCAGGGAAGCCCTGCTGGGATATCTTTGATATCTTCTGTTTCTGTCTTTGGCCAAGTTTTTCCTATTGTGATGGTACTATTTTTTCCATTGATATGTTTTGAGCTATTGACTCTTAACATAATTATGTGATATAAGCACTGAAGAAATATGTTTGATAATCTTTCAACTTCTTAAAAATCTTTTTTTTTTTCAGCCACCTGTTTTTACCAGTTTTCAAGACTATGTTACTGGGCTTCAGACTTTAATTTCCAATGTTGTGGATCATATTAAAGGACTTGAAACACATCTAATTGCACTTAAACTTGAAGAACTTATTTTAGAAGACACTTCTCTCTCGCTGGTAAGAGACTGTAGTTGATCAGCAGTAAGTTAAATAGAGACAGTCGAGTGTTGTCACTTGTATCACAGGGACGAGTTAGTTTTCAGTTCCCCGTTCTCTCCTTGTAGGACTTGAGATGAGAAGGTCCCTGGCACTAGTTTTTGTTGTGGTGGTGGTGGGGTCTTCTCCCCAACTCATCCCCCACTCCTCCCTTTTATACATTTTTGGGGGTGCTGTTTTACTGTGAAAACTACTGATGGATTGTTGAGGAGTGGAATTATTATTGTCCCTATTTTGAGCACCAGAGGAAACCAAACATACTTTTGAGAAATCCAGGGACAATCTCCTTGACTGAGAACTTCCCTGCTGCTGGATTGGTTGGTTTCTTTACCAGCCCAGCAGTCATCACATAAAAAAGGAAAGATGCTGAACATCAGAAATAATCATGTCAGTATTAGTTAGGCCAGAGCAAGTCAGCCAATAAGGAAGTACAGAATCAAAGGTACCAGTCATTAGTTTTCTCCTGATCATTGTTTTTAGGCTGGTTTCTTAAAATTCTGCAAGGAAAATCCCAGTAAAGTCACTTTTTAAAATGTAGGTTCTTTTTAAAAAACAAATTTAATAGAACAAATGGTGTCAGGTAAGTTAACATGCACCACCCTGGAGTAGGTTTAGGATTTTGGAAGGTGCCAGAAGGGCAGTTGTGGAGCCACCTGTTTCTAGCTTATTGTTCCAGTGATGGAACTCTGATCTTAAGGAAATGATTTTCTTCAGTAGTTTGTCTAACATGAGCCTCTGCTGATGACTGAGCTCCCCCAGTAATATGAGGCAGCCACCATCCCAGCCCAAGACTTCCACCTAGACCCTTGGAGGGAAGGGAATGAATGGAATCTTGCTTGGAACACCAGCTTTAAAAGATTGTAAGCCCCTCTTTTGTAAAAACGTCAACGTATTAGAGCTTTGAACAAACTGCTTACTGTGGGAAAGGGCTCAGAGCATTTAACATTTCCAAAGATTGATTAAAGGAATCAAACAAGTGATGCGTTTGGTTTTAGCCAGTTAAGCTGTATATTTAACTGTTTTCCTATATACTTGAGAATGAATATAGACTATATAGAATGAATATAGGTCATTAGAGGTACTAATTGATGTATTATTAATTTTTAGTATTTTTGTTTTCCTCTTAAGCCTTACATTATTTCAAAAAGTAAAATCTGTACATGGTGAAAAAAAAAATTCGAAGAGGAAAGAAAGAATATGTAGTACTGAATAAAATAGATTTGTGTACATACCTTTTAATGCACGTTTGGGTAATAAAGTGTGCTTATCTGGTTTCTTTTGGGCTTTAAAATACTGCCAAATTCACATAAAGCTAAACCGTTTTCAGCCAACCTTTTTTCCGTATTTAAACACTCCACCCATCCCCTTTATTTTTTGTGCTTGCTACCACAGGTCAAATGAGCAGCAAATATTTAACTCACGTATTTGAGCAGCCTTAGGAAAACTTTGGTCTTTTTTAGTTGTTCGGCCTCTGGAATCGGTGGACTTTATTAAAATGGAGGGAGGTGTGTCAGTATTATAACTAGAAAAGATGATACTGGTAAATTTGATGCCTTTAAAAAGTGGCTGTGATAATGTCTAAATTAATAATAAATTTCTGCTTTTTTCCTGTTTCCTGATGACTCTAATAGTAAGAAATCTCAGTTTTTCTACTTTGTATAGCTCATCAGAAAATAGTAGTGACTTTATGGCCCAAGTACTTAGTAATAATCTTTCTAACTTTTTTCCTTGTTCAGAAATCTCAATTTTCTGACTTGATATAATTTATAACTAAGATTACTTGAAAGAATAGTAATGCTAAAGCAACAGGGTCTTAGTAAAAAGTCACATGGAGAAATAGACATCTGTGATGAGTTTAGCCATCTTTGCATTTAATGAAATTGAAAATGACCCACTCCATTGTGATGGAGCTTCTCATGGAGTTAAGTGGTAATTTTAACTTACATGTGAAAAACTATAATCTGGGGGAATGCTTTCTGAGCAAGTCCACTCATTCTTATTTCCTTTGTAGGAAGAGAGAAAATTTTCAAAGACTGTACAAGGGAAAGTTCAGAGCAGTTATCTGCACTCACTTCTGGAAATTGGGGAGCTGCTGAAAAAAAGACTTGAGACCACAAAGAAACTAAAAATTTAAAAGTTAGTGTGAACCACGGGCACTGATGATTCTACAAGAGAAAATGACATCATCTTTCCAGGCAAAAACTACATCTGGTTGACCATCATTTTAAATCCAGAACTTCCTCATAAAATGCATGAAGGACTTTGATTGTGAATTAATTTTTTAGGTATTAAATGTATACAACTGATTAAATTATTGTATATAAACCAGAAGCAGGACCCTTGTCTGGGTTTGACCACTTTTTATACATGTTCATATGCATATGGCAGCCACAAGAGAACCCTACTTTTCTTCTTCCCTTCTATCACCAGAAACATCTGGTGGTTGGTGGTGGTGGTTGGGGGTGTCCTATAAAAGCAGCAATAGAAATTAAGCATAAAGCATTGAACTCAGAGCAGCTGAATGGCCCTACCATTATAGCAGTGGGTGTTTTGGTCTGGTCCTCGAGCCTTAGGAAGCAGGAAGCCAGTAGAGGGGGACCATGATTGGGAGCAGGCCCTCTTTCCAGCTGCTTGGCTCCCGCAAAACCCAAGGTAGGTACTCAAAGGGCTTCCAATTAAATTTGGCCTAAGCACCTGCCACTGAAGGGCATCACTCAGATGATGACAGGCCCTCGTTTTTTGGCTTAATAACGCCAGTGGCCAAGACATCCCCATCCTGGCTCCTGTGAGTTAAATCAGAGACAGGCTTCTGTTAACTTACAGCTGTTTGGAGGGGAAAGTAGTACAGACCACTTATAAGCCTGCTGAGGACTAGCTTGCTATCTTTTGTCTGTTTGGGAAAGACAGGAATCACTGTTTTAAAGAAGAGAGGTGTACATAATTTATGCAGGCAAGTCTAATACCAGTGTCATTGGTTTTGTGAGATATATATATATGTATATGCTTTTACATATATACGTATATTTTCAAGCATATATACATGTGTATATATGCTTGAAAATAAAGATTTAATACTTAGTGTTTTTTAAGTGGGGGCTTTGGGAAGGAAGAAAGGAAAGAATGTATATTAATATGGATTTAATCTAGGTTTTAAGTTTTAGGCTGGCAAAAGAAACATTACCAGTTGGGTTTGAGGTTGCATTGACTTTTTTCAAACTTGAGAGCTAGACCAGGATGGTGTTTAACCTTGTTCACCTGGAGCCCCCAAGACTAGCTTCAGTGGTGGGTCTGACAGAAAAGGTAAACACTGCTCTTGAAAATGTTACACATTTTATACAATTGCTTTGGTAATTTATTTGTGTTGGAATCTGTGCTTTAGTCTTTGGTCTTTGTTATCCAAATACCATTAAAGTTAGTAATTCTGAAAAAGCAAAGAAATGAATTTGATGAGGAAATTCAAGTATCTAATGGAGGATTGGTCTTGAAGGCCTTCCAAGTTCTCTCCAACTCACTTCTCCAGTGAAATGTGGTACTTTTTTCTTTTAAAAGCAACCAGAAAAAGAGCTTGGAAAATCTATTTATGTAAAGCAATTGCATTTTGTTTCCATCATTTCGACTTTAGATTCACAATTTGATAGGGTGATAAGTGTCTCAACTTGCAAGGAAACTGTTTTGAAAATTACCAAATTACCTTTTCAAAATAAGACTTGTTGGAAATCTTAGTCCATCCAGTAATTTCAAAAAACTAGTTTTGTTGTTAATTGGTAGCCACAACTGTCATACCCCATCCCAAAAGGAAAGAACTGCTTTGAACAAGATGAATTAAAAATTGATTGATTCCAAATCTAATTTAATAACATAACATTTCATGAAACTGTGGCCTATTTAGATGGAACTTTGTGGATGGGGGGTAGGTGTGTGTATGGCATGTGTTCTTGAAATGATGTTTCTCTGAATATCCAAAAATACTGTACATAGAAGTAGAAATGCTCTTTGAAACAAGTCTATCAGCTGACCATGATCATTCTAGAATGTGTGTGCTCAGTGAGCTGGCCTTGGTCCTCAGGGACAGTGTGTGACTCAGTGGTCTGCCTACCTGTTTTCTTTCCTAGGGGCATCTGGGTCCTCTACTGGTTTCAGTGACAAATAATGTTACGTTGGGGTTATGCTTGTTACTTCCTGATTTCCCCACTAAATGTAGCATTTCAATTAGATCCAACCTCTTACATTTTGAGAGAATTGTAAAAAGAATGAAATTATGCAGAAATGGCCAATATCTTTTATTGATCTGTTCTTTTGGAAACTGTCATGCACTATAAATTGTGTACAGTTAAAAAAAAAAAAATATATATATATATATATATATTCTTACATGAGTAAAAAGCACCCTCTCCAGCAATTGTATGTCATTGGTATTTGAAGAGAATTCCCAAATAACTCATTGCTGCTGCTGCTGTTTTTACTTTGTTTGGGTTTTTTGTTTTTATTTTGTGTGGAAAATTGATATTTAAAAAAAAAAAAGGAAAGCAGAAAAAAAAAGACTACTGTTTACAGACTGAAAAATTACTGCTTTTTATACTACTGAGATCCTAAGTTAAGACTCTCCAAAGCAAACATTTGGTTTAAATCATATATCTGATGTGGATAAAAGGTAGAGAAATTTTTAGTGTTCTCCACATAATGGAAAATGTACAAATGCCTAGTTGTGTTGCCCATCAATTTTGTATATTTTCATAATTTTAATTGTTCAAAATTGCATTATATTTTGCAGTCACTATGTTCAATCTGGATTTGTCTTTCATTTTAACTTTTAATATAAAAAGGGGTTTCAATGTATCTACAGCCTTGTTATTGAAACTCTACTTTGTTGCTCTGATTTATTAACATGGGAAGCATATATTCTTCCTTCTTCAGAATTAAGTGAAGCATAGCAGACCTACTTTAAACTGGATGGGTTAATTTATATAAAACACTTTCAATTTGGCACTTTTGCCTGGTTCATTTTTGTTCGTGTTCTTAGAAGCCACAACCTTTTAAATGGTGTAATTCATTTTGTATTGTTATATTCCTCAGAAAAAATGATAATACTTGTGAATTTAAAATTACTCCAAGGCCACACTAGTCCTTTTAATAGCACCTTGTGCTTTAGTATTCATTAATTAGATTTATACATGTATTGGGCATTTATTTACTGTGTGCCAGATTCCATGTTAGGCTGTGCTGATATAATGGTAAATGAGACTGTATCCTAGTTAGTGGCTGAAGTGGGGGGAGAGACAATAAAGGTAAATATTAGTTTGTAATTAATTCCTGACTGATAAATATAAGTCAGGGTATATGACAGGCGGGTCACCAGAGGACCTCTCAGGTGGCGCCATCTGACCTGAATGATGAAGCATCAGCCTTGGGAAAGGCATGTTCCAGTGACTGGGAAAAATGGTTCAAGTGCCTGGGACTTACCGGAGTGGAAGAGGGGTACAGATTGAGATAGAAGGTGGAGTGGGGATTAGAGCAATCAGGAAACTGTAGCCTGGGGAAGGAATGAGATTTCTAAATTTAGTGCGAAGTTACTGGAGGATTTCAGGCAGGCTGATGACATGGTTTTTTTATCCAAGAGTGTATGAACATACAGGCTGAGATCAAACGTTTATTCATACATGCAACACAGTGGGAAGAGCTGTTTTTCTTCCTAGTTTCCTTTCTGTCCTGTGATATTAAATGCCCTTAACTGAGCCCTGGAAAAGTCAGTTTTTGCTTCTTCAGGTATGAATTAATGCCACCTCAACATTTCTTTTTTTCCCCTTTAACAAAAAAATGGGCACTTGGCTGTTTCTCACTGCCATTTTTGAGTTCCTCAAAAGGTGGACTCAGGTTTATATTTTTTTCACGTTCCCTGTTTTTGAGATGCTGTCACCGCCTCGATGCAGGCATGTTATTCCATAGTAACAAGCGGAGGGTAAGCAACCATGAGCCAAATGCTTATAAAAATTATTTGTGGAGTACCCGTGTTTATGCTTGAGTGTACAGGTTTTTTGCAACCTCAGCTTCCACATACCTAGTAAAAGTGGGTCCCAGATAATGTACTGTTTACGGGTGAGAAAAGCAGTTATTGCAGATACGGCTACTAAGGCCAGGCAGTAAGGTAAGGGATGGGTAAGATTCAAACTCTTAAGCATTGATGAAATGAGCTAAAAATCAGAGTGTCCACCCCACCTCACATTCTTCATCTTGATTCTATCTTAGAAGTTCTCTATTGAAGAACCATTCTTTCTTAAAGCAATTCTAATGCCTCGTGTGTGTGTGTATACCACCAATTACCAAGGACTATTAGTAAAATTACCCTTGGCACTATTTGAGATAACTTGCAGGTTCTTTAGAACAGGACTCATGTTGGCTCCAGGGGCTCATTGTGCTTCAGTTTATCTGGAAATTCCCTTAAAAATTGTGTAGCATTTGATTGTAGGAAGCCATAGCCTTTATTACAGTCTAGTTAGTAGCATCTGAGCCACAGAATATTAGTAATTATATGCTAAGAAGTAGAGGGAAGGAATCCATTGGACATGTTAGGGAAGATTTTTGTGTGGCATATACAAATCACTGCAGATTCTAAATGAGAAACACAGCCTACCTTTAATGAAAAATATTTATGCAAAGAGTCTTTGATGTATGACAATCCAGTCCTATCCAACAGCCCGCATTTCTTCAACTCAAGACCCTAGGCTTATAATGATAGAGGGCATGGACCCATCCAATGAAATGCCCTTGGGTGGGTTGCCACTTTTCTATCTTTCCCCTTACAGTTGAGAAATGGGACCACGTTCAAGGACTGAATTTAGTTTTAGAGTCCTTTCTCTACCTGTCATTTGTCTTACTCTAATTTCTATAAGACAATGAATACTTCATTCTTTGGAAATGACTGTTTTAAGGTAGATGAGAAAAAATTAGAACAGCTCAACAAGTTTACCAGTGAGAAGCATGGAAAAAGATCTTCCAGATTTTTCAGTTAGAACTGAAATGATGAGTAGGGGATATATTGAAATTATTGGGCCTAATATCTAAATAGTTCTTCTTTTGTCAAATATTGAGAGTATCCATGCTGGCTATGGGCAGGTGTTTAGGCTTAAACATTTTTTATCTAGTTGGTTTGAATTGTTAGCCTAAGCTGTGGGATTTTTGTTGTTGTTGTTCCATCCAATTAAACACATGAGTTTTGCTGTATTTTTTGTTTCCAGTGATTTTAAATACCCAATCTGGCTGAAATGGAGGAACAAAGAATTGAAAGTTTTACTTGCCAACACTGCTCAACTTAAATTTCTTTGTGTGGGTACAGTTAGACATTTTATAAGCTGCCATTTGATATTTTCAAATAGTTAAGTATGGAAGTGTGAGAAGAGATTTGAAAGTCAGTACAGTGCTCTCCCACTCTGCTTATTAAAAAGCTGGTGGTTACTGAGTAATCAACAGCGACAAGGTGATTTAGATGGAAAACAATCCCTTTCTAAAGAAACTTTCAAATTGAACTGAGTTATATCATTTAGCTGTCTAAATGCAACTCTTAAAGAAACCTACCAGGTTATATTGGTAAAACTAAGAATCTGTTATATGTATCTCACGGAGCATGGGAAAGAATTTACTGCTATTCAGCTTCAAGGACCAGAAAACGGACAATGCATTCAATCAGCTGCAATCAGTCCACCTGAATCTGAAGACCTGTGGAAAGGAAATTAAAGGTAGGTCTTGAGCTCAGCCTAGTTTCCACAGAGTTACCAGGATAGTCTGTTACCCTGGTAGAGCAGATTCCACACCACCTTAGCTTTAAAAAAAATAAGTTTCAAGGAAAAAGTAGGCCACAGGCCAAAGTATAATTTGTAAAAGAAAACTGAATGGCTACAGGTCTACTTAACGAAAACACAGAAACTTTAATTGGGATCAGAATCATACCTTTCAAGAACCTGGGCAGTATACTCCTCTTTATAGCACCAATTCCTTCTGAGGGGGAATTTCAAAAGCCATCTAAGTGTTCACCAGCTGTCCGCGACCGGCTACAGAGATGTTCCAAGCATAGTCACGTCAGCGTCAGTATCCACGCATGCTCAGATTTCTGGTTTCATGCCACTTTTCCTAAAATTCCGTTATATCCCAGGAGAGTTTCACAGCCAGAAGGTAACTTACCCCTCCCCACCCCACCAAACCCTGGAGTGCCTTCTCACAGCTCCTCCTTCTCACCCCCCTTCTTCTGGAAGGCAGTCAAAATGTTTAAGCTCTTCTGGAGTTCTTCCTTCTTCCCATCACTCATCTTGTTCTTCTCAATCAGCTTGGTGATCCTGGTCATCTCCGATGCTGGGAAATCCTCACCTTGGTCCAAGATCTTTCCCATGATCTTAAGGTATTGCTCGGCCCACTTCTTGTCAGTCTCCTTCACACTCGCAAGGTTGTCCTGCCCCTGCTTCAAGAGGGACTGGCGGGCCTCCACACCAGAGGCCCTGATGAACTCCCCAGCAAGGGTGTCATATGCAGGCAGGCAACCAGGCATACCTAGGTAGATCCCATGTCCCTTTAGCCAGCGCTGGATGGCTCCAACCTTAACTGCCCCACTATACAGGACTGGGTTCTCAAAGTCCCCATCCTGGAAGAGATAGAAGATTGGGTAGTTCTCTTTGTCCAGCTTGTATTTCTCACTCAGCTCCATATTCAGCTTGTCGCCATAATCTGTGAATGGAAACCAGAAATGAGGAACAAGACCCTGAGGAAGGCATGGCGGGAGGTTGCTGTGAGGCCTATCTGAGCTGAGGAGAATTCCGGCTGTCAGAACTCCTCCTCTGCTACTCCCTAACCGTGTGGCATTAGTCAAGTCCTTTAACCTCTGTGACCTTCACTTTCCTCATTTGAAAAGGGGGAATTCTGCATATTTATTATACGTGCCACTACGTGCCAGGGACTGTCCTCTTAAGTGCTCGGGATTTAGTTGTGATTAAGAGTACCACACTCCCTGACCGCAGAGCTTACACTCTTCAAAGGGTGAGAAGAGATAATAAACAAAAGAACGTGAAGTGATTAGTGCCATGACAAAAATGAAACGGTGACACAGTGACTGGGTGAGAAGGCCTCCCTGTGAAGATGACATGAACTCATGGACCTGAAAACGAAGCAGCCAGACATATCAAGATGTGGGAAGTGTTTTGGGCAGAAAGGACTGCAAGTGCAAAAGCTCTGAGGCAGGAATGACCTGTGTGTGTTTAAGGGTTACAAAGTATAGTCTGGCCAGAGCTGAGGGAATGTGTGGTAGGTAATGAACACGGACCCTAACACTTGAGGGCTCTTGGGAGGACCCAATAAGGGGATATGTGCCACTTAACCTGGCAGAGTTAAGCGTTTAATATGTGGGGGTGGTGGTTTTGGTTGCTCAGATGTGTCTGACTCCTTTGCAACCCCATGGACTGTAGCCCATTAGGCTCCTCTGTCCAGGGATTGCCCAGGCAAGAATACTGGAGTGGGTTGCCGTTCCCTCCTCCAGGGCGTCTTTCCGACCCAGGGATCGAACCTGCGTCTCCTCCATTGGCAGGTGGATTCTTTACCACTGAGCCACCAGGGAAGTCCACCATGTGGTAGCTGTTACTATTTGCTGTCTTTCCCAGCAGGCAGTAGCAGCCCCAAGGGCTGACACGACGACAACTAGTTGCTTATACCTCACCAAGACCACCTATTACTGGGTAGTGGTATAGGAGGTGTGGGCTTCCAGTCCTAGGCCTGTCACTTTATAATCTTGAGCAAGTTTCTCTAAGCATCTGTTTCTTCATTTGGGGATCATAAGACTTTTCACAGAGCTGCCACAAGGATGACATACATGTAAAATACTCGGCACAGTGGCCTGGCACACAGTAAACATTTGAGCTGAGTTTCTGTGGTCATAGAATCTGCTCAAGCTAAGCCTGCCGTGGGTACCAGACTCCTTGAAAGGCAATGACCCCATTTACACTAGACGTGTGTGGCTCAGACAGAAAGATGCTGGGATGTTCTGACAAACAGGGAAGTAACCCCTAGTTTCTTCTCCCTCTGCCCTCCTCAGTCATTCCAGACTTATCCATACCTGAGATCCCCACCTCTGCCACCAGGAGATCATCACTGGAAGCTGAGTTTTCAGCCAGACGCTTGAACTCATCCTGCTTCTCACCATAGGGGTACTGGGTGTCAAACTTCACCAGGACGAACTTGCTTTTGGGAATGACCTGAGGGCACATAGAGCTGAGCAAGTAAGGGTTCCCAAGGACCTTTGGGGCTAATTCCCTTTCCCAAGGGACCTCTTTCAGCGTGGAAACCAAGCCCACGAGGGAGACAAGCTTTCACAAACATTCATTCATTCGTTCTTCATCCCTCGATTCATTTAACAATTTGATGATGTTTGCTGTGTCCCGGGGACCCCATTAAGTAGTTGCTCACACAAATCAAACTGTCTGCAATAAGCAATGCTGTAGACGTTCTAAGGCCTTCTCTTCCAGTGGCCCTTTTGGTAAGTTAAGACTACGGAAGCCTACCCTTGGCACACACTAGGTTAGCCCCTGTCACACCCATCATCCCAGGGGGCCTTTCTGGAGCCAACCAACCATCTATAAAGGAGCTGGCACCATGAAAGACACTCTGGTGCGGAGGTCCAGAGTTTGAACTCTGTAATTTCAGGGTTCACAGGAAGTTGCTGAGAGGCTAGGCTTGGGACAGTGTCCCCTCTCTAAACCAGTTAGATCAGTTTAGACTGGTTAACGTAAGCAGTTACATTAGATTTCTAGGTTCTAAACTGTCAGGATCAAGATTTTTATTTTAATTGTAAAATTTACATCACATAAAATTTGCCATTTTAAAGTGTACAATTCAGTGGAATTTATCGCATTAACTATGCTGCACAACCATCACTAATACCTACTTCCAGAATATCTTCCATTTTCATCATTGAAAAGAAGCCACATATCCATTAAGCCGTCATTCCTCAGTCCTCCTCCTAAGTGACTTTTTGTGTCTGGCTTCTTTCACTTAGCATAACGTTTTCAAGATTCATTCATGCTGTAGCATGCATCAGCATTTCATTCCTTTTTATGGCCAAATAAATATTCCATTGTATGGATATATCATATTTTGTTTATCCATTCATCAGTTGAGGGATATTTGGGTTGTTTCCACCTTAGAGTTATTTGTGAATAGTGTTGTTATAAACACTTGTGTATAGGCTTTTGTCTGAACACCTCTTTTCAGCTCTTCTGGGAACATACCTAGGAGTGGAACTGCAGGGTCATATAGCAATTCTATGTTTAACTTAACGAGGAAATGCAAAACTTCACTTTGATGGTTTTACCCAATGCACAGATTTTTATCTAATAAGCTCCCTCAGGTCAGTAGCACTGCTTTCCCTCCTACAACCTTTTATTTTTCTAATCAAAGTCATCATGGCTGGTTAATTTTTCAACACAGGCAATCACTGCTGTAATTAAATCAAGCTGACACTATTCCACTTTTTGTTAGTGTGTGTTCCTTATTTTGTTTGCTGTCCATTTGGTTTTAAAAAATAAATAACAGTGCCCAGGGACACAAAGGAAGAGGGAGTAGAGTCCAGAACAGGTAATCTTTAAATGGTCACTGATCCCCAGAAGTCTGAGCTCTGGAGCCTAACAAGCAGGGAAGACTTAAAAATATAAATCAGATCACATCCCTCTGGCCCATTTGGCCTTATTTTAGTTTCAACAAATATTCCTACCCAGGTCCTTTTCATTTGCTGTCTCTACTGGCTGGAGTGCCCTTTCCCTGGGCCTTTCCATGGTTATCAAAGCTGAGTACAAATGTCCTCTCTAACAGAGGCCTCCTGTGCTCATACCATCTAATTCTGCTTCCTTTCCATGGAACTCTATCATGCCACCCTGCACCAGTTTCTTCACTGCATTAATCACTCTCTGAAATCCTTATTTGCTTGTTGTCAGTCCTCTCCACTAGAATATACATTTATGAGAATAGGAACCCTCTCTTACCTGTTTTCTGCTGTATCCCTAGTGCCCAACATCACCTAGCATGTGACAGATATTCCAAAAATATCTAATGAATGAACAAACCCAGGGTAGGCTTTGGTAGCAGATGCAACATGTCCAAGGAGAAAATTTTTTACAAAAATACGTGATAACCTACCTTCAAAGGGAGCTCCATTTATATTACAGAATAATATTAATAATCATGTCTCTGTGTGTGTATGTGTGTGTGTTAGGTCACTCAGTCGTGTCTGACTCTATGACCCCATGGACTGTAGTTCACCAGGCTCCTCTGTCTGTGGCATTTTCCAGACAAGAATACTAGAGTGGGTTGCCATTCCCTTCTCCAGAATTAATAATCATACAGTGGTTTAATACTGAAATAGAACAGAGAGGACTTCATCTTTTATTTTCACCATTTTTAGCCATCACAGAATGGTTTTGAATGGCAAAGTGAAAGTCGCTAAGTCGTGTCCCACTCTTTGCAACCCCATGGACTATATATGGTCCATGGAATTCTCCAGGCCAGAATACTGCAGTGGGTAGCCTTTCCCTTCTCCAGGGGATCTTCCCAACCCAGGGATCAAACCCAGGTCTCCCTCACTGCAGGTGGATTCTTTACCAGCTGAGCCACAAGTGAAGCCCTCGTTTGAATGGCAAACATTTGCATGATTAATTTTTTCTTGTTCTCTTACTCAATCTGTACCTTTGAACTGCTTTAGAAATCTCTCTCCTTTCCTCATCCTTGGGGAATCTGCTTCACATTAACCTACATTTAGGCACCTTGTTTCTTCAATGTATTGATGAGTTCATCATTCATTCATTGAATTAAAAGGTACTGACAGCCTATCATTGCCAGGCACTGTTCTAAGTGAACACAGAACTAAAGGAAACAGACAGGGTCTCTTATTTTTAGTGATCGTAAAGGGCAAGAAACAAACAAACAAAAAACAACACTGGAGATCACAGAAAGACCCATGGATACAGTGACCCTAGGAAGCTCCCCTTTTGTTCTACAGTGATGGAAGAGAGTGAGATTTAGAAACAGATTGGAGAAAACATTTGTTCAGTCAACAGATTATTACTGAGCATCTTCTAGGTAACAGGTCTAGGTCGTGCAGATGATCAGTGAACAAGACAGACAAGGTAGTCCTTCATAAGTATATAATATTCTAGTGTGGGAGACAATACACTGCTGCTACTGCTGCTGCTAAGTCACTTCAGTGGTGTCCAACTCTGTGCAGCCCCATAGACGGCAGCCCACCAGGCTCCCCCGTCCCTGGGATTCTCTGGGCAAGAACACTGGAGTGGGTGACAATACACTAGGCAAGGAAAAAAAAAAACAGTGATGAGAGTTCAGAGAAATCAAACAGAGCAATGTGACTGGCACTTCAGATTGCACGAGGGGGAAATTGAGAAAGCTAAAGTGTTTATCACTCCGTTGTGTGCAACTCTGAAACCCTGTGGACTGTAGCCTGCCAGGATCCTCTGTCCATGGGGATTCTCCAGGCAATACTGGAGTGGGTAGCCATTCCCTTCTCCAGGGGATCTCCCTGACCCAGGATGGAACCCAGGTTTCCTGCACTACGGGCAGATTTTTTCCTGTGTGAGCCACCAGAAAAACCCCTGGAGTGGAGGGGGTGGAGGTAATTTGAAAAGATAACATTTAACCCAAGCCTGAATGAAGAGGAGCAACCAACCTTTCAAAGATTGAGCCAAGAATGTTCTACTCACAAAGAACTGCAAGTACAAGGGCCTAAGGCAATAAGGAGCTAGGAATAGCCAGAGGACAGAGCACTACAAGGGTGGTTGAAGCAGAGGGGACAAAGAGGGGAATCGTTAAGGTTCGATGAAAGGAAGAGGGAAGCAGGGATCAGATCATGCAGGAAGTCAGCTACCGTGTGAGCCGACTGAGAGGCTCCAGAGTGAAAATCTGGAGACTAGTGAGGAAACTACTTAAGATATAGCCTAGACTAGGGTGGTAGCTATAAAGATGGAGACACACCAGTCGATGAGGAAATACTGCTACCGTTAACAGTGCGAAGTTTCCCTCTAAGTCACATTTGGTCTGTGATGTTATACCATATCCATGCTTGGGTGGTAGCGGGTTCCCTTTGCCAAGAAAGGCCCCCAAAGCAAAGGGTACTGTGGGGGTGTGCCTGACAACCAACTGGTCATACCTACACTTTTGAATTCTTGAAACTTTGCATTCAGTGAGCCACAGGTGCCAACTCCACAACGGGGAACCCTTTCAAAAATACTGAGTTCAACCAAATGAGACAGATTTAGCGCTCCACTTCTTGGTTTCACTTCCCAGCAATGGGTACAAATTAAGAAAATAAAACGAATGGCTCTCTCTCAACACTCAGCTTGCCCATCACAACGGGCAAGGTTAGAAAGGTGCCAGTGGGTGCAAAATTAGAGGACTGGGACTGCATTCAGCCTTCAACATTCCCAAAGTCCATTTACCCAGGCCAAGACCCTAATTCTGTAAATATGGAGGCAGGGGTAGAGGCGAATTCTTCCATGTCTCGACCCGATTTTATCTGTCACCAGGCCCAAGACATTCACTAGAGTGGAAGAACCGAAACTTATTCTTAAAACCTGCACTTTTTAAGGAGACGCAGAATATAGTGGTTGCAATCGAAGCCAACGCGAGAGGGGCGCTGAAACGCAGGCTAACAAGCCGCCTTTCGACCTTCGCCTCAGCTCTGCTTGGAGCTGGATGGCATCCGCCTCGCACCGCCCTCCGGTACTCCAACTTGGGACTCAAGGATTGGGTCTCGCCCGGCACCGCCCTCTTCCCTTAGGCGACGGGAAGGCTGCATCTCCGCAATTCTTTAGCAAAAGAAGAAGCAAATGCAAATACTGCAAAGGTGTTTGGGGACCCTCGATCATATGCTCTATGGTCAGGATACGGTCTGGGCCCAGAGTCCATCAGTCCTACAGGACGGTGGGAAGTCCCCGGACCGTCGCTACAGACCACCTCCTGCCAGCTGTCAGTCCCCTGCGTCCCCTCACGGGTGCGCGCTCCCCTGGGCGGTCTGGCTGCACCTGAGCGCTAGATCCCCGGCCCCTTTACCTTGTAGAAAGTGATTGTATCCAGGGGAAGGGCGCCCTTGGTGTGCAGGCCACTGCTGTCTTGCGGCGCGGAGAGGAGGAACAGAAGGGGAAATAATGGGGAGAGAGAAGCGGCGCGGGGAATGGCGGCAGCCATAACGCCGGATTCTGGCAGTAGGTGCTGGGAAGGCTGTAGTGGAGAAAACGCTGACCCAGGGACCACGAAGTTTAGGCGGCCAGGCTCGGGTGCGCGCACGTGTACAGCCCACCGAGCACACGCCGGCCTAGGCTGAGAGGGAGGAGCCACGTGAGGGGCGGGGAAATGGAGCTGCCGCGCGTGCGCACTCGGCGAAGCCCGCACGGGTCGAGGGTGAGAAGGCGGGGCCGCGTAGGGGGTGGGGGACGGACGGCAGTGCCGGGGAGGCTGGGGGAGGGGATGAGGAAGCGGAGGAGGCGAAGGAGAGTCTGCTGCGCACGCGCACTCTGCGAGGTTGGCCCTCTACCTGGCCTTTTCCGCTCATGCTCCGCCTGAGGCGCGGCGAGAAGCTCGTCTTTGACGTGTTAGCAACTTTTCGTTTGCTGTCTCTCCTCTTTTTCGAAGGCGGCGAGGCAGGCTTTCATTTGTTTCTGCCTCTAGCCCGTCAGGCAGTCGGCTGGGACCTGTTGCTACTTTGTTAGCCAGTCTGATTGCAACTACCCCTCCGCCAGGTGGCCCAGTATTTTCCTCAGTCAGTCACACTCCGCTCCCTCAGCCGCGACCGGAGTTGGACAGTGAGACTCAACTCTTCGTCAGTGTGGTGGTCAGGCCTTTTCTGCCGCTGCCCAAGTCCGATATTAGGCCTGCTCTGGTGAGTGCCTCACCAGGGAGGCTCCGGGCTCCTATAAAAATAGGCTTCCTTGAAAGTTGACATAGGACATAGGTCTACCTATGGTCTAGGCTCTCTGAAAAATTTTTTGAAAGTTCTAGTAATTGTCTTCAACCAGTGTTTGTTCAGGGTAGTTTGCACCGTATCCTGGTTTTGCCCGCGGGAATACAGAATGCAGAGCTGTGTACTGAACAGACTCAGTGGTGGGCGGTGGAGGCGTGGAAATGGCCTTATAACCATTATAATGTAATTGGTAGAAAATAAGACTATTAATTTCGTGCAAACACAAATGGAGATTCAGTCAGCCAGGAGTGTCAAGGAAAGTTCTGGATGGGAAAACCTCTGGTGGCTGGGTCTTGAAAAAAGGTGTTTATAAGGCAAACACCAAAGAGTATTTCTAGCAAGGGGGAAAGTATAATGAATCTGTGGCGGTAAACGGGGGTTGCGTTGTTAAGGGTCTCATCAAGATAACAGGTTTGGAGCCACCAGAGGTTTTATCCAGGAGAGTGACTTAGATTTGCTGTCACTCAGCAATAAAGGGGGTGCACTGGAAGGCAGAAAGCTGAGGGCAGGGAAATTCATTGCAGTAGTCTTGGTGGGAGAGACTAAGGTCCTGTAATAGATCCTAACAGTAAAGATGAAGAGATGAGGATGGGATTGAAACTTTTATAGGGTAGATTTCACAAGACTTGATGAACAAATGGATGTGCTGATAAAAGAATAAGTTACATAACACATTATAAGGGGCTTCAGTTCAGTTCAGTTCAGTCACTCAGTCGTATCCGACTCTTTGCGACCCCATGAATCGCAGCATGCCAGGCCTCCCTGTCCATCACCAACTCCCGGAGTTCACTGAGACTCACGTCCATCGAGTCAGTGATGCCATCCAGCCATCTCATCCTCTGTTGTCCCCTTCTCCTCCTGCCCCCAATGCCTCCCAGCATCAGAGTCTTTTCCAATGAGTCAACTCTTCGCATGAGGTGGCCAAAGTACTGGAGTTTCAGCTTTAGCATCATTCCCTCCAAAGAAATCCCAGGGCTGATCTCCTTCAGAATGGTCTGGTTTGATCTCCTCACAGTCCAAGGGACTCTCAAGAGTCTTCTCCAACACCACACTTCAAAAGCATCAATTCTTCAGCACTCAGCTTTCTTCACAGTCCAACTCTCACACCCATACTTGACCACTGGAAAAACCATAGCCCTGTCTAGACGGACCTTTGTTGGCAAAGTAATGTCTCTGCTTTTCAATATGCTGTCTAGGTTGGTCATAACTTTCCTTCCAAGGAGTACGAGTCTTTTAATTTCATGGCTGCAATCACCATCTGCAGTGATTTAGCACCAAATTAACCATTGTTGTGCTGTTGTATAGTCACTGAGTCGTGTCCAACTCTTTTGCAACCCCAGGGACAGTAGCCCACCAAGCTGCTCTGTCCAGGGGATTCTCCAGGCAAGAGTATAGGGGTGGGTAGCCATATACTTCTCCAGGGGATCTTCTTAACCTAGGGATCGAACCCCTGTGTGCTCCATCTCCTGCTTTGGCAGGTGGAGTCTTCTCATTGAGCCACCTGGGAAGCCCGGAGTAACCATTGCAGGTGTCCAATAAATGTGTGTGTGTGTACGTGTGTATATATGTGTGTATAAGAGAGTCATCAAAGATAATAGCCAATCTTGGATGGCCAGTTTAGATAGAAATTTTGAGAGAATCCTCTGTGTGTGTGTGGTGGGAAGGTTCAGAAACATTTGAGTTTTCCCTGGTAAATTATTAAATAAAATGTGCCACATAGACAAATGAATAAAAGTTGGAGGAAGGGATAATTACTGTGAGGTAAAGTGGTTTAAAAAGTCTTCATGTAGGAGGTGGAAATGGAGTTAAGCTTTAGAAGAAAGAATGTTTTAGATGAAGAACAAATTAAAAAGAAGTTGTAATGAGCATGATGCTTTGGGGAATGACTGGCTTGGCTTGAAGGAGTTCTTGAAACAGAAAGTTAAGACAGTTTTAAGCCCAGTTAGGGGAGAATCTTAAAAATCAAATGCTGTTTTGTCCTGTAGTCATTGTGTGCTTGTGTGCTTAGTCACTTAGTCGAGTCTGACTCTTTGTGACCCCATGGATGGTAGCCGCCAGTCTCCTCTGTCCATGGAGATTCTCCAGGCAAAAAGACTGGAGTGGGTGGCATGCCTTCCTCCAGGGGATCTTCCCAACCCAGGGATCAAACCCAGGTCTCCCACATTGCAGGCGGATTCTTTATGTTTGGGGCACCAGGGAAGTCCCCTGTAATCAATAAGGAGGTGTTCTCCACTTCTGAGTATATGAATGCCTAGAGTACATCGGTGGTGGTTAGTATGGTTGATCAGGAGTGACTTTCTAGTCATGATTCGCTTAGAAGTGGGTTTTGAAAAAAGTGAAAGAAGTGGTTTGGTTGGAGAGGAAAGGGAAACGCTGGTATTTTGCTATGAATTGCAAACATATAGTAATTGTATTAAGCTCCCTTTCAATAGTGCACTGGTCCCAGTTAGTTACCTCATGATATAATTAGATTTCTTGACTTCAGGACCTTGACAACCATCATCTACACAAATAAGCCAAGTATAAGTCTCCATATTTAGGAAGTCATAAAATCCCAGTTGACACATGTGGAAAATTAAAAGGCTCACCCTGGGTATTGTATGGAGGTAGCCTGGTAGGCTGCAGTCCATGGGATCGATAAGAGTCGGACACGACTGAGCGACTTCACTTTCACTTTTCACTTTCATGCATTGGAGAAGGAAATGGCAACCCACTCCAGTGTTCTTGCCTGGAGAATCCCAGGGATGGGGGAGCCTGGTGGGCTGCCGTCTATGGGGTCGCACAGAGTCGGACACGACTGAAGTGACTTAGCAGCAGTAGCAGGAAGGAGGAGGCGGCAAGGCACGCTGGCTTAGTGAAATAAGAAGGAAGGAAAAGGACATGGTCTGCTGAGACAACTAATATATAAATTCTCCCATCTTTTTTGCGTAACATCATCAAGCTGATGACCCCCCAGTCTCATTGATCTCTTTGCTCTTTCTCTTATACACAAGGCATGTTCCTGCCTCAGAGCTTTTATACTGGCTTTCTTTGTCTAGAACACTTCTTCTTCAAGATACTCCTATGGCTGGCTCCTGCATTTCCCTCAAGCCTTTGCTTAAATGTCAGCTTCCTAAGATCTACCCTGACCATCCTTGAAAAAATCGGTTCTCTCTGAGCATTCATATACTCAGAAGTGGATAATAGTTCCTTATTGACTACAGGGGACTTCCCTGGTGGCTCAAACATAAAGAATCTGCCTGCAATGTGGGAGACCTGGGTTTGATCTGGGTTTGATCCCTGGGTTGGGAAGATCCCCTGGAGGAGGGCATGCCACCCTCTCCAGTCTTTTTGCCTGGAGAATCTCCATGGACAGAGGAGACTGGCGGCTACCATCCATGGGGTCACAGTCAGACACGACTAAGTGACTAAGCACACAATCACACATTGACTACAGGACAAAACAGCATTTGATTTTCAAGATTCTCCCCTAACTGGGCTTCAAACTGTCTGCTTTCCATCTCTTTTCTCCCTTATTTTTTTCTCCATAACACTCTTCAACTTAACATACTGTATAATTTCTTAATTTTACTTAGTATCTGTTTCCCATGAAGGATGAGTTTGGTTTTGTTTTTCTTGTTGTTTTGTCTGTTGGGTTCACTGTTCCCAGCACCTAGAACAGTGTCTGGCACATGGTAGATGCTCAATACATTCTTGTTCTGTGAATAAGTGAATCAAGTCAATGAGAGAGAAACTATTCCATGCCTGTCTTTCAAAATTTGATTCTTTCTTCATTCCCTTCTGAGATCACATGTTGTTCTTTGGCACTATCCTCTCCCTGAGGGCTAATTGCTTTCCCCCTGGAAGGTTTTGGTGATATTAACAGTAGTTCTTTTGACAGAGATGTCTTAATGAACACTTAAGGCAGACTTCTCATTAAAAAATTGTTACAGAGGGAAGATTTGCTCCACAGTATGATTTTCTCCAAGCCCCGTACTCCTATAAGGAGCTTTCAATGTTTAATAACTATTTACTGAACATCTTTTACTCACACACTTCTGGGGACAAGGGTTACACTGGTGAAAAGAACAGATGTGCCCCCTGCAGTCCTAGAGGAAAGACTTAACATTAAGTACGTATTCAAATAACTATACAATTACAAGTCTACCGTCCTTTCTCCTTATAAAAATGTTTTAGTTATCAACGGCTTTCTACAATTTCTATGACTTCTAGCAATTTCTACAGTTTTCTACAACTTTATCAATTTTTCCAGTTTCACATGAACTCTCACATTTCATTCAGTGGTTTGTTGGGTTAACTTCCAAGCTTTACCAAAGCCCTGGAGTGTAATTTGTTCAGGCGAGGAGTGGTGTATTCATTTAGAGCAGTCAGGTGCTCTCTTACAATGTTTATCTTCGGTTCCCTCTTACAGTGTTTGTTTTACACTTTTTATTCTAAATATTCTTTTCAGTAGGAAAGACAGAAACATGTTATCCATTAATCGTTATATCATGAATTTCAGCAACGGGAAATATCCTTCCTTGCTTTTGTCCCAAACTTCCTTTTTTTAGACATTAGAGTTTTGAGATGCAATTTAGATACCATACAATTCATCCTTTTAAAGTATACAATTCAGTGGTTTCCAGTAGAATTGTACAACTATCACCACTAGTTAATTTTAAAATATTTTTTATTACCCTAAAAAGAAAGCCTGTACCCATTAGCAGTCACTCCCCAGTTCCCTCCCAAACTTTCTTACCCTAAACAACACTAATCTACTTTCTGTCGCTGTAAATTTGCCTGTTTGGGACTTTTTGTATGAATGAAATTGTATAATATGTTGCCCTTTGTCATTAGCTTTTTCACCTAGCCTAATGACTTCAAGACGCTTACTCCTTGGAAGGAAAGTTATGACCAACCTAGATAGCATATTGAAAAGCAGAGACATTACTTTGCCAACAAAGGTCTGTCCAGTCAAGGCTATCGTTTTTCCAGTGGTCAAGTATGGGTGTGAGAGTTGGACTGTGAAGAAAGCTGAGTGCTGAAGAATTGATGCTTTTGAAGTGTGGTGTTGGAGAAGACTCTTGAGAGTCCCTTGGACTGCAAGGAGATCCAACCAGTCCATTCTAAAGGAGATCAGCCCTGGGATTTCTTTGGAGGGAATGATGCTAAAGCTGAAACTCCAGTACTTTGGCCACCTCATGCGAAGAGTTGACTCATTGGAAAAGACTCTGATGCTGGGAGGGATTGGGGGCAGGAGGAGAAGGGGACGACAGAGGATGAGATGGCTGGATGGCATCACTGACTCGATGGACGTGAGTCTCAGTGAACTCCGGGAGTTGGTGATGGACAGGGAGGCCTGGCGTGCTGCGATTCATGGGGTCGAAAAGAGTCGGACACGACTGAGCGACTGAACTGAACTGAATGACTTCAAGGTTCATCCATGATGTAGCATGTATCAGTACTTCTTTTAACTGCTGAATAATATTCCACTGAACTAGTATAGCACATCTTATTAACACATTTATGTGTTCACCAAATTGACGGACGTTGGCGTTTCTACTTTTTGTCTCTTATGCATAACACTATTATGAATATTTGTGTCAAAATTTTTGTGTGAGCATAGTGTTTTAATCTCTTAGGTGTATACCTAGAAGTAGAACTGGGTTTATACCTAGGAGCTGAGCCATACAGGATATATTTAACCTTTTGTGAAACTGACAGAATGGCTGCAATGTTTTACATGTCCATCAGGAATAGATGAGGTTTCCTGTTTCCATCCTAGTAGGTGTGAAATGTCATCTCATTGTGATTTTAATTTGTATTTCCCTGGTGGCTTATGATGTTGATCATCTTTTCATGTGTTTATTGATTATTTGTATAATTTCTGGGATAAGTCTTTAATTTTAAGCCTTTGCCTATGAATTCCCTGGTGGTCCGGTGGTTAAGGCTTTGTGCTTTCACTGCCAGAGCTCAGGTTGGATCCCTAGTTGGGGAACTAAGATCCTACAAGCTGTGAAGTGCAGGAAAAACAGAACAAAACCTGTTGCCCATTTTTAAATTGGATTGTATTATTGAGTTATAGGAATTCTCTCTATATATACAAATCCCCTTATTAGATATATGGTTTATAAATACGTCGTGGGTTGTCTTTTTTACTGTCTTGACGGTATCCTTTGAAGAACTAAAGTTTATAATTTTGAAGAAGCCAATTTATATATATATTTTTCTGTTGTTGCTTGTGCTTTTGTTATCATATCTAAGATGAAATTGTCTAATAAAAGAATTCTCTTGATGGCCCATTAATTTTTTAAATTACCTTTCCCTGTTTTCCCATTAACCAGTTTCCTGTGAGTAGCACTGTCCTGTTAAGAGTAAGAACTGTGATCAGACTGACTGAGTTTGATTGTAGGTGTTATCACTTGCTAATTCTGTAATCAGAAGGAAAATGACTCAACTTCTTTAAGCCTCAATTTCTTCATCTGTAAAATAGGAATAATACTTCTTACCTCAAAGATTGTGTTGAGGATTAAAATGCTTACATAGAAAGCACTTGATAACTGGTAATGATTATTATTAGAAATTTTCTTTAAGTACTAATTTTGCTTAATTAAAATACTTTATTACATAGGTGTTTTTCTTGACTTCGTACCCACTGCAGTAACTTGATTCTGGTAGAAATGTAGTGAGTATCTGTTAAGTTGATATGTCATATATACTAGTAGGGCTTCTCAGGTGGTGCTAGTGATCAAGAACCCACCTGCCAGTCCAGGAGACTTAAGAGACTCAGGCTCAATCCCTGGTTTGGGAAGATCCCCTGGAGGAGGGCACAGCAACCCACTCTAGTATTCTTGCCTGGAGAATCCCACAGACAGAGGAGCCTGGCAGGCTACAGTCCATAGGGCCACACGGAATCAGACATGACTGAAGTGACTTAGCACACATGCACATATACTAGTGCAGAAGAATTGATGCTTTTGAACTGTGGTGCTGGAGAAGACTCTTGAGAGTCCCTTGGACTACAAGGAGATCCAACCAGTCCATCCTAAAGGAGATCAGTCCTGGGTGTTCGTTGGAAGGACTAATGTTGAAGCTGAAACTCCAGTACTTTGGCCACCTGATGCGAAGAGCTGACTCATCTGAAAAGACCCTGATGCTGGGAAAGATTGAGGGCAGGAGGAGAAGGGGACGACAGAGGATGAGATGGTTGGATGGCATCACTGACTCAATGGACAGGAGTTTGGCTGAACTCCAGGAGTTGGTGATGGACAGGGAGGCCTGGCGTGCTGTGGTTCATGGGGTCACAAAGAGTCGGACACAACTGAGCAACTGAACTGAACTGAACTGAACATATACTAGTAGCCCATTACATTGCAAACTGGGATGTGTTTTAACTTGCTAAGGAGCTAAGTAAAAAGAAAAGAGAAAACTGAAAATATATATCACCCACTTCATCATTGGGCTTGGATTAGCCCTTGTAGAAAAGGATTTGGGAGGATTATGTTTCCAAAGACATGTCAGAGGGAAACAGTGCTAAATATACAGGCAGGGGATTAATTTATAGAGAAAAATAGAAAAGTAAATCCCCAAATGTTGGTTGGTGGCATAAGCTGTTTTAGAAGAGAGGCCAAAAGAGAAAAGTTCTCTTGCCAAAAGTAGCAGACTGATTTGCCGTGGCTGTTCTCTGAATAGTTTGACATTTGTTCTTGACTGAGACAAGAGTCCTTTGTTCAAAAACATTCTCTTATCACTGGTGAGACTGTAATTAGTCCCTCACCCTTATTAGATAGATGTGTGATTAGAGGCCTCGAAACTCTAAGACTTTGTGGTAGGAGTTTCTGATCCAGAAATATACTGGTATTTTAATTTGTTGATCTAATAATTTAAGCAAAGTGATTAGAGCCTACCTCCACTTAACAATGTCCTATCTTCCACTGCACATGATATTCTTAATTTCATGGGAAAAAATGAATAATATATTTAAGTTACTCATGATTGAATTTACATTATTAAATATTTGTGAAATGTATGAGGGAATGGTTAGATGAAATATAAATAGTTATGTAAATGAAATATTCTTCCTTCTGCTTTCTCCTTCCCCCAATTTTTGTCCAAATTTTTCCAATTCTTCCAGATAATGTTCAAATGACCATCAGTGTACATTATTTTTTGTGACAATTATTCAAGATTTTGGAATTCAAGTTATTTTTTTTACTATGGTATAAGGTCCTGGAAGTCTAGGTCTGTATCTTTTTTGTCTTTATATATTTCATAACAGTGTTTTATGCAAAGTTGGTATATAAACACAAGCATATTAAATTATGTAATTTATTAATGTAATTATATGGTGGGAATTTTGGTACAGAATATTTAAGAAAATGTTAATATTAAATAAATATAAGACGTTAATAACCCCTTCTTCTTTCACACCTTTTCCAGATATTACTAAAAACTGACTAATTGAGTGAATATACAGTCTGTCTTCCCCAATACAGGCTATTGTCCCTAAACAGGAACAGATTTCAAACAGAACTCCCTTCTTCCCTATTTTTCTCTCCATTTTTTTATTCCATTTCTCCCTTGCAGCTCCATTTATCTTTTCTTAGTGACTCATTCTCTGTATTTTTTATTATTCCTACCTCTTGCCGCTTCTTACAATTCCTAATGCTTTTTAGAACTTTGTTTCCTTGTCACCTGCTCTCTCTATTTTTGTTCTTTCTGCTTGGCTTTCTCCTCCACTTCTCACTACTTTCTCTCCTTGCCCTCAAGATACAGGGCAGGATTGGGTAGGGAGGAGCCCAGCTGGGTGAAGGGTGGAGCTACCTGTTTACTGCTTGGAATTCAGAACCTGACCAGGAAGGATCAGGCTGCTTAAATTTAGCTGAGGCTGAAGTCCGTATGGCCTTCCTACTGGAGACTAGCATTTTGGAGGACAGTTGGGATTTGGTGAGACTAGAAGCAGCCCCTCTCTTCTTTTTTGTTTCCCCTTCCTTCCTCCCTGGTCTGTATTTTTCACTAACAGTATCTCTCTCCATGCAATTAACTTCTTCCTTTTCCCCTGTTGCTTACTATTCTGTTTTTTCTGTCTAGCTCTCTGGCAGTCAACGTCATTTAGTGTCTGTTTGCCTTTTCTGTTACCCATTCTTTCCACTTACCTGACTGTTCTCTCTCAAAATTTAGCTTTTTCTACCTCTTCTCCATTTTATTCTTGACTCTATTAATTTTCTCATCCAACTCTTTTTTTATTCAGTCATTTTCTGTCCACCTCTCTATTCTTTTTATCTTAGTGTTTCTCAGCGATGTAGCAATAAGGAAGGAAAAAGGGCCACCCTGGCTTTCCAGGGGCCGGTTCACCCCTTCTACTCATTTTCAGACCTAACATGTTTTGATTAGGCAATGAAGGGTTTGTGCTCTGCACAGATAGTTAATAAATAGTGAAATTAGAGTAGGGTTGAATATTAAAATTTAAAGACTTAATTTTATTCTCATTTTCTCTTTTTATTTAGTTTTTTTCTGCAATACAGTGGATACAGTTTGTGATGGCTACTCTGAGGTAAGTTTATTTGATCTCATGTAATGTGACTGTTTAAACTACTACAAGCAGAACTGGAGAATTCTTGTAGTTTCTATATCTCTGCCCCTCACCCCCTGGGGATTTACTTTTATTCTTTAGAAAGAGATGCACTTCTATACCGTGCTGATTTTTTCTGAATAATAAACTGTAATAATATCAACAACTACAGTAATAAAAAACAGATTGAAGTAATTAAAGGATATTTTGGTCAACAGGATTGATTTTCAAAACCAGTTGCAAAGTGCTCACTTTGGTAGCACATATACTAAAAATTGTAATGATACAGAGATTGGCATAGCCCCTGTTTAAGGATGACACACAAATTCATTAAGCATTCCATATTTTTAAAACTGTGCAGTTTATTTTATATCAATTATATTTCAGTAAGTACATAAAATCAATAGCAAAAACAAAGGAGCCCCAATTGTCCTGTTTAATGATAGTCTTTTATCTCTGTCAGTGTTATAGGTTCAAGCTCACTTGTTGCCTATGCTATATTCCAGAACATACAGAAATCTCCAGAGGTGAGCCATCTGTTTTTGTGTTGGATTTGAATTTTCAGTGATTTAGCCTTTGAAATAATTAAGTGAGGTGGGTGTCCCCTGTAAGTGATGGAATAATTCTGTAAGTTGCTTGTAAATTTGTCGTTTTGATACATTGGGATGCTTTAGACATTGCCAATAGATCTCCCTTTTCTTTTAGGTAGTTATTTTAACTATAATTTTTAATACTGAGGAATTGACTAGATGTGGATTAGTGGATAAATGTAGATTTTTTTTGGAGTATGCCTTAATTATTAAAGTCAAGGAAATGGAGTGTTGTTTGAAGCCTATAATTTGCTCTAAACATAGTAGGGTCCTGCCGAGAGGTGAGTTTTCTGATGTTGATATCTTGGTAAAATTGCTAGTGGGGCTGGAAATAGTTCAAAGACTGCTATACAAAAGATATTTATTTTGCTGTTCTGGCCTTCTGGCAATTACATTTAACAGTGAAAATAGAACAAAAATACATCCTATGTAAAACTAATCATACCAAAAAAAAACCCTTCCTTTTACTGAGATGTAATTGACAAATAAAAATTGAATATTCTTAAGGTATTAAAAAAACCAACCAGGGAGTTTCTTGGTGGCCTAGTGGGTAGGTTTCTGGGATTTCACTGCCTTTAAAAAAATATTTTAAGAAAAATATAAGAAAACTTTTTAAATCAGGCCAGGTGGCACAAAATTAAGCAAAATGTAATTTAGAACATATATTAGAGAACTTTTGTAATGTAGAAAATGTCACTAGGTTTTATTTGGCCCACTTTAACTCTGTATATAAAATACTGTATCTTGTTGGTCCTCATCACTGTCCTGTGAGAAGAATGGTATTAGCTAAATTTTGCAGATAAGGAAATTGAGACTCAAAGTCATGAAATAAGTTGTTCAAGTTACACAGTAAGTAGCAGAGCAGGGATTTTTCAAAAGTCTTAACTCTTAACTACAATCCCCCTTCAAATTAAACACAGTGTTTCATATTATATTATTGGTGTATATGCCCAGTATTTTAAATACACTCTTCAGGACTTCCCTGGTAGTCCAGTGGTTAATACTGTGCTTCCACCGCAATTGGTGTAGGTTTGATCCCTGGTTGGGAAAGTTCCACTTGCTGCTTAGGGCAGTCAAAAAAAAAAAAGCATTTTTCATTTAATCCTTAAAATAATCCTGTAAGGTAGATATTATTAGTCTGATATTATAGATGGAGAAATGGAATCCTTATTAAATTGATGGATTTTCCTAAGCTAGTAAGTATTAAAACTAGATTTTGGGTTCAGAGTTATCTTGTTCTAAAGCCTCTCCTCACCTGTATTATTTTTTGTTTAAGATTTTTTTTTTTTTTAATGTGGACCATTTTAAAAGTCTTAATTGAATTTGTTACAGTATTGCTTTTGGTTTTTTGGCCCTGAGGCATGTAGGATATTAGCTCCCTGATGGAATCTGTACCCCCTGCACTGGAAGGCAAAATCCTAACCACTGGACCACCAGCGAAGTCCCTCTCCCATACACTTTTAAACCACTGAAATATAATGCCTAATGAAAAGAGAATTTTGAATTTCAGAGATAGAATGTGGCTATGTAAGTAAAACTAGAAAGTAGAAGTCTCTATACTGTATTGTTAGTTGCCTGCCAAAGTAATCTTAGGCCACACATCTTCCTGTGATATGAATTTCCTTAATGTTTGTTTCCTGGATGTTTATTAAAATTTTAATTCAGGTGTGATTAAGTTAATAAAATATAAAGTTACATAGAGAGGGGTAAGCAGAGATTCTCAGTCTCAGCCACTATTGACCTTTGGGATTATATGGTTATTTGTTGTAGGTGGCTGTCCTGCATCTTAGGATGTTTAGCAGACTTTACCTATTGGATGTTGCAGAAACCTTCCTCACCCAGTTGTGACAACCAAAAATATGTTCAAATGTTGTCAAATGTCTCCTGGAAGAGACAGTCACTCGTGGTTGAAAATCGCTGCTCTAGGGTGACCTTTGCCATGACCGTGCGTTAGAGTTTTATAAAGATGTGGGGTCTAGTTTGGCCTGGGGTGCAACCTTTAATTTCTCTGGCTTCAATGCTCATACCTTTCACATAACCAGAGCCTGAAGGACCTGAGTAATTATTAATTCAGTAGTGCCTACACATTCTGTTTTCTTGATTTAGGGAAGATTCCAATTTTTCCAGCTTAAAAATATCAGTCATACTGCTGCTGCTGCTGCGTCGCTTCAGTCGTGTCCGACTGTGTGCGACCCCATAGACGGCAGCTCACCAGGTTCCCCCCGTCCCTGGGATTCTCCAGGCAAGAACACGAGTGGGTTGCCATTTCCTTCTCCAGTGCATGAAAGTGAAAAGTGAAAGTGAAGTCGCTCAGTTGTGTCCGACTCTTTGCGACCCCATGGACTGCAGCCTACCCGTCCATGGGATTTTCCAGGCAAGAGTACTGGAGTGGGGTGCCATGGCCTTCTCTGGTCAGTCATACTACACTGTTTTATTTATTTGTTAAGTAACATTTTAAACAACAAAGACACATGAGGGCATAATCTGAAAAAAAGATAATTATTAAATTAACAATTACGGTAAATTGGAGAAATCCATGGGAAATCTTTGAGTGGACTAGCTGATTAAACAGTGACTCAGAGAAGCAACCTTAAAAGAGAAGAAAGTGGCTTAGGCCAGCCAATGTTAAAAAAAAAAAAAGGCTACACTTGTGTGACTTCATTTCCTTATGAAGGTTACTTTTGATATTCTTTGTAACTTGATTTCACTGGAAATATTGGGAAGTGGGGCTTTGGGAGAGTGTTAATATGGGTTGCTTTAGGTGTTTTACCTTACCGGATAGACCTGGACCCAGAACCTCCTCAGGGAAAGACCTTCACATAATGCATTCTGTCTCTGCATTTTATTTTGCTCTTGATTTTAGTTAGACAAGTACAAATATATATATATTTTTAAGATTTTTCTTTAATGTTTAGGATCATTATTAAGCTTTTTCATGTGTTTCTTAACTACTATGCTGATTGTATTTTTATTAAAACATTATTTATTAAAAAAAAACATTTGGCCATGCCACATGACATGTGGGATCTTAGTTCCCTGACCAGGGATCAAACCAGTGCCCCTTGTAGTGGAAGCATAGATTCTTTGCCAGTGGACCACCAGGGAAGTACCTTTTTAAAAAAGTTTTAAATTTTTTATGTTTTGTATTTTTCTTAAAGTATGGTTTCTATCATACATGTCTTTGTATTGCGTTTTATATAGTATCTTGTTAAACAGAAGGGGTGACATATCTTTTGATTTCAATAATGGATGCATCAGTTTTGTGTTTAAGAGACATTACTTTGCCAACAAAGGTTTGTCTAGTCAAGGCTATGGTTTTTCCTGTGGTCATGTATGGATGTGAGAGTTGGACTGTGAAGAAGGCTGAGCGCCGAAGAATTGATGGTTTTGAACTGTGGTGTTGGAGAAGACTCTTGAGAGTCCCTTGGACTGCAAGGAGATCGAACCAGTCCATTCTGAAGGAGATCAGCCCTGGGATTTCTTCGGAAGGAATGATGCTAAAGCTGAAACTCCAGTACTTTGGCCACCTCACGCGAAGAGTTGACTCATTGGAAAAGACTCCGATGCTGGGAGGGATTGGGGGCAGGAGGAGAAGGCGACGACAGAGGATGAGATGGCTGGATGGCATCACTGACTCCATGGACATGAGTGTGAGTGAACTCCAGGAGTTGGTGATGGACAGGGAGGCCTGGCGTGCTGCGATTCATGGGGCCTCAAGGAGTCGGACACGACTGAGCAACTGATCTGATCTGATCTGATATTTTACATATATATTTTTAGAAATATTATTCATTTATTTGGCTGTACCTGGTCTTAGTTGCAGCACATGAGATCTTTTAGTTGTGGCATGCAAACTCTTAGTTTCATTATGTGGGATCTAGTTTCCTGAGCAGGGATTGAACCTGGACGACCTGCACTGGGAGTTGGGAGTCTCAGCCACTGGACCACCAGGGAAGTCCCAGGTTTTGTTGTTTATTTGATTTTGTCTCCTGTTACTAGAACTCATGATTTTCCAACCATGAGTGAAAGTATATAAACCTCTTTTTATCCTTTATTTCTCCAGGAACGACCTTAGGTATGTTTTAATGACCAGCGGTTCCCTATGTTTAAGGTTATTTGTTGAATCATTGACTATAATTATGTTCTTGCTCACAAGAGCTGCTTGGCTGCCTTTCTGCTCCAGAGTTTATTGTGTATTCTGTTTTAATTTTTTACCCATTAACAGTTATAAACTTGTGGTAGGTCATAGACCAGTAAAATCTGTGAAAGAATTTAGTTTTTGCATTTTTGAACTTAATATAGATGGGATAACATTGCATTTTTGAGGATGTATTGCTTTGTGATTTGCTTTTTTCCCTCATTATTACTTCTGAGATTTGTCCATGGTGTTGTGTATAGCTCTGCTTCATTTCTTTTTCATTGATGTTTAGCATTCTGTATTATGAACATACCACAGTTTATCTATCTGCGCTACTATAAACAATCTGGTAGGTGTCTTCTGATGCCCACATGCAAAAATTTCTCTAATATATTTACCTAATAATGGAGTTGCTATAGGATATGGATATCCCGTAGATAATGCCAAGCTTTCTTCAAATGGTTGTGCCAGCAGCATATGAACTGTCTCATTGCTTCATGCTCCCCTCAGTATTTGATATTGTCAGACTTTAAAATTTTTTTGCCATGGGTGTGTAATTTTTGTCTCACTGTAGATTTTTTTAAAAACTAAAGTTTATTTATTTTTGACTGCGCTGGATCTTCGTTGCTAAATGTGGGCTTTCTCTAGCTGCAGTAAGCAGGGGCTGTTCTCTAGTTGTGGTGCACAGGCTTAGTTGACCCGAGGCATGTGGGATCTTAGATCCCAGACCAGGAATTGAACCCGTGTCCCCTACATTGGCAGGCAGATTCTTAACCACTTAATTTGGCCACCAGGGAAGTCCCAGTCTCATTGTTGATTGATTGATTTGACTTTTGGTCCCCTTGTAGTTTATGATTGATTGACTTTGGTCTCCTTGTAAATTTAATTTTTTGATTTCCTTGATTGCTGATTGGGTCAGATGTATTTTCACATGATTATGGTTATTTGAATTTCTTTCTTAACTACCTGTTCGAATCTTATGTCCATTTTTAAAATTAGTTTTTCTTATTGCATTTTAAGAGTTTTTGTTTGTCTTTAATATTGTTTGGATACTTTTCCTTTGTTAGTCATATGTGTTACAAAGATCTCCCACTTCGTGGCTTGTCTTTTCACTTTCTTTATGGTATCCTTTGACAAACATTTTTCATTTCAATGTGGGCAAATTTTTAACTATTTCTTTTAGAATTTTGTTTAGGAAAAACTTTCCCTAAAATTGAAGACATTCTTCTATATTACTTTTAAAATTTTTTTTAAAAAACCTTTATAGATGTTTGTCTTTCACATTTAGGTCTTTGAACTAGTTGAGACTAATTTTTGAGTGGGTGAAATAGAAAGTTGGGGCCCAATTTCATTTTTATCCATATGGATACCCAGTTGTTCTAGTATCACATTTTGAAAAGCCTGTTCTTTCTCCACCCAGAAAGTACTACCTCTGTCATGTATCAAAAGTTTATGAATCTTATATATATATTTGCATGCTTAGGCTTGTTTGAGACTCCATTCTGTTCCATTGATCTATTTGTCCATCTCTGGGCTAGTACCACTGTATCTGCTTTATATTGTTCCAGCTTTATATTGTTTTGGTATGTATAGGATAAGTCCTCTTTCTCCTTTTTCTTGAAGAATGTCATGGTTAACTTGATATTTTGTGTTTCAGTATCAAATTTAGAGCCAACTTCATCAAACTATACAAGAAAATATGTTGAGATATAATGATTTACATTTAATCTGTGTATCAGTTAAAGGAGAACTGACATTTTCATAATACTGGATCTTACAGTTCATGAGCATTCACCTTAGATCTTTGGGGTCTTTTAATAAACATTTTATAATTTTCTCCATGGGGGTCCAAAACTGTTTTCAAGAAAGTGGGAGTGTGTAGACCAAAAGGAGAAGGATACTAGAAAGTGAGACAGACAAACTTCAGAATGTAGTTAGAAATTGAAAGACATATATAATTCTTGCTGGTATTTTTCTCCATCTTGACGTTCATTAATATGAAAGCCTGTAAGATGAATAAAATCTTAGGATCTTGTATATAACATGATAACCATAGTTGATAACACTATATTGTATAGTTGAAATTTGCTCAGAGAATAGGACGTAAATGTTAAATGTTCTCACACACATTTATGTTATATAGTTAAATATGTGAGGTGATGGATGTGTTCATTAACTTGAAGGAAATCCTTTCACAGTGTATATATACATCAGATCATCACATGTACTTTGAATTATCTTATAATTTTATTTGTCAGTTATACATCAGTAAAGAAAAATTGCAAATTAAACTATACGAAAATTTAAAAACACCTGTTTTCATGTTCTTTGTGTTCTTAACCATATCCTAAAACACTCAGATCTCATGTCTTATTGTTAGAAGATGTTGGCTGTGCAGCTTGAACACTTAAAATTTCCCATTTGAGGTATGTCTCCATTACAGAATTTTTCATTTTTCCATTCTTTCCTTCAACCCTGTATCTGAGGAAGGAATGTCTCTGTGAGGGAGAAGTTCCTCTGGTTCCAGAACAGTTGGAATAATTGAGATTACAGATTCCTTCCTACCTGGATTGTTCATTTAGATTCCCTACAGTTAGCCAGTAGCAGAGGCCCCAGAGAAATTATGCCCAGTTTTATATTAGAAAGGTTAAACCTAATTGATTGATACATTCTTTTGGCTGCATCATTTTTGAAAGCATGAATTTTCTTGCTTTGACAGAGAAGACCACTGTTTTACCTGAGCTTCTCTGACCTCCTCTTGGGGATATACTGGCTCACTGAGGCACTTCTCTATGGTACTTCAACAGCCAGTAAGGACATTGTCTGCTATAACCTGCAAGTAGTTGGACAGGTGAGTGCTGCTAGACTGTGACAACATCTGGTGTGAAAGGCACACTCTGATCTAAATAAGAAGTGAGGGTAACCCATCCTGGAAAGTGGGACCCTTTTATTTATTGGTACACTTTGAAATAATAGCTTTTACTGTTTTTCCACATTAAAAAACTACTTACTATAGAAAATTTGGAAAATACGGAGAAGCAAAAAGGTAGTTAAATCCCAGATATAATTACTCTTTAATATTTTATGTATATTATGTATTTTCAATCTTCTTCTCTATAGATAAATGCATTTTAGAGCAAATATGGTATATTTATACTCTTTATAATCTGCTCTTATTATTCAACATACTGTGACCATATTTTCATGTAATGGAGTATATGTCAACATCTTTTGAGATTATTGCATTTTTTATTAATATAATAAACGTTGACTTTTAGAAATGCTACATATGATTATATGTAAGTTATATATCTTTCATAGATTTTATCAGTGGATTTACCTATCTTGTACTATCAGTATATAATGTTTCTGAGACTTGGGATGTGAAAAAAGCAGAGGTTAATGCGCAGTCTATACTCACTGCTGGTTACTTGATCTGGGAGTTGTTGCTAGAGGGGAAATTTGTTTTAATTTAGTAGGAAAATACTAATATGTAATTAGTGATATGAACTCCAGGTACTAATAATATGTTACCTATCTTGTATGAATTTAAGTATCTTAGAGACATACTTTATTCAGTCCTGCTTATAACCTCATAGATAGGGTTAAGGCTGTATTTTCTCAGGTAATAATAAACAATTATTATATTATAATATTATACTCTTTGTTGTTGTTCAGTCGTTTCAGTTGTGTCTGACCCTTTGCGACCCCATGGACTGCAGCCCTTCGGGCTTCCCTGTCCATTCAGTTCAGTTCAGTTCAGTTCAGTCGCTCAGTTGTGTCCAGCTCTTTGCAACCACATGGACTTCAGCACACCAGGATTCCCTGTCCTTCACCAACTCCCGGAGCTTGCTCAAACTTATGGCCATTGAGTGAGTGATGCCATCCAACCATCTCATCTTCTGTTGCCCCTTCTTCTCCTGCTTTCAATCCTTCCCAGCATCAGGATTTTTTCCAATGAGTCAGTTCTTTGCATCAGGTGGCCAAATATTGGAGCTTCAGCATCAGTCCTTCCAGTGAAAGTTCAGGGTTGATTTCCTTTAGGATTGACTGGATTGATCTCCTTGCAGTCCAAGGGACTCTCAAGATGATTCTTCATTCAGCACACAGTTTGAAAGCATCAATTCTTCGGTGCTCAGCCTTCTTTAGGGTCCAACTCTCAAATCTCTACATGACTACTGGAAAAACCATACCTTTGACTATATGGACCTTTGTTGGCAGTGTGGTGTCTCTACTTTTTAATATGCTGTCTAGGTTTGTCATAGCTTTCCTTTTAAGGAGCAAGTGTCTTTTAATTTCATGACAGCAGTCACAGTCCACAGTGATTTTGGAGCACAAGAAAATAAAGTCTGTCACTGTTGCTATTTTTTTCCCCATCTATTTGCCATGAAGTGATGGGATCAGATGCCATATCTTAGTTTTTTGAATGTTGAGTTTTAAGCCAGCTTTTTCACTTTCCTCTTCCACCTTCACCAAGAGATTCTTTAGTTCCTCTTCACTTTCTGCCATAAGGGTGGTGTCATCTGTTTTTCTGTGGTTGCTAATATTTCTCCTGGCAATCTTAATTCTAGCTTGTGTTTTATCCAGCCTGGCATTTCATATGAGGTACTCTGTATATGAGTTAAATAAGCAGGGTGACAATATACAGTCTTTGATGTACTCCTTTCTTAATTTTGAACCAGTCCATTGTTCCACGTCCGGTTCTAACTGTTGTTTCTTGACCTATATACCAGTTTCTCAGAAGGCAGGAATGGTGATCTGGTAAAATTCTCTTTAAGAATTTTCCATAGTTTGTTGTGACCCACACAGTCAAAGGCTTTACTGTAGTCCATGAAGGAGAAGTTTTTCTGGAATTCTCTTGCTTTTTCTGTGATCCAGTGGATATTGGCAACTTGATCTTTGGCTCCTTTGCCTTTTCTAAATCCAGCTTGTACATCTGAAAGTTCTCAGTTCATGTACTGTTGAAGCCTAGCTTGAAGGCTTTTGAGCATTATCTTACTAGAAGAAAAAAATCTGCACTGGAATCCTGGACCTGATTAATTTTGTGACCTTAGGCAAATACTTCCATCTTTCCGAATTCAGTCTCCTAAATCTATAAAACTGTCGCTAATAACAATTACTTTGTGTTTGGCACAGATGTGATTAATGTTACTTTATTTTTTGAACTTTATTGAGCTATGTATTCAAAAACTACATATATTTAAAGTGTACATTTTTAATATATGTATGAAATCATCACCGCAATCAAGTTAATAAACATTCCTATTTCTTTCACCCCTAAAATTATTTCAAGTGTTTTTTCGCTTCAGTTCAGTTCAGTTGCTCAGTCGTGTCCGACTCTTTGCGACCCCATGAATCGCAGCACGCCAGGCCTCCCTGTCCATCACCAACTCTCGGAGTTCACTCAAACTCACATCCATTGAGTCAGTGATGCCATCCAGCCATCTCATCCTCTGTCGTCGCCTTCTCCTCCTGCCCCCAATCCCTCCCAGCATCGGAGTCTTTTCCAATGAGTCAACTCTTCACATGAGGTGGCCAAAGTACTGGAGTTTCAGCTTTAGCATCATTCCTTCCGAAGAAATCCCAGGGCTGATCTCCTTTAGGATGGACTGGTTGGATCTCCTTACAGTCCAAGGGACTCCCAAGAGTCTTCTCCAACACCACAGTTCAAAAGCATCAATTCTTCGGCACTCAGCCTTCTTCACAGTCCAACTCTCACATCCATACATGACCACAGGAAAAACCATAGCCTGGACTAGACAGACCTTTGTTGGCAAAGTAATGTCTCTGCTTTTCAATATGCTATCTAGGTTGGTCATAACTTTTCTTCCAAGGAGTAAGCGTCTTTTAATTTCATGGCTGCAGTCACCATCTGCAGTGATTTTGGAGCCCAAAAAAATAAAGTCTGACACTGTTTCCACTGTTTCCCCATCTGTTTCCCATGAAGTGATGGGACCAGATGCCATGATCTTCGTTTTCTGAATGTTGAGCTTTAAGCCAGCTTTTTCACTCTCCTCTTTCACTTTCATCAAGAGGCTTTTTAGTTCCTCTTCACTTTCTGCCATAAGGGTGGTGTCATCTGCATATCTGAGGTTATTGATATTTCTCCCGGCAATCTTGATTCCAGCTTGTGCTTCTTCCAGCCTAGCGTTTCTCATGATGTACTCTGCATATAAGTTAAATAAGCATGGTGACAATATACAGCCTTGACGTACTCCTTTTCCTATTTGGAACCAGTCTGTTGTTCCATGTCCAGTTCTAACTGTTGCTTCCTGACTTGCATATAGGTTCTCAAGAGGCAGGTCAGGTGGTCTGGTATTCCCATCTCTTTCAGAATTTTCCACAGTTTATTGTGGTCCACACAGTCAAAGGCTTTGGCATAGTCAATAAAGCAGAAATAGATGTTTTTCTGGAACTCTCTTGCTTTTTCCATGATCCAGCGGATGTTGGCAATTTGATCTCTGGTTCCTCTGCCTTTTCTAAAACCAGCTTGAACATCTGGAAGTTCACGGTTCATGTATTGCTGAAGCCTGGCTTGGAGAATTTTGAGCATTATTTTTTTTCCCCCTTAAATGCATTGTAAATAGTTGCTTTTAAAAATACTGCTTGGGGAGAAGGAAATGGAAACCCATTCCAGTGTTCTTGCCTGGAAAATCCCATGGATGGAGGAACCTGGTAGCCTACAGTCCGTGGGGTCACAAAGAGTTGGACACGACTGAGTGACTTGACTTTCTTTCTTTTACACAGGATTAAAGGAGGCTCCATGACGACATTTGGTTCCTCCTGAACTCGTTTTTCTCAAGCCTTGAGCTTCTAATGGCTCAGCAAACCAATACGTCTTACTCATGAAAATGTTTTTCTTAATAAGCTATATTAATGAACCTCTGTATTTGCTTGGAAATCTGCCTGTCTTCAAGATTCATGTCAATTGTTTTATGGCCAGAGATGACTCTCTTTGTGCCAATTCTATCTCAAAATGCTTGCTAACCAGTATAGAAAGCTTTGCCAAAAACTAACAACTATCTCAAAATGCTTGGTAATCAGTATGTAATGCTTTGCTAAAAACTAACGAGGGGGCACTGTTTATGTCCCCTTCTGATGTCTATGTCAGAAGCTTTCTCTATCCCTTTACACTTTAATAAAACTCTGCTACAGACAGCAAAAAAATAAAAATAAAAATACCGGTTGGATGTTTCCAACATCTGGCTCATTCCTGAGCTGACGTTTGATGATTATACTCTCCCATGAGAGTCAGTGACATTTTTCTTTTCTTTATATATAGAATGTAATTACCATCTCATAATCTTTAGGCAGTGGTTCAGATCTCAGTCTATTTCTCTAAGCCGTGGCTGTGCTGTTTTGGGACTGCCAAGCTCATGCATGGTGTAGGGATTAGGCTGAGACTTCTATGGAATCACACACAGAATCAGAGCATCCTCATTTCTGACTCTTATCATTTCTGGGATTCGCCCCATACTTTTCCATACCTTCCTGCCTGATGGGAGCCCTTCTCTGGTTTCTGTAGCCTAAAGGATGGGTTTCTACTAGAGTGTTAGGTGCCTACATTGAGCAGCAGCATGATCCGGGCACACCTTTGAGGCAAAACTGTGAGAAAAAGTTTGGGAAACTTATTTCTGTGCAGTTCACTTCTTCACATTTGACTCTCTTCTGTAATCCACTTGCTTTTGTTTACTTTTCACAGTCCTCAAGTAGTTGATTTTTATATTTTTACCAGATAGTTTTTGTTTGCAATCAGTGGTAGGGATGGGCTATAGAGGGCTTAAACACAGTAGCTTATTTATTTAATGAATTAGTTGTAGTTTTTGAAATTGTGGTAAAACACATTTAACATAGAGTTTTCCATTTAACTGTTAAAAAATTTTAGGTTTTGGTAAAAATACATAACAAACTTTAGTATTTTAGCAACTTTTAAGTATACAGTTCAGCAGCATACATCCACATTGTTGTGCAACTATTACCACTGTTCACCTCCAGATATTTTTATTATCCCAGACTGAAATTCTGTATCCTTTAAATAATACCTCTCCATTTCTTGAACCTTCCAGCCTCTGGTAACCACCTATGAATTTGACTACTCTGGGTACCTCATGTGTGTACTAAGTTGCTTCTTTTTTTTTTTTTTCCTTTTTTTTAAAAAAAATTTTATTTTATTTTTAAACTTTACTAATTGTATTAGTTTTGCCAAATATCAAACTAAGTTGCTTCTTGTCTGACTCTTCATGTCCAACTCTTTGCGACCCTGTGGACGATAGCCCACAAGGCTCCTCTGTCCATGGAGATTCTCCAGGCAAGAATACTGGAGTGGGTTGCCATGCCCTCTTCTAGGGGATCTTCCCAATGCAGGGATTGAACCCAGGTCTCTTTTGTCTCCCGCATTGGTATGCAGGTTCTTTACCACTAGCACCACCTGGGAAGCTCTGGGTACCTCATATCAGTAGAGTAATACAGTATTTGACCTTTTGTGTTAGCTTGTTTCACCGAGCTTAATGTCTTCAAGGTGTATCCATGTTGTAGCATGTGTCAGAATTTCTTTTTTTTTAATTAAGATATAATTGATGCATAATATTTTATTAGTTTCAGATGTACTACATAGTGATTCACTTTTTAATAGATTATACTCTGTTTAAAGTTATAAAATATTGGCTATATTCTTTGTGCTGTATAATATATCTTTGTATATTGTTTATTTTATACATAGTAGCTTGTACTTGTTCATCACTTACCCATTTTTTTGCCCCTCCCTCATCTGTTTTTTTCCACTGGTAACCACTTGTTAATATTTCAGGCAAGAATATAAACAAGTGGTTATAATCCATAGGGTCCCAAAGAGTCACACAGGACTGAAGCAACTTAGCACAACCAGTTGTTTATTAGGTATATCTGTGAGTTTGTTTCTGTTTTGTTATATTTATTAATTCGTTTTATTTTTTAGATTCCACATATAGGTAGTAACATATAGTAGTTCTCTTTCTCTGATTATTTCACTAAACATTATACTTTCCCGTTCCATCTATGTTGTTGTAAATGGCAAATTTTCATTCTTTCTTATGGCTGAGTAATATTCTAGTGTGTGTGTGTGTGTGTGTGTGTGTGTGTTTATTTATTTATTTATATACACATATTTTGTATCTGTTCATCTGTTGATGGACAGTTTCTTCCATATCTTGGTTATATAAATAATGCTGCTATGAATATTGGAGTTTGAAACTGTCGTTTCAAATTACTGTTTTCTTTTTCTTTGGCTATATATGCTCAGGAGTAGAATTGCTGGATCATACGGTAATTATATTTTTTTCAGGAACCTCCATACTGTTTTCCATAGTGGCTGAACCAGTTTACATTCCCAGCTGTTCTAAGGTTCTCCTTTTCCCCACATCCTCACCAACATTTGTTATTGGTGGTCATTTTGGTGATATCCATTCTGACAGATGTGAGATAATATCTCATTGTGGTTTTTATTTGTATTATCCTGATAATTAGCAACATTGAACATTTTTGTGTGTGCCTGTTGGCTATCTGTATGTCTTCTTTGGAAAAATGTCTATTCAGTTCTTCTGCCCATTTAAAAATTTGGTTTTTTGGCTTCTTGATATTGAGTTGTATGAGATATTCATATATTAGCTCCATATTGGATATATCATTTGCAAATATTTTCTCCTGTTCTGTAGTTTGTCTTTTCTTTTTCTCAATGGTTTGCTTTGCTGGGCGAAAGCTTTTAAGTTTAATAAGATCTCATTTGTTTATTTTGCTTTTGTTTCCTTTGCATAAGGAGACATCCTAAAAAATGTTTCTGTGTCATAGTATTCTGCCTATGTTTTCTTCTAAGAGTTTTATGGTTTCCTGTCCTACATTTAGGTCTTTGATCCATTTTTAGTTTATTTTTGTATATGGTGTGATCATAATAGTTGTTGTTTGGTTGCTAAGTCATGTCCAATTTTTTGCGATCCCTTGGACTGTAGCACACTAGGCTCTCTGTCCATGGGATTGCTGAGGCAGAAATACTGGAGTGGGTTGCCATTTCCTTTTGCACAGATCTTCCTGACTCAGGGATCAAACCTGCATCTGCTGCATGGCAGGCTGATTCTTTACTGCTGAGCCACCACGGGAAGCACTATATGGTGTGATAA
The DNA here is from genome assembly GCF_003369695.1 of Bos indicus x Bos taurus. Lineage (NCBI taxonomy): Eukaryota > Metazoa > Chordata > Mammalia > Artiodactyla > Bovidae > Bos > Bos indicus x Bos taurus. Next base: position 10,640,256 of record NC_040092.1, on the reverse strand, counting down.
AATGTTTGAATTTCATCCTTTTACACATAGCTGTCCAGTTTTCCCAGCAACACTTATTGATGAGTATCTTTTGACATTGTTTATTTTTGCCTCTTTTGATAGATTAATTGACCAAAAGTGTGTGGTTAATTTCTGGGCTCATTATTTTGTTCCATTGATCTATGTGCCTGTTTTTATGCCAATACCATACTGTTTTGATGACTTACCTTTGTACTGCAGTCTGAAGTCAGGGAATGTGATACTTCTAGCTTTGTTCTTTTTTCTCAAGCTTTCTTTGGCTATTCTGGGTCTTCTGTGGTTCCATATAAATTTTAGGATTATTTGTTCTAGTTCTCCTAGGTATTTTGATAGAGATTGTTACCTTGAGTCTGTAGATTGCTTTGGATACTATGGACATTTTAACAATATTAATTCTTCCAATCCGTAAACACGGTGTATCTTTCCATTTCTTTGTATCATTTAAAATTTCCTTTGTCTATAGTTTTCAGAATATATCTTTCACTTCTTTAGTTAAGTTTATTTTTTTATGCTGTTTTAAATGGAATTGGTTTTTTTGCTTTCTCTTTCTGATAGTTCTTTATTAATGTATAGAAAAGCAACAGATTTTTGTATATCAGTCTTGTGTCTTGCAACTTCACTGAATTCACTGATGAGCTCTAGTCGTTTTTTGGTAGAGATTTTAAGTTTCTGTATGTGTAGTATCATGTCATCTACAGATAGTGACCATTTTACTTCCTCTCTTCTAACTTGGAAGCCTTTCTTTTTTTTGTCTGATTGCTGTAGCTAAGACTTCTATTACTGTTGAATAGAAGTGGTGAAAATGGGCACCCTTGTCTCATTCCTGATCTTCGAGGACCACTTTTCACTGTTGAGTATGATATTAGCTGTGGTTTTGTCATCCATGACCTTTATTATATTGAGGTATGTTCCCTCTATACCCAATTTGTGGAGAGTTTTTTTCATAAATGGATATTGAATTTTGTCAGAAGCTTTTTCTGCATCTATTGCGATCATCATGATTTTCATTTTCCTGTTTGTTAATATGGTATACCACATTGACTGATTTGTGGGTATTGAACCATTCTTGCATTCTGGGATAAATTCCACTTGATCATGGTGTATGTTCCTTTTTATGTATTGTTTAATTTGGTTTGCTAATATTTTGTTGAGGATTTTGACATCTAATTTCATGATTATATTGTACCTTGATATGGTTTCTTCATGTTTCTTATGTTTGGTTTTATTAAGTTTCTTGGACATGGTGGTTTGTATTTTCATCAAATTTGGAAAATTTTTGGTTATTATTCCCTCAAATATATTTTTTTTCCTCCCTTCCTCTCTACTCCTGCTGGAATTCCAATTCCATATTAGGGATTATTAGCCTGCTTGTATTGTTACATAACTTACTGAAGTTTTGTTCCTTTTTTTTCAAAATCTTTTATCTCTAGGTGTCTCATTTTAGTTTCCATTTCTGTGTCTTCAAGTTTACTAATTTTTTGCAGTTTCTAATTTTCCATGTTTTAAATTCCATATATTTTTCATCTCTAGACTTTCAACTTGGATCTTTTTTATACCTTTCATTTCTCAGTGTTGTGCTAATGCTTTCCTCTACCTTCTTGGACATACTGAGTATATTTACAATAGTTCCTTTAACTTTTTTCCCCTAATTTTTATAATCTATGTTGTTTCTGGGTTCATTGCTATTGATTAATTTTTCTCTTGATTATGGGCCATAATTTCCTGCCTATCTACATGACTTAAAATATTTTAATACACACCAGATATTATAGATTTTATATTGTTGAGTATTAGGTTTTATATATACATATAAATCCCCTTTAAATTCAGGAATTTTGTCTTCAATGTAGTTAACTCTGCATTTGTTTGATCCTTTGTTTTTTTTGAAGGCTTGCTTTTAAGCTTAGTTAAGGCAATAAGGAGCCTGGTGGGCCGCAGTCCATGGGGTCACCAAGAGTGGGACAGGACTGAGCGACTTCACTTTCACTTTTCACTTTCATGCATCGGAGAAGGAAATGGCAACCCACTCCAATGTTCTTGCCTGGAGAATCCCAGGGACTGGGGAGCCTGGTGGGCTGCCATCTATGGGGTCGCACAGAGTCGGACACGACTGAAGCGACTTAGCAGCAGCAGCAGCAGGGCAGTATTTAATGTACAGCTAATTTGGTTTGATTAGTAGGGCAGTACTCTTATGATTTTACATTATTATTCTACAATACTGCCATTCAGCCTATGGATTAGGAAGTCTTTCCACACTGGCTTATGGAGACACAAACTATTCCTTTAGGGATTCTTTTTTTGAAGATTGTTCTACATACTCCTTTCTAGTGCTTCTTTCTCTGTTCTTCATGGTTTTCTCTCCCATGTGTATAGATTAATACTTAACCAAAAACTTGAAGGTACCTCTGCAAACCTCCAGAGCGCTAGGTCTCTATGTATCTGCCTCTTCTCTCATAATTTGTTTCACACATTTTAGCTGCCTTGGCCTCCATGAACACTGAAATCTCTCTGAACTCACAGACAGCTTATTTCTTTTGGATTCCCCTTCACCACACTCACCTTGCCCAGCTGGTTAGCTGGGTTCAACTTGTTTGTTTTTATTTTTTAGGGATTACTGTTCTGTACTGATTGTTATCCGATGTTTGAAAACAGGGTGTTTTCATGTATTTTGTCCAGGTTTTAGTTTTTTAAGGCTGAGGTGCAAATTCTATTCCTTTTATTTCATCAAAGATGGAAGCAAAAGTTCCTTCTCTTGGATTTTTGTCCTGCTGGCTTGTTGCAATCTTGTCAGCTCTTCGATGTTTTTAAAGATTAAAAAAATATTCATGTTTAGTTCTTTTGAATAGAAAGTTTGGTTCGGATAGCCTAGGCTTTCATTATTAGAAATGGAAATTCTTATGTCCTTTTCTTTATTTTTAAAATTTTTATTGGAGTATAGTTGATTTACAATATTGTGTTAGTTTCAGGTATACAGCAAAGTGAATCTGTTATACATAAACAAATATCCACTGTTTTTTTAGATTCTTTGCCCATATAGGCCATTACAGAGTATTGAGTAGAGTTCCCTGTGCTATACAGTAGGTCCTTACTAGTTAAGTACTTTTTATATAGGAGTCTGTATATGTCAATCCCAATCTCACAATTTATCCCTCCCCCACCCCTTATCCCCTGGTAAACTTAAGTTTATTTTCTACATCTGTGATTTTACTTCTGTTTTGTAAAAAAGTTTGTTTGTACCCTTCTGATGTCCTTTTCAATTAAAAAATGAAATAGAAAAAGATTCTATGATATCCTCATAAAAATTGAACAGTTGACTGAGAGGAGGTGGATAATGTGGTTCCTCTGAACAGTCAAAAGGATAAAATAAGGATGCTGGGACATATTTTAGGTAGGCCTGGGTTGAATTCTCAGACTTGGCCCAGTTTTGCATAATAGAGGTACTAGATGCTAAGTTACTAATAGACCAGTAGGTAGGATTCTTACAGTAGGAAATAATGAAATAAATTGAAAGAAGCCATAGTGGGACAGGTATGATCAGTTGTTTTGATTTTCATCTAGGTATTGTACATCTCCTCATTTTTCTACACCATCAATTATATCTGGTATCTGTACAAAGAACTGAGGATGAAACCTAGCCAGAGTGCACAGAGGACATTTTCACTGGTAAGTTTTCTTCAGAGCAGATAGTTAAGAACAGTATGCTAAAACAAATCCACATGTCTTTGACAAATAGTTTAGCACTTAGCACTGACTAGGTGAATTCATGGGAGCTAATAAAAGAGAAAACTCATGGAGTTTCCACTCTGTTGACATGATTTCTCTACTCTTTTGCCACCATCACCACCCCTGCTGCCACCACCACCACCACCAACAGGATTTGATTATAGGAAACATTATTTACAGTATTACCATTCCTGCCTGGTTCCTTTCAGTAAGGGAAATCCTTCTTGGTTCTATGCCAATCCATCATTGTTGTTAAAGAAGACGACCTTGGTGAGCAGGTAGGAAAATGCCCAGCTAGCTAACGTGGGATTTGGGTTATGGGTATTGGAAAGGCAGAGTGTTGTGCTCTGACGTGTTTTGTTGGTATGTGTGTGTAACACATATTGGTTTGCAGAAGGGCAGAGGAATAAATGCATGGTAATTAGAAAACAAGATCCAGGAAGCAACTTGTTCCTTCTTTGAGTCACAAAAGAGTTGTGGACATTGTCTAGCATTGCAGAAAGAGAAGAGAACACTTGGTAAATAAGTCAGTATACCTGGATCCTTTTCTGTGTATACATATCTTACATATATAATTCACCTATTTCATGTGTACAATTCAGTGGTTTTAAAAGTAAACTTACCAGGTTGTAAAATTATCATAAATCAGTTTCAAAATATTTTCTTCACTCAGTAAAATCCTTCATGCACATTTACTGTTAATTTGTTTTCCATACCCTGTCCTGCCCTTGTTGTTCAGTCTCTATGTTTGGCTCACCCTGCCATAGGCAACCACTAATACACTTTCTGTCTCTATAGATTTTCATTTTCTGGACATTTCATATAGATATTTTATATATCATACAAAATATTTTGGTGTCTGGTTTATTTTATTTGGCATAATACTTTTGAAGTTCATTCATTGTATATAAGTAATTCATTCCTTTCTATTGCTAAATAGTATTCCATTGTATAGTACTCTTACTTCCTTATTTTTGATTCTTTAAGTAAATCACTAGGTGATTTAGCAGAATACATTTTTATGTTGTTAGCAATGTTCATTTCTTTAACTGTCTTTGTGTGTATTTTATCTTACTCAGTATTCTAGTCATCTTATTTATGCCTTATCCATTCTGTCATGGTTTTTTGAAGGAGAATTTTTGTTCAAGAGCACCATGGAATAAGTGAATCTAGAAAGCCTCCCAGCATATTTTTCCCAAAGCCTACAGTTTTAGAACAAATGAAAGTGGTATCCTGTCATGCACATGATGAAATGCAGCAAATGTTTGTTGAATGAATAAGTGATATTATAGCATTGTGAAAAGAGCATTTGGAAGTAAATTAGGAGATCTGTCCTCTAAACCTATTTCTGTCATTTGTCTCCTGTATGACCTTGGGCACATCATCTTCCTTTCTTGGGCCTCAATTTTTCATCATAAACATGAAGTGCAGGGGGACTTCCCTCATGGTCCAGTGGTTAAAAATCCACCTTCCGATGCAGGGAATATGGGTTCCTATCTTCTAGATAGGTCTTATATTCAAGGTGCCTTTTTTGATTCTTATATTAACCCTGGGCTGTTAATGGTTCTGCTGGTCATCTTATACATAGACTTTTACTCCACCTATAAGGTCTGAACAGTTTACACCTCCCTTGATCTAAAAGAGGAGAGGATTGAGCAGTTATTAGAAGATGAAGATTTACTGTGTGATTTCATATTTGCCTTTCTTCTTAAGAAAATTTGTTGTGGTATCCAAATCTTATATTAAGCTACTCTCTGCAGGCCCTCTTTGTGGCTACTGGTGTATTTTTTAATATACAATAATACAGATAAATTCTCTTTATCTTCAGTGCTAAGGAACTATTCATTTCATTTACTTTTTTATCAAATATTGCTTAACTGAAGCAAACCTGCTATTGGGAATTTTTGTACTATCAAATAGTAAGTGATGACTTGGTATTATAATATGATTGGCAATATCCTAAGACATTACTCACATTTATTATTTTCATAGGTTATAGATTATACCTGCCGAATTGGTCAAATAGCCATCATTTTGTCCAGGTAAGATTTTTTTTCCTTCCTAGCATGGTGTAGACTCATTATTCTTGGGTCCAGGTGGGAACAGTTAAAAGGACAGAGCTCTTATTTCCATTCATTCTGTCACTCCTTGGTCCTCACATAGCTTTATTGAGTAGGAAGCAACAAATGTGTAATCACTGGTTTCATTTTCCCAGGTAAAATAGGCAAGCAATTTGAAGTTACAGATTGGGTTTTAGCCCCAGTTCTGCCGTTAACTGTATGTGACCTGGAGTGAATATTTTTCCTTTAAGTCTTTTGACTTCTAATTCCTTTTCATATATCATGAAAGCTGTAATAGATGATTTTCAAGAACTTATTCACCTTTATAACATTGGGTGAGACTCTTCTACTAAACTCAGAAAGGATCTGTATCTCACCTAAAGTGATGGTCACATTGAGTTGATTTTAGACATTGTAATCTTTTACTCCTGGATCTTTTCCAGTTATAGGAATCTGCATATATTAAGCTGGATAAATAACTGTTTGCTTAAGGCTGTGTTTTGGAAAATTTCTTAGGGAATGGACAGATCACATAGGTCCTTGATAGATTTTTCATTTCATTTTGACCCACTTGGTTTTTTAATCTGATCATGCAACTCCCAGAGTGCAGGCTTAGTTACTCAGTCATGTCCGACTCTGCAATACCATGGACTGTAGCCTGCCAAGTTCCTCTGTCCATAGAATTTTCCAAGCAAGAATACTGGAGTGGGTTGCCATTTTCTGCTCAGGGAACCCTCCCAACCCAGAAACTGAACTCACATCTCTTATGTCTTTACTACTTTGCCACCTGGGAAGCTCACAGTTCCCAGAGACTCTCTGTGAAAGTCTGTTAGATTTTATTAACCTAGATATAAAATGCATTTCCTGCTTCATTTCACCAGGAACTTGAAATGAAAGTATACTTAAAGTTTTTGAAGTATTTTTCTTGAAGAAATTAAATGTGTAGGTTTCATGAAGAGTGGGTAGGGGAATGGTATTGGGAGAAGGATAGGAGAATATTTTGCACAGGTAAAAAGGCATAAAAAAGTCTGAATATTAGGGTGATAATTTTTTTTCCTCCCAGTCTGATACCTCTACTGTTGATGGTACCTGTATTCTGTTTGGGCAATGTCAGTGAATGTTTCCGCAACTTCAGCCAGAGCCACAGGTAAGTAAGAACAAACCTATCATTTTCATGGTAGACTACACCTATTCTTTTCTATAAATAAAGATGGAAGAACACTTTGTACATCCATGCTGGCCAAGATGCTTGTATTTTACATGGGCTATGGATAAGGGCTATAGTCAAGGCTAAAAATACATTAAGTAGAAATATGACATAAAGTGACTAAATGAGAATGTTTCAGTAGAAGGAACAAGATATTATGGACAAGGCTTAGCTAGATGATAAGTAAAATTGCTGCTGCTAAGTCACTTCAATCGTGTCCGACTCTGTGCGACCCCACAGACGGAAGCCCACCAGGCTCCCCTGTCCCTGGGATTCTCCAGGCAAGAACACTGGAGTGGGTTGCCATTTCCTGCTCCAATGCATGAAAGGGAAAGTGAAAGTGAAGTCACTCAGTCGTGTCCGACTCTTAGCGACCCCATGGACTGCAGCCTACCAGGCTCCTCCGTCCATGGGATTTTTCCAGGCAAAAGTATTGGAGTGGGTTGCCATTGCCTTCTCCGTAAGTAAAATTACATACTCATTAACTTTTGTTGCACCAAATGGCTATCTCTCTGGTCTTAAACCTGTAGCAACACTCCTGACCATTGATTCTCTTCCTAGGTGTATCCTGATATACTCACCACCACCAGCCATGGCTGAGCTCCTGCCTTCTGCCAACACATCAGTCTGTAGCACACTTTATTTTTATGGGCTCATCATTTTCCTGGCCAGCTTTGTACTCAGCTTCTTCACCATTGTGGTACTGTACCTCCCTATCTGTCTTTATGGAAAGCGGGATGGGGTGGGGTGAGGTGGTGCAATATTTCTGGGCCTGCCTGGGAAAGATGTGGTACAGAGGCACTTCTTATAGTCCTAGAAACAAGAAAGTGACTGGTACATATTGATAATTTAATTACTTCCTCAGTTTTTTGTACTTCCCAAGGTCAAATGATAAGTGGGGAAAAGAGCCTGTATTCATTAGGTGAGAATTATGCTCACTCTAGAACTAGTATGTGTTCCTGTGGATCCTCATGAAGGACCAGACCAGAAAACTAGTATGTGTCAAGTATATTCTTTATATAGTATGATTTTCTGGAGCACAGAACATGTTCTTTTATTTTTCAAATAATTAGAGTTTTCTTTTCTCGGTTCTTTATTGAATATAAATTTGCACTTATCCTATATCTAACTGAGTTTAAAGTACAGAGTGGTTATACAGTTACTAAATATTCCTTTGATATCATCAGAATGATGGACAAATAATCATCTGTGGGACAATATGTTATTTATATATAACTGCCTAGGACAAAATCAGTAAGCAAGGAAATATGACTTTTTATTTGCCAAATCTACTTTTCAGTATCGTTTTCTCCTCTTTACATGCTAGTTCAGGGATTATAAATTATGTTTGTAGACCAACTTTATCCCACAAATTTTTTCATTTTGCTAGCATACCTAGCATGTGTGAATGAAATGCAATTGTGGAGTATTTTCTTTGATAATTCAAAAGTAAGTTATGGAGGTAGCTTTGATCAGATCAGTGACTTGGTAAAGAAAGCACAGTGACTACTTTATGTTAAAATGGCCTTGATGGTTTTCACTTAGAACTGATTGACAAGAGAGACAGGTCTCCCAAAACATGAGACCCTGGGGATTCCTGTTTGCTCCTTCAGAATAACCCAGACTTCAGTGGGCATTCAGAACTGGCATTCTGATTCTTTTTTAGTCAGCAGATAGTGAACTGATTTCTACTAGACATAAATAATCTCAAGTCAAGTTTCGGCCTCCTTTTGATTCCTGTGTCTGTGGGTAAAGGAAAATGCATGACTAAACTTAAGGAATTGGGTTATTAACTTAGTGAAAAGTGAAAGTAAAGTCGCTCAATCATGTCCGACTTCTTTGCAACCCCATGGACTGTAGCCTATCAGGCTTCTCCGTCATGGGATTTTCCAGGCAAGAGTGCTGGAGTGGATTGCCATTTCTTTCTCCAGGGGATCTTCCTGACCCAGGAATCGAATCCGGGTCTCCCACATTGAAGGCAGATACTTTACCGTCTGAGCCACCAGGAAGATCTGGATTATTTGAAAAAAGTTTCAGATTTGGTCACATTTTTTTGTTGTTATTGTTTTACTTGTTTTAGTCACTGAAGTTGTGTCCAACTCTTTTGCAATTCTATGGACTGTAGCCCCACCCAGGCTCCTTTGTCCATGGGATTTCCCAGGCAAGAATACTGGAGTGGGTTGCCATTTCCTTCTCCAGGGAGATCTTCCCAACCCAGGGATAGAACCCACGTCTCCTGCATTGGCGGGCAGATTCTTTACCACAGAGCCACCTGGGAAGCTCAGGTTTATTACCTAACTTACTCCCCCACAGAAAAGATATTTAACTGATTTATATTTATTTCCTTAACTAAAGCGTATTCAAATTGTTCCCAGTTGGAAGGGAAAAACAATCTGTTTTCCATCTAAAGATAGTAAGAAACTTCCTAAAACTTTTTTTTTGGGGAGCTGAGAATATTAAGCTCTGGCAAGTGCTAAAGTATTTATTTAAAAGGTATTAAGCTAGAACACTAACACAACCTCTAAGAAAGTGTTTTATAAGAGAATCTGGTTATATCTTAGTTTTAATTTCCCATGCATATTGCAAGTAACCTCATTGAGAAAAATAAAAGCTTTAGGGTTGATGTAAATTTTACATATTGAACATGATAACCACAGGTTTGACTAATATTTGTCCATTTCCCTGGCCAAGCAAAAGATCACTCTGGAGAATTTTCTCTCAAAAAAAAAAAAAAAAAGAAAAAGAAAAACCTGATCTCAGATAGTAAAGACAATAAAGAGGATGGTCTTTCCTGCTGTCACATCCTAAGAGAAGGCTCTCTCCAAAATGACAGGCTAGACAGGGAAATTTTAGTAAGCATTAGGCAGACTACTCACTGCTCTAACCCATGTTTAGGTCTTACTCATTCAAGCCCAGATACTTTACAAGAAGTTTCTGAAATCGACTGGCTTTCTGGGGAGTGAACAGTGGGCAGTGATTCATATCATGGAGCAGCGAGTACGTTTCTACCCAGTGGCCTTCTTTTGCTGCTGGAGCCCAGGTGGGTATCTTAACTGAAAGATCTGGGCAGTGAAAAGGGTAATTGTTAGACTGTAATCAAGCAAAGTAGTTTCACCAAGAAGTATGTGCTATCCAGCATATAAAATTTACTTTGGTCCCACCCATATTTCCAGTTTTTCTCAACCTCCTTAACTTCTTTTCCTTCTTATGTTTTTAGAAATTGAGATAATTAGACATGAAATAGGAGAAGGAAATGGCAACCCACTCCAGTGTTCTTGCCTGAAAAATCTCAGGGACGGCGGAGCCTGGTGGGCTGCCGTCTATGGGGTCGTGCAGAGTCGGACACGACTGAAGCGACTTAGCAGCAGCAGCAGCAGACATGAAATAATATGAGAGGAAATGTCATGACAGAACTCAGAGATATTAAGACCTGCCATTTCTACTACACAGAGTTATAATGTGAGGATCAGATTGGATAAAGTTTATGAAAAGGCTTGATAAACATAAGTTAAAAATTGTAACTTATGTCCTTCCTATAGTATGTCTTGCTTCCATTACTATTCTTAATAATCTGCAAAGTTTAATTGCTGAGGGATAGCAGTGGAGACCTGCTGTTAGAGGAGACCTGAAGCCAGTGGTTTATATAACTGGTTTATCTCACTGCTAGTCTTCATTATGCCTGTAATTCTCACAGTGCTTAAGTGTTTATACCGAAAAAATGTATGCTCAGATACCCAGAATTGGCAACAAGATCTGTGCTTCGTGTTTTCACAGTGGTCATTCTGATGATCATAAAGCTGACAAAACTACAGGACACCAGACTTCATATGGCCCTCTATGTTCTCCAGGTAACATCTTCAAAAAAAACATCCAGCATGTCTGTTTTTACACTTTCTTATCCTGTTCTCTTACACTGCCAAAATTCAGTAAGCACATTCCCCGCCCCCTGCTTAGGGTATTTCTTTCTACATTGCAAGAGAAAAATATATTATTTGCATTCAGTTCTAAAAAATTTGAAAATTTCCTCATTGATGAGGTGGATATCTTTATGAAAGTGCTGCCATGCATTTCAGAGCTTGTGTGTCTCTAACCAATTTCATTTTATTGATATGTTTTTTTAAGGGATGGGTAACAAAAGACAAGCTCTTCCAGGTAATGTTCTTATGAAACACTGATAGTGACATGATTGTCTCCCATCCAGAGTGAAATGAATAGATAAATTAGCTATTCTAGGTGAACAGAGAGAAAGAAACAAAGAAAAGAATGATTCTTTCCCTCCTTGTCAGATTTAAGTAGGTTTTTGGGGGCTCTCAGACTATGCTGCTTGGCAGTTTCCTCAAGCCTAACCCAGGAAATGGGGCAATAAGGTGGGATATTGAAACCACTTCATTGTCTGTATGTATAAGGTAAGAAATATGACTAACTCTCATGACAAAGAACAGTGAGTTCAGTGAAAGAAAAGTGAACAGTGAAAGAACAGTGAAAAGTGAGTTCAGGAAGAGATGAAAAATGGTTTTTAAAAACAACACCAAATCTTGATTTTTGAAGTGAATATAACAATGATTTATAAATAAGAGGAATGGAACTCCTCCCCAAATCTCTGAAAACCTGAAGGATGGGCTCCATCACCCCTTCATCTCCTCCAGGCTCTAACAACATCATCTCAGGGTCTGCTCAACTGTGGAGTATATGGCTGGACACAGTACAAGTTCTACCAACTAAAGCAAGAGGCTCGGCGTGATGCAGACACCCAGACACCATTATTATGCTCACAGAAAAGATTCTATTGCAGGGGCCTAGATCCGTTGGAGTCAACTCTTGCTTTTGCTACTAGCACCTCTACCATTCTTTGAAACTATAAAACTAGAACATCCAGAACTGGAATTATTCTGCACTAATGGTTTGGGCAGAGTGTTTGCAGTCAACATCTTAAGTCTTTTCTAACCATACCTTAAGCTATAGAAGTGAAAGAGAATATAGTACCATGATTGGTAGCTACTCTAGTTGAAGTGGGTGGAATCTATCCATTATTCTTAGATTCACAGATTAAGTCACTGTTCAGGGAGATGAAGCTACTTTCCACCTAAGAGATACACTCATATTACTTCAATAGATACTAGATTTGTGGAGTCTCTTCTGGAAAAAAATAAATTTCAAGTTATTATTAGTTATTATTTATACAAAGTATTTCCAGGCCCTCTACTGTGTGGTTGTAGGGGAAGCAGTGTGGCATGTAACAACTTTCTCAGATATTTACATTGCTCTTCCTTCTGTTGAACAGAGAAAGTCCTGGTTTTACCTCCTTTGAACAGAGTTTTGGAAATTCAGAAGAAGAAAGGACAGAAGGTGTCAAAAAAGTGATAGGGAGATCCTCAGACACTCAACATCCTAGTCTCGTATATATTCCATGCTGTTCTAGGTCTTAACAATAGAAACCATTCCCTTCTAGAAAGTTAAGGCCAGTCTTTTGAAGTTACAGTGGATAATAAGATTTAAGAGAAATCAGGACTAAAGCTGAATCAAAAACTTCTCAACTCTCATTTATAAGCAGAAATCCTAGGTTGTAGGTTTCATAGTGCTTAGATGTAGAATTAGATTGAACATTATGAACTTGCCATTTTTGTAGGTTAAAATGGTCTAATGTCATCTATTTTACATGGTTCAATCTGACTGGAAGTGCTAAATATATGTTTATTGAATAAATGAATAAACAGGTGAATGAATGACTAACAAGTAGAATTGAACCTTTGGGAAAGAAAAGACTCCCACACTGAAGAGGCTTATTCATGGGTAGGGATGTTTAATGTTTCTTCCTCTTGAGTCATGTAACAAATGATGTTTGGTCTCTCTAGTTAAGTCATGAGCAAAGCCAAACCAGGGCCAGGGCATCAGATGCTGTGATGCCTAAACAAAGGGGAAAGTCAAATGGACAAAAACTAGAATGATAATCAACTAAAACATCTGGAGTGTTTATTAAATCAGATACTTTTCACCTAATATATTTCCTTGGCCTATACAAGGTAAAATCGTTAAGATTAGAGAAAATTGACAGAGTAGATTATAATGGGAGATAAAATAGTATACAATATATTAGAAATATATTAGATAATATATTAGAAATCAATCCTGAATATTCATTGGAAGGACTGATGTTGAAGCTGAAACTCCAATACTTCGGCCACTTGATGCGAAGAACTGACTCATTAGAAAAGACCCTGATGCTGGGAAAGATTGAAGGCAGGAGGAGAAGGGGACGACAGAGGATGAGATGGTTGGATGGCATCACCGACTCTATGGACATGAGTTTGAGTAAGCTCCGGGAGTTGGTGATGGACAGGGAAGCCTGGTGTGCTGCAACCCATGGGGTCACAAAGAGTCAGACACGACTAAGTGACTCAACTGAGCTGAAGACAATATACTCTGAAAAGTAAGACCAGAGATCTTCCCAAAGGAATTTTCAATAGAAATGCTGTTCAGTTGCTAAGTCATATCTGACTTTTTGCGATCCCATGAACTGCAGCACGCCAGGCTTCCCTGTCCTTTACTGTCTTCAGGAGTTTGGTCAAACTCATGTCCATTGAGTTGGTGATGCCATCCAACCAATAGAAATGTTAGGGAACTCAATAATAGCTCTTTAGGTTTTAGGCCATGAGCTTCAGCCTTTCTAAGGATGGTAACCTGACCTCATTCTATCAAGATATCTTGAGACCTCTCAAGGTGTGTAGCACAGATTTTTGGGTGGCACAGAATGAGAAAGATACCTCACCTAGAGAGCTGCCTTCACTTATTTTAATTTAAAAACTAGTAAGAATTCAGCATATAGAAAGACAGATGGAAACAAGAATTCTTTCCATAGGCCTTGAGGGATACGTGAGGTAAGGAGCCCATTTCTTAAAAAGTCCTATCAGTATCACTTCATATTTGACTTTATTTCCAAAAAGAAGATAATTATCAAATGTCTGTCAGATTTGTTTATCTTCTCTGATGAATTTTTTGCATTGACACTGGTCTTGGATAGTTTATAGATGTAGGCAAGCAAAAAGATAGTGGGAATGAAAAATAATAAAAGATTAGGCAAGATTAGGATTATCAGCTCTTCATTATACTAAGAGTAGGAGGGCCACTATTCAGACTGCTTCTCTCGCCCTTGAATTCACATGTAGGAGGAGCATAGACATAGATACAGTGGCAGTTCTTAAAATTTCTGTGAACACCCCTCCCGTGACTCTGATACTTCTCTAGGTTGCAGTCCTAGTGGCATACAGTGATATCTATGCAGCTTTGATTGATACAGATCTTTCTTGGACCACATGTTGTATCATCCTTCACCTTCCCCTCATTAGCCCTGTCTGTGGCTTCAAAAATCTCTGTACTGCACCACCACGTGTTCTTCATGGGGAAATGGGTAAGTGTTTGAGGTTTTTTCAATGCATGAGAGTCTTTGGATATTTTCACATAGGCACCTTCCACATTTTACATCTTTGGCGTTGCTCTGGCTGAAGACTTCACTGCCACAGTTCCAAAACCTGTCTCCCTTGGTATTCATTCACATTAGCAACTTTTCTGGGCAACCTTTGTACTCCTTTCAAAGATTTTAACAAAGAGATTCTCTAGGCTTCAACCCTGGCCTTGGCAACAATAACCTTGTTCCTTCCAAGGGGTGCATTTTGCTTGTAGGTGTCTGTGTGGCACTACTTGGGGTGCCATCACAGTATTCTGGGAGGTCACGCTCATCTGCACTGATGTGGCAGGGTGTGGTTGTCTTTAGAGATTTGTGGTTTTTGCAGCAAGATCCAAATGCAAAATCTGAACCCTTCTTCAGCCGGCATGAGGGCAGACAACAGTGATTCTTTTGAAGACCACTGCCATAGTCACATTCTTCACCCTTATCTACTGTCTTTTTCCCACAGTACAGCTTTCAAAAGGAGCTTTGGACCTCAGATTTATTAAATAGGCAGCCCTTTCTGTGCAACAATGTGTGGAAATAGGGAAGCTGCAATTGCTGAAGCTCATATCTATAATAATAAATTCATGGGCCGTATAGAGATTCTGGCCATGGAATTTACAGACCGCATGGTCATGCTTCATTCCCAAATGATGGCCAACCTCATGAGCTGTGAAAGCTGTGAATTTTGGTGTATCTTTTTGAAAGAAAGAGTCATCAAGGTTGCATTCTTGGCAGTGCAGATACCACAGAAATAAATGCATGGCCCTGGTAATTCCCAAAACTTTGGCCAGCAGTCATATGAGCAGCATCATGTTCACCTCTCCCAAGAGATGCCAGTCTCTCTAGTGGTTAAAATTTTTAAGTGTTTCTTACAAATTCAGGAAGATTTGCACAATGGTTTTTTTCTGTCCATATCTCTAACTTCTTAAGTACCACTTTCATGTTATATCCTTGGTGTACCTGTTGACCAGTGGAGAAGGAAATGGCAACCCAATCCAATATTCTTCCCTCGAGAATCCCATGGACAGAGGAGCCTGGCAGGCTTTTAGTCCATGGAGTCTCAAGAGTCGGACATGACTTAGTGACTAAACCACCACCACCACCTATTAACCAGAGCATGGAATCTGTTAACATCTTTGGGATCTTGGTAACTTATTATTCCCGCATTTGGAATCACTGTCAACCACAGTCAACTTGAACATACTTGGGAAATGGCCATATATAAGGCATAGGAACTGAGGAAATCCTGTTCTGCTCTGAAATTGTGAAATGCTTAAGAGTTCCTCTTGTTTATCTTCACGGATTACACAAGAGTAACCTGATTTTGAAGATGTGCATAAACCATATGCTGAGGATGTATAGACTTGATGCCAAAGACAGTGCCATATAAGGTCAGGATTCCCTTCTGACCTGAGCAAGGGCTCATTATCACAAAAGAATCCGGGTCATCCTCTGAATACTCAGTCATCCTGAATAAAAGCAAGACTAGTTTCCCATTTTGACATGTATGAAGAGGGAACTTGTGTAAAAAAGAAATAAATAATCTTTTCTTTTGCTTCAAATTAATAATAATATATCATTTCCCTTGTTTGGGCAGGACTTTGTACACTTTTTCTGCTTTTTCTTCTTGTCCTCTGAATATCATCAGGTTCCTAGGAAAGACTTTTATAATAAAGAGATTCCCGCTACAATGTATCCCTGGAAGAACAGTCAGAATTACCAATCAAGTGACACTAGGCTTTATATGGGAAGGGGCCATTTTCAAATGCCCTAAGTGGGATTCCTAAAAGAGAAATCACTCTAAAACTTAACCCATTATCACTTGATTTTGTAGAAGAAAGGATAGGAGGCAGGCAGAGTAACAAACTGGGGTCGTCATTATCATGGCCCAAGTGAAACAGCAAATTGATTGTGAGTTGATTTCCCTGGGACACAATTATTTGTCAGTGACACAGTTGTTTGGACAAAGATCAAAACTATGCTGCCTGCAAGAAGAATAGCCGCTCCCACCCTCAGAGTACTACATGATGACACTACCTTTTGTCTATGTCACTTCCTGTTTCTCTCAAGCTCGAGCTCTTTAGGGGTGTCCTCACTTTGTAACCACCCTCAAAAAACAGCAGTTGTAGTACTCTTTGGAGAAGGCAATGGCACCCCACTCCAGTGTTCTTGCCTGGAGAATCCCAGGGACGGGGGGAGCCTGGTGGGCTGCAGTCTATGGGGTTGCACAGAGTCAGACACAACTGAAGCGACTTAGCAGCAGCAGTAATCTTTAGCCGAGTTCCTGCTGTCTTCATAGAAGGGTATATCAAGGAGAGGCAACTTTTAGATGTCTAGCCAGTACAGTGATAACAGATCAGGCCCCAAGAAAAGAAAAATATATAACCTCTTCCCTCAGTCCTAGTTTCTGTGGAACAGCTTTCTCCTCCTGTCGTTTAGTATGCTTTTGAATTATTGACACTATAAAGTTTCCAGAGCAGGGGTTTGTGGATTTTTGAGTAAATCACCGGCCTCTGCTGTTGAATGCCATTCACACCATTCTCTATTCTATATCTTATAGCCCATTTCAAACCTCCAGTCCTTTTCCTTTTTTTTTACATTATTTACAATGTTTGTTTATTTGCTCAATCCTAGAATACATGTGAAGTATTTTTAGAGGAACTAACCCAGGCCTCTGTGAAAAGGAAGTCTACGAACTGGAGAACAGAGTTTATGTTCAGTTCCTTTATTTTTAGCCTTACATATGAGGTCAAAATAACGTTTCCCAGAATTATTTAGATTGGTACTGTTTTGTCTAGACCTATTCAGTGTGGTCATGTTATTCATTTCTAATATAGTTAAGGTCATATGTTACTTTTTGTATTTCATTCTGATTTGCTCCCACATTTTGGATGATGCTTATTTTGAGGGAGTATGTGAAATGTTATCATGATTCTGAAAGTCAGTGCATGCTAAGTTGCTTCAGTTGTGTCTGACTCTTTGTGACACTATGGACTGTAGCCTGCCAGGCTCCTTTGTCCATGAGATTCTTCAGGCAAAAATACTGGAGTGGGTTGCAATGCTCTCCTCCAAGGGATCTGGCCAACCCAGGGATCGAACCCACGTCCCTTACATTTCATGCATTGGCAAGTGAGTTCTTTACCACTAGTGCCACCTACTATACCAAAGAAGTATATTCATAGTACACCTCCTTGAGCCTCTCATCTGTTCCCATGTCCTCATTCTTTCCACTCGGTTTTCAGTCATCAGTCTCAATAGTACTTGGTTTATTTCTCCTGTATTTCTTTCTGTACAAATAAGCAGATACATGTGTATTTCCTTATATTCCCCTTTTTCATATGTAAATATAGCATAACATTATCTACTTTCCTTTCTAAACTTAAAGATATAGCTTGTAAATCACTTCATATCAGTTTGTAAAAAATCTTCCTCATTCTCTTTTTTATAATCGCGTAGTATTTAGATTTATGGATGTACCATAATTTATTCAGTTACTCTCCTATATGTGGGCTTTTAGGTTGTTTATTTCAAAATTAATACACTATCATCAGCAAATAATGTTGCACATATATTTTTTTTGTGGAAGAATATTCCTAGAAATGAGAAGATAGTGTTCATACTAATGACATTTATAGCTTGTCTGATATTCCCAAATATATGAAGGGAACTTCAGAAGCTTTTTGCCACTTTTAATTCCCACTAGCAATGTATTAGAATGCCTGTTTCCCCAAAATCTAAGCAACAGAATATATCATAATATATCATTTCACCAAACTGATAGAGTATAAGTAGCATGTCAGTATTGTTTAACTTTTATTTTTTTCTAATTTTGAGTGAATTTAAATATTTAATATGTTTAAAAGCCATTTTTATATCCTTTAATAATTGTTAATATTTTTTTCTTATCAAGCTCTTGGTATTTTTTTCTCCTCAATTTTCTCCCTGTAGCTTTATTGAAATATAATTCACAAATAAAATTTTATGTATTTGAAGTGTACAACATAATTTGATGTATGTATAATTGTGAAACATTTATTGTGAATATAAATTTTATGAAAGACAATAAATAGAATAGTTTAAATAATTTTGGGGATGAATAATGTGGGAGGAACCACTCTACTGAGTTTCAAGACTGTGTGGTATTGGTGATGGGATAGACACATAGATCATTGGAACAGAATAAAGAATTCAGAAATAGAGAACCCACATGTATGGTCATCTGATTTTTGACAAAAGGGGAAAAGCAATTCTGTGGGAGGAGAATAGTCTTTTCAACAGATCTTGCTGGAAAATTGGACATGCTGCTGAGAAGAACTTTAACCTAAACCTAACACTTCATACAAAAATTACCTCCAAATGGATCATAGATATAAATATAAAATATAAAACTTTTTAGAAGAAAACATAGCGTATATTTTCGGAGAAGGCAATGGCAACCCACTCCAGTACTCTTGCCTGGAGGGTCCCATGGGTGGAAGAGCCTGGTGGCCTGCAGTCCATGGGGTCGCTAGGAGTCGGACACAACACTTTCACTTTCCACTTTCATGCATTGGAGAAGGAAATGGCAACCCATTCCAGTGTTCTTGTCTGGAGAATCCCAGGGACGGGGGAGCCTGGTGGGCTGCTGTCTCTGGGGTCGCACAGAGTCGGACACGACTGAAGCGACTTAGCAGCAGCAGCAGCAGCGTATATTTTGGATCTAAAACTTGCTGAAGAATTCTTAAACGTGGCACCAAAAGCATGATCCATAAAATTTTAAAATCCATAAATTGGACCTAATCAAAGTAAAAGCTTTTGTCAAGAACCTTAAGCTGAGACAGAGACAAGATGGCAGAGTAGAAGGATGTGAGCTCATCACTTCTTATGAAAACACCAAATCACAACTAACTACTGAAGAACCACCAACAAAAATTGCTGGAACCTACCAGAAATGATCCCCTACATCCAAATAGAAAGAAGCCACAAATGAGATGGTGAAGGTGAAGTGAAGTGAAGTCGCTTAGTCTGTCCAACTCTTGGCGACCCC
Organism: Bos indicus x Bos taurus; assembly: GCF_003369695.1. Taxonomy (NCBI): domain Eukaryota; kingdom Metazoa; phylum Chordata; class Mammalia; order Artiodactyla; family Bovidae; genus Bos; species Bos indicus x Bos taurus. The sequence goes on along the minus strand of NC_040092.1, from coordinate 10,620,775 downwards.
ATGGACTGTAGCCTGCCAGGCTCCTCCGTCCATGGGATTTTCCAGGCAGTGAGATGGTAGGAGGGGTGCAATTGTGATAAAATCAAATCCCATACCACCAGGTGGGCAGTTCACAAACTCGAAATAATTATACCACAGAAGTTCTCCCACAGGAGTGAAAATATTGATCCCCATGTAAGGCTCCCCTGCCTGGATGTCTGGCAACAGGAGGAGGAGGCCCCAGAAAATCTGGCTTTGAAAGCCAGTGAAGCTTGATTACAGGAATTTCAGAGGACTAGGGGAAACAAAAACTCTACTCTTGGAGGGCACATACAAGGTCTTGTGTGCACCAGGACCCAAGGAATAAAGCAGGGACCTCAAAAGAAAGTGTTGCTGAAGTTCCAGTACTTTGGCCACCTGATGTGAAGAGCCAATGCACTGGAACTTCCCACAGCAACTTCCCACTATTGCTGGGAAAGATTGTGGGCAGTAGAAGAGGGCGACAGAGGTTGAGATGGTTAGTTAGCATCACTGACTCAATGGACATGAATTTGAATAAACTCCAGGTGGTAGTGGAGCACAGAGTAGCCTGGTGTGCTATAGTTCATGGGGTTGTAAAGAGTACGGCACGATTTAGCAACTGAACAAAAACAACATTAAAGACTGGGCTAGATTTACCTGCTACTGTAGGAGGATCTTCTGCGGAGACAGAGTTGAGGGGTAGCTGTGACTCACTTGCTGCTTCCTGGGGAGAGAAAAAGTTGGGAAAGGCCCTGAGAATCTCTGGCCAGAGTTATTGGTGGAGGTCTTGTCCTGTATTTGGCCAGTCTGTGAAGACTGAGAGAGGTACCTGGTTTGTCTGAAACACAGACACCAACAGAGAAAGTTAAAGAAATGAAGAATCAGGCAAACATGTTCCACATAAAGGAACGAGATAGATGTCCAGAAACTGACCCTAATGAGATGGAGGTATATTATTTACCTGATAGAGAATCCAAAATAACTGTTATGAAAATGCTCACTGAAGTCAAAGAGAACAGCACATGAACAAAGTGAAAATTTCGACAGGCAGATGGAAGATACTAAAAAGTATCAGATACTAAAAAGTCACTAGTTACTCATATTTTAAAACTGTATTGGGAATACAAAGGTACTACATGGTTATTGTTGTTCAGTCACTAAATTTTGACTCTTTGTGACCCCACGGGCTAACTAACTGACTAACCCCATGGACTCCATAACTAAGTCATGAAACTTAAGGACACAATAATTAAACTGAAAAAAAAAGTCAGTAGAAGGGTTCAATATTAGATCAAGCAGAAGAAAGGATCAGTGAACTCAAAGACAGCACTGGAAGTAATTCAGGCAGAGAAGGAAAAAGGAAGAATGAAAAGCAGTGAAGAAAGCTTAAGGACTTTATGCAGTATCATCAAGCCAACCAATATACACATTTTAGGAGTTCTAATTGGAACAGAGAAAATAAGACCAAACAGCTTGTTAAAAAATTTGAAAATTTCCCAAATGTAGAGAAGCAAATGGCAATACATATCCACAAACCCCAGAGATCACCAAGCAAGATGTATCTGAAGATAATTCACACTAAGATGCATATAAACAAATTGTCTAAAGTCAAAGAGTGGACTTTGAAAGAGGCTGTAGAAAATTGACTACTCACAATTTTTCTTTGTAAAGAAATGTCCAAAAATTCTCATTAATTTTTCCAGCAAAAACCTTGTAGGCCAGAATGGTATTAAAAAGATATTAGCATTCCCTTGTTCACTGTGACTAAGATTCACAACAAGATAATGTTTTTTCAACAGATATAGAAAATGTGATATATGTCATACTGCTGCTGCTGCTAAGTCGCGTCAGTCGTGTCCGACTCTGTGCAACCCCATAGATGGCAGCCCAACAGGCTCCTCTGTCCCTGGGATTCTCCAGGCAAGAACACTGGAGTGGGTTGCCATTTCCTTCTCCAGTGCATGAAAGTGAAAAGTGAAAAGTGAAAGTGAAGTCGCTCAGTCGTGTTCGACTCTTAGCAACCCCATGGACTGTAGCCTACCAGGCTCCTCTGTCCATGGGATTCTCCAGCCAAGAGTACTGGAGTGGGTTGCCATTGCCTTCACCGATACCGTATTACTGAGCCTTAAAAAAATAAAGATATCTTGCAACATGTGACAATATGGATGAACCTTGAGGATGTTATGCTGAGTCAAATAGACCAGTCATAGAAATACAAATACCTCATCATTCTATTTATATGAGATATCTAAATTAGTCAAATTTATAGAATCTGAGAGTTGAATGGTGATTGCCATAGAGTAGGGATATGGGGAAATGGAGCTTTACCCACTAATAATAAAAAGTTTCAGTTCAGCAAGATTAATAAATTCTACAGATCTGCTGTACAGCATTGTACCTAGAGTCAACAATACTGTATTACACACTTAAAATTTTGTTAAGAATTGTTGTATTCTTGCCACAATAAGAAATGAGTAAGTTAGAAATGTATAGTATGGGTGCAGAAGATTTTAAATTATATAAAACTATTTGTGCAACTCCTTCATTACTAAATTTTAAAATCTAAAGGAAAATGTGAAAAATTCTTTGTGGAGGTAATATAATCTTAATTCCCTAACTTGATAGAGCTGGCATTTTTAAAAAGTCAGAAATAAATTTCACTTTTTCTGGATGTATATTAAAACAATTTTAAGAAATATATTAGAAATAAAATCTTGTACAATATTCAAGGCAAACACCATGCTAAAAAAAGCTTATGCCAGAAACATAAGCATGAGTTTAGCATTAAGAAATATATTATAATTCATCACATCACAAACTAAAAGAGAAATAAAATGAACATATGAGTACATGCCCAAAAGTTGTTAAAAGTCACTAGTTATTCATATTTTAAAACTTTAGTGGGAATACAAAAATACTACATTGTTATTGTTGTCCAGTTGCTAAGTCATGTCAGACTCTTTGCAATCCCATGGAGTACAGCCATGGGCTTCCCTGTCCTTCACTATCTCCCGGAGTTTTCCCAAACTCATGTCCATTGTGTCAGCAATGCTATCTAACCATTTCATCCTCTGTTGCCCTCTTCTCTTGCCATCAGTCTTTCCCAGCATTAGGGTCTTTTCCAGTAACTTGGCTCTTCACATCAGGTGGCCAAAGTATTGGAGTTTCAGCTTCAGCATCAATCCTTCCAAAGAATATTCAGGGTTGTTTTCCTTTAAGATTGACTGGTTTGATCTCCTTGCAATCCAAGGGACTCTTGAGATTCTTATCTAGCACCACAATTCGAAAGCATCAGTTCTTCAGCTCTCAGCCTTCTTTATGGTCCAACTCTCACATCCACATATGACTACTGGAAAAACCGTGGCTTTGACCATATGGACCTTTGTCAGCAAAGTGATGTCTCTGCTTTTTAATACGCTGTCTAGGTTTGTCATAGCTTTCTTTCCAAGGAGCAAGCATCTTTGAATATCATGGCTGCAGTCACCATCTGCAGTGATTTTGGAGCCCAAGAAAATAAGATCTGTCACTGTTTCCCCCATTTCCCCTTCTGTTTGCCATGGAGTGATGGGACTGGTGCCATGATCTTCATTTTATGAATGTTAGGTTTTCAGCCAGCTTTTTCACTCTCCTCTTTCATCTTCAATAAGAAGCTCTTTAGTTCCTCTTCACTTTCTGCAATTAGAGTGGTATCATCTGCATATCTGAGGTTGTTTCTCCTGGCAATCTTGCTTCCATCTTGTGATTCATCCATTGTGGCATTTTGCACAATAGACTCTACAAATAAATTAAATAAGCAGGATGACAATATACAGCCTTGTCTTACTCCTTTCCCAGTTTTGAAGTGGTTCATTTTTCCACAGTCAGTTCTAACTGTTGTTTCTTGACCTGCATACGGGTTTTTCATGAGATAGGTAAGGTGTTCTGGTATTCCCATCTCTTTTAAGAATTTTCCACAGTTTGTTGTGATTCACACAGTCAACGAAGCTGAAGTAATATGTTTCTCTGGAATTCCCTTATGATCCAACAAATGTTGGCAACTTGATCTCTGGTTGTGCTGCCTTTTCTAAATCCAGCTTGTACATCTGGAAGTTCTCTATTCATGTACTGCTGAAACATAACTTAAAGGATTTTGAACATTACCTTGTTAGTATGTGAAATGAGTGCAATTGCACAGTAGTTTGAGCATTTTTTTGGCATTGCCCTTCTTTGCAATTGGAATGAAAAGACCTTTTCCAGTCCTATGAGTTTTCTAAATTTGATGACATATTGAGTGCAGCACTTTAACAGCATCATCTTTCAGGATTTTACATAGCTCAGCTTGAATTCCACCACTTCCTCTAGCTTTGTCTGTAGTAATGCTTCCTGTTTGTAGTAATGCTTCCACTTGACTTCACACTCCAGGATGTCTGGTTCCAGGTAAGTGACCACACCATCGTGGTTATCTGGGTCATTAAGACCCTTTTATATAGTTCTATGTATTCTTGCCACCTCTTCTAAATCCTCTCTGCTTCTATTATCCTTACCATTTGTGCCCTTTACCGTGCTCATCCTTGCATGAAATGTTCCCTAGATCTCTCCAGTTTTCTTGAAGAGATCTCTAGTCTTTCCCATCCTCTTATGTTCCTCTGTTTCTTTGCATTGTTAACTTAAGAAGGCTTTCTTATCTCTCCTTGCTGTTGTCTGGAATTGTGTATTCAGTTGGGTTTATATTTCCCTTTTTCCTTTGTTTTTTGCTTCTCTTCTTTTCTCAGGTATTTGTAAAATCTCCTCAGACAACCAATTTGCCTTCTTGCATTTCTTTTTCTTTGGGATGGTTTTGGTCACTGCCTCCTATATAATGTTATGAACCTCTGTCCATACTTCCTTAGGCACTCTGTCTACCAGATCTGACCCCTTCAATCTGTCACCTCTACTGTATAATCATAATGAATTTGATTTAGGTTTTACTGGAATGGCCTAATGGTTTTCCCTACTTTCTTCAATTTAAGCCTGAATTTTGCAATAAGATCTGAGCCATGGTCAGCTCCAGGTCTTGTTTTTGCTGATGTATAGAGCTTCTCCATCTTTGACTGCAGAGAACATAATTAATCTTATTTCAGTATTAACCATCTGGTGATGCCCATGTGTAGAGTTGTCTCTTGTATTGTTGGAAGAGGATGTTTGTTATGACCAGCATGTTCTTTTGACAAAACTCTGTTAGCCTTTGCCTGCTTCACTTTGTACTCCAAGGCCAAACTTGCCTGTTACTTCAGGCAAGTTACTTCCTACTTTTCATCCCAGTCCCCTATGATGAAAAGAACATCTTTTTTGGGCGTTAGTTCTAGAAGGTCTTATAGATGTTTGTAGAACTGTTCAACTTCATCTTCTTCAGCATTAGTGGTAGGGCACAGATGGGGATTATTGTGATGTTGAATGGTTTGCCTTGGAAACAAACCAAGATCATTCTATTGTTTTTGAGATTGCACCCAAGTACTGTATTTCGAACTCTTCTGTTGACCATGAGTGCTAGTCCTATTTCTTTTAAGAGCTTCTTGCCCACCATAGTAGGTATAATGGTCATCTGTATTAAATTTGCCTGTTCCCAACCATTTTAGTTAACTGATTCCTAAGATGTTGACATTCACTCTTGCCATCATCTCCTACATTACCATGTCCAATTTACCCTGGCTCATGGATCTAACATTCCAGTTTCCTATGCAATATTGTTCTTTAGAGCATTGGACTTTACTTTCACCCGCAGACATCCATAACTGAGCGTTGTTTCTGCTTTGGCCCAACCTCTTCATTCTTTCTATAGCTATTTCTCCACCCTTCCCTTATAGCATATTGGACACCTTCCAATCTGGGGGGCACATCTTCCAATGTCATGTTTTTTTGCCTTTTCATTCTGTTCGTGGAGTTCTGGAGTGGTTTGCCATCCCTCCTCCAGTAGACCACGTTTTGTTAGAACTCTCCACTGTGACCAGTCCATCTTGGTTGGCCCTGCATGGCATGGCTCATAGCTTTGTTGAGTTACACAAACCCCTCCACCACAACAAGGCTGTGATCCATGAAGGGAAAGATATGCATAACCAGGTAAAGACCATTTACCAAAATGTAATGCCAAGCAGCGTATTAATTAGTGAAACAGTGAATGTATTTCCACTTAAAATCTCTTTGTTTTTTTGTCTTGGACAATTTGAATTCAACTTTCAGTGGATTCTCCCCAGCATGCAGTTTTGTCCTTTACTTTTTAAAGTCATAGGTCCCAGACTCCTCTGGTCCCTTAACCCCTTAAAATCAGCCCCTTGCATTCTCCCCAAAATTGAGATGTCAAAAACTTCAGTTTCAGGTACTTCTTTTCAGATTGGCTAACTATACTTTCCAGTGAATATCTGTTGGATATTTGGGTTTTTCCTGGTCTCAGGTCCAGAAGGTGTCCCATCACTTCTCTCTACTTTCTCTGTGACAGTTACTAATATCACTTGGATTTTGGAGCTATTGGTAGTTTGACCTTTTAAACCGTATATTGGGGTTTGTAAGATGCCTTGTCATCATTTTTTGGTGTTTGTAGGGTTTAGTTTTTACCATCATAGTGCTTTATCTGTTTTTATGCTGTGAGTTGAGATTTTTTTTTTAATTGCACTACTGTTGCCACCTTCTGCAAATCTTCCTTCCTAATAATTAAATATGTTTCCTAGCCTTTAAGGAATTGAATGCTACATCTTTTGGTGAATCAACTTTTTCCATGCACTGTGATATGGAGCCTTACTGAAAGGTTTTTTTTGTTTTCTTTTTTTAACCTAGAAAATCCAAATTCAGGACTTAGTTTGTTATTTGCAGATTTTGATATTTTTGTCATTTAATCTCTTTGAGCATCAGCTTCTTGTTTATAAAGTGGAAATAATATCTGTATGAGCTTTACTAATGATTCAATAGCATTTGTAAAAATGCTTTGTAAAATAAAAAGTGCTACACAGATAAAGATACTATTATTAACTTCCCTCACATAGTCTCTTTTGACAGAACTTGGCTAGGATTTCCTTTTTTTTTTTTAAAGCTTTATTGAATTTGTTACAACATTGCTTTTGTTTTAGTTTTTTGGCCCAAGGCATGTGGGATCTTAGCTCCCCAACCAGGGATCAAACCTGCACCCCCTGCATTGGAAGGCGAATTCTTACCACTGGACTGCCAGGGGAAGGCCCTAGAATTTCCTTTTTCCCATGCATTTTTTCAAAGTTTTATTTATTTATTTGCTTATTTTTTTGAGGTACAGTTGATTTACAATGTGTTAGTTTCTAGTATACACCAAAGTGATTCAGTTATACATGTATGTACATGTTCTTTTTCATATTCTTTCCCACTGTGGTTTATTATGGGATATTAAATGTAGTTTCCTGTGCTATACATTAGGACCTTGTGTTTGCATATAGTAGTTTGTATCTGCTAATCTCAAACTTCTAATTTATCCCTCTCCTTCTCACTTTTCCCTTTGGTAACTATAAGTTTGTTTTATATGTGTGTGAGTCTGAAAACAGTTTCATAAATAATTCATTTTGTATATTTTAGATTCCACATATAAATGATATCATATGGTATCATATGTTATTCCCTTTCACTCAGTGTGATAACCTCTAGGCCCATCCTAGTTGCTGCAAATGATGTTATTTTTATGGCTGAATAGTATTCCATTGTGTGTGTGTGTGTGTGTATTGTGTGTGTGTGTATATTTCATATCTTCTTTATCCATTCATCTATCAATGGACACAGGTTGCTTCCATGTCTTGGCTATTGTAAATAATGCTGCTGTGAACAGTGAAGTGCATGTGTCTTTTTAAATTAGAATTTTGTCTGGATATATGCCCAGGAGTGGGATTTCTGGATCATATGACAACTCTATTTTTAGTTTTTTAAGGAGGCTTCATGCTGTTTTCCATTGTGACTGTGCCAATTTACATTCTCACCAACATTGTGAGAGGGTTCACTTTTTTCCACACCCTCTCTAGCATTTATTACTTTTAGACTTTTTAATGATGGCCATTCTGACTGACATGAAGTGGTACCTTGTTGATTTTCCTTTGTCTGCTAATCAGTGATGTTGAGCATCTTTCCGTGTGCCTGTTGGACATCTGTATATCTTCTTTGGAGAAACATTTCTTTAGTATTTCTGCCCATTTCTTGATTGGGTTGTTTGGTTTTTTGTTATTGAATTATATGAGCTATTTATGTATTTTGGAAATTAAGCCCTTGTCAGTTGCATCATTAAAGAATATTATCTCCCAGTTCATAGGTTGTCTTTTTAATTTTGTGCATGGTTTCTTTTGCTGTTCAAAAGCTTTTGAGTTTGATTAGGTCCCATTTGTTTATTTTTGCTTTTATTTCTATTGCCTAGGGAGACTGACCTAAGTGTGGCTATGATTTAGTCAGAGAATGTTTTGCCTATGTTCTCTTCTAGGAGTTTTATGGTGTCAAGTGTGATATTTAAGTCTTTAAGCCATTTTGAGTTTACTTTTGGTTATAGTGTCATGGTGGGTTCTAACTTCATTGATTTACATGCACTGTTCAGCTTTCCCAATAGCACTTGCTGAAGAGACTGTCTTTTCAAGACACATATTTAAACTGCAGCCTGATTGACATTATAAGTTTTGAATGAGACTACCTGTAATTGTTTCGAAGTATCCTATAATGCCTGACATAATCATTTAGCATTAACATTTTGGTATATATTGGAAGTCCTCTTACCTTTTACTTACCTGTTCATTTCATTAACTGATGTTCTCCATTCTTTCTGTAAAACACAGTGATAATCACAACTCACTGGACATTTAGCATTAGTACGCTGTACTTTATTTTTTTTTAATTTTTTTTTTTTACTTTTATTTGCATTTATTTTTTGCAGCATTTATTCCCGGGCCATAAGTTTTGTTTCTTCAGTTTCTTCTGGGATCTTTTTCTTCTGTGCAACCTCCTCTTCTGGTTTAGGAACAATCTGCTCTTTTTCAGTAAGGATCATCTCAATGTGGCAGGGAGAGCTCATGTAGGGGTTGATCCGACCGTGAGCTCTCTAAGTCCTGCGCTGCATCTTGGGGGCTTTGTTCACTTGGATGTGCTCAATGACCAGAGAGTCTACATCTAAGCCCTTAAGTTCAGCATGACTCTCTGCATTTTTGAGCGTGTGTAGTGAAAATTCAGCACTCTTTTTGGGCCTCCGACCCTGCATCCAGCCCCACTGTTTGGCCTGTGCACACATACCAACTACACCGTTGTAATGACGGAATGGCACACACTGCTTCTTTAAAGTGTCATCCTTCAGATACTTGGTGGCTTTTCGGATATGCATACCCTTTATGGCCTGGGCAGTTTCATGAGTGTTCTTAAAGTGAACACGAAGATTTGAACCTCTTGATTTGCATGATTTTGTGGGATTTTCTGGGTCAAGTGAATAGCGCACCATTTTTAGGGATCACCTCAGGCCGCTTACCGGAAAAGGAAGTAGGCTGTACTTTAATACCTACTTTCCTTATGTATCTGTTTCCACCAAGTACAAGGTTATGTTTATTTCCAAATGTTTTTGCGCCAGTTGTACTTATGACTACAGTACGTGTGACCAAAGTACTTAGTATTGTACCTAATTACCCGCTCTCTGCCTCAGCTTCTTCCACCTCAGCTTTTCCTATGAATTTGTCTATTCTAGGCATTTAATATAGATGGAATCATACAATTTGTGTCCTTTTCTGACTGGCTCTTTTCACTTAGCATAATATTTTCAAGATTCATCAATACTGTTACGTTCAGTTCAGTTGCTCAGTCGTGTTGCCGACTCTTTGTGACTCTATGGACTGCAGCACGCCAGGCCTCCCTGTCCATCAACAACTCCTGGAGCTTACTCAAACTCATGTCCATTGAGTTGGTGATCCCATCCAACCATCTCCTCCTCTGTCGTCCACTTCTCCTCCCGCCTTCAGTCTTTCCCAGCATCCGGGTCTTTTCAAATAAGTCAGTTCTTCACATCACGTGGCCAAAGTATTGGAGTTTCAGCTTCAGCATCAGTCCTTCCAATGAATATTCAGGACTGATTTCCTTTAGGATGGACTGGTTGGATCTCCTTGCAGTCCTAGGAACTCTCAAGAGTCTTCTCCAACACCACAGTTCAAAAGCATCAACTCTTTGGTATTCAGCTTTCTTTATAGTCCAACTCTCACATCCATACATGACTACTGGAAAAACCATAGCTTTGACTAGACGGACCTTTGTTGGCAAAGTAATGTCTATGCTTTTTAATATGCTGTCTAGGTTGATAATAACTTTTCTTCCAAGGAGCAAGCATCTTTTAATTTCATGGCTGCAGTCACCATCTGCAGTGAATTTAGCAAAAATGTCTGTCATGTTTGTTTATCTTCTCTGATGAATGTAACAAAAAAAAAATCCAATTTAAAAATGGACAGAGGATCTGAATAGACATTTTTCCAAAGAAGACATAAAGATGGCCAACAGGTCCGTGAAAAGGTGCTCAGCATCACTAATCTCCTCAGAAATGCAAATCAAAACCACAATGAGATATCACTTCACACTTGTTATCAAAATGACAATAAATAAGTTTTGGCGAGGATGTGGAAAAAAAGGAACACTGTTGATGGCTATGCAACTGGTGCAGCCACTATGGCAAGCATTATGGAGGTTCCTCAAAAGTTAAAAGTAAAACTACCGTATGATCCAGCAGTCCACTTCTGGACATTTATCCAAAGGAAACAAAATGCCAACAAAGAAAGATATCTGCACCACCATGTTCATTGCAGCATTGTTTACAATTGCCAAGACATAGAAGAAATTTAGGTGTCATCTATCAGTGGATGAATGAATTAGAAAATGTTATACAGGACTTCTCTGGTGGTCCATTGGTTCAGACTCTGCATTCCCCTCTGCAACCCAAAGCCTCATCAACGGTAATGAGGAAACAGGTCTATAAAATCATTTCTGTATATATATAAATTATTCAGTATAAAATTATTCAATATAAAATATTCAGCTTCTTCCAAATGGGCGATTTGGGGATTCTTTCATCATAAGGGGGCCACCATTTAGCTGAAACAGAAAAAGGAGCGTGCCTTAAGGCCACTGCTGCTGCTGCTGCTAAGTCATTTCAGTTGTGTCCGACTCTGTGTGACCCCATAGACGGCAGCCCACCAGGCTCCCCCGTCCCTGGGATTCTCCAGGCAAGAACACTGGAGTGGGTTGCCATTTCCTTCTCCAATGCATAAAAGTGAAAAATGAAAGTGAAGTCGCTCAGTTGTGTCCAACCCTCAGCGACCCCATGGACTGCAGCCTACCAGGCTCCTCCGTCCATGGGATTTTCCAGGCAGGAGTACTGGAGTGGGGTGCCATTGCCTTCTCCTAATGCCACTAGAGTAGAGGGGGAGAGGAAAGAAAGGGAGGGAGAAATTTGCAGCCTTCATTAAGCATACTCTAGTGGCATAAGCATACTCTAATGCCACTAGAGTATGCTTAATGAAGGCTGCAAATTTCTCCCTCTCTTTCTTTCCTCCCCACTTCTCCCTCTACTTCTCCTTGTTCCTTTCAAGCTCACTTTGAAAGTTGACCTGAATCTCCAGTAGAGGCCCTGAACTAGTCCAACCCAGAGCTTAGGGCCCAGAGATGCACCACAGCAGTGATTTGCATTTCCACGTTATACTCACATTGCTCACAAAGGCCAGCAATTCTACCTTCTGCTGTGAAACACAGTTGTTGAGAATACTTGACTTTAGCTTCAGACAGACCTGCTCAGACACCTGTATACCCTTCTTACCTACCATGTGACCTTAGGCAAATTGCTTAACCCCTCAGATTCTTCATGGGGAGAGTGGGGCCAATGACAGTGGGTACCTCATAGGACTATTGTGGAAATGGCGAGATAAAATATGAAAGTGCTTAGAACAGTGCCTGCCACATGGTCTATGCTCAATCAACTGTAGCTATAATGCTTGATTTGGAAACGACAAACCTCCAGTGAGAAGACACCCAACCTTGGTGAACTCCAAGGAGCAGGAACCCTACATCATGAATCTTATATCTATAGTATCTGAAACACTTAAAAGACTAGTTCCTGCCACAGAGGTAAAAGGGCAGTATGTGGGCTAATTTGGAGTTAACCACTCCTCGGAACTCAAACGTTCTAATGGAGATTTTTGTGGCCTGAGCAATACATGCAAAAACACAGGTGTCCGTGGCCAGTGAACTAAAATGTGAAACAATGACTACCCAGCAACAAGACAGGAACACCTGCTGGTGTCTGTTAGATGCCACCACGTGGCACAAGCCTGTTGTTTCTTCCTGCATCATTTAGTAGATAAACTTTTTCATGTGACTAAGATACTAGTTGTCATCACAACTTCCAAAAAAAAAAAAAAAGACTCCATGTTCCCAATGTAAGGGGCCCGGCTTCAATCCCCGGTGAGGGAACTAGATCCTGTGTGCTGCAACTAAGACCCAACACAGCTAAATTTAAAAAAATATGTTACACACACACATACACACGCACAATGTTACTCAGCCATAAAAAGAAGGAACTCTTGCTGTTTGTGACAACATAGATGGACTTTGAAGGCATTATGCTAATAAGTTACAAAAGAAAGGCAAATACCTTATTGTCTCACTTATATATATTTCAAAGACATCACTTTGCTGACAAAGGTCTGACATAGTCAAAGCTATGTGGTCTCTCCAGTAGTCATGTACAGATGTGAAAGTTGGACCATAAAGAAAGCTAAGTGCTGAACAATTGATACTTTACAGTTGTGATGCTGGAGAAGAGTCTTGAGAGTCCCTTGGACAGCAAGGAGATCAAACCAGTCAATCCTAAAGGAAAGTAACCCTGAATACTCATTGGAAGGACTGATGCTGAAGCTTAAGCTCCAATACTTTGGCCACCTGATGCAAGGTGCCAACTCATTGAAAAAGACCCTGATACTGGGAAAGATTGAGGGCAGGAGAAGGAGGTGACAGAGGACGAGGTGGTTAGATAGCATTACCAACCAATTCAATGGACATGAACTTGAGCAAACGCCAGAAGATGGTGAGGGACAGGGAGGCCTGGTGTGCTACAGTCCATGGGGTCAGAAAGAGTCGGACACAATGTAGCGTCTGAACAACAACAACATTTCTAAAAGAAACAAAACAAAAAGTTGAACTCATAGAGAACAAATCAGTGGTTGCCAGGGGCGGGGTGTGGGGGCTTGGTGAAATGGATGAAGGTGGTCAAAAGGGGCAAACTTCCAGTTAAAATGTCCTGGGAATATAATTTACATCATGGTAACTATGGTTAGTACTACTATATTGTGTATTTGAAAGTTGCTCAGGTGTTGGTGGTGGTTTAGTTGCTAAAGTCATGTCTGACTCTTGTAACCCTGTGGACTTTAGCCCACCAGGCTCCTCTGTCCATGGGATTCTCCAGGAAAGAATACTGAAGTGGGTTGTCATTTCCTTCTCCAAAAGTTGCTAAGAGTAGATCTTAAAAGTTCTCAACATAAGAAAATTGTAATGATGTGTGGTAATGAATATTAACTAGATTTCTTATGGTGATCATTTCACAAAATATACAAATATTATCCCTGGGTTTGGAAGATCTCCTGGAGGAGGAAATGGCAGCCTACTCCAGTATTCTTGCCAAAAGAATGCTATGGACAGAGGAGCCTGGTAGGCTATACAGTCCATGGAGGCACAAAGAGTCAGAGATGACTGAGCATCTGAGTACACCCCTACCATAGTCTATCTTTGATTGAAGTGTGGGGTTTTATAAACTTTTAATGTCTTATTTGTCTGTCTGTAAGTAATTTAGCAGTATTAAATCTGAGCAAGATTTTGGTTGTGTTAGGGAGTGTTAAGAGGCATCCTGGCCCAAGAATGAATTTGGCCCTATATTTTAAGATTAAATCCTTCACTTGGTAAACACTTATTAAGCATGTACAATATGCTGGGCCCACAGCATTGAATAAGATGGTAATCTGCCACACCATAATGGATATAATATGAGGAAAGACATTTTCATCAATAATGACTACACAATTTGTGGATTCATATGTAGTAGAAGTTAGTTAAGGACATTTTGAAGGTCTTCCCTGTTACTTTTTACTGAAGGAAGAGGTTCAGGAAGTATTGGAAATTGTACATTGAGTCACACTTTGGAAAATATGCAAATACCACTACTTACTATCTCTAGAGAAAATTCTCCTTGGTCTGTTTCCTCATGAAAGATGGAGGTTTCATAGGGTGGTTAGGAGGATTAAATTAAGACAATGAATATAGTATGTTTAACACAGTTCTTGGCACAGAATGAATAGTGTTAATATTATACTTGCTTTGTGCTTTCTTCACAGAGAAGTATCTAGTAGATCTAAAGCTATTACTTGTAATTGTAGAAATTCCTTATGATGTCAGCCAACAAGTTGTTTCAATAAAGAAAAAAGGAAAAATAGAAAAGACAAAATTTTAGTTTAATACATGTACTAAGCACTGTGGTAGAGGCCTCTGTACTATATAAAATAAGTATAAATGCACTTTTATAACTAGGTAATGTTCATCAGACATGACACATCTGAAGGTATGAAATTCATCCAAGGAATATTAAAAGAAGGGAATTAAACATTCTCTAGGAGAAAAGGGGGCCTTTCCTGGTAGCTCAGCTGGTAAAGAATCTACCTGTAATTCAGGAGACTGTAGTTCGATTCCTGGGTTGGAAAGATTCCCTGGAGAAGGGATATGCTACCCACTCCAGTATTCTTAGGCTTCCATGGTGGCTCAGATGGTCAAGAATCCACTGCAATGTGGAAAACATGGGTTCAATCCCTGGGTTGGGAAGATCCCCTGGAGGAGGGCATGTTAACCCACACCAGTATTCTTGCCTGGAGAATCCGCATGGACAGAGGAGCCAGGCGGGCTACAGTCCACGGGGTCACAAAATGTTGGACATGACTGAGCGACTAAGCATAGCACAATACAGGGGGAAAAGGGCCACCCAAGATGGAGAGGTCATGGTGGAGAGTTCTGATAAAATGTGATCCATTTGAGAAAGGAATTGAAACCACTTCAGCACTCTTGGCTTGAGAACCCCATGAACAGTATAAAGAGGCAAAAAATATGACACTGAAAGATGAACCCCTCAGGTCAGTAGGTATCCAATATGCTTACTGGAGAAGAGCAGAGAAATAGCTCCAGAAGAAATGAAGAGCCTGAGGCAAAGTGGAAACAGCGCCCAGTAGTGGATGTGTCTGGTGGTGAAAGTAAAATCTCATGCTATAAAAAACAGTGTTTCATAGGAACCTGGAATGTTAGGTTCATGAATTAAGGTAAATTGGAAGTGGTCAAACAGGAGATGGCAAGAGAGAACATCGACATTTTAGGAATCTGAACTAAAATGGACAGAAATGGGCAAATTTAATTCAGATGACCATTATATCTACTACTTGGACAAGAATCCCTTAGAAGAATGGAATAGCCCTCATAGTCAACAAGACAGTCTGAAATGCAGTCCTTGAGTGCAATCTCAAAAACAACAGAATAATCTCAGTTCATTTCCAAGGCATACCACTCAATATCACAGTAATCCAAGTCTATGCCCCAACCACTAATGCCAAAGAAGCAGAAGTTAAATTGTTCTATAAAGACTACAAGACCTTCGAGAACTAACACCAAAAAAAGATGTCCTTTTCATTATAGGGAAATGGAATGCAAAAGTAGGAAGTCAGGAGATACCTGGAGTAACAGGTAAGTTTGGCCTTGGAGTACAAAATGAAGCAGGACAAAGGCTATTAGAGTTTTGCCGAGAGAACGTGTTGGTCATAGCAAACACCCGCTTCCAACAACACAAGAGATGACTCTGCACGTGGGCATCACCAGATGGTCAATATTACTATTAGATTGATTATATTCTTTGCAGCCAGTGATGGAGAAGCTCTATACAGTTTGCAAAAACAAGACCAGGAGCTGACTGTGGCTCAGATCATAAACTCCTTATTGAGAAAATCAGGCTTAAATTGAAGAATGTAGGGAAAACCACTAGGCCATTCAGGTATGACCTAAATCAAATCCCTTACAACTATGCAGTGGAAGTGACAAATAGAGTCAGGGATTAGATCTGATAGAGTACCTGAAGAACTATGGTCAGAGGTTCATGACATTGTACAGGAGGCTGTGATCAAGACATGACATTGTACAGGAGGCAGTGATCAAGACCAGCCCCAAGAAAAGAAATGCAAAAAGGCAAAATGGTTGTCTGAGGAGGCCTTGCAAATAGCTGAGAAAAGAAGAGAAGCTAAAGGCAAAGGAGAAAAGGAAAGGAATACCTATCTGAATGCAGAGTTCCAAAGAACAGCAAGGAGAGATAAGAAAGCCTTCCTCAGTAATCAATGCAAAGAAATAGAGGAAAACAATAGAATGGGAAAGACTAGAGATCTTTTCAAGAAAATTAGAGATACCAAAGGAAGATTTCATGCAAGATGGGCACAATAAAGGACAGAAACATTATGGACCTAACAGAAGCAGAAATATTAAGAAGAGGTGTTAAGAATACACAGAAGAACTGTACAAAAAGAGGTCTTAATACCCCAGATGACCTCGATGGCATGATCACTCACCTAGAGCCAGACATCCTGGAGTGTGAAGTCAAGTGGGCCTTCAGAAGCATCATGACGAACAAAGCTAGTGGAGGTGATGGAATTCCAACTGAGCCACTTCAGATCCTAAAAGATGATGCTGTGAAAGTGCTGCACTCAGTATGCCAGCAAATTTGGTAAACTCAGCAGTGGCCGCAGAACTGGAAAAGGTCAGTTTTCATTCCAATCCCAAAGAAAGGCGGTCAAAGAATGTTCAAACTACCGCACAAATGCACTCATTTCACGTGCTAGTAAAGTAATGCTCAAAATCCTACAAGCTAGGCTTCAACAGAATGTGAACCAAGAGCTTCCAGATGTTCAAGCTGGATTTAGAAAAGGCAGAGGAACCAGAGATCAAATTGCCAACATTTGTTGGGAGCGTAGAGAAAACTAGAGAATTCCAGAACAGAATCTACTTCTGCGTCATTTACTATGCTAAAGCCTTTGACTGCGTAGGTAACAACAAACAGTGAAAAATTCTTAAAGAGATGGGAATACTAGACCACCTTACCAGCCTCCTGTGAAACCTGTATGCAGGTCAAGTAGCAACAGTTAGAACCAGACGTGGAATAATGAACTGGTTCAAAATTGGGAGAGGAGCATGTCAGGGCTGTGTAGTGTCACCCTGCTTATTTAACTTATATGCAGAGTATATCACGTGAAATGCCGAGCTGGTAGAAACACAAGCTGAAATCAAGATTGCCAGGAAATATATCAATAACCTCAAATATGCAGATGAAACCACCCTTATGGCAGAAAGTGAGGAATTAAAGAGCCTCTTGAAGAAGGTGAAAGAGGAGAGTGAAAAGCTGGCTTAAAACTCAACATTCAAAAAAAAAAAAAAAAAAGATCATGCATCCAGTTCCATCATTTCATGGCAAATAGATGGGGAAACAATGGAAACAGTGACAAACTTTATTTTCTTGGGCTCCAAAATCACTGCAGACGGTGACTGTAGCCATGAAATTAAAAACACTGGCTCCTTGGAAGGAAAGCAGTGACAAACCTAGACAGCATATTAAAAAGCAGAGACACTACTTTGCCTTCAAAGATCCATATAGTCAAAGCTGTGGTTTTTCCAGTAGTTATGTACAGATGTGTGAGCTGGACAATAAAAAAGGCAAAGTGCCAAAGAATTGAACTGTGGTGTTGGAGAAGGCTCTTCAGAGTCCCTTGGACTGCAAGGAAACCAAACCAGTCAATCCTAAAGGAAATCAACCCTGAATATTCACTGCAAGGACTGATGCTGAAGCTGAAGCTGAAGCTCCAGTGCTTTGGCCACCTGATGTGAAGAACTGACTTATTAGAAAAGACCCTGATGCTGGGAAAGATTGAAGGCAGGAGGAGAAGGGGACAACAGAGGATGAGATGGTTGGATGGCATCACTGACTCAGCAGACATGAATTTGAGCTAACTCCAGGAGATGGTGAAGGACAGGGAAGCCTGGCGTGCTGTAGCCCCTTGGGTCATAAAGAGACACGGCTGATTGACTGAACAACAGCAAGGAGAAAAAGAAATACTTTTATTAAAAAGGGAGTATGGGTAGGGACTTCGGTGGTAATTCAGTGACTAAGACTTGGTACTTCAGATGCAAGGGACGTGGGTTCAAGCATTCAGTCAGTGATCAGGGAACTAAAATCCCATATGCTGCTAAGTGCAGTCAAAAAAAAAAAAAACTAAAGAATAAAAACTGGATGGGAAAAGAAACTGTGTTTTTTATTCTTGGATACATTTGATTTTTTCACTTTAAGTCCACATATACTTCTATAAGAGTGATCCTTGTAATAAAGAGTTAAAGAAAAGGAATAAAAAATGGAAACAACAAAAAAAGTGGGGAGTATGGCTATAGAAAGGACCTGGAGATCCTGGGAAATAATAAATTGAGTATGTAATATATCAGTGTTAAAACATCTTCCCAGGTGGTGCAGTGGTAAAGAATCCACCTGCCAATGCAGGAGACAGAGGAGACACGGATTTGATTCCTAGGTGGGGAAGATGCCCTGGAGTAGGAAACGGCAACCTACTCCAGTATTCTTGCCTAGAGAATTACATGGACAGAGGGGTGGTGGATTACAGTGCATGAGGTCACAAAGAGTTGGACACAACTGAGCATACTCACCAACATCTGCCAGAATTGAAAAGTTAAATGACTGAAACACTAGCCCCTTGACCCTGGGTTAATTGGGGTCTTCTTTTTTTTTATTTTAATTTTATTTTATTTTTAAACTTTACAATATTGTATTAGTTTTGCCAAATATCGAAATGAATCCGCCACAGGTATACCCGTGTTCCCTGTCGGAGGGAGGAGGGTTCAGGATGGGGAACGCGGGTATAATTGGGGTCTTCTGACTTACTGGATATAGTCCACCTAGAGTCCCAGAAGAAAATAGACTCAATAAATATACCACATGGAATCTGAAGAGATATCTAATCTGAACAGGGTTTTATTTTTTGTTTTAAAAAACTCATTTCTTGAATGAACATTTATAAAAGGCCAAATTAGAACAATGAGTCACATAAATAGTTGCTCTCATATAGTAGGTAGCTGTTGCTTGAAAATCCAAGTGATAATAGTAAATGCAGGTACAAATAGTGGTATATGTTAAACAACTTAGATGAAAGATGGAATTTCCTGAAAAAGATTCTGGTACCTGGAAAAATTAGCCCAAGACAAGGATGTTGATGTCAATAGACACATGTGAAGAGTTCAAATTTAAATGTGGAAAAGCAGTAAGTTATTTAATGTATAATTAAAACCATAAAATCTTAATGACTAAGGTGATAAAACTGACAGAATCCCTCCTCCTAGTAGTAGTATATTTTTATAGAGTATATAATCGTAGTCAGAGCCACTGAGTTATCAATTCCCACTTCACCTTTGCTTCAGTGAGCCTGTCATTCCCACTCAGAGCTTGAGGTGTTTGACGTATTAGGCTTCTTTCTCCCATTGCTTGTCTTATGGCTCTGATTCTTCCTCTTCTTCCTCTTCTTCCTCTTCTTCCTCTTCCACCTCTTCCTCCTCAGCCTCCTCTTCTGGAGGCTCCTCTTCTGGGGCAGCTGGTTCCTCTTTTGATTCAGCAGCTGCTCCTTGGTCCTCTTTACAAAACGTGCAGACACAAAAAATTATAAGTAGTAATAATGCTATACAAAGTATTGCAGCTAATGGGATTATTATGTCTAAGATGTTTTTGGAAGCTTCATGTGTCTCAGAGGTAGCATTTTCTTCTCCACCTTCCCCCGGCTCGGGATTATCTAAACCAGGGTAGCCACTATCCACACTACCACCAGGTCCTGGGTTTTTGCAGTCAGGAGGGGAAAAACCATCATCGCAATGGCAGTTCTTCTTATTGTTGCAAACTCCTTTCGCGTTACACTGTACCTTTGTATCACAGTCGTACCCAAGAACACTGACATCTAAGCAGACAAAGTCTATGCAGACTTTCCCTGGGGCACAAAGATTGCCCTTCTTTGTATCTCCAGAATCAGGGACATCCTGAACACTATACTTATCCATGGACCAGCAATAGTCATCTTTATAATGAGCCTGCAACAATGTATAATTGACTTGGGTCTCTGGTAGCTCTTGAACATTTGTACATATCATTTTCCCACAAAATACATCCTCGTTTTGACATTTAGTATATTCTGAGACACTGTCACTGGGAATACCACAGTTTCCAAATCTGTTCCCTTTACCATTAAATGACTGAAAACATTGTTCAGAAGCAGCTTTTGCAGGAAACCCAAAAATTTCAGAACACTGAGCATCAGAAGACATGCATACCCCGTCAACACAATAGTAACCACCCATACATTCTGAACCATCTAGCTTGTAGGTATCCTGGGGACACTCCCCAGAGGTACCAAGACAAAATTCTGGAAGGTCACATTCTCCTGAAGCAGGACGGCAGCTACGTCCAGTTCGTTCATACTGGCATGTGGCATTACAGCAGGGTCCAGGATTACACAGTGCAGTCGACTTCAGTCTACATGTGTCATCACAACATTTGTCAACCTCACAAGCATTACCACAGTCACACTGCTCATCTCCTTCTACAATGGCATTGCCACAGGTGGAATCCCTCCGTCGGCGGCCTTTGTGCCCAGGCTTGTTGAACAGGCAGGCCCCCTTGTGTTCCCAGAGGAACCGGTGGAAGAAGTCAGAGCTGCAGTTGCTGAAGCCACTTTCTTTAGTGATGTTTTCACGCATGAGGCAGAAGGGCCGGTCTTTACACATGCAGGCCGGATGGTCGTGCCGAATACCCAAGTTGTGTCCGAGCTCATGGACCATGAGCGCTGCAAACAGGAGGACATCCTCGTGGTGGAAGGATTCCACGGCTGCCGCAAAATCACTGGAGCAGGCACCACTGAGAAATGCCTGCCCCGTATCCTCTCTAGGATGCTGTCCCACGATCATGTGGGCAACATCATGCTTCACACGATGGAAGAGCTTCTCTTGTCTCCAGCTGTTGAAATTCCTGAGTGCAACTTGCAGGTCCACGGGGACCTCTGTGAGGTCCCCCTCCGTCCAAATCTCCATTCCAGCCAGCACCACCTCTGTGTTTATTCCCCTTGTGAAGCTGTTGGCCAGAGCGATGATGTCCATTACTCTCTGGACTGTCTGATTGACGTCACTGCCCCACATTTGGAACCGCTGGTTGTTGACCACGACAAACATCTCCACGTACTTGGTATGTGACCACAAGTCGGATGGCACCTGCCAGCTGTGAGGCTTGCCGCTCTCTGGTCGCCGGCTGGTGGACGCCACTTGGCTGTCTTTGGACGTGACGCCACAGGAGACTCGAGCTTCGTGGGCCATGGCGTACAACAGGTGTTCAAACCGTTTGGAAGAGTGCACGGGCTCAAGGCCATAGGATTTTCCCTCCTTAATCAGGAGGCCCCTGAGGCCTGAACAGGTGTTGACAGAAACAAAAGAACCTGGGACTCCTTCTATGTAGCCTTCGTAGTGACAGTCCCGCGAGATGAGAGGCATTTCTTGCCCCAGGATGCCATCGTGGTAGCTGAAGACCGGGAAGTTATCCACAAAGTAGTCTGTCTTCAGCGTCAGGTGAATCAGCTGCCTCTGGCCCTGCATAAATAGCACATAGGAGAGCTTTTCCACTTGGTCTTCCCTTCCTTCCACTGTCAGACTCTTGGGAATGACTACTTCATAGGAAGAGTGATATGGTGAGCCCAGGTCACAGTACAGGCTTGGCAGAGAAATCAGTACCAAGAACAACAGGATCCCCAACCTGG
This sequence comes from Bos indicus x Bos taurus, assembly GCF_003369695.1. Classification (NCBI taxonomy): domain Eukaryota; kingdom Metazoa; phylum Chordata; class Mammalia; order Artiodactyla; family Bovidae; genus Bos; species Bos indicus x Bos taurus. The sequence continues at coordinate 10,598,897 of NC_040092.1, read as the reverse complement.
CACATGAAAGTCCTGGCACCAGGGCCAGCCTCAAGCCCTTCATGTGAGGAGCCCAAGTTTGAAGCACTCTGATAGCCTCAGACATAGCCAGTTGCCTTTTCCATAGAGAAGGCAGTACAGAGGCAGAGTCTCTCACAGATGCTGCCACTGACATGGCCCTAGTGAATCAGTTGATGATGCAGGGCTTGTGTCCAGCAGCAGCAGCAGCTCTCCCTGACACACAGACCCTCTGTCACAGGTACTCACTTCAGATCTATGCTGGCTGCACGAAGGGTGGCTCTTGCCTGCCTCTCAGAGGTCAGCCTCTGGCTGTGTCCTTTCTAGTCTTTTGGATCTCTCTGTTATGCTTCAAATAGTCTTTTCTCTGTGACTTCCCTCCACACCCTCAACTCCAGTGGTTAAGGTCTTCCTGACGTTAGGAAGAGCTGTAATCATGAAGAGGGACTGCAGACTCTAAAATGCAAGACTGTACCTTGAGAAAGGAAACAAAACCTCCATGCCTTCCTCAACTGTACCACAAGGAACACCCCTCCCCCACTCTCCCATCGTCCGTTGCTCAGCTGACTCCTAATGTTCTAGACCAGGAGGCTTGGACGTCTTCAGTGGGCACGCTCCATTGCCCGTTTCCTCTCTTCTAAAGCTCTTGTTCTGTATCACATGGAGATTGTAACTAGATGTAACATGGCATTATAGATGCGATGCACAACAGACCAATCTGTTAGATAAAGCCAGTGTGGTACCTGCCTTGTGCCCCCAGATAGATAAACCCCAGTGTGCTGGTCACCCGTGGGACAAATGACATTCCCTACTTTTAAGAAAACATCATCAGCATTCAGTTTCTCAAGTTGTGTTTCTAACACAGTGTGTATTTATGACACTAAAAGTGTGTATGAGAGATGCCAGCAGAGCAGTCTCCCCGTTGTGCAGTTATCATGGGAACCTTGGTGGTAAGTATCTCCAGACCTATTACCATTCTTGGGCTGGTCCTGGCATAGCAGTGTCTTAAGACTATGCCTGTCGAAGACTGCTGCTGCTGCTGCTAAGTCGCTTCAGTCGTGTCTGACTCTGTGCGACCCCATAGACGCAGCCCTCCAGGCTCCGCCATCCCTGGGATTTTCCAGGCAAGAACACTGGAGTGGGTTACCATTTCCTTCTCCATTTCATGAAAGTGAAAGTGAAGTCACTTAGTCTTGTCCGCCTCTTTGCGACCCCATGGACTGCAGCCTACCAGGTTCCTCCATCCATGGGATTTTCCAGGCAAGAGTACTGGAGTGGGGTGCCATCGCCTTCTCTGCTGTCAAAGACTAGGAATCCTGAAGTCTCCCCTGTGTTCGTATATGACTTCCATGTGTTCAGTGGCCACTTCTGTTTGTTCCTCCTTATACACTCTCCTAGATCTAGAAGAATGCATGTCCAAGAGTAGACGAACAAGAATTATTGAATGAATAAATAGCTCCCAGGTATGGTTGCTGTGGTGTCTCATTTGCTGTATCTTCTGTGCTTCTACTTGGCTTCGTGCCTGCCCTGAATATCTGTAAATGTCTTCAGAAAAACCCACAAAAACCATGTTGGCACAGACCTGATCTCAAAATGTACTTCTTTCTATGTTTTGCTGTTCAGTTCACTCTCCTAATTTCTTCTGGCCTCATATTTCACTGAGAAAAATATTAATAGAAGCAATCAAAAGGATGCCTCCACATATGAACATTAGCTGAGTCCACCACCTGTATCTAAATGCTCCCCCCACTATTGTGAATAAATTGTCCTTGCTCCCGTCTAAGACCAATCCTTTTACTTGTGTGTGGGGTGTCCTTCCCTTTAATTTCTCATGGACTTCATTCACTCTTACCTTTCTCCCTTCTCTCTTTTACATCTTGGGCATCTGTTTGTCTGCTGGATCCAGTCTTACTATTTGCTGTAATTTCTCACCTTTATAAAACCATCCCTCTCAGCCCACAGCACCTTCCAGTCACCATCTAGTTTCTCCTTTTCTGTTTTACAGTGAAATTCTTTGAAACAGTGTAGAGACATTCTATTCTAATTTGTATCACGCCTTTATTTTCTGAAGTTTTTAATTTTGACTCCTAACACAGTCACAAAATATGCATAAAACATAAATGTGCTATTCAGTGAATTAGTGGAATGAAAACAGTTAAGCCAGACACAAAAGGGCAAACATCGTGTGATTTCACATATATGAAATTCCACAAATAGGAGACATGCAGAGGCATGCAGAATAGATGTGACCTGGGGTGGAGTAATAGAGGAATGCTGAGTTCTTGTCTGATGGGAGCAGACTTTCATTTTGGGATGAAAAGTTCTGGAAGTGGATATTGATGATGGTTGCACAACAGTATGAATGAACTTAATGCCAATGAACTGTACACTTAAAAATGTTAAGATGGTTGTTTAATGTTGTATGCATTTTACTGAAAAAGATAAATAGGAAAGGAGGGAGAAGGGGAGAGAGAAATAGCTGTGTAAGTACAACTCTGGTGAGGTGATCTGTTTTAGCTTCATAGAAGTCATCTATGTGCCATTGCCAATCACATGCCTTCCTGCTTCAGTGAGATCATTATCTTGTCTTTATGGTAACTACTTCTTCACCTTCTTAATAGTTTTTGCTTTCTAAATGTGTGCTTCCCAAAATTATGTTATTTTAGTTTAGTTATCTTTTAATAACAGCTTTATTAAGATATAAAGTCATATACCAGAATACTCATCCTTCAAAGTGTACTATTGAGAGGTTTGTAGTGTGTTCAGAAAGGTATGCAGTCATCATCACAAGCAATTTTAGAACATTTTCCTCATGCCAAAACAAAACTCCCCTGTTCATTCATAGTCACTCTGCATTATCAGCTCCCTCCAGCCCCTGGTTACCACTACTCCCTTTTCTGTCTCTATGATTTTTGTCTATTCTGGATAGTCCATAGCAATGGAACACTGTATTAGAGTTGTAGTCTTCTGTGACTGGCTTGTTTCACCTGTTTTTCTGCATCATCACTGGAATTTGTTATTTGCCATTTTGATTGCAGTGATCCTAGTGGAAGTAAGGGGGTATCTTATTGTAGCTGTGATTTGCACTTTCTTAATAATTAGTGGTATTGCACAGTTTTTCATATTCTTATTACTCATTTAATATTCATTGGATAAGTGTCTATTCACATCATTTGCCTTTTTTAAACAGGGTGTCTTTTTCTTTTTGAGTTGTAAGAGTTCTTAATATTTCTTGGGGTTAGTCTCCCATCAAGTATATAAGTTGTAAATATTTTGTCCCATTCTGTGGGCTTTTTCATTTTCTCAATGGTTATCTCTTAGAGTAGAAAATTATTTCAGCTTTCTCTCTGATTTTTTTATTCTGTTAAAATATTCAGAACATAAAGTATATCATCTTAATAATTTTTAAGTATATACTTCAGTGGTATTTAGTAGTGTTAACTGTTCTGCTAGCATTACCATTGTCCATCTCCAGGACTGTTTTTATTGTGTAAAAAAGAAAGCCTATATTCATTAAGTATAAAAATTCCCATTGTCTGCTTTCCCTCAGCCCCTAGCAACTACTATCCTACTTTCTCTCTGTATGATTTTTCTCCTCAAGTAAATAATTTAAGTGGGATCATATAGTGTTTATCTTTTTTTAACCAGCTTATTTCACTTAGCATAATATCCTCAAGATCCATCCATGTTGTGGCAGTTTGCAGACTTTCCTCTTTTTTATGGGTGAATAATATTCCATTGTATGTACAGCCCACCTTTCACTTCTCCATTCACCCCTCTGTGGGCACTCAGGTTGCTTCCACATTTTAGCTGTTGTGAATAATGCTGCTCTGAACATTACATGTATGGACATACAAAGCTCTCTTTGGGATCCTGCTTTGCATCCTTCTGGGCTTATACCTAGAAGTGAACTTGCTGGATCACATGGTCATTCTATTTTTAATATCTTTCAGGAGCTACCATACCATTCCACAGCAGCTGTAGCATTTTACCTTCCCACCAGTAGGGCACAAGTGTTCCAGTTTTCTCCACCTCCTCTCCAACATTGTTCTTTTCTGTTTTCTTTTGTTTTTGTAGTGGTCATGCTAATGGATATGAGGTGGCATCTCATTGTAGTTCAGCTTGACATTTCCCTAAGGATGCGTGACATCGAGCATCTTTTCATATGCGAAAGGTCATTTGTGTATCTTCTTTGGAGAAATTTCCATTTGAGTCCTTTGCCCATGTTTTGAATCAGGCTGTGTGGTTTTTTGTTGTTGAGTTTTAGGAGTTTTCGCTATGTATTTTGGATAGTAGTTCCTTATCAGATATATGATTGGCAACTATTTTCTCTCATTCTGTGGGTGGCCTTTTCACTCTGTGAATATATAGTAATTTTGGATGCACAAAATTTAAGTATTTTCCTAAAGTCCATCTTGTCTGTTTTTCTTCGGTTTCTGTGCTTTTGGTGTCATAGCTGAGAAACCTTTGCCAAATCCAGTGCCGTGAAACTTTTGCCTTACGCTTTCTCCTATGAGGTTTATAGGAACACAGGTTTCCTGAATGGGGATTCTCCAGGAGCCTGCCAGACACACAAACTAGTAGTCATGCTATGGGTAGGCTTTTGAGGGAGCTCCAGACCGTTCTGTCCATTCTACCAGGCTGCCTGTTTTCACAGCCGTTGCAGTTGAGACGATGCAGTTGAGCTGTACTTGAGATGACTCGTGGGCACCTGAGGAGACGGCTATGGGAGTTGGGTAGTTAAAAGTTCACACACCTCACTGCTCTCACCAAGATTGAGCTGTTTTGTTGTTGTATGACCTAGACAGTTTCCACACTTGCAAAAAAGTTGACTGTGACTGTTTTTGCCAGTGTTACCACTGCTTTTGTGGAGGAGGGGGCTTCTGTAGACCCTTATTTTGACCTTTTGGAAGTGCTTCCCATTTTCCCTCTTCACTTGATATGAAGCCAGATGAATGCAGTGTTAATGCAAAGCCTCTTTAGTTCCACAGTAGTATTTAAGCTTCCTAGGTGCTTTTGTGTGCCACTGTGATTCATTCCTTTCCGTTGCTGTACTCCTCTGTTTCTCTGTGTGGATCTGTCACAATTTAACGTCCATTGTATTATCTGTGAATACAACGTGGAGTTCTTTTGGAATACTGTGAACTATGCTTCTGTGTCCATTATTATCTAGTCAGAGGATGCAGATGTCAGGGTAGAAAGGTCAAGGGTATTCAGTATATGCTATTTCAAAGTGGCTGCCAGTTTACATTTCTAAAGCAATTGATGAATTTCCACTGTTCCACGGTAATACTTGGAATTTCCTTCTTCTGTAATCAGTCTTGTGAGTGTATAGTGATATCTCTCTACGGCTAGATAAGCTGCATTTCTCTGAATACTAAAGAGATTGGACACCTTCACAAATGGGTTCGGGCCCATCTTTTGCATTTTGACTCCACTGGAATAAGCTTTCACCCCCATGCATCCATCCAAACTGCCAGCTCCGGAATGTCAGTGGATAAACAACTCTCCGTTGTCAAATCAAATGATCAACATGGGGCCCTCAGGCTATGGACCTACCAGCAACTTTTAAAGATAATGGGTGGGTTCTGACTTGCTTTTTAAAAGAATCACTCTGTCTGCTGGGTAGAAAATATACTACTGTGGGAGCAGAGAAGTCAGGTAAATACTTGTGCATTTGTCTAGGAGAGAGTGATGGTGATACAGGCTCCACTCCTTACCAACTCTAGAGCAGAACTCTCCAGACTCTGTTTCTTCGTATTCACGATGGAGTCTCATATTGTGCACGGGAGCATGAAATTAAGGGTGCGTGTAGAGTACTTAGCACCATGTCAGTGATGTTACGTGTGCTTGGGGGTATTGCTAGGGGTAGAGCATCTGACTGCACACACTGTCTTGCGTAGAGTTGGTGATGTTACATGTGTTTTGTGCTCTCTTTACACACAGTTGACCCCCCTCCAAAGCTCTGTTTCTTTAGACTGTCAATCAGCAATATATTAACTTAAAAATCAGAAATAAACATAAGTGGAAAAACAGAAAAAAAAGCAATAATTATTAATTCCAGCTGAACTCCACTCTAGACAAGGTTGTCTCTTGCCTAAGTGCTCTCCTTTCCTCATGCACCACCCTCATGCATCCAAGGTGATCAGATCCCCCTGGAGCAGATGTAGCCCCTTCTAAGAGAGCCGCAAAATAAAGAAGCCCCAAGGACTAGGCACTATGGAGACTGAAGTGATGCTTCTTAAAATAGCTTTTTATTTAAAATCATTTCCTATTCATGAATAGTAGTTGTTGAAGCAAATTAGATTACTGAACAGATAACATTCTTTAAATAATATGTAGGAGTGGGATGAATGATCCTGTGATAATCTTAGGTGCAAATAATAGTGTATATCAAACAGTGCAGATGGAAGATAGTATGCTGTCAACAGTAATTTCAGGTCAGAAATAGGCCCAACTAAAAGATGACATTGATAAGTATGATTCATGAGGAGAACTTACATAAAATTGTTTCGTGAAATGGGAAAAAAGCGAAAGTGTAGAATATTTTACATACGAGTTCACATATGAATATATAACCAAATTAATAAAGTGAATACTGAAAACCTTGTCATCCTGTTCCTATGTTGTTAAGTTTCTGTAGACTATTCCTGTCAGAGTTACAGGTTCCATCAGTTGTCACTTCACCTTTGCTTCTGTGAGTGCCTTATTCCCACTCAGTGCTTGAGACATTTGATACTTTTGAATTCTTCCTCCAGTACACTTCTGCCTTTGGTTATCCTTGTCCTTCACCTGCTGCCTCTTGTGATACTGGCTGTCCTGGTGGTGGGGCATCCAGTGGGGGTCCTGCTGGTGGAGGAGCCTCCATTGGGGGTCTCTCCTCTGGTGGGGGGCCCCCTTCTGGCCCCTCTTGTATCCCCACTGGGAGGAGCTCCATTATGAATACCTCACTACTGGTTTCCTCTGTAGTCTCATCTGAGATACCCCCTGGGGTCTCTACTGATTCAATTCCAGTCCTGAGGCTAATAAATAGTATTGCAGTTATCAAAAGTACTAAAAGTAGTGAAGGGACTATGAAAACAACGTTGCCAATACCTTGAAACTCATTTCTGCGTCTCTTTGGAGTTTCACTTTCACCTCCACTTGAAAGCTGAATTGATATCCTAGGAGGACCACTGTCTACACTACCACCTTCTCCTGGATCTTTGCAGTCAGGGGGCGCATAGCCATCCTCACAGTGGCAGTGCCTAAAATTGTTGCAAACTCCTTTCCCGTTACACAGTTCTGTTGTCTCACAGTTGTACCCAAGTGAGGTGTAATCAGTACACAAGTGATTCATGCAGACTTTGTGTGGGGCACAGAGAGTGCCAGTGTGTGCATCTCCATCATCAGGGACATCAGCAGTGCCATAGGCATCCATGCTCCAGCACCAGTCATCTTTGTGAGCGACCTGGATCAGTGTATGATTGGGTCTGAGTTGTGGTATCTCTCTAACATTTGTACATATAAGTTTGCCACAAAATATGTTATCATCTGCACACTTCAGATATGTTAACCTCGGTGAGCTGGTGGTACCACAGTTTCCAAACCGGTCCCCTCTTGTGTTCATTGAAACGTAACACATTTCTGGGGCAGACCTTGCAGGGGACCCGTATATATCCATGCATTGATTGTCAGGGTTCTTACACCGACCTCCAGCACAGTAGTGAATTCTGTCACACATGGTACCATCTAGCTTATAGCTGTCTCTGGGACATTCTCCCGAGGAACCATTACAATACTCTGGGAGGTCACACTCTCCCAGAGCAGCACGGCACATGAATCCCTGGTATCTCAGGCGACATTTATCACAGCAGAGTCCATCACTACATTCTGCATGCTCTCTCAGCTGACATCTGGTGTCACAGCATGGGTGCCTTTCACAGTTAGAACCACAGTCACACTGCTCAGGTCCTTCTACAATGCCATCGCCACAGCGGGAAGCCCTCCGTAAGCGGCCTTTGTGCCCAGGCTTGTTGAACAGGCAGGCCCCCTTGTGTTCCCAGAGGAACCGGTGGAAGAAGTCAGAGCTGCAGTTGCTGAAGCCACTTTCTTTAGTGATGTTTTCACGCATGAGGCAGAAGGGCCGGTCTTTACAGATGCAGGCCGGATGGTCGTGCCGAATACCCAAGTTGTGTCCGAGCTCATGGACCATGAGCGCTGCAAACAGGAGGACATCCTCGTGGTGGAAGGATTCCACGGCTGCCGCAAAATCACTGGAGCAGGCACCACTGAGAAATGCCTGCCCCGTATCCTCTCTAGGATGCTGTCCCACGATCATGTGGGCAACATCATGCTTCACACGATGGAAGAGCTTCTCTTGTCTCCAGCTGTTGAAATTCCTGAGTGCAACTTGCAGGTCCACGGGGACCTCTGTGAGGTCCCCCTCCGTCCAAATCTCCATTCCAGCCAGCACCACCTCTGTGTTTATTCCCCTTGTGAAGCTGTTGGCCAGAGCGATGATGTCCATTACTCTCTGGACTGTCTGATTGACGTCACTGCCCCACATTTGGAACCGCTGGTTGTTGACCACGACAAACATCTCCACGTACTTGGTATGTGACCACAAGTCGGATGGCACCTGCCAGCTGTGAGGCTTGCCGCTCTCTGGTCGCCGGCTGGTGGATGCCACTTGGCTGTCTTTGGACGTGACGCCACAGGAGACTCGAGCTTCGTGGGCCATGGCGTACAACAGGTGTTCAAACCGTTTGGAAGAGTGCACGGGCTCAAGGCCATAGGATTTTCCCTCCTTAATCAGGAGGCCCCTGAGGCCTGAACAGGTGTTGACAGAAACAAAAGAACCTGGGACTCCTTCTATGTAGCCTTCGTAGTGACAGTCCCGCGAGATGAGAGGCATTTCTTGCCCCAGGATGCCATCGTGGTAGCTGAAGACCGGGAAGTTATCCACAAAGTAGTCTGTCTTCAGCGTCAGGTGAATCAGCTGCCTCTGGCCCTGCATAAATAGCACATAGGAGAGCTTTTCCACTTGGTCTTCCCTTCCTTCCACTGTCAGACTCTTGGGAATGACTACTTCATAGGAAGAGTGATATGGTGAGCCCAAGTCACAGTACAGGCTTGGCAGAGAAATCAGTACCAAGAACAACAGGATCCCCAACCTGGCACATGAAAGTCCTGGCACCAGGGCCAGCCTCAAGCCCTTCATGTGAGGAGCCCAAGTTTGAAGCATTCTGATAGCCTCAGACATAGCCAGTTGCCTTTTCCATAGAGAAGGCAGTACAGAGTCAGAGTCTCTCACAGATGCTGCCACTGACATGGCCCTAGTGAATCAGTTGATGATGCAGGGCTTGTGTCCAGCAGCAGCAGCAGCTCTCCCTGACACACAGACCCTCTGTCACAGGTACTCACTTCAGATCTATGCTGGCTGCACGCAGGGCGGCTCTTGCCTGCCTCTCAGAGGTCAGCCTCTGGCTGTGTCCTTTCTAGTCTTGGATCTCTCTGTTATGCTTCAAATAGTCTTTTCTCTGTGACTTCCCTCCACACCCTCAACTCCAGTGGTTAAGGTCTTCCTGACGTTAGGAAGAGCTGTAATCATGAAGAGGGACTGCAGACTCTAAAATGCAAGACTGTACCTTGAGAAAGGAAACAAAACCTCCATGTCTTCTTGAGTTGGAAAGCATGGAACACCCCTCCCCCACTCTCCCATCGTCCGTTGCTCAGCTGACTCCTAATGTTCTAGACCAGGAGGCTTGGACGTCTTCAGGGGGCACGCTCCATTGCCCGTTTCCTCTCTCCTAAAGCTCTTGTTCTGTATCACATGGAGATTGTAACTAGATGTAACATGGCATTATAGATGCGATGCACAACAGACCAATCTGTTAGATAAAGCCAGTGTGGTACCTGCCTTGTGCCCCCAGATAGATAAACCCCAGTGTGCTGGTCACCCGTGGGACAAATGACATTCCCTACTTTTAAGAAAACATCATCAGCATTCAGTTTCTCAAGTTGTGTTTCTAACACAGTGTGTATTTATGACACTAAAAGTGTGTATGGGAGATGCCAGCAGAGCAGTCTCCCCATTGTGCAGTTATCATGGGAACCTTGGTGGTAAGTATCTCCAGACCTATTACCATTCTTGGGCTGGTCTTGGCAGAGCAGTATCTTAAGACCATGCCTGTTGAAGACTAGGAATCCTGAAGTCTCCCCTGTGTTTGTATATGACTTCCATGTGTTCAGTGGCCACTTCTGTTTGTTCCTCTTTATACACTCTCCCAGGTCTAGAAGAGTGCTTGTTCAAGAGTAGACGAACAAGAATTATTGAATGACTAAATAGCTCCCAGGTATGGTTGCTGTGGTGTCTCACTTGCTGTATCTTCTGTGTTTCTACTTGGCTTCGTGCCTGCCCTGAATATCTGTAAATGTCTTCAGAAAAACGCACGAAAACCTAGCTGGCACAGACATGATCTCAAAATGTACTTCTTTCTACGTTTTGCTGTCCAGTTCACTCTCCTAATTTCTTCTGGCCTCATATTTCACTGAGAAAAATATTAACAGAAGCAATCAAAAGGATGCCTCCACATATGAACATTAGCTGAGTCCACCCCTGTATCTAAATGCTCCCCCCACTATCGTGAATACATTGTCCTTGCTCCCGTCTAAGACCAATCCTTTTACTTGTGTGTGGGGTGTCCTTCCCTTTTAATTTCTCATGGACTTCATTCACTCTTACCTTTCTCCCTTCTCTCTTTCACATCTTGGGCATCTGTTTGTCCGCTGGATCCAGTCTTACTATTTGCTGTAATTTCTCGCCTTTATAAAACCATCCCTCTCAGCCCACAGCACCTTCCAGTCACCATCTAGTTTCTCCTTTTCTGTTTTACAGTGAAATTCTTTGAAACAGTGTAGAGACATTCTGTTCCAGTTTGTACCACTCCTTTCTTTATTTTCTCAAATGTTTTTTATTTTGATCCGAACACAGTCACAAAATATGCATAGAGCATAAATGTGCTTTTCAGTGAATTAGTATTAAATAAAATGAGAAAGGCAGTACCTTTGATCTCACATATCTGAGGTTCCACAAATAGCCAAGTTCATGGAGACAGAACGTAGAATACAGGTTACCCTGGGTAGGGAAGTAGAGGAATGGGGAGTTCTTGCAGACTTTCAGTTTAGGATGATGAAAAATTCTGGAAGTGGGTATTGATGATGGTGGCACAACAACATGAATGAACTTAATACCAGTGAACTGTGCACTTCAAAATGGTTAAGATGGTTAATTTAATATTGTGTGTATTTTACTGAAAAAGAGAGAAATAGCAAGGAAGGGAGGGAGGGTGAGAGAGAGAAACAGCTGTGTTAAGTACAGCCCTGATGAGGTAATCAGTACTTTTAGCTTCTTAGAAGTCACCTGCGTGCCATTGCCAATCTCATGCCCTCCTGCTTCAGAGAGATCATGATCTTGTCTTTTATGATACCTACTTCCTCATCTTCTTTATTATTTTTGCTTCCTAAATGTGTGCATCCTCAAATTATATCATTTTACTTTAGTTGTCTTTTAATAACAGCTTTATTGAGATATAAAGTCACATACCAGAATGCTCATCCTTTAAAGTGTACAATTCAGTGGTTTGTAGTATGATCGAAAAGTTATGCAGTCATCACCACAAGCAATTTTGGAAGATTTTCCTCATGCCAAAATAAAACTCCCATGTCCATTAGCAGTCGCTCTCCACTCTCTGCTCCCTGCAGCCCCTGGTCACCACTACTCTCCTTCCTATCTCTATGATTTTGTCTATTCTTGACAATCCATAGCAATGGATTCCTATATTATAGTTGTAGTCCTCTGTGGTTGGCTTATTTCACCTCACATAAAGTTTTCAAAGCCGTATCATAGCAGATACCAATAGTTTATTTCCTTTGGGCAAAATAACATTTTTTTAATATTGATATATCATAGTTTTTGATTCATCAATTATGAACATCATGTGAATGCAGAGTTCCAAAGAATAGCAAGAAGAGATAAGAAAGCCTTCCTCAGCAATCAGTGCAAAGAAATAGAGGAAAACAACAGAATGGGAAACACTAGAGATCTCTTCAAGAAAATTAGAGATACCGAGGGAACATTTCATGCAAAGATGGGCTTGATAAAGAACAGAAATGGTATGGACCTAACAGAAGTCAGAAGATATTAAGAAGAGGTGGCAAGAATACACAGAAGAACTGTACAAAAAGATCTCCCCGACCAAGATAATGACGATGGTGTGATCACTCACCTAGAGCCAGACATCCTGGAATGTGAAGTCAAGTGGGCCTTAGAAAGCATCACTAAGAACAAAGCTAGTAGAGGTGATGGAATTCCAGTTGAGCTATTTGAAATCCTGAAAGATGATGCTGTGAAAGTGCTGCACTCAATATGCCAGCAAATTTGGAAAACTCAGCAGTGGCCACAGGACTGGAAAAGGTCAGTCTTCATTCCAAAGAAAGGCAATGGCAACGAATGCTCAAACTACCACACAATTGCACTCATCTCACAAGCTAGTCAAGTAATGCTCAAAATTCTCCAAGCCAGGCTTCAGCAATACGTGAACCGTGAACTTCCAGATGTTCAAGCTGGTTTTAGAAAAGGCAGAGGAACCAGAGATCAAATTGCCAACATCCGCTGGATCATGGAAAAAGCAAGAGAGTTCCAGAAAAGCATCTATTTCTGCTTTACTGACTATGCCAAAGCCTTTGACTGTGTGGATCACAACATACTGTGGAAAATTCTGAAAGAGATGGGAATACCAGACCACCTGACCTGCCTCTTGAGAAACCTATATGCAAGTCAGGAAGCAACAGTTAGAACTGGACATGGAACAACAGACTGGTTCCAAATAGGAAAAGGAGTACGTCAAGGCTGTATATTGTCACCCCGCTTATTTAACTCATATGCAGAGTACATCATGAGAAACGCTAGGCTTGAAGAAGCACAAGCTGGAATCAAGATTGCCGGGAGAAATATCAATAACCTCAGATATGCAGATGACACCACCCTTATGGCAGAAAGTGAAGAGGAACTCAAAAGCCTCTTGATGAAAGTGAAAGAGGAGAGTGTAAAAGTTGGCTTAAAGCTCAACATTCAGAAAACGAAGATCATGGCATCTGGTCCCATCAGTTCATGAGAAATAGATGGGGAAACAGTGGAAACAGTGTCAGACTTTATTTTGGGGGGGGGCTCCAAAATCACTGCAGATGGTGACTGCAGCCATGAAATTAAAAGACGCTTACTCCTTGGGAGGAAAGTTATGACCAACCTAGACATTACTTTGCCAACAAAGGTCCGTCTAGTCAAGGCTATGGTTTTTCCAGTAGTCATGTGTGGAAGTGAGAGTTGGACTGTGAAGAAAGCTGAGCGCCGAAGAATCGATGCTTTTGAACTGTGGTGCTGGAGAAGACTCTTGAGAGTCCCTTGGACTGCAAGGAGATGCAGCCAGTCCATCCTAAAGGAGATCAGCCCTGGGTGTTCTTTGGAAGGACTGATGCTGAAGCTGAAGCTCCAATACTTTGTCCACCTGATGCGAAGAACTCACTCGTTGGAGAAGACCCTGATGCTGGGAAAGATTGAAGGCGGGAGGTGAAGGGGACGACAGAGGATGAGATGGTTGGATGGCGTCGTCAGCTCAATGGACATGAGTTTGAACAAGCTCCGGGAGTTGGCTGATTGACAAGGAAGCCTGGCGTGCTGCAGTCCATGAGGTTGCAACTTAGCGACTGAGTAACAACAACAACCCCTCACATAATTTGCCCTTTTAAAACAGGGTGTCTTGTTGAGTTGTAAGAGTTCTAAATGTTTCATGGGTACTAGCTGACCTCCGTCAGTATGTAATTTACAAATGTTTTCTCCGATTCTGTGGGCTTTTGCACTTTCTCAATGGTTACCTCTTAGAGTGGAAAATTATCTCATTTTTTTCTTTGGATTTTTTTCATTCTGTTAAAACATTCAGAATATAAAATTTTCCATTTTAACCAATTTTAAGTGTACACGTCAGTGGTACTAAGTAACGTCCCTGGTGTGCTACATTCAGTTCAGTTCAGTCGCTCAGTTGTGTCCGACTCTTTGCGGCCCCGTGAACCGCAGCACGCCAGGTCTCCCTGTCCATCACCAACTCCCGGAGTCCACCCAAACCCATGTCCATTGAGTCGGTGATACCATCCAACCATTTCATCCTCTGTCGTCCCCTTCTCCTGCCCTCAATCTTTCCCAGCATCGGGGTCTTTTCAAATGAGTCAGCTCTTCACATCAGGTGGCCAAAGTATTGGAGTTTCAGCTTCAACATCAGTCCTACCAATGAACACCCAGGACTGATCTCCTTTAGGATGGACTGGTTGGATCTCCTTGCAGTCCAAGGGACTCTCAAGAGTCTTCTGCAGCACCACAGTTCAAAAGCATCAATTCTTACCACTGTCCATCTCCAGGACTCTTTTCGTTATGTAAAAATGAAACTATACTCATTAAAGTATAAATCCCCATTATCTTCTTTCCCTTCGCCCCTAGCAACCTCTATCCTACTTTCTGTCTGTATGATTTTACTACACAAGTACATCATTTAAGTGGAATCTGACAGTATTTGTCTTCTTGCGACAAGCTTATTTCACTTAGCATAATGTCCTCAAGATCCATCCATGTTGTGGCAGTTTGCAGACTTTCCTCTTTTTTATGGGTGAATAATATTCCATTGTATGTACAGCCCACCTTTCGCTTCTCCATTCACCCCTCTTTGGGCACTCAGGTTGCTTCCACATTTTAGCTGTTGTGAATAATGCTGCTCTGAACATTACATGTATGGACATACAAAGCTCTCTTTGGGATCCTGCTTTGCATCCTTCTGGGCTTATACCTAGAAGTGAACTTGCTGGATCACATGGTCATTCTATTTTTAATATCTTTCAGGAGCTACCATACCATTCCACAGCAGCTGTAGCATTTTACCTTCCCACCAGTAGGGCACAAGTGTTCCAGTTTTCTCCACCTCCTCTCCAACACTTGTTCTTTTCTGTTTTCTTTTGTTTTTGTAGTGGTCATGCTAATGGATATGAGGTGGCATCTCATTGTAGTTCAGCTTGACATTTCCCTAAGGATGCGTGACATCGAGCATCTTTTCATATGCGAAAGGTCATTTGTGTATCTTCTTTGGAGAAATTTCCATTTGAGTCCTTTGCCCATGTTTTGAATCAGGCTGTGTGGTTTTTTGTTGTTGAGTTTTAGGAGTTTTCGCTATGTATTTTGGATAGTAGTTCCTTATCAGATATATGATTGGCAACTATTTTCTCTCATTCTGTGGGTGGCCTTTTCACTCTGGAATATATAGTAATTTTGGATGCACAAAATTTAAGTATTTTCCTAAAGTCCATCTTGTCTGTTTTTCTTCGGTTTCTGTGCTTTTGGTGTCATAGCTGAGAAACCTTTGCCAAATCCAGTGCCGTGAAACTTTTGCCTTACGCTTTCTCCTATGAGGTTTATAGGAACACAGGTTTCCTGAATGGGGATTCTCCAGGAGCCTGCCAGACACACAAACTAGTAGTCATGCTATGGGTAGGCTTTTGAGGGAGCTCCAGACCGTTCTGTCCATTCTACCAGGCTGCCTGTTTTCACAGCCGTTGCAGTTGAGACGATGCAGTTGAGCTGTACTTGAGATGACTCGTGGGCACCTGAGGAGACGGCTATGGGAGTTGGGTAGTTAAAAGTTC
Source organism: Bos indicus x Bos taurus (assembly GCF_003369695.1). NCBI lineage: Eukaryota > Metazoa > Chordata > Mammalia > Artiodactyla > Bovidae > Bos > Bos indicus x Bos taurus. The sequence continues at coordinate 10,583,177 of NC_040092.1, read as the reverse complement.
ACACACCTCACTGCTCTCACCAAGATTGAGCTGTTTTGTTGTTGTATGACCTAGACAGTTTCCACACTTGCAAAAAAGTTGACTGTGACTGTTTTTGCCAGTGTTACCACTGCTTTTGTGGAGGAGGGGGCTTCTGTAGACCCTTATTTTGACCTTTTGGAAGTGCTTCCCATTTTCCCTCTTCACTTGATATGAAGCCAGATGAATGCAGTGTTAATGCAAAGCCTCTTTAGTTCCACAGTAGTATTTAAGCTTCCTAGGTGCTTTTGTGTGCCACTGTGATTCATTCCTTTCCGTTGCTGTACTCCTCTGTTTCTCTGTGTGGATCTGTCACAATTTAACGTCCATTGTATTATCTGTGAATACAACGTGGAGTTCTTTTGGAATACTGTGAAGTATGCTTCTGTGTCCATTATTATCTAGTCAGAGGATGCAGATGTCAGGGTAGAAAGGTCAAGAGTATTCAGTATATGCTATTTCAAAGTGGCTGCCAGTTTACATTTCTAAAGCAATTGATGAGAGTTTCCACTGTTCCGTGGTAATACTTGGAATTTTCCTTCTTCTGCAATCAGTCTTGTGAGTGTATAGTGATATCTCTCTACGGCTAGATAACCTGCATTTCTCTGAATACTAAAGAGGTTGAACACCTTCACAAATGGTTTTGGGCCCATCTTTTGCATTTTGACTCCACTGGAATAAGCTTTCACCCCCATGCATCCATCCAAACTGCCAGCTCCGGGATGTCAGTGGATAAACAACTCTCCATTGTCAAATCAAATGATCAACATGAGGCCCTCAGGCTATGGACCTACCAGCAGCATTTAAATGATAACATGTGTCCTTTAAGCAATATGAGTGGACCTAGAAAGAGTCATGATGAACAGGGAAGCCTGGCATACTGCAGTCCATGGGGTCACAGAGAGTCAGACATGACTGAGTGACTGAACTGAACTGAACTGAAAGAAGTAAATTAGTCAGAGAAGGAGAAATATCATATGACATCCCTTTTATGTGGAATCTAAAATGATACAAGTGAACTTACAAAGCAGAAACAGACTCACAGACTTTGTAAAGGAACTTATAGTTGCCAGGGGAAAAGTTAGGGGTGAAAGGATAGTTAGGGAGTTTGATATGGACATGTACACCCTGCTGTATTTAAAATAGGTAACCAACAAGTACCTGCTATAGCACATTGAACTCTGCTCAATGTTTTGCGGCAGCCTGGATGGGAGGGGAGTTTGAGGGTGAATGGATACATGTATATTTACCACTGAATCCTTTCCTATTCACCTGAAACTATCACAGCATTGTTAATCTGCTATACCCCAATACAAAATAAAAAGTTAAAAAACAGAAACAAAAAAGGTAATGGGTGTGTTCTGACTTACTTTTTAAAAGAATAACTGTCTGCTGGGTGGAAAATAGGCTCTTGTGTGAGACAAGACCAGTTAAAAACTTTTGAAGTTGTCTAGGAGGGGGTGATGGTAATTTGCAGTGCACTGGAGAGTTGAAAGTGGTGGTAATGGGTTACATTTTGGGTATGTATTGAAGGTAGGGCCAAGAGAATTCGTAGATGCCCTGAGTTTGTGATGCTGAAAGCTCAGCTTCCCTGTACACTGATGCCAAATCAAATCTCAAAGACAGAGTTTTGGGTGAAGTAGAGACGAGAAGCTTTATTGCTTTGGCAGGCAAAGGCGAACACAGTGAGCTAATGCCCTCAATACCAAGTGTCTTAACTTGGGGAAGATAGTGACAAGCTTTATAGTAATTGTTCAAAGAGGGCATGATCAGCTCATGGGCATTCTTCTAGTGGGTTGACGGTGAGGTAGGTAGGAGTCCACATCATCAACCTTCAGGTCCAACTCATCTGGTGTCTACATGCTATAGGCAATATGCCATCATTAATCATTAACTTCTCCTACCTCGAGAGGGCTTCAATATCTTCAAAATAGCTCAAAGATACTGTTGTATGTATCCTTTGATGGGGAAACAGGACCTTGCCCCAAGGCTGCTCTTGACTGTTTTTCCTTGGTCTCTCATTCCCACCCTTCCCTAATAAGCAACTGTTCGAATCTGTCCATTGGAACTCAGGGAAGGTCATGGAAGCTGACAGAAGGCTGTTTCCTGTCATCAAAGCAATGGGGGACACCAAGGCCTTGTGCCCAGGAGCCCTACAGGGCCCTGCACTGTACCATTTGTAGAGTAAAAGTCCTCTAGAAATACATTCTTCTCTTGGTTTTCAGGTCAACACTCTCTCTTGGTGGTACCCCTACCACACTGGCCAATATTTCTCTCACTTCTTTCCTGAATTCTCCTCATCTCATCACCATCTACACAGAGGGCACCTTGGGGCTTAGTCCTCACTGGGTCCTCGGATCTCTTCCCTTCTCTAGCTGTGCTTGCTCCCTTGGCAGTGTCACCTGGTCCCATTGCTTGGAATATCATCTGAACACTGACAACCATCACATATAGAGAAGTCTGGCTGACTTCTCTCTTGAATTCCAGACTCAATCATCTTACTGCCAAGCTGACATGGCCACATGGGTGTTTAATGGGCATCTCAAACTGAATGTGTCTGGTGCGTGCTTTCTCCACACTCATCCGCATCTCAATAAAGGGCAACTCTCTTCTTGCAGTTGCTCAGGGAAAGCTACTGGAACCATCCTTCCTTTCTGCCTGTCTCTCACTCTCTTTGTCTGTTCCATCAGCAAATCCTTGTAGCTCTACCTTACAGTATACCCAAATTCCAGCCTCTTCTCATCACTGTCACTACAGCCATCCTCCTAAAAGCTTCCAATATTGTCCACTTGGCAAATCACAGGAGTCTCTAAGGGTTCTCCGCTTCTGCCTTTCCCCTGTCCCTGCCTGTTCCTGACTGCCACAGCAGATGGGGTTATCCTTCAGTGCTCCTCAGCTCTGTTTACTCCTTTGCTAAAACCTTTCCCTGCTTCCCATCTCCGCTGAAATAAAAACATAATTCTTTTCCAAGTCTTCATGTGTCTGGTCTCCTCTCAGCCCGCATACTACTCTCTGTGATGCTCACTGTGTCCAGATATACTGACCTCCGTGCTGTTCTTCAAACATGCCAGGCATGCTCCCATTTCAAGGCCTTTTCACTTAGAGTTCCCTCCCCCTGGTTTGCTCTTCCCCCTGATACCCGAGCTTCTTCCCTCACTTTCTGCATGTCTCTCCTCCAGTATCGCCTTATCAGACAGGACTTCTCTGACCGTTGGCCTGAAATAGCATTCTATGCTAATAGCATTACTCTTGTTCCCTTTGCATTCATGGCATTCCATCACACACATCACAGCCTGGCACATTGTGTAGTTTTCTGTTTATTTGTGTCAGTTTTGTAAGTTTTAAAATTTTCAAAAAAATAATAAAAATTTCATGGGATCAGAGACTTTATCTTATTGACTACCATTTCCACAGTAATAGAACAGTTCATGGATGAAGACTCAGTAGCAGCCAAATGAATGACTGAATGAATGTGCGATTAGAGGCGGCGGCAACAAGTCTCATTTTCTGATTAAAATTAGACGTCTGTAGAAAGCATCAAGCTTGGCTAGCAAGCTGTCCTGGGCCATTTACATGCTAAAGATTGAGGTTAGTCAGAAGAGGGAGGAAGCTGGAGCCCTTGATTAGAATCCAATAAGCAAGATTACTTTGAATGCCACCATGATCTTGAGAAAAACAATAAAGTCCCCATCACTCTTACCCATAACTGCACCCAAGGCAGTGACTGCCACACTAGCCAGATCTTGTGCCTCACTCCCAGAGATGTACGATTGAGTAGGGGAAATAGAATACGTTTGCAGATGGTGATATGGTAGGTCAGAATGCCATCGATGTAAAGGAAATTCAGTATGATGACTTGATAGTGGCTAAATCATATCATTGCTGAATAGCTTAGAATTAACAATACTGTCTTACATCCATCATCACATTTGATTTTAGATTATCTCAGCATTTATTTGAGCACCTGCTGTATGCCAGGTACTGCACTAGATACCATCACTTATGTGATCTAACTGAACCTCCCAGTCACGCTGTGTGGTTGAGAACCCTTTGTGTGGTTATCCAACTGAGGAGGAAACCCAGGCCTGAGGTTAGTGAAGTTCCACATCTCAGACCAATCAGCCAAAAAGTAACACTTGGGACTTGGGAACGTGGAATATGGAAGCCCCCTCAATCAGAAGAAAGGCAATATTATCCTTTATGAAAAGGCTGTTTTTCACTCTCAGAAATTTTTTCCTGGTTGGATTTGTTAGGCTTGAAGAACACAAGGCCTGAAGCCTATACAGCACTCATGCTCTTAGCTCCAAGGAGAAGAAGGGAGTTCTGACAGTGCTTAGGAAAGCTATCCTACTCTTTTCTCTTAATGCTTGAGTGGTTTTGGAAACACAACTGTTATAGCTGTTATATACTGTTATAGCTGTTATTAGCTGCTATAAAGACAGCTAATGGGACAATAAAATTGATTAAAAATGGTATCTGTTCTTGGAAAAACTCTAGTGTAAGACTAATAGATTATATAAAATGTAAATTCTTCAATGCAGACTCAGTAGTTGGGGGAATTTAACATATATATATATATATAATTTTATTGCAGCAGTTTTAGTTCTCCAATAGAGATTTCTGTCTGTGAGCTTTCCTTAGATCATGAAGGTCAGTTACCTCAAAGTTGAAATGCATTCTCATTTTTAAAAAGCAAAGAATTAATCGGTACCTTTTGCTTTATTTGGCATATTTATTTTCATTTCTGTATTTTTATAGTGACATAATTTATCCACGGAATGGTAAAGGATGGCTTTAGGTAGATAAAGATGGCTTTGGCCAGTGGAAGACATGAGGGAGAGCAGCTTTTTCTCCTGTTGCCTGGCACTGACATTATGTCTTTTTCGTTTCTACTTTTCATGTGAAATCATCTGCAGCCAGCTCGTGATTGTTAGATGACTGAAAATGCTTTACTGGGAGAAATTGTAGTTTTGGAGTTTATTCCTTTTGTATGCTACATGGTTTTCTTTCTGTTTCCCTGCCAACACAAGAGTATGTCCAGAATTTGAGATTCTAAGAACATGTTCCGTGAGTAAAAACACATTTCTCGCTCTCCAGGTACCTTGGAAACTTCACTTGACCATAAGGATGCATATATGCTCCTTGTTCTACAGAAAACAACCACTTGATGATCTGTTTCAGGCTGACTTTCTTATAGGCTGTTCCTAAGAGTATCCTCAAAGGGAACCCATGTTTTCATTTTCAAAAAATGGAGGTATGCAGGAGCAGTTTCAAGAGCCTCACTGGAGCTGTGACATTTACCAGCTTATTAGGGGAAGGGAAAGGTAAGGTCATTCAGTAGAAACAAGGCTATGATCAAAAGCCCAGAGTGGAAAGTGACCGCGGTATGTAGTGAAGACAGAGGTTCTTCCTCTTTGACATAGCAATATGAGGAAATACTTGTTTTCAAAAGTCATAGGAGACAGTGGTTGGAAACGGACAGGAGGTTGCAATTGTCACAATCCTTTAACGTTCCACCAAGTGTATATTTTCTGCCCTAGATAATGGGGGCAGGGTCCAGGGAGCCCTGGGGGTGAGAGGGGCAATGCGAGTTCCTGAACTCCAGGCTGGCAATAAAATCAGTCTGGGGAATCAGAGGCCTGATGTTAGATTGGCCAGGAAGATATTTTATAGCAATGAAATAGTCATGAGGTTGCAAACACTTGGTCAGTCATGATTCCACGTCTGATGTTTTCTTTTTAAATATTTTAAAAAATATTTTCTACCTGAGAGAAGAGTCACCATGGGTGTGTTATTCACAGAGTGATTCGTTACCCTCATGTATTTCATTCCGGCATAACCTCCTTACATAACCTCCTATGTAAGACTTTCATAATTGTATTGAATAACAAAAGTGGTATTGGATTGGTCTTTCCTATTCTTCCCTCCTGCACAGAATTTTAAAACTGAATGTCCAGAAGCATGGGGAATTTTATTTTTAAAGAGTCAGCCATTTGTAATCATCCTTGAAGGAAACCTGCTCTGGGTTTTGAGAAAACCTTTTGATGAGCGCATTTGCCCAAAGGAAACACCAAAATTGTACTCTGAACTTATGTTAGTAAACACAAGAAGGTTTTTTTTTTTAATTTTTAATACATTTTCAAAAAATTTTGCAAACTAATATAAAACTTTATTTTGTGCAGAATCACATCCCTGTGAGGTTGATGATATCACCTGTGTTTATAAATCTTTTTTTTTTTCCTTCAGCTGGGCCCAGAGAAGAGAGTGGAATTTGACTTCAGGTTATGAGGACATTCCCAAAAGCACTCTTACATGAACAAGAAGAGAGGTCAAGTTAGGGATATCCAAAGAGAGAACCTATCCAAGTCTCCCTGTGAGTGTTAATACTGGCTACATCAAAATTTCACTGTAATTTCCCTCTTCCTCCCTCCCTGCCAGCCCAGAGCCTGAACGTGGCTACGCTTTGCAAAGCTAAGGAAGGGCTTCGATCCCCACTGGCCACAGGGAGCACAGGGAGGACAACAGCCACCCAGGGAAGGCAGATAAAGGATAGCAAGAAGTCACTGTCAGAATTTGCTGGGGCAGTGACTGGCTAGGTCATGAGTCACTGCCAACACAGGTTATTGGAAAGTGTAAGCAGGCATTTCTCAGAGTCCCCCAAACTAAATGGGCCAGAGAGTACACTTAGCAGAGGCAGTCACACAAAATACAGAACATTGCACCTTGAACCTGGAGATTTCCAAAGCGAGTTACCCTATCTTCTCTCTCCTGCACACATTAAAACTGGTCACTTCTCTCCTATAGTCTACCCTAAAGAGCTTTGGCCTTCAATGCCGAGACTGTGGAGTTTCCATGCATTTTAAGATTCACCTGACAACTTATAAATCTGTTCATTTTTTTTTAATCATTCTTTCAGAAGAAGTTTATTTAAAGGGCTTTCCTAACCTTTGTTTCCTGCCTTTAACGTGGTCTTGTAAACGTGAGGGTTGGTTGTAAAGACAGCAACTAAAAATTTTAAAATAATCTATACAGCTTTTGTATTTGCTAAATTTTGTTGTCAAATATTGTGAAATCCTAAGTAGGTTTTATTGATTGATTTTCAATTATCTACCTGACTTTTGGTTTTTAAAGGACACCTTTAAGTTAGCTAAGCATAATTACCCTAAATCAGGATTCCCTTCTATTTCTTCAGTTTTTTAAAAAAGACTATGCTTACTAGGTTTTATTATAGTCATCAGCCTGTGCACTTAGGAAGGTTACCACTTCTGTTCTGCACTGGAATGCTTCTCAGCAGAAATCCTCCACATCTTTTTCAGAAGTCTCTAATGACAGGTTTACCTTTGGAGGCCTTCAGTTACCCAGTTTCACCCTTGTTCTCAAAGCCACTACCAACTAATAGTGTGCTTTCACATGAATCTTGACCTGGCATACGATGTCTGTTGCTATTGCTAAGTCACTTCAGTCGTGTCCAACTCTGTGTGACCCCATAGACAGCAGCCCACCAGGCTCTCCCATCCCTGGGATTCTCCAGGCAAGAACACTGGAGTGGGTTGCCATTTCCTTCTCCAGTGCGTGAAAGTGAAAAGTGAAAGTGAAGTCGCTCAGTCATGTCCGACTCTTAGCGACCCCATGGACTGCAGCCTTCCAGGCTCCTCCATCCATGGAATTTTCCAGGCAAGAGTACTGGAGTGGGGTGCCATTGCCTTCTCCGATACAATGTCTAGAGATTTGATTACCAGCAAATCTTGTGGTCTGGAAATTTACATAACTGAAGGCTTGAATTTGGATTTTGCTCTGAAGTTTGGTTTTGTTCCACCAAAAGTAATTAGCATCAGCTTCTTGAAAGCCTAAACCAGGTTTTACCCTTCTTTTGTTTGCTTTTTTCCCACTCACATAGGAGTGGGCAGTTAGAAGAGGGATTCAGCAACTGTACCATCAAAAACTGATGCTCGGAAACTTTCCCAAGGCTGAGAATACTTAACCTGTAGCAACACAGCACCTGAGAAAGGTTTCAGTTGTGCTCTGTCTAGGAACTAGCAAGAGTATCCAGTTACATTACCATCTTATTTTAGGGTTGGCTCTGGTGAAGTCATTCACTTGGTCAACGTTTCCTGAGAACCTAAGGTGATCTGGGCCCTCAGAGCTGAAAAGGGCATAAACCTATCACTCCATGATGGCAGAATGTAATAAGGGAAAGGATTCTTTCATCAATAATAACTACACAGTGTGGCAAGTTCATGATAGAGATTAACATTGATTTATAAGGCTTCTGTTTCATTAGAGTCACTGAGAAGGAAGTCACATCCTGGGCAATTAAGGATATATCAGTTGTCTTCCCTCTCACTTTTTTTTTTCACTAAAGGAAAAGGCTCATGAGGTAGTAGAGAATGTAGACTGTCATCCTTGGGCAGAATGCAGTCCAGTTCTAGGGCAAAACTCTCTGATCTCCAGTTCTTCATGGACAAGATGGAGGTCTGATAGGGTAGCTGGGATGATTAAGAATTAATGTAAAGTATATAGCACAGTGTCTTGCACAGAATGGGTAATGTTATGTAATACATGCTTGGTGTTCTCTTTATACACAATTGACTCCCCTCCAAAGCTCTATTTGTTTGGACTATCAGTCGACAATATATTAATTTAAAAATGAAATGAGAAATAAATATAATAAGTGAAGTAGAAAAACAGAAAGAAAAAAGAATAATCAATACTTCCAGCTGAACTCCACGCTGAACAAGATTGCTTAGGTTGCTTCCTTTCCCCCATGCACCCAGACACAGGGTGATCAGACCTCTCTGGATCAAATGTAGCTTCCTCTAAAGCAAACTGGAAGAAACAGGTAATAGGCTCCATAAAGTCCATAAAAGCTATAGTGGTACTTTATCTGAAAACAAACATTTATTTACTTTTTCATTTAAACATTTTTATTTAATGAATAAGGACGTCCCTGGTGGCTCAGATGGTAAAGTGTCTGTGTACAATGTGGGATACCCGGGTTTGATCCCTGGGTTGGGAAGAACCCCTGGAGAAGGAAATGGCGAACCCTCCAGTACCCTTGCCTGGAAAATCCCATGGATGGAAGAGCCTGGTAGGCTACAGTCCATGGGGTCGCAAAGAGTCGGACATTATATTAATGAATATACTTCTAAAAGCAAATTAGGTGAACAAATCATATAAATAACTTTCTTAACATAATATGTAATAGTGAATGAGGTGAAAAAACAAAGATAGCAGTGTGTGTACACACACACACACCTGCATGTGCACACGCACACACAGATAAGATCTTAGGTCAAGCAAAGTAGACACGATACGACATTCCCTGGAAAACAGAGGAAGTCAAATTTGCCATACTAAGAAGAGACATTGATAAGAATAATCCATGAGAAAAGTGTAATTTAAATGAGTTTCATGAAATGTGAAAATGGGAAAAAGTAGTAAAACATTGTCTTTTCGATAACTTTACACATGTACATATAATCAATTACTAAAATAATTTCCTTCTAAACAAGAAAATCCCTCCTCCCACATCTGGACATTTGTGCAGACCATAGAGTCCGAAACAGAGCCTGTGCAACTGTCAGTGCCCACAGCACGTTGCCCAGCTGACCTCCTTCCTACCCAACGTATCGAGAGTTTGCAATGTTAGCACTTCTTCCTAGCACTACTCATTTTCTGCCCCTGGTTCTTCCACTTATCTGACTGCCTCCTCTATTTGAACAGCTTCTTCTTCGGATTCTTCGAGGTCCTCTTGTGAGCACTGTGACATATCCTTTCTAGCCCGAAAACTGGCAGCAATAACTAGAGCTAAAAATATTGCTAAGAGAAAAAGGGGGACTATATACAGTATCTTGTCAAGGCTCTGGCTTTCATCTTTATTTTCACTGTTTCTGTGAAAATTAACAACCTCTGAATCATGACTTTTGCTTTCTTCTTCACTTGGATTATTGTCGATACTGTCCCTTGGTTTACCAGAGGAGCCACTGTCCACACTACCCCCATTTCCAGGAGTTTTGCAGTCGGGGGGAGCATAGCCATCCTCACAATGGCAGTGCCTAAAATTGTTGCAAACTCCTTTCCCGTTACACAGTTCTGTTGTCTCACAGTTGTACCCAAGTGAGGTGTAATCAGTACACAAGTGATTCATGCAGACTTTGTGTGGGGCACAGAGAGTGCCAGTGTGTGCATCTCCATCATCAGGGACATCAGCAGTGCCATAGGCATCCATGCTCCAGCACCAGTCATCTTTGTGAGCGACCTGGATCAGTGTATGATTGGGTTTGAGTTGTGGTATCTCTCTAACATTTGTACATATAAGTTTGCCACAAAATATGTTATCATCTGCACACTTCAGATATGTTAACCTCGGTGAGCTGGTGGTACCACAGTTTCCAAACCGGTCCCCTCTTGTGTTCATTGAAACGTAACACATTTCTGGGGCAGACCTTGCAGGGGACCCGTATATATCCATGCACTGATTGTCAGGGTTCTTACACCGACCTCCAGCACAGTAGTGAATTCTGTCACACATGGTACCATCTAGCTTATAGCTGTCTCTGGGACATTCTCCCGAGGAACCATTACAATACTCTGGGAGGTCACACTCTCCCAGAGCAGCACGGCACATGAATCCCTGGTATCTCAGGCGACATTTATCACAGCAGAGTCCATCACTACATTCTGCATGCTCTCTCAGCTGACATCTGGTGTCACAGCATGGGTGCCTTTCACAGTTAGAACCACAGTCACACTGCTCAGGTCCTTCTACAATGCCATCGCCACAGCGGGAAGCCCTCCGTAAGCGGCCTTTGTGCCCAGGCTTGTTGAACAGGCAGGCCCCCTTGTGTTCCCAGAGGAACCGGTGGAAGAAGTCAGAGCTGCAGTTGCTGAAGCCACTTTCTTTAGTGATGTTTTCACGCATGAGGCAGAAGGGCCGGTCTTTACAGATGCAGGCCGGATGGTCGTGCCGAATACCCAAGTTGTGTCCGAGCTCATGGACCATGAGCGCTGCAAACAGGAGGACATCCTCGTGGTGGAAGGATTCCACGGCTGCCGCAAAATCACTGGAGCAGGCACCACTGAGAAATGCCTGCCCCGTATCCTCTCTAGGATGCTGTCCCACGATCATGTGGGCAACATCATGCTTCACACGATGGAAGAGCTTCTCTTGTCTCCAGCTGTTGAAATTCCTGAGTGCAACTTGCAGGTCCACGGGGACCTCTGTGAGGTCCCCCTCCGTCCAAATCTCCATTCCAGCCAGCACCACCTCTGTGTTTATTCCCCTTGTGAAGCTGTTGGCCAGAGCGATGATGTCCATTACTCTCTGGACTGTCTGATTGACGTCACTGCCCCACATTTGGAACCGCTGGTTGTTGACCACGACAAACATCTCCACGTACTTGGTATGTGACCACAAGTCGGATGGCACCTGCCAGCTGTGAGGCTTGCCGCTCTCTGGTCGCCGGCTGGTGGATGCCACTTGGCTGTCTTTGGACGTGACGCCACAGGAGACTCGAGCTTCGTGGGCCATGGCGTACAACAGGTGTTCAAACCGTTTGGAAGAGTGCACGGGCTCAAGGCCATAGGATTTTCCCTCCTTAATCAGGAGGCCCCTGAGGCCTGAACAGGTGTTGACAGAAACAAAAGAACCTGGGACTCCTTCTATGTAGCCTTCGTAGTGACAGTCCCGCGAGATGAGAGGCATTTCTTGCCCCAGGATGCCATCGTGGTAGCTGAAGACCGGGAAGTTATCCACAAAGTAGTCTGTCTTCAGCGTCAGGTGAATCAGCTGCCTCTGGCCCTGCATAAATAGCACATAGGAGAGCTTTTCCACTTGGTCTTCCCTTCCTTCCACTGTCAGACTCTTGGGAATGACTACTTCATAGGAAGAGTGATATGGTGAGCCCAGGTCACAGTACAGGCTTGGCAGAGAAATCAGTACCAAGAACAACAGGATCCCCAACCTGGCACATGAAAGTCCTGGCACCAGGGCCAGCCTCAAGCCCTTCATGTGAGGAGCCCAAGTTTGAAGCACTCTGATAGCCTCAGACATAGCCAGTTGCCTTTTCCATAGAGAAGGCAGTACAGAGGCAGAGTCTCTCACAGATGCTGCCACTGACATGGCCCTAGTGAATCAGTTGATGATGCAGGGCTTGTGTCCAGCAGCAGCAGCAGCTCTCCCTGACACACAGACCCTCTGTCACAGGTACTCACTTCAGATCTATGCTGGCTGCACGAAGGGTGGCTCTTGCCTGCCTCTCAGAGGTCAGCCTCTGGCTGTGTCCTTTCTAGTCTTTTGGATCTCTCTGTTATGCTTCAAATAGTCTTTTCTCTGTGACTTCCCTCCACACCCTCAACTCCAGTGGTTAAGGTCTTCCTGACGTTAGGAAGAGCTGTAATCATGAAGAGGGACTGCAGACTCTAAAATGCAAGACTGTACCTTGAGAAAGGAAACAAAACCTCCATGCCTTCCTCAACTGTACCACAAGGAACACCCCTCCCCCACTCTCCCATCGTCCGTTGCTCAGCTGACTCCTAATGTTCTAGACCAGGAGGCTTGGACGTCTTCAGGGGGCACGCTCCATTGCCCATTTCCTCTCTCCTAAAGCTCTTGTTCTGTATCACATGGAGATTGTAACTAGATGTAACATGGCATTATAGATGCGATGCACAACAGACCAATCTGTTAGATAAAGCCAGTGTGGTACCTGCCTTGTGCCCCCAGATAGATAAACCCCAGTGTGCTGGTCACCCGTGGGACAAATGACATTCCCTACTTTTAAGAAAACATCATCAGCATTCAGTTTCTCAAGTTGTGTTTCTAACACAGTGTGTATTTATGACACTAAAAGTGTGTATGGGAGATGCCAGCAGAGCAGTCTCCCCGTTGTGCAGTTATCATGGGAACCTTGGTGGTAAGTATCTCCAGACCTATTACCATTCTTGGGCTGGTCTTGGCAGAGCAGTATCTTAAGACCATGCCTGTTGAAGACTAGGAATCCTGAAGTCTCCCCTGTGTTTGTATATGACTTCCATGTGTTCAGTGGCCACTTCTGTTTGTTCCTCCTTATACACTCTCCCAGGTCTAGAAGAGTGCTTGTTCAAGAGTAGACGAACAAGAATTATTGAATGACTAAATAGCTCCCAGGTATGGTTGCTGTGGTGTCTCACTTGCTGTATCTTCTGTGTTTCTACTTGGCTTCGTGCCTGCCCTGAATATCTGTAAATGTCTTCAGAAAAACGCACGAAAACCTTGCTGGCACAGACATGATCTCAAAATGTACTTCTTTCTACGTTTTGCTGTCCAGTTCACTCTCCTAATTTCTTCTGGCCTCATATTTCACTGAGAAAAATATTAACAGAAGCAATCAAAAGGATGCCTCCACATATGAACATTAGCTGAGTCCACCACCTGTATCTAAATGCTCCCCCCACTATCGTGAATACATTGTCCTTGCTCCCGTCTAAGACCAATCCTTTTACTTGTGTGTGGGGTGTCCTTCCCTTTTAATTTCTCATGGACTTCATTCACTCTTACCTTTCTCCCTTCTCTCTTTCACATCTTGGGCATCTGTTTGTCCGCTGGATCCAGTCTTACTATTTGCTGTAATTTCTCGCCTTTATAAAACCATCCCTCTCAGCCCACAGCACCTTCCAGTCACCATCTAGTTTCTCCTTTTCTGTTTTACAGTGAAATTCTTTGAAACAGTGTAGAGACATTCTGTTCCAGTTTGTACCACTCCTTTCTTTATTTTCTCAAATGTTTTTTATTTTGATCCGAACACAGTCACAAAATATGCATAGAGCATAAATGTGCTTTCAGTGAATTAGTATTAAATGAAAAAGGCAATACCTTTGATCTCACATATCTGAGGTTCCACAAATAGCCAAGTTCATGGAGACAGAACGTAGAATACAGGTTACCCTGGGTAGGGAAGTAGAGGAATGGGGAGTTCTTGCAGACTTTCAGTTTAGGATGATGAAAAATTCTGGAAGTGGGTATTGATGATGGTGGCACAACAACATGAATGAACTTAATACCAGTGAACTGTGCACTTCAAAATGGTTAAGATGGTTAATTTAATATTGTGTGTATTTTACTGAAAAAGAGAGAAATAGCAAGGAAGGGAGGGAGGGTGAGAGAGAGAAACAGCTGTGTTAAGTACAGCCCTGATGAGGTAATCAGTACTTTTAGCTTCTTAGAAGTCACCTGCGTGCCATTGCCAATCTCATGCCCTCCTGCTTCAGAGAGATCATGATCTTGTCTTTTATGATACCTACTTCCTCATCTTCTTTATTATTTTTGCTTCCTAAATGTGTGCATCCTCAAATTATATCATTTTACTTTAGTTGTCTTTTAATAACAGCTTTATTGAGATATAAAGTCACATACCAGAATGCTCATCCTTTAAAGTGTACAATTCAGTGGTTTGTAGTATGATCGAAAAGTTATGCAGTCATCACCACAAGCAATTTTGGAACATTTTCCTCATGCCAAAATAAAACTCCCATGTCCATTAGCAGTCGCTCTCCACTCTCTGCTCCCTGCAGCCCCTGGTCACCACTACTCTCCTTCCTATCTCTATGATTTTGTCTATTCTTGACAATCCATAGCAATGGATTCCTATATTATAGTTGTAGTCCTCTGTGGTTGGCTTATTTCACCTCACATAAAGCTTTCAAAGCCGTATCATAGCAGATACCAATAGTTTATTTCCTTTGGGCAAAATAACATTTTTTTAATATTGATATATCATAGTTTTTGATTCATCAATTATGAACATCATGTGAATGCAGAGTTCCAAAGAATAGCAAGAAGAGATAAGAAAGCCTTCCTCAGCAATCAGTGCAAAGAAATAGAGGAAAACAACAGAATGGGAAACACTAGAGATCTCTTCAAGAAAATTAGAGATACCGAGGGAACATTTCATGCAAAGATGGGCTTGATAAAGAACAGAAATGGTATGGACCTAACAGATGTCAGAAGATATTAAGAAGAGGTGGCAAGAATACGCAGAAGAACTGTACAAAAAGATGTCCCCGACCAAGATAATCACGATGGTGTGATCACTCACCTAGAGCCGGACATCCTGGAATGTGAAGTCAAGTGGGCCTTAGAAAGCATCACTAAGAACAAAGCTAGTAGAGGTGATGGAATTCCAGTTGAGCTATTTGAAATCCTGAAAGATGATGCTGTGAAAGTGCTGCACTCAATATGCCAGCAAATTTGGAAAACTCAGCAGTGGCCACAGGACTGGAAAAGGTCAGTCTTCATTCCAAAGAAAGGCAATGGCAACGAATGCTCAAACTACCACACAATTGCACTCATCTTGCACGCTAGTCAAGTAATGCTCAAAATTCTCCAAGCCAGGCTTCAGCAATACGTGAACCGTGAACTTCCAGATGTTCAAGCTGGTTTTAGAAAAGGCAGAGGAACCAGAGATCAAATTGCCAACATCCGCTGGATCATGGAAAAAGCAAGAGAGTTCCAGAAAAGCATCTATTTCTGCTTTACTGACTATGCCAAAGCCTTTGACTGTGTGGATCACAACATACTGTGGAAAATTCTGAAAGAGATGGGAATACCAGACCACCTGACCTGCCTCTTGAGAAACCTATATGCAAGTCAGGAAGCAACAGTTAGAACTGGACATGGAACAACAGACTGGTTCCGAATAGGAAAAGGAGTACGTCAAGGCTGTATATTGTCACCCCGCTTATTTAACTCATATGCAGAGTACATCATGAGAAACGCTAGGCTTGAAGAAGCACAAGCTGGAATCAAGATTGCCGGGAGAAATATCAATAACCTCAGATATGCAGATGACACCACCCTTATGGCAGAAAGTGAAGAGGAACTCAAAAGCCTCTTGATGAAAGTGAAAGAGGAGAGTGTAAAAGTTGGCTTAAAGCTCAACATTCAGAAAACGAAGATCATGGCATCTGGTCCCATCAGTTCATGAGAAATAGATGGGGAAACAGTGGAAACAGTGTCAGACTTTATTTTGGGGGGGGGCTCCAAAATCACTGCAGATGGTGACTGCAGCCATGAAATTAAAAGACGCTTACTCCTTGGGAGGAAAGTTATGACCAACCTAGACATTACTTTGCCAACAAAGGTCCGTCTAGTCAAGGCTATGGTTTTTCCAGTAGTCATGTGTGGAAGTGAGAGTTGGACTGTGAAGAAAGCTGAGCGCCGAAGAATCGATGCTTTTGAACTGTGGTGCTGGAGAAGACTCTTGAGAGTCCCTTGGACTGCAAGGAGATGCAGCCAGTCCATCCTAAAGGAGATCAGCCCTGGGTGTTCTTTGGAAGGACTGATGCTGAAGCTGAAGCTCCAATACTTTGTCCACCTGATGCGAAGAACTCACTCGTTGGAGAAGACCCTGATGCTGGGAAAGATTGAAGGCGGGAGGAGAAGGGGACGACAGAGGATGAGATGGTTGGATGGCGTCGTCAGCTCAATGGACATGAGTTTGAACAAGCTCCGGGAGTTGGCTGATTGACAAGGAAGCCTGGCGTGCTGCAGTCCATGAGGTTGCAACTTAGCGACTGAGTAACAACAACAACCCCTCACATAATTTGCCCTTTTAAAACAGGGTGTCTTGTTGAGTTGTAAGAGTTCTAAATGTTTCATGGGTACTAGCTGACCTCCGTCAGTATGTAATTTACAAATGTTTTCTCCGATTCTGTGGGCTTTTGCACTTTCTCAATGGTTACCTCTTAGAGTGGAAAATTATCTCATTTTTTTCTTTGGATTTTTTTCATTCTGTTAAAACATTCAGAATATAAAATTTTCCATTTTAACCAATTTTAAGTGTACACGTCAGTGGTACTAAGTAACGTCCCTGGTGTGCTACATTCAGTTCAGTTCAGTCGCTCAGTTGTGTCCGACTCTTTGCGGCCCCGTGAACCGCAGCACGCCAGGTCTCCCTGTCCATCACCAACTCCCGGAGTCCACCCAAACCCATGTCCATTGAGTCGGTGATACCATCCAACCATTTCATCCTCTGTCGTCCCCTTCTCCTGCCCTCAATCTTTCCCAGCATCGGGGTCTTTTCAAATGAGTCAGCTCTTCACATCAGGTGGCCAAAGTATTGGAGTTTCAGCTTCAACATCAGTCCTACCAATGAACACCCAGGACTGATCTCCTTTAGGATGGACTGGTTGGATCTCCTTGCAGTCCAAGGGACTCTCAAGAGTCTTCTGCAGCACCACAGTTCAAAAGCATCAATTCTTACCACTGTCCATCTCCAGGACTCTTTTCGTTATGTAAAAATGAAACTATACTCATTAAAGTATAAATCCCCATTATCTTCTTTCCCTTCGCCCCTAGCAACCTCTATCCTACTTTCTGTCTGTATGATTTTACTACACAAGTACATCATTTAAGTGGAATCTGACAGTATTTGTCTTCTTGCGACAAGCTTATTTCACTTAGCATAATGTCCTCAAGATCCATCCATGTTGTGGCAGTTTGCAGACTTTCCTCTTTTTTATGGGTGAATAATATTCCATTGTATGTACAGCCCACCTTTCGCTTCTCCATTCACCCCTCTGTGGGCACTCAGGTTGCTTCCACATTTTAGCTGTTGTGAATAATGCTGCTCTGAACATTACATGTATGGACATACAAAGCTCTCTTTGGGATCCTGCTTTGCATCCTTCTGGGCTTATACCTAGAAGTGAACTTGCTGGATCACATGGTCATTCTATTTTTAATATCTTTCAGGAGCTACCATACCATTCCACAGCAGCTGTAGCATTTTACCTTCCCACCAGTAGGGCACAAGTGTTCCAGTTTTCTCCACCTCCTCTCCAACATTGTTCTTTTCTGTTTTCTTTTGTTTTTGTAGTGGTCATGCTAATGGATATGAGGTGGCATCTCATTGTAGTTCAGCTTGACATTTCCCTAAGGATGCGTGACATCGAGCATCTTTTCATATGCGAAAGGTCATTTGTGTATCTTCTTTGGAGAAATTTCCATTTGAGTCCTTTGCCCATGTTTTGAATCAGGCTGTGTGGTTTTTTGTTGTTGAGTTTTAGGAGTTTTCGCTATGTATTTTGGATAGTAGTTCCTTATCAGATATATGATTGGCAACTATTTTCTCTCATTCTGTGGGTGGCCTTTTCACTCTGTGAATATATAGTAATTTTGGATGCACAAAATTTAAGTATTTTCCTAAAGTCCATCTTGTCTGTTTTTCTTCGGTTTCTGTGCTTTTGGTGTCATAGCTGAGAAACCTTTGCCAAATCCAGTGCCGTGAAACTTTTGCCTTACGCTTTCTCCTATGAGGTTTATAGGAACACAGGTTTCCTGAATGGGGATTCTCCAGGAGCCTGCCAGACACACAAACTAGTAGTCATGCTATGGGTAGGCTTTTGAGGGAGCTCCAGACCGTTCTGTCCATTCTACCAGGCTGCCTGTTTTCACAGCCGTTGCAGTTGAGACGATGCAGTTGAGCTGTACTTGAGATGACTCGTGGGCACCTGAGGAGACGGCTATGGGAGTTGGGTAGTTAAAAGTTCACACACCTCACTGGTCTCACCAAGATTGAGCTGTTTTGTTGTTGTATGACCTAGACAGTTTCCACACTTGCAAAAAAGTTGACTGTGACTGTTTTTGCCAGTGTTACCACTGCTTTTGTGGAGGAGGGGGCTTCTGTAGACCCTTATTTTGACCTTTTGGAAGTGCTTCCCATTTCCCCTCTTCACTTGATATGAAGCCAGATGAATGCAGTGTTAATGCAAAGCCTCTTTAGTTCCACAGTAGTATTTAAGCTTCCTAGGTGCTTTTGTGTGCCACTGTGATTCATTGCTTTCCGTTGCTGTACTCCTCTGTTTCTCTGTGTGGATCTGTCACAATTTAACGTCCATTGTATTATCTGTGAATACAACGTGGAGTTCTTTTGGAATACTGTGAACTATGCTTCTGTGTCCATTATTATCTAGTCAGAGGATGCAGATGTCAGGGTAGAAAGGTCAAGGGTATTCAGTATATGCTATTTCAAAGTGGCTGCCAGTTTACATTTCTAAAGCAATTGATGAATTTCCACTGTTCCACGGTAATACTTGGAATTTCCTTCTTCTGTAATCAGTCTTGTGAGTGTATAGTGATATCTCTCTACGGCTAGATAAGCTGCATTTCTCTGAATACTAAAGAGATTGGACACCTTCACAAATGGGTTCGGGCCCATCTTTTGCATTTTGACTCCACTGGAATAAGCTTTCACCCCCATGCATCCATCCAAACTGCCAGCTCCGGAATGTCAGTGGATAAACAACTCTCCGTTGTCAAATCAAATGATCAACATGAGGCCCTCAGGCTATGGACCTACCAGCAACTTTTAAAGATAATGGGTGGGTTCTGACTTGCTTTTTAAAAGAATCACTCTGTCTGCTGGGTGGAAAATAGACTACTGTGGGAGCAGAGAGGTCAGGTAAATACTTGTGCATTTGTCTAGGAGACAGTGATGGTGACACAGGCTCCACTCCTTACCAACTCTAGAGTAGAACTCTCCAGCCTCTGTTTCTTCGTATTCACGATGGAGTCTCATATTGTGCACGGGAGGATGAAATTAAGGGTGCGTGTAGAGTACTTAGCACCGTGTCAGTGATGTTACGTGTGCTTGGGGGTATTGCTAGGGGTAGAGCATCTGACTGCACACACTGTCTTGCGTAGAGTTGGTGATGTTACATGTGCTTTGTTCTCTCTTTACACACAGTTGACCCCCCTCCAAAGCTCTGTTTCTTTAGACTGTCAATCAGCAATATATTAACTTAAAAATCAGAAATAAACATAAGTGGAAAAACAGAGAAAAAAAATCAATAATTATTAATTCCAGCTGAACTCCACTCTAGACAAGGTTGTCTCTTGCCTCAGTGCTCTCCTTCCCTCATGCACCACCCCAATGCATCCAAGGTGATCAGATCCCCCTGGAGCAGATGTAGCCCCTTCCAAAAGAGCTGAAAAATAAAGAAGCCCCAAGGACTAGGCACTATGGAGTCTGAAGTGATGCTTCTTAAAATAGCTTTTTATTTAAAATCATTTCCTATTCATGAATAGTAATTGTTGAAGCAAATTAGATTACTGAACAGATAACATTCTTTAAATAATACGTATGAGTGGGATGAATGATCCTGTGATAATCTAAGGTGCAAATAATAGTGTATATCAAACAGTGCAGATGGAAGATAGTATGCTGTGAACAGTAATTTCAGGTCAGAAATTGGCCCAACTAAAAGATGACATTGATAAGTATGATTCATGAGGAGAACTTACATAAAATTGTTTCGTGAAATGGGAAAAAAGCGAAAGTGTAGAATATTTTACATATGAGTTCACATATGAATATATAACCAAATTAATAAAATGAATACTGAAAACCTTGTCATCCTGTTCCTATGTTGTTATGTTTCTATAGACTATCCCTGTCAAAGTTACAGGGTCCATCAGTTGTCACTTCACCTTTGCTTCTGTGAGTGCCTTATTCCCACTCAGTGCTTGAGACATTTGATACTTTTGAATTCTTCCTCCAGTACACTTCTGCCTTTGGTTATCCTTGTCCTTCACCTGCTGCCTCTTATGATAATGGCTGTCCTGGTGGTGAGGCCTCCGGTGGGGGCGCCTCCGGTGGGGGGGGAGCCTCCGGTGGGGGGGGTGCCTCCGGTGGGGGTGGCACCGGTGCGGGTGCCTCCGGTGGGGGCGCCTCCGGTGGGGGGGGCGCCGGTGCGGGTGCCTCCGGTGGGGGTGCCTCCGGTGGCGGTGCCTCCGGTGGGGGGGGCGCCGGTGCGGGTGCCTCCGGTGGGGGTGCCTCCGGTGGCGGTGCCTCCGGTGGGGGTGGCGCCTGTGTGGGTCCCTCTGGTGGGGGTGCCTCTGGTGGGGGTGGTGCCTGTGTGGGTCCCTCTGATGTGGGTGCTTCCGGAGGTGGTGCCCCTGGCGGCGATGGCTCTGGTGGCGGGCCCTGCTCTGGTGGCGGGCCCTGTTCTGGTGGGGGATCCTGCTCTGGTGGGGGGCTCCCTTCTGACCCCTCTTGTATCCCCACTGGGAGGAGCTCCATTATGAATACCTCACTACTGGTTTCCTCTGTAGTCTCATCTGAGATACCCCCTGGGGTCTCTACTGATTCAATTCCAGTCCTGAGGCTAATAAATAGTATTGCAATTATCAAAAGTACTAAAAGTAGTGAAGGGACTATGAAAACAACGTTGCCAATACCTTGAATCTCATAACTGCGTCTCTTTGGAGTTTCACTTTCACCTCCACTTGAAAGCTGAATTGATATCCTAGGAGGACCACTGTCTACACTACCACCTTCTCCTGGATCTTTGCAGTCGGGGGGCGCATAGCCATCCTCACAGTGGCAGTGCCTAAAATTGTTGCAAACTCCTTTCCCGTTACACAGTTCTGTTGTCTCACAGTTGTACCCAAGTGAGGTGTAATCAGTACACAAGTGATTCATGCAGACTTTGTGTGGGGCACAGAGAGTGCCAGTGTGTGCATCTCCATCATCAGGGACATCAGCAGTGCCATAGGCATCCATGCTCCAGCACCAGTCATCTTTGTGAGCGACCTGGATCAGTGTATGATTGGGTTTGAGTTGTGGTATCTCTCTAACATTTGTACATATAAGTTTGCCACAAAATATGTTATCATCTGCACACTTCAGATATGTTAACCTCGGTGAGCTGGTGGTACCACAGTTTCCAAACCGGTCCCCTCTTGTGTTCATTGAAACGTAACACATTTCTGGGGCAGACCTTGCAGGGGACCCGTATATATCCATGCACTGATTGTCAGGGTTCTTACACCGACCTCCAGCACAGTAGTGAATTCTGTCACACATGGTACCATCTAGCTTATAGCTGTCTCTGGGACATTCTCCCGAGGAACCATTACAATACTCTGGGAGGTCACACTCTCCCAGAGCAGCACGGCACATGAATCCCTGGTATCTCAGGCGACATTTATCACAGCAGAGTCCATCACTACATTCTGCATGCTCTCTCAGCTGACATCTGGTGTCACAGCATGGGTGCCTTTCACAGTTAGAACCACAGTCACACTGCTCAGGTCCTTCTACAATGCCATCGCCACAGTGGGAAGCCCTCCGTAAGCGGCCTTTGTGCCCAGGCTTGTTGAACAGGCAGGCCCCCTTGTGTTCCCAGAGGAACCGGTGGAAGAAGTCAGAGCTGCAGTTGCTGAAGCCACTTTCTTTAGTGATGTTTTCACGCATGAGGCAGAAGGGCCGGTCTTTACAGATGCAGGCCGGATGGTCGTGCCGAATACCCAAGTTGTGTCCGAGCTCATGGACCATGAGCGCTGCAAACAGGAGGACATCCTCGTGGTGGAAGGATTCCACGGCTGCCGCAAAATCACTGGAGCAGGCACCACTGAGAAATGCCTGCCCCGTATCCTCTCTAGGATGCTGTCCCACGATCATGTGGGCAACATCATGCTTCACACGATGGAAGAGCTTCTCTTGTCTCCAGCTGTTGAAATTCCTGAGTGCAACTTGCAGGTCCACGGGGACCTCTGTGAGGTCCCCCTCCGTCCAAATCTCCATTCCAGCCAGCACCACCTCTGTGTTTATTCCCCTTGTGAAGCTGTTGGCCAGAGCGATGATGTCCATTACTCTCTGGACTGTCTGATTGACGTCACTGCCCCACATTTGGAACCGCTGGTTGTTGACCACGACAAACATCTCCACGTACTTGGTATGTGACCACAAGTCGGATGGCACCTGCCAGCTGTGAGGCTTGCCGCTCTCTGGTCGCCGGCTGGTGGACGCCACTTGGCTGTCTTTGGACGTGACGCCACAGGAGACTCGAGCTTCGTGGGCCATGGCGTACAACAGGTGTTCAAACCGTTTGGAAGAGTGCACGGGCTCAAGGCCATAGGATTTTCCCTCCTTAATCAGGAGGCCCCTGAGGCCTGAACAGGTGTTGACAGAAACAAAAGAACCTGGGACTCCTTCTATGTAGCCTTCGTAGTGACAGTCCCGCGAGATGAGAGGCATTTCTTGCCCCAGGATGCCATCGTGGTAGCTGAAGACCGGGAAGTTATCCACAAAGTAGTCTGTCTTCAGCGTCAGGTGAATCAGCTGCCTCTGGCCCTGCATAAATAGCACATAGGAGAGCTTTTCCACTTGGTCTTCCCTTCCTTCCACTGTCAGACTCTTGGGAATGACTAGTTCATAGGAAGAGTGATGTGGTGAGCCCAGGTCACAGTACAGGCTTGGCAGAGAAATCAGTACCAAGAACAACAGGATCCCCAACCTGGCACATGAAAGTCCTGGCACCAGGGCCAGCCTCAAGCCCTTCATGTGAGGAGCCCAAGTTTGAAGCATTCTGATAGCCTCAGACATAGCCAGTTGCCTTTTCCATAGAGAAGGCAGTACAGAGGCAGAGTCTCTCACAGACGCTGCCACTGACATGGCCCTAGTGAATCAGTTGATGATGCAGGGCTTGTGTCCAGCAGCAGCAGCAGCTCTCCCTGACACACAGACCCTCTGCCACAGGTACTCACTTCAGATCTATTCTGGCTGCATGCAGGGCGGCTCTTGCCTGCCTCTCAGAGGTCAGCCTCTGGCTGTGTCCTTTCTAGTCTTTTGGATCTCTCTGTTATGCTTCAAATAGTCTTTTCTCTGTGACTTCCCTCCACACCCTCAACTCCAGTGGTTAAGGTCTTCCTGACGTTAGGAAGAGCTGTAATCATGAAGAGGGACTGCAGACTCTAAAATGCAAGACTGTACCTTGAGAAAGGAAACAAAACCTCCATATCTTCTTGAGTTGGACCGCATGGAACACCCCTCCCCCACTCTCCCATCGTCCGTTGCTCAGCTGACTCCTAATGTTCTAGACCAGGAGGCTTGGACGTCTTCAGTGGGCACGCTCCATTGCCCGTTTCCTCTCTCCTAAAGCTCTTGTTCTGTATCACATGGAGATTGTAACTAGATGTAACATGGCATTATAGATGCGATGCACAACAGACCAATCTGTTAGATAAAGCCAGTGTGGTACCTGCCTTGTGCCCCCAGATAGATAAACCCCAGTGTGCTGGTCACCCGTGGGACAAATGACATTCCCTACTTTTAAGAAAACATCATCAGCATTCAGTTTCTCAAGTTGTGTTTCTAACACAGTGTGTATTTATGACACTAAAAGTGTGTATGGGAGATGCCAGCAGAGCAGTCTCCCCGTTGTGCAGTTATCATGGGAACCTTGGTGGTAAGTATCTCCAGACCTATTACCATTCTTGGGCTGGTCTTGGCAGAGCAGTATCTTAAGACCATGCCTGTTGAAGACTAGGAATCCTGAAGTCTCCCCTGTGTTTGTATATGACTTCCATGTGTTCAGTGGCCACTTCTGTTTGTTCCTCGTTATACACTCTCCCAGGTCTAGAAGAGTGCTTGTTCAAGAGTAGACGAACAAGAATTATTGAATGACTATATAGCTCCCAGGTATGGTTGCTGTGGTGTCTCACTTGCTGTATCTTCTGTGTTTCTACTCGGCTTCGTGCCTGCCCTGAATATCTGTAAATGTCTTCAGAAAAACGCACGAAAACCTTGCTGGCACAGACATGATCTCAAAATGTACTTCTTTCTACGTTTTGCTGTCCAGTTCACTCTCCTAATTTCTTCTGGCCTCATATTTCACTGAGAAAAATATTAATAGAAGCAATCAAAAGGATGCCTCCACATATAAACACTAGCTGAGTCCACCACCTGTATCTAAATGCTCCCCCCACTATCGTGAATAAATTGTCCTTGCTCCCGTCTAAGACCAATCCTTTTACTTGTGTGTGAGGTATCCTTCCCTTTTAATTTCTCATGGACTTCATTCATTCTTACCTTTCTCCCTTCTCTCTTTTACATCTTGGGCATCTGTTTGTCTGCTGGATGCAGTCTTACTATTTGCTGTAATTTCTCACCTTTATAAAAACCATCCCTCTCAGCCCACAGCACCTTCCAGTCACCATCTAGTTTCTCCTTTTCTGTTTTACAGTGAAATTCTTTGAAACAGTGTAGAGACATTCTGTTCCAGTTTGTACCACTCCTTTCTTTATTTTCTCAAATGTTTTTTATTTTGATCCTAACACAGTCACAAAATATGCATAGAGCATAAATGTGCTTTTCAGTGAATTAGTATTAAATAAAATGAGAAAGGCAGTACCTTTGATCTCACATATCTGAGGTTCCACAAATAGCCAAGGTCATGGAGACAGAACGTAGAATACAGGTTACCCTGGGTAGGGAAGTAGAGGAATGGGGAGTTCTTGCAGACTTTCAGTTTAGGATGATGAAAAATTCTGGAAGTGGGTATTGACGATGGTGGCACAACAACATGAATGAACTTAATACCAGTGAACTGTGCACTTCAAAATGGTTAAGATGGTTAATTTAATATTGTGTGTATTTTACTGAAAAAGAGAAATAGCAAGGAAGGGAGGGAGGGTGAGAGAGAGAAACAGCTGTGTTAAGTACAGCCCTGATGAGGTAATCAGTACTTTTAGCTTCTTAGAAGTC
This sequence comes from Bos indicus x Bos taurus, assembly GCF_003369695.1. NCBI lineage: Eukaryota > Metazoa > Chordata > Mammalia > Artiodactyla > Bovidae > Bos > Bos indicus x Bos taurus. Next base: position 10,557,633 of record NC_040092.1, on the reverse strand, counting down.
ACCTGCGTGCCATTGCCAATCTCATGCCCTCCTGCTTCAGAGAGATCATGATCTTGTCTTTTATGATACCTACTTCCTCATCTTCTTTATTATTTTTGCTTCCTAAATGTGTGCATCCTCAAATTATATCATTTTACTTTAGTTGTCTTTTAATAACAGCTTTATTGAGATATAAAGTTACATACCAGAATGCTCATCCTTTAAAGTGTACAATTCAGTGGTTTGTAGTATGATCGAAAAGTTATGCAGTCATCACCACAAGCAATTTTGGAAGATTTTCCTCATGCCAAAATAAAACTCCCATGTCCATTAGCAGTCGCTCTCCACTCTCTGCTCCCTGCAGCCCCTGGTCACCACTACTCTCCTTCCTATCTCTATGATTTTGTCTATTCTTGACAATCCATAGCAATGGATTCCTATATTATAGTTGTAGTCCTCTGTGGTTGGCTTATTTCACCTCACATAAAGTTTTCAAAGCCGTATCATAGCAGATACCAATAGTTTATTTCCTTTGGGCAAAATAACATTTTTTTAATATTGATATATCATAGTTTTTGATTCATCAATTATGAACATCATGTGAATGCAGAGTTCCAAAGAATAGCAAGAAGAGATAAGAAAGCCTTCCTCAGCAATCAGTGCAAAGAAATAGAGGAAAACAACAGAATGGGAAACACTAGAGATCTCTTCAAGAAAATTAGAGATACCGAGGGAACATTTCATGCAAAGATGGGCTTGATAAAGAACAGAAATGGTATGGACCTAACAGAAGTCAGAAGATATTAAGAAGAGGTGGCAAGAATACACAGAAGAACTGTACAAAAAGATCTCCCCGACCAAGATAATGACGATGGTGTGATCACTCACCTAGAGCCAGACATCCTGGAATGTGAAGTCAAGTGGGCCTTAGAAAGCATCACTAAGAACAAAGCTAGTAGAGGTGATGGAATTCCAGTTGAGCTATTTGAAATCCTGAAAGATGATGCTGTGAAAGTGCTGCACTCAATATGCCAGCAAATTTGGAAAACTCAGCAGTGGCCACAGGACTGGAAAAGGTCAGTCTTCATTCCAAAGAAAGGCAATGGCAACGAATGCTCAAACTACCACACAATTGCACTCATCTCACAAGCTAGTCAAGTAATGCTCAAAATTCTCCAAGCCAGGCTTCAGCAATACGTGAACCGTGAACTTCCAGATGTTCAAGCTGGTTTTAGAAAAGGCAGAGGAACCAGAGATCAAATTGCCAACATCCGCTGGATCATGGAAAAAGCAAGAGAGTTCCAGAAAAGCATCTATTTCTGCTTTACTGACTATGCCAAAGCCTTTGACTGTGTGGATCACAACATACTGTGGAAAATTCTGAAAGAGATGGGAATACCAGACCACCTGACCTGCCTCTTGAGAAACCTATATGCAAGTCAGGAAGCAACAGTTAGAACTGGACATGGAACAACAGACTGGTTCCAAATAGGAAAAGGAGTACGTCAAAGCTGTATATTGTCACCCCGCTTATTTAACTCATATGCAGAGTACATCATGAGAAACGCTAGGCTTGAAGAAGCACAAGCTGGAATCAAGATTGCTGGAAGAAATATCAATAACCTCAGATATGCAGATGACACCACCCTTATGGCAGAAAGTGAAGAGGAACTCAAAAGCCTCTTGATGAAAGTGAAAGAGGAGAGTGTAAAAGTTGGCTTAAAGCTCAACATTCAGAAAACGAAGATCATGGCATCTGGTCCCATCATTTCATGAGAAATAGATGGGGAAACAGTGGAAACAGTGTCAGACTTTATTTTGGGGGGGCTTCAAAATCACTGCAGATGGTGTGTGCAGCCATGAAATTAAAAGACGCTTACTCCTTGGAAGGAAAGTTATGACCAACCTAGACATTACTTTGCCAACAAAGGTCCGTCTAGTCAAGGCTATGGTTTTTCCAGTAGTCATGTGTGGAAGTGAGAGTTGGACTGTGAAGAAAGCTGAGCGCCGAAGAATCGATGCTTTTGAACTGTGGTGCTGGAGAAGACTCTTGAGAGTCCCTTGGACTGCAAGGAGATGCAGCCAGTCCATCCTAAAGGAGATCAGCCCTGGGTGTTCTTTGGAAGGACTGATGCTGAAGCTGAAGCTCCAATACTTTGTCCACCTGATGCGAAGAACTCACTCGTTGGAGAAGACCCTGATGCTGGGAAAGATTGAAGGCGGGAGGAGAAGGGGACGACAGAGGATGAGATGGTTGGATGGCGTCGTCAGCTCAATGGACATGAGTTTGAACAAGCTCCGGGAGTTGGCTGATTGACAAGGAAGCCTGGCGTGCTGCAGTCCATGAGGTTGCAACTTAGCGACTGAGTAACAACAACAACCCCTCACATAATTTGCCCTTTTAAAACAGGGTGTCTTGTTGAGTTGTAAGAGTTCTAAATGTTTCATGGGTACTAGCTGACCTCCGTCAGTATGTAATTTACAAATGTTTTCTCCGATTCTGTGGGCTTTTGCACTTTCTCAATGGTTACCTCTTAGAGTGGAAAATTATCTCATTTTTTTCTTTGGATTTTTTTCATTCTGTTAAAACATTCAGAATATAAAATTTTCCATTTTAACCAATTTTAAGTGTACACGTCAGTGGTACTAAGTAACGTCCCTGGTGTGCTACATTCAGTTCAGTTCAGTCGCTCAGTTGTGTCCGACTCTTTGCGGCCCCGTGAACCGCAGCACGCCAGGTCTCCCTGTCCATCACCAACTCCCGGAGTCCACCCAAACCCATGTCCATTGAGTCGGTGATACCATCCAACCATTTCATCCTCTGTCGTCCCCTTCTCCTGCCCTCAATCTTTCCCAGCATCGGGGTCTTTTCAAATGAGTCAGCTCTTCACATCAGGTGGCCAAAGTATTGGAGTTTCAGCTTCAACATCAGTCCTACCAATGAACACCCAGGACTGATCTCCTTTAGGATGGACTGGTTGGATCTCCTTGCAGTCCAAGGGACTCTCAAGAGTCTTCTGCAGCACCACAGTTCAAAAGCATCAATTCTTACCACTGTCCATCTCCAGGACTCTTTTCGTTATGTAAAAATGAAACTATACTCATTAAAGTATAAATCCCCATTATCTTCTTTCCCTTCGCCCCTAGCAACCTCTATCCTACTTTCTGTCTGTATGATTTTACTACACAAGTACATCATTTAAGTGGAATCTGACAGTATTTGTCTTCTTGCGACAAGCTTATTTCACTTAGCATAATGTCCTCAAGATCCATCCATGTTGTGGCAGTTTGCAGACTTTCCTCTTTTTTATGGGTGAATAATATTCCATTGTATGTACAGCCCACCTTTCGCTTCTCCATTCACCCCTCTGTGGGCACTCAGGTTGCTTCCACATTTTAGCTGTTGTGAATAATGCTGCTCTGAACATTACATGTATGGACATACAAAGCTCTCTTTGGGATCCTGCTTTGCATCCTTCTGGGCTTATACCTAGAAGTGAACTTGCTGGATCACATGGTCATTCTATTTTTAATATCTTTCAGGAGCTACCATACCATTCCACAGCAGCTGTAGCATTTTACCTTCCCACCAGTAGGGCACAAGTGTTCCAGTTTTCTCCACCTCCTCTCCAACATTGTTCTTTTCTGTTTTCTTTTGTTTTTGTAGTGGTCATGCTAATGGATATGAGGTGACATCTCATTGTAGTTCAGCTTGACATTTCCCTAAGGATGCGTGACATCGAGCATCTTTTCATATGCGAAAGGTCATTTGTGTATCTTCTTTGGAGAAATTTCCATTTGAGTCCTTTGCCCATGTTTTGAATCAGGCTGTGTGGTTTTTTGTTGTTGAGTTTTAGGAGTTTTCGCTATGTATTTTGGATAGTAGTTCCTTATCAGATATATGATTGGCAACTATTTTCTCTCATTCTGTGGGTGGCCTTTTCACTCTGTGAATATATAGTAATTTTGGATGCACAAAATTTAAGTATTTTCCTAAAGTCCATCTTGTCTGTTTTTCTTCGGTTTCTGTGCTTTTGGTGTCATAGCTGAGAAACCTTTGCCAAATCCAGTGCCGTGAAACTTTTGCCTTACGCTTTCTCCTATGAGGTTTATAGGAACACAGGTTTCCTGAATGGGGATTCTCCAGGAGCCTGCCAGACACACAAACTAGTAGTCATGCTATGGGTAGGCTTTTGAGGGAGCTCCAGACCGTTCTGTCCATTCTACCAGGCTGCCTGTTTTCACAGCCGTTGCAGTTGAGACGATGCAGTTGAGCTGTACTTGAGATGACTCGTGGGCACCTGAGGAGACGGCTATGGGAGTTGCGTAGTTAAAAGTTCACACACCTCACTGCTCTCACCAAGATTGAGCTGTTTTGTTGTTGTATGACCTAGACAGTTTCCACACTTGCAAAAAAGTTGACTGTGACTGTTTTTGCCAGTGTTACCACTGCTTTTGTGGAGGAGGGGGCTTCTGTAGACCCTTATTTTGACCTTTTGGAAGTGCTTCCCATTTCCCCTCTTCACTTGATATGAAGCCAGATGAATGCAGTGTTAATGCAAAGCCTCTTTAGTTCCACAGTAGTATTTAAGCTTCCTAGGTGCTTTTGTGTGCCACTGTGATTCATTCCTTTCCGTTGCTGTACTCCTCTGTTTCTCTATGTGGATCTGTCACAATTTAACGTCCATTGTATTATCTGTGAATACAACGTGGAGTTCTTTTGGAATACTGTGAACTATGCTTCTGTGTCCATTATTATCTAGTCAGAGGATGCAGATGTCAGGGTAGAAAGGTCAAGGGTATTCAGTATATGCTATTTCAAAGTGGCTGCCAGTTTACATTTCTAAAGCAATTGATGAGAGTTTCCACTGTTCCGTGGTAATACTTGGAATTTCCTTCTTCTGTAATCAGTCTTGTGAGTGTATAGTGATATCTCTCTACGGCTAGATAAGCTGCATTTCTCTGAATACTAAAGAGATTGGACACCTTCACAAATGGGTTCGGGCCCATCTTTTGCATTTTGACTCCACTGGAATAAGCTTTCACCCCCATGCATCCATCCAAACTGCCAGCTCCGGAATGTCAGTGGATAAACAACTCTCCGTTGTCAAATCAAATGATCAACATGGGGCCCTCAGGCTATGGACCTACCAGCAACTTTTAAAGATAATGGGTGGGTTCTGACTTGCTTTTTAAAAGAATCACTCTGTCTGCTGGGTAGAAAATATACTACTGTGGGAGCAGAGAAGTCAGGTAAATACCTGTGCATTTGTCTAGGAGAGAGTGATGGTGACACAGGCTCCACTCCTTACCAACTCTAGAGCAGAACTCTCCAGCCTCTGTTTCTTCGTATTCACGATGGAGTCTCATATTGTGCACGGGAGCATGAAATTAAGGGTGCGTGTAGAGTACTTAGCACCATGTCAGTGATGTTACGTGTGCTTGGGGGTATTGCTAGGGGTAGAGCATCTGACTGCACACACTGTCTTGCGTAGAGTTGGTGATGTTACATGTGTTTTGTGCTCTCTTTACACACAGTTGACCCCCCTCCAAAGCTCTGTTTCTTTAGACTGTCAATCAGCAATATATTAACTTAAAAATCAGAAATAAACATAAGTGGAAAAACAGAAAAAAAAGCAATAATTATTAATTCCAGCTGAACTCCACTCTAGACAAGGTTGTCTCTTGCCTAAGTGCTCTCCTTTCCTCATGCACCACCCTCATGCATCCAAGGTGATCAGATCCCCCTGGAGCAGATGTAGCCCCTTCTAAGAGAGCCGCAAAATAAAGAAGCCCCAAGGACTAGGCACTATGGAGACTGAAGTGATGCTTCTTAAAATAGCTTTTTATTTAAAATCATTTCCTATTCATGAATAGTAGTTGTTGAAGCAAATTAGATTACTGAACAGATAACATTCTTTAAATAATATGTAGGAGTGGGATGAATGATCCTGTGATAATCTTAGGTGCAAATAATAGTGTATATCAAACAGTGCAGATGGAAGATAGTATGCTGTCAACAGTAATTTCAGGTCAGAAATAGGCCCAACTAAAAGATGACATTGATAAGTATGATTCATGAGGAGAACGTACATAAAATTGTTTCGTGAAATGGGAAAAAAAGCGAAAGTGTAGAATATTTTACATACGAGTTCACATATGAATATATAACCAAATTAATAAAGTGAATACTGAAAACCTTGTCATCCTGTTCCTATGTTGTTAAGTTTCTGTAGACTATCCCTGTCAGAGTTACAGGTTCCATCAGTTGTCACTTCACCTTTGCTTCTGTGAGTGCCTTATTCCCACTTAGTGCTTGAGACATTTGATACTTTTGAATTCTTCCTCCAGTACACTTCTGCCTTTGGTTATCCTTGTCCTTCACCTGCTGCCTCTTGTGATACTGGCTGTCCTGGTGGTGGGGCACAGGTGGGGGTCCTGCTGGTGGAGGAGCCTCCATTGGGGGTCTCTCCTCTGGTGGGGGGCCCCCTTCTGGCCCCTCTTGTATCCCCACTGGGAGGAGCTCCATTATGAATACCTCACTACTGGTTTCCTCTGTAGTCTCATCTGAGATACCCCCTGGGGTCTCTACTGATTCAATTCCAGTCCTGAGGCTAATAAATAGTATTGCAGTTATCAAAAGTACTAAAAGTAGTGAAGGGACTATGAAAACAACGTTGCCAATACCTTGAATCTCATTACTGCGTCTCTTTGGAGTTTCACTTTCACCTCCACTTGAAAGCTGAATTGATATCCTAGGAGGACCACTGTCTACACTACCACCTTCTCCTAGATCTTTGCAGTCAGGGGGCGCATAGCCATCCTCACAGTGGCAGTGCCTAAAATTGTTGCAAACTCCTTTCCCGTTACACAGTTCTGTTGTCTCACAGTTGTACCCAAGTGAGGTGTAATCAGTACACAAGTGATTCATGCAGACTTTGTGTGGGGCACAGAGAGTGCCAGTGTGTGCATCTCCATCATCAGGGACATCAGCAGTGCCATAGGCATCCATGCTCCAGCACCAGTCATCTTTGTGAGCGACCTGGATCAGTGTATGATTGGGTCTGAGTTGTGGTATCTCTCTAACATTTGTACATATAAGTTTGCCACAAAATATGTTATCATCTGCACACTTCAGATATGTTAACCTCGGTGAGCTGGTGGTACCACAGTTTCCAAACCGGTCCCCTCTTGTGTTCATTGAAACGTAACACATTTCTGGGGCAGACCTTGCAGGGGACCCGTATATATCCATGCATTGATTGTCAGGGTTCTTACACCGACCTCCAGCACAGTAGTGAATTCTGTCACACATGGTACCATCTAGCTTATAGCTGTCTCTGGGACATTCTCCCGAGGAACCATTACAATACTCTGGGAGGTCACACTCTCCCAGAGCAGCACGGCACATGAATCCCTGGTATCTCAGGCGACATTTATCACAGCAGAGTCCATCACTACATTCTGCATGCTCTCTCAGCTGACATCTGGTGTCACAGCATGGGTGCCTTTCACAGTTAGAACCACAGTCACACTGCTCAGGTCCTTCTACAATGCCATCGCCACAGCGGGAAGCCCTCCGTAAGCGGCCTTTGTGCCCAGGCTTGTTGAACAGGCAGGCCCCCTTGTGTTCCCAGAGGAACCGGTGGAAGAAGTCAGAGCTGCAGTTGCTGAAGCCACTTTCTTTAGTGATGTTTTCACGCATGAGGCAGAAGGGCCGGTCTTTACAGATGCAGGCCGGATGGTCGTGCCGAATACCCAAGTTGTGTCCGAGCTCATGGACCATGAGCGCTGCAAACAGGAGGACATCCTCGTGGTGGAAGGATTCCACGGCTGCCGCAAAATCACTGGAGCAGGCACCACTGAGAAATGCCTGCCCCGTATCCTCTCTAGGATGCTGTCCCACGATCATGTGGGCAACATCATGCTTCACACGATGGAAGAGCTTCTCTTGTCTCCAGCTGTTGAAATTCCTGAGTGCAACTTGCAGGTCCACGGGGACCTCTGTGAGGTCCCCCTCCGTCCAAATCTCCATTCCAGCCAGCACCACCTCTGTGTTTATTCCCCTTGTGAAGCTGTTGGCCAGAGCGATGATGTCCATTACTCTCTGGACTGTCTGATTGACGTCACTGCCCCACATTTGGAACCGCTGGTTGTTGACCACGACAAACATCTCCACGTACTTGGTATGTGACCACAAGTCGGATGGCACCTGCCAGCTGTGAGGCTTGCCGCTCTCTGGTCGCCGGCTGGTGGACGCCACTTGGCTGTCTTTGGACGTGACGCCACAGGAGACTCGAGCTTCGTGGGCCATGGCGTACAACAGGTGTTCAAACCGTTTGGAAGAGTGCACGGGCTCAAGGCCATAGGATTTTCCCTCCTTAATCAGGAGGCCCCTGAGGCCTGAACAGGTGTTGACAGAAACAAAAGAACCTGGGACTCCTTCTATGTAGCCTTCGTAGTGACAGTCCCGCGAGATGAGAGGCATTTCTTGCCCCAGGATGCCATCGTGGTAGCTGAAGACCGGGAAGTTATCCACAAAGTAGTCTGTCTTCAGCGTCAGGTGAATCAGCTGCCTCTGGCCCTGCATAAATAGCACATAGGAGAGCTTTTCCACTTGGTCTTCCCTTCCTTCCACTGTCAGACTCTTGGGAATGACTACTTCATAGGAAGAGTGATATGGTGAGCCCAGGTCACAGTACAGGCTTGGCAGAGAAATCAGTACCAAGAACAACAGGATCCCCAACCTGGCACATGAAAGTCCTGGCACCAGGGCCAGCCTCAAACCCTTCATGTGAGGAGCCCAAGTTTGAAGCACTCTGATAGCCTCAGACATAGGCACTTGCCTTTTTCATATAGAAGGCAGTACAGAGGCAGAGTCTCTCACTGCGACTCTCACAGAGTCAGACGCTGCCACTGACATGGCCCTAGTGATCAGGTGACGATGCAGGGCTTGTTTCCAACAGAAGCAGTTTATCTCCCTGGCATGCTGAGCCTGGGAAATTTAGCTGTTAGCCCCAGATCTATGCCGGGTCCCTACTGGGTGGGTGCTGCCCAACTCTTGAGTCTTACAGACCTTGGGGCTGTGTTTCTGTTGTTTTTCTCTCTTGGTCTTCAGTGGTTTCCTTACTATATGACCCCCTTCCAACAGCAATGGTTTTAATGGTCCATGGCTGGTTCCTCTACCCAAGTAGACGGCCTCTAATGGTTTCAAGTCAGTAGTTTTACTCAAGCAAATTATCCTGTCCTCAGCCCAGTCCACACTATTCCTGATATCCATTAATCTGCTCATTCTCTGAAACCCAACATTCTGGCAGGAGGTCAGGGGGGAGGGGATGGGGATTCTTTGGGGACCCAGAGCGGGATGATGCTCTTTGTTGCCCACTGCCGCTTTTCCCAGTATCTGCAGCACTGACAGCATTGCTTCTCAGTCCAGTCCTCCTTTGTCAGGGTCGGTTTTTTTTGTTTAATTCAAGCAAACTTCTACATGGGTGCAGAAATTCTCCTTCATTCACTTTTTTCATGACAGATGAGTTTAGACATTTTATATCTGCATATAAACATAATTTTCCTCCAATAAGAAGTATTCTGAATGTATAGACATACTAACTGTTAAATGAAAGAAGCTCAGTTTCACTATGGAGACTAACAAGTGACTAGGATTGAAATTCAGTTTCTCCCAACATAAAAACAAATTCTGGAGTAAAACTAAACTCTGAATAACCAGGTTATCTAATTACCATTTCATCAAGAAAATAAAAATGCACTGTATAAGAATTTTTTGAAGACCTCTTTGTTTTTGTAACTAAAACTGAACCATACTGTCTATGAATGTCTTTTGATTTTGATGTTGATCTGTTATATTTAGTAGTATAGATTTAAAAGGAAAAAAGGGAAAAAAAGCTTTATCTATCATGTTCTTTGCTGTTATTCTTTTTTGCATCCTAATATCAACTAAAGTAAGACTCTACATCTTTTATCTTGCATTAAAATAATTTTATATTAAGTCAAATACTTACAATATAAAACCTTCAAAATAAGGGTAAGGAATATAAGTACCGCACAAAAATGGAGAGATGCACTATAGAATTCGAAAAAGAATGGTATACAAGATCTCAGATATAAGCATGAGCACATGAACTCACTAACCCTTTCTAGTTAATAATGTTTAATTCCTAACACAGACAAGGAAATTTATCCATATCTAGCAAGAAAATTAATACCATCATATCACCCATTAAAATTTACAGCAAAAATGGTGAAATGATTTCTAGGTGTATTTCCTTCCTCCTTGTATTTTATATAAGAGAAAAGCCTCTTAAAAGTATGTAACTTGGAAACTATCACAGATTTTAGATGTTCCCCTGTTCTTAAGTAAACAGACAGGACAAATTTGATCAAGTCATTTTGTGGGACAAAAGAATCAAATCAATAATGAAAGACCACTTCTACTATGTAAATAAATAAAAATATAATTAAAATTAAATATCCAGTTTTCCAATTCTCAAATTGAAACATTTTCATCAATACACATGTACGCAAAAGTATTCACACGCAGGATCTGATTTACATCATTTGACTTCAATAATTCCTTCAACTTGTTCTATCTCAAATGAATACAAAAACAAATTTCTTTTTTAAAAAGCATTTCCTCCTATCTGCATGTTTCAGACAATTAACTTCTGACAAGTGTTTCCTAGCTTATAAAATACATTAGCCAGAAAAATACAAATGTTGTTCCACATCAAATAGATTAATAATTGTGGTAAAATCTAAAGGTATTTGAGTGATAAGTAATGGTTATATAGTAAACAGAGGGTTGGCAAATCATGTAGGAAAACTGAAGACTCTAAACCTCCTGCCTATGAGAACTGTTCTTAGAATTTGAACTTTCTGCAGATACAGGCATTAGAGGGACAGGTCAAAAGAGACAAGGATGATTTTGTTTCATTTCCAGTACATGTTAATTTTGCTTTATTACCAAACCTGACTGGTAAAGTTAAAGCAGAATATGCTACTGGTCTACAAACTTCCCATAAACAAAACCCCACTTTAAAGACCAAACAGTGCTGAGTCTTTTGGAACCTCCGGTTTTGTCATGGAGCTCTGTGTCAGGTAGGACCCACTTTTAAACACCCTCCAGGGTATTCTATGGACTTCCCTGGTGGCTCAGTTGGTAAAAGCGTCTGCCTACAATGCAAGAGACCTGGGTTTGATCCCTGGGTCAGGAAGATCCCCCTGGAAAAGGAAATGGCAACCCACTCCAGTACTCTTGCCTGGAAAATCCCATGGACCAAAGGAGGAGCCTCGTAGGCTACAGTCCACGGGGTCATAAAGAGTCAGACACAACTGAGCCACTTCACTTTCAGGCTATTCTAAAACTTTGAGCATAACCCTCTGGACACTCTACTCATTTGGGGGGCCAGTTTAATTCAGCCTAAAGAAACATGAGCAACCTCTGTTCAGAGTAAAAGGAAGCATCTTTTGGATGCCCTTTTAGATCATACCTAAAATTCACTACACAGGGAAATCATCCTGAGCCTTTAGAAGACACCTAAATAGCAAATTTGAGAAGTTAATGGTAGACTAGTTCCTCTCTTAGAAGGTTCCTCTGAAGAAAAAGAAGAGTAACAAAGTTAGTTACTGCCTTCCTCACCCCAGGGAATACTGAAGTGAAAGTCACTTAGTTCTTTCCAACTCTTTGCAACCCCATGGACTATACAGTCCATGGAATTCTCCAGGCCAGAATACTGGAATGGGTAGCCTTTCCCTTCTCCAGGGGCTCTTCCCAACCCAGGGATCAAACCTAGGTCTCCCACATTGCAGGCAGATTCTTTACAAGCTGAGCCACAAGAAAAGCCCACAAATACTGAACGTCTGCAATAAAATAAGAAACATAACAGGGATTCAGTTGTTCCAGAAACAAGTGCAGTTTTTCCTGATTGCAGAAAGTGATTTATAAGACCGCATTTCACTGAAAAACAGAATTCAACTTTTAATTCAACTCTCAGCTAAGTTTTTTGGTTTGTTTTTCTCTGCTGCCTGTTAGATTTTGCCATGTTTAAAAGTATTGAATTCTCTTTACAGGGTATCCATTTATGAGTTATCAGTCACCTGAGATTAGTGAGTCTTACCTCAAAAAACACCATGGATTAAAAATTCCCCAAAATATGAGGGAACCGATGTATAAGGTAATTCCTAAAAGATATTATTTTTATCGTGTATTACTACACTCATTGACACACATATGGGGTATACTAACCCAATGTCATCCTGAAGACATATTAGGAAAGTGGAAGAGTTAGAAAGTAAGTGAGCTCTGTGGGGTTGACTTCGATTGAAGAGAATGTGGTGGGATGAAACTGAGTAACTGAGCCTACCGAGCCTTTCCTTCTCTGTGAATTGGAGTTTGCCTATTAGTTCTCCCATTTACCAACACCGAACCAACAGCCAAGAACTACTAAAATAAATAAAAATGGTTTGTTATGGAAGCCCATTGCACAACAGCACAGTAGAAAAGCACTGAGCCTTGTTTCTATTCAAGTATCTGATCTCTGGGCCAAAACCATGCTTCCTGAAAATGAAGAGTGCTAAATAAAATACATGCAGTCCAGGGGATGTCAACATGAAACCCAGGCAGAAACGTTAGAGAGAAAAGGTAGCTTTAAGACAGAAACCTGGACCATCTTAGCTGCTAACCCAGTTGTTGTTGTTCAGTCACTAAGTCATGTCCAACTCTTTGTGACCCCCATGGACTGCAGCACACCAGACCTCCTTGTCCCTCACTATCCCTCAGAGTCTATCCCTTCAGAGTTTACCAAGTTCATGTCCATTGAGCTGGTGATGCTATCCAAGCATCTCATCCTCTGCCACCTTCTTCTCCTTTTGCCTTCCATCTTTCCCAGTATCAGGGTCTCTTCCAGTGAGTCAGCTCTTCGCATCAGGTGGCCAAAGTATTAGAACTTCAGCTTCAGCATCAGTCCTTCCAATGAATATCCATTAGTCCAGTTTTTATGATATGTAACTTTCTCAGAAAAATCATTCCATAAAAGGAAGTAAGAAGCAATGGAGCTGGTGAGGGCTTCAGGAAATGGGGAGTACAAGGTAGGACCTTCAAGGAAGTAGCAGGGCTGAAGCTCTGGTTAAACATGAAAGAATAAACTCAATAGAGAATCCTATTAAAGAAACACATCAATACCTTTTAACAAATATGACAATAAAGAAATGGGACCACTTTTCCCTAGGGAATTAGGGAGAAGAGATACGAGGACTCAGCTCCCTGCCTCTTCCATCACAGGAGTTGGCACCCTCTGAGTTCCATCAGGCAGTTTGCAACACGGATCCACAAAAAATTCTTGGCACCAGAGCTAATCCACCAACAGTGCAGAGAGGAAATACACAGGGCAACTGAAACCAGATTCCACAGTACTTGATTCAGCTCTTTACTACACAGAGAGGTCAAAATAGTCGGTCGTTTGCCTACCACTGGCAAATGGTTTTTGTATGCTTTATTACAAATAAAACAATCTTGCTTGACAATACCGTCAGCTTTGCAACAGATGACTAAACAATCCTAAAGTAATAGTATATCTCTAGGAACTGAGCTTTTCTTAAAACAAATGAACTATATATACTATTAGTAAATCCTGTATCTAAATTTATATAGCATCTTTAAGCAGTGTGGAAATGAAATTATGATTTATTAATTTACATAAAAATTATACATTAATGAATAAATTTTCAAATTCTTTTTAAAAAAAGTCTGAAGCTGTCATTATTGGGATTCGTGGGAAGTGGTTTGCTCTTCTATCACTTGCTTCACAATTTCAGCCAGTTTTAATCGATCTACTTTATCGGTGAATCCACGACCTGAAACCCAAAAAAGGAAAAGGTGAGTCTCCAAACTGTTGGGGAGATGGTAAGATTCTTGACAGGGACCCAATAAGGTACACCTCACTAGTGTCAAATTCACCTTCACCAATGGAAGAACCATCACCAACACCGATCACAAGCAGTTCAAGTCCCCCATTTTTCAGGCAGAGTTGAGCAGCTTATTAACCTGGTCATAAAAATCCAGTGTTCAGTACAACAGCACAGAAGGAAACCACAAAGAGGGAGAAGTTCTTTGTAATATGTGTCTACAACAGAACTCATATCCAGACTATATAAAGAACTCCTGCACATTTATGAGAGGTACAAGTCAACAGAAAAATGGGCAACAGAATAGGCACTTCACAAAATCTAAGTGGCCAGTAAACATTAAAAAGTGCTTAAGCTTATAAGTCATCAGGGAAAGGCCAAGTAAAATGACACTGCAATGCCAACAGTACTTACTAATTAGAATGACTAAAATGAAAAAGACAATAGCAAGTGCTGGTGTGGATCCAGAGTAACTAGAACCCTCAAACCCTGCCAGTGGAGGTATACATTGGTACGACCACTTTGGGAAACTGGTGGCCGTACCTTCTAAAGCCAAACAGATGAATATCCCCGTGAACCAGCAACTCTAATTCTAGATACATAAGAGAAATGAGTTCCCTGATGGTCCACTGGTTGGGTGCCTGCCTGCCAATGCAGGGGACATGGGTCTGATCCCTGATCCAGGAAAATCCCACATGCCACCAGGCAACTAAGCCCATGAACCACAGCTACGGAAGCTCACACACTTTGAGCCAATGCTCTGCAATAAGAGAAGTGAAGCCACTGCAATGAGAAGCCTGCGCACCGCAACTGGAGAGCAGCCCTCGCTCACTGCAACTAGAGAAAGCCTGCGTGAAGCAATGAAGAACCAGTGCAGCTAAAAATAAACAAACGGAAATAAATAAATCTTAAAAAAAGAAGATATATACTAGAGTGTTCAGAGCAGTGCTTTCCTTAATTACCAAAACCTGGAAACAACCCATATATCCATTCAAAAGTAAAATGGATAAATACAAAAACTATGTGGTGTATATATATGGAGAAAAAAACATGAATATAGAGAGAGAACATACATACATTTACATATATATATATATATAAATGAGAAATGAATTGCTACTACACACAACAATATGGTTGAATCTCACAAACATTGACAAAAAGAAGCCAGATACAAAAGAACATAGACTTGGTCTGACTCCATATACATAAAATATAAAATTAGGCAAAACTGATATACAGTGCTAGAAATTGGGCTCATAATTACCCTGTGGGGAAGGAGGTAGTAGAGGAGGGCATATATTCAGGTGCTGGTTACGTGAGAATGTTCACTTTGTGAAAATTTATTGGAAGTGTGCACCTCAAATGTGGTCACTTTTCTGTATAGATGATTTCAAAATCTTTAAAAAAAAAAAAAAAAATCCTAGAGAAGCTAATTTCCAAGTACAGAAATGGCTGGGCTAGCTTTTGGACTTCTGATGTCCAAAAACCAGGCTCCTTGCCTTGAGCATCTTAGACCTGAAGTCTAGCCTACTACACTAAAAGACAATACAAAAGCAGCTCAAAAAATACACCTCTGCCTCTGCCTGTGGGGGAAAAAATTCAATGAGCAGCAGATTTGGGACACTCTACTCTTTAGTGTAACAGGTCTTCTCTAAACTGAGCAGATCTGCAGGGTGGACTCTGCAGTACTTTGCCCTCTTTCTCCCCTTCGGACTGAACTGCTCTTTAATGATGCGGTTAAAAGCTCAGGTATCTGGAAGGAGTTCTGAGATCTGATGCTTTTTTTTTGCCCAGGTGGTATGTGATGGGGGGCTCTGGACAGCAATGAATCTGCAACACACAATTCACTTGAACTCTGGAAAATAAGCAAAAAGGCTGGATGTCCAGATATGCCTGGGTAGTTACTGCAGGATTAACTCCCTGTCCCACAATACTCCACTCAGACTCCAGCCCTGCTTCACCTGAACACAGCCCCAGCTCAGCCCCCAGAGATCCTACATAATCTAAACACAAATACTTTTCTGCATTCCTGGGGAAAGGCATAATTAAGGCTCCTACCATTCCAGCTGAAGCTTTGCAGAGTATCTCTGAGGAGTTTGCATTCCCGGTTATACTTCCAAGCTTCCTGCACTACTTCATTCAGCTTTTCATCTTCATTCTCTCCTATTAATAAAGGTGAAAAAGAAGTTGCGTTCCTCTGCAGCATCATGGGGTTTTAGTGTCACAGATGGAAGGACAGGATGTCCAACTTTATTGAGAAGTGATCATTAAAGGTGTGAGCTTTTCCAGACTATCATTACTGCTAGTTCCTACATTACATGTAGACTACTTCTGGTTTCTGAATTCTTCCTACCCTGACCACCTGACAGACATCCCCTGAGGCCCCCAGAGTCTTAGCCCTGAGAGATGGGAAATAGGCAATGTTGGGCTATTGCTGATCAAAAACACCTGGTTAACCTACAAGATCATGAGAAGGAAGGAGAACAAGGCTCAGTGGGCTGCCTTCTTTCTCCTAAGCTCATTTCCTACTCTGGAAGGCTACCTGAGGTACACTAGGTGAGCTCTCTTAAAACCCAAGGATCTAGGAAGACTGGTCAGCTCAGTAGTTTTCAGGCCTACAACATGAAGTATCTCATTCATCTGCTGAGAAAAGCCCGTCCTATCCCATTAAGTGGAAAGAGAATATACTGAAAGAGAGCTCTTACTCAAAGGACTTACTTATGTATATAAGTCCCAGTCTGCCTGGGATACCAGTAGCAGCCAGGGCCACTTCTGAACTTGGGAGGTCTTCTCTTTATATTCGCAAGTTAATGACAGCCTTGTACTCTAGATATGGGCTCTATGGTGTTTCTCAACCTTCCTGACCTTCCCAACCTAATCCTGACCCTGTTCACATTTTCCATCCTCTATCCTGTTATCTCATTAACAAACTAAGAAAATACAAAACTACATGTTATGCCTGAAAGTGCCAACTAAACGCAAACTAGAAGTTTCATAGGAAGCCAAAGGTGGGGCAGAACCCACTGCATTTCTAAGTGCCCACCTCTTCAGTGGGCTGAGTGTGTAAGGCACTTAGAGGCAAGACGGACACTCCAGATTGAACCACCCCTCCAGCCACACGCACACACACACGCAGCCGCGCACAGAGCAGCAGAAACGGTGTGACCTTTACCAGCCTGGGGGAGGATACACTGAGCAATCACGTCGCGGAGCTTTTCCAAGGCAACATTGGAATCCTCAGCTCCATTCTCACGGTCATGGATGTAAACACCGTCTTTTGCTTTGGTGCTTTAGAAGTTGGGGAGAGAGGTAATAACAGAGTGAGACCCCAAAACCCAACTCTTCACAGATGTTAACTCTAAACACTAAACATAAGGCAAGATTTTTCAGATAAAATAATTATAAAGTATCTCCAACTTCTGATGCTATTTAAAGAACTTATCCTTTCCACCCTCTTAAGAGGCAAAAAAGGGGCAAGACCCTTGGCTGACCTTTCAGAACCCTGTCCTTGGCCACACCAGCCATGAAGGGAGAATCAAAGAAGTAAGTTCAGTTACCCAAGTAATTTCCTCTTCCTTAGAATGGGGTTGTTCACAGAGTGCAGGGGTTTGAGGCTGACTTTTAGTTCCTGGATCCGCATGTTGGCCAACTGTTCTGCGTGGGCCTGCTGGATCCCTGCAACCACCGCCTGAATGCAAACACTGGTGTCAGGTTTTCATATTCATTTCTGGGCACCTAAAAAACCAATCTAACAGAGTGAGAAGGAGAATCTCTAAAAGAACTAAGCAGGTAATTTCAGTCTTATGCTTGGCAGTATACAAATTTTGAAAAGGCAGAGGACTCTTCCCCATGGGTTAGCAGGGCCCAGGAAATACTAGGCCAGCCAAGGGCCACACAACAGCAAGCCCTTCTTCCCTGCAGGGGGACAGAAGGCAAGTAAGAAAAACGAACAAGGCTCATGCTCATAGTCATTGGCAAGGGCAAGTGTAAAGAGAGTCATACATGTACATCGGGGGAAAGGCTGGCAGGCTGCTGCCTGAGAAGACTCCCTGACTGGCATTTATTTGCTGCCCTCAAGGTGGAAACAGTCACCTCAGCCCCAATGACTCAGAACCCTAAGTATTTCACCTGGTGAGCATGGAAGACCCTCACAAACTCTTCTATAAAGCCAGTCAATTAATTTACAATGTAAAATAACTGTCATAAAGTCTAGCACTCTTCAAGTCTGTCTTTATGACCAGTGTGTTCTCTCACTATGGGCAGATCAATGAGGGAAAGCAAATAATCAGCAAAAAGCTTCGTAAGAACGAGATGATCACACTTTTGTATTAAAAAAAAAAAAAAGGAAAAAATGAATGTGTATGTGTCTCCCCAGAAAAAGATCAGGAAGGATACATCAAGTCACAGATCACCTCACCTCTGAGGGGTGAGACTGAGGCAGGGTAAGTAAAAGGAACTTTTGCTTTTTAGTTTATATACCTCTGTGTTATTTGAATTTCAACAACAAAATCTGACAATTAAGAAAAAAAAATACTTCCTTGGTAAGCACATAATTAGATCTGGAAGAGTTCAAACTCATTGAAGTAAACTACAGTAATTGGCCCTGGCTACCCACCTCCAGACCCGTGCATCTATTTCCTTCTTACCAGAGATAGCCCAACCAAAGAGATAGGAACCCTGCAAGGTCATGAGCTCAGACTCCATCTCCTAGCCACAGCCGAGATGGACACTATTCAGCTTCTGCATGTGGCCATTTTTTCTATACTTCCAAAGCTGACCAGCCTGCATCTTGACCACATCATTTCTTTCAGAATGGGAATACACTGTCACACTCTAGTTCCACCTAAAAGGCCTTTTTCTTCTTTAAGAAGATTATGCATATTCAAACTTGGCTTAGTCAGACACTAATCTTAAAGTAACTCCTGAAGACAATCTTCTTCATTTCCAACATCTTGAGGAAAACCACAATGTAACACTCAAGTGCCGACAATCAGAGGATATAATCCTGTATTTGGGACTGACCAAACAAACCGGGAGAAATATCAATAACCTCAGATATGCAGATGATACCACCCTTATGGCAGAAAGTGAAGAGGAACTAAAGAGTCTCTTGATGAAAGTGAAAGAGGAGACTGAAAAAGTTGGCTTAAAGCTCAACATTCAGAAAACGAAGATCATGGCATCTGGTCCCATCACTTCATGGGAAATAGATGGGGAAACAGTGTCAGACTTTATTTTGGCGGGCTCCAAAATCACTGCAGACGGTGACTGCAGCCATGAAATTAAAAGACACTCCTTGGAAGGAAAGTTATGACCAACCTAGATAGCATATTCAAAAGCAGAAACATTACTTTGCCAACAAAGGTCCCGTCTAGTCAAGGCTATGGTTTTTCCAGTGGTCATGTATGGATGTGAGAGTTGGACTGTGTAGAAAGCTGACCACCGAAGAATTGATGCTTTTGAACTGTGGTGTTGGAGAAGACTCTTGAGAGTCCCTTGGACTGCAAGGAGATCCAACCAGTCCATTCTAAAGGAGATCAGCCCTGGGATTTCTTTGGAAGGAATGATGCTAAAGCTGAAACTCCAGTACTTTGGCCACCTCATGTGAAGAGTTGACTCATTGGAAAAGACTCTGATGCTGGGAGGGATTGGGGGCAGGAGGAGAAGGGGACGACAGAGGATGAGATGGCTGGATGGCATCACTGACTCAATGGATGTGAGTTTGAGTGAACTCCGGGAGTTGGTGATGGACAGGGAGGCCTGGCGTGCTGCGATTCATGGGGTCACAAAGAGTTGGACACGACTGAGTGACTGAACTGAACTGAAACAAACCATTTCTGGATTACTGGATACTTTTAAACCAGGAAAACAACTGCACACAGATCAGGGACAGCAGAAAACTCTGTTCCTTCTAGTTCTCTCTTCTCTCACACTCCAGCTAAACTAAGGGAGGTCTTAGCATTCCTTTCTCCTATTCACTTATTCTCTCACACCTCAACTCCATCCCTTCTAAGTGAGTAACTCAAGTCTGTGTCACTGCCTTTACCTTTCAGCCACACTCTGAATTCACACCACACATCTCATTCATTTGAATGTCCATCTATCATCAAATAATAATGAAAATCTAACAGACTTCCCTTTACCCAAACCAGGCTCATTCCTGATTTCCCTGTCAGTGGTATCGCCAGATATGCCACTCACTGTCCCCTTATCTCTAGTCAGTCACCAAAAATTGTTGAAATTTGTCTTCAAAAATATTGAGCCTATTCATTCATCTCTACCTCTCTGCTCCTAGAGCAGCTTCCCAGCTTCTAGATTACTGTAGTAGTATTAGGTTGGTGAGTCTGCAAGTCTGATTAACCATCCCTAAATATCTTCCCTGTGCCAGGACTCTTCTCAGAAATCTGTAAGAGCCTCTCAATTAGGTCCTACTAAGACTTACACCCCTCTGTCTACTTTCAAAGCCAGGCCCTTCCCTATCACATCCATTTCACCAACTTCCCATTAATGAAATCAGGCTGTTTTTCCCACTGATGAATTTCAGTCTCTAATTTTTTTGCTCATATTGTTCACCATATGTGGTGAACACCACACATGTTCTCTACTCCAGCTCTTCCAAGGCCAGCTCATAGCTAAACATGTAAAGGGGTTTAAAAGTGCCACACAATAGTTAATAACTGTGATGGGTTTTGCTTTCTCTTTGGGAACCCTTCCCTAATTACAGCCCTTCAAAGATGTCTTCTTTTTCTGAATTCCCATAAGAATTCACAGAAAATTTAGCATGCAAAAGCTCTGACGTCTAAGCGCGTTCCCTCTTTGTTTTGTGTTTATTGGTTTTTCTAACCAGTCTTGTTTAAACCCCTTGGGCAAAAGGATGGTTGATGTCTGATCTGATACTGCTCTCTGCCTCAACCCCACAGCACAAATGTGGAAGAGGATACTTTGAATGTTCCCTTAGTGTATGTACCAGGCTTTGATCTGGTCTTTATGGAAGGAAGCTCCTTATTTCCAATCCTGATCTTCAGGAGACCAGAGATGTTTCTCTGGGAAAGACTGTGTGCTCTGCATTGTTTTGCCTTTAACCCCCTCACTGAGTCAAGCCCCAGCATTCCTTCCCAACACCACCATTTTGGCCAACAACATAAGCATCATTCAGAACCTTATCCATCATCAGTTGAGCAGAGGGTAGCACATTATCCAGGGCCTCAGTTGAGTTGAGCCAGGGGTGATCCAGCACTCCCTCGATGGTAAGTCTTTCCTCCGGTTTGACCTTCAAGAGCCTGTGGAGAAAAGGCCAAAAGGGCTGCCATGCACAGTTGCTTCCAGAAGGCCAGGAAGTTCCCGAGTCTGGCTCTAGCCAGCTCCAGCTTCTGACTTTCTACTTTCTGCCAACTCTTACAGCCTAGGCTTTCTGTAGGACAGAGGTGAGATTCTCTTCCCTAACTGTTAGTTGTGAGGGCACTGTGTCCTTAGGCGGTCCTTTCTATACTAAATAAATTGAGATTAAAAATGGTAGGAAAAGGCTTAATCCAGTGATATCTCAGACTGAGTTCTAGGTTCAGTAAGGTAATCAATTTTATATACGGTTCACAGTTCCTGAGACATTGAATCCCCAGACTAATGTTTCTAGGACAGTGGGCTATAATTTCCAAAAGGGACTCAAAGTACTCTTTTGGCCAACAGTGGCTGTAAAATTAGTTAGGCAATCATACAGTTCTGAAAATCCAGATTGCTACTTGTGATAAAACTTTTAGATATCACCATATGGCAGGACACGAACCCTGAGCCATTTCTCCAAAGACATTCTAAGCTAAAAATCTAATATCTGAGAAGGGGACAGCATTTCTTTCTAAGCCTAATGTATTGTCTGTACCATCGGCTTTTGACCACAGTTCTTTCCATCTTGTACATTCATACTGATGCAATTCCTAGCTCACCCCAGCATATTCCCTGGACCTTTTACAGCACTCCTTCCAAATACATAGCCTCCCATTCCAAACATCAGTCAGGACAACATGCCTACTTGCTCTTTCATGTTCTCTGTAACTTTCTGGATCATTGTGAACAGCTTCAGAGTCTAAAGAAAGGATTATTTAGAAAAGACCCTCAATGCTGAGAGAAGATAATCAATGTTACTCTAGTGACAGGAAATACAGTCTATAGAACTGCAGAGAACCACTTAGAGGATATTGATGTTTTGGTTAAGTAGCTGAGAATACAGCATGGAAAGAGCATGGGAAGACAGATTTCAAATTGCCTCCTCCCTCCTAAAACACCTTCACTTGGATATTTTAGAAACGAATCCCTTTTTATATACATAAACACCTAACCAACAGGACAAGTTCACTTCTGAAAGAGAAATAGCTGTACTATTAGGAGACAGTTCCCAGGTACTGCCCCTTTAATGCTTATCTTTATCACATTACAGATGAAGAAACTGAAACCAAGAGGAGCAATTACTCAGTGAAGACCAAAGTAGTAATGTCAGAAGAGCATGTAAGTCCCAGGCAGCAGATCCCCTGGCACAGGTGGGCGGAAAAACCAAGCACACCTCCTATGTAGGCCTGACTTCTTAGTAACTCCAGCTAAGGAGCTGGAGCACGTGCCCATGTGCAAAGTCATTCTGGGGAAAGATATTCTGAAAGGAACAAAACTGCCATGAACGACCATGTCTGTAGGTTTAAGGTGATTTCATGGCCTGTAGTCACAGCGTACTTATGAACAGACTCCTATTTTAATTAAACGCAGTTCCACCTGCCTCAGAAGCTGGGTCCACAGAGGCTTCAACCCAAGCCCCTCCAGAACGGCAGGACAGAACAGTGTCCGCCGAGGAAGGCGGCCCAGGGAGCCTCCTTGGTGGCCACTCGCGCCTCCCATCACAACCGTGCGCTGCTCTGTAAGAAACAAAGGACTCTGCATGCCATGTGTCCCTCGCCCACTCACTCAGCCCCAGTCCTTTTGAACCTTTTTATCTCTATATGCCAGAGCAACCAACTAGTAGCAGGGAGGCCAGGGTGGGACTGAGGTCCTGGACAACCAATCACACTCCCACAGTAGCTAAGGAAGGAAAAGACAAAAGCATCCATGGTCACTTTGGCACCCCAGTTCAGCTCCCGGCATCATGTCAGCCCCAAATGCCTGGCCTCCATGCAGAAGGATACACCAGGGGGGTTACCATTTAAAGTCTGAATTAATGCTCACGGATACAGTGGCTACCAAGGGACCTGGATTCAACCCTAGGGACAAATTCTAGGAATGCAACAGGACGGAGTACAGCTCCAATTTCACTGAGATGTGGATACTGAGAACTTTCATCTCAGACTCCAGGGCAGATTTTCTGTGATGATAAAAATGAGAAGGTACATGCCTGTGAAACAAAGAATTTTCTCTACCCAACATTGCTTTGCATTCCACCACTTTTAAGGCCCCCCGCCCAGTGGCCCAGAGACTCACTTTCTCACAACATCTTTGGCCATCTCTGAGATCTGGCTCCACTCTTCCTCCGGGAACTCAAAACTGCCTGTCATGATTTTTCTCCGCATATCCTTTGGGATAGTCCGGCTATGGTGTTTGGAGTAAAAAGGAGGGTATCCACACAACATCACATAGATAATCACCCCTAGGGACCACAAGTCACAGCTCTGAAAGCAAAAAAGAAAATGGTCACTCATACCAGAGGCATAGCTCTAAAATAAAGCCCCCAGAACTGACCCCAAAACAGCCCTTGATATCCACAGGCTGATATCACAACCAAGAATCACTTATCAGAGACTGGAAAAGTTTCACGAAGTCTTAAGAGAATTAACCTTTCTATCCTTATTTGTTATTTGCTATCAATGCTACATATATGCACATCATATACACAAGGCCAATCTGGGGTAAAAAGTCACTTTTATTCTCACTGCCCAGGCCCAAGCTGCTATCTGACCATTGGGTACAGATGTAAGACACTTTGACCCCAGCCAGAAAAGTAACTGATGTAAGCCAGCTGTTGTGAAACATGTCCTCTGGCCACCTGGGCGGGTTGAGGGTGCAGGAACAAATAGCTAGGATGCAGGGGGCTGACCCCATAAAACAGCACCGGTCGTTTTATAAAGGCTCACAGCAGTTTGACACAGATGAGAGACAAGCATGGTAGGGAAGAACGGGAGACGGAAAGCAATCCTTTGGCCAAGGACTCACTGTGCCCATGTTCAAGGCCCTTCTTAGGGAAGATATTCTGAAAGGAACAAAACTGCCACGCACGACCATGTCTGTAGGTTTAAGGTGATTTCATGGCCTGTAGTCACAGCATGCTTATTAATAACGGACTCCTATTTTAATTAAACGCATTTCCACCTGCCTCAGAAGCTGGGTCCACAGAGACTTCAACCCAAGCCCCTCCAGAACGGCAGGACAGAACAGTGTCCGCCTGAGGAAGGCGGCCCAGGGAGCCTGCCGCTGTGGCCACTCGCGCCTCCCATCGCAGCTGGGCGCTGCTCTGTAAGAAGCCTGGAA
Source organism: Bos indicus x Bos taurus (assembly GCF_003369695.1). Lineage (NCBI taxonomy): Eukaryota > Metazoa > Chordata > Mammalia > Artiodactyla > Bovidae > Bos > Bos indicus x Bos taurus. The sequence continues at coordinate 10,533,234 of NC_040092.1, read as the reverse complement.
AAGGAGGTACCTCAGGTATCTCAGCCATGTCTCGGCATCAACCTACTAGTAGAGATTCATAAACAACATGGCCCATGCTGTAAAACAATTATAAAATCATAGAGGTGAAAAGAAATCTTAACAAGTTCAGATGTGGAAAATAGTTCACATGAGGAAACTGGTGCTATGGAGATCTTGTTACATCTAGGGTCATCTGTCAAGAGTGAAACTAGGCACACCGACCAGCATCATGCAGCAGACTGGGGCTGGAGTCACTGCAAGTGTCCTGCCTCTTTTTTTTTTAATTAAGATTGATGTATTTAGTTTTTGAAAATTTAACTACCTCTTATTACATTATTTTTCTTTAAAAAATTACTTGCAAATGTAGCATTCAGTGTTCACTCAGTTGCCAATGTAAAGATTATAACTAGATGAATATATATACACATTCAAAATTATTATGAGCTTATTATTTTAATATATTACTCATCTGTGGAGTGTAAATTTTATGAATGCCAAGCAAATTCACAAACACCACTAGATTCACAAAACAGAGTAGGAAGAGGAGAAAAAAATAGTACTGGGAAATTTGTTATCACACAAGAATCCATTGTATTCATGCTGAGAATATTGTATCAAGTAAATTCTGATCTCTGTTAGCTAAGTGCTTCTACCACTCAATTCCTGCCCACAGTGGGAAGCAGGAGGCAATTTCTGACTGATAACTATCATCAGCCTAGCCCTCACTTCCAACCTTCATCACATAAGGACACAGCAGCCTAAAGTTTGTAGAGGAAGAAGGTGTGGAGCAGTAAGTACTCACTTGGGGACTGAACAGGGTTAATCATGAAAGCAGATGTATAGAGTTCCAGTCACGTTGGGCCAGTGCCAAGTGGAGGGTGCTGAGTGCCACAGGAGCCTGTGTGCCCTCTGATACGTGTGTCTGCGAGTGTGTATGCATGTGCGTGTGGGTAGGAAGATGGGGGCCCTCTGGGGTGTGCGACCAGGAGGAGCTGGCCTGCCCTTTTGCCATCCTCAGCTCCCTTCCTGTCATCTGTATCTCCCTGAGTCCCCAAGCAGCATCATTCTTTTCTGATCCACTCTGTGACTCCAGGATCTCTATGACTTGTTTCAAGAGGCCTTAAGCCTCTTGTACTTTAGGACAGAGAGGCCTGATGTGTAGGGTACAGATTAACAACTGTGATAGGAACAGGTACCACTCAGGACACTTGCCTTGTGTATTAGACACTGTTCTAAGTTGGGTATTTTATGGGGTTAGAAAGAATGGCACCATAAATGGCCAAGGAATATTCTCTGACATGGCCTCCACCTCAAAAGAGCAGGACAAATGTATCTTTTAAATGTGATCAGTGGACTGTACAGCTAGTCAAATAAATAACCTCCAGGTGACCACAGCCTTTGATTCCTGCTGCAAAACTTAAACTGGTATGAATCTTACTTTATCAGACAGAAACTTGAATTCCAAATACTCTTCTGCATAGGTGGCTTCTTTCAGCCTCTCAGGTGGCAATATAATATCAAGGAACAAAAAGAGAATTTGCCACCTTCCCAAAGAACCACAACACCTCACAGGAGAATACAGGCTTCACCCAAGGGGTGGAGGTTCGTTTTTCTTCTCCTACCTTGTTGTAAGTGTAGGGTGTTGGCGAGGTAGGTATGATGCCAGATTTCTCCTTCTGATGCCTTCTCTGGGCTTCCAGTACCTGTCAGAGTCACACCAAAGGGGACAATTGACTGAACCTCACATCCGTGACCTGCAGCTTGAGACAGACTGCTGTGTTAGAAGGCTGAAGAGGGTAGCCACTGGCAGTTAACAACCAACAATTCTAAAAAATTCTAAATAGTTTCAAAAGCCTTTTTTCTCTCTTACTATCAGCAACTTATCAGTATTTGCCTAGGTCAAGGACATGAAGATTCAGTCCCTGAAGGAGATTTATTTCTTCTTCCTGAGATTACTTTTTCCTAGGGGTGTCTCTTAATGCCTCGGCAAGCAGTGAAAGCAGACTTGCTGGTCAGTGGCTCAGGTTCAAGGTATTTGCTGCCATGAAGCACTGTAATCGTCACACGGGTCTGGGTGCTAAGTGCTGCGCAGAGGTAACCACTGCCACCCTCGGGGCCCCCACCGCGGCCCAGCTCTCCACTGCCATGGGGAGTGGGGCTCCTGGGGACACAAGACCAGCGAACCCCACAGAGTTCCGTGACGAGACATGATACTGCAGCTCCCTGCAGGCAGGTGTCATCCTTGTACCCAGACACACTGCTACTGTCTGGGCCTTCATGGCCACAGGACCATGCTGCTGACAGCAGGTACTGAACGCTGTTACACCTCGGCCAGCGGCCACACTGCCACCCTGGGCAACCTTGCCTAGGCCACCTTTGATGCCACCTCTAAGGCCTACAGCTGTCTTACACCTGACCTCTTGAAGGTGACTGTGCTCACTAAAGCTCCCTATCAGGAATATTCACTGACTATCTTGTAAAGACCCACACTACAGTCTCTGTGCAGAAAGGACCCAGGCTCATGTTCTCACACAAGAATAATAAAGTGAATTAATTAAACCTAAAAAAGAAAATACCATTTACTACAGCATTAAAAATATTAAGGATAAATCTAAAAAGAGATGTGAAAAACCTGTACACTGAAAACCAGACAGATATTGCTGAGCAAAACCAAAGACAAAAATAAATGGAATACAGCCTGCTTATGGGTCAGAAGGCTCGATGCTGTTATATTGTAAGTACTCCCATATTGAACTATATGTTTCAAACAACCCTAGTCAAAATTCCGGCACACTCTTTTGTAGAAATCAACAGCCAATTCTAGAGTTCATATGGAAATGCAAAGAAATTTGAATAGCCAAAACAACTATGAAAAAGAACAAACTCAGAAGGCTAAAACTACCTCATGTCAAAAGTTACTAAGAAGTGTCAATCAAAACAGTATATGATATTGGTATAAAGACCAATCAATGGAACAGAGTAGAACAATCCAAAAATAAACCCACACATATACATCCAACTGGTTTTTGACAAAGGCTGAGAAGCAAGGCAGTGGAGAAAAGATAGCTTTTCAACAAATATATAGGAACAACTAGATATCCAAATGCTTTTAAAAAATGAACTTGGATCTATACCTCACATCTTATACAAAAATTAAGTCAAAATGGATCACAGACCTAAATGTAAAACTTAAAATTATAAAACTTATAGTAGAAAATCTTTGTGATATTGGGTTAGACAAAGATCTCTTAGATAGAAAACCAAAAGCAGAACCCATAAAATTTTTTTAAAAGTTAACAAACTGGTCTTCACACCAAAATGAAAGACACTGTTACCACCTCACACCAGTCAGAATGGCCATCATCAAAAAGTTTACAAATAATAAATGCTGGAGAGGGTGTGGAGAAAAGAGAACCCTCCTACACTGTTGGTGGAACATAAATTGATGCGGCCACTACGAAAAATAGTATGGGCTCCTTAAAAAACTAAAAACAGAGCTATCATATGACCCAGTGATCCCACTCCCAGGCATGTATCCAGAAAAGATGATATGTGTGTATGTGTATAACTGAATCACTTTGCTATATACCTCAAACACTGTAAATCAACTATACTTCAATTTAAAAAAGAAAAGCCACAGACTGGAAGAAAATCTTTCCAAAGCACGTATCTGATAAAGGACTTATATCCAAAACATATTTTTTAAAAAGCTCTCAAATTCAGCAAGAAAATAAACAATCCAATTTAAAATATGGGGAAAACATCTGAACTTATACTTCAAAGAAAATATACAGACAGCAAAGAAGCACAAGAGATGCTCAACATCAGTAGCTATTAGGGAAAAGCAAATTGAAACCACAGTGAAATACCTCTACAAAGTCACTTAAATGGCTAAAATTAAAGACTGTCCATGCCAAATGCCAGTAAGAATGTGGAGAGCCCTGAAACTTTCTGATTGGGAATGTAAAATCGAATGACCACTTTGGAAAACAACTTGGCAATTTCTAAATAAGTTAAATACATCTAACATATGATAGAGCTATTCCACTCTAGATATTTACCAAAGAGAAAAGGAAATAAAGTGTCCATACAAAAACTTGTGTGCAAATGTTTATCAACAGGCTCATTTTTAACAGCCCAAAGTTGAAAACAACCCATCAATAGATGAGTAGATAAACAAACCATGGTATATCCACATCATGGAATACCTTCCAGCAGTAAAATGAAAGGACTACTGACATACGAATAACATAGGTAAATAAACATAATTTTGCTGAGTAAAAGAAACTGCCCCCCCTCAAGAAAGCACCATACAATGTGCTACTTCTATATATAAATCTAGAGAAAATAAAAACTAATCACAGAAAGGCCAAAAGATTTGTACCATACTTCATAACCGAATGTTGTATCCATATTTCACAACAGAATAGCCAATAGACACATGAAAAAATATTCAACAACAGTAGCCATGAGGAAAATGCTGTAATTAAATCCGTAACGAAATAACACTAAATACCTACTAGAATGACTGAGATTATAAATACGAACAAACTTGAGTTAGAGATAAGAAATGGCACAACCATTCTGAAAAAAGATTTTACCTAAAGGGGAGGGGCATGTCTCCCCAAACCTGTAAATGAACATTCCCAGCAGCTTTATTCAAAAAACCAGGAGACAACCCTAAATGGCCACCACTCAGTGAACAGATAAAACAAATGTGGCTTAGTCATATGATGGAATACTACTCAGCAATAAAAAAGAACTAATTACTGATACACACAGCAACATGAATAAATCTCAAAAACATGCTGAGTCGAAGAAGTGAAACACAAAAGGTACAGGAATTCCATTCTACTGAAATTCTGCAACAGGCAAGACTAACCAATAATGACAGAAAGTAGATCAGTGGTTTTAATTAAGGGGATTAATTTGGGAGCAGAATGACTGCAAAGGCACAAGATGGTTTCTGAAGTGACAGAACTGTTTTACTTCTTGATTTTGGCAAGGTCCATGCAGAAGTATCCATCTGTCAACACTCATCAAACTACACGAAAGTGTAGTTGCTCAGTCGTATCCGACTCTTTGCTACCCCGTGGAGTATAGCCCACCAGGCTCCTCTGTCCATGGAATTTTCCAGGCAAGAATACTGAAGTGGGTAGCCATTTCCTTCTCCAGGGGATCTTTCCCACCCAGGGATCGAACCCAGGTCCCCCGCATTGCAGGCAGATGCTTTAACCTCTGAGCCACCAGCGAAGCCCAAGGTAGAAGTATTTTTACAGTATACTAATCATACCTCAGTAAGGTTGCTGTTAAAAGAATAAAATGCCTATACCAAATTAAGCAGCCTATGGATTTCTGAAGCTGAGTTCTCCCCTTTCCATTTGTAATATATGCCCACTCATGCTGTAGAATGGAAGAAATATGAGTCTACAGGTAGCCTGGTGATACATCCTATGGAAGAAACAGCACATGCTTACCTGAGGTGCTACATAATATGGGGTGAACTGAGGCGTCATCAAGTCACCTTGGTCAATTTTGGCAAATCCAAAGTCACACAACTTCACTGGGGCATCCTGAAATCAAACAAATGGGAATCACTGCCCCACAGTTCTCAGAAAATGTTAAAGGAAAATCCAGGTGTAAGACATGTCACCTTGAGCTCTCATGAGTTTCTGGCTGGAACTGGAACCTATGAGTAGCATGTCCTCATGTCTGGATACAAAGATTCATATTGAGGAGCTGTTCTTAGTAAAACACAAATGAGAGATTTCTGCCCACTCAGTTATCCCTGTTTCCTAACTTGTAAAGGCAGCACTCAAACCAAGATATTAGTCGCATGTGCCCTGATTCTGCCTATTGTGCATCATCTCTCATCAGTCTAGAGTGCGGCTTCACCCTTAATGTCAGCTTCGTGATAGCCAGAGTCAGTAATCTGTAATCTGGTAGGACATAGCGCATGGGTGTGGGTTGGGGCTGGAGAGGAAAACACCTTATCGGGATTAACCATAAACACAACCATTAAGTTTCAAGGTAACATATAACAGCATAAAGATTCCTGCCCCTTCCCAAAGTCCTTCCAAATGATATCCCAAATCTTAAGTCCTTCTGTACAAACATGTATCAGTATCATCCAAAATGACTGGTACCAGGAGTATGGTAAAATTTCTCTTGAGCCTCTACCAAGGGAACAGATGGGGAAAGTAAGCTGCCGGAAGCACTCTGGCCTAACGCTTCTTCAACATGGATTCAGAGCACTCCAAACATATACACACCAACACACCCATGCACCACTCCTGAACTATGTTGGGAGTAGCGGCACTGAAATACAGAAAAGCAAGTCATCTCACCAAAGAATTATCCTTGAAGAGCAGATTTTCAGGCTTGAGGTCTCTGTGGGCGATGTTCAACAAGTGACAGTGCTGTAGAGCCAAAGCTATCTGGAAAAGGACATAATGGAGCGACCGCATCTTAGAAGAGATTATTCTTGAATTCCCCTGGCTTAGAAAACTCAGGATGCTAAAAAATGACCCTTACTAAGTCAATTAAGACTGTGGTCAGATTTCAGCTTTACAGCAGAAATTAAGACTTACATACCAAGAAATAGAAATGAAGTAAGCTTCATTTAATAGCAACCTATATTTTGTTCAACAAAAAGAAAAATACAACAGGAAAATAATTCTTTGTCAGAATAAACTGATGGTTAAATCCTATATTAAATGGGAAAACAAAATACTTCCACTTCCATTAATGTGAGATGTGATAAGCACTGCAGAGCAAACACTGGGCCAGGCAGTCTTCAACAGGCCTCGTTTCCCCTAGCGGGGCAGTGGCACGAACGCCTGGCTCAAGAGAGACCTGAGCTCTTCAGGGAGCAGGACTTGAAGTTCTGCCTTCAAGAACAACAGAAAGCAGCTGAATGGATGTTTCCATCTGATGCTCCAATCTGCTCATCCCACTGGTTGAAAATGTTGCCTGTTTTGGTGGCTTTAAAGAGGTCTGTTTTTACAGATTATTAGAGCTCATCCTTTAGTCCTAATGTTTGAAAAACACAAGCTATAATTTTTTAAAACCTAACAGAACAGATTGCACCTGTTCTTTAACACTCTGTATGGAACTGTCTTGGCATTCCAAAGAGCAGTTCCTCCCTACTAGAAAGGAGGCCTCAAAAAATGCTTGAGGCTCGCAGAAAATTTGGAAGAATTTTTCTTTAAGAACCAACTGGGCCATATGTCATGCTTCTCTGTTTTGCTTGCTTGGCCTAAAGAGAAACCTTGAGGGTTTGGCTTTCCATCTCCTCATGAGGTTATTTCCAATTGGACTCCTAGTATTGTTTGTGAAAAGATCACACCTCTAGCAATAAAACGTGACGTCAGAATAGAAAGAACATATAACCAGGAATACCCTCAGAATTACAAAGACTTTAGAATACTGTTAAAATCTGATGAGAGAAAAGTGACTCAGGAGCAAAAAGTATCTTAAATGCAATTGTCTTAGAATGTGTTTTCATACCACACAGTCTTTTAGGTAGTAGCAGCAGCATCTCAAAGTCCAATAACAGTGGCTTGGAAGCTACCTGCCTAAAGATTATCTACCATCTAAAAAGGAGCTAAGATTACCTTCCTTGCAGAGTTTATTTAAATCTTATGATAAGCAAACAATCGACAGCCACTGAAGAGTACAGCTCCCTCCCCAAAGCAGAAAAGGGGCCCACATTCCTCCTGTCAAGGCATCTTTTCTAATTACATAACAAAGCAGGCAATGAGAGATCAAATAGAGCTTTTCTCCAAGCTTTCTTTTATTCCCCCCACAGTGAAATTGTGCTTGTTAACCAACACTGTTGGCAGTCTGACTGGTACCCGGGGTCAACTTGCCTGCTTTGTTACTTGGCTGGCTTGCTTCTCTGTAAAGTGCCGGTGCTGGCTGATTCTGTGAAATAGCTCTCCCCCTTCCATCATCTCCATTACAATTAAGAGCCGAGCCCTGTTTGAAAGCATTTGATTTTGTTAAGTTAAAAAAAAAAAAAACTGAAACATCAAGTAGCTAGATACTTCATCAACAAAACATGTCCTAAGTCTAGTCCTGCCAGCCCCTTTGAGCTGGACCCCCTGTCACTACCGGCAGGACACCATGAATAAGGACTAACCCTGAGCTAAAGGCTTCTAAGATGCCAAAAGAAGTAAAACAATTAGTTTTGAAGACAATGGTCCTTTTGAAGATTCTATACGTGTATATGTATTTTAGGGAAGCTATACTGAAAGCATATTGAAAACAGAATAAGACTTTGTATAGGCTGAGCTGTCTTTGTTATTTATTCGTGTGTGTGTGTGTGTGTGTGTGTGTGTGTGTAGGGGGGGCGTGGTGTGTACTCGCACATTGTGTGTGTGTGTGTGTAGGGGGTGTGGTGTGTGCACGCACATGCGCGTGTGTGTGTGTAGGAGGGGCATGGTGTGTGCACGCACATTCTCTCCCTCCTCGTCTCTATTCTCCACCCCTACTCCACTAGTTTTCCATAGGACCCATAGCATGCCCAGCAAGACAGTCAGATAGGGTTAAACAGCTACTAAATAAAAGCAAAAATTCCTATGTTGTCCAAAAAAAAAAATCTGAATTTTGGTTACCATTCTTTGATATAAATGCTTCCACCTTCCATCCAAATGCTTTCACCAACAGAGCACAATTTTAAGAAATAATCATTTGATTTCCCGTTTTTCTTTACAAATTCATATTTTTCCACCTGGAAAACTCCTGCACATCTCCTTCAAGTCCAAGCCCAGAACAACCACGCTAAGACGCCTCACCCCCCAGCCTACAGACAGCAGCTCTCCTCCTCTGTAAGCTCAAAGTATTTCATGCGTGCCTGTCCTTGGTCCCTACCACACTGCTAGAGTGACAGGTTCACATCTCAGTCCCCTTGGTACTGAACTCCCTGGAAAAGATTTAGAATGACACCCAATGGTGTCACACTCAATGGGCTTCCCAAGCATTTGGAGGCTAAAGGAATGACATTGATCTCTTCCTTTAAAAGGAATGCCAGACTAAGCAATAAAGGCCTTTTGCCATATCAGCTTCAAGACATTGCCTAGAATATTTGGTCCCCTTTTCTAATTTGAAATAGAATCTGTTTAAACTCCACATGATATGCTTTTTCAAAAGAGAAATTAATCATATATAATCGGGGATAGCGGGGAAAGGAGAGTGAGTGAAGTACAGACGAAGCAAGACTGGCAAGGAGTTAATAAATGCTGAGGATAAGTGATGGGCACTTGGGGATTCAGTACATAATTCTTTTACAAATGTTTGAAAATATCCAAAATAAAAAGTAAAGAAGAGAAGAAAAAGAAAGAAGGAAGGGAGGGGAGGGAAGAGAAAGAGAGCACAAAAGAGAAGATCCCACTACACCTTGGCTTACCCATGGAGAGGTGAGCAGGTGACAGTGACCCTGTGTAGTCTTACCTGGGGCTGGACTCATGAGGAAACTGTACACTGTTAGCAAACACTTCAATAATTTGAACTATATTTGGGTGTGTGGCACACATCATGTGCAGACGTACCTTAAAGAAGAACAGAGGAAATGCTTCTGTACATAGGGGAGGCCAGCATTTTCTCTCCAAACTCCCCCACCCCATACCCCTGCCAAAAGTGACCACACTAGGCCTGGGCATGAGCCTATTATGTAAAAAACCTGATCATCTGGAATGACATTAAAAAAAAATGCTTTCATATACAAATTACCTCCTTAATGCTCTTTCCATGAAATAAAAAAAACCTCACCAACAGATGTATTTTCTGCTGTCCTATTACCAAATGAAAAATTCATCTTATTTCAGAAATTATTCATATATCTCTAAGCAAAAGAATAAGTCCTTCATTGCATATAATTAACATGTCATCACCACATCCAAATAATTTTAAACAAATGCCTATTACTGAAAAACTAGAAACATATCTTCAGAGTTCTACAGCACCTTTTCAATATATCATTCACTAGAACCTTCCTCATACTATTCTATCTCCACCCTTTTAGGACCTTTTCCAATAAGTAAAAGCTAAAGTAAACCTGACTACTTCGGAGTACAAGAATCACATTAATTGAAAAAGAACAAGAAAGAAGTGGTTTGAAAGGAAGCAAGACTCTATTCATAGCTTTTGGTATTGATGGATGAAGGACTGCTTTATAATAACAACATGAATAGGGAAAAGTAAGTATGAACATAAAAAGAGTAAGTATGAACATAAAATTCTTTGTGCATTTCTGTATTCTCTCTAGGAAGCTGCCTTACTTGTAAAAAGAATAAATTCTTAGGCACTTCAAATATTTAGGCAAGTCAAGGCAATAAAGGTTCATACCTCATTTCTAGCTTTTGGACGATCAAAAAGAATTTTCAGTGCAAACCGTTCTTGCGTTGATTTCTTCACACAGACTCTAGATTTGAAAGAAAAAAATTCAATCAGAAATCATCTATGTTACCGTAAAAACTAATCTAACAAGCTGTTCTTTGAGAACTGTACTTCTAATCAAAAATATATCCAGGCACATCAGAACAAACTTGCCCCTAGGGTTAACAGATGGAAAGGCAGAAAGAGGCATCTCACCCACCCTCCACAGGCCTCAGACACGGGAAATCAATTTGAGGCTGGTAAAGAAAGAAAAAATGGCCTCTGCTGGTGACAAGTGACTCACACAGCGCCTCCCTGGTATCAACATCTTAAATGATCCTGTCACAGACCATGTCACTTAAATATATTTCTACATGGATGAGAAAAAGCCTATCATAAATACTTCGACTTGTTAAATTAAGACTATTTCACAAATCTGGAACACATAATGCTTCTAACTTTATGTGTATTATGAATGGCCCTTTTTAGAACAGTTTTGTCATGGTGTGCAGCCCACTATTCTTGCCTGGAGAATCCCAGGGATGGCGGAGCCTGGTGGGCTGCCGTCTATGGGGTCGCACAGAGTCAGACACGACTGAAGCGACTTAGCAGCAGCAGCAGCAGCACATGGGTCTCTTACCTAACTGGACCACTAATTCCAGCTCCCAGCTTCTGAGTCCAATTGATATTGTATTCTTCTAAAATGGAGCTTTCCTATTAAAATAAAAAGGGAGGAGGCAGAGAATGATTCTCCAATTAAAAGTTGAATAGTTAGGCAGAGATGGAACAACAGAAGACCGTAACAGCTCAATATCTTATTGATACCTCCTGAAAGAAGCTGGTAAGTAGAGCTTTGTGAAAGGCTATATAATTAGACATTTCACCTAAGTGACTAGGCTAGGCACTGTTTTCCAACAAGAGAAGGCAAAAAACTTGGGGGTGAAAAGAAATTCTTCAGCTCATCTTCAAGATCCATGTGAGTCAATCCTCGTTGCTGGTTTTGGGGTGTTTTGGTTGTCGTTTTTTCTTCTTGAGTGTGGAAGATACCCTTTCAAAACTACTGAGGACTTATTTCTTCAAATGGTCAAGTGGATTTTCTAAGATTCTAGAAAGACTGGTCTTATAAATGCTGCTATGCCACAGAGGCCTATATCCTTAACTGATCAAATTGGAATAACTGAATAAACTAAAACTTATTAAGTTCAAATAAAATAACAGTAAATATCATAGTACATTTATTTGGTTTTCAAGTGTTATTTTGAACACAAAGACATACATTCATTGTATAACTATATTCTTTATAGTTTTTTAAAAATAGATTCCAATAGCTTTCCATAGTTCCATATAGAGCTCTACAGCCTAAAGTTTTTATGGAATTCCTGTGTAGTCACTACATACTGGCGTTTCCCAGGTGGCTCACGGGGGTAAAGAATGTGCCTGCAATGCAGGAGATGCAGGCAGACGCGATTTCAATCCCTGGGTTGGGAAGACTCTCTGGAGGAAGTCACCGCAACCCACTCCAGTATTCTTGCCTAGAGAATCCCATGGACAGAGGAGCGTGGCGGGCTATAGTCTATGGGGTCACAGAATTGGACACGACTGAAGCAATTGAGCATGCACGCACACACTATATACTGAGCTTCTGTTGCCATGTTTTTAGGCAAGGAAGTCATACATTTAAACTGTGGTAGAGTAAAATTCATTTTTCAGGGTTCCATGGGCAGTACTGAAAACCAACTGTAGACCTTGAGAAGTTAGGCCAAAACTCATGAGACTTTCAAACTGTTTTGTTGCAATGAAAATCTGATAGACTATAGTTAGCAACAGAATCCTGACTCCCAGGTCTAGCAACAGGACATCTGTCCATGTAACACAAACGCACTGAGCAATTAGAAGTGCCAGACACCAGGCTAAGTTCAGAGATGAAAACAGAGCTTCTATCCAGTGAATATGTAAATGTGTAAAACAAGCTGAGAATAGTCTTCATCTCCATACCTTTCTGCTGCCAGTTTTTTTCTTTAACACTTATTTAGTTGCAGTGGATCTTAGCTGTGGCACACGGAATCTTTGATCTTCACTGCTGCATGTGGGATTCACGGAATCCCCGTTAAAATCCCAACACACGTTTTTTTTTTTGGTAGAAACTGACAAGCTGACTCTAAAACTTATTTGGAAATACAAAGAACTTGAATAGCCAACTTAATTTTGAAATAGTAAAACCAAGATGGTTCTCATGCTACTCAATTTGACAACTTACTATAAAGCTTCAGTAATCACATCAGTGTGGCACTGGCACAGACAGTCATATGGATCAATGAAACAGAAAAGGGAATTTAAAAAAATAAAACCAAAAGAATGAAAAAAAGAGAATCCAAAAAATAAACTCATACACTTATGACAACTGATTATCACCAAAGGTGGTTCAACAAGGAAAAGATAATGTTTTGAACAAATGATCCTAGAACAATTCCATTTTGGAAAAGTTTTACAGCTCCTTAAAAAGTTACTGTACTATCCAGTAATTCCACACCTAGTTATTTCCCAGAAGAAATGAAACATTATGTTCACAAAAATTTGTATGGACAAGTTTTATTTATCATTTTATTTATAATAGCTAAAACCTGGAAACAATCCAAGTGCCCATAAAGAGATTCCTCAAGAATAAAAAGGAGTGAACTACTAATGCATACACTAACATGAATGAACCTCAAAAGCATCAGATCAGATCAGATCAGCGGCTCAGTCGTGTCCAACTCTTTGCAACCCCATGAATCGCAGCACGCCAGGCCTCCCTGTCCATCACCAAAGATGATGCTGTGAAAGTGCTGCACTCAATATGCCAGCAAATTTGGAAAACTCAGCAGTGGCCACAGGACTGGAAAAGGTCAGTTTTCATTCCAATCCCAAAGAAAGGCAATGCCAAAGAATGCTCAAACTACTGCACAATTGCACTCATCTCACATGCTAGTCAAGTAATGCTCAAAATTCTCCAAGCCAGGCTTCAGCAATATGTGAACCGTGAACTTCCAGATGTTCAAGCTGGTTTTAGAAAAGGCAGAGGAACCAGAGATCAAATTGCCAACATGCGCTGGATCATGGAAAAAGCAAGAGAGTTCCAGAAAAACATCTATTTCTGCTTTATTGACTATGCCAAAGCCTTTGACTATGTGGATCACAATAAACTGTGGAAAATTCTGAAAGAGATGGGAATACCAGACCACCTGATCTGCCTCTTGAGAAATTTGTATGCAGGTCAGGAAGCAACAGTTAGAACTGGACATGGAACAACAGACTGGTTCCAAATAGGAAAAGGAGTTCGTCAAGGCTGTATATTGTCACCCTGTTTATTTAACTTATATGCAGAACATCATGAGAAATGCTGGACTGGAAGAAACACAAGCTGGAATCAAGATTGCCGGGAGAAATATCAATAACCTCAGATATGCAGATGACACCACCCTTATGGCAGAAAGTGAAGAGGAACTCAAAAGCCTCTTGATGAAAGTGAAAGTGGAGAGTGAAAAAGTTGGCTTAAAGCTCAACATTCAGAAAACGAAGATCATGGCATCAGGTCCCACCACTTCATGGGAAATAGATGGGGAAACAGTGGAAACAGCGTCAGACTTTATTTTTCTGGGCTCCAAAATCACTGCAGATGGTGACTGCAGCCATGAAATTAAAAGATGCTTACTCCTTGGAAGGAAAGTTATGACCAACCTAGATAGCATATTCAAAAGCAAAGACATTACTTTGCCAACAAAGGTTCGTCTAGTCAAGGCTATGGTTTTTCCTGTGGTCATGTATGGATGTGAGAGTTGGACTGTGAAGAAGGCTGAGTGCCGAAGATTTGATGCCTTTGAACTGTGGTGTTGGAGAAGACTCTTGAGAGTCCCTTGGACTGCAAGGAGATCCAACCAGTCCATTCTGAAGGAGATCAGCCCTGGGATTTCTTTGGAAGGAATGATGCTAAAGCTGAAACTCCAGTACTTTGGCCACCTCATGCGAAGAGTTGATTCATTGGAAAAGACCCTGATGCTGGGAGGGATTGGGGGCAGGAGGAGAAGGGGACGACAGAGGATGAGATGGCTGGATGGCATCACTGACTCGATGGACGTGAGTCTCAGTGAAAGTCAAATACATAAGACTACATGTATATAATTTCAATTATTTGGAATTTCTAGAGAAGACAAAATAATAGTGACAGAAAGCAGATCAATAAAGTTGTCTGGGGTGGGGAGTGAGTGTACAGGCTGACCACAGTGAGGCAGAATGAACTCTCAGGGGAAGTGGGGAGTGTATGGAAAAATTCTAAAGCTGGATAGTGAGGACAGATGCACAACTCTAAGTTTACTAAAAATGACTGAATTATACACTTATCTTGGGTGAACTTTATCATATGTGAATTATAACTGAAATTTTTTTAATGTTTTTTAAAACTACGGAAATGAATTTTTATTAAGTTCATCAAATATTAAAAACTGCGATATACAACAGAAAACAAATATGTAAGGCAATTTCTAATCCCATAATCCCCAAACGCTCATTATCCAGGTTTAGCTAAGTGACCTGGGAGTTCTGAAGTCACGGGCTATGGCAGGAGAGACAAAACTGAGAAGACAGAGCCTATGGTTGTAGCCAGCTGGCCTTATCCTAAATATTTAAGAGTAATAGGATGAGATCTTAAAGTCCAGTCAGCCCATTCTCAGGTAACGAGGCAGCAGAAGTTTAAATGTTGTAGTGAAAACCCAGGAAAATAGCTTTTCCAGCTGAACTCTAGAGGTCTCAGTTCTCACCAAATGAGGGACAACCTCAAAAAACCAAAACAATGAATATAAGACACCACAAACCAAAAGTTTTAATTGATGTGATGCTGGCTTGCTTCCAAGGAGTATATCCTATTCAGTACTGGTTGTTAGATATTTTCAACTTCACTAATTGCTGGGAGCCAGCGTGAGGAACTCCGCCTGTGGCAAAGGTCATGAGGAAGGAGGCTCGGCATACACAAAGGCGGGATCGAGCCTCAGGAGTCCCCCTGGATATTCTCGAGCATTTACCCCCAAAACCAGAGTCTGCCTACTTTACTGCTTTGTGCTGTCACCTCTGACTTTACGGGAGGCTGTCCCCCACCACCATCTCGCTCTCTCTGAAAAAGAGTTAACTTACAGCTCCAGTTAATAAAGTTCCTGGGCATAATAGGAGTGTTTAAATCCAAACCCCTCAGATGGCTCTCTAACTTGCCTGACCAGTTTACCCGGACTCCTACAGCTATGCATACGATTGTTTACAGTCTCCCAACCACGAGAGGCACGGGAAGCTTAAGATATTCAAATAGCTTAGAGCCTCTCGGAGAGTTAGAAGCTGTCAGAATAAAACTAGTAAAAGATTTCATTGATGAGCCAATGCTTGCTGCCAAGTCTCAACATCCCCTGTATTGTATCCTTGAATGTGTATTAATTAATATAGTTGGTATGTAGAAAAAATAAGGAGTGGCCTTGGTGTTAGCAACTTTAGACCCTTAAGGTAATAAATTCTTTCCTTTGTTGTAAACCCACTGCACCTCTGCCCTATAGGAATGCAGCTTTATCTAACACCTTAGGAGGATGGCGCCAAACTTTAAAATAATTACTCTTAGAGAAAATAAATCTTACGGTTGACAAACCTTTGTCAGAGTCATAAAATGTTAATAGGCCTTCTGGCCAGAAGATGATGTAAATGACCTAAACCATTTGTATACAATAAGTTTGCAGAAAAGAAATGCTGGTTTCGATAAGGATCAAAGACTGCTGACTTTGCATGATTTCACACCCCCTATTATCCTCTATGTGCAACTTATGGTATAAAAGCCCCTGTTGAAAATAAAGCTACGGACCTTGCTCATCGAAGCTTGGTTTCCCCATGTCATTCTTTCTTTCAACCTCTGGCTGAGTTCCCATCTGGAGCGCGGAGGCCCGCCAAGCTTACTAATTTTGCCTGTGCTTCTAGGATCCGACCGGGGAGGCCTCAGTGTCTCCTCTCCCATGGGAGAACGGAAGGACACCTGTGGCCTACGTAAGTGGTGCAAACTTCTTGTCTCGAAGTTTTATTGGTTTTCCACGTAAACCAAGTTACTCAGCCTCTTTCCTCCACTGAATTTTCCTACTGAGCTATCCTCATTCTATTACTCTTTATATCTTTGATTAATATTTAATTAAAGCCAGTGTACTCGCTGACGCCATCTCCCCTTTGAATTCCCTGGATCAGCCGGGGCTGGACCCTGGCCCCGGCAACCAATCTGTATTAGGTTGAACACATACAATTGGAAGATTCACCAGTGATCTACTAATAAGTACAAGAAGAAAAGCTTAAAAAAAAGTAAGAAAATCAGGTTGGACAATAGTGACCAACTGAAGAAAACTACATACAGTTCTTTCTGAACCATTCTTAAGTTGCTATGAGCTAATATCCATTGGGTTCTTACTAAATGTTAGATATTATAAGTACATTTTTACTAAATTCTCAAAAAAAAAAAAAACCCTGAGCTGGGGAGATTTTTTATCCTCTTCCTATGGATGAAAAAACTAAGTGACAGAGAAGTAAAGTGACTTATTCAAGGACACAGCTAAATGAATGGCGAGGCTGAGATTTCAACTCATGAGTCAACCTGGAGAAACTACTATAAGCACTCAGTAACACTGCTTCCCCATTTATGTATTTGCCCACTAGAACTATGTATCTCTTCTGCTCAAAACTCTCTCAGATTTCCCTTTCTACTCAGGGTCAAGCCAAAGTTCTTGCAATGGCCTAAAGGCCCTATGTACTTGAGCTTCTGGTTACCTGGCTCCAACATAATCTATACTGACCCACTGCATTCCAGTCACCCTGTTGTTCCTGGGTCACAGGAGACCTGCACCTACCTCAGGGCCTTTGTATCTTTTGTTCCCACTGCCTATAATATTTTTCCCCAAGACAATGGAGGTTTGCTCCCTCATTCCCTTCAAAGCTTGATACAAATGTCACCTCCTCAGGAACACCTTCCCTGCCCACCCTTCCTAAAATAGCACTCTCCACCTTTTTTAATGTGTGCTCAGTCACTAAGTTGTGTCCAACTCTTTCACGACCCCATGAACTGTTGCCCACTAGGCTCCTCTTTCCATGGGATTTCCCAGGCAAGAATACTGCAGTGGCTTGCCATTTCCTCCTCCAGGAGATCTTCCCAATCCAGGGATAGAAATGTGTCTTTTAATTATAATCACCTGACAATGTTTATTAACTAACTCCACCATCTAGATAGAAGATCTACAAAAGAGGGACATCTAGGGCTCTTGACTTTGCTTCACAAGTGCCCAACACAACACCTTGCACAAAGCAAATAATGCTAGCTGAATTTAAAAACCTGCCAAATGTATTTTGATTCACAACCCAATCATATAACTTTAGGCAATACATGATGCTATACCAATGAAATCCAAACCAAAAGAAAAAAAAATGTATCTATCAAAGCAGTCTTTTGGATCCTTTAATTCTATCATTTAAAATCTGATATTTCTTAATGTATATGTTCTGTCTTGATGCCTCCTTTAAAAGGTGAATTTTCTTTGAAATGACTGATGACTTCTATAAACTTTGTAACCCCCAAAATTGTTAGAAGTGGAAGTTCTTAATTAGTTATTGGTAGTAGTGATTGTGTCTTGATGGGGAAAATAACCCCGAGTTGCCCATCCCTCAAGAGAAAATGAAATTCCTAAATGCACAGATTTGACTTAATACTGTAAAATAAGTAAGTAATAAATATCAAACTTTAAGCTTCCGTGTTCAATTTACATAAGAAACTTAATTTCCTCAGTACAGCTGAATGGTAACTTTCTGACTCCTAGTGACTTACTGCCGCAATGTTTGCCTGTTTAAAAAAAGTAAAAAGCAGGGTTTTTTGTTTTTTTTTTCAAAATTTTATTTGGGCCACTTTGGAACACTCATATTTGCCTTTTTTTTTTTTTTTTTTGTTAACAGAGCGGTATGTAAAGGACACCATTAGCTCCTCCTAAATAAACTCAACGCCCCCCAGGAGAAGGAAAAGGAAACAGGAAAAGGGGAGGAACCACACGGAAAAGTGAAAACAACCTATTTGCCAAAGGGCAGGTTTTGTAAGGTGAAGCACCTCCTGCTGAAACTGCAGATTTCAAACAAATCTGGAGCGAGGGGTAAGATCCAACTCTCCAAGTGCTGTTGCAGCAGATCACCTGAAAACAAAATCTAATGGTACTTGGGGAGTGATCGAATAGAGAGTATCAGGGCGCCCTACGTGCTACTCCCATCAAGTATCTCCACACCACCCACCCTCCATTCTAGGGAAGTACAAATCACATCCCGCTTCAAGCAGGTAAGTCGGAGGGAATCGGACGTCCCTCCCGCGCCCTCCACAAACCCTTTGCTCTCAGCGCTGTAAAACGCAGTCCACGGAACCCAGGAGTTGGAACCCACGGAACTGAAAGCCGGAGTTGCTGGAATCTCTAAGTTCTCTCCGCTTTCTGAGGCTGAAGCCGAGAGGAATGCCAAAGAGACAAAGCGGGGAGGCATCTCCCCCAACTTACCTTGATGGCTTTCTCCATATCGCTCTCCGACATGCTCCGCGGGGCCCGCAAGGCCGGGAGCAGCGGAGGCTGCGCAGCTGCCCGATCCCACCGCAGCCGGGGGAACAAGGGGCTCAGCGCTCGGGGCCCTGGGTCTCGGGGAGACGGGCAGCAGCCGCCCCCAGGGACCTGAGGGGACGAGGGCCCCGGGGCCGGCTCGGCTTCGGCAGGCGGCTCTAGGCTGGCGGCGGCAGCAGCAGCGGCTCCCGGGAACAACTCTTTGTGCTGGGCCCCGCGCGGCCGCCTCCCGGCCTCATCCCCGGCCGGGGAGGCAGGCTCCCGGGGCAGGGCGAGGCGGGGAAGGCCCCGATCAGGGGCGCTGTGTCGGGGCCTCGCGGGGCCGCCGCTTAGGTCCGGGTTCGCCAGGTCCTGAGGAGGAGCCTGCGCCTCCGCCTTCGCCGCCGGCACCGCCGCGAAGCCGAGGCCGAGCCCGCCGCCGCCGCCGCTGCTTCTCCCGCTGCCGCTTCAGCACCACACATCGCCGGGACACCCGCGCCGGGCAGCCCGGCCGGCCGCCCGCCTGCCGGCGCTGTGCCCCGCCTGAGCTCTGGGCCGCCCCTCCTGTCGCCCGACTTCGTGTCCCCACGGCTCCACGCGCCCCTCGCCGCGGTCAGCTGGGGTTTCCGAGCCGCCCGCGAACCAAGCAGTCGACTTGCAGGCGTCCGCCAAGGCCTCCCCAAGGTGGCGCCACACCCAGGACAGGCCCCGGGGCCCTCCGCAGCGCTGGCGCCGAGCTGATGACGTAAAGGGGTCAGGGGCCGGCGGGGCGGGGCTACGGGCCCTCACCAGCTGACTCTGGTGCCTGCGGGTGGCACTACAAACTAGTTTGTCCCTGCGCAGTGGACAGGGCTTCTGGCGCGGGAACTGCCCTACGGAAAGATCCGGAGATAAACGACTAGTGATGCAGGCTTGGAAACTGAGGCTCCGGGTGGGTCAGGCGGTAACAAGAGTTCTATATATAATAATAGCAATAATAGTTATATATATACGGTGCGTTTACTTTACGTGAGGCTCTTTTCTTCCCTTAGTTTGTCTCATCTTTATAAAGTAGGCATTTGGCCCTTTGAGCTAAGTGTGTTCTTGTTCCCTGTTAACAGGTGAGGTAACTGAGGCTGTCAGAGAGCGAAACTCATTTGCGCACAACTGCGGATAGCTGAGAAGTGCTCAAGTCGGAACTGGGACGCAGGTTTGTGCTCGTTACTCAACCAACACAGATGACTTTTTTTTTTTTTTTTTTAATGCCTGGCTCGAGAAAACAAGTAATCAATGAAAGCCGGACACTAAAGCCTTTGCCTATCAGCATCCCATCTGCGGACCAAATGCTGAACTGGGTGCAGGCCCTCCCTCTCTGCAGCCCCTAGGCTCTGGCGGCGGGGAGCAGCCTACAGCTCATGGGGTTGGCCTGGGGGCTCTGGAACCAGCTCTGCCGCACGGGCCCCCCAGATCTCTGACCCCAAGGCTCGTTCGCTCCGCTCTTCCTCATGTCGGCATTTAGCTGGGTATCTTTCCCTTTCGGAAAGTGGAGTAGCCAGCAAATTCAGGCTCCCATAGCTCCGTGGGAGAGAGGAGGGCCTCACCAGATGCGGCTGCTCTTCTGCCAAACCTCTCCTGGGCAAGGGGTGGTGGAGATTAGGGGTCGGGAAGGTGGAGAAGCCAGGCTATACCAACAGCCTATCAAAGAACCTTGAAAGAGTATTTGGTTAATCACCTCTTGGTGGTTCTTCATTCATTCACTTATTTACTGAGCACCGCTGTGTGCCAGGCCTACTCGACCCTGGGGAAAAAGTAGAAAAAAGACACAGTACCTGCTCATGGATTTTTTTTTTTTGAGAAAGAGCAGCAGAAACTAAAGAAAGAAAAGCACAGTTTGTGGATACTAAGAAAGTAAACAATGCTGAGGTAAGAGAATTAACTGGGTGTCAGGACTTTTAAAGTAGAGGATCAGGAGAGGTCTCCCAGGTGGCAACCCTGATGCTGAGACCTCGGATAAATGAGAAGGAACTGTCTATGGAGATCCAGGTCACTTTCTGGGCAGATGAAACAGCAGTTGTAAAAGTGTTAAAGTAGAAGCTAGGTAAACGTGGTCAAGAAGCAGCTCGGTCATTGTAGCTGGAGCAGGGAGAGTAGGAGAGAGCAGTAAAGGATGAGGTCGGAAAGGTGAAGAGGGTTGTATCATCTACGCCAGCGGTCCCCAGCCTCTGGAATCTGATGCCTGACCTGAGGTGGAGCTGATATAATAATAGAAACAAAGTGCACAGTAAGTGTAATGCGCTTGAATCATCCCGAAACCATCCCCTCTCCCCTACCCTGGTCCGTAGAAAAATTGTCTTCCTAGAAAGTGGTTTCTGGTGCCAAAAAGGTTGGGGACTGCTGATATACACCTTTAGGGTCATGATGAGAACTTTGGATTTTATTCTAAGCCACTGGAAGGTTTTAAACTAAAGAGGGGTCTGATCAAATTTATGTTTTTAAAGATAAGACTCTGCTGTATGGAGAATTAAATATGGACAAGTGAAAGTGGAGACGTGAACAGTTATTAAGAGGCTGTTGGAATAGCCCAGATTATTATGATGCTTGAACTAAGACAGTGGCCATAAAGATAAAGTAGATTGGTTTATGATGTTTTGGAGGTGGAATTGAAAGAACTTCCTGAAGAACTCCATGAGGAAGATGAGAATAAGAAACAAATCAAGAATAATTTTCAGGACTTCCCTGGTGGTCCAGTAGCTAAGACTCTGAACTCTGAATACCTCAGGCCCGAGTTCAGTCCCTGGCCAGAGAACTAGATCCCGCATGTGGCAACTAAGACCCAGGGCAGCCAAATAAAAGCAATAAAAATAAATACTTTAAAAAAAGAATAACTTTTAAGAGACCACCTTATGCAACTTGCATAGATGGTGGTGCCATTCAGTGAATGAAAGACTTGATGAGAGTGAGAAATCTAGAGTTCTTTTTTATCTGGTTAATTTGAGGTTCTTGAGGAATGTACCAGAGAATTGGACACATAATGGGATATATTTTGCGGTGCAGACATAGTGTCCTCTTTGTTGGCCATACACCTACAGGACATTCTCCATCCCCCATAAAGTCGGTGTGGCCATGTGTCTATGCTCTCCCCCAAT
This sequence comes from Bos indicus x Bos taurus, assembly GCF_003369695.1. Lineage (NCBI taxonomy): Eukaryota > Metazoa > Chordata > Mammalia > Artiodactyla > Bovidae > Bos > Bos indicus x Bos taurus. Next base: position 10,511,129 of record NC_040092.1, on the reverse strand, counting down.
GGAAAGTGAGCAGAAGACGATGTGCACATATCCAGGCCTGGCCTGGAAAATCTGTCAACAGATGCTCTCACTTACTCTGCCAGCTGGAAGATGATGACCAGGTTCTGGAGAAGGCAAGACTTTAAGATGGAAGATACCTGGATGGAAGAGAACTCTGCCCTGTTGATCTCAGCATCCTCTCAAGATTGTTATATGAGAGAAGAAGGGAAAAAAAAATCTCTTGTGTTGAGCTTTCATGTATTTACAGCTTTTTGTTATAGCAGCTTTGCCTGTTGTAACACAAATAAGAAAGTGATTCTGCAGTGAACTGTGGGAGAAAATTTTGAAATGACTTGGATTAACATTATCTACGACAGTTAGGAAATAGAAGGTGCCTTGGTTTCTTTGGTTCTTTCAGTAAGAATTTCTCAGGTCCCTCTCCGTGCCAGGCACTGTGCTACATAGAGATTCAGAGATGAGGTCTGAGCCGTACGCATTCTGAGTCTTGCAGCTAAACTCAACATCTGTCATCTGCAGATGTTGTCCCTCTATCTAGAAACTTTCTCTCCTTGGCACACAGAGGCCAATTCCTACGTGTTCTTCAACCACATTCTAAATATTAATTCATCAGAAAGACTGGGCCTAACCCTGGTTGCCGAGGACCAGCCCCGGCTGATCCAGGGTATTCGAAGGAGAGACGGCATAGGCGAAGATCAGGAGACAATTGCTTAATTAAATGTTAATTAAGGATATAAAGAGTAATAGAATGAGGATAGCTCAGTGAGGAAATTTAGTGGAGAAAAGCAGTTGAAATAAGGATAGCTCAGTAGGAAAATTCAGTGAAGAAAAGAGACTGAATAAAATTCCAAAGCAGGGAATTAATGTCACCTACGAAGGCCGCAGGCGTCCTCCCGTTCTCCCGAAGGAGAGGAGACACTAAGGCCTCCCCGGTCGGATCTTAGAAGCCCAGGCAAAATTAGTAGGCTTGACAAGCTTCCCTGCCTCAGAGGAAAAATTCAGCCAGAAGGTGAAAGAAAGAACGACATGGGGACACCAAATTCCGGTGAACAAAAGGAGATACTTTATTTTCCAAAGCAGTTTTATACCTTAAGTTGTGCATAGAGGATAATGGGGGAAGGGGTAGAGGCATGCAAAGACAGCAGTTCCTGATCCTTAGCGAAGTCAGGCTTTCAAACTTATCATATGCAAAAGTTTAGGTGATTTACATCATCTTCTGGCCAGGAAGCCTGTTAACATTTTAAGAAACTTATTTTTCTCTAAAGGTGATTATTCTAAAGTCAGGCGCCAGCCTCCAAAAAGCATTGGAGAAAGTTGCATTCCTATAGGGCAAAGGTGAGGTGGGCTCAATCAAGAAAAGAATTAACTCAAGGGTCCAAGATTACAAACATTGAGGCAACTGCTTACATTTCTATACACCCATTATATCAATCAATACACCGCCAAGGACACAGTAGGTAAGGGATATGGAGACTTAGCAGCAAACATTGGCCCAACAAGTGAAAAACCCTTCACCAATACAATTTCTAATCAATCTTTTAACTACTCAAAAGAATCTGTATTTACACAGTTTAGAACATCTCCTGCCTCTCACAGTTGGGAGGCTCTGAACAATCACATGTTGCCGGAAAAAACCTATTCAGGCAGGCTAGAGGACTTCCAAAGGAGTTTGTAGGTTGAAACACTGTCACACCCAAGAATTATTAACTGGAGCTGTAAGCTAACTCTTTTTTCAGAGAGGTAGTGGGGGACAGCCCCCTGTAAAGTCAGAGGTGTAGGTGACAGCACAAAGCAGAAAGTAGGCAGACTCTGGTTTTGGGGGTAGATTGCTCGAGAATTTCCAGGGAGACTCCTGAGGCTTGATCCCGCCTTTGCGTATGTCAAGCCTCCTTCCTCATGACCTTTGCCACGGGCGGAGCTGGCTCCCCACACCTGGTGTTTGTGTGCTCAGTCGCTTAGTTGTGCCCAATTCTTTGTGACTAATTGGACTGTAGCCACCAGGCTCCTCTGTCCATGGGATTTCTCAGGCAAGACTACTGGAATGGGTTGCCATTCCCTTCTCCAGGGGATCTTCCCACCCCAGGGACTGAACCCACATCTCCAACACTGGCTGGCAGATTCTTTACCACTGAGCCACCTGGGAAGCCCCGGGTCTGACCCTTCAGTTCAGTTCAGTCGCTCAGTCGTGTCTGACTCTTTGTGACCCCATGGTCGCACACCAGGCTTTTCTGTCCATCACCAGCTCCCTGAGCTTGCTCAAATTCATGTCCATTATGTCGGTGATGCCATCCAACCATCTCAGCCAAGGCCTGACACTTGGTTCAGTCTAAATCAATTATTCATATTACCTCATAATTCACTTCCTTGTACTTATCACAATTTTAATTTATATATCCACTTTTTTTTCTTTAGGGTCCTCTCCTCTATTATATTAAATATTCTCAAAAAGGGAAGGAATCTTATCTGCATTATTAGTTCCATCCTCAACACCTAGCCCACAGTAGGTGTTTGATAAATATTTGTTCAAGAAATCAAGGAACGTGGTAGACAGCCTAAGATAACCCTCAGAGATGCCTGTGCCTCTTGGTATTCATGGTCTTGTGTAATCCCCTCACTGTGCTCATGGGCTGACCTAGAGACTCACTTCAAATGATGGGCTCTCATGTCTGAGATTAGATTACAAAAAGGCTGTGGCTTCCCTCCTGGGTACCCCTCTCTTGCTTTCCCATTCTCTTCCCCATTTGCTCTGAGGAAAGCCAGCTCAAATGTGAGCAGCTTTATTAGTTTCCTAGGGCTGCCATAGCAAATTACCATAAACTAGGTGACTTAAAACAATGGAAATTTATGCTCTACAGTCCTGCAGGCCCAAAGTCTGAAATCCAGGTGTCAGAAGGGCCCTGCTCCCTCTGAAGACTCTAGGAAGGGTCATTTCTATCTCTGCCAGCTGCTGGTGGCTCCCAGCAGTCCTTTGGCCTACAGGTGTATCCCTCTAATCTCTGCCTTGATCTTCACATGACCTTCTCCGTGTGCCTCTGTGTTCCTTCCTCTTCCAAAGACACCAGTCATTGGATTTAGGGGTCACCCTAACCTAGTATGACCTCATCTTATCCTAACTAATTGCATCTGCAGAGACCTTTCCACATTCTGAGGTTCCATGTGACCAGGAATAGGGGAGAGAATGCTAGTCAGCCCACTATTGTTGCCCCTAGGGGGGCCCACATGTCAAGGAACTCATGTCTCACCAGCTGTCAGTGAGAACTGGAGGCCTGGCAAGTGGTCACGTAAGTGAGCTTAGCATGGATCCTCACATAGTTGAACCCTGAGATGATTGCATCCTTGGCCAAGAACTTGATTGCAGCCCTCTGTACCAGAGGCACCCAGTTAAGCTATGTCCAAATTCCTGACCCACAGAAACTGAGATAATCCATGTTTTTAAAGTGCTAAAGTTAGGGGCCATTTGTTATGCAGCATAGATAACTAACACAGATGTTGGTGCCTGAAAGACGGGTGCTATCATAACAGCTCCCTAAAATGCAGGAGTGGTTGGGAACCAGGCAGTGGGCAGAGGTTCTAACGAGTTTGACGAGTGTGTTATAGAAAGCCTAAATTATCTTGAACAAACTTAGCAGATAGAGGTCTGGGCTTTGGTTCTCCAAGTGTGGCTGCCAGACCAGTAGTATGGGGCCCTTAGTAGATGTACAGTAAATATTTCTTCTTGGGGCCATAAGATTGGAAACCAGGAGTGTATATCACTGAAAAAAAAATCCTTTTACCATGTTCATTTCGTTTTCAGAAAAAATTAATAAAAACAATGACAATCAGTTACTTTTTATTCTTCATGAAGTAGCTGAATGAGTGGGACATGACTGGAGGGACTGTGAGGGAATGGAGGCCCAGAGGTAAGGCAATTTATTTTTTTTAATTAAGATTAAAATCCATGTAACATAAAACTGACCATTTAAAAGTGAACAGTTCAGTGGCATTTAGTACTCAATGTTGTGCAAGTATCATCTCTAACTAGTTCAAAGACATTTTCATCCCCAGGGGAAACCCTTACCTGTTACGCATCAACTTTCCTTCTCTCCCTAGCTCCTGCTGCTGCTACTGCTAAGTCGCTTCAGTTGTGTCTGACTCTGCGCAACCCCATAGACGGCAGCCCACCAGGCTCCTCTGTCCCTGGGATTCTCCAGGCAAGAACACTGGAGTGGGTTGCCATTTCCTTCTCCAGTGCATGAAAGGGAGAAGGGAAAGTGAAGTCGCTCAGTCCTAGCAGTGACCAGTCTGCTTTGTCTCTTTGGATTTACCTATTCTGAACATTTCATAAACATAGAATCAGACAATATGTGGCCTTTTATGTCCAGCTTCTTTCCCATAGCATCATGTTTTTGAGGTTCATGTATATAATAGCATGTATCAGTGCTTCATTAGTGTTTTATGGTTAAATAATTTCATTATGTGAATGGGCCACATTTTGTTTGTTCATTCATCTGTTAATAGACATTCAGATTATTTCCACTTTGGGGCTGTTGTGAATAGTACTTCTGTGAACATTCATGGAGAAGTTTTTGTTGGAGTCCCTGTTTGCTGTTATTTTGGGCGTGTGACCGTCGCCTTTTGACTCATTGCATTTGTCTAGGTGTTGCCCATATACAATCACGAGGCATGTAATGCCATCTTGTGTTTTGTTTCAACCATTTCTAAAACTGAAGTATTGCTCAGTGGTAAAGAATCTGCCTGCCAATGCAAGACATGTGGGCTCAATCCCTGGTTCAGGAAGATCTCCTGGAGTAGAAAATGGCAACCCACTCCAGTACTCTCGCCTGGAAAACCCCATGGACAGAGGAGCCTGGCGGGCTGCAGTCTATTAGATTGCAAAGAATCAGACATGACTTAGTGAATGAACAACAACAATAGTTAATTTACAATGTTGTGTTAGTTTCAGGTATACAGAAAAGTGATTCAGTTATATAGATATATTTTTTCAGATTCTTTTCCACTATAGTTTATTGCATGATATTGAATACAATTCTCTATGCTACACGGTAGGTCCTTGTTACCCTTTGGTAACTGTAAGTTTGCTGTGAGTCTTTTCTGTTTTGTAAATCAGCTCATTCGGGTAACACTATCTTTGAAAGACACCAGCCTGATCATTTGGTCTACCTGTCAGATCTCGGAGAGGATAGCGCTGCAGTTGTACTTACAAACACAAGGTGGCACCTGGACTTAGAAAACCCCACATCAGCCCCCTTCTCAGGGCTGCAGGAAGTTCTTTGCGTCCTCTATTCCGCCATTTCCTCTTGGACGCTGGGCAAGGCCAAAGGCAGAAACACCAGCTTTACACCCAATACTCCTGTGACTGACCCACATCTAAAAACCCAGAGAGATTAGGTTGTTCATAACCTGAGAACTTTGTTTTTGCTTCCAGACAGCTACCTAGTGTTCTAATAGGTTTCTGTCACTAAAAGCCAAGGAGATTAATGGGTCTAGGATGTCAGAATCAACATTATAGAAATTTTCTTAATAGCTGGCATTTCTTTTGTTATTTGTCAGTTTAAGAAGCAGATTCTCTTACCATGAGTCTGATTCACAGGGATGTGGGCAAGAAATATTACATTTCTCTGTTTTCTCCAATTCACCCCAACAGGGTTTTCAGCAGCACTGGAGTATTAAAAGGTTGGCAGTTCCAATGTCTTAAGTCCTCTCCTTCAGATAAGAGCACCACTTTTCTTTGGGGATCCACCCGTCATTTTCAGCCTCAAATAGACTAGAAGGGCCTCCAGGGCTCCAAGGGTGGACGGTTAGAACTCAGGTCGAAGTGATCACTGCAGCTTTATCGATCCGGCCACTGGTCGAGGGAAGGGCAGGACGTCACATCAGTTAGCATGAACCTGAGTCTCTGCTGGGGCTAGCAAACACGGACCTTCTCCTAGCCAGTGGACTTGGGCCTTGCCCGGTATGAGATGAGAGCTCTTGAAGTCAGTTGGTTCTTCTAAGAATCCAGACCCACCAGAACCAAAATGGGTATGGTTTAAACATGGAGAGCTGGAGCCAAGAGATGGAAACTTTTTGAACTTCTGGATCAAGCCACGGTCAGAGCCGAGATCTCAGGGTTTTGGAATATGGGGACCATATTTTTTTCACACTGACTTGAACTTGGTTTTCTGATACTTGCAAGTAAAATTTTCTTAAGTAATACACTGTGTATAGAAAATCTTCCCAGAAGTACTCTCACCTATATCATGAGATTTGGATTAAGTTGGTGGTAAGGTCAGGCATTGGAAAGTCATCACCCTAAATTTTTATCACCCTAAATTTTGAGGGTGCTATTTCGCATCATGGTAGGGATTTGCCTTCCCAAATCCATTTTCCTTTTATTCTTTAGAATTAAGAACTTTAGTTTTAGAGAGGCACACTGACTCCCAGCTAAAAAGATGAAGTTCCTTATCCTTTGCAGCTAGACGTGGCCATGTATCTTAACTTTGTCCAATTCAGTTCAGTCGCTCAGTTGTGTCCGACTCTTCGCGGCCCCATGGACTGCAGCACGTCAGGCCTCCCTGTCCCTCACCAACTCCTGGAATTTACCCAATTTCATGTCCATTGTGTCGGTGATGCCATCCAACCATCTCCTCCTCTGTCATCCCTTTCTCCTCCTGCCTTCAATCTTTCCCAGCATCAGGGTCTTTTCAAATGAGTCAGCTCTTTGCATCGGGTAGACAAAGTATTGGAGTTTCAGCTTCAACGTCAGTCCTTCCAGTGAACACTCAGGACTGGTTGGATCTCCTTGCAGTCCAAGGGACTCTCAAGAGTCTTCTCCAACACCACAGTTCAAAAGCATCAATTCTTCTGTGCTCAGCTTTCTTTATAGTCCAACTCTTACATCCGTACATGACCACTGGGAAAACTATAGCCTTGACTAGATAGACCTTTGTTGGCAAAGTACTGTCTCTGCTTTTTAATATGCTGTCTAGGTTGGTGATAACTTTCCTTCCAAGGAGTAAGCATCTTTTAATTTCATGGTTGCAGTCACCATCTGCAGTGATTTTGGAACCCCCCAAAATAAAGTCTGCCACTGTTTCCACTGTTTCCCCATCTATCTGCCATGAAGTGATGGGGCTGGATGCCATGATCTTAGTTTACTCAATGTTGAGAACTTTAAGCCAACTTTTTCACTCTCTTCCTTCACTTTCATCAAGAGGCTCTTTAGTTCCTCTTTACTTTCTGCCGTAAGGGTGGTGTCATCTGCATATGTGAGGTTATTGATATTTCTCCCGGCAATCTTGATTCCAGCTTGTGCTTCATCCAGCCCAGTGTTTCTCATGATGTACTCTGCATATAAATTAAATAAGCAGGGTGACAATATACAACCTTGACGTACTCCTTTTCCTACTTGGAACCAGTCTGTTTTTCATGTCCGGTTCTAACTGTTGCTTCCTGACCGGCATAGATTTCTCAAGAGGCAGGTCTCTTTGTATGTCCAAAGACGTATAAATAGAAGCTTTGTGGGCAGCCTCCTGGAAGTTGCCTTATAAAGTATCCCACCGTTCTTTGTCCTTTAACCGTCTTGCTTCTTGGATATTGTTGTGATGGCTGGAATGTGAGAAGTCATATTAAACCTCAAGGATGAGGGTCATGCTGTAGGGATAATGGAACATTGAAATAGTAGGAATCACTTATTTAAAGACTCTGTGGAATCACTTTAATAGCCCTTCACTGCTCACCTTTGGGCTTCTTTTACCTGAGAGGTACATGAGCACATTCTAGGGAGCCTTCTTCCCTGCCTGCAGTCAGCAGGGGCCCTTCTTGTCCTTCCATGATGTCATTACGTTTTTGCTCTCATTGTATCTGGCAGTTATATTGTATTATAATCATCCGAGAGTCTGTCTCTCCTCACCATGTCCTGAGCTTCTAGAGAGAGTGAGTCTCACAGGTCTTAGTCGTCTTTGCATCACCACGACCTAGCACTCAGTAGCCTTCCAGTAGTTGTTTATGATGGACGTATGTAAGTGTGAAGAGTGTAACCTTTTCTTCCACCAGGCCCAGGTTAGGCCAGCCATCCCCCTTGGCACAGTCAGAACACCCTCTTCCTGTTAAGTCCCTATGTTTAATCCCTCTCTCTCCCTGGGTAGACCCAGGTGCTGTGACAACAAGGACAGAGGTTTCAGCTGACCTCCTGCCACCATGCACCACCTCATGCCTAGGAGACTGCCAAGATGGAAGAACAGGGGGCGGAGGGTGGCATGAGCTCAAAATGTTGCCTTTTGCCACTCATTTGTCATGGGACCGTTGCTGCTGCAGCTCATCATCAAAGCTAAAATACAGAATCATTTTCCTGGCAGTGAACCTCATTTCACCTTGAAGCAACATGAACTGGAACATCTTGTTACTTCCAACTGGTCATAAAATCGTCACCTCAATGAGATGTACCTATTTCAGCTACAGAATGATTAAGAGGTTTTGAATACATATATAAATATGTGTGGTCCTAAGTCACTTCAGTTGTGTCCGACTCTTTGTGACCCTATGGACTGTAGCCTGCCGGGCTCCTCTGTCCATGGAATTCTCCAGGCAAGAATACTGGAGTGGGTTGCCATGCCTTCCTCCAGGGGAACTTCCCAACCCAGGGATTGAACCTGCATCTCTTATGTCTCCTGCATTGGCAGCTGGGTTCTTTACCACTAGCACCATGAGGGAAGCCCATATGTAAATATATATAATCTAAAAGGTTAAATACTAGTAAACCTAATAATCTAAAAGATTTGGTTTACTTGTATTTTATTGTTTAAAATTTAGTGATATTGTTCTGCTTTCATTTTTCATGTCTACTATTTATGACAGTTAAATGCTGTTCTTTTTTATGTACTGCAAATAAGGTGTTTTTCAAAAATTTTATCTAAATGTCAATTTAAAGAAAAAAGTAAATTATAGTACAAGTATATGCATATACGACAAAAATTGTTAAGTGCTACTCAGAGAAATGAAATGAGTCTTTAGTAGAATAGGGGTCGCTTATCAAGACGTGGCTTAGCCTCAGTGAAATAAAGGCAGGGGTCAACCACTGAGTTCCACCACTCCCCTGACACTGTCTGCAAAAAGTATACACGTGTGTTTCTCAGGAAAGGATCAAACTTTTCCCCCAAATTCTTAAAGGAAGCTGTGACCCAATCATGATCACTCACAAACTACGACTGTGATTCAATTCTTTTTGCTCCATTTTCATTGTTCACTAAGGAATGTTCAGCTTCCTAATTTACTAATAGTACTGATTACTAACTTGCCAGGTCCCCTAGCTAAAGGCAGGCAGTGTTCTGGATACAAGATTCAAAAAGTCTGAAAATACAGACCTCACTTAAAATGAGTAAATGGACATCTGGTTTTCAGGTTAATCTCTTATAAAACTGGTCCGGCAGGAATGTGTCTCATTCGTTCTGACCCAGTCTTGAACTTACAACACTGAGACCAGCCTGGAGGGTCAAGTGCGCATTTTTCCCGGCTTACCTCTCCGTCTCTCGGGGCAGGGGCTGCGAGTGCTGCTGAGGTGTCGAGACTCAGTGTGTCGCACAGGGCCCACCGCACAGGGGCTGCCGCACAGGGGCCGCCGCACAGGGGCAGGCCAGAGACACCCGTTAATTACGTGCAGGATACAAAGGCTATTTGGCCCCAAGAGGGGAGGGTGGTAGGTGTTGACAGTGTGACACACGCACAGAGGGGACAACGTATCTGTGTGACAGCATCTCCTTGGGTTGAGACGGAGAAAGAAAGAGTTAGAAAGTGAAGAGCCATAGTGTCTTTATTGAGTTTTTAGTCCAGAATACAAAGCAAGGTGCTAGCTGTTGCCTCAATGATAGTAGAGCGGTCAACAATGGCTTTTCCTTCCCGTTAAGGCAAATTACAGAAGGAAGTGTGTCAGATGGACAGAATGAGATATTTGAATCTGTGGAAAGTCACTTTGAAAGCTAGTAGCAGTATTGCAGTGTAAAAGGCTTTCCATGTACCCTTTGCCGCACACCCAGCCCGTGTATTGGAAGGAACTTTCTTGATCCAAGAGATTCTTCTGGCAGAGTTTCTCTTTTGAGACCTTTAGCGTGCAAGGGTCATTTTTCTTGGTCTTGTGGCTGATCTCTGAGCCTTCCATTACTGGATGAGTAAGAAAGCCAGCGTGGTTCTTTAGGAGTTCTTCTGAGGAACTCTGACTGTGACCTGTGAGGGGAGCAGAGAAGCTGTTAAATCTGCATGCTTCCCTGTGGTCCGCAGGCCTCCTCAGCTGGATGCTGCCGGAGCAATAAGCAGAAGGGTTCTCCTTATTTTCCAACATCTCGACAACCAAATGGTCGATCTGAGCAACCTGCTAGGGCTATGTTCTGCGTTAAGATCACACTCGGCCTCCCCTTGACCCAGTCTTTCTCCACTGGGGGTTTTTCCCTCTTCTCAGGCTCTATAGAACTCGGTGTATGACAAAGCCCAGCAAAGGACTGTGTAAGCACAGTGGTGGTCAAGTCCCTACTTATTCTTCACAAGGCATAGCAGAGACCGGATCTTTACCCTCTTTGGTAGCTTGCATGGCTTAAAACAAGAAACCTGCAGTCAACACTGGTGGAGCCCAGCACAGGGAGAGGGCAGAGAAGGCACCCATACTCACGGTCTTCACTTCGGTGTACGCCTGCAGCCCGTATTCCCCCAGCTCCCGGCCACTCCCAGACAGCTTGTAGCCACCGAACGGCGACTGGGCCCCAAACACGTCATAGCAGTTGACCCTACAATTTAAGATGAGATCTCAGGAGTAACTCGCTGGGGCAGGGATGAAGTATCCTGCCCCCTCAAACTTCCTGTATTGCTCTAAAATTTAACTTTAGAGCAAATTTTACTTTAGAAAAAGGGAGGTGAAGAACCCTACTAAAATCATACAGGGGTTCAAAAGCAGGCCGTGTGAAACAAAGCCATAAGTTGTCTGGTCCTTCATGACATGGATGTCAATACCAGCGTGCACCAAATGCTAGCTTCCCATTTTAATGAATTGTTTTTGCTAATTAGGTGCTGTCTATATGGCTCTGTTCTGGATATTTCATATAAATGGAATCACACGACATGTGACCTTCTGTGTCTGGCTTCTTTCATTTAGTATTGCATTATCCATGTTGAAACAGGCATCAGCACTTCATTCCTTTTATGGCTGAACATTCCATCGCGTGAATAAACCACAGGTTGTGTGTCCATTCATCAGCTCGGGGGCGTTTAGGCTGTTCCCACTTTTTGACTATCGCGAATAGTCTATGAATATTCAGGTACACTTTTTTGTATGGATGTGTGTTTTTTTTTGCCTCCTGGGTATACACCCAGGAGTGGAATTACTGGGTCCTAGGATAATTCTATGTTGAACTGACCGGGGAACTTCTGCCAGACTTGTCTGTAGTGGGTGCAACATTTTACAGTACCACCAGCAATGTGGGAGGGTTCCTGTCTCCACACCCTAACCAACACTTGGTATTTTCTGTTTTTTACATTACTGCTGGCCTAATGGGTGTGACATAGGTGCTAAGCTTTGAAAACCAGGGTGACACAGATGCGGACCCTCAGCGCTGGCCTCCTCACAGCTTGGTGAGGAGCCCAGTCACCCAGCTGCTTGTCCAAGAAGTGCGTCACGGACATACGCACCAGAGGGAAGTTTAATCCCCTGGAGAAGGGCATGGGAAACCTCTACCCGCTACCCCACACCCAGACCCAGGAGGCACTGAGCCTGGTACCCCAACTCCGGGATGTGAGCAGGGGAATACCAAAGAGCCCGGCTTGGGATCTCTGCCAGGGTTGTGAAGGGTTGCAGGAGGCCCTTACCACACAGTGCCAGCCTGGAGGGCCTGGGACAGGTAATTGGCCTTGTCCAAGTCCTTCGTGAAGACAGCTGCAGCCAGCCCGTACTTGGAATTGTTGGCTCTCCCGACGACTTCCTCCATGCTCTTGAACTTCAGAATCTGCATCACTGGCCCAAAGATCTGGGATGAGAGAGCATTAAGGGTGGGTGTGGCAGACTGAGACCCATATGTTAGCCAGCTCTCCCCAGCGCTGAGCAGGTGGTTCTAGCAGCCCCCAGACTCACTGGAGCATGAGGGAAGGAAGCCAGCCGGTGGCCACGGGCCTTACATACCGTAGCTTATTTCTACCTGTGAGGTAGGGGTTTACACTGACAAGTTACATGTACATTTAGTTTCAAAGAACTCAAGTCAGTCGTTCAGCCAGGCACGCATCAGATGCTGAAGAAACAGCTATGAAGAAGTTAACTATGCACAAAACAGGATCTCTGATCTCAAGATGTTCCAGGTTTATCTTACACCTTCCCTGTCTTATTTCTGAGCCATTTCCAGGAATCCTGCTTCCTTTTAAGTGGACAACGGGATTTAGAAACCACAACGTGGGAATCGGGCGTGCTTCTTGTCGTTGCAGTGTGGCTGCTCTCAGCCCCATCAGGGGACAGCCCAGGGAACGGATCCTGATGCAATCCAGTGACTGGCCTATGACCAGGACATGGGCAGAGGGGGAGCCCAGAGGAGCTACCTGGCCCGAATGAGTGGTCGGAGGCGGGAGGTCAGGAAACGCCCCGAGAGGTGATAATCAAGCTGGGACACCACAGGAGCAGAAACTGGCCAAGCCAGAGTCAGGGGGAGGAGCAGGGAGGAGGAAAATGGAGTTCCAGGCACCAGCGCCCATTCTTTTTTTTGGCGCCCATTCTTAAAAAATCCATTTGCCACTAAAAGGAAGTAGGACTTTGTGAAGAAACGGCTGATGCCAGGACTGGGTAGAGAGTGTCACGAGGGAGGTGAGAAGACTGCCAGGAGCCCGTGTCAGAGCTGGAGCAAGAGATGGGGCGTCGTGCACTGAGGGCGCTAGCAAAGCAAAGGAGCTCCTGCCCTCCTTGGAAAATGAGTATTTTCCCTTTCCGTTGAGAATGGAAAAAAAAAAGAATCAAAGTAGTCATGATGGCGAAAAGAGGCAGAACTTTGTTGTATTTTCCTATCCTGATTTTTGCTCTTTTTTTGAATCAATGGAAGAGGGTGGCAGTGTAATATTTTCCCTGTGTAAGGCTGCTAAAGGGCTTCATCCTCCCAGGGGAGGTGGAATGAGTCTGAACTCCACAAGGGCAGAGTACAGGTACTGGATACCCCCGGCTCTCCAGTGTCTGTAGAGCACCTGGCACACAGTAGGCACTCAGAAATGATTTGTGAAGCAAACAAATCAATGAGACAGTTGCTGCCCTACGTTCATAATCAATACCAAGGAGAAGAAGATCAAGGGACTCTCGCCATGTGGGGAATTCTGGCTTCTGACCTAGTCCAGTGTCCTGCTTACATGAAGTCCATGAGAAGTACTGGGAAGAGTCATGCCTTGAGTCACCGCTCACGGGACCAGAACACACACAGGACCTGCAGGCTTGGCCAGGGAATTCAGATACTGCCCCAAACCACTGGCAGCCATAAGAGGCTGAAGAGAAGTACAAGGTCACAAGTGAATTGCAAATGGTTTGTCTTATGCACTGAGCCAGGATTTGACCCAAGGTCAGCAGATGGGTCATGGGTCAAGATGCTGGACTGAACTGTCCACTTTTCCTCCTAAAAACATTCCCTCAAGCGCTGGACCCATACTGACCTCCTCCTTTGCGATGGTCATGCCATCTTGCACGTCTCCAAACACAGTGGGCTGGATGAAGTAGCCACGGTCAGCAGCCGCCCCTCCACCACACAGCAGCTTCGCCCCCTCCTCCTTCCCAGATTTGATATAGCCAAGGACCTTCTTAAACTGCGTTTCATCCACCTGAGGGAGAAGGAGCCCAGAGTTATACAGATGCTACAGCCAGACGTCTCCTAGCTTCATTCTTAGAACCACACAGGCATGGAGATACCTGGGAAATGGGCCAGATCATGAATGCTCCACACTCAGTCACTTCAGTCGTGTCCAACTCTTTGCAACCCCATGAATTATAGCCCACGAGGCTCCTCTGTCCATGGGATTTTCCAGGTAAGAATACTGGAGAGGGTTGCATTGCCCTCCTCTAGGGGATCTTCCCGACCCAGGGATCAAACCCACATCTCATGGCTCCTGCACTGGCAGGTGGATTCTTTACCATTAGCATCACCTGGGAAGCCCAGATCATGAATGCTGCTGCTGCTAAGTCGCTTCAGTCGTGTCCGACTCTGTGTGACCCCATAGATGGCAGCCCACCAGGCTCCCCCGTCCCTGGGATTCTCCAGGCAAGAACACTGGAGTGGGTTGCCATTTCCTTCTCCAATGCATGAAAGTGAAAAGTGAAAGTGAAGTTGCTCAGTTGTGTCTGACTCTTAGTGACCTCAAGGACTGCAGCCTACCAGGCTCCTCCGTCCATGGGATTCTCCAGGCAAGAGTACTGGAGTGGGGTGCCATCGCCTTCTCTGATATTAAGCCTACCATTTTTGTTTTTCAAGTATGAGATTACTAAAAATTTTAACTAGTATGAAAATACATTGATGGTAAAGGTATGTTACATACTCTGTAATATTCATATACTATTAGAAGAACTGATAAAACAGGTTAATTATACCTCAATTTAGAAAGGAAAAAAAAAAGGACTGTAAGCTGGTACAGCTCTTTGGGCAAGTGTCTTAAAAATTAGACAAAAAATTAGATGTTCATATCCTTTGACCCAGCTATTTAACTTCTAGGAATTTATGCTACATGTGACAAAGGGACCTGAACAAGGATAGTCACTGGGGAACATCTTATAAAAGCAAAAAGCAGAAACAATTCTAAGTATACATCAGTAGAGGAGCTGGTTAATATAATTGTGGTATATCCATATATTGTATCATCATTAACAACAGATCAATCAACACAGAAAGACAGCCTAAGATATTTCTTAAAGGGGAGAAAGCTTGTAGAATGATATATATTCCAACTTTTGTTACAACAAATATACCAAAATGTAATTCTGTGTGTGTGAGTGTGGTTGGTTACCTACGGAAAATGGACATGGAGGGGAAAAGGGGAATCTTACTTTTTACTGTAAACTCTTTTTTTATGAAGTTTCTAATACAAATCTATATTACCTTAATAATTAAACAGCCACAAACCACAAAGCAAAATGAGAGAAAAAGAGATGCTGTAATGGCAGATACATGTCTTGATTCATTTGTCGAAACCCATAGAATGCACACCACCAAGAGTGAACTCTAATGCAAGCTATGGGCTTTCGTTAATAATACAACAAATATATCAAACCGAGGCAAGATGTTAAAAACAGGAGAAACTAGGGAGTGGAAAGGTTTGGGGTTTATGGGAACTCTGTACTTTCTGCTCATTTTTCTAAAAAAACAGAATCTGTTAAAAAAAAAAAAAAGGGCTGCCTTGGCTGGCCCCAGATTCTGGGGAGTGAACACCAGCAACACAGGTGCCCCAGGACAGTGGAGCTCACAGAGAAGCCCTCGCGGGCCCCAGAAGTGGCTTCAGGGCTGCACAGAAGGGACTTGTGGGGGCAAGCATCCCTGATGCCTGGTCCTATGGCTCCTCCTCCCTGGGAGGAGGTGGCCCGCACGGGGCCCTGTGGAGTGAGCCCAGGACAGCTGGGTCTAAGGACAGTGCTGGTAAAAGGACCAGGATATGAGAGGAGGTGGTGGGGAGAGGTACTGCTGTGTTTCTTACTGTGATTATTATTGACTATTAATTCAAATGAATACATGCTCATGGTAAAAAAAAAAAAAAAAAAATTTTTTTTTTTTTTAAATTTTCGATCAAACAGCTCAGAAGAGTATAAAGTGAAATGAAGTCCCTCTGCTACCCATACATGGCCTTCTGCTCGCCTCCCAGAAGCAGCCGCAACGAACAGGTATGTGTGTGTCTTTCTGGTCAAGGCATTTTTATGGATGGCCAAGGTCCAGAAAACACATGTTCCCTTTCCCATAGACACTCCTCCTATTTATTATGTGTGTGTAACTTACCAAGGGTAAGTGTAAGTGTAACTTTCTACTGTTAGTTTCCACTTCACGGCCACTCTGGGAGTTAGGAAGGGTAGGCGTTACGGGTGAGAGACTGGTGGCTCCGAGACAGCAGGTGGCTTCCCACGGGCACACAGCTGGTGCCTGGCAGAGCTGAACCTCGGAGCCGGGCCTGCCTGACTCAAGAGTCCAAGGCCCTTTCTGCTTCTCCACGGCGGCTCTGGACACTTGAGACCTGAGTGCCACCACCGAGCTTACCTGCGGCCCCTGCTCAGTCCGGCTGTCAAAGGGGTTCCCAACCACACGAGACTTGGCCCGGGCAACACTCCGTTCCACAAACTCGGCGTAAATGTCCTCCTGCACAAAGGTCCGCGAGCCTGCACAGCAGCACTGGCCCTGGTTGAAGAACAGGGCGAAGTGGGCCTGCTCCACGGCCCAGTCCACTGGGAAGGCAGAAGGCAACCACGATCAGAGAAGGAAAGGCCTGGCCCCTGTGGCGGCTGCTACCTATTAACACTGCCAATAGCACTCACACCCGCTGGGTGCCAGACCCCATGTGGGAACAAGACAGGCCTGACCTCTCCCTTCTCCAAGCACGGAGACCAAGTGGCAGACAGACACGAAGAGCAGTGGTCCTAACCCACTACGGTCCTGAAGCCAAGGGCGGCTGGAGGACAAGCCAGCTGGCCTGCGACCATCAGGGAAGACTCCCTCAAGGCAGACACATCTAGGAGCATCTCAACAGGACCAGGAGAGAGGACGTGATGGAGGGAAAGTAGCCTGATCTGACAGCAAGCTGCACAGCTGGGCAAGTCAGTAGCTCAGCCCAGCTGGATTACAGACAGCAGAGAGGAGAAAGGCAGGAGACAGGCCACGGCCACACAGGCCGGAGGGCCACGCTGAGGAGTCTTTCATCCTGAGGCCCTGGGCGCAGAAACCAATCCAATGGATGATAAGGATTGCAGAGCCGAGTGGGACCACAGGGGACACAGCTAGTGGCGAGTTGATATCAGACCTCTGCCTCCCACCAACCAAAAGAAAACCTTACTATCAGCATCTGACATGATGATATTGGGACTCTTTCCTCCTAGCTCCAGGGTCACTCTCTTGAGGTTACTCTTCCCCGCAGCAACCTGGATTAGGTGGCCAACCTACAGGGAGGCATAAACAGGGACAAACTCTTAGTAGAGAAGAAAAGAGCCAAACGTTCTCACAGGCACAGAACAGAAGTCCCCACAGCTTGAGGGAGCAGCTGGATGAGAAGAGACCTGGAGAATTTCACCACATCTGGCCACTCACTCACATAGCAGCCCCACCCTCTGAGCTCGCAGGATGATGACGATGTAACGACAAGTCAGAGTCACTGCCGTGTGGCTTCTACCTCCTGAGCACCATCTACATACCAGACACTGTGCTAAGTGCTTTGTGAGCACTGAGGTCAACCCTCTAAACAACCTCAGAGGGAGGGCCGCCTCTCCTCCTCCGTTCAGAAGTGTGGGAGTGGCAGCTCAGAGTGGTCAAGTCACTTGCCCACTTGCCCTGGAATCAGAATTCACACTGGGCAAACTGCGTCAAGCACCAGTTCAGACTTGCATCCCGCCTCCTCCTCAGTGTTCTAAATGGTATCCCCCTCACACAGCAAGGATGGGGTGTTTTTCACCTCCATATTCCAAAAGCCTGGCACAAAGACACCCCTGTGCTTACATGATGGGTGAACACACATTATCTCGGTCGGGAAACCATCCCCTCTGCCAGATTCCCAATATCCCCTTGAGGCGTTGATTTAGGTGGTGACTAACCCCAGAGAGAGTGGACCGTGTCACCTCAGCCACTATTCTGCCGTCCCGCAACCGCCATCTCTACATACAGACTGAATATTTGAAGGCATCTTCGTCTCAGGGAAATCATTTTGAAGATCCCCTTTATTATGCTATTCAGTGTGCCTTCTCTAAAGTCATGGGATAAAGCCTCCCAAAAATTCAAGTTAGCTCTTTAGAATGAATTTTGCTTCTGCTTCCAAGGTAATTACGTTTATGGAATCCCCAGACATCTTATACTTCTTTGTCTCTCCAGGGCCTGGCCCAGAGCAGCACTCACTCATTCATTCACTCACTGAGTACTTACTCTGGGCTAGATCTTTGTTGAATAAGCTTTATCTCACTTACGCCAACCCTGGCAAGTGGGCAGAGTTATTATCCCCATTTTACAGATGGGGAAATGGAGGCTTCAGGAGGCTGACTTGCCTAAGGTCACATAGTTAAGTAAGTGCTGCTGAAACACTTAGTTTGACTCCAATCATCTCCGCCACTACACCATACCTACATCTCTACTGCATAGATACTACCATCCTCAGTCTAAACACAATGACTGGAGCCCCCAAACACATGCAGTGAATCACCCCAGGTCATAATGACAAGGCTGGGATTTGAACTCATGTCTCCCGGAAGCCCACTCTCTTTAATCACCAGGACAGCACCAAGGAGTCTGACACAGCCCAGGTGCTTTGACGTTGGGCAGGCCGGCACCTCTGGGCTTTAGAAGTCTAGACAGCCTTGGCTTCTTTGTCTCACATGGGATGTCAACCCACCCCCTGGCCCCACAGCAGCTGGAGTGTCGACCAGTCTACAGAGGGCTCCACCCTGATAGACTCTGCTGGCACACCTGGGCCCCTTGCACGAGCTACTCAAAGACAGTCCTGGGGCAGACCCCCATCAAGTGCCCAGAGGCTAATCTTATTATTATTTTTTGTTTTGATCGCACCACTTTCAGGATCTTAGTTCCCCAACCAGGAACTGAACCCCGGGCCACAGCCGTGAAAGCACCAGGTCCTAACCACTGGCCCACCAGGAAATTCCCCCAGAGGCTGATCTTGAACTCACTGTCCTCTGAGGACAAGGGCGCTTGAGCCAAATGCACCGCAAGCCTGAGGTGCTGGGATGCCTTACCTCAGTGGAGCCGGTGAAAGCCACTTTGTCCACGTCCTCATGGGAGGCGATGGCAGCTCCCGCCGTGGGGCCAAATCCAGGAATAACATTGACCACACCCGGAGGAAAGCCAGCCTGTGAAAAAAACACCAGGGACACTGGAGTCATTCTCCTGCTCCAGAGTCCAGGCAGAGGAATATGCATCCCTTCCAAGAGAGGCTGAGACAGTCGGCGCAGCACCCAGGTAAGCAGTCTTACTGGGTGCTGCTCAGGAGCTCTAGATGGTGCAGTGAGGAACCCGTTTGTGGGATTCCCTGTGGCTGCTGCCCCTACCCCTGTGGCACTCAGAATGATAATCTTCATAGGGGTTGCTGTTCAGTCACTCAGTCATATCCGACTCTGCGAATCCGTGGACTACAGTATGCCAGGCTTCCCTATCCTTCACCATCTCCTAGAGGTTGCTCAAATTCATGTCCATTGAGTCAGTGATGCTATGGAATCATTTCATCCTCTGCTGCCCTCTTCTTTTTGCCTTCAATCCTTCCCAGCATTGGAATCTTTTCCAATGAAAAGGGGTCTGGCAATGAAACCCAACATAGAAAAGAGGGGATGGGGGGTCACCTAGGCTGAAGTGTGATGAGCAGAGGTGAAGGGGGTCAGGCCCTGGCCCCACCGGGGGACCCCTCATCAGAACTCCTATAGGACAAGCCTTTAAAAAAGGCATTTAGAGGTCAAGACAGACACAGCCACGCACCTCCTTAATCAGGTTGGCCACATAGAGGGCAGTGAGTGGAGTCTGCTCAGCCACCTTCATCACAACCACGTTTCCCGTCGCCAAGGCTGGGCCCAGTTTCCAGGCTTGCATCAGGAGCGGGAAGTTCCACTGCAATCAACAGCAGCCACTGCCAAAACCTCAGCCAAGAGCTACAGCAGCCGCAGAAAGCGGCAGCCAGAGAGCAGAGACTCTGAACCTCTCCTGTTTCCTTCACAACTCCATTATAGATGAAGACAGACGAGTGGGCAGGTGGCGGGGGACAGTATCAGCGACTCATGCTCATTGATGCTTTTACCAATGTGGCGGCACCACACTGCATTTACACTGCCCTCCCACCCTCAGACAGCTACTCTCACTTCCACTTTTCAGATAAGGAAACCAGTTCCTAGGGGTATCAGTGACTTGCCCAAGGTCACAGAGTTCGCACACGGCAGGGCTGGTTGGTTTTGTTAAAACCCATGTTCTCAACCACTGCCCAGGCCACCATCCAACATCACCCCACAGACCTTCCCACCTTGGCAATGAACCTGCCCGAGACTGCTGCCTCCCACAGCACTCCTGGTAAACCTTCACGTGTTTGTTTTGAGTCTGACTCACTGGGATGATCTGCCCACACACTCCCACAGGTTCATGGCGGGTGTAGCTGAAGTAGTCCCCGTCAATGGGAATGGTTTTCCCATGGTATTTGTCAGCCCAGCCGGCATAGTAACTTAAAAAAAAAAAAGAAAAATAACAACTTAATCAGTGACTGTCAGGGACCCTGTAAACCCTGGCAGAAAGCAAAGACTCAGACTGGTCCAGCTGGGTCTTTCTGATAACTGCCCTTGCTCTCGGCTTTATTTCCAAAGAGTTAGCTAACCACTAGGGTCTCAGTAATTCATTCTAGATAACTAACCTTGAAGCCTCAGACTCACCTGGGGTGCTTGTAAAAAAGCACCAAATTCTAGGTACCCACTTCGGACTTATTCAGTTGACTCTCTGCGGCCTATGCCCAGGAGTCAGTATTTTTAATAAGCAGATATATTAAACTGTGACTGTCTTACCAGTGCAGCACCGTAGGTTACTATCTGAGAACCATGGCTCCACTCTAGTGGGAAAGTGCAAACCCATCTAACAGCTGGCACTTGTGTGCACAACACCGTACTACCACTGAGGGAGCAGTGACCAGAGACAGATCAAGGACTGAGTTACCATCCAGACACACAGGGACACCACTGGTGAAAAAGCACTGCAGGATAGTCGAGGGGAAGAAGAGCCATGAGTGTGCAGTATGTACTGATTTTCAGGGAAGCAGGAAAATGAAAGACGGGGAGAGATGTAGCACGCGGTGTGAGAGAGCTTGCAGAAATGAACGTGTCTGCTGCAGTTGGCCCAAGACCAGAGTTGACCTCAGTGTGAACATGGGTGGGTGACCCTGGGGAAAAAACAGCCAGGGAGTTATTTTGCCAGTCTGTACAAATTAAGGCACTGCTGCTCCCTTCCTCTTAGGCCTATACGGTGTGTGTCTGCATGCCTCAGGACAGATGTTGAATCAGCACAGAAGTATACTGCTCAGACTCAGGAGGGCCTGGCGCTCTGCCTGGGGTTCACCCAGCCACTCCCTCTTGGGTATTCTTGCAGAGTACTCTCGATCTTGGCACGCCTGTCATTTGGAGCTGGAAAATTCTTCACTGTGGGAGCTGTCCTATACCTGCTAGGATTTTTAAAGCATCCCTGGCCTCTGTGCACGAGATGCCAAGTAGCAGCCCTCCCTCCCAGTTGTGACAACCAAAAATGCCTCCAGACATTACCCACCGTCCCCTGGGAGACACAGCGGCCCTAGCTGAGAAGCCCTGTCACAAGAAAGAAGCACTGTTTTGTTCTCCAGCCCATATGTCTTCGACACTGCTTCTTCCCCTCCACCCCGTCCACATGGGCACGGGGCAGCAGCCATTATTTGTATAATGACCTGTCCACCCGAACCACAGCTGGTCAGACTCAATCAGGGCCGCTCCTCCAGGAAACTGGCATGAGGACTAAGGGGCTGAGGTCAGTCTGGCTGGAATCAAGCACAGAGAAGAAAGCCCAGGTGTGTGCAACCAGGTTCCAGCATGCAGACAGGCCCAGGCCCTAAAGAGGCTGGGGTAGTCGATCAAAAGAACGCAGCAAGGAGGCAGCAGTGACAGTCAATGGCCTTGTTGGTTTAGACCCCTCACTCCCTGTAGCTGCCCAAGTTAGCCTGAAACCTCTTATTCCTCATCTTGTATTTCTCGGTTATTAAAATGTTTATGGTTAAACCCAAAGCTAGCAAGAGGAAGCAAATAATGGAGAACAGAGACAGACGAAATGAAAAACAGAAGAACAACAGAATCAACAAATTCAAAAGCTGGTTCTTTAAAATGGTCACTAAGTTGACAGACCTTTAGCTAGACCAAGAAAACAAGGGAGGGACTCTCTGGTGGTCCAGGGCTAAGACTCCGCACTCCAAATGCAGGAGGCCCGGGTTTGTTCCCGGGTCGGGGAACCAGATCCCGCGCGCCACAACTAAAGATCCTGAATGCCACAACTAAGACGCAGCACAGCCAACTGAATCAATAATGTTTAAAAAGAAAAAAGAGAGAAGCACAAATAACTGAAGTCAGAACTGGAAGTAGGGGATTATGATTATAAAAAACGAGATCGAAATGATTAAGAGAGAATGTGATGTGCCACTATAGCCAACAAAGCAGATAACCTCCAAGAGAGGGACAAATTTCAGCTAACCCATGAACTGCCAAAACTGAAAGAGAAGACATGTGCGACTCAATTACAGTCTTGGTACGGAGGGACGGTCCCCCCTGAGAGGGAGTCTCACGACGTTCCCCCAGCTCCTGTGATCCTTTCACAGCCCTCCAGCAACACTCCCCACCCACTCACCCGCCCCCACCCCACCCTCCCCCTCACTGGCACGGCCACACCAACAGCAGGAAGCCTGCGCCCATACCGCAGGCACTTGAGGACCATGTCCAGATCCACCAGGTAGGAGATGATATAGGGCTTGCCGTTGTCCAGGGTCTCCAAGGCCTGAGTGAAAAAAAAAAACAAGATCAGCACAGACGGGTGGGCACAGGAATGAATCAGAGCAAATCAGGCGATGAGCAGCACGGAGGCTCAGCATGGTACGAGGAGGGCTGGTGGCCCCTTTGTGCTGGATTTCAAGGCACTTCTGGGCCTCTTCAATGGCAGGGAGCATGAGGCGGGGACGGGAGGAAGGAGGCACCAACTTCTCATTCAGTCATTTCATAAACATTTGTTTCAAGCTTCTGCTCTACGGCAGAGCGATGTTAGGAATACAGAGGTGATCGCTGGGAGCTTATAGAACAAAGAGCCAGCAAATAAGGACACAAATCATTAGTCACAAGTGTGAGGACCAGGCAAGGTCGAGTAGATCATGTTGAGGGAACAGGGCTTTATCCTAAGACTACGGGATGCCATGGAAGGCTTAAGAGCAGAGTATCATGGTATAATTTGTCTTCTAGAAGGTTCACTGTGGCTGCTATGTGCAGTATGGATTGGGAGAGGTGAGGGTATTGCCTCCTGGTTTCTTCTGCCTCTTGCAGCCAGGGAGGAGGCCCAGCACATAGCAGGCTGTCCATCTTCTGGGCTGTCTCCAGGAAGGCCTCCCCATCATAGCCGCCTCCCCACCCGTCTCCTTTCTTAGCCAGACCCATCACATCAAAGGAAACACTCAAGAGGCTCCCCAGGTTGATACAGGGGCAAACCCCAAAGGTCTCCCCTACACCATTCTGGTCAGTTACTTGTCAGCGATGCAACCCTTTCCTGACTATCCGTGGGATGTCCATTCTCCGTGTAGGTTGAGAAGGCAGGAAGTTGGGGACTCACTGCCAAGTAGGTCCGGTCTCGCTCAATCAGATCAGCCAGGCGGTTCAGCAGCCGGCCCCTCTCGGACGCGTCCATGCGGCGCCAGGGCGAGCCCAGCTGGAATGCGGCCCGGGCAGCCTTCACTGCTCTGTCCACGTCTGCCTGGAAAACACCCACCCAGGCACCTCAGGCCTTCTTAGCAGTAACCTCCTCCAAATACCTCCTGACCCACTGCCAAACGCACCCACAGGGGCTCCAGTCGATACCGGTGGAGACACTGCCTCAAACAGTTCCTCCCAGCCTCGAACAGCTCTGTCGACCAGGTTTAAGATGAGCAGCTGGGCTCCTTTCCTTCTCAGGAGTCAGAGAGGGAATGAGGATGCTGATGGTTTCCCATTTCCAAATCCCCCAAAGAGTTATGTAGGGAGCAGCAATGCAGGGATCAGTACTTAGAAACTGGTCATTTCTGCCCCTGCTTCCTTCCCAAACAAGTCCAGTAAAATTAACCATTCCTTCTGAGATGACTGCAGTCTACAACACATGCAGGTTTAACCAGCTTCTCTCTCCTTGGGGAAGCAATAAAATCAACGCAGCATTTTTCATAGAGGCAGATGTGTATCAGGAGGTGGGGAGCATGGTTGTCATTAATATTAAATACGTTTACCATTAGACTATGAGTCAGAAAAGTATTCACACTTTCTTTTAGCAAAGGAAGCAAAGCTTTAAATGTGCATATAGAAGACTGTCTTAAAGCAGAGGACAGGAAGCATTCTTGAATCATTTGTTAAAGCTTTTTCTGTTTCAAAAAGTGAAGTGTTTTTTTTTACTGAATGTCTAATTTTTTAACTTTAATATTACAGTTTTTTAATTACCATGGGTATATGTAAATCAAAAAAATACTACAGACACCGTAACTAGATCTCAGAAGACCCAAATTGTGTTCAACAAGATTTCCAACCAGCTGTGCACTTCCCTTCTCTGACCTTCAGCTTCCAGGTCTGGGATGGAGAGACTGGATTAGACATTCTCAAATTAAATTCCAAGTCGGCAATTCTACAGCTGTATGAATTCTTGAACTGGGGTACAATCTAGCACTTTTATCTACAAGGAAGAGTTTCTGTGGCTTCACTTACTCAAAAATCTTAATGGGCATTTTAGTTATTAAAGTAATACACGATAGTTTCAGCCATACGAAAATCTATGTTAAAGAGTGAAACCGCCCTTGCCAATCCCCAGCCTGCTTAGCCCTGCCCTGAGGTTAAGTCACCAGTTCTCACCTTGTCCCCTTCAGCCACGTGACAGATGACATCCCCAGTGGATGGATTGACCGTGGGGAAGGTTTTCTTGCTGACGGCATCATGCCACTCATTGTTTATAAAGATCTGCAATGAGAAGGAAAGTCCTGAGGAGCAGCTCTCAACCTGATACTGACCAACAGCAATGTTTAAAAAAAAAAAAAATCAGAGAGAACAAATAGGAATTAGCTTCAGAGGTATGTGGCCTAGAAGTTAAAAGCACAGGCCTTGGAGACAGTCCAAGCTGGAGCACCCACTCTGCTAAAAGTACTGAGGTAGAGCATCAGTCCTTTCAATGCCCTGGTTTCTTTGGCCCGAAAAATGAAGACTACATACCTTCCTTATCAGTTATCTGTATCTACCACTGTGTGACATCACCTCAAAATTTGGTAGCTTAAAATGATTTATTACCATCTCTCACGGTTGGGTCCATTGATTGGGCTCAGCCGGGCAGGGCTTGGTCATGTGGTTGCAGAGCGAGGGCACCTGGGGCTGAAGATACAAGATGCCTGCTTCACTCGTATGTCTGTGGCTACACGGGTGCTTGGGCTTCCTGACTCCATGGCAGACTCAGGCTAGTCAGACCTCTCACATGACAGCTGGCTTCCCAGAGTGTTCAACAACACCAGCCAGAAGCTGGAAGGCTTCTTCTTCCCTTTTTTTTTTTTTCAAAAGACTTCTTTGTTTTATTTATTGATCTTTATTTTTTGGGTCGTGCAGGGTCTTCACTGTGGTGTGAGGGCTCTTTGCTGTGGCACAAGAGCTTCTCTGGTTGGAGCGCAGGTTCTCTAGTTAATGGCACACAGGCTTAGTTGTCCCATGGCATGTGGGATCTTAGTTTTCCCCAACCAGGGATCAAACCCACATCTCCTGCATCGGAAGGCAGATTCTTAACCACTGGGCCAACCAGGGAAGTCCCTGAAAGGCTGCCTAAGATCTAGCTTCAGAAGTCATACAGCCTTATTTCTGCCACCAAATTCCATCGGTCATGTTATATCATAGAAACCACCGTTCCTCTACCACACTACTGTCAGGGTCATTATGAGAACTGAGTTCGATTCTTCTTTTCATCCATTCAGTAAGTATTTAGTGAACATTGCAGTGGGCAGGGCACTGTTCTAGGGTTGAGGACACAGAGTGGAAACCAAACTCAGTAAGGACCTTTCTTTCATGGAGCTGGCATTCTGGTAGGCACAGAAAGTAAAGACACAATTAAATACCCAAGGCAGCCTCAGACTGCAGTCTTAAGTGCAAAAGAGAAAAACGAGATGCAGACAGAGTACTGAAGTGGGGGAAGATAGAGAACTCTAGCTGGGATGGTCAAGGAGGGCTTCCCTGAAGAGCAGACATTTGACTTGAGCCCTGACTGATGAAAGGAGCCAGCCGCAGGAAGAGTGGGGGGAGGAGGAGCAGTGCAGGCCACAGGGACAGCAAGTGCAAAGGCCCCGGGGCAGAAGTCCGTCTGGTGTGTTAGAGAAAAAACAGAGGTGGCCGGAGTTACTGGTGAACAAGGAAGAGAGTGCTAGGAGATGGGGACAGAGAGGAGGGTGGGTCCTGTGAAGCAAGCTGTCCCCTGAGGCTGGGGAAACTGGTCTCAGGAAGCGGGCTGAGGTGTTTCAGTCCCTTTAACCAAGGCTGGGGCAGAGGTCACAGGTGGGGTGAAGTCAAGGCCATCGGTCCAAGGCCTGATTACCTTCCTGTCCCAGGGCTCTCCTGGGCCCCAGCATCCTACCGTGGCCTGGCCCTGGCTGAGGACCCAGGCAGTTGTCTAGTCACTCAGCCAGGTTCTCTGGAAATGTGTGTGGGTATCACTTCATTTGGCTGATCATCAATCTGAAGGGAAAAAAGACACCTCTGTTTCTTCCTGCAGGAGGGCTGGGAAGTGAGCCCCACAGGTCGCTTCCAGTGGAGGGTACAGGTCTGGCATAAAGAGTTCAGCCAGGTGGACCCAAGTTCAAGCTGGACTGGGCCACACCCTGCCTGCGTGCTCCCCTCTGAGAAATCAGCTTCACCCCCTGGTGAACTTGGAGGAGAGGGAGGCCCAGGGGCAGGAGCAGAGATAACATCCGTGGAGGAAGGAGGAGGGCCTGGCACACAGTCTGTGACCACTCTGAGCATCTGTTCCCATCGCCACCCTGAGTGCAGGCTCAGGGTTCCAGGCTCACACCCACCGCTTCACGGACGCACTTGAAGCCAGAGATGAGTAGCTACAGAGAGAGGCAGGCCGCAGCGGCGGAGTGAGACGGGCTAGCCTTGAACTGTTCCCTGCCTTTGACCAGGATGTCAGCGCCTGGTCCCATGAAGATGTTCCCCCCGACACCTACATGTCATGGAAATGGCTAATGACTGTTATTTAGCTACTCATTATTCAGCAGCCCCTGTATTGGAAGCTTTCCAAAACGGGATCATTCCCATTTAAACTTCATAGCAAACTAAGGTGAGTTTCATCCTCTCTACAGTGGGGGGTGGGGGTGGGGGACACTGAGGCACAGAGAGGCCAAACCACCTGCTCAAGGTCACACAGCAGTGAAGGCAGAACCCGGATCTGAACCCAGGTCTTTGGAACTCTGAGACCTGTGCTCTTTGCCCAGTTCTCAACTCCAGTCCAGAGCCCATGTCTGCCTTCAAGGAGGTCAGAACTCTTTTTTTCTTAATCTCCACCTTTATGGTTTACCCTACTGCAAGCTTGATTTTGAGTTTTTATTATGGGTGCTGTAAAAAAGCACAGCCTCTAAGCCACACAGACATGGGTT
Organism: Bos indicus x Bos taurus; assembly: GCF_003369695.1. Lineage (NCBI taxonomy): Eukaryota > Metazoa > Chordata > Mammalia > Artiodactyla > Bovidae > Bos > Bos indicus x Bos taurus. The sequence goes on along the minus strand of NC_040092.1, from coordinate 10,483,595 downwards.
GGAATCCTGGCTCTACCTCTCTCAAGCTGTGACCCTGGGCCAATCCCTTCATCTCCGGATGCTTTATCAGTCTCTGGAAATAATACATCTGGGGGCATAAATGTGAGGGTAAAATTCCACAAGGGGTGTAAAGCTCCTGGGCCAGAACCCCACGCACACCATGTCTCACCACTACAGTCCCTGCGTTCCTCCAGATACCCTGCACAGTAGCACGCAGAATTAGTCTATCCTGAGAAAATCTCCACTGTTATTTCACAAACCTCAGGAGGTATGAAGTGGACAATGGGCCAGTCTGGTGAAACTCCCCAGGTCCTACACCCTTCCCCGCTGGGCGAGGCCCACACTGTCCCCTGATCTTAGTCCAGGATCCTGGCAAGTCCGCTCCCTAGCCTGCCTCTCAGTGGCCTGAATTTGTTGAGTCACTCTCCATTGTTGAGTTTTCAACAATCCATCCTCCCTTCTAACTAACAGGAGAAACTGGAGTTTGCAGGAACCTAGAATCTTCCTTCTGTTTATAGAGTTCCCACTTTCCCTCTCCTAGAACCAGGCTTTAATGGTCTCCTCCTTGGGGAGGTGGGGCAAGGGGGGAACTAGGGTGAGAAGCGTTCCAAGACTGAGGCACTGCCGAAGTTCTGCTTCAAGTGAGGAGAGTCTCATAGTGACTTCTTGAATAAACACAAGAGCAGACTCCAGGCCAAACACTTCCTGACCTCTTGAAACCCAAAGCCTAACTTACATAACATGTTAACTCAGTCACCCTGGGAGGCGGTCCTACCAGGCTCTCACTTACCCCTTCTAGCCTCTAGAGCACGAAGGATGACACAGGGTGCCTGCAGGAGGGGCCTGGGCAGGAGGAACCAGAAGGGCCCCGGAGCTGCCTCAGGAGGGGCCTGGGCAGGAGGTACCAGAAGGGCCCCGGAGCCGCAGGGCGAGGAGGGAGAGAGCAGAGGCCAGGACCTGCACTGGTGCTGCGGTTCTGAGGGGCATGGGACAGACACGGGGAGCGTCCGCACTCAGCAGCAATCACGGACTTCTGTTTTGTAAACTGCTTTTTTTATGAGTGAGTTTATCTTGGACATTATTCCACAGGCATATCTGTCTCACTATTTTAAGCAACATAGCAGTCTTCAAAACTTAACAGACCTCAGTTTGTTGAATCATGTCCTACAAATGCACTTTAGGACAAGTTTTCACTACAAGCAGACCTCAGAGATATTTTATTTTCAGTCCAGACCACTGCAATAAAGTACTGTAATAAAGGGAACCACATGAATCTTTAGGTTTCCCAGTGCATATGAATCTTGCCTGGAGAATCCCAGGGACGGGGGAACCTGGTGGGCTGCCGTCTATGGGGTCGCACAGAGTCGGACACGACTGAAGTGACTTAACAGCAGTGCATATGAAACGTTTGTTTACACTATACCAATCGTTTTAGGGTGCAATATCATGGTATCTGGAGAAGGCAATGGCACCCCACTCCAGTACTCTTGCCTAGAAAATCCCATGGACGGAGGAGCCTGGTAGGCTGCAGTCCATGAGGTCGCTAAGAGTTGGACATGACTGAGCGACTTCACTTTCACTTTTCACTTTCATGCACTGGAGAAGGAAATGGCAACCCACTCCAGTGTTCTTGCCTGGAGAATCCCAGGGACGGAAAGCCTGGTGGGCTGCCATCTGTGGGGTCGAACAGAGTCGGACAGGACTGAAGCGACTTAGCAGCAGCAGCAGCAGCGTGATATCTAAAAAAAAAAAAAAAAAAAAATGCGCCTACTTTGAACTGAAAAAAACCTTACTGCTAAAAAGTGCCAGTCATCTTCCGTGCTTTCGGCAAGCTGTAATTTTTTTTTTTGCTACTGGAGGATTTGAAATACGGTGAAAATTACCAACACATGTTGGGAAAAAAAGCACTGACAGATTTGCTCCATGCAGAGTTGCTACAAACCGATTTGTAAAAAAAAAAAAAAAAAAAAGCAAAACACCACAGTTTCTTCAAAGTGCAGTAAAGCACAGCGCAATTAAATGAGCTCTGCCTGTACTCCTGACGGTGCTGCTGCAGTGAACATCTTGACTTGATGTGCATCTTTGCAAAGCTGGGGCAGGTTACTGTATAAAAATTAGAACTGCTGAGTTGCAGGATAACATGATCCTTGGCTTCCTCAGATATCTTGTATTCCAGGTCCCCGCAGATTAGGAAATGCAAACAGAAACGTGGTGAGGGGAGAAGCTGGGGCAGGGACAACAGAGCTGAGAGCAGGACTGCAGGACCCTGGAGAGGAGTCTTAACGAGAGGAGTCTTAACCAAAGCGAGGACACAGGGATGGTCCAGCGCAGCCTCCACCCATGTCAACAGACAGTCATCATCTGCCCATGGTCTCCAAGAAAAGGTTAAATGCCCTTCAGTAGCTCCAATTTACAGACACAGGACACACTCTAGAAAGACCTCATTTCCAAGCTCAGATGCATGAAAGAATTCGGGATCCATTACCTAGGAAATCTACATCCCTGGAATATGTTCTTTTCCCTAAGAGTAAGCAAATGCTTGGCTTTCTATCCTGGATAGCTTCTGCTGGCATCTGATTTTTCAGTGGCAGCTGAGTACTTTATGTCAAAGAGAAAACATATTATCTTTCGTATTGCAAGATCCTAAGGAGAAACGTTCAGAATCTGAACGTTGGAATGCCACACGCAGTCACACTTTTCCACACAATCATCTAGATATCTCCAGGTTAGTTTGGGGTTAAGGCCAAGGGCGGAGAAGGCAATGGCACTGCACTCCAGTACTCTTGCTTAGAAAATCCCATGGACGGAGGAGCCTGGTGGGCTGCAATCCATGGGGTCACTAAGAGTCGGACACGACTGAGCGACTTCACTTTCACTTTTCACTTTCATGCATTGGAGAAGGAAATGGCAACCCACTCCAGTGTTCTTGCCTGGAGAATCCCAGGGACGGGGGAGCCTGGTGGGCTGCCGTCTATGGGGTCACACAGAATCGGACACGACTGAAGCGACTTAGTATAGCATAGCAAGGCCAAGGGCAGTTACCTGGCACTGCCCCCAAGCCCTCCTCTGTCTCCTCCACATCCCCCAGGGTCTTTGGTCTCACATTCCTGGACTTTCACCACTTTCAAGATGGGAGGGCTGACTCCACTGTGGACTGTTTGCCAGACAGGCAATTTCAATTTGTCAACATGCCTGTGGGCTTACAGTTGGGCAATCTCTAGCTCACTGCAATCCCTTCTCTAGCCAATTTCAACACTCCCAATATGTCCTCACAATCTTGTTCACATTAACTCCACAATTCTTTGCAAAAAGGCCCTTCTGAGTAGAACTCTTAGGTTCCCATGCCTTGCTACTAGAACACAAGATTGTAAACAGTTTCATAAATGTCAACCTTCAATATTTACTGAGCAGTAATTATATTCCAGGTGGCTCAGCGGTAAAGAATTTGCCTACCAGTGCAGGAGAAGCAAGTTTGATCCTGGGTTGGGAAGATCCCCTGGAGTAAGAAACAGCAACCTACCCCAGCATTCTTGCCTGGGAGATCCCACGGATTAGAGGAGCCTGGAGGGCTACAATCCATGGAGTCAAAAAGAGCTGGACATGACTGAGTACACACACATAGACACAAATTATGTTCCAGTCTTGGTGTGGAAATACAAATGTGAACACAAACTTGGCTCCTCCCTTCCAATTTAAATATTCAGTTCAACTATCTCATAAATATTTACATCTTTGTTTGACCACTGACATTTGCTCACTCTTGTGGACCTCCGTGATGGAGCTCTTGATCTGGCTCCGCCTCCCCAGATCCATCAGCTGCCTGGAATCAGATGACCTAACTCTTCCTTTGCAATCATGTTTTTCTTCTGCTCTGACCACCCTGTGTTTGCTAAGTTGCCTGGGGGGCTGCCCTCTTTCCCAGGCCCCTCTGGGCTCTGCTTCTGTCCTTCCCCAGAGGACAGGGGCAGGGGATGGGCAGAGCATGGGGACTTGGGGTGGACTAGCCCAGACCACCCCTCCAAGGGAGCCCAGATGACCTTCCAGACCAGGGACCAGCCTGAGTCACCTCAGCATCCCCAGGGCACATCCACGCTTGGTACAGGGAGAATTGATGCTTTTGAACTGTGGTGTTGGAGAAGACTCTTGAGAGTCCCTTGGACTGCAAGGAGATCCAACCAGTCCATTCTGAAGAAGATCAGCCCTGGGATTTCTTTGGAAGGAATGATGCTAAAGCTGAAACTCCAGTACTTTGGCCACCTCATGCGAAGAGCTGACTCACTGGAAAAGACTCTGATGCTGGGAGGGATTGGGGGCAGGAGGAGAAGGGGACGACAGAGGATGAGATGGCTGGATGGCATCACTGACTCGATGGACATGAGTCTGAGTGAACTCCGGGAGTTGGTGATGGACAGAGAGGCCTGGCGTGCTGCGATTCACGGGGTCGCAAAGAGTTGGACACGACTGAGCGACTGATCTGATCTGATCTTGACCATAGGGCCTGGTCATGAGGCATCATAGCATGGGGTCTTGTGTGTTAAGAGCTAACAGAGCTAATCTTGAACGCTGGTTTCACACAAATGTGAACTTGACCTCCCTGAGGCTCAGTTTCCTCATCTATGCAATATGGTTCCTACAATTGTTGGGAGGACGAAACGTGAAAATGTAGGTTCAAGTTATCAGGCGCAGCGCCTGACAGATCGTAAGTAATCAGTCATCACGGTTATGGGGTCACAGTTCACATGTATGTCCACAACACACATGGCCAGTCTCAACGTTGTCCTAACCCAGTCACCTCTAACTTAGCCGGTTCCCAGCATGCTCTGGACATACTGAACAGCATTTCTGTTTCTTTATAATAGAAGCAGAAAAAACCAAGGTGGGGCCAGTGAAATCCTCCGATTCCCTGGGTTGCCCAAATCTACTGTTTCTACAAAGGCTCTCACAGCTTCTCAACAAGCAGTAAAAGCAGTGCAATCAGCGTGGGGATATTTCACTTGACTCGTTCAGCCTGCAGCCAACTCCGAACCACAGCCTAGCCCAACAGAGGTTCTGGTTCATTCCATAAGACTGCAAGGAAAACAAGATAATTCAAAACTCCTATTCTGTATATATCGCCTGTTAGCAGTGGTAACAGGAATCCATCCAGGACAAGTTGAGGCAAAAGGACCCCAAGAAAGTCGACCAAAACACCCCACTGTACCTCTTCTAGTTAAGAAACAGAAGTGAGAAGGAAAAGATCCATTGCCTATGCCACCCTCTCTTCAAGGAGAGACCCAACAAACTTGAAATGCAGCATTCCGCACCCCCAGTCACCACCACCATGTCGTTGGATGAGAAAATGCAACGCCTACAGAAGCAACTTCAAAGCCTAGGTCACAGCGCCTTTGGGGCAAGCTCCAGGATCCAGAAGAGTTCACTGAACATCAAGGAGTCAATAATCCCCAGAGAAATGTTGGAGCATATGATCTAGTTTGTACCTAGAATCCCTGGTAAGAAACTTAAAACGTTAGGATTAGACCATGACATTCTTGCTAGCAGGGATTATAAGAACTCAACACTGAAAACCCAAGGAGCTTTAAAATGTGCCTGTACAGCAGAATGTCATCCTCACGTGAACTGCTTTGCAACCTTGGAAAAAGTAAGATTGGAATCTACTAATTTAGGAAGATAACCAGATGCATTGTTTAATGAGACAGAGCTTCAGAAGAGCAAGTGCAAGGATCTCATTTAAATAGGAAAAAAAAACCACCTAGTGCAAGCTCACTTGCCCAATGCTCTTATATATGCACATGTGCACGCGTGCCCGCAAATTTACCACCTAACATTGTTCTTGGAGGGAGTGCAATGGAATATGCTGGAAGTTTTACTTCTGCATTTGTAAACAGTGAGCAATGGTTACTTTTATGATCTCAAAGAAATGTGATAAAAGCAGCTGCAGAAAGATTTCACTCGGCGTTACAAACTAACCCTAGAGAGAACTCTAGATTCAGGACCTGTGCTATTACCACGGATATGCGCGCGCACATCTGGACCCAGTTTCCTCACCTCCACATGAGCACAAAGGAGGAGGATCCTTATTAGAACCTGTGGCCACAAAAGCTTGGGGTGCTGCCGTCTTTCCGTCGATATTTCTGCGTGATATGCAAGTCTTTCAAGCGTGAACTCCTTCCTCCTCAAGCAGTCTACTGAGGAAGCAGCAGCTGCTGCCTTTTTGGCTTGTGTTATGCAAAGGGCATCTTATTTTATCCTTTGTTTCTATTCCCTTGCTAATGACGATTTGTAACACACTTTAAGGGGCTTCCCTGGTGGCTCAGTGGTAAAGAATCCGCCTGCCAATGCAGGAGAAGAGGGTCCAATCCCTGGGTGGGGAAGAGCTCCCGGAAAAGGAAATGGCAACCCACTCCAGTATTCTTGCCTGGGAAATCCCATGAACAGAGGAACCTGGCGGGGCTACAGTCCATGGGGTCGCAAAAGAGTCGGACCCAACTTAGCAACTAAACACCACCCTTTAAATCACACATCTACCCACTGCCAGGGTGTAGATTTACAGTGAAGCTCCAGACCAGACAATCAAGTCCCCTGTTGAAAGCAGCCAGCCAGAGGCAGGCTCCCCAGCATCTTAGGTCAGCAGTGACCCCTATATTCCCACCTAGAGTTGCAACAAAAATACACAGAAGTTTCTGGTTATTGGCTTACTCTTGGGAGCCCAGATGTGAACCCCAGCCTGACCACTGATTTGAGTCTTTGGGTAACTCACTGCATCTCTTTGAAAATTCAGTTTTTTCATCTGTAAAATGGAGATAACCACAGTACCTACCTCACCAGGCTGCTTAAGGATTAAATGGCCAATCAGGTAAATGCTTAGACTGGTGCGAAGGAGGTGCACAGAGAATAGGAGCTGTGACTCCTGCAAGTGCCCGTGCAGTGAATGAGCCCCTGTGCTCATTTTCCGGCCCCTCCCCAGGCCGGAAGAAGAAGGGGAAGCTCAAAGAAGGGCAGCAGCTACACTTGTTGTAAAAACAAAACGAACTCTTTCATAACCAGTCTCCTTCTCGGTGAATTCTCCAGCACTTTACCCAAACTCAAAGGTCAAGAGAAAAGATGTGCCAAAGTCCTGGTTGACCAAGAAGTCAGCCACTGGGAATCGAGGTTATACTGGAAAATCCTTGCTTTGATCAAAGAAAGAACCCTTGGAAGGTGCAGACACCACCCCGGGATGACACTGAGGTGGCAAAGATCCCAGACCTTTTCCAATTCCCAGCAGTGGAAGCAGCCAGGACATCAAGTGGCCACGGCCATGGCCTTGGCCTCTCCACTGGGGAACTGGTGAACTTTTAGTTGAAAAGGACCCCTTTTTCCTGTTTTCCCATTTGGTCGAGGGCATGAGTCAAGGGATAAAATATGACGAAAAGACAAAACGGCTCCTGCAAAGAGGGTCTTAAATGGACATGTCCTCTGGATGAGTGACGTCCGGATGACTCTGCGCAGGCACAGGGACGACTAAGAGACCCGAAAGCCGAGGACGACTGGGGAAACAGCTGGATCAGGGAGCCGAGGTGTCCGAGGCGCTTAAGGGGCCAAACTGCTCGCGGGGAAGGAAGGGAAGTTGTGTAGAAAGAGCAACTGTGAGCAAACCCGTGGAGACCCAACGGGGTAAACTGAGGCCCGAACAGATCCAGTCCCTTCCCACTCGGCAGAGAACAAAGCACGGGGGCGGCCTCACCTGGTTGTACAAGACTTCAGGCTGCTGGTTGGGGGTCGGCACGGCCTGGGTGGCGGCGGACAGCAGGCGGCGGCCCTGGCGGGGTCCGAGGCGGGCGGCGGCAAGCGCAACGGCGCGCAACATGCCGAGGCCGGAGCTGGGACAAGGGGGCTCGAGAGGGCGGCTGGAGCCTGACTGCCTGCGGGGCGCGTTATCACGCGGGGCTACCTCTCCCCGCCCCCTGCGCGGCCGCCAATGGGCAGCCGTGGGGCGGGGCGGCGGGGCCCCGGGGGCTTACGCGCGCCTCCCCCACGCCCGGGGCGGAGAGCCCTTCCGCAGCTCGTCTCCAGTGCGGAAGGGGCGGGAGTGAACCTCGGGGCTGACCTCCGAGGGGCCTCTCACTGCCCCATGCAGGGCGCGCCGCGGGTGTAGAATAAGAGGCTCTCCCGAATTCAGTGCACGTTGACTGAACCCCTAATGTATACAGGCCTGAACTCGAGCGCCCCTGGCCCTGACTTGCGGGGGCTTATACTCTAGGGCATTACTCCCCAACCTTTGGGCACCAGGCACCAGTTTTGTGGAAGCGGGTGTCGGATGGTTTCAGGATGATTCAAGCCCATTACATTTATCGTGTATTTTATTTCCAGTCTAATGCCCCCGCTGATCTGCCCGGAGGTACCAGTCGGTGGCCCAGAGGTTGGGGACCTCTGCTCTAGTGGGAGAGGCCAACCTTAAACCAAACACGAGATAATTTCAGATAGTGAGAAGGGATGTGAAGGAGATGAAGGAAAGGTAAAGAAGGACTTGGGGCTGAGGGCGCCCGTGGCCAGGAATTGACCCTGAAACCTCAGTTGTAAAGATCGTGTGACTAAGAAAGTGTGGCAGGAGGAGTGGGGAGAAGGGCAGGGCCCTGCGATGGGGCTACCTGACTTATGCTGCAGAAAAGACCGAAGGCCAGGGAACAAGGCGGAGTGAGTTGAGAGGTGAGGTGAGAGAAGTGGGCAGGGCAAGAGCTGGAAGGATCTTAGAGGCAGTGGGGAGGGGTTTGGAAGGGAAGGATTCATCTAGGAGAGACAGTGAGTGATCCTGTAGAAGGATCTCAGTTCCCTGCTCAGGAATTGAACCTGGGGAGCCTGGATAGAAACCAGGAATCCTAGTCAGGGAACTAGATCCCACATGGTGGCAACTAAGGATTCCAAATGTTGCAACAAAGATCAAAAATTCTGTATGCCCCAACTAAGACTCAGCACAGCCAAACAAATAAACATCAAAATATAAAAATTTAAAAATAAACAGGCTTTTCTGGATTAAGCCTGTTTCATTGGCTAGAAGTCAGTCGTGTAGTCATTCCACCACATAAAGGAGTCTAGGAGACAGGCTGTGCCATGTGCTTAGTCTCTCAGTCGTGTCTGAACCCTTGCGACCCCATAGACTGTAGCCCACCAGGCTGCTCTGTCCATGGAGATTCACCAGGCAAGAGTACTGGAGTGGGTTGCCATGTCCTCCTTAAGGGGAGGAAACAGGGTTCTGTGCCCAGAAAGAAGGGGAGATAAGTTTGGGAATCAGCTGTAGAGATAAACTGCAAAGTGAGTCTCTCTCTCTTCTCTGAAAGCAGCACCCAGCCCACACGTCCAGGTTCCCCTTCCCCAAGACGGCTTGCTTTTTCACTTCCTAATCTGTGTGGGTGTTTGCTATGGCCAGTTCATTCTCTTGGCAAAACTTTATTAGCCTTTGCCCTGCTTTATTCTGTACCCCAAGGCCAAATTTGTCCGTTACTCCAGGTGTTTCTTGACTTCCTACTTTTGCATTCCAGTCCCCTATAATGAAAAGGACATCTTTTTTCGGTGTTAGTTCTAAAAGGCCTTGTAGGTCTTCATAGGACCGTTCAACTTCAGCTTTTTCAGCATTACTGTTCAGGACATAGGCTTGGATTACCTTGATATTGAATGGTTTGCCTTGGAAATGAACAGAGATCATTCTGTCATCTTTGAGACTGCATCCAAGTACTGCAAAATCAGATCGATTATATTCTTTGCAGCCAAAGATGGAGAAGCTCTATACAGTCAGACCAGAAGCAAAAACAAGACCGGGAGCTGACTGTGGCTCAGATCATGAACTCATCTATTGCCAAATTCAGACTTAAATTGAAGAAAGTAGGGAAAACTACTAGACCATTCAGGTATGACCTAAATTAAATCCCTTACAATTATACAGTGGAAGTGAGAAATAGATTTAAGGGACTAGATCTGATAGTCAGAGTACCTGATGAACTATGGACAGAGGTTTGTGACATTATACAGGAGACAGGGATCAAGACCATCCCCAAGAAAAACAAATGCAAAAAAGCAGAATGGCTGTCTGAGGAGGCCTTGCTGTGAAAAGCTGTGAAAAGAAGAGAAGCGAAAAGCAAAGGAGAAAAGGAAAGATACACCCATTTGAATGCAGAGCTCCAAAGAATAGCAAGGAGAGATAAGAAAGCCTTCCTCAGTGATCAGTGCAAAGAAAAAAGGAAAACAATAGAGTGGGAAAGACTAGAGATCTCTTCAAGAAACTTAGAGATACCAAGGAACATTTCATGCAAAGATGGGCTGAATAAAGGACAGAAATGGTATGGACCTAACATAAGCAGAAGATATTAAGAAGAGGCAGAAAGAATACATAGAAGAACTGTACAAAAAAGACCTTCACGACCCAGATAATCACCATGGTGTGATCACTCACCTAGAGCCAGACATCCTGGAATGTGAAGTCAAGTGGGCCTTAGGAAGCATCACTACAAACAAAGCTAGTGAAGGTGATGGAATTCCAACTGAGCTATTTCAAATCCCAAAAGATGATGCTATGAAAGTGCTGCACTCAGTATGCCAGCATATTTGGAAAACTCAGCAATGGCCACAGGACTGGCCAGTGGTCAGTTTTCATTCCAATCCCAAAGAAAGGCAATGCCAAAGAATGCTCAAACTACCGCACAATTGCTCTCATCTCACACGCTAGTCAAGTAATGCTCAAAATTCTCCAAGCCAGGCTTCAACAATATATGAACCGTGAACTTCCAGATGTTCAAGCTGGTTTTAGAAAAGGCAGAGGAACCAGAGATCAAATTGCCAACATCCGCTAGATCATGGAAAAAGCAAGAGAGTTCCAGAAAAACATCTATTTCTGCTTTATTGACTATGCCAAAGCCTTTGATTGTGTGGATCACGATAAACTGTGGAAAATTCTGAAAGAGATGGGAATACCAGACCACCTGACCTTCCTCTTGAGAAATCTGTATGTAGGTCAGGAAGCAACAGTTAGAACTGGACATGGAACAACAGACTGGTTCCAAATAGGGAAAAGAGTATGTCAAGGCTGTATATTGTCACCCTGCTTATTTAATTTATATGCAGAGTACATCATGAGAAATGCTGGGCTGGATGAAGCACAAGCTGAAACCAAGATTGCCAGAGAAACATCAATAACCTCAGATATGCAGATGACACCACCCTTATGGCAGAAAGTGAAGAGGAACTCAAAAGCCTCTTGATGAAAGTGAAAGAGGAGAGTGAAAAAGTTGGCTTAAAGCTCAACATTCAGAAAACTAAGATCATGGCGTCCGGTCCTATCACTTCATGGCAAATAGATGGGGAAACAGTGGAAACAATGACAGACTTTATTTTTGGGGGGTCCAAAATCACTGCAGATGGTGACTGCAGCCATGAAATTAAAAGACGCTTACTCCTTGGAAATAAAGTTATGACCAACCTAGACAGAATATTAAAAAGCAGAGATATTACTTTGCCAACAAGGTCCGTCTAGTCAAGGCTATGGTTTTTCCAGTGGTCATGTATGGATGTGAGAGTTGGACTGTGAAGAACCCATCCATCCTAAAGGAAATCAGTCCTGAATATTCATTGGAAGGACTGATGCTGAAGCTGAAACTCCAATACTTTGGCCACCTGATGCAAAGAGCTGACTCATTTGAAAAGACCCTGATGTTGGGAAAGATTGAAGGCAGGAGGAGAAAGGGATGACAGAGGATGAGATGGTTGGATGGCATCACCGACTCAATGGACATGAGTTTAGGTAAACTCCAGCAGCTGGTGATGGACAGGGAGGCCTGGCGTGCTGCAGTCTGTGGGGTTGCAAAGAGTCAGACATGAGCTACTGAACAACAACATGAACCATCACATCATGTAATTTTCATTTCTCTTTTGTGGTGAGAACATTTAAGATCTACTCTCTTAACAACTTGCAAGTATATAATACTGTATCATTAACTATAATTCCGTGCTGTATATTCGATCTCAAGATTTATTCATCTTATAACTGAAAGTTTGTACCCTTTAACCAATATGTACTCATTTCCGCCAATCCCCAGCCCCTCATAACCAGCATCCTGCTCTGTTTCTATGGGTTTACCTTTTGCAGACTCCACATACAACTATGGTCATACTTTATTTGCCATTTTGTCTCTGACTTATCTCAGTTAGCATAAAGTCCCCAAGTTTCCTCCTTGTTGCAAATGGCAGGATTTTTTTTCTCATAGTTGAAGAATAGTCCATCTTCCTTATCCATTCATCTGTTGATGGACTTCTGTTGATGGTTGCTTCTGTGTCTTAACTACTGGGAATAGTGCTGTAATGAGCACGAGAGTGCAGATATCTCTTTGGGATAGTTATTTTAGTTTCTTTGAATTTTCTTTGGACTCAGAAGTTGGATGGATGGATCATAAGATAGTCCTCCATACTGTTTTCCATAATGTGTGTGCCTAGTTGCTCAGTCGTGTCTGACTCTTTGAGACCCTATGGATTGTAGCCTGCCAGGCTCCTCTGTCCATGGGATATTTTCCATAGTAGCTGTACCAATTTACATTCCTACCAGTGGTGTATCCCTTTTCTTCACATTCTCACCAGCCCTTGTTATCTTTGACTTTTTGTTCATAGTCATTGTCACAGGTGTGAGTTCATACCTCACTATTTTTTTTCCTTCAATATTTATTTTCATTTTATTTATGTATTTGGCTGCTCCAGGTCTTGGTCGCCACATGCAGGATCTTTAGTTGTGGCTTGTGAACTCCTAGCATGTGAGATCTAGTTCCGTGACCAGGGATTGAGCCCGGGCCCCCTGCATTGGGAGCCCGGAGTCTTAGTCATTGGACCACCAGTGAATTCCCTCTCATTGTAGTTTTGATTTGCATTTCTCTGATGATTCGTGATGCAACTCTCTTTTCATGGGCCATTTGTATACCTTCTTTGGAAAGATGTCTATTGGTTCCTCTGCCCATTTTTTAGTCAAGTTATCTGTTTTTCTGATACTGAGTTGTGTGTTCTTTGTACATTTTGGATATTAACTCTTTACCAGACATATGATTCACAAATACTTTCTCCTTCCAAAGGTTACCTTTGCATTTTGTTGTTACTTTTGTTGTGCAGAAGCTTCTTAGTTTGATGTAGAAACACTAATTAATTTTTGCTTTTGGTGTCATATCCAGACAACGAGATCAAGCATATTCAGGGTGGAATGGCCGTAGACTGGTGTCACATCCAAAACAAATTGTGACCAAAACCAATGTCAAAGAGCTTTTTTCTTGTTGTTGTTGGTTTTTTTCCTCCTATAAGTGTCATGCTTAAGTGTTCATGCCAGTTAATTTGAGTCAATTTTTGTGAGTCATGTAAGATAAGGGTCCAGTTTCATTTTTCTGCATGTGTGGTTATCCAGCTTTCCCAACACCACTTATTGAATATTCTTTATTTTCTAGTACTTTGATTGCTCATATTTTACATTCTAAAGTTTGATTCTTTTATTAATTTTGGTACAAAGAAAGATTTAGAGATCCAGTTTTTTTTTTGAATGTTACTCAGAGCTCCTGATTCCATTTATTCAATAATTGGTCTTTTCCCCACCCATGTGAAAAGCCCTCTTTTTGTTTATTAAATGCCCTTCGGTAGTTGAGTATTTCTGAACTGTATTCTGTTCATGGATCTGCCTGTTCATGTGCCAGGATGATGCTGTTGTGACCACTGTAGCTCTCTTGTGAGTCTTGATCTCTCACACCATCCTTTCTTTTAACCAAGATTTTTAAGTCTGGAAGTGATGAGTGTTTTGGATGGGTTCCTCTAGCGATAGTATGCAAAATCAGTTGTAAAGAAGAGACAGGGTGGAAGCAGAGAGCTGACACGGAAGATGATGAAGCCCTGGTTAAAAGCAGCGGGTATGGGGAACTTCCCCGGTGATCCAGTGGCTAAGACTTCATGCTTCCAATGAAGAGGGCCTGGGTTTGATCTCTGGTCAGGCGACTAGATCCCACCTGCTTCAACTAAGTGTTCGCATGCTGCAACTAAAGATCCCACATGCCACAACTAAGACTGGGTGCAGCCAAATACATAATTAAAATAAATATTTTTTAAAAAGAAGAAGCAATAGGATGGTTAGGAAGGCAAGCATGGAGGTAGAAGTGACAGGTTGCTCACTAGCCAGAGATACGGATGAGGAAGGAGAGGAAAGTGGTGCTGAGATTCTACCTTCTGTTGTTCACTAAGAAGTGGAAGCCAGAAAAAAAAAAAAACACCAGTAAATTTGGTTGTGGGGATGGGAAGGAGAAAATGCATTGACATACAGACATTCATTTATGCTGAGATGGCCTGTGGCGACATGCTTGGGTCCCCAGCAGTGTGCACGGCTGTGTGTATCAGTTTAGCACACATGTTAGTTCACAGAGGCATTTATTCTGGTTTGTCCATCGGTGGTATTCACCGTACCCACCAGCGGCTTTCTGCCCCCTAGTCCCGTAGTTTTGGGGGCCCAACTTCCTCATGCCCATCCTACCCTCTCTGCTTAAGGAAGTCTTACCTTCCAAGATTCAGCTCAGATCCTCGTCTTCTGGAACCACACTAACCTCCTTTAGCTGCTTTCACACAATTTTCTGTTCAAGGTCCACCAAACACTGCAGCCCAAGATGAAGTGCTTGTGCTGAAACCTTCATATATCTACGCCTCCATTTGGCTCAGTCTGTCCAAGGCATTAAATACAGTTTAACTCTCAACCTAGACTTCTCCCTGAGGATCTGTATTGGCTCATTCTTTCTTCCATCTTTCTTTCAATCTGTTTTCTGTACTCTTATGTCTTTATTCTGATTTTTTAAAAATATTTATTTTACTTATTTGTTTGGCTGCACCGTGTGTTAGCTTCAGTATGTGGGATCTAGTTCCCTGACCAGGGATCGAACCCAGGCCCCCTGCATTTGGAGTATGGAGTCTTAGCCACTGGACCACCAGGGAAATCCCTTTAATTTTTTTTTTAATCTCTTTTTTCCTCTGGGTCTAACTTTGTTCCTTGCTCTCCAGTGCCCCTTGTTTGTGGACTCACTGTCAGGAATGGAACTGGCAAAAGCAAAATATCCAGAGAGGGAAGAGGAATGAAGCCAGAGGAAGAGCTAAGCAAGCAAAATGTGACTTATTTTCAGGTGCCTCAGAGGGGAGAGGTGTGAACACTTTGACATGAATAAATGTTGTCCTCTCACCCTGCTGAGATCATTGGGAGAAGCACCCAGTTGGGTAAGAAACAGTCCTTCTGTTCCTCTAAGAAGATAACGCCAAGCCTTAGCTTTGAAATATTCCAACGTGTTTCATTGTTAGGGCCCAAGAGCGTGTTTCCAAGTTAAAAAGAATCTACCTGCCCCCTATTCTCTAAAAACAGTGGTAACTGAGGTGTCCATCTAAAATGGTGAGATTTTAGATATTTGGATATGTACTCCCAGTGCTGGGACACTGACACTGTCAAATGGAAGGTGTGTTATGTTTTGTTTTGTTTTGCAAAACATTGGTGGGAATTAATTCAAAGCAATATTTTTAAAAATATTTACTTATTATTTATTGGGCTGTGCCAGGGCTTAGTTGCGGCGCACAGTATCTTTTTTAAATTGCAGCATGCAAACTCCTCTTAGTTGCAGCATGTGGGATCTAGTTCCCTGACCAGGGATCAAACCGGGGCCCCATGCAGTGGAAACGCAGAGTCTTCCACCAGGCAAGTCCTTCAAAGCAGCATTTAAACTGGAAGACATTCTCAGAACTAAGAGGAGAAAATGTGGTCCAGACTGTGCACAGGCTGCCTTCCTTCCTTGCGTGCGCATGCACACACACACACACACACACACAGAACAGGCTGCCAGCACACCACACCCGCCTGCAGCCTGGCTCTTGGTGCAGATGCCCCAGATGCCCCCACACGGGCTGTCCCCGAAGGCAGTGAGGAGGCACCCCCAAGATTCCCCGGCTTCAGAAACAGCCTCATACATTTTCTTCATGGCAGGACATGTCTTCTTGGCTGGGTGGGGCTTCTTTTTCCTCCTTCTCTTTTTCCAGTAAGGCAGCCAGCCTCTCAAGCCCCTCGGAGGTGGTAAAAACCCATGCCTCCGAGGAGAAAGAGCTCTGCAGTCTCAGAGATTAGGTTTGAATTCACTGACGGGCTGTGTGATCTTAGGCATACTGTGTAACCTCTTTGAACCTCAGTCTGCTCACCTCCTAAATGGGCGTAAAAAATGTACCTGCCAGTTATTGCAAGTGTTCAAAGTGATACATGTGCAGTTCTTGGCACCTGGTAGGTACTGAACATCTAGCAGCTGTAACTCCATCTAGGTGATGAAGTGAGGGGAATCCTGCCATTCTCCTCGCCCTGCTTTCCCAGATGGGGTCCCCAAACAAGCAAGCAGTAACTGCGAGTGCATTAGGAAGGCAGACCTGCTGAGTCACAGGCGCTGTAACCATATCTGCGGGTTCACTACCTGCATGTCCGCCTGTGAGAGCTGCAGCCGTGGCTGGTCCAGCTGTGCCCGGCCTGGTGGGGCCCCCGCAGGCCCACATCCCAGCTCGAGCACAGCCTCCTCTTTAGTCCCTTCCAGACTCCAGCCACATGACACACTGGCGTGTACTGTAGTCAACTCACTTAATCTTTAAACAGTCCTGGGAGGGAATTCTCTCTGCATTTTTCCAAATGAGAAAACCAACCCCTTGAGATGAAAAATCTCTTCCCTGTCATCACCCAGCCCATCTGTTACAGAGGCAGGATTGAAACCCAGGGCTGTTTGAATCCAGAAGCATAGCTGACAAAGAGCCTCTCTTTGACTGATCTCTGGACAGGCTTCTCTCAGCTTGCTTTGCTTTTTGCGGTGCCATGTGGCTTGCAGGAGCGCTTGTGAATAGTTCCCCTGACCAGGGATCAAACCCAGGCCTCCACAGTGAAAGCGCCAAGTCCTAACCACTGGACCACCAGGGAATTCTGTAAGCTGTCTTCCTGACTGGGCTTCAACGTTGGCCTATAAAAACTGCAGACTCTCAGCACCAAAGATTTAGTCTACCCCAGCAGCAGCATATCCGAAGACCTGAACAAACACTGTTTCTAGTAGCTCAGGGCCACAGCCCTAGGTTGGCCCAGAAAATATGCTTGCCTGAGAAAACTCAAGGCTGCCAGAAGTTACTGTTTATTCCAGCCAGTGCCTCAAGATATGGCCCGTTGCCCAGTCTCTGGGAGGCTACGAGCCTAATTTCCTTAAGTGCCAGTTAGCAACCCGCACAAGCTTCGTGTGGACTAGTGCCCTCCTCCTGCCGGCTTTCTGTAGATTTAGCAGGAATTGCCCTGTGTAAACCTTGCCATTGCCCCTGCCTGCTCTCTCATTCTCCTCTTAAAATGCACCCCCGTACAAATGGAAGTTGAAGTGAGTTCATGCCAGGCCCTTGTCCTTACTGCAATTGTTGTTTAGTCAATTAGAGTTTGCTCAAACTCATGTCCACCGAGTCAGTGATGCCATGCAGCCACCTCATCCTCTGTCGTCTCCTTCTCCTCCCGCCTTCAGTCTTTCCCAGTATCAGGGTCTTTTCCAATGAGTCAGCTCTTTGCATCAGGTGGCCAAAGTATTGAAGTTTCAGCTTTAGCATCAGTCCTTCCAATAAACATTCAGGGTTGATTTCTATTATGGTATTGATACTGTGATAGCATATTATTATGTGTCCTTAACACTTTAATGTCTGTCTCTGTTTATCTGTGACAAATAGCTCTTTACCACTACCAGGTAATCTAACTAATGCTGGAAAGATAGAGAATTCCCTGAAATCATTTCTCTATTCGGCCATCTTTTTTTTTTTTTAATAGGATCTTAGTTTCCCAACCAGGGATCTAACCTGCACCCCCTACATTGAAGTGCAGAGTCTTAACCACTGGACAGATAAGGAAATCCCTCAGCCATCTCTCCTGGGAGAACAGTGTCTCCAGAGAACTTGTCCAATAGAAGGTCACAGGTCTGGACCCCAGGTTTCTGAAGTCTGGGACTCCCACATCTTTCTGCTGTGACTCTCACACACGTTGGCAGGGTGGATGGAGGGAAGAGGGCTATAGCCGCGTGGCACCATGGAGGAAAGTGTAAATACGGACCCAGATGTCGAGCACCTCTGGGACATCTGTGAGAAGAAAATAATTAGTATATGTTATAATCACATTTTGTTCCCTTTCCCAAGACACACTAATAAGAAGGCAGGCCCAGCCATCTAGGGACGGTGGTAAGCTGTTAATTGCACCACAGATAAAAATGGTCAGGCACACTCATCACCACGCCAAGCTCGTTCACATCCGAGCATACACTCACAAACCACACGCTGCCTCCCCTCCAGAGGGCGCTATGCTGGTCCAGCACCACATTCGTTACCTCGTTTGTCTCCCTGTTCACTGACAGGTGGGAGGGGGCTGGGGAAGCCAGACAAGGACCAGGTTGGTGGTGGTTCAGTCCCTCAGTCGTGTCCGATTCTTTCGACCCTATAGACTGTAGCCTACCAGACTCCTGTGTCCATGGGGAGTTTCCAGGCAAGAATACTGGAGTGGGTTGCCATTTCCTTCTCCAGGGGATCTTCCTAACCCGGGAATCAAACCTGGGTCTCCTGCATTGCAGGCAGATTCTTTACCAGCTGAGCTACGAGGGAAGCCCAAGGACCAGGTTAAATGTCCTTTATTCTTTAGATTCTTTACTCATGTCTTGTTAAGGCCCTGCCCCCATCCCCCTGCCTACCCTTGTCTTTTTTCCATTTATGTTAAATTTAACTTAAACATTTTTTGTTTGATTTATTTTCGCGCTGGGTCATCGCTGCCGCACACAGGCTTTCTCTAGGTGCGGCAAGCAGGGACTGCTCTCTGGGTGCGTGTGCAGGCTTCCCTTGCTGAGGAGCGCAGGCTCTAGGGCTTGCGGGCTTCAGGAATTGTGGCTCAGGGGCTCCAGAGCCTCGGGCTCAGTGGTCATGGCACGCAGGCTTAGTTGCCCTGTGCCATGTGGGTTCTTCTCAGACTAGGGACTGAATCCTGTCCCCTGCATTGGCAGGCAGATTCTTAACCACTGGACAACCAGTGGTTAAAGAAGTCCCTTTCTTTTTTCATTTTAATTTTGAAAGTGGTTTTTTGGGAGTCCTATGCAGCGTTGAGAAACTAGCTCTAATCCTTCTTCATCCTGGTGAACTTTGGAGAACAGAAGGATCTTTTCAAAATTCATATCATATAAAAATTCATATTCATACCCTGACAGTCCAGTGGTTAAGACCCTGCGCTCCCAATGCAGGGGCTTTGATCCCTGGCGGGGTAAGTAAGATTCTGAACACTGCATGGTGCAACCGAAAAAACCCCAAACAAGCGAAAACTCAAGTCAGTGCGTGTCACACCACTACCTAAACTCACATTTGTCACAATTAGGACTAATAGCAGACTCCTAAACAAGGCCTCTGAGGCCTCACATGACCCAGCACCTCCTACTGTCTGTGCTCTGTACCCAGACACACTGGGCTGTCCCCCGGGGCCTCTGCCTCTGCTGCTGCTGCCTCTGAAGCAGCTTTGCCTGTTGGCATCCTGCAGGTCTGGCCCAACTGCCTCTTCTGGAACCAGTCCCCCATTCTGAGCCCCCAGCTCCCCACCTCCAGCAGTGCCTATCACATCACCTACCTCAGCACCCGCAACATCACCCACCACGGTCTCAGGCACTCGCCACCATCCCCCACTTGAGATGTGGGCCCCTTGATAATGGCAACTGGACCAGCTTGTTTTCCCACACATTCCCCAAGGCCTACACCAGCCCCCGGCTGAGAGGCAGGGTACAGTTCACAGTGATGAGTGGAATTATTTCACAGAATAGGAGACCCTGGATGAGGGGCTGCTGGAGGCCGCATCTCCGTGACTTGCATCCATCAGGCACTGTTCACTGTCCCCCACCCCCCCACTTTGCAGCACAGTATCTGAGGGAGACTCTTGGTCACCCCACAGCACGGCTTCTATTTCCATCCCTGCAGTGCATGACTTAACAAGCAAGGGGAACCTCAGAGGCCACAAGAGAAATTCTAGAGCCATTTGATAAACCAGGCCACCAGCCAAGGATGTACTTTTTCAGAACATCCTCATCCTTTCTAAGACTGGAAGCAAGAACACAGGGTGTTAGAAGCTTGTCAGAGTTTGCAAAACGTTGTTTGCCAGTGTGGCTGGTGTTGTCAGTGCGTGTCACACCACTGCCTAAACTCACATTTGTCACAATTAGGACTAATAGCAGACTCCTAACCAAGGCCTCTGAGGCCTCACATAACCCAGCACCTCCCACTGTCTGTGCTCTGCACCCAGACACACTGGGCTGACACGGTGGACAGCAATTCATTTGGGGGCTTGAATTTAACTTTACCTTCCATGAGCAGCAGGTAGTAGAGGAGAGCCTGGACTTGCCTCCCCCACCACTGGGGCAGGAGTATTGGGGGAGCCCTTTCACAAGCCCCCCATGACTCCCCAGTACCCTGAAGGCCCATAGCCCTGGCTGCAGCAGGCGGGCACTCTCTCCAGTAAAGTGGTTCCCTCAGGGGGTCAGGTCTCCAGTGTCAGGTAAGCAACTTAGCATCCACGCATGCACATGTCATTCTTAGGGGCTTCCCTGGTGGCTCAGACAGTGAAGAACCTGTCTACCATGCAGGATGCCCTGGTTTGATCCCTCGGTCGGGAAGATCCCCTGGAGAAGAGAATGCCTACCAAATGGAACCACGTAGGAGGACGGCCCCTGCCCACATGGCCTGACCTGAAACAGGCAACTGTTGGCCACATCATCCCAAATCATGAGATTAGCAGACCAGGTCAACAGCCAGTGGCTTATCTCTGCCCACCACCTGGGCTCACAGGCACCCACTCCTTGAAGAGCTCAGATCTCAAGTGAGTGAGCATGTCCACCTTTCTCCACGAGTACTGCTCTCGGAACTGTAGTGGCATACTGCCCCCCACGCCCCCCTCCCCAACAACCATTCTGGCTACAGAGCAATGGACGTTGGCCCTCACACACCAGAACATCATGGTCCTTTGCTAACCTTACCATAAGCAGGAGTGAGACGTCTGATTCGGAGGGCGGGGGTTCACTGCGTCTGTGCCCTCCTTGTGCGCAGGTGGGCCAATGCACCGGGCAGAATCTTGTGTGTGTGTGCTCAGTCGTGTCTGACTCTTTGCAACCCCAGGGGCAGGATCTTGTGTAAACTCAAATATGGGGAGGCAACTGATGTACTGAGACAGGGACCAAGGGATTGAGACTTGGGGAGGAGGCATGGCATGGTTAGGAGGCTGGGCCTGGTGTAAGAAGGACCTGAATGTAAAGTGAAAGTGTCCGTCACTCAGTGGTGTCCAACTCTTTGTGACTCCATGGATTGTAGCCCACCAGGCTCCTCCGTCCATGGGATTCTCCAGGCAGGAATACTGGAGTCAGTAGCCATTCTCTTCTACAGGGGATCTTCCCGACTGAGGGATCAAACCAGGGCATCCTGCGTGGCAGACAGGTTTTTCACCATCTGAACCACCAGGGAAGCCCCTAAAAACGACCTGTGCATGCGTGCATGCTAAGTTGCTTCAGACGCGTCCAACTCTTTGTGACCCTATGGATAGTAGCCCGCCAGGCTCCTCTGTCCATGGGATTCTTCAGGCAAGAACACTGGAGTGGGTTGCAATGCCCTCCTCCAGGGGATCTTCCCAACCCAGGGACAGATCAACCTGCTGCTGCTGCTGCTAAGTCGCTTCAGTCGTGTCCGACTCTGTGCGACCCCATAGACGGCAGCCTCGTCCCTGGGATTCTCCAGGCAAGAACACTGGAGTGGGTTGCCATTTCCTTCTCCAATGCATGAAAGTGAAAAGTGAAAGTGAAGTCGCTCAGTCGTGTCCGACCCTCAGCGACCCCATGGACTGCAGCCTTCCAGGCTCCTCCGTCCATGGGATTTTCCAGGCAAGAGTACTGGAGTGGGGTGCCATTGCCTTAGGTTCCCCCAAATCTGAGCTGAGCTCCTTGCAAAGTGAGTGACCTTGACAAGTCACTTCACTTTCTTGTACTTCTGTTTCACATATTCAAAATGGAGGAGGGACTAGGACCCCTCCTAGGGTTGTTCTGAGGAGGAAGAGGAAAGTCACGTGTGGTGAGTATGCAACAAAGAGAGGCTGTTAGTCTACAGGAGGTTGGGCAAGTTGAAGGAGAGGGAGTCTTGCATCTGTTGTAAATGATTCAGAAGAACCAGTGATCTTAACTGTGCTCACCTGAATGCACTATCAGCCGCTTGGGAGGCCATGGACAGGGCTACCACTTGAATCATGGCAATATCCAGAGCTGCAAACTTTAAGGACGAGGAGCCGTGGTGAGGAGGGCAGACCCAAGGGCGGAATGCTTGGAAGAACCATCAGTTTCACAGGGAGGAGTAGAAACCATGGCTCAGAACTGAGACCTGGGGTCCCGCCGGACCGTGAGGCAGCCCTGCCTGGTGCACGGTGTGTGTCCAGCACCAAGTGGGGTGGAGGGGGTGGCGGTGGTGAGCAGGATGGTGACTCAGCTTGTGGTATGGTGTGAGCAGGTGTCTGGTCAAGGACAGACTCCGGGCATCTTCCCAGGTGACTGGCAGTGTCCCCAGAGTGGGAATGGCTTGTGCTTCATTCGGGGTTGCGGCCAGCTCTGTTTCCAACTGGACAGTGGACCAAGGCCAGCCAGGACTCGGGGGAATTGAGCTGCGAGGATCTACCCTGAGTGTGGGCATTTGATCCCCTGACAGCCCTCACACCTGGCACTAGATTGCTGCAAAACTGGGAACTTGAGCCTGGGTCACCCCCACCCCTCCACCCCTTCACCCTCCCAACACTGCCCCCCCAACCAAGGCCTCTCAGCTAAGGGGTGGAGGCCCCATGGAGAGCTGGAGCAGGCAGGTGTCAGCACAGCACCATGCCTGGTGTTAGAAGCACTCAGAAAGAGCCGTTTGAGGAATAACGTCACATCTGAAAGTAAAGCTTCTCCTCTGGCTAATTCCTTTGCTTACTCTTAGTGTACCTGATGTGTGGGCAGTCCAGGGGGGACGTAGCTGAGGCTGGGGGCCATGTGGCCCCGTCAAGCCTGTTGTCTAGGACCCGGAAATTCATCAGGTTGATAACACAGAAAGTTCAGTCCTCTTTTATTGTATCTTTTCTTTTTTTCTTTTCGTAGCTTTTTCAGTTTTGAAGAGCTGCTCAAGCAGTTCCAAGAAGAGTTGATCACATTTATGTCAAGGAGCCAAGCGCTTTCTCTGAGGTGTGCAGAACCGGAAGGGAAGAGTCCGCGTGTTCAGATTCAGGCCCTCGCCGTGACCTCAGGACCTGCCCTCTGTGAGGCCCCCGCCCCCCAAGGCCTCCTGCCTCCTTCCCACCACATCCGGGAGGTGGGCTGCTCCATCTCTACGAGGGACTGGGAGACTTCTGCCAGGACCGTGCCCTGCTCTATCAGGGACTTCACCTGTGGACACAGGAGACAGGACCGGAGGCGCGGGGCTGCGCCCTTCCGAGGAGGTGGGTGGAAGTACAGGAGACGGCAGGGGGGAGGGGGCTGGAGGCAGACTGCGCAGTTCATCTGCCGCTTGGCCTGCTCTCCAGCCCCCAGAAACTTCCAGGAGGAAGAACCAGACGCAGACAATGTTCGAGGGCATCGTGGGGCTAGTCACATTGGTGCCTGCACAAATTACCTCTGGGAACCCCTTTACTCCAGCCCTTCCGCCCCTTTCGGGCAGGCCCGGCCACCAGGCAGGACAGAGCTTGCTCTGCGCCGCCTCAGGCCCAGGGCTCCGCAGGGAATCCGGCAGAGATGGTGGGCACCTCACACAGGCCAGGAGGACGCCCTCTGCTGGCGGCAGGACCTGCTTCACGTCCTGCCGGGCTCTCGGGAGCAAAGTCTGGGTGCCAGACCCCACTTGTGAGCAATTCCTGTTGCAAGAGGGATCCAAGCCTCTTTGAGAGCCACAGGCAATCAGGAAAGGTTATATGGGGTCCTTCCCTTCACCTT
This sequence comes from Bos indicus x Bos taurus, assembly GCF_003369695.1. Classification (NCBI taxonomy): domain Eukaryota; kingdom Metazoa; phylum Chordata; class Mammalia; order Artiodactyla; family Bovidae; genus Bos; species Bos indicus x Bos taurus. The sequence goes on along the minus strand of NC_040092.1, from coordinate 10,459,590 downwards.
TTTTTTCTTTTTTGACTCTGTCAGGTCTCAGATGCACGCGGGATCATTAGTTGCAGGATGTGAGATCTAGTTCCCTGACCAGGGATTGAACCCGGGCCCCCTGCATTGGAAGCTCAGTCTTAGCTACTGGACCATTAGGGAAGTCTCCCAACTTTTTTTTTAAGCCAAATACAATTATGACACAAATAATATATCTCATGGCAGAAATAGTATACATTTGTAGACAAAAAAAAAAGAAAATGCAAATACCCGGTACCCAATCATCTGTGACTTACGCCTAATGTTTGGTGGACACCCTCTTGCACTTTTTGTACATGCATATACCTACATGGGCCACCCCGGTGGCGCAGTGGTAAAGAACCCACCTGCCAATGCAAGAGACTCGGGTTCAATCCCTGTGTTGGGAAGATCCCCTGGAGGAGGAAACGGCAACCCACTCTAGTATACTTGCCTGGAGAATTCCATGGACAAAGGAGCCTGGCAGGTTACAGTCCATGGGGTCACAAAGAGTCAGACACAACTGAGCACACGCAGACACATACATACATCTGCATTTCTTACCAAAAGTGGAGTCATACTCTATATAATGCTTTACAGCCTGATTTTTTAAATTTAGGAGCATCTCTCTATATATTAAGAAATAAATTTTATTTTGGAATTTCCTGCATGCCCATACCACGGTTATCTGACCAGACTTCAGTTGTTAGCCTTATAAGTTGTTTTCAACATTTTATAATCACTGCTGTGATGAACCTCCTAGTATCAAATATCAAATCTAATTACTCCTTGTGACCACGTCTTCTAGTGGAATGGCCACATCAATACTATGGCACCTTCTAGGACTTTTTTTATTTTTTTATCATTATTTTTCTCATTAAACTTTTTTTAATGGGTCTCAAATTCTGTGACAGATTTTTGGTCAAGTTGTTTTCATTAAAAAGTAATGATTTTATTTTTCAATTTGTTAATGTGGTGTATTACATTGATTGATTTGCAGATATTGAAGAATCCTTGCATCCCTGGGATAAAGCCCACTTGGTCATGGTGTATGATCTTTTTAATGTGTTTTTGGATTCTGATTGCTAGAATTTTGTTAAGGATTTTTGCATCTTATGTTCATCAGTGATATTGGCCTGTAGTTTTCTTTTTTTGTGGAATCTTTTTCAGGTTTTGGTATTAGGGTGATGGTGACCTCATAGAATGAGTTTGGAAGTTTACCTTCCTCTGCAATTTTCTGGAAGAGTTTGAGTAGATAGGTGTTAGCTCTTCTCTAAATTTTTGGTAGAATTCAGCTGTGAAGCCATCTGGACCTGGGCTTTTGTTTGCTGGAAGATTTTTGATTACAGTTTCAATTTCCGTGCTTGTGCAACGGAAAGAATAAAATACTTAGGAATATATCTACCTAAAGAAACTAAAGACCTATATATATAAAACTATAAAACACTGGTGAAAGAAATCAAAGAGGACACTAATAGATGAAGAAATATACCATGTTCATGGATTAGAAGAATCAATATAGTGAAAATGAATATACTACCCAAAGCAATTTATAGATTCAATGCAATCCCTATCAAGCTACCAACGGTGTTCTTCACAGAGCTAGAACAAATAATTTCACAATTTGTATGGAAATACAAAAAACCTCGATTAGCCAAAGCTATCGAGAAAGAAGAATGAAACTGGAGGAATCAACCTACCTGACTTCAGGCTCTACTACAAAGCCACAGTCATCAAGACAGTATGGTACTGGCACAAAGACAGAAATATAGATCAATGGAACAAAATAGAAAGCCCAGAGATAAATCCATGCACATATGGACACCTTATCTTTGACAAAGGAGACAAGAATATACAATGGATTAAAGACCATCTCTTTAACAAGTGGTGCTGGGAAAACTGGTCAACCACTTGTAAAAGAATGAAACTAGAACACTTTCTAACACCATACACAAAAATAAACTCAACATGGATTAAAGATCTAAACGTAAGACCAGAAACTATAAAACTCCTAGAGGAGAACATAGGCAAAACACTCTCCGACATACATCCCAGCAGGATCCTCTATGACCACCTCCCAGAATATTGGAAATAAAAGCAAAAATAAACAAATGGGACCTAATTAAATTTAAAAGCTTCTGCACAACAAAGGAAACTATTAGCAAGGTGAAAAGACAGCCTTCAGAATGGGAGAAAATAATAGCAAATGAAGCAACTGACAAACAACTAATCTCAAAAATATACAAGCAACTCCTACACCTCAATTCCAGAAAAATAAATGACCCAATCAAAAAATGGGCCAAAGAACTAAATAGACATTTCTCCAAAGAAGACATACAGATGGCTAACAAACACATGAAAAGATGCTCAACATCACTCATTATCAGAGAAATGCAAATCAAAACCACTATGAGGTACCATTTCACACCAGTCAGAATGGCTGCGATCCAAAAGTCTGCAAGCAATAAATGCTGGAGAGGGTGTGGAGAAAAGGGAACCCTCTTGCACTGTTGGTGGGAATGCAAACTAGTACAGCCACTATGGAGAACAGTGTGGAGATTCCTTAAAAAACTGGAAATAGAACTGCCTTATGATCCAGCAATCCCACTGCTGGGCATACACACTGAGGAAACCAGAAGGGAAAGAGACACGTGTACCCCAATGTTCATCGCAGCACTGTTTATAATAGCCAGGACATGGAAGCAACCTAGATGTCCATCAGCAGATGAATGGATAAGAAAGCTGTGGTACATATACACAATGGAGTATTACTCAGCCATTAAAAAGAATTCATTTGAATGAGTTCTAATGAGATGGATGAAACTGGAGCCTATTATACAGAGTGAAGTAAGCCAGAAAGAAAAACACCAATACAGTATACTAACACATATATATGGAATTTAGAAAGATGGTAACAATAACCCTGTATACGAGACAGCAAAAGATACACTGATGTATAGAACAGTATTATGGACTCTGTGGGAGAGGGAGAGGGTGGGAAGATTTGGGAGAATGGCATTGAAACATGTATACTATCATGTATGAAACGAGTCGCCAGTCCAGGTTCGATGCACGATACTGGATGCTTGGGGCTGGTGCACTGGGACGACCCAGAGGGATGGTATGGGGAGGGAGGAGGGAGGAGGGTTCAGGATGGGGAACACATGTATACCTGTGGCGGATTCATTTCGATATTTGGCAAAACCAATACACTATTGTAAAGTTTAAAAATAAAATAAAATTTTAAAAAAAGTAATGATTTTAAAAACTAATAACTTAAACTGCCACACACAAAACATATGGTCCACAAAAAGGACTTCTTTTTTTTCAAAAATTTATTTATTTGTTTGGCTGCACTGGATCTTATTTGTGTCATACGAGATCTTCGATCTTTGTTGCAGCAGGTGGGACGTAGTTCCCTGACCAGGGATAGAACCTGGGCCCCTTGCATTGGGAGTGTAGAATCTTAGCCACTGCCTCACCAGGGAGGTCCTACCTTCTAAGATTTCTAACACATACAGTCAAACTGCTCTGCAGAATGGGACTGGAGTACTATACATGAGCCCTTAGAGAGAGGAATTTTTTTAAAAATTTTGTTTATGCATCTGTTTTTGGCTGCACTGGGTCTTCGTTGTTGTGAGCAGGCTTTCTCTAGTTGCGACAAGTGCAGTGCACAGGCTTCTCATTGCAGTGGTTTCTCTCGCTTTGGAGCACAGGCTCTGGGTGCATCAGCTTCAATGGTTGCAGTGCATGGGCTCAGTAGTTGTGGCGCACGAGCTTAGTTGCTCCAAAACACGTGGGATCTTCCTGGACCAGGGATCAAACTTGTGTCCCCTGCATTGAAAGGCAGATTCTTAACTACTGGACCACCAGAGAAGTTCCAAGAAAGGCGTTTTCAAAGAAAAAAAAAAAACAAAAGGCGTTTTCAAAGAAAAAAAAAAAAACTGGTCACCCTGAAAAGGGTGTAAGTCTCAGGTTTGCTCAGTAATCCAAACACAATGGATTCTCCATTCTTTGTACGGAGTATCTTGTGAAATATGTGTTTGTTTCATCTCTGTGAAATCGATACCAATGATTTGAATTACGGATCCCAGGTAGAATTTCCTTTTGTGTGGGCTTCCAACCTTTGAGGAGGTCACAGCAGAGCAAAGTTTTTAGGACACATAGCAGGAGAAGGGTGGTGCAGGGCTGGATGCTGGAACCCCAGGTTCCCCCTGGTAACTGGTTTTTAAAGATGATCTGGTAACAGGGGTGGCCATCAGCGGGCCATCACCCTGTGGACCTTGAAACCTTGCCCTTTGCTGCCACACGACCTGGACTTTTCCCCTTCTGGCCACCTCAGCAGAGTGAGGCCTATTCTCTACCTTTCGGACTTCAGCAAAGTAGCAGATACGAAGCAAAGACAGGGACACAGCTCCTTGAAAGACCATCATCTTGCTTCACTAGCCAAGTCTACTCTCAGAAAACGGAATTTGACGTCCAATAAGAAAACAGACGGGCCTTCCCGAGCACCAGTGCCCTCTCCAAGTATCCGATCAGCCGGATGCAGTGATGGATCCTGTCGGAACCCACTCAGCCCTGGAGGATCACAAAGCCTGGGCCAGACTCAGGACCATGTTCTCCTTGGGCACACGCGCCTGCTGGAACAGGACTTTGCGTGGCCACCTGAAAGACCCAGAGGGTTCCCCTGAGTGACCCGTGTACCCATTTTCCTCCGATGTACTTATCCCTTGCCTCAGGTCATCTACAGCAATATTCCTGCCTTTTGGTAGCCTTCTAACTGTGACATGGTTGAAGGGGGAGGAAGGGCAGGAAGGAGCCTGTTAAAGATGGAAAATAAATCACTGATTTACAATATCAAATGAATAGTTTGACCTTCCTATTATGAAACATGACTCTGCCTTAAGCTGCAACTCCCTGTTGGTATGTGACTCTAACAACGTAGTGCCCCTTCCGAAACAGTGAAGGCAAAACGTGAATGTCATCAGAAGAGAAAAAGACTCCCTGTGAGAGAAGCTTCAGGCCAGGAGGCCGGCTGTCCTCACTGGGGTCCACAAGGGGGGTCTGGAGGGACTTCCTGCCTCCTGCTCCGTCCTCTGTGGCCCTGTCTGAAACTTGCCAACATGGATGATACTCATGAATGAAGGGAAAATGCAGGAGCACGTGGCCTCCCAAATGTCATCACACCCTTACAGGTGTTACTTCCTACACTGGAGCAAGGGCTGCCCAAAGCCTTTTCCCAGGCTCAGACCCAGACCCACACAGAGAGGCAAAGTGCTCCCAGGGGGGATGACCTGGTGCTTCCTCCAGCCCCAACACCATCAAAGGCCAGATGACTTTTATCCTGAGTATCCAAGAACCAAGAGCACGGACTGCTGCTGGTTGCATGGGGCAGCTGGGCCTGTTTTTCCCATAAACGCAGAGTTGCCAGCGGGGACCCAGGGTGCCTGTTAGGAAGGGAGAGACAGACTCCCGTCCTCTGACGCCAGCGCCATCAGGTCTCCTTGTACACGTAGCCCTAGTCCAGGGAAGCTGAAGCCCGTGAGCAGACGGGGCCCCTTTAAGACTTCCTGTGGGTTTCCTTGGTAGCTCAGTGGTAAATAATCCACCTGCTAATGCAGGAGACACAAATTCAATCCCTGACCGGGGAAGATCTCACATGCCTCAGGGCAACTAAGCCTGTGCCCCACAAATACTGAGCCTGTGCTCTAGAGCCCGGGAGCCACGACCACTGAGCTCCTGAGCCACAACTCCTGGAGCCTGCATGCCCGGGAGCCTGTGCTCTGCAACGAGAGAAGCCAGAGCAATGAGAAGCCCAGGCACTGCAACTAGAGATAGCCCCTGCTCGCTGCAACTAGCGAAAAGCCCGTGCAGCAGCAAAGACCCAGCGCAGCCAGAATAATAATAATAATAATAAAAAAGACTTTCCATGATCAGATGAGGATGTGCATGCCCTTGATCAGCTATAAGAGCAATTGATTTTTGTCCCAGTAAGGAAGAAATCCAACATCATAAGAGCCATTTTTTAAAAAAGCACTGCGTTGAGTTGAAAATATAACTGGGAGACAAGAGGCTGAAAATTGCCACCTTCTCACTGGCAGCCTGTCAGTGGAAACATGATGGCTTTGGTATAGTCTTCAGAATCAGACCAGTCCTGGACTCTGGGTTCTCTGCTTGCTGTGAGGGGCTAGTACCTTAGGCAAGTGACTCAAGTCACTTCTCCGTTCTAGTTTCCTTCTCTGTAAAATGGAGATAATAAGATGGACCTTCTGGGGAGTAGTGGGGACTCAGTGAGGTGAGGTCCACACAACCCGTATGGAGCACCCTGCAAAGTTAGCGCCTGGCGAATGAAAGGATTACCACCAGCCATTCTGCTGTAGCACAGCAGACCTCGCAGCAGTCAAGAATGGCAAGCCCCTTGGTCTTTTCTGGATGGAATAGCAGGTTGTTTAGTCTTAATGGAGACAGCTCTAAGGAAACTGACCGCTAGGCTGTATTCCATGCTGGGCGTCTTGTGTTGGCCCCTTCAGAAGCACGCCCTGCCCCACCACTTCTGTGCCCCAGGTGCCCAGGAGCCCGCATGGGCTGCATCCACCAGCTCCCTTGTCTGGCTCAGATGGGCTCAGACAATTCGGACACCAGCAGGCGATGGGAAGAGGCCCGCATGTTAATTGCCCACCTCCCTTCAGCAGAAGGCCAAGGAACAGCTGTATTCCTCTCTCGAGGGCCAGAGTTTTGGTCAGGCAGCCCTCACCATATAGCAATGACTGTGTCTAGGTTCTTGTAATTTACTCCTTGCCTGAGATGGTTTTAAAACAGGGCTGGATTTTTTTTTTTTAATTTCCTTGTATTTGTTCAAATTAGATGACTAATATTAAAACATGCAAGTGACTTAAGACTTCAGAATTTTTCAATAAGCACTTACTGTGGAGCTGGATATTTGAGTGGGAGCCTCAAAGAAGAGATAGTTGATGGAAAAAAAAAGAGTAAATGAGAATAACAAGGGAGATTTTGCTGAAAGAAGTTCACCTTTCGATTTCAAGGAAATGGTTGAACATACAAAAGAAAGATGAAAACTGACATCCATTTAATACTATGTGCCAAGGATTTAGCATTATTATTTTTCATAACCATGCTGTTGGGTGGATATGATTGTTTCAATTATAGAGATGAGGAAATTAAGGATTAGAGAGGTTAACTCACTAAGCTAAAGGCTATGCAGTCACTTCAGATCTGGACAGGTCTGCCTGATCCAGAATGTTTGACTGTAACGTGCCTGCTCTTTCTTGCATATCGTGTTTCCAGAAGACTGAGAGAGTCAGATTTATGGATGGAGACTCAGAGTGGCACAGGTCCATGGTGATGATCTGCAAAGACATGCTGGATATAATGGCTGATAGAGAACAATGAAGGATAACCTTTAAGGGAACAGTTATTGGCATGACGAGGTTCTAAAGGGATCTGATGGTAAAGAAAATGTAGAGCCAGTGGGTGTAGGTTTCCTGATGGAAAACTTTATTGTAGGAGTTGAAGCCTTGGCAGGCAGAGATACCAAGAAAGCAGGCTGATCCAGACCACAGGCTGGAGGCGCCATATCTTTGCTTTAAATACCAGCAGGGAGAAGGATTCATCATTGCATGACTTTCCAAGATCTTTCCTGGCTTCCAGAGTGTAGCTCGTGAACTTGTCCTCTTCAGCGTTAAACCCATCTATTTAATGAGGCCTACAAAAAATAACTCCTCAACCGGGAAGCTGCTCCTGCTGCTGCTGCTAAGTCGCTTCAGTCGTGTCCGACTCTGTGCGACCCCATAGACGGCAGCCCACCAGGCCCCGCCGTCCCTGGGATTCTCCAGGGGTTCTCTCAAATGCCGCCCATAGGCGGAGGGCTGGGCTAGATGGACGAGGACCAGGCCAATAGGCTAAGGGTGCAGCTCGCCCATTGGCTGGCATCAGATAATGGTTCAGAGAGAGGGGAGGTAGCAGCCCAGGAGAACCAGGAGGCCGAGACGGGCGCCAACCCTGTGGGATGGGACCAGAAATACCTGTTGAGAAGGGAGCTGCCCTGCCAAGAGGGCCAGGAAGTGGCAGAGGCCTAGAGGGGGAACAGGAGGTGGAGGAGCCAGGGCGAGTGAGGCAAGGGGCAGAGAGAAAGGGAGCAGGTGGGTAGCCTGCAGCCTGGCAGGCTGAGGGGCGGGGAGGTGGCCCAGGTCTGCAATTTTTTAAACTTTTTTTAAATTTTGGTTTATTTATTTTATTTTTTGACTCTGCTGGGACTTCACTGTTGCCCAGACTTTCTCTAGTTGGGGCGAGCAGGGGCTACTCTCTAGATGAGATGCGTGGGCTTCTCATTGCGGTGGCTTCTCTTGTTGCCCAACGTGGGCTCTAGGCTCATGGGCTCCAGGAGTTGTGGCTCCTAGGCCCTAGAGCACAGGCTGTGTTTTGTGACCCATGAGCTTAGTTGCTCCACAGCATGTGGGATCCTCCTGAACTACGGATCAAATCTGTGTCTCCTACGCTGGCAGGTGGATTCTTTACCACTGAGCCACCAGGGAAGCCCTGCAATTTAACACTCCCTGGTGGCTCAGAGGGTAAAGCGTCTGCCTTCAATGCGGGAGACCTGGGTTCAGTCCCTGGGTCAGGAAGATCCCCTGGAGAAGGAAATGGCAACCCACTCCAGTATTCTTGCCTGGAGAACCCCACAGAGGGAGGAGCCTGGTAGGCTACAGTCCACAGGTCACAAAGAGTCAGACATGACTGAGCAACTTCACTTTCACTTTCCTACCACAAAAAGAAAAGTCTCATCTTTCACCTCTGGAAGCATCTCACTTCTAACAATTATAATGCAGGTGGGAGTGGTGCTGAGTGACTCCAGAGATAAGGACAGAAAAGGTGATCAGCTTGTGCACAGCCCTCTCCTCTCAGAACACACACCTTTGCAGCCCTGAGCCATCAGGTATGAAGTTCAACTACCCAGAAGCTGCCATACTGGAGAGACCAGGTGTAAAACCACAGAGACACAGAGGGAGGTTCAGCTCTCCTCTGCCCCATGCAGGGGTGTGAGCAAGGCTTCAGGTGATCCCAGCCTTCGGCCTGCAAGCCACCCCAGGGGTGGCATTCTGTCAAACACGCATTCTGTCCCTAGACTGCAGATTTGTGAGTAAAATCATTGCTGTCGCTGTTGACAGACACACAGTTTTGGAGTTATATGTCGTGCAGTAGTTACAACTGGAGCCTGCGCTTGCACCTTCGGACCTGGAGGTGGTATCAGCTCCTGCTGTTGCACAGGCTGCCCCCACATCATAGAGAATTACTAATAACTGCCCCAAATGTCAACAGTGCCAATGCTGAGAAACCCTGCCTTAATGGCCACACACAGGCAGCATCTCATCCAGCGACTAGAAGGGCACTCCTAGGGGTTGTGCAAAATGGAACTTTCTTATAGGAAGAAGGGTGGGACAAGGCAGCTATTAGCAGAAGTAAATAAAGGATTGTTTTCTGGCCAGGATATCTTTTTTGAGAGAGGGAACAGACAAAGATATTGTTGTGTCGGTTGCCTCCTCATCCACTGGGCAGGGCAAGGGAAATGGAGAGGGTCCATGTGATAGATTATTTCGTTGGTGCTGACCAGAAAATTCCAAACTGGTTAATTAAGATTGCATTTCTATGAAGGTCAAAACTGCAATTAGAGGACTTCCCTGGCACTCCAGTATTTAAGACTCCACACTTCCACTGCAAGGGGTACAGGTTCAATCCCTAGTCGGGGGACTAAGATCCTGAATGCCATGTGCTGTGGCCAAAAAATTAAAAAATAAAACAAAAATGTAAAAAAAAGAAAATCAGCAATTAGGTTAGATACTAAACCTAGGTTTGGTGTCATGGGCATTAGCACAAGTGATGCCATTTAGGGTCAGTGATTTTTCTCTTTAATAGTGTATGTTATATATATCACTATATAGAGAAATCTTTTATTTTCTTGACGTCAAAAATTGTCTTCCACCCTGACCCCAACCCCTGGCACTGCCTTCCACAGAACAAGACCTGATTTTGTTTGGTAAGAATTTTATATGTATCTTGTGGAGTGAGTCCAGTCATGTGCTGATAAATGTTTAAGAACTAGCTTCTGAGGGTGGGAGGCAGGATGATTTACAGAACTGGCCAACTTCTGTGGGGTGAATACTACAACCAGAGCCTGTTTCAGGCTACCACCATGATTTCACCAAATGGGCAACCAGGAGGAAAAATGCTCAGACCTTTCAAGCCTGAGAAAGCCAGTTCCAGTGCCAATTCCCAGCCACTCTCGACAAATAATTGGATATTGAACTGCTTTCTTTAAAATAAAAAAAAAAGTCGGAGTACAATCAGCTTACTGAGCTTTTCTCTTTTTGAGTGGGATAGGCAAGTTGAGGGCCAGAACTGAGTTCTTCCAGACGGTGGAGGGGAGTTTATGTTGTGATGGGGAACCCAGACAAAGGCAAAGAAGGGGGAGGAGAAAAGGGGAAAGGAGGCGGATATTTAGAGAAGAAGTTTGGGCAGAACTAAGATGTTTAAAGGGAATTGCTTTGGCGTTTGCCACAAGGTATGCAATGTCTCTGTGAGGTGGGCACAGTGGTAAAGAACCCGCCTGCCAATGCAGGAGATGCAAGAAACATGGGCTCGATCCCTGGGACAGGAAGATCTCCTGGAGGAAGAAATGGCAACCCCTCCATTATGCTTGCCTGGGAAATGCCATGGACAGAGAATCCTGGTGGGCTACAGTCCGTGGGATTACGAAGAGTCAGACACAACTGAGCACACACACACCAGCACACACACACATGCAATGTCACTCTTCTGCCACACCTTCTCCAGAAAATCTTCAGTAAAACTCTATCGCTCCATCACTGATAGAGCTGGTTTCCTGGCATTGCATTTAAATTCTGAATCCAGCCTCAGAGTGGACCAAGGGTGAGCGCTGTGATTACCGTTGGGGACCTTGCTGCATCTAGGTTATGTATTTTCCGGTCACATTTGATTATTTTTAATCATGAGCATGCATTATTCAAGTTGTCAGCAAAGATATTTTTTAAGTTACTTTCACCTAAAAATGTGGAGTTACTTTCTTACCCAACTCAGCTGAACGTGACATAGAAACCTTTGCCCTTGCAGGAGGGAATCAAGTCCTGGAATGAAATATAAAGTCCCCCTAAAACTTCTTGTGAAACTTCTTCTTCTTCTCCATTGTGTTTTTATTACAAACCGTTGGCATAACCTCACACATGCTAATAAGCCAACCAAATAGCTTTATAAAGAGTAGACAGCTGTGCAAACTTGCCCTGTGATTCAAGTTCCTGAGATCATGCTGATCCTGTGGGCTAGAAACTTGGATGGAAGGCATTCAAGTCTCTGACATGTTCCTGCAATGAGGTGCAAATATGGATTCTTATTATTGCTAAGGTCCAGGACTATAACTAAGAAACTGACACAGAGACAGAGACAGAGAAAGAGAGGAAAACAAAAGAAACCACATCTTCACACCTCGCTATAAGTATACATTTCTTGGCTTTCGATAGTTGCTTTCTTTATTTCAGTGGTCTCATGGACAAAGTCTGTCGGGCTACAGTCTATGGTGGTCACAAGAGAGTTGGATATGACTTAGTAACTAAAACAACAATAAAAACAACCTCTCAAATTCACCCTCTTAGCTGTTCTCAATGATGGGTACTCCTGAGGCTGGCACCCACCATACCAGTCTGGAAGAAAGGGTACCCAAGTTTGCTGCAAAGGCACACAGACTTGATGCTGTCTGCCTCTATCAATGCATTTTCTAGTTTCCAGTCAGCCACTCAGTCTTGACCACGTCCCTTCTTTTTGCCTTCTAAAGTTTCTCCCTTTCCAGTCTCTGCATGCCTAGAGTGACACACAGCCTTGCCTGGGTTCCCAGCTGCAGAGTCCATCTAATGCTTGCTCTCTGATCCCCACTCCCTGCCCAAGCTTCCTCCTTGTGGAGGACTTCCAAGACTGCAGATCCTGAGCGCAGCCTTGATGGCTAATGTCGCGCTATTTTATATCCTCCATCTCTTAAAGGTTCTGTTGACCTAAGACTAGTACACCCAGTAGGGGCCTTTGGAGTCAGTACAGAATAATGAATAACAAAGCACAGGGCTGGACAGCAGGTACACAGAGAAGACAATGTGAATTGCTCCTCCCTGGAGGAATATCCCAGCTCTGCAGTCCATAGGAATGATTTTCCCTCCCTTTCCCCAAGGTTGAGCAACAGGGTCAACAAAGGTCTGTCTAGCCACAGACGGCAGCCCACCAGGCTCCCCCGTCCCTGGGATTCTCCAGGCAAGAACACTGGAGTGGGTTGCCATTTCCTTCTCCAATGCATGAAAGTGAAAAGTGAAAGTGAAGTCGCTCAGTCGTGTCTGACTCTTCATGGCCCCATGGACTGCAGCCTACCAGGCTCTTCTGCCCATGGGAGTTTCCAGGCAAGAGTACTGGAATGGGGTGCCATTGCCTTGACGGACATGACTGAAGTGACTTAGCAGCAGCAGTGGCAGCCAAAGCTATAGTTTATCCAATAGTCATGTATGGATGTAAGAGTTGGACCATAAAGCTGAGTGCCGAAGAATTGATGCTTTTGAACTGTGGTGTTGGAGAAGACTCTTGAGAGTCCCTTGGACTGCAAGGAGATCAAATCAGTCCATCCTAAAGGAAATCAGTCCTGAATATTCATTGAAAGCACTGATGCTGAAGCTGAAGCTCCAATCCTTTGGCCACCTGATGTGAAGAACTAATTCATTGGAAAAGACCCTGACACTGGGAAAGATTGAAGGCAGGAGGAGAAGGGGATGACAGAGGATGAAATGGTTGGATGGCATCACTGACTCGATGGACATGAGTTTGAATAAGCTCTGGGAGTTGGTGATGGACAGGGAAGCCTGGTGTGCTTCAGTCCATGGAATTGCTAAGAGTCAGACATGACTGAGTGACTTAACTGAACTGAAATAAGCAACAGGGTGCTCTTACAAGCTATGTGACTGTGAACAAGCCAGTTTATCTCTCAGCACCTCGGTTTCATCATCTATAAAAAAGAGCTAAAATTCAGTGTTTATGTCACAGGACTGTTGTAAGGGGAAATGCTATGTAAAAGCAGCATAGTGCCTGGTACATTAAAAATGTTCTATGTGCCTTAATAGTTGTTATTTTCCAAGTATAAACTCAATGGCCAACCTTCTTTAAGTTGGATCAGAGATGCTGTCTTTCTACATATTGGTGGGACCAGCAGTAATATTCCTGGGTTGCTAGGAGTTTAGCTGGGCTGAGCTGGAAGATCCAAGATGGTCTCGCTCAGTATCTGGGTGGGTGCTGATTGTCACTTGCGGAGCCTCAGTTCTCCTCCACATGACCTCTCGTCCTCGTTAGCCAGCCCTACACCAGCACTCATCAAGGAGAGAACAGAAGATGTATCTTTTCCTCCCTAAATGGTGGGGCATGAAGATAGGAGATGCACTGAAAATAGCAGAACCCAGAGCAGCCACAGGACCAACCCTGTGTCACAGGGTGGTTGTAATGATTAAACGAAATAGCACGTGTAAAATGCCTAGAACAGTCCTTGCACATAATAGGTACACAATACGTATGTGTAAGCAATTGTACTCATGCTGGGTTTTAACTTAGATTAAAATCCAGCCTCTTTATTGATCAACTACAAGAGCCTGCTCGAGCTCTGTCCACCTTCTCCAGCTCATCCGCTCCACTCTCCTCAATGACTTACCTCTCGAAAACCACACTGGCCTTTTTCTTTCCTAAGTATGCCAAGTGTGTCCCTGGCCCAGGGCCCTTCTGCTCGCCATTCCCTCAGGCTGGGCTCTACCAGCAGCTCCACAGACAGTGAGCTCCATCTTGTAGCCTACCTCGTGGTTCAAATATGCCCTCCCGTGTGGGCATCACACAACCCCAAATTAGCCACCCCTACTGATTTAGTTTCTCTCTCCCACCACCCTGGCATTTCTGCTGTCTGTAACCATCTTGTTCATCTGCTTGGCAGCTATGTGATGACATCTTCTTAAGATCAGGGACCCTAAATATCTCCTTTACCCCTGGAACCCAAACTCCTCAAGTAATGCCCAAGGTGTAAGTCAGCACGCTATAAATGTCTGTTGACTGAAGGACTCGGGCGGGGCTTGCTTCCCTTTGGATATATCAGCACTCCACTCTGTGAGAAAAAAAATCTTCTCTATAAACTTGAGATAACAATGAATTTCTGCAGCAGAAATATTTTTCACATTAAATAATCGGATCCAAAAATGAAGTGGCTTTCAGGAGCCACGTGTGGAGGAAGTGCCATTTTTAACAAAGGGCTGACAGACTGGCCGTGCCAGCCGATCCACTTGGCAGCCTCAGCACAGACGCCTGGCAAAGTACTGTACCTACGGGCAAATTTTTTCTGCGCATTACTACCCTAGAGATAGCTATGCGCGATGTCCTAACAGTTGTATGTACACATACTTTTGGGAGACAGATAATACTGTAGGTTTTAAAAGTTTCTAATTTGAGAAGAATCACAGGCTCCGTGTAGAAATTTTGGAAAGCAAAAGCAAAAAACACAAAGAAAGCACTAGTCTTCCAAACAGTGAAACATTCCAACCTGTGTCTTTCAGTTTTTGGTTTTTTTCTCTTTGAATGTTTTACAAATGAGCCTGTGTCACATAAACCACTTTGGAATTGTGTTTTTCCAGAGGTGGTGTCTGCAGGATTTGGTGACTGAGTGGCTGTGAAGGATGAAGGAGGAGGAGTCACAGACAACCCTGAGGTCTCTCCATTCCTGACTTGTTGGATGGTGGTGCGAACAAGGACACAGGAGCAAAAGCAACTTTGGTGAGAAAAGCAATGTGTTCAGTTTTGGATCTGATGCATTTGAGATGCCTCTGGGACAGCCAGTGTGGATACTCGGTGAGTGACTAGATGGTCAGCTATGCAGTCAGGAAAGATGATGGACTGGTGAAGAAGGTCTGAGTGTCGCTGGAACAAAGGCAGTAGTCAAAGAAATGGAAATGCATGAATTCAGTTACGGCAGACTTCTCCATCCGCCCCAGCAGGCCCCGTGCTTAGTACCCACAAAAACGTGAGCAGAAAGTGAGTGAAGGGGTAGACAGAAATTGGGGAGAAACGTCAGCTACTTTGTCGTCGTTTCATCAGCCGCTAAGTTGTGTCTGATACCTTCAAGACCTCATGGACTGTCTCCTGCATTGCAGGCAGATTCTTTTACCACTGAGCCACCAGGGAAGCCCGCAGTTACTTTGTTGGTTGAAAGCGTGTTAGTCGCTCCATTGTGTCTGACTCTTTGCAAACCCATAGACTGGGGGCCTCTGTCCATGGCATTCTCCAGGCAAGAATCCTGGAGTGGGTGGCCATTCCATTCCCTTCTCCAGAGGATCTTCCCTTCCCAGGGATCGAACCAGGGTCTCCTGCATTAGCAGGCAGATTCTTTGCCTTTTGACCTTGTGGTGGTTTAGTTGCTCGGTCATGTCCGACTCTTGAGACCCCATGGGCTGTAGCCTGCCAGGCTCCTCTGTCCATGAGATTCTCCAGGCAAGAATACTGGTAGGTTGCCATTTCCTTCTCCAGGGGATCTTCCCAACCCAGAGATCGGGAAACTGATGAGAGGAAGCCTCTGAGGGGGAACTTGCTTTTGCTGCCATCTAGTGGCTATTCCTGGTAGCTAGTGCTTCCTTGGTAGCTCAGACGGTAAAGCGTCCGCCTACAACGCGGGAGACTGGGGTTCAATCCCTGGGTCGGGAATATCCCCTGGAGAAGGAAATGGAAACCCACTCCAGTATTCTTGCCTGGAGAATCCCAAGGACTGAGGATCCTGGTAGGCTACAGTCCATGGTGTCGCAAAGAGTCGGACACGACTGAGCGACATCACTTCACTTCACTTCAGTGTCTGTTACTGGAGCAATGCCTGGGAAACTGAGACCTAGCGTGCCCAGGCCATTGAGGCTGGGCAAGAGCAGCGTTCTAGTGGGGCTGGAACCCACGTTTTCTGACTCCTAGTTCACTGACTACGACCAAACCAATATTGCTTCTTCTTTTAATATTAATTTTTATTTATTTATTTGGTGGCATCTAGTCTTAGTTGCAGTACTCAGGATCTTTGATCTTTGCTGCGGCATGCAGGGTCTTTAGTTGCAGCATGCAAAGTCGTAGTTTCAGCTTATGGGATCTAGCTCCCTGATCAGGAATCGAACCTGGGCCCCCTGCACTGGGAGCGTGGAGTCTTGGCCACTGGACCACCAGGAAAGTCCCTGAGGAAGCACTGTTATCATCTCTACAGATGAGGAAACTAAGGTTCAGTTCAGTTCAGTTCAGTTCAGTCGCTCAGTCGTGTCCGACTCTTTGCGACCCCATGAATCGTAGCACGCCAGGCCTCCCTGTCCATCACCAACTCCCGGAGTTCACTCAGACTCATGTCCATCGAGTCAGTGATGCCATCCAGCCATCTCATCCTCTGTCGTCCCCTTCTCCTCCTGCCCCCAATCCCTCCCAGCATCAGAGTCTTTTCCAATGACTCAACTCTTCACATGAGGTGGCCAAAGTACTGGAGTTTCAGCTTTAGCATCAGTCCTTCCAAAGAAATCCCAGGGCTGATCTCCTTTAGAATGGACTGGTTGGATCTCCTTGCAGTCCAAGGGACTCTCAAGAGTCTTCTCCAGCACCACAGTTCAAAAGCATCAATTCTTCAGCGCTCAGCCTTCTTCACAGTCCAACTCTCACATCCATACATGACCACTGGAAAAACCATAGCCTTGACTAGACGGACCTTTGTTGGCAAAGTAATGTCTCTGCTTTTGAATATGCTAACTAGGTTGGTCATAACTTTCCTTCCAAGGAGTAAAGCGTCTTTTTTTTTTTTTTTTTTCTCATGTGTTCCCCATCCTGAACCCTCCTCCCTCCTCCCTCCCCATACCATCCCTCTGGGTTGTCCCAGTGCACCAGCCCCAAGCATCCAGCATCGTGCATTGAACCTGGACTGGCATCTCGTTTCATACATGACATTTCACATGTTTCAATGCCATTCTCCCAAATCTTCCCACCCTCTCCCTCTCCCACAGAGTCCATAAGCCTGTTCTATACATCAGTGTCTCTTTTGCTGTCTCGTATACAGGGTTATCGTTACCATCTTTCTAAATTCCATATATATGCGTTAGTATACTGTATTGGTGTTTTTCCTTCTGGCTTACTTCACTCTGTATAATAGGCTCCAGTTTCATCCACCTCATTAGAACTCATTCAAATGAATTCTTTTTAATGGCTGAGTAATACTCCATTGTGTATATGTACCACTGCTTTCTTATCCATTCATCTGCTGATGGACATCTAGGTTGCTTCCATGTCCTGGCTATTATAAACAGTGCTGCGATGAACATTGGGGTACACGTGTCTCTTTCCCTTCTGGTTTCCTCAGTGTGTATGCCCAGCAGTGGGATTGCTGGATCATAAGGCAGTTCTATTTCCAGTTTTTTAAGGAATCTCCACACTGTTCTCCATAGTGGCTGTACTAGTTTGCATTCCCACCAACAGTGTAAGAGGGTTCCCTTTTCTCCACACCCTCTCCAGCATTTATTATTTGTAGACTTTTGGATCGCAGCCATTCTGACTGGTGTGAAATGGTATCTCATAGTGGTTTTGATTTGCATTTCTCTGATAATGAGTGATGTTGAGCATCTTTTCATGTGTTTGTTAGCCATCTGTATGTCTTCTTTGGAGAAATGTCTATTTAGATCTTTGGCCCATTTTTTGATTGGGTCATTTATTTTTCTGGAGTTGAGCTGTAGGAGTTGCTTGTATATTTTTGAGATTAGTTGTTTGTCGGTTGCTTCATTTGCTATTATTTTCTCCCATTTTAATTTCATGGCTGCAGTCACCATCTGCATTGATTTTGGAGCCCCCAAAAATAAAGTCTGACACTGTTTCCACTGTTTCCCATTCTATTTGCCATGAAGTGATGGGACTGGATGCCATGATCTTCATTTTCTGAATGTTGAGCTTTAAGCCAACTTTTTCACTCTCCACTTTCACTTTCATCAAGAGGCTTTTTAGTTCCTCTTCACTTCCTGCCATAAGGGTGGTGTCATCTGCATATCTGAGGTTATTGATATTTCTCCCGGCAATCTTGATTCCAGCTTGTGTTTCTTCCAGTCCAGCGTTTCTCATGCCTTGCAAATAGCTGAGAAGAGAGGTTAAAGGCAAAGAAGAAAAGGAAAGATATACACATCTGAATACAGAGTTCTAAAGAACAGCAGGGGAGAAGGAAATGGCAACCCACTCCAGTGTTCTTGCCTGGAGAATCCCAGGGACGGGGAGCCTGGTGGGCTGCCGTCTCTGGGGTCGCACAGAGTGGTACACGACTGAAGCGACTTAGCAGCAGCAAAGAATTATGATGTTGATCTTTCTTTTTCCACATGGTTTATTTGCCATCTGTATGTCTTCTTGGTAAAATATCTGTTTATCTTTCACCTATTTTTCTTTTCATTAACAAATAAATAGCTCCTTTTTATCCTCAAAAAAAAATAAATAAATAAAGAACAGCAGGGAGAGATAAGAAACTCTTCCTCAGTTATCAATGCAAAGAAATAGAGGAAAACAATAGAATGGGAAAGACTAGAGATCTCTTCAAGAAAATTAGAGATACCAAGGGAACATTTCATGCAAAGATGGGCACAATAAAGGACAGAAACAATAAGGACCTAACAGAAGCAGAAGATATTAAGAAGAAGGGTCAAGAATACACAGAAGAACTATGCAAAAAAGATCTTCATGACCCAGATAACCACAGTGGTGTGATCACTCACCTAGACCCAGACACCCTGGAATGTGAAGTCAAGTGGGCCTTTGGAAGCATCACTACGAACAAAGCTAGTGGAGGTGATGGAATTACAGCTAAACTATTTCAAATCCTAAAAGATGATGCTGTGAAAGTGCTACACTCAATATGCCAGCAAATTTGGAAAATTCAGCAGTGGCCACAGGACTGGAAAAGGTCAGTTTTCATTCCAGTCCCAAAGAAAGGCAATGCAAAGAATGCTCAAACTACCGCACAATTGCACTCATCTCACACGCTAGTAAAGTAATGCTCAAAGTTCTCCAAGCCAGGCTTTAGCAATACGTGAACCGTGAACTTCCAGATGTTCAAGCTGGTTTTAGAAAAGGCAGAGGAACCAGAGATCAAATTGCCAACATCCGCTAGATCATGGAAAAAGCAAGAGAGTTCCAGAAAAACATCTATTTCTGCTTTATTGACTATGCCAAAGCCTTTCACTGTGTGGATCACAACATACTGTGGAAAATTCTGAAAGAGATGGGAATACCAGACCACCTGACCTGCCTCCTAAGAAATCTGTATGCAGGTCAACAAGCAACAGTTAGAACCAGACATGGAACAACGGACTGGTTCCAAACTGGGAAAGGAGTACCTACGTCAAGGCTGTATATTGTCACCCTGCTTATTTAACTTATATGCAGAGTACATCATGTGAGATGCTGAGCTGGATGAAGCACAAGCTGAAACCAAGATCTCCGGGAGAAATATCAGTAATCTCGGATATGCAGACGACACCACCCTTATGGCAGAAAGTGAAGAAGAACTAAAGAGCCTCTTGATGAAAGTAAAAGAGGAGAGTGAAAAAGTTGGCTTAAAGCTCAGCATTCAGAAAACTAAGATCATGGCATCCAGTCCCATCACTTCATGGGAAACAGATGGGGAAACAGTGGAAACAGTGTCAGACTTTATTTTGGGGGGCTCCAAAATCACTGCAGATGGTGACTGCTGTCATGAAATTAAAAGACGCTCACTCCTTGGAAGAAAAGCTATGACCAACCTAGACAGCATATTAAAAAGCAGAGACATTACTTTGCCAACAAAGGTCTGTCTAGTCAAAGCTATGGTTTTTCCAATAGTCACGTATGGATGTGAGAGTTTGACTATAAAGAAAGCTGAGGGCCAAAGAATTGATGCTTTCGAACTGTGGTGTTGGAGAAGACTCTTGAGAGTCCCCTGGACTGCAAGGAGATCAAACCAGTCCATCCTAAAGGAAATCAGTCCTGAATATTCTTTGGAAGGACTAATGCTGAAGCTGAAGCTCCAATCCTTTGGCCACCTGATGCGAAGAACTGACTCATTGGAAAAGACCCTGATGCTGGTAAAGATTGAAGGGAGGGGGAGAAGGGGACGACAGAGGATGAGATGGTTGAATGGCATCACTGACTCGAAGGACATGAATTTGAGCAAGCTCCAGGAGTTGGTGATGCACAGGGAAGCCTGGCGTGCTACAGCCCATGGGGTCGAAAAGAGTCAGACACGACTGAGCGACTGAACTGAATTGAATAAATTTGCCCAAAGCTGCACCATTAATAATTAACAGAGTCATGCTTTGAACCCAGACAGTCGAATGACAAGAGTCCCTACTCTTAATTGCTTCATTTTACTACTTCTGAAAAGAAGCAGATGGTAACATGCATTGGAGTCAGTCAGTAGAGAGAGGCAGTGAGTGACATGGAGAAAGATGAAAAATAAGGAAGCTGAAAATTAAAGATGAGTTTTTCCTGTTGTAAAATTTGCTGAGACCGGACACTGTAAGGGGAGGGGAGAGGCTTCTTACATTCCATTCTGTCATGCATTAAATTTCCTTAATGATAATATATGACTGTTATTTTCCAAGGATCAGAATAGAAATAAACTAAACATCGGTAATTCTCACATTCAGTTGTATACTGAGCTACCCCTCTTTTTGCTAAAGTGCTTTAAATACTGTCTTTAAAACAAAGAGCCCAGGGAGGGAGGTTCGAAAAGGAGGGGATATATGTATACCTGTGGAGAGTGAAAAAGTTGGCTTAAAGCTCAACATTCAGAAAACGAAGATCATGGCATCCGGTCCCATCACTTCATGGGAAATAGATGGGGAAACAATGGAAACAGTGTCAGGCTTTATTTTTCTGGGCTCCAGAATCACTGCAGGTGGTGACTGCAGCCATGAAATTAAAAGATGCTTACTCCTTGGAAGGAAAGTTATGACCAACCTAGTTAGCATATTCAAAAGCAGAGACATTACTTTGCCAACAAAGGTCCGTCTAGTCAAGGCTATGGTTTTTCCAGTGGTCATGTATGGATGTGAGAGTTGGACTGTGAAGAAGGCTGAGCGCTGAAGAATTGATGCTTTTGAACTGTGGTGCTGGAGAAGACTCTTGAGAGTCCCTTGGACTGCAAGGAGATCCAACCAGTCCATTCTAAAGGAGATCAGCCCTGGGATTTCTTTGGAAGGACTGATGCTAAAGCTGAAACTCCAGTACTTTGGCCACCTCATGTGAAGAGTTGAGTCATTGGAAAAGACTCTGATGCTGGGAGGGATTGGGGGCAGGAGGAGAAGGGGACGACAGAGGATGAGATGGCTGGATGGCATCACTGACTCGATGGACATGAGTCTGAGTGAACTCCGGGAGTTGGTGATGGACAGGGAGGCCTGGCATGCTGTGATTCATGGGGTCGCAAAGAGTCGGACATGACTGAGCGACTGATCTGATCTGATCTGATGGCTGATTCATGTTGCGGTTTGACAGAAAACAACAAAATTCTGTAAAGCAATTATCCTCCAGTTAAAAAATAAATTAAAAAAACAAAAAAGAGTCCAGAGGAGCTTGAAAGGGTGAGTTTTCCAAGCAGTTTATCTGGGCACTTGCAAAACTGTTTTACCTGCCATGTTCACCACCCTCCTCCCAAACTGGGAAGACACAACTTCAAGTGTACCTCCCTGTGCCAAGACCAGCCATTAGAGTGTGCTACCTAAGTTTTTCTGTCAAGGCAAGGCTTCTTGTTGAGACTTCTTTATATACAAAGACCATATCTGTATGTATAGATGAGAGATTCTCAACCCCACCTTTATTGAGATTTTGAGCCAGATGATTCTTTATTGTGGGGAGGTGCTCTCTGCGCACTGCAGGGTATCTAGCAGTATCCTGTCCTCCTACCCACGAGAAGCCAGTAGCACCACCCTCATTTGTGACAGTCAAAACTGTCTCCAGACATTGCCGTCGTCATCCCTAGGAAGTCACAATCACCCTCAATCGACAGCCACCAGCATAGATCAATGACAGTTTACGGTTCAAGAATGCCCACCACCATCTGTGAGTAGGAGTGTACATTGGCACAAACCATTTCAAGAGTGATTTTGAAAGTAGACTTTGGAAAGTCATCATTAATTATTTCAAAATATTTTCATTTGGAAGGAAAAGAAAAGGATTTACTGTTTATAGCCCCCGAAATAGAAAAAGATTCGTTAGGAATAAAGGTTTGACAGTGTATTAAAAGATTTTATTTTCCTTGAATGATGGGCACAGATCTGGTGGCTGCCAGCTCCCCCAAATCGCTGAAGCAACTGTGTGCGTGAGAAGCCCTCGGGCAATTGATGGGAGGTGTGGGCAGCTGACTTAGTCTATACTTTATTTCCTGGACTACAGTGATTGATCCAAGGGTGAACCAATCAGAGTGCCTCGCTCGGGTTCTTCTAACTAATCTGAGGGGACCGGCTGGGGAACAAGGGCTTCTCTCCTCTATGATCACGAAGAGGTAAAGATGTGAGCCCAGCGTCTGATAGCCATGCCCCCACCTAGTGAAGAGCTGTTCCAAGATAATGAAGTATAGACAGCAGCATGTGTGAGAGACACAGAGAATCCTTTAGATGTTCCAGTCTCAAGTTCTGGCCGTCCCTGTGGCCAACTCTGGCCAGGACGTTCCTGTGGTTTCATTATGTGAGCCAGTTTATTCAAGCTAATTCACGTTGGATCTTTGTCTCTTGTAACCATTGGAATTTTTTATATACAGTTTTTTTTAATATTTGTATTTCTTTATTTGGCTGTGCCGGGTGTTAGTTGCAGCACATGGGATCTTCGATCTTCACTGTGGCACGTAGGATCTTTAGTTGTGACATTCGAACTCTTAGTTGCAATATGCAAACTCTTGTTGCAGCATGTGGACTCCAGTTTCCTGACTAGAGTCCACATGGAACCCCGGACCCTGCCTTGGGAGCACCGAGTGCTTAGCCACTGGACCACCAAGTTGGAAGTTCCCAACTTGGGATTTTTATTTATTGTTTTTAACTAAACTTTTTATTTTGTATTGGAATATAGCTGATTAACAGTGTTGTGATAGTTTCAGGTGGACAGCAAAGGAATTCAGCCATACATATACCTCTATCCACTCCCAACCATTGAATTTTGACTAAGACACCTTAGCAAAGACATAAAGAGAATTCACATAATGAACAGGAACACTGGTAAATTTTTCACTCATAAATGTTCTGTGCAAACCACATGGGTACAAATCCACCTATATTGTAAATTCTAGTGTGGCTCTGGAAAACTAAGCAGATATGGCTGCCTCTTGCCACATACAGATAAAACCCACAATGGCTCCCATTGGTTCAAAGGATTTATACCTCCTGAAGCTTTCACATCCATTACCTCATTTGCCTTCTACCAAAACTCAACCAGACAAGAAGGAGACTTTAGCATCCCCATTTCCAGGTGAGAAAGTGGAGACACCATATGGCTAAATGACTTTTTTATGTAATGCAGGGGTTTGGATTGAGATCAGCAGTTCTCAAATTCAATCAGTCACGAACTGTGTCATGACTGATTTGATGCTGGTGGTTAAAGTACCGGAGCAGGAGAATGATTCATCTTTTTAAAAATAACACATTATCCTTGTAACAACCTAATTCTCCCCAGCAGTCGGTATGCTTTCCTGGCTAGGAGAAAAGGAGTGGGGTTACAGCTGGCATAATCGGAATTCCCATGGGAGTGTTATGCATGTGAATAGTCAACCATGTGCATTCCAACAGTTTGGGGGAATAAAAAAACAGTTGAGAGTTAATGGATAAGCCAGGCCTGGAGGTTGCTTCCAGCTCTAAAACTGGATGATTCACCCAAAATAAACTATGAGTTGATGGCATACAAGATCAAAACAAACCACTTTTCCCTGTCCATGGATCTTATTAAGGATCACTTACTTTAAAGCGTTGTAGGTTGATCATAAGATGTATCATCCAAAACAAGATGGTTTTGTTTTTTAAATATTTATTTATTTGGCTCTCCCTGGTCTTAGTTGCAGCACACGGCATCTTCAGTCTTCACTGCAGCATGGGGGATCTTTAGTTGATTAGCTGCAGCATGTGGGATCTAGTTCCCTGACAAGGATGGAACCCAGGCCCCCTGCATAGGAAGCATGGAGCCTTAGTGACCGGACCACCAGAGAAGTCCCTAAACCAGGATAATTTTAGGAGAAAAGGGGGCATCAATGGAATGGAACATCAGGACAACATATTAAACGGGAATGACTCGATGGACATGAGTTTGGGTGAACTCCGGGAGTTTGGTGATGGACAGGGAGGCCTGGCATGCTGCAATTCATGGGGTTGCAAAGAGTCTGACACGACTGAGCGACTGAACTGAACTGTGTCGAACGAATCAGGACTAGAATCACCCTACGTATATGTAATGCAAGATATGTGTGCTTCAGTCATGTCCAACTCTTTGTGACCCTGTGGATTATAGCCTGCTAGGCCCATCTGTCCATGGGATTCTCCAGGCAAGAATACTGGAGTGGGTTGCCATGCTTGCCTCCAGGGGATGTTCCCGACCCAGGGATCGAACCCATGTCTCTTATTACATCTCCTGCATTGGCAGGCGGGTTCTCTACCACTAGCGTCACCTGGGAAGCCCCAGGTACATTTATAGAACTGGAAACTGGCAGACCTGCCCCAAGGAACATCATTCTAATGGTGAATTGGATGTGTTTTGATTTCAGTTCCCCCAAAAGCAGACTCTAAGACAAGGATTTTGGTGCAAGTAGTTGATTAAGAGGTGAAGGAGAGTGGGTAAGTGAGGCAGGGGAAGAAAGGTAGCCAATAAGAGTATATCCTCAAAAACAAAACGAAACAAAACAAAACTAGTATATGGAAAGGAAAAAAAGAGTGTGTCCTCAAGCCAGCAACGGCAGAGGCCAACTGCAGTAGAATCCCCAAGCTTGTCACAGAGATGTGCCACCCAACATTCCCCCTTTAAGAAAGGGCTTGCTGTCCACTTGCCGGGAGTGGGGTCAGCAGATGGCCCCCAAGCTCCTTCAGGGTCTGTTTTAGGAGCAGAGCTGCCTCGCTCAAGGTCATACCCTTTCCAGAGCAGCCTGTACTACTGAGCAACCAAGGCAAGGCTGTGAAGGGTGCCCGTCTCCTCTGGATGCAGGGCACTCTGATGGGCAGTCCTCACTGCACACCTTCCCTCTGGGTTGGCCAAGACTTTGTCAAGCTGGTACTGTAGCCAGACTCTTCCTCTCCTTTCAGAGGGTCTGATCCCTAATAAAAACCCCATAAGTATCTGCTTGCATAGAACCAACCCCAAAACCATTCCTCTAGGGAAACTCAGTGAATTAACATTTTTTTAATACCTTAAAAATGTTTATTTATTTATTTATTTGGCTGTTTCATGTCTTAGTCACCACACTCAGAATCTTCAGTGTTTGTTTTGGCATCCAGGTTCTTTTAGTTTCGGCAGGCGGAGTCTTCATTTGCAGCATGTGGAATCTTTAGTTGCAGCATGCAAACTCTTAGTTGTAGCACCTGGGATCAGTTTCCCTGACCAGGGATCAAACCTGGGCCCCCTGCATTGGGAACTTGGAGTCTTACCCACTGGACCACCAGGGAAGTCCCTAATCATGTTTTGTTTTGTTTTTTTTTTTTAATTTTCTATATCTTATGAGGTTGTGACATCTTGGGGGACCTTGTAGATTAGAGGAGAGACTGCATTTACAGAGCTAGCTAATCCCTTAGAGGAGGTAGATTGCTTGCTGGAACATGTCTAGTTATGCAAATGTCATCTGACTCAGTGTCATATCCCACCCACCTGCTTATCTAACTCACACACCAAGCCAATAGCTGCTCCTCCCTAATCACCCTAAATCAGGTGCCAGACAATTGAAGATAGCTCCTATGGCCTAGAGCCCGCTGGAATTACGCAAAGGAGCCCATCCCAAGTGGTGTACACTGTCTCTCCTTTTCTGCAGAAACTCGAGTAAAGGCTGTGGCTTAGGCTTTCCGCTTATTCCTGCTTCTGCCTCCTGATCAAGACCTGACGCCTCCCCTGTGGCCCTAAGTGGCGTGCTGTGTCCCCTTCTCTCAGGAAGGTGAGTAATAAACAATCCATTCAGTGGCACTGGCTTCTCCACGTCATCACTCAATCAGAGAATGCCTGTAGCACCTTTGTTTAAAACTGCCCCCACTCTGAAATGCTTCAAAAGGTGAAAAAACAAATGAAAGCAGCCAGTTTGAAAAGTTCAAACTCTGTATGACTCCAACTACACAACATTCTGGAAAAGACTATAGTCAAAAGTAAAAAGGCTTCTAGTAAAAAGAGATAGGAAGAGATCAATGGTTTTCAGCACTTTGGAGGCGGGAGGGAGGGATGAATAAGAAAAGCACAGAGGATCTTCAGGGCAATGAAACTGCTCTATAATAACAGACATATTACGTATTTGTCAAAAGCCATACCACTGTACAGCACAAAGAAGGCCCGTGATATAAACTAAGGGCTTTAGTTAACAATAATGTATCAATATAAATTAAAAATAACCCTGAATCAATATTGGTTCAGCAACTATAACAAATATATCACACTAATGTATGATGTCACTAACGGGAAATTGTGAGCAGAAGAGAGAAGTGGTATATGGCGACTGTCTGTGCCTGCCTGCGTGCCAAGTTACTACAGTCATGTCCGACTCTTTGTGACCCCATGAACTGTAGCCTACCAGGCTCCTCTGTCCATGGAATTCCCCAGGCAAGGATATTAGAGTGGGTTGCCATCTCCTCCTCCAGGGGATCTTCCCAACTCAGGGACTGAACCCACATCTCCTATGTTTCCTGCATTGACGGGCAGGCTGTTTACACTAGTACCACCTGGGGAGCCCAGCAACTCTTTGTACTATCTGCTCGATCTTCTGTAAACCTAAAACTTCTCAAAACCAAAGTATGTGGAAGAAGAAAGATGGTGGGGGCAGGGGGAAGATGGATGTTTGTTCCAGGACAGGTATATCAGGGCTCAGACAGGACAGGGGGAAATTTAAATTAAAAAAAAATAATAGAGGTAACCCACAAGATACCACTTCACACTTATTAGGATGGCTATGAAAGAAAGTAAAAGTCGCTCTGTCTTGTCCGACTCTTTGGGACCCCAGGAATGTAGCCCGCCAGGCTCCTCTGTCCATGGGGATTCTCTAGGCCAGAATATTGGAATAGGTTGCTATTTCCTTCTCCAGGGGATCTTCCCAACCCAGGGATCAAACCCAGGTCTCCTGCATTGCAAGCGGATTCTTTACCATCTGAGCCGCCACTTTATTATTTTTTAATATTTATTTCTTTGATTGTGCCGGTCTTAGTTATGGCTTGCAGATCTTCAGCCTTTCGTTGTGGTATGTGAACTCTTAGTTGCAGCATACGGGAGCTAGTGCCCTGACCAGGGACTGAACCCAGGCCCCCTCCATTGGGAGCACAGAGTCTTAGCCATTGGACCACCAGGGAAGTCCCAGGTTGGCTATGGTTTAAACACACACACAGAATAACAAGTATTAGTGAGAATGTGGAGAAATTAGAATTCTCATACATTGCTGGGGGGAAAGTAAAATGAGTGTAATCATTTTGAAAAACAGGTGATTCTCATATGACCTAGAAATTCCAATCCTAGATAAGTACCCAAAGAAATGGCAAGTAAGGACTTGAACAGATTACTTGTATGTAGGTGTTCAGTTCAGTTCAGTTCAATCGCTCAGTCGTGTCCGACTCTTTGCGACCCCATGAATCGCAGCACGCCAGGCCTCCCTGTCTATCACCAACTCCCGGAGTTCACTCAGACTCACGTCCATCGAGTCAGTGATGCCATCCAGCCATCTCATCCTCTGTCGTCCCCTTCTCCTCCTGCCCCCAATCCCTCCCAGCATCAGGGTCTTTCCCAATGACTCAACTCTTCACATGAGGTGGCCAAAGTACTGGAGTTTCAGCTTTAGCATCATTCCTTCCAAAGAAATCCCAGGGCTGATCTCCTTCAGAATGGACTGGTTGGATCTCCTTGCAGTCCAAGGGACTCTCAAGAGTCTTCTCCAACACCACAGTTCAAAAGCATCAATTCTTCAGCGCTCAGCCTTCTTCACAGTCCAACTCTCACATCCATACATGACCACTGGAAAAACCATAGCCTTGACTAGACCGACCTTTGTTGGTGAAGTAATGTCTCTGCTTTTGAATATGCTATCTAGGTTGGTCATAACTTTTCTTCCAAGGAGTAAGCGTCTTTTAATCTCATGGCTGAAGTCACCATCTGCAATGATTTTGGAGCCCAAAAAACTAGTCTGACACTGTTTCCACTGTTTCCCCATCTATTTCCCATGAAGTGATGGGTCTTAGTTTTCTGAACGTTGAGTTTTAAGCCAACTTTTTCACTCTCCTCTTTCACCTTCATCAAGAGGCTTTTGAGTTCCTCTTCACTTTCTGCCATAAGGGTGGTGTCATCTGCATATCTGAGGTTATTGATATTTCTCCCAGCAATCTTGACTCCAGCTTGTGCTTCTTCCAGCCCAGCGTTTCTCATGATGTACTCTGCATAGAAGTTAAATAAGCAGGGTGACAATATACAGCCTTGACGCACTCCTTTTCCTATTTGGAACCAGTCTGTTGTTCCATGTCCAGTTCTAACTGTTGCTTCCTGACCTGCATACAAATTTCTCAAGAGGCAGGTCAGGTGGTCTGGTATTCCCATCTCTTTCAGAATTTTCCACAGTTTATTGTGATCCATACAGTCAAAGGCTTTGACATAGTCAATAAAGCAGAAATAGATGTTTTTCTGGAACTCTCTTGCTTTTTTGATGATCCAGCGGATATTGGCAATTTGATCTCTGGTTCCTATGCCTTTTCTAAAACCAGCTTGAACATCTGGAAGTTCATGGTTCACGTATTGCTGAAGCCTGGCTTGGAGAATTTTGAGCATTACTTGACTAGCGTGTGAGATGAGTGCAATTGTGCGGTAGTTTGAGCATTCTTTGGCATTGCCTTTCTTTGGGATTGGAATGAAAACTGACCTTTCCCAGTCCTGTGGCCACTGCTGAGTTTTCCAAATTTGCTGGCATATTGAGTGTAGCACTTTCACAGCATCATCTTTCAGGATTTGAAATAGCTCAACTGGAATTCCATCACCTCCACTAGCTTTGTTCGTAGGGATGCTTTCTATGGCCCACTTGACTTCACATTCCAGGATGTCTGGCTCTAGGTGAGTGATCACACCATCGTGATTATCTGGGTCATGAAGATCTTTTTTGTACAGTTCTTCTGTGTTTTCTTGCCACCTCTCTTTAATATCTTCTGCTTCTGTTAGGTCCATACCATTTCTGTCCTTTATCAAGCCCATCTTTGCATGAAATGTTCCTTTGGTATCTCTGATTTTCTTGAAGAGATCTCTAGTCTTTCCCATTCTGTTGTTTTCCTCTATTTCTTTGCATTGATCGCTGAGGAAGGCTTTCTTATCTCTTCTTGCTATTCTTTGGAACTCTGCGTTCAGATGCTTATATCTTTCCTTTTCTCCTTTGCTTTTTGCTTCTCTTCTTTTCACAGCTATTTGTAAGGCCTCCCTAGACACCCATTTTGCTTTTATTCCATTTCTTTTCCATAGGGATGGTGTTGATCCCTGTCTCCTGTACAATGTCACGGACCTCCGTCCATAGTTCATCAGGCACTCCATCTATCAGATCTAGTCCCTTAAATCTATTTCTCACTTCCACTGTATAATCATAAGGGATTTGATTTAGGTCATACCTGAATGGTCTAGTGGTTTTCCCTACTTTCTTCAATTTCAGTCTGAATTTGGCAATAAGGAGTTCATGATCTGAGCCACAGTCAGCTCCTGGTCTTGTTTTTGTTGACTGTATAGAGCTTCTCCATCTTTGGCTGCAAAGATTATAATCAATCTGATTTAGGTATTGACCATCTGGTAATGTCCATATGTAGCGTCTTCTCTTGTGTTGTTGGAAAAGGGTGTTTGCTATGACCAGTTCTTGGCAAAACTCTATTAGTCTTTGCCCTGCTTCATTCCGTATTCCAAGGCCAAATTTGCCTGTTACTCCAGGTGTTTCTTGACTTCCTACTTTTGCATTCCAGTCCCCTATAATGAAAAGGACATCTTTTTTGAGTGTTAGTTCTAAAAGTTCTTGTAGGTCTTCATAGAACCGTTCAACTTCAGCTTCTTCAGTGTTACTGGTTGGGGCATAGACTTGGATTACTGTGATATTGAATGGTTTGCCTTAGAAACGAACAGTTGGTGTTCACTGCAACCTTATTCACAATAGCCAAAAAGTAGAAACGGCCGAGTGTCTGTCCATGGATGAATGGATAAATGAAGTGTGGTGTAGCCATACACCAATGGAATATTCTTCAGCCACGAGAAAGGAAGTGTTGATACATGGCACAACATAGTGAAACTTAAGATCATTCTGGCAAGGCAAAGAAGCCAGATTGGAAAGGTGACATATCATATGATTCCCTTTATATGAAATGTCTAAAGTAGACAAATCCACAGAGATGAGTGGTTGCCAGAAGCTGGGAAGAGCGGGGAATAGGAAATGACTGCTAATGAGTATTGGAGTCTTTGGGGGGCAAAGGAGCAGTTCTGGAATTAGATAGTGGTGACAGTTGCATAACATAGCGAATATACTAAAAACCACTGCCTGCAATGCAGGAGGTGCAGGCAGATGCGAGTGCTGTCCCCGGGTCGGGAAGAACTCCTGGAGGAGAGCATGGCAACCCCCTCCAGTATTCTTGCCTGGAGAATCCCGTGGACAGAGGAGCCTGGCGGGCTACAGTCCATGGGGTCGCTAAGAGTCGGACACGACTGAAGCGACTGAGCACACACTCACTGGTTCATTCACTTTAAAAAGGGTGAACTTGGCTGCCAGACTTGCCCTCTGTGATGGCCCATACTCTGTCCGTGGAGTGTGTTTCTCTCTAAATAAATTCACTTCTTACTTATCAAAAAAAAGTATGAACTTTATGTTATTCAAATTATATCTTAATTTAAACACACATAAATAAAAGAAATGCCAAACTATGTCACTGGAACTCCATGAAAATGGAGCTTCCTAGAAGTAACCTACTTATGGGTAATGCTGATCTGTTAAGTGGAAAAAAATTTGTCTTTCAGAGGCTACACTTTAATTTCTACCTAGTGTTTTATTAAAACTACTGGGGAAATGTCATAGCCAAAAATAAAAAAGGAGGGGAGATGTGATAGCCCCCCAAAAAAAACCCAATCCAGATACCTACATGCCTATAACCTGCCACTTAAACCACAACTTCTTTCTTTCCTGTTTCTTTCTTCCCTTCCTTCCTTTCTCTGTGCTGAGTCTTAGTTGCAGCATGCAGGATCTTCAGTTGCAGCATATGGGATCTAGTTCCCTGACCAGGGATTGAACCTGGGCCCCCTATGTTGGGAACGTGGAGTCTTAGCCACTGGACCATCAGGGAAGTCCAACAATTTCTGATTCATGAGATATAAAGCAGTCACTCAGTTTCTAGCATCTGAGTTTCCTGGGGAACCCAGTTTCTCAATAGGAGTGTTATGAGAACAGTTTGCCAGGACACCTACAAGCAAAGATTGGGTTCACAAACAGGCTGCATTTGCATTACCAATGGGTGTCCTGAGATGCACAGAGCCTGCTGGATATACACTTTAAAACACCATCTCTAGATCTATCTTTAGTTCCTGCCTCCCAGCTTATTACACTCATGAAAATAAGTGCATCCACATGATAAGGGCAGTTTTGCCCTTAGAAAACACACAATTCCAGTGTGTTGATGGATTTCTAAATGGTGATCCACGGGAACCCTCATTGATATAGGTGTTCCAAGTCCCGTTCTTTCATTTAACAAACATTGGCTGGGCATCTGCTATGTGCAGGCAATATTTTAAGTTCTGGGTTCAAGAAAGAAGGGACCAGAGAGTCCTGTGCCTCTGTTTCTGGTCACAGAGTCAGTTTATAAACCCACTGCATATCTTTGTGCTGCTCGACAGAACAATAATCAAATG
This sequence comes from Bos indicus x Bos taurus, assembly GCF_003369695.1. Taxonomy (NCBI): domain Eukaryota; kingdom Metazoa; phylum Chordata; class Mammalia; order Artiodactyla; family Bovidae; genus Bos; species Bos indicus x Bos taurus. The sequence continues at coordinate 10,427,442 of NC_040092.1, read as the reverse complement.
CCTTCAATGTGCCCTGCACGATGCTAGAAGCAGGTAAAAGAGGCCCTGGTCCAAAAAGTTCACAGAAGGGAAAAATGGTCAATAAAGGAAAATGTTAAACCTTGCTAGTGTTTATTTATTTATGTGCTGCTGTGTTCCAAAAAAAGATTTAAGGCAGCTTACAAGGATACATAAAACACAGCCAGATTGCATAAATTGTAAGTGGGAGAGAAGGGAGAGAAAGAAAAAAAAAGAACGAGGACTGGCAATGGGGCCAGAAATGAGACTATGTGATAACTTCCTCTATGCCTGACGCTGTGTAGTAGATGCTGCTGGGGTCCTGCCCAGAGTTCCTCAGTCCTAATCTCTGTACACAAAAAGATGCTCATCGCTACACCTGCGACTCTCTGAATGAGGGCTTTGTTCTGGCTGTGGAAGGACACCTGGCCAGCAAGCAGGATGGCCCAGAAGTCGCAAGGCTTTTCTGTCTGTAGAAACGGCCCCACCAGTTGGTAGATGAATATCCCAGCTTCCTCTCCTTCCATGGAGATAACACGGGACTTGTTCTCTGCAGCCTGCCAGTGCCCCCTGCCCCCAAGGATGCTGAGCTCCAGTTGCCCACAGCAATAACTCACTTGCCACATGTCCCTTATTGGCCCTCTTCCTTTCTGTGTCTCCCTTTCTATCCTCCCTACTGTGCTTCCTGGAATCATCTCCAGAATAAACTACCTGCCCTTGAATCCTTGTCTCAGAATGAGCTTCGTGGGGAACCCAACCCAATATAGCTCACCATACCCTCATTTGCTATTTATTGAACCTGTATCCCCTGCATCGGAAGGTGGATTCTTAACCACTGGACCCACCGGGGAAGTCCCTATGCCTTGTTTTGAGTTTGAATTATTTGACTGATCTTGTCTTTCCTTCTGGGCTTCCCAGGTGGCTCAGTGGGTAAAGAATCTGCCTGAAATGAGAGAGACCTGGGTTTGATCCCCGGGTTGGAAAGATCCCCTGGAGGAGGGCATGGCAATCCACTCCAGTATCCTTGCCTGGAGAATCTTCATGGACAGAGGAGCCTGGGGGGTTACAGTCCATGGGATTGAAAAGAGTTGGACACAACTTTTGATGAATTATCTCCTAGTAGCGGGGGGCAGGGGAGGTGGTCCTTGGGCCCTTGGTGCAAACAGTATACATTCAAGGTGTCTTGGTATACAGCAGTATTAACTAAAATACTACTGAATACTGGAGGACATCTACCCGAACCGATCAGTTCTTCTTTCTGGCAATTATAGAACAGGGTCAGCTGTCCACTGATGCTACCGCTGGATCATCTGTATGAAAAAGAAAAAAAAGCATCTGTTACACCAAGGCTCCCCATTACCCATAAAATAAAATGTAGGTTTCTTTACATGACCTACTGGCTCCTGCTTGCCAGTCCTGTCTCCTGTTCTTTTCCCTTTTGCTCACCACATCCTCATCATATGACTTCCTTTCTGTTTCTCAAACACACCAAACTCTTTTCCAACTTTTGCTTTGCAGAGTGTGTCTTCTGCCTGGACTGCTCTTCCCATGGCTATTTGTGTGGCTGATTCCTTTTTCTTCAAATGTTAATTGTCATCTCAGAGAGATTGCCCAGTTACCTAAATTAGACACATAGTGTACACACACACACACACACACACACACACACACACACACTCCCGCCATTTGATAAAGTTGCTCTTTATTAAGTCATTATATTGATACATTGATATTCATTTTTTCCCACAGAACATGTCAGCATTTGGTGCTTATCTTATCTTATTCATTGGTTTCTGTCTCTTTTCACTGGGATGTAAGCTTGATTCAAGGACAGGCACCTGGTTTGGTCTTTACTCCTAAACATGCAGCAGCCAACAAAGTACACGTAGTGTCCACTCAATATGTTGATGAATGAACATACATAGACAAGTGCTTATTTTCTGTTCTCAACGGCAGAAAAGTGCACACTTTCAGTTCATTCAAAACTGAGAGTGTAGATCGATATGTATGTCTTAAAAAAGCAAGAAGGTCAGAAAGCATCCCTTATTTTTCCTCACTTAAAATATTTTAGTGATTGTATCATAAGACATTTCCCAATGATTCTGCCTTCATATGAGCATCAGTAATTGGCAGGAGAGGAGGAAACCTTCATAGAATTCCCACAGCTTAACTGGTAACCAATTCTGGTCCAGGCTAAAGTCTAAGGAAAGGTCAATAAAATTGCAAACATTGTTTCCAACCTACTTTTTCACAGGATAGCAAAATTATATATAAAAGTTCACGGTGGGGGACTTGCCTGAAGGTTCAGTGGTTGGGACTCCATGCTTCCACTGCAGGGGGCACAGGTTTGATCCCTGGTTGGGGAGCCAGGATCCGTCATGCTGCTTGAGGAGTGGCAAAAAAAAAAAAAAAATGTTCACAGTAGGTAGTTAAAAAGTTTTCTGAATTAGTATCTAGCTTGAGTTAAATCTTTTGATAGACCAATATTGTCCAGTAGAAATGTCAGTCACATGCGTTATTTTTTTCCCCACGTGCATAATTTTCAATTTTCTAGTAGCCAAAATGAAAAGAATAACAAAAGCTGAAATTAACTTTAGCAATACATTGTATTAAACTTAATATTTCTAAATAGTATTATTTCATTATTAATCAATATATTTTTTTAAAAGATAAATAAGATCTTTTACATTTTTTCTTATTTTGTAGCGTACCTCAATTGAGATGATACATTTGTTGTTTTTTTTTTTTTTGTCATACTCTATGGTTTCTTCATATGGGATCTTCATTCCCTGACCAGGGACTGAACCTGGGCCCCAGCAATCAAAGCACAGAGTCCTAACTGCTGAACCACCAAGAAATTCCCGAGATGATAAGTTTGAATTGGAAATTATTGTTCTGTATTTATTTTATTTTTTTAAACATTTTTTATATGGACCATTTTTAAAGTCTTTACTGAGTTTGTTACAATACTACTTCTGTTGTTTATGTTCTGGTTTTTTGGCTATGAGGTCTGTGGGATCTCCACTCCCCCACCAGAGATCAGACCTGCACCCCAGCTTTGGAAGGTGAAGTCTTAACCACTGAACTGTCAGTAAAGCCTCTACTCCTCTGTGGTTAGATTTCAAAAATGTAGAGTTGAAAAAGTAGATTCATAGACCCAAGGAATTCCAAACATATTTAAAAGTTTTTCCAATAGTGGAGTTAAGTATCAATTTGACTTGATACTTGACTCCAGTATCAAGGGGGAGGGGAGAGTGAGGAGTACTTAAAGGATAGGAGGTCTTTGGTGGGGGTGATGAAATGTTCTGAAACTTGATGGAGGTGGCTGCACAACAGTATGTGCTGTGCTAAGTCACTTCAGTGTGTCCAACTCTGCGACCCCATGGGCTTCAGCCTACCAGGCTCCTCTGTCCATGGGATTCTCCAGGCAAGAACACTGGAGTGGGTTGCCGTAGGCTCCTCCAAGGGCTCTTCCCAACCCAGGGATCGAACCCGCAGCTCTTATGTCTAACCTGCATTAGCAGGCGGGTTCTTTACCACTAGGGCCACCTGGGAAGCCATGGCGTTGTTCATTTATAAATGTTTAATTTTTTGTTGTGTGACTTTGACCTCGATTTAAAAATTTGAAATGAATACAATTTAATTAAAATTATGACATCAGTTCCACCATCCCACTAGCCCCAATCCAAGTACTCAACAGCACTGGACTATGACGTCACTCAACATGGGGCCAAACCACTCCCACGCAGAGGCCGGGGCTCTTTAAATCATTTATTTCTCTTTTTACAGGACACAGCTTCCCAGCACTTCCTGAAAGTTTTCAAGGTGAAGTGCCCTAGTTTTATTTAAGCACCACCTGGCAGCCGCTGAAGTGTCACGTTTCCATTTCACGAGAGCCAGCCACAAATCTGATTGCTCCTGTTCCACATGATTAGCACGTTTTGGGGTGACATTGTTAGGTCGGTCACACTTTTGAGCATGTTGTGATTCTTTAATAGTTTTTCTGAAGGGCACCAGGCATCCAGAAGCCTGTGGCCTGTGCTTCAAAAGACATTACAAGTCGTTCTAGTGGTTTGCAGAAGCTTTCCTCTCCAGGGAGCCGAGGAGAGCAGAGAAGGGAGGTCAGGGAGAGGAGGTGCTGCACTGTGACACCCATGAAGACAGCAGTTTAAATGAGGAGGGATATACATGTTTTAATGCCATTCACAAAAATAAATAAATAAATAAAATAAATGAGGAGGGGCACAAAACCCCGAGAAACTCCGAGGAGGACTCACAGGACTCTGAAGGCTCTGATCAGCTCACCCGGTCCATCCCAAATGAATACCAGAAATTTGTTCTTTTCTCTCAACTCCCCAGAGATAAAGATCCACAACCACTCTTGTTTTCTGATTGAACTATATCGTACCTCTCAGGTATCAAGAAGTATTCCTCTAAGTCTTTCTTACCCAAAACGCTCCTATTAATTTCTCTTTTTTTCTCTTGTAAACCTCCCAGCTAAGACCGGGAGGCTGTTCCCTGAACATCAGGACCCTTTACCTGGAAATATCTCCTTAGGATTTTCTCACTTTTGATGCTTCTGTATCCCGATATGATTATTCAGTTTGTAGACTTGACTGTTTATTCTCTTTCCATTTTTCTTGCTCCCCACTGCCTTTTTTGTTCTTCTCCTTTATCAGATTGGAGAGAAAAGTGATTAAAGTTTCCACTGGTCAGTTTTTCCTTGGCCAGTCCTGTAGAGGAAATGTATTCAAATTCTACTTTACTAATATTGAAGTGATAGCTGTCACCACATATCTATGCCTCTTATTTATTTATAACACAGACAGTGGGTAGTTTCTTTGAATAGCAACAACAACAGCAAAATATAAATCATGGTGACATATTCAATCCTGTTGCTGACAAAAGTGATATCTTTTATAGACGCCTCAGGAGAAATGACATCCTCCCAAAGAATTGCTGTCTTTTTACCTCTTTTAAGATTAAATTTGGCTGTATGCAATGTCTCACTTTTAAAAAACTTTTTTTGGCCACACTGTGCCCCAGGCGGGATCTTAGTTCCCTGACCAGAGATTGAACCTGCGCCCCTGCATTGGAAGCACAGTCTTCCAATGTCCCACTGCACAGCAGGGAAGTCCCTTGCTTGTAAAATTTTGATGGCAATTAAAAGAAGCGTCCTGTGGTTAGTGTAAACCAAAGAAGAAAAACTGGATAAGAGAGAAGAGGAAGTTAATGAAAGGATGTTGGAGGTATTTTGTGGCATCAAAGGAAAAGCTGAACTATTAAAATTTATCAAAGGAGGAATCCAGGGGTGAGTCTTGAGAATTCGACAGCAGCTCATGAACTTGTCCTCCAGAGCCCTGCGTGAAGGAGCACACCATTTGGTTCCACCACTTGGTCTCCTTCTGCTTCCTTCCTTTCTATTTCTGAGTTCAGATTCCTGAGAGAGAGCCCAGGGTGGGTCAGGTGAGTTTTAAGAGACTTGGTGCAAGTGAAAGATGAAACTAACATTTAAGAGGGGTGACATTTGATTTGCTCAAATGATATAAAACATGTAAGGTGAATTGTGTTTGCTGAAGATGGCTACGACTGTATCTGCCACACACTCTTTGGCAATGCAACCTTGTCACTCCCTCATCAGGAGATGTTCTAATCCCTCCCCTTGAACCTGAGTTGCCTTAATGGCTTGTAACCGATGCAAGAAGACCGCACCACTGACAAAGTGACAGCAGCCCTTGTGCCCTACTGTTAGCGCTGACGGACAGCATGCGGGACACACGGCCAGCTTTGAATTGCAGATACCCAGTGAATAATTTTCAGATAAACACTGAGTATGTCCAAATGGGACACACTTACACCAAAACAGTTGTTTATCAGAAATTCAAAGTTAACTAGGATTCAGTTCAGTTCAGTTCAGTTGCTCAATCGTGTCCGACTCTTTGCGACCCCATGAATCACAGCACATCAGGCCTCCCTGTCCATCACCAACTCCCGGAGTCCACCCAAACCCATGTCCATTGTGTGGGTGATGGCATCCAACCATCTCATCCTCTGTCGTCCCCTTCTCCTGCCTTCAATCTTTCCCAGCATCAGGGTCTTTTTAAATGAGTCAGCTCTCAGAATCAGGTGTCCAAAGTACTGGAGTTTCAGCTTCAGCATCAGTCCTTCCAATGAACACCCAGGACTGATCTCCTTTAGGATGGACTGGTTGGATCTTCTTGCAGTCCAAGGGACTCTCAAGAGTCTTCAACTGGGATTATTATACTCTAATTCTGGCAATCTTATCCAGTTTCTATTCTCCCTTTCTTCCTTTTAGTACTAGTCCCCACCCCCAAATCCAGGGGTTTTAGCCCAGCTAGAGATGGTTTCTTTGCCTCCCTTGCACTGGAAGTGGTCAGGTGACTGATTCTTGTCAGCAGAACGACTGGAAGTGAAGTAGGCTGCTTCAGCGGCTTGCCCACTCAGTTCCTCCCCTTCCTTCCTTCCCACAGGGTCAAAAGCTGATGCTGTGCTGGAGAGCCAGCTTGCACCATGTAGATAAAGTCAGTACCCACCCGGTACGGCAGGGCAACAACAAAGAAGGAACCTGGGTCCCCTTTCAGCTTCCTGGAGCAGACGCCTAATCTTGGACCAACTCCTACCTATGGGCAAGAGTGTGAGAAAGAAGGGAATGTCTAACTTGATTAGCCCTCTCTATTTTGAGGTCTGTTTGTTTGCTTTAATGTTTATTTACATTTATTTATTTGGCTGCACCGGGTCTTAGTTGCAGCACTTGGGATCTCTAGTTGCGGCTATGCAAAGTCTTAGTTGCGGCATGTGGGATCTAGTTCTCTGACCAGGGATCAAACCCTGGCCCCCTGCATTGGGAGCATGGAGTCTTAACCACTGGACCACCAGGGAGGTCCCAGGGTCTGTTTGTTATGGTAACTTATTCATGAAATAATAGAGCTGGGATCACTGCACTGGATCTGAAGGGCCTTACAGTTTCTGCCTACAATCTAGGCATTCAGAAACCCAACAAGATCCAGTTTCCATACATGCAGGGAAGCTGAATTGTGTGCTTTTATCTGGGTTCTCATGAGGCGGCCTTTTGAGTTTTCTGCCTTCCCCATTTCCATTTATATGCTTGTGGTAATAGGAGACCATCTGTTTCTTGACACCAAAAGCCCCTAAAAAATTCTCCCCTTTACTCCTGCACTTTTCACTTGTATGTGTCCTTTCTGTCTTGCCTGCTGAAAGTGAGTTCTGTGAGGACCAGAATCACTCTCTCTCCAGTGCTATTTCTTCAGCAGCTTGTGGGGTTCCCGACACACAGCAGGTGCTCTATAGAGGATGGGTGGAAGAAAAACTACACTGTAGCTTATAGGAAGGAAAGCTTTATGAAATTTCTACCCTTAAGTTCTGAATTCCTTCAGCCTTAACCACCTCTGTGTCACTGTGACATTTGAGTAGGCCACATTCCCTGTTTTTCTCCAGTTGTGGAGGAATGCTTCAATGGAAGTGTTAAGTTAGGAAAATGTGCCTTTAGGATCTTCCTTTTTGGTGTTTTCTACAGTCTTACAAGAGCCTCCCAGGGGGATTCGTGGTAAAGAACCCACCTACCAATGCAAGAGACACAAGAGATGTGGGTTCGAACCCTGCATCAGGAAGATCCCCTGGAGAAGGAAATGGCAACCCACTCCAGTATTCTTGCCTGGAGAATCCCATGGACAGAGGAGCCTGGTGGGCTACAGTCCAGTGGGGTCCCAGAGAGTCGGATGTGACTTAGTGACTCAACAATAAGAACAATCTTACTGCCTTCCTCCTGAGCACCTAGAGGCCTGATATTATGGACCTTCCCTTAATCAAAGATTCCTTTCCTGGGTTCTACTTACTTAGCCAGGTTCCTCTAGAAAACAGAAACTGAGACAAGAATTAAAGTGCTTTATTTAGGAGGTAAAAGCCTACAGGAGGTGACGATTTGGAAAAAAAGAGAAAAGAAGTGAGGAAAGATGCAAAGCAAACATGATGCAATTCCATGCTGGCTTAGTGATCCCATGATGAGTCGTATATGCCATCCAGTAATTTCTGGTTTTTCCACCAAAGGGAAAGAAACCATCTGTAAGGGAAATTTCCCACTTGCTGCTTGAACTGTTTCACCTTTTGTTATCCTAACCACCAAGGTTAGTTAATCACAAACAGGACTTTGAGACATAGCCTCTGTGATGAAAGAAAATAAGGTTACGAGGCAGGGAGGGGGCCAGCTCGTTACCATGCTGAAGCGGGTGAGCGTGTCTTTGTAAAGATGAGGGGAAAGCAGGGGCCGACCACGGAGAGGTAGACACTGGGAGGGGAGGTTGAGTGGAGTTTAAAAAAATTTGGCCAAGAATCTAACAGTACATCATTTTGTTTGCCTGTGTGTTTTAGGCTAAATGATACCTGAGATTTCAAACAGCAAGCATGAAAAGTGCATTCTTTATGAACTTTTAAAAATAACTCAGGCTTCTTGGCTAAGACCTATAAATTTGGACGAACACATACATTCAGAGTTTATTTCCTCTATTTTTATTAAAGTTAAATCCAATTGGTATGACTCAAGCCGAAATTTAAAAGTGGCATCAGGTGTCTTTTAGCTTTTCTTCACCCCCCCCAGGTAGCCAGCTGAAACGAGAAAGTGATAAAAGTAAACTTAAAAAACCAGAACTCATTTTCTTAACGAATTTCTCAGCTCTGCAACTCACCCACACAGAGCTGTGTGCAAGTGGTAATTGATACTGAATACATTAATGGCTTCCTAAAATAAGCAGAACTGAGCCACAGAAGTTGGGAAGGAGGCTTAAAATAAATAAATAAGATAAATAACAGAAAGCCCTCCCTGCCACAAAGACTCACTTTTAATCATCACTTGAAATAATACCAGATAATTATGCCGGACATTCCCAAGAATGCCCTCTGCAAAGAACAGTCAGCCTCAAAAGTTAGCCCTCTCCAATTCGTTGAGAACCTGAGCAGAATAAAAAGGCGGAGCAAGGCTCTATTTGCTTGTTTTGTGTTGTTTCCACCTAAGTTGGGACTTTCATCTTCTGCCATTGAACATTTTTGCTTGTTTCTCAGGTCTTCAGACTTGGAATGAGACTTACACCAGCAGCCCCATCCCACCCCCAACCCCCTTTCTTGAGCTTTTGACCTTCGACTCAATGGCACCGCCAGCTTTCCTGCTTCTCCAAAAGGCATATAGACAGATTGTGGGATTTCTCAACCACCATAATCATGTGAGCCACTTGCTATAATGTTTCTCCCTCTCTCTCTCTCTCTCTCTCTCTCTCTCTCTATATATATATATATACACACACACACCTTATTGGTTCTATTTTCCTGGAGAACCTTGACTGATAACAACCAACCTTCAGTAAAATAACACAGGGTATGTTATTAATATGACCTATCTCTGGTTAAATACTTCTCTTCACTCGCATTTTCTTTGTAAGTCCTATTTACCAGTTGTTTAACCATGTTTTGTGATTCTCTGAACCATCCGCTAGTTTTAGCATCGAATGCTGGCTCATGATTAGAAAGTAGCAAAGTGAATGGTGACTAGTCCCTCTCTTTGCTTGAGGTCCCCTGGACCAAGCCTAGTTTGCTCCAAAGGAAACAATGTCCTAGGCTCAGATGAGCTCCATTTCATGTTATTCTTCTGTACCTGCCCCAAACTACCTTATAGTTAATGTGCAGCAGCTCACCCACACCTGAAAACCCCTAATTTAGTGCAAGAATTTCCCTAGTCTCACCCAAAGTCCTATAAATCTCATAAAACCCCTTGAATTCACACAAGAGCAGAAGTTTTCTTGCTGTAATGGCCCAGAATTCTTTAAAAGGACGGGGGAGAAAATTGTAGACTTGAGAGGTGGCACCAAACAGGCCTCATATGACCCAAAGTTTTCTTTTTTCCCTATTGGCCAATTTCAGTCAAGTAAATTCTACAATTTGAGAGCATTCCTTTGGATGTTAAAACATTGACATTATCAGTTGTGACTTCACTGGCATCAGTCAAGTTCTTATATTGGCTATAGTGACCAGTCCTTATGAACATGCAAGTTGGGTTATGTGACGGCCAGAGCGTGGGGTACTGCCTGTGGGGGTGCTGGCTTTGTCTTGCCAGAGCACAAAATCCTGGGAGTGTGGGATACGAGGAAACAGAGGGGAGGGGCACCAAAGGAAGAGGTAAGAATAGACAATTCAAATAAATCCTTCACAAGTTGGCTTGTGCTTTGAGAATAAGAGTTATGCAGATTCCAACAGAAAAGAAGCAAATGTGCTCTATGAGGTCAGATTTTGTCTACCAAGAAAACTCATACAGTATTAACACCTTGGAGAATTTCCCATCAATAACAAGATCAACATTTGATCAACAACTCCATAATGTAAGCACTATTTTTTTTTAATTGAAGTATAGTTGATTTACAGTATTGTGTTAATTTCTGCTATACAACAAAGTGATTCAGTTTACCACAGGATACTGAATATAATTCCCTGTGCTATGCAGTAGGACCTTGCTGTTTATCCATTTCATATATAGTGGCTTGCATCTGCTAATCCCAAACTCCCAAGCCATCCCTCTCCCACTGCCTCTCCCCACTGACAACCATAGGTCTGTTCTCTATGTCAGAGTCTGTTTCTGTTTTATAGATAGGTTCATTTGTGTTATATTTTAGATTCCACATATAAATGATATCATATGGTATCTTTCTCTGACTGACTTCACTTAGTATGATAACCTCTAGATCCATCTATGTTGTTGCAAATGGCATTGTTTCCTTTTTATGGCTGAGTAATACAGTCTTAACATACTTGTTTTTTTTTTAAGATCTGCAAGAAACATATGTACCAGCTGAATGCCGCTGAAGAAAATCGTTATAGGATTAGCAGTTTTCTGACCCACTTACTAAAAAAAAGCCGAATCGCTCAATTGAGACCCCAGGGAAATGCAGATTTATACCTTTGACGTATTACTTGGTTTTTCTTCAATTAACTTAAATTCTGTAACCAGTTTTTGAGTCCTTGCCATCTTCTTTTCTTTTAATTGGGTGATTTTATATGCCTTATTGAATATAAGCCTTTGCAAATTCTTGGTTTTTCTAAGTGCAAATGTATAATGAAACCTGCATACGGCTTTCTTCTATGCAATTATTTTCTAAACCCATCAGGAGGACTGCTTCTCTCCCTAATCCTTTCCTTTACTAGATTGGGGCTGGATGGGTGGAGTGGGCAGTTGAGAAGAAAAGTCCAGTGCTCTTTGCTTCCAGATGGGAACTGGGGGAGATGGGGAAGAGGGTCTCTCCACCTGTGGCCATAGTGGTGCAGTAGATGAGAGGCGCTTCCATTCCCACAGGCATGGAGCCATGATCAGCTGTTTCCTGTCTCCTGGCCTTGACTAACGCTTTTCCAACCACAAGGAACAAGCCTTTTCCTCCTGTCAAGTACTCTAGCCCTTCTCTTCCATCCAGTGTAGCTTTCTTTAAGAAGGTTTCTTTCAGTTGAGGAATCTCTCTTTATTTTCAAGCCCACTGATACAATTCCTGACCAACATCTCCACAACTCACTCTTACAACTGCTGTGTTTATGCTGATTCATGCTTGTCTTATTTCCCTGTACAGGCCAGATGTCCTCGGCCACAAACAAATCCAAGGGCCTGATTGTGGAATTCTCTTTTTTCTGGCTTTCTTGTTTCTGGCAATAGCACCATCATTCTATTGCCCCAGTTAGTAACCTCAGAGGCATTTCTGCACCCTCCTTTTTTCTCACTCGCACTCCCTAATCTCCAGTCAGTCTCCAAATCCTAGCAGTTCTTTTTTGTTATTATTTTTTAAACTTTATTTATTTTTGGCTGTGTTGGGTTTCTGCTGCCGTGTGGGCTTTTCTCTAGTTGCGGCAACCACGGGTTACTCTCTAGCTGCAGTGCGCAGGCTTCTCATTGTGGGGCTTCTCTCGTTACGGAGCACGGGCTCTAGGGCCCAGGCTCAATAGTAGTGGCACATGGGCTTAGTTGCTCTGCAGCATGTAGGGTCTTTCCTCACCAGGGGTCGAACCCGTGTCTCCTGCGTTGGCAGGTGGATTCTTTACCACTGAACCACCAGGGAAGTCCCCCTAGCAGTTCTTTTTTTTATAACCTCTCTGACTTCTTTTCTGTATTTCCCTATTTCTTTCATCCCTGTCATCTAGACTCTTCCAGCTGCATCTTAACTGCTCTCACTGGTTCCCAGCTCCCACCACGAGCTCGTCCTTAATACTAGCGCCAGGTGGGTCTTCCTGAGCTACAGCTTTATTCAGGACACTTCACAATTTTAAAATCACCAGTAGCCCCCTGTTGTCTTGGGGTTAGCATTCAAGGCTGCTGCTGCTGCTAAATCGCCTCAGTCGTGTCTGACTCTGTGCAACCCCATAGACGGCAGCCCATCAGGCTCCCCCGTCCCTGGGATTCTCCAGGCAAGAACACTGGAGTGGGTTGCCATTTCCTTCTCCAATGCAGGAAAGTGAAAAGTGAAAGTGAAGTCTCTCAGTCGTGTCCGACTCTTAGCGACCCCACGGCCTGCAGCCTACCAGGCTCCTCCGTCCATGAGATTTTCCAGGCAAGAGTACTGGAGTGGGTTACCATTGCCTTCTCCAAGCATTCAAGGCTACATAGGTGGAAAGACCACAGGTTTTATAAGCAATCTGAACTCTGCTCACATACCAACTCTGCCCTTTACTAGTTTCAGGGCAAGACCCTGACCCTCTCAGAATCTGTTTCCACATCTATAAAATGGAGATGATAATACCCATATGGAAAGGTGACTGTAAAGTTTAAGCAAGCAAACATAAGCTAACCCTTTGGCCTCCCACAGCAGGCACTCAGAAAATGGCATCTTTCCTTCTTCTGCAAGTCAATGCCAGACTGTCTTTACCTTTACAACTTCATTCTCCCTCCTTGGTTCTTCTCCAAGACAACTCCTGCCTCCTGTGTCTTTGGAGAAGTGGTTCTCTCTACTTGCCTTTCATCTTTGCCCATGGAGTCCCCTATGTCCTTTAAGGGCCAAAGTCATGAAGTGTTCCTTGATCAGTTTTGTCAAATACTGTCAGTGGGATGCCAAGGTGGGGGAGGTGAGAGTGTGTTGCCACGGACATTGTTTAGAATCACCATCTTATAGTGATAATAAAAAGCATACAGGGATTCCCTGGTAGTCCAGTGGCTAAGACTCCTCACTCCCAGAGCAGGGAACCAGGGTTCTATCCCTTGTCTGAGAACTAGATCCCACATGGCACACTAAAAGATCCCTCATGCCGCAACTAAGACTTGGCACAGCCACGTAAGTAAATATATATATATATATATATGCGCGCACAGACTTTTTTGGGGGCCTCACCACACAACATGCAGGATCTTAGTTCCCCAAACAGGAGTCCGAACCAACACTCCGTGCAGTGGCAGCACGGAGTCCTAAGCACTGGACTACCAGGGAATCCCCTATGCTCAGTTATTTTATGCATTTATTTATTTATCAAGTGCCCACACTGTGCCTCCCATGTGCCAGGCGCCATTTTAAGTGCTGTACATTTATGAAGTCTTTTTAATAAAAAGCTGAGGGAAAAGGGGGAAAGGGAGTGTGAGGTGGGGTTGAGGCCCCAGAGAGGACCCTAGGAGGGTGAAGGGAAATGTGAAGGGGCTGCCAAGATAAGAACCTAGAAATGAGAGAAGCTGGGTAGGAGGTCCCAGCAAGGTGAGCTGGGGCACAGTAACAGGTAGCAAAGAAAGCTCACTCCTCCACCAGGCAGGGCATGGCACCTGCTAAAGACTGATGCTACTGAGCATCAGCCACTAAGTGTTTTTCCCTTAAAAATCAAGTTGAGAATCCCTAGAGGTACACATACCACATTTTGAAAAATGTTGAGTCAATTCATCTCCAAAAAATATAAAAAGCTTTTGGGTAACATTTTAGGAATTTTTGAGAATTTTATGTTCCCACTACTAGTTCATAAATAAAATATAAAACTTAAAAAATGCATATGCACTTATAATTGCTGAATGAAAATACCAAGTGTAGAACTGCTTTATCACATAAAGCAGTGATATGCCAGCTCCTCATATTTCTTCCACACTTGACTTTTCAAAAACAAATTTTCTGGAATGTTTTGTCTTCTACACTTTCCAGTTTTTGCAGATCAGGAGGCTAGTAAAAAGAAATAAGGAAATTTGATGAGTGTTATCACATTTGGAAATATCAGGATTCCTAAGAAAGAATATTCCATGCTTTGCTCTTAGGGATGTGGCAGCACTTTCATGTGGAAATCCATCCGTGGCAAGTTAAGATGGGTCTCACCTAAGTTCACAGGATATCCAGATACCAAAAGCAACAGTGATGCAAATATATTATAAAGGAATATAAAAATGATAAAAATGCAAGGCTTAGTAACCAAGAGCAATTCTTCATGTATTTCAACCAAAACAAACATCACTACATTGAATGGAGAGGCAGATATAAAAACCCATTTTCTACTGTTAAGTCAAACATTAAAGAGATTTTATAAAAATGAAAAATAATGCCATTCCTCTTTGCTCATTTTTTAAATTTGGGAATTGCCTTGATGGGAGGGAAGTTTGAGAATAGATACACATATATGTATGGCTGAGTCCCTTTGCTGTTCACCTGAAACTGTCACAACATTGTTTGTTAATTGGCTATGCCCCAATACAAAATAAAACACTTAAAAACATAAACTTGGGAATATATATCTTTTATTAACTATATTATGTCAACATTTAATAGGTTTATTATAAGTATTTAAAATAAGAATTAACATTTTTTCAGTTTTAATTTTAATACAGCAAATATCAATATCTAAACCAATATAAAGATTTTTGAGATCTTCAATGATTTTTAAGAGTGTAAACAGGTTCTGAGAGTGAAAAGGGTAAGAACCACTATTCTAAATAGTTCTCCAAACTTGGGCTGGTCTCCTTTGACTATTCACAGGAAGATAGTACTTTAGGGCCAAAGTTGTAGTAGAATATGATTGCTTCCTAGTCAGGTTAGGCAGGGGAACATTGTGAGGAAGGTTCTTCAGAAATGAGAGTTAGCATTGTAAAAGTTCATTCTCACAGTAACAGGCAAGTCTAGTAGAGTAGGACCACGGAGCTTAAGGAAGGCAAGACAAAGACCTCTGGGGAGAGATAGGCTGCAAGTCTGCTTCAAGGGAAAATAAATAGCTGAAACCCCTTTTGATTAGGATTTTGTTTGCTCTTGATGTGTGTCCCTAATCCAGTGTTCTTGCCTGGAGAATCCCAGGGACGAGGGAGCCTGGTGGGCTGCCGTCTATGGGGTCGCAGAGAGTCGGACATGACTGAAGCGACTTAGCAGCAGCAGCAATCTGTTTACAGGAGTAACTTCTTTCCTGATCAAAAAAGACAAAAGGGATTTGCAGTTGGCTGTCACCATGGACCCACTATTTCTGCTCAAGGGGGCATAATAAAAACTGCTAGAACAATGCATTGTTGGAATGATACCACCATCAACTTTCAAAACTTGGTTCTAAGATGTGTGAACCCCTCTATTGTCTGTCTTCTTTTCAATCAACTAGAGAACAGAGTCATCCCCTTCAGTCGGAAGGTAAAAAGTATGCACTGGAGTTTTGTTTAGGCTTTGACTTTAATAAGGAGAAAAACCCATGAGAAACCATTTGACTCATTTCAGCCAATTGGTGTCCTGAAATATTCCATCTCACTGTGATGAAAAGGATCAAACTGTGATCTAACTCAAAAATGGATTGTTGTCCATAAGAAAAGGGAAAGAACAAGGACAAATTCTAGCCTCAGATGGGGTTGTTTCTGAAAACAGGAGACTGGGCATCACTAATGAGGTCAAAGCAAGAACTGACTGGAATCACCCATTAGGCTCTTCAGTCCTTGATTCTTGATCATTGCAGGAAGCTTTCCTGATAGAACCATGGATACTGACCCAGGCCATCTTGGTCACAAATTACTACTTATCTTCCTCAAGACTTGTATGTGAGGAAAGTAAAGAATAATAGTATATACGTGAACCCTGGAGTCAGCCTGCCTAGATCTGATTCTGTATCTCAGGGCCTCAGTCTCCTTCTCTGTAAAATGAGAAGAGTGACAGTACTGACTTTTAAGATTCTTGTGAGGATTATCTAAGATAATGCCTATAAAGCACGAGACATGGCACACACTAAGTGCCTAATAAACAGAAGTTATTAGGGAGGGTCTTTGCTTCGCATTCCCATTTGTGAGCATTTTTCCCCCGTTATTTCTCAACAGCACCCCTTTCTTTCGGAGCTGCTGATCTCCGAGGCTTCTAGTTCCTTATATCCCTGAGTCATCATCGAGATGCTGGATTTCTGAAGTCGTCCCTTCTACTGCTTTCTAGGGCTCCCTCTCCTGACTGCTTAGCTCTCGCGGGGGCTCAGACCCACAGTCCGTGGCAGCAAGTCTCCGTCGGGCTTGGCCACCCGTCTTGGAGAAACGTCCTGAGTCCCCTTTGGAGACCAACCACCTGAGACCCATCGCACCCACAGAAGCTCGCCAGTCCAGAATCCCGAGAGAGGTCGAAGGCGGGGCCAGGCCTTGAGGTGAGAACGAGGCTGGGGGTGGGGCCGTGCTCGGAGGTGCGCGCGAGGCCACACCCCGAGGTGAGCGTGTCGGGGGCGGAGCCACACCGCGAGGTGGACGCGAGGCCGGGGGCGTGGCCGCGCCGAGGAACCGCCCGGACCGTTACGGAAGAGCCGGCCGTCTCCCCGGGCTGCGCACGCAGCTGCCCCCGGGCGTGAGGCAGTGCAGGGGTTAAGGCTGCCGGCGCCACCTGGGCGCCGCTGAGGAGACCCACGAACCGGCGAATCGCGAGCGGGCGCGGTGAACAGGTGCCCGTGCGCGTCAGGCGCCGGCAAGGGGCGGGAAGAGGGGGCGCGGCCGGAAGCCCGGGGCGGGGCGCGGCGCGGCCGGCCCGGTGGAACTGGGGAGAGCTGAGGCAGGCAAGAAGGAGGTCGCCGGGCCGCGCGGTGCGCGATGTGGAGCCGCCGCCTCGGCGCCTGCAGCAGCCGCCGTCGCCGCCGCTGCTGCTGCTGGGGCTGCCGCCGAGCCGAGGGACATGGAGCGCGGCTGCAGAGAGCGGCCGCCGGCAGCAGCAGCGAGCGTCGCAGCGACAGCGGAGCGCAGCCCGCCCCGTGAGGCGCTGCCCGGCCGGCGGCGGCAGCGGGAGCAGCAGCAACAGGGTGGCTGAAAACCCGGCGGCGGCGGCGGCGGCTTTCCTCCCCGCAACCTCCCCTCCCGCTTCGCGTCCCCGCAGTCTTCCCTTCCTCAGCCTTCCCTTTGCCATCCCCCCTCCTCCTCCTCCTCCTCCTCCCCCCCGGCGCGCGCCGAGCAGCTGAGCCCGGGGGCGGGGGGAGGGGGCGCGTGCCGCCGGCGCGGGGGAGGGGCGGGCCGGCGCGCGCCGCGCCCAGGGCTCGCGGAGACCCGAGGGGCGCGTGCCGCGGCGTGAGGCGAGGCGCGGGGCGCCGGGCGGCGCGGCGGGGCCCCTCCCCCCTGCAGCCTGGCGCGCGCCGGCCGGGCCGCACCGCTGCGGGCTCGGCGCGCGCGGGCCATGTCCGCCTTCTGCCTGGGCTTGGCCGGCCGCGCTTCAGCACCCGCCGAGCCGGACAGCGCCTGCTGCATGGAGCTGCCCGCCGCGGCCGCGGACGCAGTCGGAAATCCAGCCACCGCCACCGCCGCTGCCCTCATCTCCTTCCCCGCGGGCCGCGGGGAGTTGGAACTGGCGTTAGAGGAGGAGCTGGCGTTGCTGGCGGCTGGGGAACGGCCGTCCGAGCCCGGGGAGCATCCTCAGGCCGAGCCCGGGCCTCCAGCCGAGGCGGCCGGACTGCAGCCGCCGCCCGCCCAGGATCCCGAGCTGCTGTCAGTGATCCGGCAGAAGGAGAAGGATCTGGTCTTGGCGGCCCGACTGGGCAAGGCATTGCTCGAGAGGAATCAGGACATGAGCCGGCAGTACGAACAGATGCACAAGGAACTGACTGATAAGCTGGAGGTGAGGACGTCACTTCTGGGATAGGTGGGAAGCGGGAGTGGGGGGAGACCAGGTACCCGCCCGCCGGCCCTGGGTAGCTTCGGGAGCCAGGCACTCATCCACCTCACCCCACTCCTTGCTTATCTTGTCTTAACAGAAAACCACCTGGGAGGTGGGTAGCATGGAGGGTTTGGGGTTATCAGACGAGGGCATTCTTTGAACACACCTGGCTTTCCTACCCTGCTCACAGCAAATGGGTCCATGCACGGCCCCAAACGCTGTGGGCCGTTCTATATATGTACTGTACACAGCATCTAAAATAGAGCTTACAGTATGACTAATTTATACAGCACTGAGGTGATGTCTGCACACAGAGAAATTACAGAGTCGGGAACATTTAAAATATGCTCCAGGTTTTCAGAGAGGTAGTTAATCGCTAATCAGGGTGTTAGCCTAAAGCTTTTTAGCTTTGGAGTTAAGGGCTTCCACATGCCCTTGTCTTAACTTCCACACAGCTCAGAATGGTGGGATACGAGTGCTCCTAAAGGAGCTTTATATAGCCTTCAGATACTCACGGATTAGGAAATACGGTTCCACTGCAGAAATCAGGTGAGCCTGGGCTCAACATGTGACGGTTGTGATTTGATATGGACTTCAGTATATATATGTATTTAAACAGTACTTTTGTTTCTGTTCTGGGTCTCACACATGCATTTGGATGGCCAAATGCAACTTGTGAGAACCATATAACTTTAACCATTGTTATAAATACCCCTTAAAATATCTATAAGATTTCTGCCAATTCTCTGGACCAAAGTCTTTTGCTTCTGTTTTCTTGCCCTTAACTAGAAAAGGGCCTTGAAACTGATACAAGTGGCCACCACTTCTAAAAAAATTTTTAGAGTCTTTTTTTCTTAAGTGAAGATGGGGAGATGCATCTGTGGCAGTGGCGATGAGCTTATCTTTTTCTGTCTATGCATTTAACATTGTCTCCCAGTTTGGTGGCAATGAGTTCTTTTTATTCTTGTTAGAAGAGAATAGTACAGCCCTGAGTAAGGTTTGAAATTAACCATTGCCTGGTTCCATATCACCGCTACTGGTTTAATGGTCAGAGTGTAGATTCAGAAACTTTTCTCTAGTAAGTATGTCTGTAGTCCAACAATATATCAAAAATAAATGAGAGGAAAAAAAGGAAACCAGTGAGTGCCCTGTAGTTCAGTTGGCCTGTTAACTAGGTCTGCCAGTCGATGAACTCCTGAGATACCTCTCTGAAAAGTGGTTTGTGAAACCTATATGTAGATTGCCAAAAAGCAACCCAGTGAATTGAATTGTTTGATTTTCACTTGAAGTACACGTCTCAGACTAAAAGGGTGTCTTTTTTTGAAAAAGAGATTAGATTACAGACTCTAAATAGAAGTACTACTGCAGAGATGTATGCTTGTGATTTGAAATTCCTTCAGTGAGAGACTTGATTAAAGAGACAGCTGGCTTGAAAGGAACATCATATCAGTTGATTTGTTGAGTGATAGTTTTCAAGGGTAATCCTGAATGTGTAGTTAAACACATCCTGGGTTCCACTTGGAACCTTTATACATGTCTTCACCAAAGGAAAAAGATTTTCAAATTCTGTAACAAGAAAGGTTATACTGTAGAAGAATAAATTACATTTGACTTTTTGCTATTGACTTGATAGACAATATTAAAATAGTTTAAAATTCTTATTAAACTATTTTTAAAAATCTTCACTCCTCTCAGGTCAGCATATGAACTCAAGTGTTAGAGGTTTATTTTTAATTTCTGGATGTTGGTTACACAACAGTATGAATGGACTTAGGGCTACTGAACTAACAGTACACTTAGAAATGGATACGGTGATAAATTTTATGTTATGTATGCTATGATCTAAGGCACTAACTTACATTTATACACTTTTTTCTTCAGAGATTTAATCTTTATTTAGTTTTTTAAAAGTATGCTTTTGAAGTCCAGGATTCTCTTTTTCCCCCATTCCAGGTGAGAGTGAATTCTCTCTTAATGCAGAGGTAGTCTCTTGCCTAGGTTACATTTTCTTCCCTCTTCCCTAGGCCAATTCTAATGATTCTGGCACTACTTTTTTTTTTTTTTTTTTAAGAGGCAAAACAAGTATGGTGGGACTTCCCTAGTGGCCCAGTAGTTAAGAATCTGCCAATGCAGGGATCTGGGTTTGATCCCTGGTTGGGGAAGTTCCACATACTGTTCAATATGGCCAAAAAAAAAAAAAAAAATAAATGTTCTTGTTAAACTTTTTTGTTAAAAAAAGTAAGGTGAAAATGATTACATAATTGGGTAGTAGATTTAGTTAAGCAAATGCAGGAGTCCTTGTTTACATTCAGTGCTTGATCCACTTAAATAGTATTTTTTTTCTTTGTATCTTTCAAGAACCATATCCTGGACTTAGGAGAATAATACGCTTTTTTGGTTCGTGGCAGAAGTCCATTTCTGTAACAACCAATTTTAGGTGAGCTAGTGATACTAACTTCTTCAGAGTTTTAAATAAGCTGTTTTTAGAATGGTTTTAGATTTACAGAAAAATTGGAAAGATGGGACAGAGTTTCCATATGCCCTGCCCCCAGTACTTGCCATAATTAGTAAACCAATACTAATACAGTATTATTAGCTATGAGGCTTTCTTGGTAGCTCAGATGGTGAAGACTGTGCCTGCAATGCAGGAAACCCGGGTTCCATCCCTGGGTTGGGAAGATCCCCGGAGAAGGGAATGGCTACCCAGCCCAGTATTCTTACCTGGAGAATTCCATGGACACAGGAGCCTGGCAGGCTACAGTCCCTGGGCTTGCAAAGAGTCTAACACGACTGAGCGACTAACACTTTAACTTTTTCATTTAGTTTAATTAGATTTCTTTGGGCTTCTCTTGTGGCTCAGCTGGTAAACAATCTGCCTGCAATGTGGGAGACCTGGGTTTGATCCCTGGGTTGGGAAGATCCCCTGGAGAAGGGAAAGGCTACCCACTCCAGTATTCTTGGCCTAGAGAATTCCATGGACTGTATAGTTCACGGGGTCACAAAGAGTCAGACACGACTTATTAGCAAATAGATTTCTTTAGCCTTTGCCAAATGTCTTGTTCTGTTTCATGATACCCTTACATTTAGTTTCTGTATCTTCTTAGTCTCTTTTTTCCTGTATCAATTTCTTAGACTTCTCTTGTTTTTGATGACCTTGACAGTTTTGACATGAACTTTTTTCTTTTTCTTATTGAGGTGTAATTGACATATAGCATTATATTAGTTTCAGGTGTAGATATTACCTTTTAAAGTACAGTGTAACCCCAAGAAACAGGGAATAGCATGGACAGAGCCTGACCGCTACACTTTCTGATATTCTTCCTAGAGTTTACTGGTTAATTTAGCACTTCACTGAAAATGTAATTCTGGGAGAAACCTTTCTTTTCTCAGAATAGACAGAAGGCTAAGTTCTGTATGTTCATTAATAGGAAAGTCTTGACTTTTTTCCCCAGAGTGTTGGGAAACCTGAATTAGGAAGAAATGTAAGGACAGAATAGATTAATCAGCATCACTTGTCCTCAACCCTGCCTCACTCCCTGCACGTGGATTAGATTGTTTTAGTCGCTTAGTTGGGCTGTTCACTAACAGCTGTTTGCGGAATATTTTTAAGTCTCTCTGTTCTTTTAGAACACAAGCCTAATTTATCTGGCCTCTCAGTAATACTGTGATTACTGAGTTCTTGCTGTTGCCTTCTGCTCAGTCTTTTCCATTTTGGAAAAACTCAATAAAACCAAGTATCACAATTTTAGAATTGTAATTACCATTTACTTCTGCATCTCATCTTTCTGAAGTTTGTGTAGTGACTAAAACATCCTCATTTTTGGAAGTTTAGCAAAATGAGGGAAGCATAGAACAGAAAATTTTCATGCTGAGAAGTACAAGTCCCTCTCTTGAGAGAAAAATCTTTTTTTAGGCACATCTCAGATGTGAAATAATGAGACTGATTTTCTCGTATAACTATACACTGCCCCTTAAGGCTTTCCAAAAGAGGCATCCTAAAAAACATTTGAAAGGTGAGAACTTAGATGGAATAAGAGTGTAGAGTCACAAGGTGAAAAGATGTCTGAGTACGCTGAAGGAGAAGATGCAATTGCCTGTCGTAGCCTGTTGAAACAATCTCAGTGCTTGATAGTCAGCCTTTAGTGCATCAGAATTTCCAATAGAACCTAAATAGATGAATGGGTAGATAGACAGATAGATGCCTTCCTAGGCCTCATCCCATTCTTTACTGAATCACAGTCTGGAATTAGTGTTTAGGTGGATATATTTTGAACAGTTATATCAGAGATTTTCTGACAGAAAAAGTTGAGGACCATTGCTTTACTTCTCATATGCATCTCATATACTCTGAGGTATTTACTTGGTTTTTTGGTACTTGCTATGCTTTTTTTATTGTTTATTTTTTAAATCTATTTATTTATTTGGCTGCATCGGGCCTTAGTTGCAGCAGGTGGGATCTTTTGTTGTGTTGCGTGGACTCTAGTTGTGGCCCGTGGGCTCTCTGGTTGTGGGATGGGTCAGTCAGTGTGTCACGGAGGCTTAGTTGCTCTGTTCCAAGGCATGCGGGATCTTAGTTCTGGATCAGGAATCGAACCCACATCAGCCTGTATTGCAAGGTGGATTCTTAACCACTGGACGACCAGTGAAGTCCTCATACTGCTTTTTAAATAGGAGAACATACTTGCCTCTGAAAAGAGGCATTCATATTTATCTTACGGAAACAAAAAGATGTTCTTATTTCCTTCAATCCAAAAAGAGTTCTTTTCTGTTGTTGCTCCTTCAAACCATCTGTACTTTTCCTGTATACCATTTGTCACACTGTACAACATAATACTTTTATCAACCTCTCACTAGAGTGGAAACTCCATAAAGGAAAAGATCAAGTCTCTTTTGCTCAACATTACTTCAATGACTAACCTATAACAGTCAGTCAGGAATGAATGAATCAGAAATAAACATGCAAGGATCGTAGGCCATGATTTAATAAAAGTAGGCCTGAACTTGCCTTAATGATTCTGAAATGCAATGCTATATATAGCAGCAAATATTCATTGAGTTGTTATGTAGAGCATTAAACAGTCAAGTAAGGGAGACCCCAATCCCAGCTGTCCCATTTGCTAGAACAGACCTTAAGCTGGTTGCAGAATCTCTTCTGTTGCTTCATTTTAAGAAGAGGTGGTTGATCTGGAGGATCTCTGAAGTCCTTTCTGTCTCTGAAAATTCTAAGTGCCTGGTGTTATACCAGACATAACAGATGACAGCAAAAGAAGCTTTCTCAAGGGCTTGTTTTAGGTTGCTTAAATGTATATTTCACTGATTAATAGATGACTTACTAAATTTCAGGTGAGTTCCTAAGTCTAGAACCCCCATGTCCAAGGACAGGAATAAACATAATAACATTAAGTATTTCAGTAGGAATGGCGTTCTCTTTGTGAAGTTAGCCTTCCCTACTCTGGCAGAAAGGGATATTTTTGCAGCTGTGAAATGGGCAACTTGTCCTACATGGCAGAGTGTTTTGTTGTGCTGACTGACTAGGAAAAAGAAAAGTTAGAAGAGTGTGAAAAGAGAAGAAAAATTAATGACTCTGGAATTTTTTAACAGTTTAAAAATCCTCTTCATTTTCACCCAGCACTTAGAACAAGAGAAACACGAACTAAGAAGACGATTTGAGAACCGAGAAGGCGAGTGGGAAGGGCGTGTGTCTGAGCTGGAGAGTGATGTGAAGCAGCTTCAGGATGAGTTGGAGAGGCAGCAGGTTCATCTACGGGAAGCAGATCGAGAGAAAACACGGGCCGTCCAGGAGTTATCAGAACAGAACCAAAGGTTATTGGACCAACTCAGCAGGGTGAGTCACGAGTTAAGAACTTATGGTATTAGAAAAAAAGAATTTATGGTATAAAATACTAAAAGTTGAAACAGAGCTTCTGTTTAATGTCATCATATATATGGTAAGAGTAGTTCTCATTTTTGTTGCCTTTGGTATTGATACCAGTAAATCAGGTATTTTTCACCTCTTAAGAATTTCGACTGGGATGGACTAGGTGCCAGGAGCAAAGACCCTTGCTTGTCACCAACCAACTGTGAGCTTTTGGCAATCATTTAACTTGGGAGTCTTCTCATTTTTAAAATCTAAGAGTTTGCTTAATGATTTGATGTTGCTTATAGCTCTACAAGTCTGTGATTCTTTTACCTAGAGAAAGTCTGTCACTGGTAAAATTACGTTAATGCATTTAGTTCAGATATTAAATGGTGCCATCTTTAAAAAAAAAATAAATTTACCGTTTTTCTTTTCTTTTTTTAAAAATTAATTAATTAATTTATGTTTGGCTTCCCTGGGTCTTGGTTGCTGTGCTTGGACGTCCTTGGTTTCAGCGAGCAGGGGCTACGCTCCAGCTGCAGTGTGCAGGGTTCTCTTGTGGAGCGCGGGCTCTAGGTGCACAGGCTCCAGTAGTTGCGACCCATGGGCTCAGGAGTCATGACATTGGGGCTTAGTTGCTCCATGGCATGTGTGATCTTCTGGACCAGGGATTGAACCCGTGTACTCTGAATTGGCAGGTGGATTCTTAACCACCGAAGCACCAGGGAGGTCCAAATGGTGCCGTCTTTAAACTGAAAAGCTTAGGGAAAATTTCTAGAGCAAATGATTTTCAGTGTGAATGTACATTTCTTATTATTTAAATATGAAAAGAGGTATGTGTAGCCGTATATATAAAATGTGTTCTCTTTATTTCTACATTAAGTAGAAGTTCTTTATTTGTACCTTTATAGTGTGGTGTCATAGAAGTATTGATTAACCAAAGTCAAGAGAATGCAAAGAAGGAGTATGAGAGCTGAGTAGGTGGAAATCTAACTTAAATACGAGCACACCTTTTAACAAATGCAGGAATGTTGTTAATGCCCTGGTCTCTAAAGCCACTTACTTTTGAAAATTAAGAGCTGGATTTACTTTTGTACCTCGTGCCTTCTTATGTATTGAAAATAAAACAAGTTCAGTTACTCGTTTTAGAGGAAAAAAGAACTTCTACTCTGATCACACCCCTAAGCACAGATGCCCTTAGGAGAGCACTGCCCTTGTCTGCATGCTTAGTGTTTGGTGCTTAGGTCTCTGGGAAAGGCTCAGCTAGAGCAGCACGTGAAGTTATTTCACTAGGTTGTGTCTTAGTTGCTTCTCATGGGGACCTTGTGCTGTGCTTAGTCGCTCAGTCGTGTCCAGCTCTTCGAAACCCCGTGGACTGTAGTCCACCAGGCTCCTCTGTCCATGGGGATTCTCCAGACAAGAATACTGGAAGGTTGCCATGCCCTCCTCCAGGGGCATGGGGACCCTGAGACTGGTCTAAACCTCGTGCCTCACCAGGAAGTACAAAGTAAATGCTACCACTAGAGAAAGGGAGAGGAAGGAGGAGAGGATGGAACCAAGGGCGCCGGGGGCCAGAGGGGGCAGGGGAGAGACCGAAGGGGAGATGCCAAAAGCTTGGGAAAGAGCTAGTCACAGGAGCTCTCAGAATGTATGTAAAGATGAGAATTCAGGTGGTGGTGGAGCTGCCTGCAGGTTTCTCGCTAGGGAATCAGACTGCCATTTGATTGGCTGGAACGGAGGGGCTGGACAGTTCTTCCGGAAGTCATTACAGGGCCAGCTCAGGAGCCTTTCAGAGTCAGTTCTAAAACCTTTTTCAGCAACTGGGAAGGGAATCTCTATCCTTTTGAGATTATATAGCTTTTTGAGACTTCATCTATCATTCATGAGAAAATTTTTTAAATTATTGATTTATGGCTGTGCTGAGTCTTCATTGCCGCATGGGCTTTCTCTAGTTGTGGCGAGCAGGGGCTACTCTCCAGTTGCAGTGCTCGGGCTTCTCATTGCGGTGGCTTGTCTTGTTGCGGGGCATGGGCTCTAGGGCGTGCAGACTGTAGTTGTTATGGCGTGAGGACTTGGTTGCTCTGCAGCATGTGTGATCTTAGTTCTTGGGCCAGGAATTGAACCAGTGTTCCCAGCATTGGCCAGGACCCCTGGACAACCAGGGAAGTCCTTTCATTAAAGATTGACCAGGTCAGCCTGGCCAGATTGATTGATTTGTTCAAAAACATTTAATACTTATTCTGAATTAATGTTTCTTACGGAGACTTACGAAAGGAATACAACAAACCAGAACAATTTAAGAGGAAATTATTTATTGGGAGCTGAGTTCATGTTACAAAGTGACATGAACAGAAGCCGCCTCAACTCTGCTTTTTGATCTGGTGAAAGATAGGTGGTGGGAGAAAGCAAGTTTTAACATAACATAGGGAGAGCCCTCAACTTAGAATTCAGACACGTGTTGAATCTTGACTCTGCTTCTTTACTGGGTGACCTTGTTTATGACTCCCTCTCCTTATCTTTGAAATGGGGGTAAAAAGTTGTACCTAATGCAAGTGCTGTTGAAATCGAAATGAAATAATGTGTTTATGTTAAGCAGAATATGAAGTTAAAGAATTTGTTTCAGTGCTGATGGTTATTTTACTAAGGTAGTATTTTTATAGTTGAGATTCCTGTGCCTGATTTTTCTGTAGACAATTCTGATAAGTGGTTCCCAGAAGAATATGGGAGGATAACATTTCCACTAGATCTAGATTCTTGTTATCTTCTCTGGCCTTGAATGTAGGCCCTTGATGAGTTTTGTGGCTTTTCTCCTTTCTCTCTTTAAGCAGGCCAAGCCCCTTGGGTTTCCATCAGCAGCCAGTTTAGATTGCATTTTATTATCATTTTATTAACTGAGTATTCAGAAACTAGAGGAGTGGAGTACTTGAAGTGAATTAAGATTCTCTTAGGACAAGTTAACAACCAGCAAAAGTAGTAGAAGGCCATGCTTTTCTTACAGAGTGAATAATGTGTTTTTATAAGCATGAAATGTATGATATCTAAAATGTGTTGATATTTCCGTGATGCTTTTGTCCAGAGTATTTTTTTATTGAAGTATAGTTGATTTATTTGTCCAAAGTATTTTTAAATGTATTTCCTTTGCTGCCATGGCCTCCATGGTTTTTGTTTTTTTTTTTAATGTTTGTTTGTTGAGATAGGATTCATATACCATAATATTTGCTTTTTAACAGTGTACAGTTTCACCATCACCACTATCCAATTATAGAACATCTCATACCTCTCAAAGGAAGCCTGT
This sequence comes from Bos indicus x Bos taurus, assembly GCF_003369695.1. Classification (NCBI taxonomy): domain Eukaryota; kingdom Metazoa; phylum Chordata; class Mammalia; order Artiodactyla; family Bovidae; genus Bos; species Bos indicus x Bos taurus. The sequence goes on along the minus strand of NC_040092.1, from coordinate 10,400,207 downwards.
GCCCATTAGCAGTCATTCCTCATTCCTAACCCCCATCCCACACACTGACACCTGAAAACCATTAATCTACTTTTTATCTCGATGGGTTTGTCTGTTCTAGACATTTCATGTAAATAGAATCATACATATGTGACCTTCTGTGGCTGACTTCTTTCCCTTAGTATAATGTTTTCAAGGTACACCCACATTGTAGTGTATATCAAAACCTCATTTTTATGGCTGAAGAATATTCCATTGCATGGATACAACACATTTTGTTTATTGATTCATTAATAAATGGACATTTGGGTTGTTACCACTTTTTAGCTTTTATAAATAAGGCTGCCATAAACATTCATATTCAGGTGTTTGTATTTCAGCTCTAAAATAGAATGCTATAATATATATCTCATAAGCTTTCGGATCCACGTTATGATGATGGAAGGGATGGGAATTGTCCTAATTTTATAGCTGAGAAAAACTGGAGGGACCAAAAGATATGTGGCTTACTTAAGGCTCTTCCAGTACAAGACTGATGAGGGTTCCTTTGCCTCAGTTTCAAATGTCTAAGGTAGCAATCAAGGTCACAGGCTTTGGAGCCCAGACAGCCCTGGGACCAGACACCAACTATGTTATGTACTAGCTGGGTGAGTATGGGAAAGTTTTCCTACTTTTTAAAATCTTACTTTCATTCTCTGTATAATGGAAACAATAGTATTATTACTATTATCTGATGTTGTTATGAGGATGGAATGAGGTAATGTATGTAAACTCTAACTATGATGTCTAGCATATAGCGAGTGCTCAATAAATGGTAACCATCATATCCTCATCATGAAGATGAGATTTCTGCATCTAGTCCAATGTTGATTCTCTAATTTGAGAGGATGGAAGAATCTGAAGTGTCCCCAGCACTTATCAGCATGTTAAAACTGTTTTGTCTAGTAGTCAAATCTCTTTTCAAAAATATTTGTGTAAAATTGACCCTCCTGGGAGTTGAGTTAGGTTTATCCTATAGCACTTAGTATTGACATTGCTGCATATATCCTGAGGATACCTTTGTTGTTGTTCAGTCACTAAGTCATGTCTGATTCTTTGTGACCCTTTCATGGACTGTAGTCCACCAGGCTCCTCTGTCATGGGATTTCCCATGACAAGAATGGGAAGAATTCTGGAGTGGGTTGCCATTCCTTCTCCAGGGGATCTTCCCAATCCAGAGATTGAACCTGTCTCCTGCATTGCAGGTGGATTCTTTACCACTGAGCCACCTGGGAAGCCTTTGTTTCTTCTTTGTAGAAATGTCTAGTTAGGTCTGCTCCCCATTTTTCAGTTGGGTTGTTTTTTTGTCGTTGAGTTGTATAAGCTATTTGTATATTTTGGAAATTAAGCCCCTGTTGGTCACATCATTTGCAAATATTTTTCCCCATTCTGTAGGCTGTCTTTTCATTTTGTTTATGGTATGTTTCCATTGCTGTGCAAGTTTGTTTGTTTTTATTTCTGTTGCCTTGGGAGACTGACCTAAGAAAACATTGGTACAATTTATGTGAGAGAATGTTTTGCCTATGATCTCTTATAGGAGTTTTATGATGTCATGTCTTATGTTTAGGTCTTTATTTTTGTGTATCTTGAGAGGATATGTTGTAACTTCAGTGATTTACCAGCAAGTGGCCAGCTTTCCCAACACCACTTGCTGAAGAGACTGTTTTTTTCCATTCTATATTCTTGACTTGTTTGTCGAAGATTAATTGACCGTAGGTACGTGGGTTTATTTCTGGGCTGTACCACATCTTCTTTATCCATTCATCTGTTGATGGATATTTAAGCTGCTTCCATGTCTTGGCTATTGTGAATAAGGCTGCTGTGAACATAGAGGTGTGTTATCCTTTTGAATTAAACAGTTTTGTCCGGATATATGTCCAGGACTGAGATTGGTAATTCTAGTTTTAGGGAACTTCCACAGTGTTTTCCTTAGCAGCTGCACCAGTTTACATTCCCACCAGTGGTGTCGAAGGTTCCCTTTTCTCCACACCTTCTCCAGCCTAAGAATGAATGGAAAGCAGGCTGATGTGACCATGGTGCCATTGGCTTAGGAAGATGAGGTCAAAGGGGAGTAGTCAGTGGCCAGATGATGTAGGCCCTTTCCTGCCATGATACAGATTTGGGGTTTTATTCAATGTGCTGCGAAGCCAGTGATCTGCTTTTGGCAGAGGAGCATCAAGACCTGATCGATAACTGTTTTAAAAGTTTACTCTAGCTACCATGGGAGAATGGATTATAGGGGCCAGCAGTGGAAGCCTAGAGGTCAGGGAAGAAGCCACTCTCCAGTGGAGAGTTGATGGTCACTTTGGTTATAGAGGTGATGAGAAGGGTTAGATGGGGTGTATGTTTTGAAGGTAGAACCAACCAAGAGTTTTGAATGGAATGGATGGATGTGAGAAAGGGAGTTAAGAAAAGAATCATAAAAAATTACTCCTGGATTTTCATCTTGGGCTCCCTAGGGAATGGTGGCATCATTAACTTGAGAGACCAAAGGCTAGAGGAGAGGTTGGAATATAAAATCGAATAATTACTGTTGGATGAAGTTTGAGCTACCCTTAATATCCATGTTGGTTTCATATAAGTAGAACAGTGAGAATTCTGTTGTATTGAGGTGAAATATTGCCTTAAATTTCCCACAGTCATCTGAGCACTCTCAGGGCCTGAGGCTCTGTTTTATAGTGCCTTCTGTTGATTGTTCCCAAGAATTTATTCAGAGTGACTGAAGCTGTATTCAGATGAGTTCTCATTCCGTCTAGCCCTGACTTCTACCCTCCATGACCCCCCTCTTCTCGTTTGTCCCCCACACTCTCAGCCGCTAGGAGAACTGCTCTTCTGAGTTGGTGTCTGTGGAATGACGTGAGTAGGAGGAAGTTGGTGCAAACAGGTGCTTTGTCTGTCTGCTGCCTGTTCTAAGCTGTATTCCTCAGTCTGCCTCTAATGTCTTATCCACACACAAAGAAGGTAGGATGCACAGTAGCTGGAGCTAATCTTCCTGAAAAGACTAATTTTCCCCTGAAGAGCAAACAGATCCCTGTTCTTTAAACAGCTCATTTGGGATTAGCAGCTCTGCATCCGTGTATTTTTTGAAGCAAATTTCTCCCAGGTTTCTTTCTCAGGGTTAAAGGCTTTAAAATCGTGACTGTTGTGGCTCTGCCTGGTGACACACAACCATCCTTGTTTCTAGAACACTTTACAGTGAGCAACAGCTGCTCATCAAAAGTAGTTTTAATTATTGACTGGGCTTTTGGGAGCAGGGGCCTGTATTTTACTTGTCTTCTCCTTAAAGTCTGTTTCATTTACCGGTTTTGTGTTGTAGAAAAAAAGACATGGCAGTTTTTAGTCAGCTTATCCTTGAAAGAAGTTTGGAAGACAAGATTATTTTCCAACCAGACAACAGTAAATTCAGACTTCCAAAAGGACACATATGGGACCTTCTGAGATCTCATTACCACTCTGTGATGAAACGGATAGCAGTTATTCTTTGTTTGACAGATAAGAAACTGATCATCAGAAAGTCAGTGAATTGCTGAAGGCTTTAAAGTGGTTATGGATTAACTAGTGATGTTAAGATTGGTTTTTGTACCTTTTCTAGGAGAGGTGGTCAATCAGAAACAAAAACCTCCTCACGTGTATTTCCATCTCGCTGGCTTGTTTTGTTGTTGTTGATATTTGCTGCATGTTGTTTTGGATGCCCCTTAACTTCAGAGTCACTGAGTAAAATGCATCCAGAGGTTTAGGGTCCACTTTCAGCAGCTTGTATTTGTTTTATCAAGGAGGTACTATGAAGATTGAGAAGGATTTGTTAAGAGGCTCACTTCAGCTAGAAGAGAAAAGGGGTTTTTGCCTATAGGAGCTCTCTGTGAAGACAGCATTTTCAGCTTTTTCCAGATTGGTACTGTTGCTAATTAGTAGGTTAAACACATTAAGGTGATAATTGCTTGTTCGTTCAGCATATGGGTGTTTTTATGGGTAAATTTGTATCTTGATTATTTGAGACTGATCTTAATTATTTATCCAGAGAGAACCGTGCCTGATTCAGGAATCTTAGGTTGGTTCTGTTAGTTACAACTATATCGTGTTTTGATTCTCTTTTTCAAAAGAGGAGAGCCAGAGGTTCTGACACGTTAAGTCTAAGTTTGGGGGGTTGCCAGGCCCAAGATTTAGATGAATCACTGTGGGAGTAGGTTTTCTTAATGCTGCTAGATTTGACTTAGTACATTGGTAGTCAGGTTTGTTTTTTTTTTAACCTGGGTTCCCTTAGTCTCTGTAGACAGATTAGTGTGCTGTGTTGGAGTGATGGAAACAGAATTAAATGAGCTGCCCCTGCCTGATGTGAGGTGAGGCCTCTAAGTTTTATACCTGGCAAATGATTGCAAGTGATAGTAAGGTTGGCCTTTACTGGCAGAGAAAACAAAAAATGGCCACAAACTATGCACTCTGTTGTTACCTATGCTGGCTGGCCCGCAGGTCTGGTCCCTAAATACTGTTGCCTTGAAAAATAATGTATCTGTATTCAGTGAGTAAACATAATCATTAATATAATAATCGTAATCATAATCATCAGCAGAAAAGCTGATAATGTTTTAACTGTGACAGCGTCTTCTCCATTGTTCTTCATTGGTGTCCAGGACAGTGATCCAGTATTCTCATATAATTTTTAGAACTGAAAAAGAACTTCCAGTCTAGCTGGACTAGACTAGAAAATGTTTGTAAAATGTCTTTTTGGAGCTTCCACAAATTTGACTGTTTTTAAAATTTTGTCACGCTCTGAAGAGTCATTACCAGAATACACATATCATGTGCCCTCTTAAGATGAGCGCCACGTTAAATGAATGAAAGGCCGGTGGTGTCTCAGGCTGTGCCGCCAGCTCACCTTGGCTTTGTGCCCTCTCCGGTAACTCAGTAGTATGACACTGTTGTAAGATGAACTGCGTAGAAACTGGTCGCATTTGTAACTACTTCAGTGCTTTAAAATCAAAGCTGAATCCACAATTACATTGATACGGAGTAAAGCTAGTACTATCATCCTTATCCTCCAATTTCAATTTTTTTAAAGACCTAGGTATTTTTAATGATCTTCTAAATCTTAGTTAAATTTATAAAATATTTAATATTAATAAAAGGTTACCCTTATCTGTATCTGTTTATCGAGGCTTCTTATAAGATTATATATGGGAAAGCATATGGAGAGGGAAAACCCACCCCCACCACCACACTCATAACTTGGACAGCCATTGGTTTAGATCAGTGGTTCTCAAACTGTGATCAGAGGAGCCATAGGTTTCCAAGAGGTACCTCAGAATAGTTTGAAGGAAGGAAGAGCTGAAAGGGACATTTTGCTGGTGGATTCCTGTCCCCTCCCCCATTTCCATTTCAACCTGAGCAGTTTTATGTTTCATGTATTAAAGTTCTGCTTAATATTTTATTTGTAAAAAATATTTTTTCGCCTGTATATTATAACATGATTTGTAAATCACTAATCCATTAGTGAGTAGTTAAGCTGAGCAGGATGGCAGACTGCTGTAAGTGTGCCATGTATACCATTTTGTTCCAAATAGAGAAGCTGCTGGTCTTTTTGTACTCAGGCAATATATCTGATAATCACAGATTTGAATAAATTCCTTTGAAGCTATAACCTGGAATAGAATTTCCAAAGAAAAAGGATGTGTTTTTCAAATTGCCCTAGGGTAGTACGGTGATTTAGTCTCTAAGTCGTGTTGGACTCTTGGGACCCCATGGACTGTAGCCTGCCAGGCTCTTCTGTCCATGGAATTCTCCAGGCAAGTATACTGGAGTGGGTTGCCATTTCCTTCTCCAGAGGATCTTCCCAACTGGGGGATCAAACACAGGTCTTCTTCATTGCAGGCAGATTCTTTACTGACTGAGCTACAACATACATTCATTTTTATATTAAGTAGAGTAACATTAACTGTTACAACAGATTAACCCTAAGATCCCAGTGGTTTTTGTTTTTCATTCTCATAAAATCCAAATGATGTTCCTCTTTAGACATGAAGGAAAAGAAAAATGGAATTCTCCTTTAATGGAAAGGGTTGGCATGGAAAACAGAAGACCTCAGTTCTAGCCCATGCTCTGTCACTAACTTTCTGAGCTTAAAAAAAATTTCACTCTGGGTCGCAGACTGTGACTGTAAAATGAGGGAATTGAACTAGATGTTTCTTCCACTCTCTAAATGTCCATGTATATAGATACTTATGTGATCTCTATTGAAAAGAAAATGCTTAAGAGAAACATTCTCACATTTATGTGGTATATGGGGAATCTGGGAGCTTTGTAATGTTGCCTTCTTTACATATAGAACACATCCATCCTTCTCTGAGACCAGGGATGGTTTCTCCTCTCAACAAAATTCATTGCCTCTGTATAATGAGAGATAGAGGTTGAAATGATTGGTGCCACTACAAAATGTATTTTCCATTCTAGTCATGACGTGTAAGGTACTTTCCATGCACACAACTGATACTATAGGCAGTGAGGAGGTGTTTACATGCTTTTCCTGTTTAAAATTAAGCAGCATGGTGCAAGCGGCTTTTTTTAAAAAAAGCCTGACATTCCCAGTTCTCTACAGATAAGTCCGCCTTTCCACACTGCCCTAGTATTATTAGTTGCATTCAGTGTTGCATGTTTATCATTTGCTGGACTGGAAGAATTCCCCCTACACACACCTCTCGTCATCAGTTGCTAGGTTACAGCTTTTTACATGGTCCCAGTCTGGTGATGTTTCTATGGATACCAGTCATTCTTTCCACTATGACATTGCTGTGGTCAGGCTCAGAGTGCAGGGAAGATGTACCCATGATGTCACAGGTGTTTTAGCATATGGCCTTCCCTCTAGATTGATGATAAGACTTAAGTAATAGATGTCAATTTCATGTTTTCTAATATTATATAAATTAAGGAAACGAGGTATTAACTGAATTTTGGATATACCTCATCACTTCAGATCTTTATTCCATAATTATTTCACAGAAATAAAACTAACAAAGTTATAAACTGTTCACAGAAGACCTTCTGTTCTCTGTACATCCAACTCATGCTCCACACAGTCAGCCTCTTCCCTCCTGAAGGGAGGGCTGCCGACAGAGGGTAAACATTAACTTGTCCTCAAAGGTTAGGGGCACTGACCTGTGATGCTCTTTCTCAGACTCAGTTTATTTAAATGATAAAGCCTGAGGTCTATATTTTCTTGCCATTTAATCTCACAATGATGATGTTTGTTTTCCTGCTAGGCTTTAGACAATATGAGGGCAAGGACTGTGTCTTGAACTGATTTTTATCCCAATGCTTGGTATAGTGCCCCACACATGGCCACAATCCTGTAAAGGTTTATTGAGCTGAAGACTGAAAGCACAGGTAATTACCACTTTGACTTCAGATTTCTAGAATAAAGTTTGAAGATGGTGAGAATTTCTTCGTACTAAAATTTTGAAGGCCAGGCTTAACCCGTTACTTAGCTTCTACCGTATGACTCTTTCATCTTACACTTGAGGAAACAATTAGGGCCTTAAGAGGATGTGACTCACCTAAGGTCACAGAGCAAGAAAAGCTGTGGTTTATGCAAATGTGTGTTATAAAAAGTCTGTAAAACACAGAGTTTAAACTCTGTGCAGTAAAATTAATTCTCTTTACTTAAGCAGTAGTGTTTTCTTTTATGTAGTCTGTATACAGACAGATTATTGAAAAGGAACTTCAGTGTTTAATAGGAACTCTACAAAAAGCATACCAGTTTTTATTTAGAATCGATTCAAAGCCTTGCAGTCTATTTAAATATTTGACTTATTCTTCAAAAACCAGATTGAAGTCGAACATAGCATAGGATTGAGGCCAGTTTTTCAAAATTAACATCCTATTTAAAAACTGGCAGAAATGAATTAAAAAGTCATTCCTTGCATGCACTTCCTTAAAGTGAAAGGAATTTATTTGCCAAATAGAATCCTTTGGGGTAAAACAAAGTGAATGAAAATGTGTCTTCTGAAACACAGACTGCCAAAGATGTTAGTAATGGACTCTTAACTGCCAGTGGGAGAGACAGACAGATCCCAAGAGCATTGGAAAAAATGACAAAGCAGAAGCTCTCAAGAGATGAATTGTAATTCAGCATGAACCTCCCCTCCTTCCTGGGATCAAAGAATCTGCCCCCTCCTTTCTATACAGCCACATCCTTTGTTGAACTTTAGGCAATAATCACACCTTTATCTTGCATTTATGCTCTGCCCCTTCATTTTTTCCTTTTGTCAGATTACCTTCTTCCATGGAAGTTCTGAACAACTCATTGCCTTCTGGGGACTCCCCTTTGCCAACTAGATAAAGTTGAGGCTCCTTGGCATGGCTTTTGGGCCCTGTACCATCTGGACCTACACGTTTCCAGCCTCATCTCCCATTCCCTCTCTATGCCCTGTGCTTCGACCGGACTAGTGTGTTTCCTGAGAATGCCCTGTGCTTTCCCTCCTCACTCTCTCCTCCTGTTGCCACCTGTTGGAATTTCCCCAGGCCTTAAGGCCAAACTGAGTTACTGCTTCCTTCATGAGGCCTTTGCTGTTCCTTCCCCACCTGTGTTAATCTCTCCTGACCACCAAGAGCACTTTAGTACTTTTCTTCTGTCACTTAGGTTTTGTCGTCTGTTCCGGTTAATTCATGTCCTTAATTCCATTGAGTCGAGGGCTGTGTACTCAGGGCATCTTCTGCAGGAGGCTGAGCACCTTGATGAAATAGAATGAGTATAAGATGACATTCACAAGTCAAATAGGCATACACTACTTAGTTCTGTGGTTCTAGTGTATAGTAAATATAACTGTTACTAAAAATTTTTACCCAGAGAATTTCTGTTTTACTTCGTTTATGCACCCTCACTCTTGCTGAATTCCTTCACTATTGTCTATATAGCTGGTTCCCAGTCTTTCAGTATGACGTCCCTCCTCTTTTACAACTCTAATCCAGTGACCTTCTACAATATTTTTGAATGACCTTTTTGAGATATAGGGCTTCCCTGATAGCTCAGTTGGTAAAGAATTCGCCTGCAGTGCTGGAGACCCTGGTTTGATTCCTGGGTCAGAAAGATTCGCTGGAGAAGGGAGAGGCTGCCCACTCCAGTATTCTTGGGCTTCCCTAGTGGCTCAGTGGTAAAGAATCCGCCTACAATGCAGGAGACCTGGGTTCTGATCCCTGGGTTAGGAAGATACCATGGAGAAGGGAAAAGCTACCCACTCCAGTATTCTGGCCTGGAGAATTTCATGGACTGTATAGTCCCTGGGGTCACAAATAGTTGGACACGACTGAGTGACTTTCACTTTCGTTGAGGTATAATTTACAGTATAAAATTCACTCATTGTAAGTGTAAAATTCAGTTATTTTTAGCAGATTTACAGAATTGTGCCACCATCACTGTGATCCAGTTTTAGAACATGTCTATACCCCTGCCCCCGCAAAAGTTCTCTCCTGACCTTTTGCAGTCAGTTACCACCCCCACTCCCATTTCCACCCTCAGCCCCAGGCAAACACTAATCTGCTTTAGATCTGTATTGATTACCTTTCCTGGATATTTTGTATAAATAGAATCAGACAGCAGGTAGTTTTTGTGTCTGGCTCTTTAGCATAATGTCTGTGAGGTTCACTAACATTGTAGCACATATTAATAGTTCCTTTTTATTGCTGAATAGTATTCAATTGTATGATTATACTATATTTTGTTTATTGGCTCATCCGTTGATAGATCTTTGTATTGTTTCTAGTTTTCAACTATTATGACTAGTGCTGCTTTGATCATGAATTGATTCATGTACAAGTCTGTGTGGACATTTGTTTCATTTCTCTTGAGTGGAATTGCTATCTTGATATATCTCTGTGTAACTTTTTAAGTAACTGCCAAACTGCTTTTCAAAGAGGCGTGTGTAATTTTATATTCCCACAAGCAGTGCCTGAGAGTTCCAGTTTCAACACAGGAGGACCCCTTCTTAATATTTTTTAAAATCGTATGCTCTCACGTGATAGTAGAGGTTATTTTAGTATCTGCAGGTCGATAAAAAGAGTAAAAATGACACAGAATTAGTGATACTTCTAGAAGGATATGTATATTCTCTTATCACAACAGCATTTAATGACATGATGTATTTTGTCTGTAGGCAGTGCTTTGTGTGCACTAGAATAGCAATTCAGTGCCCCCAGGATCACAGTTGGGTGTTCCTGGTCCAGATGACTTGTTTAGTAATAAATGTAAGCTATCTTTTTTATCCATCTTCTGTAAAATAGAGACCTATTTCATAAAGTTGTTTAGAAACTAAAACATTTGGTTCATAATAGGTACTCAATTAGTGACAGCTGTTACTGCTGGGGATAGTGTGACTTGAAGAGCATAGGCTTTGGAGCCTTACAGGTGAGAATTCTAACTGCTGAACCAGGCTAGAGAAATAGCAGATTCTCCTTTAGTGAAAGTGCCTTTGAATGGAGACAGTGTAAATTCTTAGAAACACTGCTTTTCATGCTTATTCCTTGCTGACTTCAAAATGCTGTTTGTTGTCTATCCATTTCATTTGGTCTCCTCTTTTTTGGATTGGAACCTTCTCCCCCCTACCCTCCATTTATCAAAGTCGCTTAGTGAGTGCTATTCTTGTATTCTAAAGCTAATTCTCATCCCTGATTGCATATAAGTATCACCCAGGCAGCTTTTGCACTGAATTCTGATTCTTGGGTCTCACCCCCCAGAGATTCTTATTTAGCTGCTCTGGGATGTGACCTGCACATCACGAGATTTTTTTAATCAGGTGATTATAATGTGTAACCAGGGATGAGAATTACTATTTCTGATATGAAACTAGGATTGGTAACAGCTGTTCTTGCCTACTTGAGTATCAGCAGCCAGTGTTACGAGTTTCTTAATTCCTTCATCAGTAAAGGCATTAAGCAGAATGGAGTCTCTGGGATACCCTGTTAGAATGACACAAAGCCGCTGGAGGAACCTCTCAGATAAGCACTTTCTTCCACCTCAGTGGTACAGTCAGTGCCTGGAAGGTTGTGTGGAATGAAAGCAAACACTAAGCCCTGCTGCAGTTAGGGCATGTTTCGTCCATCATCACCCCTTCTAGGAGACGGCGTGGCGAGGCGAGGCGGGCTCAGGTTTTGGTACTAGGTGAGTCTGGGTTTACTTTGTTTCTGTTGGTTGCTAGCTGTGTTGACTGAGATTCAGGGTTTGAAACCGCACATTTTTCTCATGTGGACAAAAAGTAGGGATTATTAAAAACACGACCAGAATCATACTATATACCTTACGAGGTTGTTAGGATTGTTGCTGCTGCTGCTAAGTCACTTCAGTCGTGTCTGACTCTCTGCGACCCCATGGACGGCAGCCCACCAGGCTCCCCCGTTCCTGGGATTCTCCAGGCAAGAACACTGGAGTGGGTTGCCATTTCCTACTAGCTCTTCTCATGCTTCCTGGCTTATTAAAGAGCAGTTGTATGTGTTGATACAACTCACACTAAAGACTGTCTTTGACTTATTTGTATCTCTGTGCCAATAACAGTGCCCTTAAAGCTCAGAAGTCTGTAAAATTTGATGATGATATAGAAAACAAAATTTGGTTTTATAAATCAATCTGTTTTCGCAGTTAAACAATTAGGAGAGATGTGGCATTCTAAAATTAGTGCTCAGCAAATAAATGTTGCTACACATTACTTTAATGGCAATATCCCTTCATTTTTGCTTAATGTGATTCATGGTCAGAGCCATGCAATGTCATATAACGCAGGGACAGCAATAGTAGCGCTTCAGTATTTAGCAGGAGGTGGCTTTAACAGTTACAGCAGGCTGAGGTGAGCAAGAGAATGGGTATGAGGACAGCTGTGAAGAGGAATCAGGCAAGGAGTTAGTATCAGAAAAATCAGACACGAGGACAGATAGATAAGCATAAATCAGAAGATACAAGACACGTGAAGTTCATCATGTATTTTTTTTTTCCAATCTCTGTCTGCAGAAGAACCTAAATTAATCAAATGCTAGTAGTAATGAGTACCCCTAACGCACAGATTTTACTTCCTATATCCTTCCCCACTAGAAGGAACCAGGGCTCCTTGGAGAAAAAGAGAAATTCCAAGTCTGCAGTAGGAACTCAACAGGGTAAGCCTGAGAAATCATTTTGTGCTAGAAACAAGAAAGCTTTGCAAAACCTAATGGAATAATTATATGTGTACTTCAGTTTAGATCAAACAAGCTAATGGAGTTGTGTCAAAGGACACCGAAGGCAGTTTGAAAGGACTCACACTGGCTGAAGTTGTGACAGCTGGAGCATCGGGGAGAATAGTGGCTGCAGTTGATTTATTCACATGAATATGTAAAAATCCATGAGTCCTCAGAAAAGAGACCCTTCCCCCATCCCACAATTGACCATCTTAAAAATTACTCTAATATCAGCTGCTTACTCTAAATACTGATTGAATTGACCATTTTTCTAGTAGCAGCTATTTTAAGGTAACTGAATAACTCTAGGTAAAGAGGGTATGCTCTTTTTTTATGTAAGAATGCCAGCTAGTATTTGGAGAAGTAATGGTATAATTAGAGAATCACCATTTCAACTCCTAATAAAATATCTGATTCAGGCAAAAACCATCTACATATGATAAAAATTATTAGGTGAAAGGTAGATGGAGAACTGGAAATATCACCCCACAGATTATTTGGTTATTTCAAGGGGAAAAACACAGCTTTACAACAGAGGGATTACATTTTTAAAGGATTGTTAGAACAAGACAGAAATAAACCAGGAAGCAAAAAAGAGTATATGACAGAGGTAGTAAGTGGCCCACAAAGCCTAAACTATTTCCTGTCTGGACCTTTAAGGAAAATTTGCCAACCCTATTTTAGAGGAACAAGTTAATTGATTTTATAAGGAAGCAATTAGACAAATCCAAACTGATTAACTTTGCCGTATACCTGAAATGAACACAGCACTGTAAATCAACTATACCCAAAAATTAAAGATAAAAAATAGGGACTTCCCTGGTGGTCCAGTGGCTAAGACTCTGCACTCCCAATGCAGAGGGCCCGGGTTTGATCCCTCGTCAGGGAACTAGATCCCATATCCTGCAACTAAAGATTGAAGAACCCACATGCCCAGCACAGCCAAATAAATAAATACCTAAAAAATAAATTAAGTTAAAAAAAACCAAAATAGCATGAGAAAAAAAAAAACGAAAAAAGGTTAAAAGAGACTTGAGGTTTATTCCTAGGTGTTTTGTTGTTGTTGTTGCAGTAGTAAATGTTTTCTTAATTTCTCTTTCTGATCTTTTTTTTTTTTTTTTTACTGTATAGCAATGCAAGACATTTCTGTGCATTAATTTTGTATCCTGTGACTTTACTAAATTCATTGATTAGCTCTAGTAGTTCTCTGGTGGCATCTTTAGAATTTCTATGTACAGTGTCATGTCATCTACAAACAGTGACAGCTTTACTTCTCTTCCAATTTGAATTCCTTATATTTCCATACTGTCCTCCAGAGTGAGGCACCAATTTACATTCCCACCAAGAGTGCAGGAGGGTTCCCTTTCCTGTACATCCTCTCCAGCATTTATTGTTTGTGAGTTTCTGATGATGACCTTTCTGACCAGTGTAAGGTGATACCTCCGGTACTACCTTGTACTACCTCATTGTAGTTTTGATTTGCATTTATTTGATAATTAGCGATGTTGAGCTTCTTTTCATGCGCTTTTTGGCTGTCTGTATGTCTTCTTTGGAGAAATGTCTATTTGGATCTTCTGCCCATTTTTTTATTGGGTTGTTAGGTTTTTAAACTTAGATTTGCATGAGCTGTTTGTATGTTTTGGAGATTAATCCCTTGTCACTCTCTTCACTTGCGAATAATACCCTCCAGGTTCATTGATGTTGTTGCAAATGGGGAGATTTCATTCTTTTTTATGACTGAGTAGTATTGCTGTGTGCACGCATGCACGTGTGTATCTATCACATCATCTTTATCTGTTAGTCTTTTGATGGACAGAATGGTACTTGCCAGCACCAGTGTCCACAGAGTAGAACAAGCTCCCAAAACGGCTGCCACCAGTGTCTGTCCCCAGTGTGAGCTCCAGTTGCCCCCTGCCTCTTGGGGGACTCTACAAGTTCAGCAGGTGCATCTGACTCAGGCTCCTTTCAAATTGCTGCATCTGCCTTGGGTCCTTTAGCAGGTGGGATTCTGTGTGCACCCTTTAAGACTGGAGCCTCTATTTCCCACAGCCCTCTGGGTCCCCTAAAAGTAAACCCCACTGGCCTTCAAAGCCAAACATCCTGAGGACTTATCTTCCTGGCACAGGACCCCCGGGCTGGAGAGCCTGATGTGGGGCTCAGACCCCTCGCTCTTGGGGAGAACCTCTGAAACTGTAGTTACTCTCCCGTTTGTGGGTCACCCACTCGACCGTTTGGGTCTTAACTATATTTCCACTCTGCCCCTCCTACTCACCTTCTTGTGGTTCCTTCTTACCTTTAGCTGTGAAAGGTCTTTTCTGGAAGGTTCAGGTCTTTTTCTCATCAGTAAGTTCTCTCTGAATAGTTGTAATTTTAGTGTGCTTATAAAAGGAGGTGAGCTCAGGTCTTACTCCTCTGTCATCTTAGGAATTCTTCCTGGCCATTGACAGTTTTTTTCCTAAAGATTTATTTGTTTTTGTGGCTGTGCTGCTGTGTGCAGGCTTCTTGTGGCTTCTCTTGTTGCAGAGGATGGGCACGTGGGCTCAGTAGGTGTGGAGTCTTCCTGGACCAGGGATTGAACCCATGTTCCCTGCATTGGCAGGCAGATTCTTAACCACTGGACCAGGGAATCCCTCTGGCCACTGGCAGTTCTTATTTAACTTATTTTTTAATTATTACAAAAGCAGTGCATGTATCCTGAAGAAAATTAGAAAATAGAGACAAGCGGAATAATGAAAAAATAAAAACATCACATGTCCACCTTCCAGAGATCACCATTGTAACAGCTTAGTGTAAATCTTTAGGAACCTTTTCCTAGGTATATGTAAATTCATCTATACTTTTTTAAACCAAATCATATGCTGCATGTATTGTTTTGTAACCTGCTTTTTAAATTAATGACCTATGCCTTTTTACTGCAGTAACTTTTCATTATCTTAACTTCAAGCTCATATTCAGATTTTCCCAATTAATCTCCAAAGATGTTCTTTTACTCTTGGTTTGCAAATCAGGATCCCACCCAGGACCATGCATTATGTTTGTTCTAATATGTCTGGTCCCTTAAGTGTTATTCTAGTGCAATTCCTCTTTTTCACTGACATATTGAAGAAACTGGGCCAGTTGTCCTATAGAAAATTTTAGCCTCTGAATGTGTCTGGTTGCTTCCTCATAATGACATTTAAATCATTCTTCTATTCCCTGGCATATCCTACTAACTGGAGGTTATGTATTACAGCTTGCTGGATTCAAATCAAACATTTTTTACTAGATGTGCACTTTAGGATGATAATGTGAGATCCCCTGTTATTCAGTTGTGTTGTCTCACTTTTGACAAGACACGTAATCTGTGGAGTTTTCAGGCATTGACTTTTTCTTTATTAAACTTTTTATTTGTATGGAGTATAGCTGATTAACAATGTTGTGAAAGTTTCAGGTAGATAGCAGAGGGACTCAACCATACATATACATGTATCCATTCTCCCCCAAACTCCCCTCCCATCCAGCCTGCCTCATAACATTGAGCAGAGTTCCTTGTGCTATATAGTAGGACCTTGTTGGTTATCCATTTTGAATATAGCCATGTGTACATGTCCATCCCAAACTCCCTAACTATCCCTTCCCCCCATCCTGACCCTTGGCAACCATAAGTTTGTTCTCTAAGTCTGTGAGTCTGTTCCTGTTTTGTAAATAAGTTCGTTTGTATCATGACTTTTTAGATTCTGTGTGTAAGGGATGTCATACATTGTTTCTGCTTCTCTGTCTGACTTCACTCAGTATGACAGTCTCTAGGTCTATTCATGTTGCTGCAGATGACATTATTTCATTCTTTTTAATGTATGTGTAATATTCCATTGTATATATGTATCACATCTTCTTTATTTCTCTGCTGATGGACATTTAGGTTGCTTCCATGTCTTGGCTATTATAAACAGTCAGGCATTGACTTTTAAAAGATTCTGCTTTCCACACCACCAAATACTGTTTCTCATCCTTTGTGGTCACTGAGCATTTTGACAAAAATAGCATATCACCAACTAAATTTTCACATGTTTCCTGTGGTTTCCTGTGGCCATACAGTTTTGGTTCATATAACCTAGTGTTCTGATGTTGGAAAATGAACCAGTATTACTTTTAGGCTAACATAAATTGTATTTTATCTCTAAAAATGAGATTAGGAAGACTTTAAACATAATGAATAAAATTGCCTGACAAACCAAGAATTGTCTTTTAATGAGTACAGGTTTGGAAACATGCGAAATACAATCAAGGCATAAAGTTATGGTACTAGAGTTAACTAAACACAGAGGGGTTTGAGAGCTGCAGCCTCGTGGTGGGTCTCCTTCCCTGGAGTGGGAGTGCTAGGCTGGAACAGAAGTTTCTGGTTCTGGGCAGTTGATCCCTAGAGACACCACAACATGTGACTCTAGTTGGCATATAAGGACATCCATGAAACTCCCAAACTAGAATTTGGCTTCACATGCCAATTTCTTTGAAAGGATTCAGGGGTCAGCAAACTATTTATTATCTCATGATTGCTGGTGATCAGGAGTCAGCCTGGCTTCACTGAGTCCCATGCTCTAGGTCTTATAAGCCCCAGCATAAGCAGACCCCACCCTCTGTACAGAGCAGCCACTCCCCAGACTTTTGTGGTGATCGTTCCTTACCTTTGCTTTCTTGTGAGTTTTACTTGCTAAGTGTGAATCCATAAATAATCCTGTTTTGTTTTGCCTGTTTTGGGATTTTACACCAATGGAATCATACAGCATGAATTATTTTGTGTGTAACTTCTTTTGCTTAACATTTTGCTTTTAGAGTTCATCTGTGTTGATACACGTATGTTAGGTAATTCACTTGCTTTGGTGTATTGTATTCCGCTGTGTGAATATATAACATACCTATTGTTCTGGTTAATGGTTGTTTATGGGTTTTAGCTGTTAACAAATAATGCTGTTATAAGCAATCTTGGATATCCATTCTGGTGGACAGAAACACGTATTCCTATAGGATATACCCATAGGGAATTGCTAGGTACATAAAGCTTTGATGGCTTCTCTGATTATTCTTGAAGATAGATTCCTAGAAGTAAAATTAGTGGATCAGAAAGTGTAACCATGGAAGGTGATTTCAGGACTTTTATAAATTTACTAGCCTTTATTCTAGTTTAATTCTATAGTATAAACTAGCTACACTTTGTTCAGTTGGCAGCAAACTACAGAATCAGGAATACAACCAGTTCCTTGTATTGTGAGCATCAGACTTGTTTTTTCCCTCAAGTTAATCTGGTAATGTATTTTTCATTTTTCTTCTTTCTAATTTATCCCCACTCCCCCATTCTCTGCTTCCCCTTTGGTAACCATAAATTTGTTCTCTATGTCTGTGAGTCCATTTCTGTTTTATAAATAAATAAGTTCATTTGAACTATTTAGATTCTGCATAGAAGTGATATCATGTAATATTTGTCATTCTCCAACTTTCTTCACTTAGTATGATAATCTCTAGGTCCATCTAGAAGTGTACTTCTGTCATGCTTCCTGATACCCATTCTGTGAGTCTATGTAGTAATTATGGCTGATTGGAAGGAAACTTAGAACTGTTGAATATTATTGTATAGAAGTCGTAATTTGTCCATGATCAAATGTATACATACATTGATTCAGTATGCTTTTTTGGAGGATTCACTTTCCAGAACTTAAGTTCTATCAATTGAATGTTTTAATGTATGTGCTTCTCTGTTGCTGCTTTCGCTTTAGCAAATGTGAAATGTGTTTGTTCATTTACCTGTTTCATGTCCTTCCTTGAATGTAGCTGCATCCTAATCAGTGCCGTTCTTGCCTTTCCCGTGAAGGATGTTTAGTAACTGTGTTGGAATAGTATCGGATTACGACGTTATTTGGAATTACTGCCATTTTGGATTTTTGCTTTTCCTTCATATGTTAGGTGTGTTAGTGATTATGATCATTTTCATTTTTATAGCACTTTCTCCTCCATCTGGGATCTCTCAGGTGACAGGTTATTTGGATTGTTTTCGGTTTGGAATAATTATTCTGATATTTAAATAAGCCTCTGTCAGAATGGGCCCTAATTTTCATTTCTATATTTTTAAGCTTCCCTGCTCTGAAGAATTTTCAGGCTTATTAGACTGCAGTTAGTTAATCATCTCCATCATTCCATCCCAGATAGACATGGAAGATGACAGAAAAGAAACAGAAACAAGTTTAAATAGAATAGTGCTTAGCTGTGAGATAGCACCTTATACCTGAAAGCTTTAGCAAACATTAACTCATCAGTTTTCCAACATGTTGGAGAAGTGGGAAATGGGTTTTTATTATGTATTTAGTGGCTGAGAAAGTGAGATATGCTTTTGATCAGAAGTGGACACTCACTTGGAACAACTTCCTTTGTTTAAAATCATAGACATTTTTTGTAGCCAACTTCCCATAATAAATTTCTGTTTTTCTTAATCTGAAGTTTTTGAAAGAGGCTCATCCTCTGACCTTCTGTTTTTCTCAGAAGGAGACAACTGAGTCAACTTTAAAGCTTATGGGTTCCATTTTCATGAAGCCAGCACCCTCGGCAGTTTCCAGAAGCAGTAAGCTCCTCCTGCTCTCTCACCATCTTGGAGAAACAAGAAAATAGACCAGATGCCAACTCAGAACACAAAGTAACATCTCATTGTCCCTGAAGGACAGTTTGGCCGTGGGCAGAGTTAATGTCCCTGTGCTGGAAGGCCTGAGGAGACAGAGGCCAGATGGCTTACCTGAGTTGCTTATGTTCATCCAGCTAGGAAAGGAGTCCAGCGGCAGCCAATCCCTGCCCCAGTGCTCTTTGCTTCTTAACCTTTTGTCCATCAAGACACATGTTTAATGTGGACAGAGGACAAGCTCTAGCTCTAATACCTTTTTTTTTTCCTAGTCATGAAAATATGTGAACATTTTGTATTTACTATTGAAATTTTTTTGAAGAAATGAAATATTAACTTTACATTATTAGTAATAACAAATGTCTTGTAATATATCTCACAACTCATCAAGACCGAACAGTATGTTCATAGAATATAGCTTTATATAAGATCTTTTATTTTCTTCAAAATAGTAAATGGACATTGTTAGAAATCTTTCAGTATGTTTGATTTCTTAAAACAAAAACCAAACAAAAGCCCCAGCAGTGTCTGCCTCCCAACTTGTTTATATCCAGGGTAGTCCTTTTTATTTATTTTTTTCTCTGTTGATTTTCTTTTTTTTTAATCTGTTGATTTTCTTTAAATCACTTTTGGCCAACTGATTGCCTGTTGTGAGCCAAGCCCTTGCTGAATCCTGGAGAAGTGGCAAGAGGCAAGCCTCCCTTTCCTTGAGGAGCCTATAGTCAAACAGTAATGATTGTTTTGAGGAAATAAACTTGTACTGGGGAAATCACTTCACCTCTCCAGAGTTTGGTTTCCTCATCTAAATAGTGGGTTAATGATACGTGCCTAACAGGTATCATGAGGACTTAAGGAGGTCATTCACGTGACAGTACCTTGCCTGGTGGAGAGCACACACTCAGGAACTGTTGATTCAGTTTGCGTCTGGGAAACCAGGCAAAACAGTATCATTAGATAAGTAAATTATGGTATGTAGGCCATTAAAGAATGTGAATCAAGAGACAGACTGAGAGTTGAGAGCTGAGATTTGTTAGGAAAGACTCTGTGGAGAATGTGGGATCTAAAGAGGCTCAGAACTTAGGTGATGAAGCTGTAGGTATTATCCGGGTAGGGAATGGATTGGCTCTAATTTGGAGGAAGGGTTTGGGCTTCACTACTTAAATTTCACCAGTTTTTTATTCCCACGTAGTATCTGTATTGCTTCCCCAGTGACTTCACAGAAAATAATCCTGTACCCAGTGGTAAAACCGTATGGGGCTAATCCTTGTTAGCATTACTACTATTTCCATGGCAACCATCAGATGACATATAATCTTAGTGAGGCAAGATGTGAGAAGTATTTTCATCAACAAATGTCCAAATTTACTGGTGGAATGTCCAATGGGAGATTACCCGACCACTTAGCTGCTGTCTCCAAAATCTAAACCCTGCTCTTCCACATTTCCGTGTTTGACATTTAGTAGGAAATATTTTTTTAAAAAAATCTTACTGTGGATTTTTTCCCATAAGGGAATGTAGTTATGCTTGAGTTCCATTTGAATAGTTTTTGCAAAATAGGCATAACCGATAACATAAATCTGAGGGAGGAAAAGGCTTTTATATCTCATTTATAAATATTTTTGTGACTATTGATCGTTTGTGACTACTGGTAAGTAATTATGTAGAAGGGTAACATAGACTTGACTCATATTCCATCAGTTTTACTCAAATGAAAGATTTAAAGTAAAATTCTTAATATTTTCCTGCTGAAAACAACTCATCCTGTAATATGGGGGGTGAAAGAGCAGAGGGCAGGTGGGGAAAGGAATCTCATAGAGTCTTATGTTGTTGCTGTGTTTGGTCACTTAATCATGTCCAACTCTTTGTGACCTCATGGACTGTAGCACAACAGCCTCCCCATCCTTCACTGTCTCCCCAGGGTTTGCTCAGAGTTATGTCGGTTGGAGTTGGTGATGCTATCTAATTGTCTCTTCTGCTGCCCCTTCTCCTTTTGCCTTCACTCTTTCCCAGCATCAGGGTCTATTCCAGTGACTCTGCTCTTTGCAACAGGTGGCCAAATACTGGCACTTTAGCTTTAGCATCAGTCCTTCCATTGAATATTGAGGGTTGATTTCCTTTACAGTTGACTGGTTTGATCTCCTTATTGCCCAAGGGATTCTCAAGAGTTTTCTCCAGTACCACAGTTCAAAAGTATCAATTCTTTGGCACTCAGCCTTCTTTATGGTCCAATTTCTCACATCTGTACATGATGACGAGAAAATCTATAGCTTTGTATGGACCTTTATCGGCAAAGTGATGTCTCTGCTTTTTTAATACACTGTCTAGGTTTGTCATAGCTTTCCTTCCAAGAAGCGAGTGTCTTTTAATTTCATGGCTGCAGTCACTGTCCACAGTGACTTTGGAGCCCAAGAAAATAAAGTCTGTCACTGTTTTCACTTTTTCCTTATCTATTTGCCATGAAGTAATGGGACTGGATACCATGATCTTAGTTTTTGAATGTGAAGTTTTAAGTTAGCTTTTCACTCTCCTCATTAGCCCTCATTGAGAATCTCTTTAGTTCCTCTTCACTTCCTGTCATTAGGATGGTATTATCTGCATATATGAGGTTGTTGATACTTCTCCTGGTAGCCTTGATTCCAGCTTGTGATTCATCCAGCCCAGTGTTTCACATGATGTACTCTGCATAGCAGTTAAATAAACAAGGTGTACAGCCTTGAGGTACTCCTTTCCCAATTTTAAACCAATCAGTTGATTCATGTTAGGTTCCAACTGTTGCTTCTTGACCCACATGTTGGTTTCTCTGGAGACAAATATTCTCATCTCTTTAAGAATTTTTTTCAGTTTGTTGTGATCCACACAGTCAAAGGCTTTAGCATAGTCAATGAAGCAGTAGATGTTTTCCTGGAATTCTCTTCCTTTCTGTATGATCCAGTGAATATTGGCAATTTGATCTCTGGTTCCTCTGCCTTTTCTAAACCCAGCTTGAACATCTGGAAGTTCTGGTTCACATACTGCTGAAGCCTAGCTTAAAGGATTTTGAGCATAACCTTACTAGCATGTGAAATGAGCGCAATTGTATGGTAGTTTGAACGTTCTTTGGTATTGCCTTTTTGGGGGATTGGAATGAAAAGTGACCTTTTCCAGTCCTGTGACCACTGCCGAGTTTTCCAAATTTGCTGACATATTGAATGCAGCACTTTAACAGTGTCATCTTTTAGGATTTTAAATAGCTCATCTGGAATTCCATCACCTCTACTAGCTTTGTTCGTAGTGATGCTTCCTAAGGCCCACTTGACTTCATTTTCCAGGATGTCTGGCTCTAGGTGAGTGACCATACCATCATGGTTATCCGAGTCATTAAGACCATTTTTGTATTCTTGTGTATCTTGTATATCTGTGTATTCTTTCCTCCTCTTCTTGTTCTCCTCTGCTTCTGTTCAGTCCTTACTGTTTGTCCTTTAGCATGTTCATCCTTGTGTGAAATGTTCCCTTGAGGTCTCCAATTTTATTAAAGAGATCTCTAGTCTTTGCCATTCTATTGTTTTCCTCTATTTCTTTGTGTTGTTCATTGAGGAAGGCCTTCTTATCTCTCCTGGCTATTCTCTTTAACTCTGCATTTAGATGGGTATATCTTTCCCCTTCTCCCTTGCCTTTCACTTCTATTCTTTCCTCAGCTATTTGTAAAGCCTTCTCAAACAACCATTTTGCCTTCTTGGATTTCTTTTTCTTGGAGATGGGTTTGGTCACTGCCTCCTATGAACTTCAGTCCATAGTTCTTCAGGCACTCTGTCTACCAGATCTAATCCATGGAACCTATTTGTCACCTCCACTGTATCTCCCAGAGTTTGTTCACATTCATGTCCATTGAGATGATGATGCTATCTAACCAACTCATCCTCTTCTGCTCCCTACTCCTTTTGCCTTCAATCTTTCCCAGCATCATGGATGGAGGTGTTAGTTAATGTTAAGGTGGTAGTCATTTTGCTTTATATAAGGATATCAAATCAACATGCTGTTTACCTTAAATTTACACAATGTTACCTGTCAATTAAATTACAATAAAGTTGAAAAACAAGCTATAGATTAAGTGAAGAGATTAATGAGGATTGACAGAAAGTATTTGCACCACATATGACAGAGCAAAGGTTGACAGCTTTGATGTAAGTAAATCAATTTCAAAGAAACTAACAACCAATCCAATAGAAAAATGAGCAAGAGATGTGAACAGTTAGTTTGTAGCAGAGGAAGAACACCTGAATTTATACAAGAAAAGATACTCAAGCTCATTCCTAAGAGGAGAAATACAAATTAATACTATTTTTCACCTACTGGATTACAAAGGCTAAAAAAAATTAATCTGACTAACTGTATTTCTGAGGGTGTGAGGAAACTCAGAGGACAAGGGGTAGGGCGTAAATTGATGAAACATGTCTGGAGGATAATTACAGTGACAACTGTATTTAAATTGTAAACATTCCTTGGCTGGGTAGTTCCATTTCTGGGAATTTCTCAAGCAAGTCGTCTAGGATATACTTTGCAGCATTGTTTGTAATAACAAATGATAAGAAACACCCTACATGGTCACTCAAGAGCACTTTTCCTGGGTGCTGTTACAGAGGATCTCCCACACAGATTAGTTCAGTTTGGTTCAGTTGCTCAGTCCTGTCTGACTCTCTGTGACCCCATGGACTGCAGCACGCCAGGCCCCCTGTCCATCACCAACTCTTGGAGTTTACCCAAACTCGTGTCCGTTGAGTTGGTGATGCCATCCACCCATCTCATCCTCTGTCATTCCCTTCTTCTCCCACCTTCAGTCTTTCCCAGCATTAGGGTCTTTTCCAATGAGTCAACTCTTTGCATCTCTTTGCATTAGGTGGCCAAACTATTGGAGTTTCAGCTTCAACATCATTTGTTCCAATGACCACTCTGGACTGATCACCTTTAGAATGGACTGGTTGGATCTCCTTGCAGTCCAAGGGACTCTCAAGAGTCTTCTCCAAAAAAAAAAAAAAGAGTCTTCTCCAACACCACAGGTCAAAAGCATCAATTCTTTGGTGCTCAGATATCTTTATAGTCCAACTCTCACATCCATACATGACTACTGGAAAAACCATAGCCTTGACTAGATGGACCTTTGTTGGCAAAGTAATGTCTCTACTTTTTAATACGCTGTCTAGGCTGGTTATAACTTTCCTGCCAAGGAATAAGTGTCTTTTAATTTCATGGCTGCAGTCACCATCTGCAGTGATTTTGGAGTCCCCCAAAATAAAGTCTGACACTGTTTCCCCTTCTATTTCCCATGAAGTGATGGGACCAGATGCCATGATCTTAGTTTTCTGAATGTTGAGCTTTAAGCCTACTTTTTCACTCTCCTCTTTCACTTTCATCACGAGGCTCTTTAGTTCTTCACTTTCTGCCATAAGGGTGGTGTCATCTGCATATCTGAGGTTATTGATGTTTCTCCCAGCAATCTTGATTCCAGCTTGTGCTTCATCCAGCCCAGCATTTCTCATGATGTACTCTGCATATAAGTTAAATAAGCAGGGTGACAATATATAGCCTTGACGTACTCCTTTTCCTATTTGGAACTGGTCTGTTGTTCCATGTCCGGTTCTAACTGTTGCTTCCTGACCTACATACAGATTTCTCAAGAGGCAGGTCAGGTAGTCTGGTATTCCCATCTCTTTGAGAATTTTCCACAGTTTATCGTGATCCACACAGTCAAAGGCTTTGGCATAGTCACTAAAGCAGATGTTTTTCTGGAACTCTCTTGCTTTTTCCATGATCCAGACGATGTTGGCAATTTGATCTCTGGTTCCTCTGCCTTTTCTAAAACAGCTTGAACATCTGGAAGTACACAGTTCATGCATTGTTGAAGCCTGACTTGGAGAATTTTGAGCATTACTTTACTAGCGTGTGAGATGAGTGCAGTTGTGCGGTAGTTTGAGCATTCTTTGGCATTGCCTTTCTTTGGGATTGGAATGAAAACTGACCTTTACCAGTCCTGTGGCCACTGCTGAGTTTTCCAAATTTGCTGGCATATTGAGTGCAGCACTTTGACAGCATCATCTTTTAGGATTTGAAATAGCTCAACTGGAATTCCATCACCTCCACTAGCTTTGTTCATAGTGATGCTTCCTAAGGCCCACTTGACTTCACATTCCAGGATATCTGGCTCTAGGTGAGTGATTATCTTGGTCGTGAAGATCTTTTTTGTACAGTTCTTCTGTGTATTCTTGCTGTATTCTTCTTAATATCTTCTGCTTCTGTTAGGTCCATACCATTTCTGTCCTTTATTGAGCCCATCTTTGCATGAAATGTTCCCTTGGTATTTCTAATTTTCTTGAAGAGATCTCCATTCTATTGTTTTCCTCTATTTCTTTGCACTGATAACTGAGGAAGGCTTTCTTATCTCTCCTTGCTATTCTTTGGAACTCTGCATTCAAATGGGTGTATCTTTCCTTTTCTCCTTTGCTTTTTGCATCTCTTCTTTTTACAGCTATTTGTAAGGCCGCCTCAGACAGCCATTTTGCTTTTTTGCATTTCTTTTTCTTGGGGATGGTCTTGATCCCTGTCTCCTGTACAGTGTCACAAACCTCCGTCCATAGTTCATCAGGTACTCTGTCTATCAGATCTAGTCCATTAAATCTGTTTCTCACTTCCACTGTATAATCAGAAGGGATTTGATTTAGGTCATACCTGAATGGTCTAGTGGTCTGCTTTCTTCAATTTCAGTCTGAATTTGGCAATAAAGAGTTCATGATCTGAGCCACAGTCAGCTCCTGGTCTTGTTTTGCTGATTGACTAGAGCTTCTCCATCTTCGGCTGCAAAGAGGATAATCAACCTGATTTCAGTATTGACCATATGGTGATGTGCATGTGTAAAGTTGTGTCTTGTGTTGTCAGAAGAGAGTGTTTGAAGTGACCAGTGTGTTCTCTTAGCAAAACTGTTAGCCTTTGCTCTGCTTCATTTTGTGCTCTAAGAACAAACTTGCCTGTTACTCCAGGTATCTCTTGATTTCCTAGTTTTGCACCAGTCCCCTATGTGAAAAGGGCATCTTTTTGTGTGTGTGTGTGTGTGTTAATTCTAGAAGTTGTTTTAGGTCTTCATAGAACCAACTGTTCAGCTTCTTCAGCATTAGTGATTGGGACATAGACTTGGATTGCTATGATGTTGAATGGTTTGCCTTGGAAATGAACTGAGATCATTCTTTTGTTTTTGAGATTGCACCCAAGTACTGCATTTCATCCTCTTTTGTTGACTATGAGGGCTACGCCATTCCTTCTAAAAGGTTCTTGCCCACAGTAGTAGATATAAGGGTCATCGGAATTAAATTTGCCCGTTCCCGTCCATTTCAGTTCACTAATTCCTAAGGTGTCAGTGTTCCCTGTGCCATCTCCTGCTTGATCCCATCCAATTTACCTTAATTTGTCGACCTAACATTCCAGGTTCCTATACAATATTGTTTTTTACAGCATCCACCTTTACTTTCACCACCAGACACATCCACAGCTGAGCCTCAAGAAAGAAGTTCCTGCTCTGGCCCAGCCTCTTCATTCTTCCTGGAGTGATTATTAATTGCCCTCCTCTCTTCCCCAGTAACATATTGGACACCTTCTGACCGGAGGGCTCATTTTCTAGTGTCCTATCTTTTTGTTTTTTCATACTGTTCATGGGGTTCTTGTGGCAAGAATACTCAAGTGGGTCGCCATTCCCTCCTCCAGTGGACCACATTTTGTCAGAACTCTTCTCTGTGACCTGTCCATCTTGGGTGGCCCTGCACAGCATGACTCATTGAGTTACACAAGCCCCTTCACCACAAGGATGTGATCTGTGAAGAGGGTAGAGTCTTATAAGCCATAGTAAGGACTTTGTTGCATTTTATTCTGAGTAAGATGGAAAACTTCTAGATGCTTTTAAGCAGTGACAAAATGTAACTTGGGTTTTTGAAAGATTGCTGCTTGGAGAGTAGGCTCTAGGAGGACAAGGCTGGAAGCAAGGAGACCGCTTAGGTGATGACTTCCTGCAGTCAGTAGTCCCGGTGGGTGATGATGCTGGCCTAACGGAGAGTGGTAGAGTGGGGACAAAGAGTAACGGTAGGATGCTGGGTGTTTCTTTTGCTCCATAAGTACTCATGGATGCTTATGCCGAGCACTGTTCTAACAGTGCTTTAAAAAACATCAACTCATTCATGCTCATAACAGCCCTCTGAGGTAAACTTCAGAGGTACAGCCCACAGGATTTGTACATGGATTGGATGTGGGTAGAAGTGAAAAAAGGAGGCGTGTGGGCTAATTCCTTTGTGTGGAGCTAAAACTCCTAAGAATGGAGTTGCCATCTGCTGAGAAAGGGGAGACGCAGGAGAAGCATGTTTGGTGGAGGCCCTAGAATCAGGGGTTCAGTTTTCATGCCCGTTGAGTTTGAGATGCAGTCAGTGATCTAGCTGGACATGTGGAGGAGGTAAGCCTAACCCCAGGTCGGTCTGAGGGGTCTTTTCCTGTGGGTGTGGCTATAGAGTGACATTTTTATTAACTTTCGCATCAGACTTGCATTTGAATACTAGCTCTGTCATTTACTAATCAAGTGTCCAACTATATAACTTACTCAATTTAGCTTCACTTTCTTCGTTCTGTAAAATGTGTTAACAGGATATATCCCGTAGCATTGTTAAGATAGAATGAAATAACATATATTACCTGGAGCGGTGCTCCAACACGGAAAGTGCTTAGTAAATGCTCATTATCTCCCTTTTCTTCAGGTTTAGTTTGTTGCATTCAGTGCAAACTAACAGAACATGAGCTTCTCTTCAGGATAAATAAATAAGTTTCGATATAAAGCCCAAGTGTGTATGTGTGCTTAGTTGTGTCTGAACCCACGTCTCTGGTGTCTCCCGCATTGGCAGGCAAGTTCTTTACCACTGTGCCACTTGGGAAGCCCCCAAATGTTCTCTTGGGAGTGCCTACTTAATGACAAGCTCCGAAAAGGACTTAATTCGAACTCATTTCCTATCAGTCAATAATAACTTTATAAAAGAAAGGACTTTGGTGAGGTTTATAGACGGCACAGGGGAAGAAGTTGTGGCTTCTGAGTATTAGGTTCCACACACAGGCAGACTGAAGGTACAGGGAGAAGCACCAACCAGCAAATCCTCAGATCAGTCACGGCTAATTTATATCAAAGTGGAAGTAAACCCGCCTGAGCCATGGTGATGACCTGTGGGGGAAAGAGTGCCCTTTCCTGAGGATGGACTATTTAAATCAAAGGGAATTATCTCATTAACTACCTGGTGATCCTGCTGGGAATTTGCTAAAGGGACACTTCTGGGATTTAGCTTAATCCCACTTCTGTTTCCTCCAACCTTAGCTTGACCACCTCAAAAAGTACACACTTAAGGTATTCAGATTTTATCTCATACAGTAAACATTTGAGTACCTACTATGTGCTGTGTATATTTGTAGGCAAACAAAGATGAGTATGAGATACAATTCCTGTCCTTAAGGCCTTCACAGTGTAAGAAAGAAAACACACATGTAAACAAGTAAACAGACTATGTAGTAAGCAAACAAAAAAGAGTATGTAATACTCAAAAGAGCATTATTACAGGACTGCAAATAATGTAGTCGTTTTAACCTAGGAGATTATGAAAGTGATATAAGGGTCACCTTTGAACTGGGTCATTAAGGTTAAGAATTCATCAGGTGAAAATTTTCAGGGAAAGATATTCCAAAAAAAGGAGCATGCCATAAGCAGAACCGTAGAGGCATGTACAGAGAAAAAAGGAAAAGACGTAGTTTGATTGATAATTTTAAAAATAATTGTATTTCTTGTCCGTGTTGGATCTTCATTCCTGTGCAGGCTTTCTTTAGTTGCAGAGAGCGGGGCTGTTCGCTAGTTGCAGCGCTCGAGCTTCCCACTGTGCTGGCTTCTCTTGTTGCGGAGCATGGGCTGCAGGCAGGTGGACTGCGCAGTGGTTGTGTCCAGGCTTAGTTGCTCTGCGGCCTGGGGGTCTTTCCGGACCAGGGATCGAACCCATGTCTCCTGCATTGGCAGGCGACTCTTCACCACTGAGCTACTGGGGAAGACTGATAATTTTGTTTTTATGTTGGTGGGAAGTGACCACCAATTAGGAGAGCAGATTTTCCTTAATCCTTCTCCAGCTCCAAACAGTAACATTGGAACATTCCAACCTTTCTTAAGGTCTAGATGAATCCCCTGGTGGGTCATATGACTAAAAGAAATAAAAAGCATTAAAAATACTAGAATTTTCTTTCTTTATTAGGATTAGCCGTGACAGTTATTTTCTGAGGGAATCTTGAGTGTGTCCCTGGGACACCACCGGTCTTCTGGGAAGGACTCCTAGTGTTTACTTAGCCCAGCCCATTCCCATCACTGACCTAAATTAAAATTTTTTAAGTAGAATGTCATTCAAAGTATCTGTCTTCCCCTTCAGCCTTCCTGTTTATTATGAAAAGGTTCTCAGTTTCTCTTCCAAGTACCTCCATGTAATCTTTTGAAAGCGTAAACATTTCAAATTCTGGGAAATCTGCAGTGCTCACGGTGTTTTCAACCCTGAGGGAACAGGGAAGCCTGTTCCAGGATAGACATGTTCTTGTAGACAATGCAGTTCCTCAGTTTAGCTGGATAGTAATTCTTTTAGCTTATCTTCAGGTCCATGTCCTCACCCCCTTTACCGCTGAGACCTTTGAGGTGATCACCACACCCCATCCATGGGCAAAAGAGAGCGCCTAGATTCTCTGCCTCAATTCGGGCTGTCCTTCTTGCCATCAGTCTCTACCGCATTTTCTTAGGCTGTTGAGACCTGCCCTCTTTTACGTTTAAACCCAATAATTTTGTTTTTATGTTGGTGGGAAGTGACCACCAATTAGGAGAGCTACACTTTATCCTAATTTTACAAGTGAGGAAACTGAGGCACAAAGCATTGCGGTTTTGCTTGAGGTTGCACAATACTGTAATTGGTAGAGAAGAACTGATCTTTTCAGAGCCTGAATTCGGAAGACAGTTTTTCCACAAGAGTTGAGTCTTAATCTCTGTGTATCCTCAATTAAAAGCATAGAAAGCAAGTGTTTCATCCGTGTTGGAGTTAGTGCAAAGCACCAGGCCATCAAGTGAACACAGAGGATTGTGTCATTTTGATTTAAAAAAAAGATTAAAAAAAAAAAAAGCTCTACGTGAATCAAAAGTTCTGATTGTGAGTCCAGTGTATTGGGGATATCCAGGGCTTGTTTTCTGGTATGGGTCCTCGTAGGACATTTAAAAAGGTAAATCCTTTTCTCTGACTTCTGAAATATTTTTTACTTAACGAGCAGTAGGGATCTGACATGGAGTAAAGGCCCTCCTCCAGAAACAAAAGCAGACTGACGTTTGTCCTTTTCTCTTTTTCAATTAAAAGCCTGTGCTGCCAGAGTTGCTGGCCTTTGATACTGAGGGATTACATTTTGACAGTGATTAAAAGGATGACAATAAAACTGTTATTGTGCTCTACTTTTAAAGTTCATTCAAACAGAATTAGACATGGCACCTATCTAGTGGGTGTGCGCCTTCTAAATGTCAAGGAGCAGCTTTCCACGCGTTTCATGTAAGCAGGTATTCCCTCTCGTGAGTAATACGCACTGGTAGTGGCATCAGACTTTCTTCATTCTAGAGGATGAGTTTTTGGTATCCTTGAAAAGCATCTAATATGTGACTCTTTGTTATTGTCTAAAAAAAGAAAAAAATGGTATTGAAATGGAAAGAAACTGAAAACGGTAGTCATGTGTGGTCTTAGGCAAGACCTTACTGTGGTTCACTCAGATCACATCAAAGGCCTCACTCTGTTGACCCAGGCCTCCGTTTCATTAACCACCAAATTAGGGGTCAGGACCAGGTAGTCTCTGAGGTTTCAACTTTGAAATTGCATGCTTTCCTATGAGCACAATTTGGAGTTTTCACTTGATCATAGATAAGAGTAATAGCTATAACTTCTTACATATTTAGTCTGCACTAAACGTTTTATCTACATTCCTGTGACTAGAGAGGGATGCCTTCCAGGCCCCAAGAGGGGCTTTATCTGACACTTGGAAATGAATTGTCCAAGGAGACACACTTGCTGATGAAGCAAGACACTATTGAAAAGGGGCCACTTGAGTGGAGAGCAGCAAGGTCAGGGAACCCAGGACTGCTCTGCCTCTTGGCTCGCAGTCTCGGGTTTTATGGAGGAGGGTTAATTTCTGGGTTGTCACTGCCCCATCACCTTGCTCGTGTCCATATATGGTCTGGGCATTTCCAGGTGGCATGAGAGTCTCCCGGTGAAGACAGATTCCAGCATGAGAGTTTCCGGGAGGTTGGCAGGACATACTATGGCCCAGCATCTCCTCCCTCTTTTCGGCCCCTCCCAAATTCTTCAGGTTGGCGGCAGCTTGTCATTTCCTTGTTCCTTATTGGAACCTTCTCATGAGAGACAACTTGTGTAAGTGATTGTTTTCATCCCTGGTCAGGGCAGAAGGTTTCAGTCCATGGTTCCCTAACATTGTTTCATCTTAATGCTAAGGTAGATCTTTTACTCACCATTTTTCAGATGAAGAAACTGGGGTACAGTGGCTGTATAGTTTTCTCCAGATCACTCAACTGTATGCTTGGCCTTCCCTAAGATGTCTTCCTTAAGACATCTGCCGTATTTTGTCTTGAGCGGTTTGTGCGTCTCTCATGCCACCCTCAGCGCACGCCAGAATCCTGTGCCTTGTATTGGCTTTCTTCATGAGCGTTCACCTCATTCTCCTTCCGTTGCTTGAGGGTGGAGATTGTGTCTTGTATTTTTTGTGTACTTCATAGGGCCATGAAACTTTGTAAATTTTCAAACTTTAAAAGTTTAAAAAATAAAATACTCTTCCCCTTCAGTCTTTCTAAGCTTATGCTGTCTGAGGTTTGTTATAATTGTTGTATCACTCTCCCCAGCCTCATTATTACTAAAATTTCTGATCTTTATTTGATGTTAATAATACACTTTTTTCCTTTCACCTTTGTCCCTAGGTTGATATTTTATGAATTTATCTATTTTTAAATAAATAACTTTATTTTCCCTCATTATTAAAGATAATACGTACTACTGTTGAATATTTCAACTTTACAAAAAATTCTTTTCCAAGGCAAACATTGCTAGGAATATCATGTCCTATAGGTAATTTCTGATAGTATTTTGATGAACAGCTTTCCAGGCATTCTTCTATGCATGTGTGCACCTAAATAAACATATAATGCTTTGTAAAATATGTTACATTGTTGAAATCTTTCCACATTAAGGCAAAGTAATTGATGCATGGGTGACTCACCGGTAGAATTCTTGCCTGTCGTATTGGTGCATGCAGATTATACAGCATTTGATTGCACTGATACATACAGGCTGCTAATGGTGGACACTTTGGTTGCCTGTAGTCTTCTACAAACAACGCTGCAGTGAACCTTGTTCTACAGGTCTTGAGTACAAAGTGAGTCTCATCTGTCTGCATCACATACCTGCACTAAGATAGTATTAATTAGCAAAATAGTACAGCAGATGTCTATAGCCACACCATTGTCATGTAACACCATAAATTTGCAAGAACCCAATAACCCAGCATGATTAGACGGGCAAATATCTACCTGTAACAGGTATGGAACTTTGGGTTGCTCAGGAAAACTAAGATTCCTATTAAGCTAAAATTAAAAAAAAAAAGCTTGATCAACATGAAATTTATCTTCATTTTGTTAAAATCTTGAATTTTTCACTTGAAAGAATTGTTAGATATTTGTTTCTGTATTTGTTTTGGCCAAAAAAAAAAAAAAAAGTAGTGGTTTGCATAGTCTATAGAGGATATTTTGTATTCTAAAGTGAAAAACAGAACCTTATAGGAAAACTGATTTTCTGATAAAATATAAACCCTTCATTGTGCAAATATGTTTTAAGAACCAGTGATGTACTAAATAATGTTGTGGATACTAGGGCTCAAAGTCTAGCAGAAGAGAGGTTAAAATAGTAAATTATACTTCAAACTAGTTGAAATTCAAGATGAGAGAGAGAGCAGGAAAAGAAAATATTTTTCTTTGAATATTAACCAGCGTTAGGTTTGATTTTGTTTTTTCATTCTCTATCCTTTCTCTGTCAACTGCCTTGCTATTAAAATTTAAGTTCCTGTTTCTTGTGATTTGTTTTTCCATCCTTTCAAGTCATTCTCCCTAAATTGGTATCTCACTTGTTTTACCTTTCAGTTACTTGTTATATGATCCTTATGGATTCCTTCTGGGCCTCAGTTTCCTTGTGTATACAGTGAAGGAGTTCAGTAACTGGTTTCTTTTTTCTAGTAGGGTTCCAGCTCTGAGAGTTCTAGAGACCAGATCTGGCTCAGACAGTAAAGAATCTGCCTGCAGTGCAGGAGACCCAGGTTCAGTCCCTCAGTCTGGAAGATCCCCTGGAGGGAGAGAATGGCTACCCACTCCAGTATTCTTGCCTGGAGAATTCCATGAACAGAGGAGCCTTGTGGGCTACAGTCCATGGGTTGCAAAGAGTCAGACACTGACTGAGACTAAGTGACTAACACTTTTTGTCTTCCTCACTATTGTATCCCTAGTTTGTAGAATAAATCTAGCCACTCTAAAAGTGGAATAAACTTTGTTAACATTTTGACTTTAATTTGGGGGTGTGTGTCTACTCTGGTTCTTTGGAGATTTTTACTTTTTTTTTTCATCCCATGGTAGCTATATTACTATACATTTAGACTTGATTCTTTTTTACTTAATCAAGGGCAGTTTCTAACAGCCATGAAAGAGATACTTAGTTCAGACATTTTTTGAGTACTTATCATATGCCAGGCATTGCGCTATCCACTGGCAATATAAAAATGAATTAGATACCATCACCCCCCATCTTAAAAAGCTTAAAATGTGGTGAGGGAGAAGGATGCAAATGGATAACTGTAATAAAATATAATATGCGTTCTGCTAGAGGTGTGTGTCCAGGGCACTATGTGAACTAAAAGGATTGTTTTTTATCGCTGGACATCTTGTGCCATTTTCAGACTGGTTGGTTGTATTTTATATTTTCCTGTTCCATAGAGATATTTTTAATCATGCCTTTTATTTATCTAAACACAATCACAGTTGTCTTATAATCTGTAACTGATAATTCTAGGATCTGAAGTCATTGTGAATCTGTTTCTGTTGTTGCTTATGCTGGTTCTTGCTCATGAATCTTTGTTTCCATGTGTATTTTTGTTTTGTTTTACTATAATCTGCTTATTTTTATTAGAACATTATTTATGGAGATTATTTGACCTTGAATGACGTTCCCATCCTTCAGAGATAACTCGTTTTCTCCTGCAGTGTCTAGGGGCACTACCAATCAGCTGTTTTTTTATTGTTGTTGTTAAGCAATGTTAGCCTTACAGGGAAGTTAGGGGAAAGATAGAGATTCTCATACACCCTTCTTCTAGTTTCCCCTAATGCTAACATCTTAGGTAACCATAGTAGTTATTGAAACCAGCATTGAGGCAGTATTAGCTAATCCACATACCTTCTGGGATTTTGCCAGCTTTCCCACCTTTGTCCTTTTTTGGCCCAGGATCCAGTTCAACCTCCCATGCTGTATTCATTTGTCATGTTTATTTTGTCTCCTTCAATCTCTGACAGTTCTTCAGTCTTGGTTTGTTTTTCCTGAAGTTGGTAGTTTTGAAGAGTAATGATGGATTATTTTATAGAAAGTCCCTCAATTTGGGGTTTGTCTAATGTTTTGTCATGATTAGGTTATGCCATTTTGCAAGGTAGCACAGAAGTGCGGTGGCGCCCTTCTCAGTGTTCATATTGAGGACACGTCGTGTTTGACATTTTTTTTTAACTGATGACAGTAACTTCTAAGGTAGTATCTGCCAGGCTTCTCCACTGTGAAGTTACTCTTTTCTTCCTTGTGATTAGTAAGCCTTACAGGGAGATACTTTGAGACTGTATAAATACCCTGTTTCTTGTCCAGTTTTTGCCACCAGTTATTAGTGTCCATCCTCCAGCTCTTGCCTGCAGCAGTTACTGCTGTGATGCTTGCCTGCTGGCGATTTTCTGTTTACAGCATTCCTTCTATATTTATTAGTTGGAATTCTCTGTAAGGAAGAGCTGCCTCTTTTCCCTCAGTAACTAATTTATCCAATTATTTACTTATCATTGTGGACTCATGAATATTTATTCTATGCATTTTAATCCATTACCATCATTATTTGTTTCATTGATCAAATGGTCCCAGCCTTAGCCACTGGGAGCTCCTTCAAGTTGAGTTCTATGTCCATTCAGTGTACCTCTCTCATTTATTAAGCACTTCCTTTCTTTCTGGCATCCTAAGATGGTTTAAGCTCATCTTGTATTTTTTCCTCCCCCGACCCTGAAACAAGCCATTTCTCCAAGGAGCATTGTTTGGTTCATTTCTTAGAGATTAGTGTATACAAACCAATGTGTGCACTAAGATGTCATTACTTTTAGGTCCTCTCAGAAGACAGAATTAGGGAATGAGTGTGTAAAAACTTACCTCATTCATAAACAGATGCATATAATCATTTTCTCAATCCCTCCACTTATATATATATGTGTGTGTGTGTTAAACACCGTAAGTTCGTTCTGATGTCTTCAATTCTAATCTAGTACCATAAGGTTCATGTTAGCCTTCCCTCTTTCCTTATTTGTAACTTCTTTTTCCACAGGAAAACGTGGTTCTCATTATCCATGATACATTTACTTATTTGTTCAATTCTATAAACCCAGTAATGTTAGAATTGCTAACCCATACATCTGTGAGAAGCAAGTTATGACCTACAGTTCAGTAGCTCTGTGTAGTTCTTTCTTCCTGAACCTTATAGTACACAGTCAAAGGATTGTTTTCCAAAGCCATTTAACTGAGTTATTTTCTTCTCCACCCACTGTACTTGTGGTTTTGCTGTTCATTTGTGGTGTAATTAGGTTTATTTGTTACTGTTTGTGTTCCATTGGTTGGTTGTAATAATGTGAAGCATTCTTATGATTCCATCACTATCTTGGCAGCTCTTTGACGCTTTTAAGAAGTCTTTTCCATTTTATCCAATATTTTTAGCTGTTTTCAGTAGGAAAGTCAGTCCAAGTAACCTAACCTAACATATTACCAGAAATGAAACCTTCCCTTTGGAAAGGTATTGGTAAAAATCTAACGAACAGAAGCGGAAGATATTAAGAGGTGGCAAGAATACACAGAAGAACTGTACAAAAAAGATCTTCATGACCCAGATAATCACGATGGTGTGATCACTCACCTAGAGCCAGACATCCTGGAATGTGAAGTCAAGTGGGCCTTAGGAAGCATCACTACGAACAAAGCTAGTGGAGGTGATAGAATTCCAGTTGAGCTATTCCAAATCCTGAAAGATGATGCTGTGAAAGTGCTGCACTCAATATGCCAGCAAATTTGGAAAACTCAGCAGTGGCCATAGGACTGGAAAAGGTCAGTTTTCATTCCAATCCCAAAGAAAGGCAATGCCAAAGAATGCTCAAACTACCGCACAATTGCACTCATCTCTCACGCTAATAAAGTAATGCTCAAAATTCTGCAAGCCAGGCTTCAGCAATACGTGAACCGTGAACTTCCAGACGTTCAAGTTGGTTTTAGAAAAGGCAGAGGAACCAGAGATCAAATTGCCAACATCCGCTGGATCATCGAAAAAGCAAGAGAGTTCCAGAAAAAACATCTATTTTTGCTTTATTGACTATACCAAAGCCTTTGATTGTGTGGATCACAATAAACTGTGGAAAATTCTGAAAGAGATGGGAATACCAGACCACCTGACCTTCCTCTTGAGAAACCTGTATGCAGGTCAGGAAGCAACAGTTAGAACTGGACATGGAACAACAGACTGGTTCCAAATAGGAAAAGGAGTACATCAAGGCTGTATGTTGTCACCCTGCTTATTTAACTTATATGCAGAGTCCATCATGAGAAACACTGGACTAGAAGAAGCACAAGCTGGAATCAAGATTGCTGGGAGAAATATCAATAACCTCAGATATGCAGATGACACCACCCTTATGGCAGAAAGTAAAGAGGAACTAAAAAGCCTCTTGATGAAGGTGAAAGAGGAGAGTGAAAAAGTTGGCTTAAAGCTCAACATTCAGAAAACGAAGATCATGGCATCCAGTCCCATCACTTCATGGCAAATAGATGGGGAAACAGTGGAAACAGTGTCAGACTTTATTTTGGGGGACTCCAAAATCACTGCAGATGGTGATTGCAGCCATGAAATTAAAGACGCTTCCTCCTTGGAAGGAAAGTTATGACCAACCTAGATAGCATATTCAAAAGCAGAGACATTACTTTGCCAACAAAGGTCCGTCTAGTCAAGGCTATGGTTTTTCCAGTAGTCACGTGTGGAAGTGAGAGTTGGACTATGAAGAAAGCTAAGCGCTGAAGAATTGATGCTTTTGAACTGTGGTGCTGGAGAAGACTCTTGAGAGTCCCTTGGACTGCAAGGAGATCCAACCAGTCCATCCTAAAGGAGATCAGTCCTGGGTGTTCTTTGGAAGGACTGACGCTGAACCGAACTGAAGTAAATGCAAATATGTATGGTAGTCTTTTGTTCTCACTAGGCTTCAGTGTGCCAATTCCTCCCAAAGCCTTCCAAAAATAAAACTCAGAAGTTAAGTTTGTTATATATTTATATTTTACTTCAGTTCAGTTCAGTCGCTCAGTCGTGTCCGACTCTTTGCGACCCCATGAATCACAGCACGCCAGGCCTCCCTGTCCATCACCAACTCCCGGAGTTTACCCAAACTCATGTCCGTCGAGTCGGTGATGCTATCCAGCCATCTCATCCTCTGTCGTCCCCTTCTCCTCCTGCCCCCAATCCCTCCCAGCATCAGGGTCTTTTCCAATGAGTCAACTCTTTGCATCAGGTGGCCAAAGTATTAGAGTTTCAGCTTCAGCATCAGTCCTTCTAATGAACACCCAGGACTGATCTCCTTTAGAATGGACTGGTTGGATCTCCTTGCAGTCCAAGGGACTCTCAAAAGTCTTCTCCAGCACCACAGTTCAAAAGCATCAATTCTTCAGCGCTTAGCTTTCTTCACAGTCCAACTCTCACTTCCACACGTGACCACTGGAAAAACCATAGCCTTGACTAGATGGACCTTTGTTGGCAAAGTAATGTCTCTGCTTTTGAATATGCTATCTAGGTTGGTCATAACTTTCTTTCCAAGGAGGAAGCGTTTTTAGTTTCATGGCTGCAATCACCATCTGCAGTGATTTTGGAGCCCCAAAAAATAAAGTCTGACGCTGTTTCCACTGTTTCCCCATCTATTTGCCATGAAATGATGGGACTGGATGCCATGATCTTCGTTTTCTGAATGTTGAGCTTTAAGCCAACTTTTTCACTCTCCTCTTTCACCTTCATCAAGAGGCTTTTTAGTTCCTCTTCACTTTCTGCCATAAGGGTGGTATCATCTGCTGGCCATTACTTTTAGTACTATAAATACCCAAGACAGTAAAAAGGAGACTTATCATATAATATGCTCTCAGTAAGCTGATAGCACCCATTACAAATTTGAAAGTTTTTATCAAGAACAATAAGACCTTGAAAATAAGAAAATAGAGACTTTTGGTTAATTGAATTTTCCAGTTAAGCATAGGGTAATCATAAACCCATTTTTGGTTCAAATTGGTGTAGATTTCCTCTTCTAAACTATAATCATCTACTTTTTCAGTTTTTGCATTCCACCGGAAAACTCAGGCTTTCCATTCTACTTCTATTAGTAGGAAAGCTCTACTACCACCATCACAGTGACATGTAATCATTATAACTGTGCAATCTGGGAAAATCACATATGCCTAACAAGAAGGGAGTGCTGCTGCTGCTGCTGCTAAGTCGCATCAGTCGTGTCCAACTCTGTGTGACCCCACAGACGGAAGCCCACCAGGCTCCTCTGTCCCTGGGATTCTCTAGGCAAGAACACTGGAGTGGGTTGCCATTTCCTTCTCCAATGCATGAAAGGGAAAAGTGAAAGTGAAGTTGCTCAGTCATGTCTGACTCTTAGCAACCCCATGGACTGTAGCCTATGAGGCTCCTCCATCCATGGGATTTCCCAGGCAAGAGTACTGGAGTGGGGTGCCATTGCTAGAGGAAATCATAAGTTATCTTCGTGATGAAATATTATGAAGCCATTTAAAGTGATGACTAAGAAGTATAATAATAAATAATTGGGTTTCCCAGGTGGCGCTAGTGGTAAAGAATCCACCAGCCAATGCAATAGGTGCAGTAGACACAGGTTCGATCCCTGGGTTAGGAAGATCCCCTGGAGAAGAGCGTGGCAACCCATGGACATGAGGAGCCTGGAAGGCTACAATCCATAGGGTCACAAAGAATTGGACATGACTGAAGCAGCTTAGTGCACGCACACACACAATAATAAACAACATGGAAATGTTTTTGATACCTGATGTTTGTTTTTGATATCAGATGTTTTGATGCTAAGTGAAAAAAGAAAAATTTATGTAAGCAATATGATCATGAGTAATTTAATTGTACACACACACAGAAGTGTGTACATACACACAGAAAGATTGGGGAGAAATCAACAAAATGTACTTTGAAAATAAACCCATATTCTGCGATGGAGTTCTGTTACAGAAATTGAAAATTGAAAAATAGGGACTTACCTGGCAGTCCAGTGGTTAAGACTATGTGCTTCCACTGCAGGGAACACAAGTTTGATCCCTGGTGATGGAACTAAGGTCCCACATGGTGTGGCCAAAAAATAGAAATAAATAAAAATAGGAAATTGAAAAATAAATTTATTTTTAAATTCATGTCCTAATGCAACAGTTTTCAACTGTAGTAAATTACAAATGGTTTTTAATAATTCACCCTTTGTCTTAAATTAGAATAAATTCAAGGTTGTCACTCTGATGTCACTTTCATTTTGTAAGCTTTTTTGAGAGGGAGCAAAGGAGAGTAGAAAGGGAGTGCTGTGTGTTGGGGCTGAGAGTGTCAGGGTAGGAGCTGCAGATCTGGGTACAAATCCTGGCTTCAGCACTGACAAGCACCAGTGTGCTGTGTTCATTATAGAAGTAAAACTGACTTTATAACCTTTCTGATACTTTATTTAGAAAGCATTTAGAACATTAGAGTTACGGACAAACTTCAGCCATCATTATTTCATTTATGTGCAGAAACAGCTAATACTCATTCTGTTAGATCTAAAATATCTGTGCCAGTTTCCATCTCTGAAAAAGAAGGAAATAATATATTTTGGAAGGTGCATTAGCTCCTTGAAAATGGTGCTTATGTGTCTGACCGATGTGTTCCCCTCCATCACCATCACAGACCGGTGACTGGCCTCCTGGCTGGAGGTGGCCAGGGTGTTGTGGGCGAGCACAGAACCAGGAGGGCCAGGGCAGGGCCACTCCCTCTCGGCCTCCACCTCCTTGTCTGCAAAATGAGGCCAGCAATTCCTGCTTCTTTGGGCGGTTGGAGATTCAAATGAGAGTTATAGGTTGAAAGCCTTCGTCAACAGTAAATCCTTGGGTACATCTGAGGAGTCAGACATTTTAAAGAGACATTATAACATAGTGGTTAAGAGCTGAGACTCTGGTGTCATGATGCCTGGAGGGAAGAGACAAATTTCGTTTCTAGGAAGGTTGCTTTGAGAGGAGACTGTCTACAGGAGCCCTTCTGATAACTGGGCCTATTTGTGGTCCCCAGTGCACCTCTTAGGCTTGGTTGTCTCATGATTCATGTCAAGATGGCGATGCTCAGAATAAGGTCCCAGCTGCCTAAATTACCCAGTGCTTTGTAATCTCCAGCATATTTGAAACTCTGATAGTCAACTGAATTTGACGTAGGTGACCAAACTACCAAACTACAGCATTTTTAAGAGGAAATTTTCCTTATGGGCCCTAAATTCTATTCAAAGAAATTTCAAGAGTCATAAATAAAATTGCTTAGTATTAAAAAAAAAAAAGAAGAAGAAAGAAAAAAGTCTAAATTGGACTCATAAAGTTGGTTTCAATAGTGAGTGATAGAAATAGGAAAACCTACTTCAAGGTACTGTATAAGAAGGTAGTACTGAAGTCCTAATTTCAGAGTAAGATAACCCCAAATTGACCGTTCTGATGCTGTCATTCACTGAGATGTGGGGCAAGATCCCTCACCTCCCTGAGCTTGTTGCCTTGAATGAGGGTGATAGGCCCCACTTTGGTTGTGACAATTGAGATAAAGCATTTAGCACAGTTCTTGGCACATAGGGAGCACTTGGTAAATAATACTCATGGTATTTTTAGGCAGGAGCGACTAATATTGTGTTTCTAAGTGATTCGGTAATAAGCTGGTAGTGTCTAAAACTAAAATTAGAATAAGAAAAAAGAGATGGTTTGACTTTTCTTTTGCTGTGTATCTTGTAATTGTTTAAAAATTAGCACTGTGGGTTGATTCTTGTGGCTCTGTAGTCTGGGGGCAGGGAGGGGGGCATGTTTGTTGAATCTATGGGACCAAAAACAGATGGGCAATTGATTACATAGCACTTGAAGATAAAAGGAAGATAAAAGATATTGAACGTGTGACCATTACTATGAGAGCCTCATTGAACAGCTCACCTACCATTTCAAGATTATTACCACCCGCCTCCTCTGAAAGCCTTCCCTCACCATTTCTGCAGCTGTGATCTCCCCTGAGAACCCATAAAGCTTACTGACCCCGTTTGGCCTCCAAGAAGCACTGAGGCAGTGAGTTGCCCTGTCTTGTGGCCACCCTCCCCAGGGCTGCGCTCAGGGCTCTGCTCTGCAGGCTTGGCTGGCTGGGCCCTCAGGGGTGTGACAGGGCTTGGATCCTTCCAAGGGCACATTCTTTCAAAACATTCTCCTGCATATTCGAGAGAAGGCGCGGATACACTGAATGGTACTTGGTGTTTGCTGGGTTTCCACTTTAGAGAATAAACAGATTAGGGTGGGAAAGGAGCCCCTCGGCCAGCACTCCCCAGAGAATCGAGAGGTACAGAAAACATCCTTGAGAAATGAACAGCAAAAATCTTAACAGACATGACAGGGTATTTTAAATAGTGCCCACATTGGGAGTAAGACAGATAGATTATTTGCCTGGCCCCCACTAAGGAAATGGACGGGGAAGATAAAGGAATTTCTAAAGTTTAGGTATATTGGTCTTATTCTTTCTTGTAAAATACTGAGACTGTCTCTGAATTTAGTAGATGTTTGTGGAGCTTCTGCTGTGTGCAGAGTCATAATGATAATAACTAACATTTGAGAACTTACTATTTTCTAGGCCTGTTTCCTCTGA
Source organism: Bos indicus x Bos taurus (assembly GCF_003369695.1). Classification (NCBI taxonomy): domain Eukaryota; kingdom Metazoa; phylum Chordata; class Mammalia; order Artiodactyla; family Bovidae; genus Bos; species Bos indicus x Bos taurus. Next base: position 10,358,050 of record NC_040092.1, on the reverse strand, counting down.
TCAGCGAAGTGGTCTTAGACCTAGACAGAGTCATTCATGCTTTAGGTAGGGATAGGGGTCAGTCTTGTTTGGGCATGAGAGAACAAAGTGAACGGGGTGGGAAACCGGTTGTTTCTCATCTGTACTTCCTGTAGAATAGAGTTGCAAAGATATGCTTGAGAAATGAAAGGCAAAATTCTGAACGGCGTTCCTTTGTACAGCCTCTGAATCAGCCCCATGATCTCTTTTGCTTACAGGCATCAGAAGTTGAGAGACAACTCTCCATGCAAGTACACGCCCTCAGAGAAGACTTTCGGGAGAAAAACTCATCAACCAACCAGCACATCATCCGGCTCGAAAGCCTTCAGGCCGAGGTCAGCCTCCCCAAGCAGCCATGTTGGGCGGAAGGACTTTTCTCATTGCAGGAGCCGTGCCTGGCCTTTTAGACACGGAGTCCTCTGAACAAAAACCTGCCCTATCTAGCATCTCTGGAGAGAGATGTCTGTGAGAAACTGAATGGGGATCGCGCGACCGTGTTTCCCTGGGGAGCCTGTTGTCTAGAGAAGTACGGTTGCTCAGAGTTACTGCCGAGTGTGCTGAAATTAGGGATGACCTACTTTTTACTGGATATGTTGATCCCTCCAAAACATCCTAAACGGAGGATTGGAAAGAGAATCTTCCCTTTCTCCATTCCATTTGGGTCCGCTTCAGTCCCTCTAAATAGGACCTATTATTCTTACCTATAAACCGAGAGTAATATGTCCTTCATCGGGTTGAAGTAATCTACTTCATAGTGTTGATGAGAGGATTTGATGAGTTAACACATGGAAAGCACTGTGTGTGGTGTTTAGAAGAAAGTAGTGTTATTGAAAGCATACGAGAGGCCAGGCGGGGTCTGTGGCCCTGGCGGGCAAGCCAGAGCAGGGAAAGTAGCACTGAGGGGACGAGTCTGTAAGAAGCAGGTTGTGGGGAGGTGAGGAGCGGAGAAGGGTCACATCACCAGCCCAAAGGGGGCCTCTGTGCTGGAGAGGCTTCCACCTCCTCTGCTCCTGAGACCCCTCAGCCAAGTGTCTGAACAACAGCCCTTTGACTGAGTTACATTTTGAGGGACAGTCCAGCGCCACCACCATGGTAAAGGAACGAGCCCTCATGGTCAGACCCAAGAGGCCAAGATGGCTACTCCCCTGTTTCATACATGATGCAAAGATGTTTTTCCTAAAGTCTGTCAATATCTTCTCTTTTCTCCTGGCTCTCACTCCCTTCTTCCCTCCCTTCCCTTGGGATTCCTACGGGTATTGAGCAGCAGGTCCTTGAAGTAAGTAGTTGGTGCTGGTGGGTTTGGCATGCCTGTCTGTGATGGTCTGTGTGCATGACATGCTGTTCAGCCACCTCTGCCAAGGTCCAGCACCCTCAAGTTGTCTGTCTGCCTAGACCCTTGTGACACAGGGTCATGCCCAGGAATGTTTGTGGCCAGATTGGGTCCCAAGTTTCAGGGTGTGTAGGATCGGGTGAGGGAGTTGGCTACCTAATGCCAATTCCCTGCTTCATCTAATAACATTTTTACATCTAAAAGCCAAGCTATGAAATTGTTTATTTCCAGTAAGTCACTCGGAGAAGGCGATATCACCCCACTCCAGTACTCTTGCCTAGAAAATCTCATGGACGGAGGAACCTGGTAGGCTGCAGTCCATGGGGTCTCGAAGAGTCAGACACGACCGAGCGACTTCACTTTCACTTTTTACTTTCATGCATTGGAGAAGGACCTGGCAACCCACTCCAGTGTTCTTGCCTGGAGGCTCCCAGGAACGGGGGAGCCTGGTGGGCTGCCGTCTATGGGGTTGCACAGAGTTGGACATGACTGAAGCGACTTAGCAGTAGCAGTAAGACACTTCACAAAGCTCTGAACTTCTGAGTTTGTTTGTTTTCTGTTAAGGGGTGGGGTTGTATATCAGAACCAGGTTACCTCATGACTTCACTGAATGGGACTTGGGAACCAAAGATGATCCACGGGAAGGAAAATGTGAGAGTCAGAGGGTACTTAAATGCAGCTAGAGTAAGAGCTCCCTTCACGTGGGCAGCGTTGCTTCAGCGTGGAGAAGAGTAGGCCATTCACACAGCTGCTCCGTTGGTCCTTCCCGGGGTGCACACCTGAGAGACAGTGTTCCTTTGTTTGGCCGGATACCTGATCCCTCTGGACAAAGGCCTCATACTTCATTTCCCCAGGACGGCATCTCATCCAACGGAGGGGAGGTGGCCGGGGAAGAGTCGTGCCCTCTGAGCAAGAATTCTAGTCCAGAGAGTGAGAACAGCCAAAGAGCGGAGGGGAGGCAGGTTTCAGAGGACTTGGGACATTCATTTCCAGATCTCTCCTGGAAACGATCTGTGGTTGGTCCCCTTAGTGAACTGTCATCATGCTAGACTAGAGATCGTAGAGCACATCTGAACCACGCCAGGAGAATACTCGCAAGAAATGGGGTAAGAGATCAGTCTAGCAGGGAACTAATAATGGGAGGAGCCGAGGCACCTACAGGACTCCTGAAGTCCCCCAAGGCCACTGGCAGTTGAGGGGACTCGGGATGGTTCCTGCAGGCCCCTGAGCAGGGCAGGGTTCCTGGGCTGGAAGCATTGCTGGCCTGGGGGCATGCTGGGTGGCTCTCACCCTGCAAACCTTGAAGCCACAGAAGACTTGGCATCTCTTTCCTCTTTTCCTCTGTTTTCTCACTGAAACAGAAGAGACAGAACAGACTTTCCTAAAAGAAAGTCTGTATCTCTCTTGTGGCTGGCTAGATACTCAGTGTACAAACATATCAACCTGTTTAATAAAAGGAGAAAGATGGCTTCTATTCACTAGTTTCTTGCTGAAGCAGAAGATACCTTGAGTAAAATCAGTTATTTACTTGTCAGTGTCCTGTTCCCTCCCAGGGCAGGGGCTGATGCAGGCAGTGCTGTTTTCTGTATCCTAGGGCTCCCCCATTCACCTGGGGCCCTGGGTCTGAGCCATGACCTCGAGTGCCAGACCTGCCAGCGGTGGGGGAAGGACAGAGGAGAGAGAGAAGAACATGAGAGTGCAGTGCCCCAGGGGCTGTCCTGGGCCTTGTCTTAGGCTCGGGACTTGAGAGAAGTGTCCCACAGGTTAGGTTCCACTACCCCACCAGCTGTTGGGTTGGAGTAAAGTCGTAGGCAGGGGACTTCCCTGGCGGTCTGTTGGTTAAGACTGCACGCTTCCACTGCATAGGGGCACAGGTTTGATCCCTGGTCAGGGAACTAAGATCCTGCATGCTGCATGACACAGCCAAAAAAAAAAAAAACCGTTGTGGGCAGCAAGGTGGAGCCCTTCTCTGTGTTATCTGTGGAATTTTCCAGAGCACTAACCTTCCTTGCCTCTACCTGGCACCCCACATTCCAGCTTCCCCAAAGCTTAACTCCCACTCCTTCCCAGACTGGTTTACGAAGGGGAGGGGTTTTCTCCTCAGCTGGAGAGTTCATAGCTGTTCTGTCCGGTGTGGGGGCGCTGGGGCAGAGCGCTGGAGAGACGCCTGCCTTCGTGTTCCGGGGCTGGTCCCTCCTGCCCTACTCGTCAGCCAGGGTGTAACCCCACACCGCCCTGTGGCGCTCTCCCTGCTTTCAGATCAAGATGCTGTCAGATCGGAAGCGGGAGCTGGAGCACCGTCTCAGCGCCACCTTGGAGGAGAATGACCTGCTCCAGGGGACAGTGGAGGAGCTGCAGGACCGGGTGTTGATCCTGGAGAGGCAGGGCCACGACAAGGACCTCCAGGTGCGGGCACGGGGGGCGGGCTCAGGGCCAGGCGCGCTCGGCCGCCCGGCCCCGAGGAGGGGCTAGTGCATGGGCAGTGGGCGACGCTGAGGCCTCTCCTCAGGCCGGATATGGGTCTCCTCAGGTGTGGCTAACTGGCTGCTCTTTCTCTGCCAAGAACCAGTGCGTTGCTCCAGCAGGTCATCCTTCCAGTTTGTTCTGAGCCACTGGCCCCAGGAGCAGTTTCATGGAGTTCTTTCCGGGCTATTAACGTGACTGGAGCACCTGCAGTGCTGTTCTGCCTCCTGGGGTTTGTGGAATCTGGGGGGGACTTCAGAGGGAGCCCGTGGCTGTGTCTTGGACTCACGGTGCTCTCTGCTGCTGCTTCCCCAGGCCCCTGCCTTCAGTGGGCTGGCCCCGAGCAGAAGCCCAGAAGCTGCCCACTGAGCACAGCGGGACATATCCTGATTCTGCCAGTTGCTAGCGAAGGCACAGGCCGACCCCTCTATGAGCCTCATTAGCCTCTTTTTTTTCCTTGCTAAAAGAAATTGTTTCATGGCTATATTTGTCCTTATTTGGGAACTGCCACCAGGCCTCAGCTGAATCCCAAAGCTCACACTTGACAGGAAACGACCCCTTAAACACTCAGCCTCCCCAGAAACAGTGCAGCATCTGCTGCCAAGAATGCTTCGCCTCAATGACCTAGGAGCACTGGGCCTGGGGCTCCGGGCCCTGCTTCCCTGGGGTGTCCTCTGAGTGTGCCAGGGAGCAGAGCCGATTGCAGCAGTGCAGTTCGCGTGCAGGTGGCCAGCAGGGATAGTCCTGTGCCAGGTGGGTCCCTGCCCAAAGACCAGATTGCAGAAGGCCCCTGGGCTCAGCAGTCAGCTGTTGAGGAAAACCCTGGGTCGTGGGATGAGGAAACATCTTAGGCTAAGGTCATGTGATACCATCAGTTAAACAGCCCTCTGAGTGATTAGCCTCTTTAAGGGCAAATTAACATTTTTTCTGTGTTTTATACCTTCAGCTCAGAACTTTGTGTAAAGCGGGGCCTCAGTAAGTGTGGAACAGAAAATGATGCTGGCTAAAGCCTCACATCAGTTTTCAAAATGGAAAGGAGTTTGCTCTTATTTTAAAGTTTACGGTGATAACAGCCATGGACATTTGTCGGTTGCTCTGCACAGAACAGAGTATTTTTGCAGATGTTCTAAAACTGAGGCTAAGAAAGGTGAGCTCTCTGTCCTAAATAGTGTAGTAAGTCCTGGGTAGAATCCAGAAGGGGGCCCTCCTGCCTGCTTTACTTGGTTCTCAGTGATGACTTCCTGTGTATCACGTGCCTCTCCAAGTCAGTGTCTCACCAGCGTTTATTACGCCATCAGGTGCTCTCCTGAGGGTTGCCGAGGTAGAGTATGGAGAGGAGAAGGAAAAAGAAAAATGGGGAAATGGCCCTGCCTAAAAAAAAAAAAAAAAAAAAAAACTTTTGTTCAACATGAATTCACAAATGAGAAGTCCTTATTTCAGATCAAGAATGGGAGACCTGGGGGTGAGGAAGAGCCAGGACCAGTGTGGACTGTGTAGTACTTGGCTAGCACGTGGGCTGTATGTTCTCGGCAGCCAGAGTCCCCAGTCGCACCTCGTTCACATCCTCGCCCCCTGCACATGCGCTGCCTCCCGATTGGGCTTCTTCAAGAATGGGAGTGCAACGCTTGCATCAGGTCAGGGAGGTCCCACCTTGGGACCTCTGCATTGGGAAAAGCTGCGTTTATGGACTGAAATCTCTTCTTTCCCAACTATTTGTACTTTTTTTTCCTCCTCTAGTCATATAAAACTCTTTAAGGTGTTGCTAATTAGTTCTGTTGCTGAAATGGCCTGTGCAGAAATAGAAATCTCGGCTCGCTCAGGGAGTAGGTGAACGGTCCTGAATCAGACTTGTAGACTGCAGAGCTAGTGGTCTTGGAGTGTTTCTCATCCCCCCGGTTTTAATCCTTTTCCTCAGACACAGGATGAGAGAATGGCTGAGCGGGCAGGGCAACAGGCTGCCGCAAGCAGAGTAGCCCCCTTTGATCTGGCTCACTCTGTAATTGGGGTTCTACTGTCAGAAACAGGTTTTTAAAACACTGATCAAATCCAGCTCTGATTTTTTTTTTTTTTTTTTTTCAGTCTGAGAGGGATAAAAATGACTATTGAGGGCCCAGGAAATTGAAAAAGTAGGCATTTTGCTAAACTCTTAATACCCAGTAAAGGATTTGTCCCTCAAGAGGACCACTTAACTGCTCTGTTTCATAACAGTGAGCATCTTACAGATGTGTGCAGGGGCCTCGTCCCAAGGAGTGGGTGGCTGTCATCAGCAGAGAAGGCAGGCCCTGCTCCCTGTGGGGACCCAGGAAACAAATGACCTGGAGTCTAGACCTCGCTGACTCTGGGTATGTGCCGTTAGGCACATCACTTAATATCAGCCATCTCAGTTCCCTCAGCGTAAGACGGAGAGAGTGCCCCGACCTCTGCCCACTTTAAGGGCATTAGTGTTGTAAGCTCGAACTTCGCAAACTCTTCAAACACAAGGCATTTGGTGTCTTCCTTGGTCAGACATATAAATTACATTTAGTTTCATCTTTGTCCTATAAAGGGTGATATTTCATATGTTAAAAGGTTCTTGTATTTAATAGACTCTTCGTTGGTTTAGTTTTTCTGCATTTATTTATGGATCAGTTATTGACCAGAGAGGGCAGACCTGTCCTGGTGTTTGTTCTCTTGCTGTTACAAGTAATTAAGCACCTCTGAGTGTGCGTGAGGAATTGAACTAATGTCCAGTGCCTAAGAACTCGTACTTGTCAGTGCTGAACTTCCCCTGCTGAGATGTATATGGAAGTTGTCTAGAAAATAATTGCAAAGCATTTTGTCAATTTAATATGCCGTTTGTAATTGTGCCAAAGGCTTCCTAGGCATATCTTAAAAAAAAAAAAAAATCAACCTAATTTCTTCTTTCTGAGTTTCCTCAAAACCAGAGCTGGAGGAGTTCCCACTGGACCAGCAGGTATTGCTGACCCACTGGAACCATGCAGGGCAGGCTTGCCAAGTCCTTTGTCATTCTGTGAGCAGCCAGGCTCAAATCCTTCCTAGTTAAGGCACACCCAGACCACTGGTGCCATTAGCCAAATGTTCTCTGATACTGACCAGCAGAGGAGAGGCTCCCAGGGCACCCAGAGGGATAGCTGAAGGCTCTGCAAGGCAGCTTGCTCCATTCATGAGAACCACAGAGCTTCGAGTTGCTGCCTGCTGCCCCTGGGCTCTGTATCTCTGCAGGAGCCACAGACCTACGTCAATGATAGTCTGGAAAAGAGAGTATGGCGTTCCATCTTTTTAATGAACAGGGGTGACCGAAGATGCTATTTTATTAAAGGATTAACTAAATTTAAATCCCAGGAAGTTCTTCTCCCCACCTCCACCTCCCAAAGTGTATTTTCAGTCGGGGGACGGGAGGTGAGCAGCCCTCACGTTACAGAGGTAGGAAACACTGCTCCTGTACGTAGCGTGCGGACAGTACACAGCAGCTAGCCAACAGACTGATTCTGCAGTTCGGGGCTGTTGTGGTGAAAGTAAGTGCAGGGATGGAGTGTACCAGTAAGAGTGTGGCGTTTAGCAGCCATGATGGAGTCTCCCTTTACATTCAACAGTAATAACCTCATCAGGTGGCAAATGCCCTGTTTGGACTCCACAGGGAAGGGGCCACAGAGAATGCAGAGAGGGGTGAGGCAGTGGCAGCAAAAGACAGGGAAGGAGCCCTGGCCCATGAGTCGTGATGCCTGCGTTGCCGTCCCCTCTCTACACGGGTGTCGCTCTCCTCCTCTGAGCCGCGTGTGCTGTGGAAATCTATCACACGCGTGCTCCTAAAATCTGTCCCCCGCTAAGGGCTTCACCTGTAATCAGTGAGTAAGGTGAGACTGCCTCTCTCGTGAGTTTGGGAACTCTTGGTATTATTGCCCAGATGTAACTTCAGATTCCACCTCTAGCTCCTTTCCAAACAACCCTTTTCCCCTTCACGTTTTCAGCAAAGTACAACATGCATATAGTAAAGCATACAGACCTTAGGTGTATAGCCCACTGAAGCTTTTATCGGTACCTGTGTAACCACCATCCAGGTCAAGACAACCCATCGTCAGCACCCATAAATCTTCCTCCTGCACCCTCCCAGTCAGCGCACTGTTTCTTCCTCAAAAGCAAACCTCTCTTCTAACTTTTATCTCTTTTATCTCAAGTTTTGGAACCTTTTATAAAGAGAATCATACATTATAAATTGTTTTGTGTCTGGCTTTTGCTGAACATCAGTGTCTGAAAAGCTCACCCCCATTGTGGCATGAGAAGCAGTGTGCTCTTCGTGCTCTTGTGGCGTGCTGTACAGTATTGCAGGATGTGAGCATACCCATTCTGTTTTTATTGGTATTCAGATTGTTCCTGTGAGTGGCTTTTGTGGATAACGCTGCTGTGAACGCCCTGGTTGTCTTTCATGTACATTTCAGTCATTTATTACTGGGTCTGCACCTAAGAGTGGAACACCTGCATCAAAAGACACGTGTGTATTTCACTCGCTAGAAACTTGCCGAACAGTTTTCCAGAGGTGCACATCATCTTCCATTCCGGCCAGCAGTGAGAATCCTGGTTATTTTACATTGTCATCAAAACCTGATATTATTATTCTGTTACTATTATTTTTCTTAGCCATTCTGGTGAGAGTCTAATGGTGCCTTATTTTGTCTGCCTGTAGGTTTGTGTGTGCAACTTTTTATTCTGGAGAATTTCAGACAAACTCAGAATAGTACAATGACACGCCATGTACCCCACTGTCCATATCTACACACCATCCATCCCTGGCCAGCCCCATGACATCCACTTGCTCCCCTCTCATATTATTTTGAAGTAAAATCTGAAGTAAATCCCAGAATTTTTGTCATTTCATCTGTAAGTAAAGAATACTTTACAGATAAGAACTTTAAAAAACATAAACACAGGACTAGTACACCTAGAAAATTTAGCCATATTTCTTTAATGTCATCAGCTATCTAGTCAGCATTCAAGTTTTCAGTTATCTTAATAATATCATAATTGTTTTTCATATTTTTCTTTTGAGGCAAGATACAAATTAAAATGCGCCTGCATGTGGCAGTCGGGTCATATGTCTTTTAAGTCTCTTTTAATCTGTAGGCTCCCCTTTTGTTTTTTTCTTTTTGAAATTTATCTACTGAAGAAGCTGGACTGTTTGTCCTGTAGTTTCCCACATCTGGATTTTACCAACCGCATACCCTGAGTGCCATCTCCACTCTGTGTTTTCCTGTAAATTGGTGGCAGGTTCCAGAAGCATGGTCAGGTTCGGGGTGGGTTTGTCAGCTGGGGCTTGGCCCCCTCACCCCCCTTTGCTGTCTCCCCGAAAGCTGCACCAGAGCCAGCTGGAGCTGCAGGAGGTGCGGCTCTCCTACCGGCAGCTGCAGGTGAAGGTGGAGGAGCTGACCGAGGAGAGGAGCCTGCAGAGCTCTGCCGCCACCAGTGCGTCCCTGCTGTCCGAGATAGAGCAGAGCATGGAGGCCGAGGAGCTGGAGCAGGAGAGAGAGCAGGTGCTGGCGTGCCCCCGGCCCTCCCGCTCACCCCACGCCTGGGGTGCCGTGGTCTGCACGTGTGCAAGCCCCTCGGCCTGCTGGCTGAAGATGTCCTGAGGCGGCCTCTTAGGAAATGCTTGTTGACTAATCAGCCTCAGAACTCTGGTATTGACAGGGTTCTGGAACATTCGTGATCCACCTGATCGGCTTCTTTTCATATTACCCGTGACCACTCATTCCCCTAATTATATGGGGACTTCCTCCAAAAGTAACTGACTATATCAAGAAGTACTTTATGTGCAACTGGGAGGGACCTGAGGGCAGAGGATATAAGAACCGGGAGTCTGTGCAGTTGTGCGGGAGAAGGAAATGACAACCCAGTCCAGTGTTCTTGCCTGGAGAATCCCATGGACAGAGGGGCCTGGCCAGCTACAGTCCATAAGGTCGCAAAGAGTCGGACACAACTGAGCAACTAAGCACACGCAGTTGTACGGGGCCCAGAATAAGTACATGTTTCTTGGGACAAGTAATTAAAAAAAAAACCTTTCCTGGAACTAGACTCTTGGACTCGTGTGCTAGAGACAGACGGTGCTGGCCATCTCCCTGGAGCCCCTGCTGCTGCTGCTAAGTCACTTCAGTCGTGTCCGACTCTTAGCGACCCCATGGACTGCAGCCCACCAGGCTCCCCCGTCCCTGGGATTCTCCAGGCAAGAGGACTGGAGAGGGGTGCCATCGCCTTCTCCGCTCTGGAGCCCTAACCGGGGTAACTCTTTGCCGCAGCTGAGACTGCAGCTCTGGGAGGCCTACTGCCAGGTCCGTTATCTCTGCTCGCACCTGCGCGGAAGCGACAGCGCTGACTCGGCCGTCTCCACGGACTCCTCAATGGATGAGTCTTCAGAGACGTCATCGGCCAAGGACGTGCCAGCCGGCAGCTTGCGCACTGCCCTGAACGAGCTCAAGAGACTGATCCAGAGCATCGTGGATGGCATGGAGCCCACGGTAAGAGGCCGCACTGAGTGCTCCGGGCTCCGCAGGGCCTGGAGGCTGAAACCGAGTCCAGAGGGTGAGGTTAGCCCTGGAACCCGGAACCTAATAAAGTCTGCAAGAATGCCTTCTGAGCCCTTGTCGGAGCTCACTTCCCACAGGGGAGCAGGCACAGGGACTGATCAGCCCCCAGAGTCCCTCCCTGCAGGCTCAGGGTGAGGATGAGGCCTTGGGGCCTCGAGTGTGAGCACTTTCCTGGGAGGCTGTGAATGTAGAAATTTGGATCCTGGTAAAAACTGCAAGTTGCTCTTCTGTTGTCCACTGGTCCTGGTGGTGGAGGTAATCGTGAATAGGCAAACTTAAAAGATCTGAAGCTTTCTGCTCAAAGGCTAGACGTGAGCACGGAAAGTTGAAACGATCAACAGCCGGGCCTTTTAGAATTCCAGACACGGCTCCTCTGGTGCAGAAGAGGAACGTTCCCATGGGCAGACAGGCCTTTCTTCCAGCTTCGTGTCAGATTCCTGCCAGACTCCCCCTCCATTTACACCCACAGCTCGAGGGCTGTTGTTTCTCATCAGGTTCCTCCTCCTGCAGGATGGTTGCGTCTCTCTCCCCGTATTAGGTGAAGCTAGATGAAAAGGTGGCTGTCCTGCCAAGGTGGTTCGTGGGACGCGCTGTAGTGCGGAGGCTGGGCCAGCGTGGGAGAGCGAGCTGGTGGAGGGGTGTGCTCTTGGCGTGTGCAGTTTCCCTTCTCCAAAGCCTGAAACAAACTTCTAGTTATTGTCTGCACGTCGAAACTGAGCAAGACAGCCTCTCTTCTCTAACCTTCTGTTTCTTCGTTCTGCTTCTCTTTTTTTCTCCCATCCCCCCACCTTGCTCTTCCCCAAACTTAACCGTCTCCCTGCTCCCCTCCCCTCTTCATCTCTCCCATTAACCATCTCCCCACTCCCCTCCACTCTCACCACCTCTCTGCTTGGCCGGCTGACTCTGCTGTCAGAGCGCCCGGAGAATTGACGATGACTCCTTAGAAGAACAGATAAGGCAGACCAGTGAGGATTCGAGAGCCCTGAGGGAACTCATGGAGGGAGAGAGGGGTAAACTGAGGCAAAGCCTGGAAGAGCTGCAGCGGCTGCACAGTCAGGTGAGCACCCCCGTCCTCAGCCCAGTGCAGGATGTTCATGGGCTCCTGCTCCCTGGGACCCCTGTGAGTCCCCCTCTCCATGTCTCTCTGAGAAGGGCTCTCCTCTGATGGTCGGACTCTCAGGGGTAGTGACCTGAAGCTGAGATGAGCTGGGTGTCTTCAAGAGAAGTCAGTCCTCAGGTTTAGACCACAGTGAAATTGTTAGGAATGAGAATAGCCAAGGGACTTCCCTGGTGGTCCAGTTGCTAAGACTATGCGCCAACGCAAGGGGCCTAGGTTTGCTCCCTGGTCAGGGAACTAGATCCCTTATGCCACAACTAAAAAGATCCCTCCACAACTAAGAACAGCTCTCCATTTCCTTCAGGACTCCCAGCCCTCTACAGAGCCTGAATAACCATGTGGACTCTGATAGTTAAGAGTGCCACAGCTCCCAAGACACATTTAGAAGTTTGTCCAGCAGCTTCTGTGCAGGAAGTTTGCAAACCAGGGGACAGTTGATCCCTTGAGGGCCTGAGCTCTTTGTGAGTGCTGTCACCTCTGCCAGCCGTATTTCAGCTTTCGAGGCACGCACTGCTGCTTTTGCTGTTCCCTTCCTGTTTGATCGTGATCTCATCTCTCGAGAACACCAGAGAAGGACATCTGTATTCTCATCTGAAAAGTTTTAAAGGGCTTAGGAGCGGCCCCACCCAAAAAGGAGCTTCTAAAATCTACCTAGGAGATAAATAAAAGCTCTTCTTTTTGACTGAAGTCCTGTATGGAGGTTCTGTCCCATTTGCAGGGCACACCAGACAGGTACCCCTTTAAACCCTGCCCCCTTCTTTCCTTGTCCAAAGCTAGTCCTCCCTTCCTGCTACAGGAAGAGGTTGCTGAAAGATGGAATTTAAGCCGGGCTTTCACTTCATTCGGTATTTCTTAAATGTAATGGAACTTACAGAAATAAACTTCTGCCTTCGGGTTGTACCCATTAGACTTCCTGGTATTATTCTCTTGGAAGATACTGGGAGACAAGTCATCACTGCTCTCTTCTTTTTGTGAGTGACCAGATAAGAAGGGCAGAAGGATGCTACTGAAAGCTGTATCTTGTTCCTGACCAAGCCCTGGGGAGTAGGTTTGGACAGCCAAAAATACTCTTGTGCCTAAAACCTAAGACCCTCTGGTGGTCGTTTAGCCAGAAGGGTTGGCGGCAGGAGGGATCATACCTTCCAAACGGGTAGAATAAAATGCAAAAGAAAGTGGGCCTTAAAGTTATTTGGATTAATAAAAGCCGCTTTGTTGCTTCTAGAAGCCCGAGAGGGCATTATTTGACCCAGAAACATAAGGTAGAGGTTGCTGAGAGTCTACTATGGAACAATTAATATTTAGGAAGTCATCTCTACCAGAGAATTTTCCTTAAAAGTTCAACTGACAACTGATTTAGGTCAATTCCTATGGATTCCCTTTAAAAAAAAAACCTATCAAGCAGATGGTTACATTCAGTCCCACATAAGATACAGAGTTGGGCCTCTGCCAGGGCTTATGAGTACCCACAGGCTCAGTCAAAGCCACAGACCTCTCAGCCAAGTTGCGTCATCCAGGAGTGTCCCTTAGGAGGGACTCCGACTCCCGGGGCAGTGGGCGACGCAGGGGGAGTTGCCAGGGCTGTGGAAATGGCAGCCTCAGGGTGGGCAGGGGTGCCTCCTGCAGTTAGCTCAGTTCGTGCCTGTGCCCTGAGACCCTGAGAGGCTCAGGTGGATGTAAGATGAGGGGAGTCAGACCAGCTTCGTACCCTTTGCGGAGCCCAGCTCAGGTGACGTGGGGCTGAGGTCCAGCCTCCCCAACAGATGGTCCCACCTCCACTGCCACTGTTTTCCTACCTGAGTGTTCTCTTCTGTCCTGGAAACGAGGCCAGAGGTAAAAGGTGTGTGGGACCTTGATGGTGAAGTGCCCACACTTCCCCACCCCTCAGAAGCCTACCCAGATTCTAAACTAAAAGAGAGCCCAGGTTCTAATTAATCATCACCTGTTTGAGGCAAAGCCCCAAAGCCAGACCTGCAGACTTGCTCCTGCCCTTGTGCTGGCTGTGCCCGGCCCCCTCTGCCCCATCCCTGCAGCTCCCCAGGGAGGGCTGGCCATGGGGTCTGGAGCTGCTGCCCGGAGGCAGGAGGACCTGTGGGGCAACATGACAAGTAGTTCTCCCAAGCCAGTACACCAGGTCCTGGGAGGCAGAGTAAGAGAAACAGTCTCACCCCATCATTTGGCTCCTTTAGGCTTGACTGAAGCACATGCCAGTTACTCCAGGGACGTGAACACTCAGGGGAACGTGAGCCAGGAGCAGCTGAGGCTCTCACTGATGAGGTCTGGGTGCCCCCTCCTCTGAAATCTCAGCACGTTATGTCTCCTCCAGCCTCCCAGCCACTGTTCCCCTCAGAACTTCATTCTTTCACACCTTGCCTTTGGTCATCACTTCCCTAGCCACTCACCCTTCAGATGGTCTGGAGTGATCTTCTGAATCACGACTTGAAGGTGGGACACCCCTTGCAATATTCTCAAACCCTCATGGCCCCACGGTCTGGCTGTGTCCGACCGTCCAGCCTTTGCTCCTGTTTCTTTTTCACTGCCTCTGCTTTAGCAGAATTGAACGTAGGTTCCAGATGGGCGTGGCACGGGCTGCCCTTGCGTTCCCACAGCTGGGTCTTTTATCCCAGTCTTTCTCTCTCCCTGGAAGACTCCCCTGCACACACAGCCCTCCTCATCCTTCAAGTTCCTGATCAGGTTTCACTTCCTCCTCGAAACTCTCCTGCCTCCCTTGCTCAGGGAGTCCCCGGCCCTGCTTTGTCATGGTTACCCTCACTCCCTTCTCACCTTCCCCTTAGAGGCCTTAGAGGGCCGCCTGCACGGATAGGCTCCAGGTCAGGCACACCTCTCTGTCTTCTCTTGAAGCGCCTAGTGCATGCAGTGCCTTACCTAGAGCAGGCACTCAAATGATTGTCAGCCCCAGATGTATGACCTCAAGTTTCCTTTGATGCTGTTCAATTTCAAGGACACCCACCTTAATGGGAAAGAGTGGGTTTAGGGGTTGCTGTAACCTAAGTCAGCAGATAAACCAGCTGTTAACTGAAAGGTCCTCCGTGGAGGGGAGAGAAGGGGTGGCGCTTATACTCTGAGCTGGGCCCTTGAAGTTATTTATTTCATTTGATCCTCATGACAACTTGATGGCAGGGGATAGTTCCTTTTATTCCTTCTTTTTATCGAATTCATGTGCAACTCAGAGAGGGTAAATCCTTTGTCACTCCTAAGCTGGCGGTCTCTACCTTGGTCAGGTTTTCCAGGCCACAGCAAAAAGTTCTTGTGAAGTTTTATCTGGAGACTGTGACACGTTGGCATTTCCTGCCTAGCATGTAGTTTTATCTGTTGCCGACTCAGCTGGCAGAACACCTGGCTGGCTCGAGGCCATGTCAGGGCTCATTTGGTCTGAGGAGGGCTGGCTGTCTCTGCTAGGTGCTTTCTGGGTCTTGAGTTCTGGCTTATCAGGCTGCAGAACCTGCTAAGAATAGGGTGAGGCTGGACTTCTCACCTGATGCCTTGTCTGCCTCAGAGCTCACTGCACCTGCATGCCCTGGCCTCTGCGGATGCCCAGCACCCTGAGGCTCATCACCAGAGCTGTCCCCTTCATGGACGCACAGAGCACAAGCCCTGACATTCCCTCCCGCACACCTGAGAGTGCAGAGTCCACTGCATATAGTAACAAGTTGTCCCATATCCCTCTTGACTGGTGTGCGTCCTCTGATTTACTCCTGAGTGGCTGCTACCCCAGGAGCTGGCACCTCTGTTGTCTCAGCTTATAGAGCCAAAGGTATCTCAAGAGAAGCTTGATCTTCAGCCTTAGTCCTGGGGCGTTTGCTCAGCTTCACTGTCAAGGTGATCAGATCTAGGCCTCAAAGAGCAGAAAGGTGATGTCTTTCCCCTTGTGGGAGAGACAGATCTGCATGGATGGATCCTTCCTTGGAAAAATGTCAAAGGCATGTGTAATAGTTAATAAGAGGGCAGGGTCAGGCATCCTGACTCCAGTCTGATTCTATCGACTGTGAGAAGGAGGGTTCCCCGCCTTCCATTCATTCAACAAATATTTTTTGAAAGCTCTACCAGCCAGGGTTTCTGGTTGCAGACAACTGAAACTCACTCTGCTTAACTTGAGCAGAAAAATAATATACTGGAATTAAATCTGAAGCATCACAGAATCAATAGGCAGGCTGGAGAACTGAGCTCCAAAACAGGAAGGAGCCATGGGAAGTGGGGTGACAAAACCATTTGCTGTCCGTGCAGTAATCTCCCACTGGCCAGTGGTTTGCTGTGCCCCTTAGAGCTATAGCCCCAGGTAGGGGCCCAGGTACCTAGGAAAGGAGGTCTCTTCCTTTGGCTTCCTTAGTGGGTGGGCATGCTTTGCCTCCTGCCGAGGCCCATGCAACTAGGAATGCCCCAGATGGGAAGGAATTCTGGGTGCTTGACAAGCCCCAAAATGACAGCTGTCCACTGCACAGGCACTTGGGGATTAAGCATTGTTTCTGGTCAGGCTCTGAGACACACATATGGATAGGACATGCTTCTCGCCACGGCAGAACACAAGGTGTGTGAGAGGTCGCTGTGTACAGAGGGTGGGGTAAACTCTGGTTACTGAGGGAGCCACCAGGAGGGGCGCCTCACCACCGAAGGGTGACTCTCTGTGAGTGGACTCTGATGCCATTCACAGAGGCATGGACCATAGAGAAGGTAAGAGGCTTGAAGTGAAAGATGACAATGTTTTTCTGCCTAAATTCCCTGTGGCTTTGACCTGGGGAGCTGAAGGAAGAGGATGGGAAAGCCAGGCTGCGTCTAGTGCTGTAACAGAAACGGGAACCAGGTCCCAGGCTCTGGGGCCAGCCAGGGTCCGTGTGGGGCACAGGGCAGTGTTCCATGTCGAGTGGAAGATAACTGGAAACAAAACTCTAGTCCCTATCCCCCTAAATGTGTTCCCGGGCCCTGGTGCGCACGTGGCCTTCACTCAGCAGCTCCCAGAGAGTGCCTGCAGGTGAAGGAGGTGCCGTGGTGTGCACAGGGGGACCAGGCCCCGGCTGCAGCAGAGGAGTGAGCGCCCCGTCCACCGAACTCGAACTCCAGCTTCGCGTGTGGTCCCTCCCTCCTGGAGCGGGGGTGGGGGGGGTGGGGCAGCGGGAAGTCACCAGTCTGCCCCGCACAGGCCCTGAGCCCGCCTGGGCCTATTCTCTTCTCCCTCGGGAGGGAGACACACCAGGCCGGCAGCAGTGGTGCGCCGTGTTCATCCCCTTCGTCTCCCACTAGGTGACACTGCTGAGCGTGGAGATGACTGCCCTGAAGGAGGAGAGAGACCGACTCAGAGTGACATCTGAGGACAAGGAACCAAAGGAGCAGCTTCAGAAGGCCATCAGGGACCGAGACGAGGCCATCGCAAAGTGAGTGGGCACGACTTGTTTAACTGCAGGTATTAATAAATAACACGAGAATGTGCTCAGTCTTAGGTGTTAAATCATACAGAAGAATATAAAACTCAAAGAGTTTCCCTGCTACTCGGAATTTCTCACTCCCATCCCATCTTCCCGCACAGACACTACTGTTAAAAGTCGGGTATGCATTTTGTGCAGGTTTTTTACATACGTGTATGCAGGTGTATACGCAATACAGTTTTTGTGGACTTTTTAAAAAATCAGTGAGGTGATGCTCTCTACATGGGTTTTTGTTGTTGTTTTCACTTATATCTCAGCATTCCAGTTGCGTTACGCGTGCTCAGTTGCTTCAGTCGTGTTTGACTCTTTTCAACCCCATAGACTGGAGCCCACCAGGCTCCTCTGTCCGTGGAATGCTCCAGGCAAGAATACTGGAGTGGGCCAATCTCATTTTATATATACACACACACACATAATGTTTGTTGTTGTTTTTGTTTTACTATTCATCATAGACATTTTCAAGCATACACAAAAGTAGAAAACATAAGACGAATTCCGACCTACCTACCTCTCAGTTTCAGCGCTGATGAACAGCATGGCCAATGTAGTTTCATCTGTAGCCGTCCATTTCTCCCCCCTCCCCTTCTGGACCATGTTAAAGTGGATCACGAGACATATCATCTCATCCATAAACATTTTCACAGAAATCTCTACCAGAGAAAGACTCTTTATTGTAAAACACACGCCAGAAATATCACACATGAAAAAACTTCAATTTCTTAATATCATCCAGTATCCAGTGTTCAGATTTCCCCAGTTGTCCCGTAAATGTCTTTTTATACTTGATAAGAGTCAGATGCTAAAGTCCAGCATACTCTGTTTAGTTGTTATGTCCCAAAAGGTTGTAACTCTTCCCCCTGTCTTTTTTTTCGATTTGCATTTACTGAAGAAACCAGCTCTTTTTAATTCATAGTTTTCCTACATTCTGAGTTTGACTGCATCCCCAGAGTGTCACTGAACATTTTTCTTTGTCTTTGTTAATTTCTAGTAAACTGGGTCATTTTAAAATAATGTTTTGGACTTTCTCTGGCAGAGAAGAAATGCATAAACGCGTTCTTGTACATTCAAAACATTTGGCAGTACAAAGGCAAAGACCATATTTATTTCCCATCCTCCTGAAAATTATCTTTGTCACACATTCAATCTGTCCTGTTTATTGAATCTAAGGAGATAAAGGGTACTAAAATTGTATCTGCTTTGCAGGCTTTATAACACATTAATAACAACATTTGTGCATCACTTTACTGCTTACAAAGCATCCTTTAATCCTAGCCACAGCAAGAAGTAGAGCTTTTTAATCCCAATTTTACAGATGAGGGTGTTTCCCCAGGATCACAGCCAGTGCTGATCACTGGCCTTCACCTCAGTCTCAGGCTCCTTTGCCCTTACCTCAGGGCTACTTGGCAGAAAGCTAAAAGGAGCTTATTTAAAAGAATTTGTAAATAGATACTATTTGACTTTTTTAAGAAGTAATGTGACATTTTAATTTCTGACTCTAAGATTCCACACATCTTCCCCTTTTCATTTTCATATACCCTCCCTTCTGCTCTCTTCAGTAATTTCCATCATTTCCATTTTGGTTTTACGTTTGGGTCCCCTTTTCTGTCTGGTCAGAATCTCCTATCAAGTTGTCCTTCAATTTCCAGTTCATTTTGGAATTATCCTCGGTTAGAATCACAAACCTACACTATCTTTGCCATTCCTTATGGTTGTAGTTCAGCTCAGTCGTGTCCGACCCTTTGCGACCCCATGAACTGCAGCACACCAGGCCTCCCTGTTCATCACCAACTCCCGGAGTTGACTCAAACTCATGTCCATTAAGTTGGTGATGCCTTCCAACCATCTTATTCTCTGTCATCCCCTTCTCCTGCCCTCAGTCTTTCCCAGCATCAGGGTCTTTTCCAATGAGTCAACTCTTTGCATGAGGTGGCCAAAGTATTGGAGTTTCAGCTTCAGCATCAGTCCTTCCAGTGAATATTCAGGACTGATTTCCTTTAGGATGGACTGGTTGGATCTCCTTGCAGTCCAAGGGACTCTCAAGAGTCTTCTCCAACACCACAGTTCAAAAGCATCAATTCTTCGGCACTCAGCTTTCTTCACAGTCCGACTCTCACATCCACACATGACCACTGGAAAAACCATAGCCTTGACTAGACGGAAACTTTGTTGGCAAAGTAATGTCTCTGCTTTTGAATATGCTATCTAGGTTGGTCATAACTTTCCTTCCAAGGAGTAAGCATCTTTTAATTTCATGGCTGCAGTCACCATCTGCAGTGATTTTGGAGCCCCCCAAAATAAAGTCTGACACTGTTTCCACTGTTTCCCCATCTATTTCCCATGAAGTGATGGGACCAGATGGAAAAACCATAGCTTTGACTATATAGACCTTTGTCAGCAAAGGAATGTCTCTGCTTTTTAATACGCTGTCTAGGTTTGTCATAGCTTTTCTTCCAAGGAGCAAGAATCTTTTAATTTCATGACTTCAGTCACCATCTGCAGTGATTTTGGAGCCCAAGAAAATTAAGTCTATCACTGTTTCCATTGTTTCCCCAACTATTTGCCATGAAATGATGGGACCAGATGCCATAATCTTTGGTTTTTGAATGTTGAGTTTTAAGCCAGCTTTTTCACTCTTCTCTTTCTCCTTCATCAAGAGGCTCTTTAGTTCCTCTTCACTTTCTGCCATAAGGATGGTGTCATCTGCATCTGAGTTTATTGATATTTCTCCCAGCAATCTTGATTCCAGCTTGTGCTTCATCCAGCCTGACATTTCTCATGATGTACTCTGCATATAAGTCAAATAAGCAGGGTGACAATATACAGTCTTGATGTACTCCTTTCCTAATTTGGAACCAGTCCATTGTTCCATGTCTGGTTCTAGCTGTTGCTTCTTGACCTGCATACAGGTTTCACAGGAGGCAGGTAAGGTGGCCTGGTATTCCCATCTCTTGAAGAATTTTCCACAGGTTGCTGCTGTCCATACAGTCAAAGGCTTTAGTGTAGTCAATGAAGCAGAAGTAGATGTTTTTCTGGAACTCTCTTGCTTTCTCTGTGATCCAACGGATGTTGGCAATTTTATCTCTTGTTCCTCTGCCTTTTCTAAATCCAGCTTGAACATCTGGAATTTCATAGTTCATGTACTGTTGAAGCCTGGCTTGGAGAGTTTTGAGCATTATTTTGCTAGTGTGTGAGATGAGTGCAATTATATGGTAGTTTGAACATTCTTGGGCATTGCCTTTTTGGAGGATTGGAATGAAAACTGACCTTTTCCAGTCCTGTGGCCACTGCTGCATTTTCCAAATTTGCTGGCATATTGAGTACAGCACTTTCACAGCATCATCATTTAGGATTTGAAATAGCTCAACTGAAATTCCATCACCTCCACTAGCTTTGTTCATAGTGATGCTTCCTAAGGCCCACTTGACTTCGCACTCCAAGATGTCTGGCTCTAGGTGAGTGATTACACTGTTCTGATTATCTGGATCATTAAGATCTTTTTTGTATAGTTCTTTGTATTCTTCCCACCTCTTCTTAATATCTTCTGCTTGTGTTAGGTCCATACCATTTCTGTCAGTTGTGCCCATCTTTGCATAAAATGTTCCCTTGGTGTCTCTAAATTTCTTGAAGAGATCTCTAGTCTTTCCCACTCTATTATCTTCCTCTATTTCTTTGTATTGTTCACATAGGAAGGCTTTCTTTATCTCTCCTTGCTATGCTTTGGAAGTCTGCATTTGGATGGGTTTATCTTTCCTTTTCTCTTTTGCCTTTCGCTTCTCTTTTCTCGGCTATTTGCAAGGCCTCCTCAGACAACCAGTTTGCCTTTTTGCATTTCTTCTTCTTGCGGATGGTTTTGATCACCACCTCCTATACAATGTTATGAACCTCTGTCCATAGTTCTTCAGGCCCTCTATCAGATCTAATCCCTGGAACCTGTTTGTTACTTCCACTGTAAGGGACTTGATTTAGGTCGTTCCTTAATGGCCCAGTGGTTTTCCCTATTTTTTCAATTTAAGTCTGAATTTTGCAATAAGGAGTTCATGATCTGAGCCACAGTCAGCCCCTGGTCTTGTTTTTGCTGACTGTATAGTTTCTCCATCTTTGACTGCACAGAACGTAATCAGTCTGATTTCGGTATTGACCATCTGGTGATATCCATGTGTAGTATCGTCTCTTGTGTTGTTGAATAGCAGTGTGGTATTTTGGAGTGAGACCATACTATTACGAATAACAAAGCGTGAAATTGTGTCAAACAATTAGGGAATAAAATGGTAAAATTGGGGTGCTAATTGTGGAAGCCCAGTAAGTTAGAAGTAGAGTCTGGTTTGACAGCTTCTCTGAGCTAGAGAAACAAGAGAGCTAGCCATCAGGCTCTGACCACCCTCTGCCATCTATCTGCACAGGAGGTGGGGGATACAGCCAGAGAAAGTGCCAGGGTGTAGGAGAGCAGAAGAAACAAGTTGTCCAGTCCCCTCCATTAAAATGAGTGCACCTAGCTCCAACACCTGGGTGACAGGAAATTACAAGTCTCCATGGAACCTTGAAATGCATGCCCTTGCCTGCTGCCCTCGACGGAGGCCGAGTCAGCCTCCTGGGGTCTGGCTGAACAGATTAGTGAGTTCTCCCTCCTGAGTAGGAAAGGTTTTGGAGTGAGGCCCTGTCCTTCCTGGCCCTGCCTTTGGAGTGTTAGATCACTCCAGGAGGGCTCTTTTTCTGTCCCTCACAAATGAAATTCTGGGTTTACAGAATTCAGACGAGACCTAAGGAATCATGGAAGTGTGGGGCAACCATACATTTGTGTAGGGCCGAGGATCCCAGAGACGGGGGAGCCTGATGGGCTGCCGTCTATGGGATCGCACAGAGTCAGACATGACTGACATGAAGTAGCAGCAGCAGTATGAGTTTTATATACATCGTCTCTGATCTTGGCTGCATTTTAGAATTTTCCCCGCCCCCAACCCCAGGGCCCTCTCCAGAACATTTCTTCAGGCCCCAAACCTCTGGATTTGGGGCAGCTCCTACCCCATGATTCTAATATGCAATAAGGGTGAGACTCGCCCCCAAGAAGAATAACTTCCCTCTCTCCACTGGACAGCAAAAACCTTAAGGTGTTCAGAAAAGTTAACAATTTTATCTCCTTGCAGGTGAAAGGTCCTCAGTGAAAAGAAATCCCAGGGTGGCATCTACCTTACACAGGCAGAGGGCTCAGTTGCTAGTAGTTTCATTTATACAAGGGATTCGCCTAACCCTTTGAAATATTCCTTTTTAAAACTGATTAATGTATTGTTCAGGGGCTTCTACAGCTTTAAGTTTTCCTTGTTTTGTGCTTTCTCATGAATGAGCTCCAAGATGCCCTACTGAGCAAACGTTCCGAGGGTGCCGTCCCAGGCTGTGACTGACACCTAGGCCCCCAAGGTGGGCCCAGCTCGAGGGCTTTCCGGAAGGAAAGGGTTCCCCTGTGTGCCCGGCGGGCCGCAGCTGCCCCTGGACCTGTGCCCCTCTGGCTGCGGCGTTAGTCAGCACATTCCGGAGTCTTCAGGCTGCTCGTGGCGCCACCTGCCGGGAGACGCCTGTAAGCTCAGGAGGCTTCCCTGCCGCGGGGCGCCGGGGGTTTGCGCTGACTTTCCAGGACCGTGGGATGGGCCCGCCGGGCGTCCGTGGCAACCGGCGCCAGGCAAGGATTTCCGCCTCTCGCGACCAGCCAATGGCAGCAGCCGTGACGCTTGCGGCGCTTGAGACACCGGCGTTCATTGGCCAGGCTCGGCTCCTGTCCAGGCAGCCGCAGTGTGGGTGGGCGGACCCTCTGCGAGCAGCCGGGAGAGTCCGGGATGGGTGGGTGGGGCGCCGGCACGGAGCCCCGGCGTGTCAAGGGAGGTGACCAACTGCCCGGTGGACTTGAGGCCACAGTGCTGGTCGCGCGGTAGCCCGAACGGTTCACCCCAACTTCCTTCTGGTCGAGCTTGGCTGTGACGGGGGCTGGGCAGCCTCTGAGGGTGCGTCCTCACAAGGCCATGCGCATTGGTCTACGGCCCTGGGTGATGAGAGCCGTCTTAGTTTTAACTTTTCATGTGAAAGGTATCAGTCCCTGAAAGGCTAAATACTCATTTGGCAGCAGGACAACCACTGCCACCTTATAGAAGGTACCCAGCCAAGGCTCTGCCACTTTATTCCCATTACCTGTGTCCCTCCAAAGTTACTTTTTGCATTGAACCACCATGGTTTAGGAATGCTGGGGAAGGTGAACAAAGTATGTAAAACACATCAAAATGTGAAAATACAAAATGCAGAAGTGTGGGAGCAATTACTCATCAATGGTCATCATCCCAAGAGAACCAAGTAGACATTTTTGGGTGTGACCTTCAAATATACACCGGCAGGTTTTCTTGTACAAAGCTAGTATCTATGTGACCTTGTCTCTTGGTTCTTTTTTACACTCAGCATAAATCACGAGTGTTTCCCCACTGTCAGTAAATATTCAACATTGTGGTTGTTACTGGGAGGTGACTGTATTCCATCATATAATCTCCCACAGGTCCCCTAATTGGCTACAGTGATTAGCTGAGCTGTGCAGCACTGTGTGGCTGCCAGTGCACACACCCTCAAAAGAGGGGGTTGCTAGTAGAAAGGGGGCACCAATGGGTTAAGTCCAACTTCCATGGGGACTGGTCTTTTGGGGGAAAGATGAAGGCAGCAGCCCCTTAGTGCTGTGAGAGGTCTTTGATCTCTGGGTTCCAGTCCTGATTTAAGTATCCTCTGTTAATCACTTTAAGATGGCGGTCAGATAATCCTTTCACCTACAGCTTGTTTATGAAAGTTGAGAAAATGTGTATGAAAGCATGTTGCACAACTTTCCAGTCCTCTAGAAGTAACACTGTAGTTACAGTTAGTTTGTTGTGAGCTTGGGGTCAGAGACTGTTTCCTTATCCCGTGGATGCCAGGTGCCCCGGGCAGAGGACCTGATGCTCTGGCACAGGGTGTCTGCGCTCACCCCAGCCTGTGTGTTTCCAGGAAGAACGCTGTGGAGCTGGAACTCGCCAAGTGCAAGATGGACATGATGTCTCTCAACAGCCAGCTGCTGGATGCCATTCAGCAGAAACTGAACCTCTCGCAGCAGCTTGAGGCTTGGCAGGTAAAGGAGTCTGTGAACCCAGCCTGAGTGTAAGGATGGGTTTGTTACTGGAGGGTCCCGTGTGTGCAGGTGAGCAGTGATTCGTCTTCACTGGGTGAGAGTTGGGGTTCCAGGCCCCAGGCCCTGAGTGCCTGGAGGAAGCTGCTCTCAAGAGCGAGGAACCCGGCTGTGCCGACCTCCAGGCTTGAACAGGGGCCTCCTTCAGCCGCTTGCCTTGGCTTTGATACTGCTGTCAATGCTAAGGGCCCAGGAAGCCCTGTATAACTGACTGGATTACTGGATGCATGTCATTCCGACACCCTTGGGTTGTTAGCGGCTGCTGCTCTTCCCTTTCTCAGAGGCCAGCTTCCTTCTTCCACAGAGCACCGTCCTGGCGCAGGTCTGGGGAAAGTGAGTCAGTGTGTCTGTCTCTAGCACCACAGGTGTCAGAGTCCAGTCAGCCTGCCCTGTCCCAGGCCCCGATGCGCTCCCCACTGGGCCAGGGCCACGACTTGCTTTTTGTTAATGAGATTGCTGCTGCTGCTAAGTCACTTCAGTCGTGTCCGACTCTGTGCAACCCCATAGACGGCAGCCCACCAGGCCCCACCGACCGTGGGATTCTCCAAGCAAGAACACTGTAGTGGGTTGCCATTTCCTCCTCCAATGCATGAAAGTGAAAAGTGAAAGTGAAGTTGCCTAGTCGTGTCCAACTCTTAGTGACCCCATGGACTGCAGCCCACCAGGCTCCTCCATCCATGGGATTTTCTAGGCAAGAGTACTGGAGTGGGTTGCCATTGCCTTCTCCATTAATGAGATTAGGGAAGTACAATTTCAGGATATGGGTGTAACCATTCACGTTTCTCCCCAACAAATCCTAACTGGACAGATGAAAAGACCCCTGCAGCTTTCCGAGGCAAGCCCCTCGCAGGGGGCAGCTTACAAGTGACTGTTCCTGCAGGGCCCTGCCCAGCTGGCTGCAGGCACGCCAGGGTCCCCCCACCCCAAGAGCTGTTCCCCGCCTCCCAGACCGCTGTGTCCTGGCTCACTGCGTCTGTTCTTCTCTTTTCTCTCGGCTACAGTTTGCTTCCTCAGGGCTTTTTACTATCTGGCTCCTTTGGTTTCTGATCTAGTGGCCTTTCTCAGTTCCCGTATCAACAGCTTTAGTTGTACACCCCTCCTGCCTTTGAGGTGAGCTCAAGCCCTCATCCCCTCACCTCTCCCCTCCCGCCATCACGGTCCTGCCCCGCTGCCTCCCTTGTGGTCACCATGTCGTGTGTCGGTGCCGGCGTCATCTCATCCAGTGTGCCATGCCATCGCTCCCCGGCCTCCCGCTCCCTCCACCGTCACGTCCATGAGCGCGGCAGCACGTGGCCCGGTCTTGACAGGCTGACCCGGCCAACGCTGGTTTCTTGGTTCCACCTCCTCACAAGGGGGCTGTTTTATGGATGTGACCCAGCATGGAGTTACAAGCAGCTTGTGTGTGTATCAAGTTATGACGTGATAGATTTCATGGAATTCTTTTGCTGAATCTTACAGTATAAAAAAAATGCAGTTTGGGGTGTATCAGAAAAAACACTGGCAGCTTTGAAAGGGTTTCTCTCTGAAGGACCTCGTGACGTTCCTGAAGTTGCATTTAATGTAGGTCTTATGGCGCGCGTCCCAAGAACAGAGCACTGGGCTGAGGATTTGACAGTGGGACCTTCAAAGTGAGGACCGTGTCACTTGACGAGGAGGGGGTGTAGGTGGGAAGTTGTATGTGAAGAAGGGGCGGGGAGGAAGGCAGCAGAGCGGGACGTGAGTAAGGGGTCTGCCCGCCGCCACCTGGTGACACGCTCAGGAAACTACAAAGACACCTGAGTGACCGCAAGCTTAGGTGTGTGGGAGGTGATGGACAAGCTGGTCAGCCAGCGGCCCAGCCGGCCCACTTCCTGTGCTCACCGAGGGCGCGGCTGCTCCAACCTCAGGAGCACCCGCCCCGCACAGCCTCCACATCTGTGCATGTGGACGCTCACTCCGGCATTCAGCCCGTGGCTCAGTCTTTTCACCAGGACATCCCAGAGCCCACCCTCCCCACCAGCTTTAGGGTAAAGCAGCCGGGCAGATGCTTGTGTTTCTGGCTGATGTTACTAGAGACAGGGCTGCTTGTTTCTAAACCAGGACTTTTCATGGTCTGTTAGCGGCCCTGTCCTGCACAGACTCAGTCCAGTGAGGAGAGCGGAGCCGCTCTGTCCAGCAGCTGCCGTGGGGTAAGAGCTGGTTCTGTGAGGCAAAGTCGGGGTGGAGGCAACATCTACTCTGCAGTTAGCTTGCCGGAGGGGGAGGCGTGGCGACCTCACTGAGGAAGCACCGAGGCTGGAGCGTGACAAACCTCGAACATGGCGACTCCCCAGCCTCCACCAAACAGGGGCCCATCCGTGGGGGCTGAGCGTGGATGGTAGTTGGCGAGGATGCAGCAGGGAGCCTCGATCTTGCACACGGGCCTGCCAGGGGCTCATGGGCGCCAGCAGCTCAGGCTGGCAGGAGTCTGAAGGGGGCAGAGAGGCGAGAAAAGCCAGGCTGTGAGGCTGGAGAGCTGGTGGTGGCCTCGGCTACCCTGGGGCTGCAGGAGTGGGACCAGGTGAGAGGGGAGCACTCAGCCCGAGACACACAGGAAGCAGGGTCGAGAGGGCTGCCCACAGGCTGAGCAGGGCTAGGGGTGACAGACAGGCACCAGCGGCAGCTGCTCCCAGGGCCACAGGGACACAGCTGGTCCCGGGTCGGCCCGGGAGTAACACCGCGCAGCCAGCCAAGCCCCGGGAGACCAGGAGGGCGGTGCTTCTTGGTCTCGGGTCAGGGCAGCCGTGGCCGCAGCCGCTCACCCACGTCCCTGCCATTCTCTCCTCTCGTGCTGCCCCGCTCCGCCGCCTCCCCAGCCCATCCGCGCCAGGTCAGCATCCTCACCCCACCCGTCTGCCCGCAGGATGACATGCACAGGGTCATTGACCGGCAGCTGATGGACTCGCACCTGAAGGAACGGAGCCGGCCTCCCGCCACCCTCGCCCGGGCCCCGGGCCTGGGGCGTGGGGACGAGCCCAGCACCGCCGAAGGCAAACGGCTCTTCTCGTTCTTCAGGAAGATTTAAACCGGGAGGAGTCAGGCCAGCGAGGACAGGCACACTGACGCCGACTCAAATAGAGGCGTGGGCCGGGCCCCAGGGCAGCACGTGTGCCCACCGGTCCTGCCGCGCTGGGCCCGGCTCAGCGGCCGCACTGCCCACTCGCCTGGGGGCCGCGTCCTCGGGAGGCCCCGCCGCCTCTGAAGGCAGCTCTCACCGGGGCGGCCCGAGCCATGTCCCTACTGCCGGGCCCGTCCTGGGGTCCACCACCGCGGAGCGGGGCTCAGGCTGCTTCCAGAGTGGCTGCCGTGCCCGGCTCCAGGCACTGCTGCCCTTGAGCAGGGAGAGAAGCGGAGGCCCACTCTACGCACCGAGGCCACAGCTGCCCACCGCGGGGGGCCTCCTCCTGCTGGGTACCAGGCCCGGGCCTGGATCCCGTCCTCCCACAGCCCCGGCCCAGGAGGCGGCCCCTCACCCACGTGCATGCACCTCCAGGCCCCGGCCTGTGGGCCTGACAGCTGGCTCTTCGGCCACAGCGGGCCCGGCCACGGCTGAGGCCGTCCCCAGCCTCAGAGGAAGCTGCCTCCCCGCGCTCTGCTGCAGGCCTTCCTCCTCGGCAGGGCCCTCTGCAGGCTCAGCCCTCTCCCCTTCCCGGTGCCGGGCAGAGGGCATTCCAGCCCCCCCAGCCCCCCGCATACCCAAGTTCTCGGCTCGGCCGAGCACGTCCAGGCCACAGGACGGCTCCAAAGGGGTCTGCGCTCAGCCATGCCGCCAGGCAGCATCAGCTCCACAGGGTGGACGTCTCCAGAAACTGCCCACCAGGCCCACGGAAGGTCACCCCAGCAACCTCCCACTCCTGCTCATCCTCAGCAACCGCTTCACCTTCTCTGCTGAGGCCCTGACTCGGGACTCAGAGGCACCGGGCTGAGGCCGCCCTCAAGCTGCTTTACAAGGATCATCTTCCTCCCTCACGGGGAAAGCACAGCAGGGATGAGTGGAAAGAATGTACCTACAGATATGTACAGACGCAGTGCTGTACAGACACAGTGCTGTAATTTTGTATGTAGCAACCATGTAAATACATGTATGGATTTTATAATATACATATTATATATGAATCTATAAAGGCATATTTTTAGAAAAACAGCACACCACTGCTTCTTTTGAAAATAGTCTAAGAATAAAATGAATTTCTACAGAGCTTCCCGCCTCAGTCACTGGGTACCTGGGTGGTGTCTGGGCAGAAGGCAGAGTATAGTTTCTATCCGCTGGCTGGTTATGCAAAGGCAGAGTCCTCCACGCACCTGGGGGGGTCACCTCATGTTGGCACCAAGTCAGTGGACTCAGCCAGGAAGAGGCGTGCGCACACCCTCCACCCGGAGAGTGAAGGCAGGCATCAGGGACAGCTGTTCTGTGAGCTGTGACCCAAGGTGCCACGTCCACCCTGGCCCTGGGTTCTTGGCCAGCACTACAGCTGCCTGGCTCCAGGCACCAGGCCCCAGCAGCGCCGCTGACCAAGCCCCAGGCAGACCTGATAGCTCAGCAGAAACCTCGAGGTAGAAAGAAGTCACTATAGGCACATCCTTCCAGAAGGAGAAACATGGCGCTTCCCGTGGCGTCTTTCTTACCGTGTGTCAGAAGGGGGAGCTCAACCTGGACCCACCTTTCGCGGACAGAGCCACCCTGGCTTCTGAAAGTGTCCCCGGGCCTCGACGGACACCTGTGCGGGACTCAACAGACAAGGGCTGGACCCAACGGGTGGGTAGCAGCCAGGCCCACCCGGAGCACAGCTGGAGGAGAGCAAACAGACCCTGCAAGAAAATTTGGCAGCTTGAACCTTTATTTTTAGTAGTTTTTTTTTAAAAAGCATAATTAGAAACTTTCAATACAGAAATAATCCTAGCAAACCATTTAAAAGTGTTGTTGTTTGACAGGAAGTTCACATCAGGTCCACCAGGACGCTGGTCCAGCCCTGAGTCCCCCCCCACCCCCACCCCCCCATTCATGCGTGAGACACTCCGCGGACCGGCACGCTGCCATCACCAAATCTCCCCCCACCTGGGTCTGGGTGTCCAGCAGCTGAAGCCACGGAGGCTTCTTGCCTGCTCTGGCAACTTGCAGGACGCCCCCCACTTATTGCCTAAATCTGCAAGCTCTGCCACACCTGCGTCACCTGAACACTCAGGGCTGAGCCCCGATTCTCCACGTCCACCGGGGACCTGGGGTGGCTGGGACAGTCCTGAAGACAGGCGGCGCTGTGGCCCCACGCACCCAACCCGACGGCTGCCTACTGCCAGCCCCCAGCCCCGCAGCACCCCCACCTTGTCCCGTGGCTCCAGAGTGAGGAAGGCCTGTCACCCCGATATGCGGGCTTTCGGCAGTCTGGGGGGAAGTGGAGAGAGAGGTCAGACGAAACCCCCTTTTATTGATTAAAAACCCATCAACAGTGACATGGGAAATCTGCAGTGAATCTGTGATGTGATTGTCCAGTCAGGGCTTGACCTGGAAATGTAGGAAAGGAAATCTAGTAAAACACATCATGGTGCTGAAATAAATTATTCCCAGGTTACATGATCTTTTAGGGGAAAGGTGAGTGTCGAGGGGGAGAGGGGGTGACCATAATCAAGTGCAGAAGACCCTGATCGTTCCTCCAAGGGCACCAGGGCGAGTCACGGCTGGCGCCCAGCCCAGGCGGCCATTCCCTACCACCCGGCCAAGAAATTCTCATGCTGCCTTTGTACTAAAACAGTCCCATTACGGACCCAAGGCTGCCTACATCCAGCTCAGAGGCACCATCCCCAGGGCCCAGTGGCCCAACACCCGCTCCCCCACACTGAGGGGTGCCAGGTGCTCATCAGAGACCCGGGACTCCAAGGGAGGCCCCTCCTTTCCCACCAACAAATGGCCAGGAGCCCAGCTCCACAGCGACAGGAAGCCATTCCTTTTTTCTAAAAACACTGGACCCAGAGTGGGGAGGCCACAACTTTTGCTGCTGTGCCAACCAAGCCTCAGGAAGAGAGAAAAAAACTATGAGGAACTTAATTCATTTGATTTGGCTTCACTTTTATCAGTTAAAATGACACTCCTTAGCAGCTCCCCCACTGGCAAGCCCATCTGTGCACAAACACACCCCTACCTTTCTGTTGGAACCCAAACAGGTTGGTATATCTAAATCAGAAGCCACAGCTCCCCTGGGTTATAGCTGAGGCGTCTGAAAGGCAGGACGAGAAATTTGTGGGCCAAAGGGCAGGAGTGATCTCTCCTCTGGAAGCGAAGGGCCAGACCTCCAGGGGGACCCTGGGGCCCACCTCAAGGCGGGATCCCCAGCTGCCGGAGTGGTGACGGGGTGGGATGGGGGCCGGCCCTCCACGCGGGGGAGATGCTGATGCCGGTGAGAGAGAACGAGTCCCGTGGAGCCCACGGCACCAGCCCAGGTTGGCAAAAGGTACGTGTTCTAGAACGTGATCCTGTCCTCTCCGGAAGCTGCTGGCGGTAAGTCGGGGTGGGGTCGGGAGGGGAGGGGGTGTTGCAGCAGGCTGGCACGAAGGAGGCAAGAGCCGGAGCGGGATGAGGGCGGCGCGCTGGTTAAAGCGATATACACTATGTACAGACTCCGGTTAATCAGTCCGCTCAGCTGGCAGCGTCCTTACCAGCCCGGGCACTCGGCCGGGGGACAGGGGCGCCGGAAGGGAAGGGCAGGCCGTCCCACACCTTCTTGGCACTCGAGAGGGGGGAGGAAGTCCCGACGGCACCTCCCGGTACAAAAACGTGGAGAGAATTCTTTAAATAACGGCACGGAACTGAGACTGTCCCCCAGGAGAGGAGCCCCCGGCCAGGGGCGGGGGGGCACGGCAGCAGCGCAGTCTCTGCAATGGGCTGGGGGCATTAGCAGCAGCGTTTCTTCCGTTTACTGTTCTTCGTGAGCTTCACCACGTCATTCTGTTGCTGCTGCTGCTGTTTCGCTAGGTTGTCCTTCTTTGCCCGGAGGACCAGCTCTGTGATGCAGTTGAACATCTGTGAGGGTGAAGGAAGCAGGGCGGCCTCAGACCGGGGAGGAGACCCTGTCACAGCTGCGCCCCCCGCCCCGTGCTGGTCAGCGCGGCCTCTCCCGCCTCCCCGGGCCCAGCCTTCCAGTCCACTGGGGGCTATTTCTGTACTTCTGTCTTCAAGCCCCATCTAGAAGGCGATGCTACAGAGGTCAGAAAGGAAAAGCATCAAAGACCTCTGAGCTGTCTCAGGGAAGTCAGCCTCAGGGATTTTCCAGCCTTTCTGTGAAAGGATAGAGAGCTCCTTTCCTTCAGCTGACACCTCGGACGACACAGATAAAGGTGTCCCTGAACTGGTGACGAACCAGAAGCAGCCAGAGTCTGCCCACTCCACACTACCTCATTGCACAGCCCACTGAGAACCTTCCCCAGACCACCCAAGACCACCCCCAGCTCCCTCCACTCCTGGGGAAGGAATCAAGTACAACCTAGGGGGCAGGGCTCACCCCTCCCCAACCTACACGAGAATGGGGGAGCCTGGAAAGGGCTCAGGGCCCTGCTGCAGGCCCCTGGGGGAAAGGCCCACGGTGTGACCCCAGCCGGACGCAGGGGCCCAGGGTGCCCACTGCTGGGTGGCTTGTGTCCCAGGACGCAGAGTGGATCAGCCCCCTGGACCTCTGGGCTCCAAGCCCACGGGCAGGACCTTCCCGAAAGCTCCCAAGCACTTCCAGCAGCCCTGGCACATGTGGTACTCGGCCCGCCTGGGGCGTACTCGGGGCCGGCCTCGACACCCACCAGAGCTCTGGAGGCCACAGCAAAGCAAGCTGCTCTGCAGGCCAAGGCCCAAGGAAAGAAAGCCAGAGAGCAGAGCGGGGAGAGAGGGCAGTGGGGGGCGGGGAGGACTGAGCGGACGCGGGCTTGGCTGAGGGCAGGCCCACGTCTGAGGCAGCCTCTCCCTCAGGACTGCTGAGGTGCGAGGTGGCCCCGGCAGGGAGATGCCCAGACACGGAGCCTGGTGCACACAGCAGGTACTCGATCAGTGGCCGCTAAGACGATGCTGTCGACTACCGGCCCGGGTCAGCCAAGGCAGAGTGGGGAGCCGGGGTTGGGGTGGGGAGCGTGCCCGCGCTCCCAGCCCTTCCGGCGCGGGGGCCTCACCTCTTCCACGTTAACGTTCTCCTTGGCGCTGGTCTCAAACAACTGGATCCCCATCTGCCCGGCGAACTTGTAGGCGTCTTCCGTCTCCACCACCTTGCGCTCGGGGTCGTCGTTCTTATTTCCCACTGGACCACAAGACAGAGTCAGCCCGGCCCCCGGCCCCGCCCCGCCCCGCCCCGGGCCGCCCCACGCCCCGCCCACCTGCCGGCCCCGCCCCGGGCCGCCCCGCCCACCGGCCGGCCGCCTCACCTAGGATCCGGCACACGTCGTCACAGTTCTGGTTGATTTCATGAAGCCACCGCTTCACGTTGACGAAGGATTCGGCGCTGGTGACGTCGTAGACCACGATGACCCCGTGGGTCCCCCGATAATACCTGTGGGACCAGGGTCGGCGTCAGAGCTACGGCGTAAACAAGGGCAGCCCCTTCGCAGGACCCGCCGGCCCGCACCCGGACAGCAGGTGGGGAGGGCAAGGGGCCGGTGCGTCCCCCCAGGCCCGGAGGCCTCAAGCTGACGTCGGGACCTGGTCAGCACTGCCGCTCACCCTGCTCCCCGAGCGCAGTGCGTAGGGAGCGCCCCGCCCTGTGGGGTCAGCCAGATTGTTCAGAGGCAGCCGAAGGCATGAAACTTAAGTTCTTGTTTCCTTTTTCAAGTTCAGGCAATGGGGCCTTCCCTGATGGTTCAGCGCGAGACTCCCAAGTTCCCAGTGCAGGGGACCAGGGTTCGATCCCTGGTCAGGGAACTAGATCCCACCAGTGGCAACTACGACCCGACTGCTACAACTAAAGGTCTCCTGCGCCGCAACCAAGACCTGGCAGAGCCAGGTAAATAAACACAAAAAGAAAATATTCAGGCAAGGTTTACATTCGACAGCATATTATCACTGTGCTCTTTAACATCCAAGAAAGTTTTTCTGTCCTCAAATCTGTCTTAGTAAAATGCCATTTCAAGGACAGGCGCCACTTGTGAGGCCTGCCAAGGTCTGTTCACACCCCAGTGGATGGGCGGGAACCTGCCCTCCTGCCACTCCAGGCTTCAGGCAGGAGGGGCTGCTTCAAAAGTTCAGGGGGACAGACAGGAGCACGGGCCTCATGCTCCTCCAGAGAGCCAGCTTTGACCCAGCGGCCAACACGTCACCTCACCCGGTACAGGGAGACACTCGCTCACAGGGGCCTCTGAGAGGGAGGGGAAGACCCACTGCCCACAAGAGACAGGCTCATGGTGGACAGCGGCCTCCCTGAGCCAGCCCGAAGCACCTCCACCTCTTGGGCCCGTAGGACAGCAGGCCCTCCCAGGTGGCAGTCCTGAAGCAACACACGCCCCGAAAGGACGGAGCCGGCCGGGCCGCACATGCACCGCGTTCTCAGCCGCCCGCCCAGCAGCGCTCTGGCAGACTCCTCACAGCCCCATCCCGTGACAAAATCAACCAAGCTCCATCTCTGAAAGGCGGTGTGGACCTGGGAAGGTTACTGCACGCACCTCATGGCACCTTGGTTCCCTCAACTGTAAAATGGGGGTACCAGGATGCAACTCTGGGGGTGGCTGTATGACTAAGGCGATAATACATGTTTTCACAAGGGCCAGCTCTTTATCCGGAGAAGGCAATGGCACCCCACTCCAGTACTCTTGCCTGGAAAATCTCACGGACGGAGGAGCCTGGTAGGCTCCAGCCCATGGGGTCGCTAAGAGTCGGGCACGACTCAGAGACTTCACTTTCACTTTTCACTTCTATGCACTGGAGAAGGAAATGGCAACCCACTCCAGTGTTCTTGCCTGGAGAATCCCAGGGACAGAGGAGCCTAGTGGGCTGCCGTCTATGGGGTCGCACAGAGTCGGACACGACTGAAGCAACTTAGCAGCAGCAGCAGCTCTTTATCATCACCACTAACAGTCCTTCAGCGACACTCCGGGCCCCAGACGCAGGCAGAGGAAAACCAAAGGCGGTGAGGGGGGCTCCCTTGGGCTGGCCACCAGGGCGGCGAGAACCGCCCATTCTCCACTCTGAGACCCCGCCTGACGTCTCCTGGGGCTTCGTCCACCCACAGCTCTGCTTTCCTGGGGACAAAGCCCTGCCCTGGGCAGCCCGAACAATCAAGCCATCCACGCCCTGCCCCCCTTCCCCCCAGATCATCACCTGGGTCCACCTGGGGGTCGCCCACCTGAGCAGGTGCAGGAGAGCAAGCCAGGAAACGGGGAGAGGAGGGAGACAACTGTCCCCTGCCAGCAACGGACATGAGAACAGTGCACTGTGCTGCCCAGCCTCCTTTGTTGACGACAACCAAAGATGCTGAGAATCTGCGGAGGGAGGACCAGCCTGGGGCGTGGAGCTCGGGCGCTGGGCCTGTCACTCCCCGCCATCAGGCACCACGTCCACGTGCCACAGCTTGGCTCTGTGCCAACATGACCTCGATGCTCTCCGCTCACCGGCTACCACAGACAGGAGGCCACCACGTCACCGCTAGGACAGGAGGCTGGTGAAGGAGCTGCCGGAAGCCATGGCCTGGGCCGGGCCTTCCCTGCCTCGGCCTCTCCCACCACCACCCGACCCGCACCCCTAGCCCCACCGCTCGGGGTCAGCGAACCCCAGCAGCCACAGCCAAGAATCGGTGAGGGGACAACAGGGCACTCGTTCTCAGCAGGCGGACAGGATGCAGTTTTAGTTTCTCTTTTAGAGCCCTGAATCAGAAAGGGCCACACTATTGCCCCCAGACTGCCCCACCCCTGACCTTTTCCCAGCTCCTTCCCTCAGCAACCACCCCCAGCCCGCACGGCTCCTCCACCCTCCTGGGACAAACCCAGCTTGCCCTCAGGTGGCCGAGAACTCCAGTCCCCCCAAAGGATGAAGGAGGCAGTTCACCCCCTTCCTGCTGCCCTGGAGGGAGCTGACCCCAGCCTGCTGCTCGGCCTGTGGCCACATCTCTTGTGGCCACAGGCCCAACGTTCTCAGCTGGTTTTAACCCACAGGAGCCACCACATCATCTGCCGCTGGCTCAGCCCTGGTCCCTGAGGGTGGGGGGCCAGCAGAGGGCGGGGCCGTGGATCCACTAAAGCGCGGGTCCCCACCCTCCAGGTCGCGGACCAGCACCTCCTGTCAGATCAGAGGCGGCATGAGGTTAGAAACGAAGTGCACAGTAGATGCCATGAGCAGCACGTCCCTGCTGCTCCAGAGGCTAAGCCTGTGCTCCCAACGCAGGAGCCCGGGTTCAATCCCTGCTCGGGGAACTAGAGCTCACATGCCACAACTCAGAGTTCGAATGCCGCAGTGAAGACCCGACACGGCCAAATAAATAAATAAATTTTAAAAATATGTCATGTGCTTGAACCATCCCCAGGCCACACACGCCCCCACCCCCAGACCAAGGAAGAACCATCTTCCACGAAATTGGTTGCTGGTGCCAAAACGGCTGGGGGACAGCTGAGTTAAAGGCAAGAGTCTTGGCACAGGGCAGACCTCAACTCAACTCCTGCCTAACTGACCAAGCCAGGTCCCTCCACCCTCTGCGGGCCTCGCTTTTCTTGTCCGTACATTGGAGAGAACCACAGGACTCTTACCAGGATTAAACGAGATGAAGCAGCCACAGTCCTTGGCAACAGTCCTGGCCTAGAGGAGGACCCCTGGTCAGTGCCCACACCTCGCAACACCGACAAGAGGTCCTGGTCTCATTCAGGCCTGGAAGCTCGGGCGGCCCAGGCTCACGGCATCCGACTACCCCGGGAACCTTGACTCCAGCTGCCCCTCAGCTCGGGCCTTGCTGGCAGCCGCTGACACAAGGGGGCTCCCGCAGCTCATCGGGAGGTGGCTGCAGAGACCTGCCCTGCAGAGCTCCCGGGACTGGGGACCCCCAGGCTCTCAGGGGGTGTGGATCACGGCACATGTGCGTGTCTCAGGGCTGGCCCAGTCCTGCTCCAGGGTGGCTCAGGATCCGGCCCCTGAACCCCCTTCACCAGGGCTGCCCACCCACCGGTCTGTCACCCCCACCCCCCAAGCTGGCACCCCCGGGTTCCCCTGCACTCTCAGCCACCACCCTGGGGGCTCTTCACCCCGACACTTCGCACCCCTGGGATGCCGGCAGCCCCGATGGGTGGCCATCCTGGGGGCCGCCTGCCTCCACCTCGCAGGGAGGAGAGGGAACTTGGTGGCGCCTCCCCGAGAGCGCCCCACCACAGGACCCGCTGGAGGAGGCAGAAGAGAGGCCAGGAGAAGCAGCAGCCACTCCAGGCTGGGCCCGGCTCCTACTCTGCACACACCCCTCAGAAGCTCCCCCATCCATAAAACCAGGGTGATGAGAACACCAACCGCAGGGAGCTCCACAGAATCTTCTACGTGAAGCCCAAGCACATGGGACCTCGCATTAATGCAAACCCCAAAGACAAGCCCCCCAGGAAACCAAAGAGCAGAGACTTTAGGCAACTTGCCCAAGGTAACCCAGGGGGCAGAAATGTAAATTCCAAACCGCCTGCCTTCAAAGTCCTGTTCTTTCCCGGAACCTGTTCCAGTAACAGCCCAAGAACCGAGAGCCACTCCGCAGGACCCAGCACAATTCCGCCCATTTACAGCAGAGATTCAAAGGTCCTGCGGCAGCAAAGGAGGGCGACCCTCAGGGCGAGCTGAGTCTATTAGTCGCTCAGTCATGTCGGGCTCTTTGCGACCCCATGGACTGTAACCCACCAGGCTCCTCTGTCCCTGGCATTTCCCAGGCAAGAAACAGGAGTGGGTTGCCATTTCCTCCTCCAGGGCATCTTCCCGACCCAGGGACTGCATGAACCCAGGTTTCCTTCACTGCAGGCGGATTCTTTACCATCTGAGCCACCAGGGAAGACTCCAGGATGCGCTGGGTCCCCAGTCAACAGCTTTGGGGCAGAGGAGGGGGCCGCCCAACAGCCTCCCACCTATCAGTGCTCCTTCCAGACCCCCAACAGAGAGACGCTCCTCCACGTCAGGGTGGTGACGGAGCTGGCACCTCCAGCAGGCGAGCTGACACTGAACAGGAGTACCCTCGCTGCCCGAGTGTCTGACCTCCCGGCGAGGCCAGCACCAGCACTGTGACCCTATTTTAAAGACAAAGGAGGGACTTCCCTGGTGGTCCAGTGGTTAAGGCTCTGCCTTCCAATCTCGGGGACACGGGTTCGATCCCTGGTTGGGGAACTAAGATCCCATGGTACACCAAGCCCCAAGCACTGAGCCCGTGCTCCACAGAAGGGGAAGCCCGCACACCACGACCAAGACCCAGAGCAGGCAAAATAAATAAATACATAAATCTTTAAAAAATAAAAATAAAGACAAAGGAGCCAGAGGTTCCGCTGACTGACGCACACTGCCCTGCCAGCCCCAGAGGGAGGTGCAAGGCTACTACCGCCGCAGGCAAGAGCGCGCGCACCCTCCGCTTTTCTGGTCTCAAGGGGAAGGGCCGCACCTCGGCCAGGAGCGCACCTCCCCACAGCCTTGGGGGCGTCCAGAGCCATTTCCCAATGGCGGGGGCTGGGGGTCTGAGTGGAGGCAGGGGGCCTGAGTGGGGGTGGGTGGTCTAAGAGGGGGGAGGGGGTCAGAGCGGTCTGGGCTAGCCTGACTCACGTGGAGGTGATGGTGCGGAAGCGCTCTTGCCCGGCCGTGTCCCAGATCTGCAGCTTCACTTTCTCCCCGTTGATCTCCACAGTCCGAATCTTGAAATCCACTCCGATCGTGGTGATGTAACTGCCTGCACACACAGGGATGTTAGCACGGCCCAGGGCCGCCCTGGTCAGACTGCGTCCTCAACAGCCCAGGTGACCCTGGGCTCCACCCCGCCTGGCTCACTCCAAGTGCCTGGAGGACACAGCCCTGGACAGAAAAAGAGTCTGAGCCCCAAGGTGAGGGCAGGAGACAGGATACAATGAAACCAAGTGATAAAGAAGACAATTTCAACAGCAATGAAGCCATCAAGGAAATAAGAGAAGAGACCATGACTGCAACAGGAAATGCTCCACCAGAGTGGCCCGGGAACCGTGGGGGAACCACGACACACTCTGGGTTTCTCTTTTCTACTCCATTCCAAACATTTTAAACAACCCACAAAATTAACTTTCTAAAACATAAACAAGTCATATACACCCTGTTATATACAAAATAGATAACTAACAAGGACCTACTGTATAGCACAGGGAATTCTACTCAGTACTCTGCAATGGCCTAGAAAAGAGTCGAAGGAAGAGTGGATATATGTGTATGTACAACTGATTCACTTGCTGGACACCTGAAACGAACACAGCAATGTAAACCAACTATGCCCCAATTAAAACACACAAGTCGTGACCTGCGATTTGAAAGACTGCTCCAGGCAGAAGAGGCAGCAGCAGAAATAGCAATGGGGCGTGTGTGTGTGTGTGTGTGTGTGTGTGTGTGTGTGTGTGTAGCAATGGGGCGTGTGTGTGTAGCAATGGGGCATGTGTGTGTAGCAATGGTGTGTGTGTGTAGCAATGGGGCGTGTCTGTGTGTGTAGCAATGGGGGGGGTGTGTGTGTGTGTAGCAATGGGGCATGTGTGTGTGTGTGTAGCAATGGGGTGTGTGTGTGTAGCAATAGTGTGTGTGTGTGTGTAGCAATGGGGCGTGTGTGTGTGTGTAGCAATGGGGCGTGTGTGTGTGTGTAGCAATGGGGGGGGTGTGTGTGTGTAGCAATGGGGCGTGTGTGTGTGTGTGTAGCAATGGTGTGTGTGTGTATGTGTGTGTGTGTAGCAATAGTGTGTGTGTTTGTGTGTGTGTGTAGCAATGGGGGGTGTGTGTGTGTGTGTAGCAATGGGGCATGTGTGTGTGTAGCAATGGGGTGTGTGTGTGTGTGTGTGTAGCAATGGGGCATGTGTGTGTGAGTAGCAATGGTGTGTGTGTGTGTGTGTGTGTGTGTGTGCATATAGCAATGGGGCGTGTATGTGTGTGTATGTGTGTGTAGCAATGGTGTGTGTGTGTGTGTGTAGCAATAGTGTGTGTTTGTGTGTGTGTGTAGCAATGGGGGGTGTGTGTGTGTGTGTAGCAATGGGGCATGTGTGTGTGAGTAGCAATGG
Organism: Bos indicus x Bos taurus; assembly: GCF_003369695.1. NCBI lineage: Eukaryota > Metazoa > Chordata > Mammalia > Artiodactyla > Bovidae > Bos > Bos indicus x Bos taurus. The sequence goes on along the minus strand of NC_040092.1, from coordinate 10,318,737 downwards.
TGTGTGTGTGTGTGCATATAGCAATGGGGCGTGTATGTGTGTGTAGCAATGGGGCGTGTGTGTGTAGCAATGGTGTGTGTGTGTGTGTGTGTGTGTGTGTGTAGCAATGGGGTGTGTGTGTGTGTATGTAGCAATGGGGCATGTGTGTGTGTGTAGCAATGGGGTGTGTGTGTAGCAATAGTGTGTGTGTGTGTGTGTGTATAGCAATGGGGCATGTGTGTGTGAGTAGCAATGGTGTGTGTGTGTGTGTGCGTGCGTATAGCAATGGGACGTGTATGTGTGTGTATGTGTGTGTGTAGCAATGGGGTGTGTGTGTGGTATGTGTGTGTGTGTGGGGGGCGGGTGATCTGAGGTTGAGCACATGTCGGGAGGCAGGTTGGGGTGGAGGTTCCAGGCCAGTTCTCGGCTTTTGCGCCATTTTCAAGAGCTTGGACTTTCTCTTGTGTGTGACAGGGAGGCATTGAAGGGTTTAACCCAAGCATGAGCGGCATTGTAAATAGCTCTCCAGGGGCATCTGTGTGAAAGATGGCGCTGGAGAGAATTTCTGGCAACAGAACAGTCTCGTCCAGGCTTTCAAAGGCCCGAGTGCTAGGAAGCAGGGGTCCCCAGCCTCCGAGAGCTAATGCCTGATGATCTGAGGTGGAGTCGATGACATAGTAACAGAATGGAAGTGCACAACGCAGGTGATGCGCTCGAATCATCCTGAAGCCCTAACCCCCACCCCACCCCGCCTGTGGGAAAACCGTCTTCCATAAGATGGGTCCCTGGTGCCCAAGACGCCGAGGACCGCTGCTGGGAGGAGCCCACACGCTCACTCCCTCTGGAGCTGACGGTGACGCGGGGCTGCAGACAAGACACACGGACTGCATCGAGAGTGCAGAGCGGCCAGGAAAGGCCAAGGCTCAAAGTCGGGTGCAGCTCAAGGAAGGCTCTGGGGCAGAAGTCACACTTGGGCCTGGCCTGAAAGAACAGGTACATTTTCCAAGGCTGCGACCAGGCTGGGGAAGGACATCCTCGCCAGAGGAAAGGGTGGAGGCAGAAGCACAGAGACCAAGGCGGCCTCAGGCTCCGCGGGGACCGGGCTCCGCCCAGGAGAGCGGCCCAGCACCCAGCACCGTGGGCCCGTGAAACACGGCTGACCGCTGAGCGAGCGAGCGAGCTGGTGAAGACACAAAGGAGGGCGAGACGGCAGGAGGGAGGAGGCTGGACGGGGAGCTGAGGACAGTGTGAAGGCCAGCGGTCTTCAGCAGGGGGTGGTTGAGGCCCCCCCAGCCTGCCCCCCAGGATGCCTGGTGATGCCTGGAGACATTTTCATGACACAGCTGGGTGGGGGGTGGAGGACGGGGGCACAGAACAGCCTCCACAACAGAGAACTGCAGGGCCCAGAGTGTCCGTGGTCCTAAAGTGGAGAGACCTTGCTATGAGCTCGGCTCGCTTAAGAGAGGTCCGCTGAGGTTTTTAAACAGAAGAGACCCTACTAGAGACGACGAATTCAGCAGCCTGGCATGGGGTGGGCAGGAGCTGCTGGGATGCCTCAGGTGAGAACCAACCACAGTCTGAGCTGGTAGGAAGAGTGGAGAGGAGGAGACGGGCTGCAGCAGAGAGCCCTTTGAGAGCTCCAAGCGGACGGGGCGGAGGGGAAGGTCTCCCAGCTCAGTGGCAAGTGCCCACTGGCTACCATTCCTGAGCAGCAAGGACAAACCGGCGATGTCTCCTCGCCAGGAGCCAGCGGCGAGGAGCTCCACTCGCGGCAAAGGTCGCGAGGAAGGAGAGATTCCTTAGGCCCGGGCCATCCTCGCAAAAACTCCGCGTGGCAGGGATGGTCGTCAGCTCCTCTTTTAAAGGTCAGCTGAGACTCAGTCACGCTCATGGTGATGCGGAGAAGACAACTCTTTCCGATGTCACACCACCGCTGTCAGGAGAAACCCACCTCTCCCCCGAGAGAGAGGCGCCTGCCACGTGACCACTTCCCTCCACGGCATCGCAGGGCATTCCTTCAGTCCTCGGTCAGAGAGGCCAGGCCGACCTGAAGCCTCTGCACTGAACCAGTGAGCTCCAGCAATGAAAACGTGGCCCACTGGGATCGGGGAAGCAAGATCAAATGGGCAGCACTTTCCGCCCATCAGCTGAGCAAAAATGGAGACCACTGAGACCCAGCAGCGACTGGCATTGACAAGGGGCTCTCTGAGCCCTTCAGCTTCTCACAAGTGCGAAAGGCCAATTGGCAGGACCTGTGAAAACCTGAAAAGCACATACCCCCTGACCTCGTACCTCTGCTTCTATACAGGAATAAATGCAGTGTCCCAAGAAACGCGGCACCATTTGAGAGAGGCTACCAGAAAGCAAGCAAGCGCGCGTCAAGAACACTGTTGAACCACGTGCACCCCTGCACAGCCCAGGAAGCTGCACAGCCACTCGAAGAACCACAGGGCTGCGTGTTGACGTGCAAGGGTGATCTCCGATGTGCTGGGGGGGCCGCCCACCACAGGCGGGGGCAGGGTGAGGGGGGACACTGAGCGTCAGTGCGGGGCAGGGGACCAGGAGCTTTCTCTTTTCATGTTGTTCAGTCTTCCTGTTTGATTCTTTAGATGGGCATGTCCTAAGCGTCAGTTTTTTGTTTCTTTCTTTTTTCAATGTTGGGGCACAAAAAAAGACCCTGAGTAGAAAAATGATGGGCCTGCAACTGTTTTTTTTTTTCCAAGAAGACAGCTGGAGACTTCTAACCTACTCGCCACTCCCCGCTTCTGTCTGCTGAGGCAGAGACCAGGGTGTACCGGCGCCAGGGGAAAGGATTTAAAACCAAAACACCCAGCAGCACCCCAGGGGCACACTCACCTGAGAAAGTGTTGTCTGCAAAACGTAACAGTAAGCTGCTCTTGCCGACACCTGCAGGGGAGAGGGCGGGGGGTGAGAGGCGGCCTGGGTCCCTGCTCCAAGCCCGACCCCACTTCGGGGAGACAGCCCGGGTCCCGGCTCTCCAGACACATGACAGCACCCACCTACCTCCCTAGCCAGCCTCCCACCGGAACACCCCTCCCTCTCCACCTCTGACCTTGCCCTCCAACTCAGGGTGAGCCCCAAACTGCCCCCAAGCCAGAGACAAGGAAGGGGTCCACGCCCGGCTCCAGCAACCCCTCAAGGAGACCCGACAACAGCAATGAGGCTGAGGAAGGCCGACCCTGTGCTCCTGTCCCCAAGGCGTGTCCAGAACACCGTCCGGAGAACACATCACGTGCAGCGCTTCAGCTTGGTGAGACGGGGGCTGCACGGCTGCAAAGCACCCTGGAGACCATCAGGGCTTTCTGCAGGCGAGGAAAGGGAGGCCCAGACAACTCAAAGCCACTGCTGGCCACTCTCCCCCGGCCAATGCCACTGGTGGGGAGGGGGTGTCCGCCTGACACTCCTCAGTCCGACAGCTCACGGTACTCAGACCGTTTCACTTACCACGACCTCTCCTGTTCCAAGGATGGACAGAATCCTCATAAGGATTGTTGAAATCCCATCAACACCCACACCCGGCACCATAAGCCCCCAGGTACACCTGTCCTGTGCCCTCCTGTCCCGCCTCCGAGGCCCGCAGGGTCAGCCAAGCACAGAAGGAAGCCCGCACGCACATGCCCGCAAGCCCAGCTGCATCTCTTAAGAGGAGGCACCTGAGGTTCCGAGACCTACACGTTGGTCTCAGAGCCTCGGCAGGGCTGGGGGGCAGTGCTGGATCTGAGTCCTGCGGATACATGCTGCTCTGGGAGTCTTCCTGTGTCTGCTTCAGGAAGTGGAATAATAAAAAGACCTGGGATTTCCCTTGTGGCCCAGGGGCTAAGACTCCACAATCCCAATACAGGGGCCCCAGGTTCGATCCCTAGTAGGGGATCCCACATGCCCCAACTAAGACCCAGTGCAGCCAAGTAAATAATATTTTAAATAAATAGAGAAACCCAAAGAGGCTCCTCTGTCTCATTCCTGTTAAAGAGTTTTAGCAGCACTGCTAAAAGCTAGACGTGAAAAGCTCCTCACCCGGGGTCTCAGACGGCACCCCTGCACATCCAGCTCAGAGCTAATTGTGAGTGTGAGTGTGAGTGTGAGTGTGTGTGTGTGTGTGTGTGTTCCCCAAACCCGCAGAAGGCCCGGCCTCTGCCCCCTCCCCAGCTGACCCAGGCATCCTCTCTGACTAGCTCCTCTGAGGACCTCTCCCAGTGGGTGAGTCGCCCAGGGATGCCCAGAAGAACCGGTCGGCCTCACAGAGCGAACCAGGCTCGGGCTGTCCCGATGGCAGGCCGGCGCTGCTCTGAGCAGACAGGAGCCGCAGCCAGCCCCAGGCCCACCGCTCAGCGCCTGTGAGCACCGGGCCCACTTCCTCATCGCTGCCCCCGCGAGGCTTCCTGTCGGCCAGGCCGGGGCGGGGGGCAGATTCCGGGCCGGCCCCTCGCGGCAGTGCTCTGCCCCACGCCACCACCCCACGGGTTCCCTGCTTCCTCCCAGAGCCTCCTGGTCTGCTTACTCAGCGAAAACCTTGTGTCTGGGCCACGAGTTCCTCCAGGAAGGGGATCTCACCTCATTTGCCCTGCATGGTCCTGGGGCTGGAAGCCGGGCCCAGCATTTAGTAGGCGCCAACAGAACACTGTTCAGTGAACTTGTGACTAAACCAGGGCCGATCACCACCTGACGCTACGGCTGCAGCAGGAAGAGGAGCCCAAGCGCGGGTGTTCAAACTCTGGGCGGGCTGGGGGGAGCAGAAGCCTAAGGGATTGGGGTACGCCCTCTGCCTGAAGCAGGAAAGCAGCAGCGTCCCCCCAAGCCTGGCCTTGGGGAGTGGGGGAGGGGGAAGGGCGGGGCTTCATTCACCCCAAGCTCATCTGCAGAGCTGCTCAAAACCACTACAGTCACCCCGTCAACTGCTACTTCAGGCCAACACCCACCTCTGGCCTGGCTGGTCCCTCTGGAAGGAAGGGAAACCCACCCTGAGAAACGCGTTTCCTAAATGTCCCTGAAGAGGCAGCCTTGGGAACACACGCAGCACCCACAGAAGCAGGGAAGTGCAGGGTGCCGATCGGCCTTCAGCTCAGCCGAAGTCAACAGCCTCCCCACGGCCACTCCAGCCCATCACCCTCGACCCCGCAGGGAGTATAAGCCCGGCCCCTGATGCCTTCTGGAAGCGGGGAGACACAGACTCATTCTGTAAAAAACGGACCCACCACTTTCCATCTCCACCAAACCCCAGCCCTCCCCCGCTTCTGCCCCTCGCCCTGCACGCCCTGCACTCGTCCTCAAAAGATGCTCGTCCTCAAAGCCTCCACCACAGGCCCCACCTTGGCCATGCTCCTCCCGTGTGCTCCAGCTCCTTCACTCCTCCTCATTTCAGTTCTCTACTGTTGAAGACCCCAAAATCTTTGAATAAAGTGTGCTCAGCTTTAATCCTGGCTCAGTAACTAACTCACTGTACAACCTCAGACAAGTCGCTCCCCTCTCTGAGCTGCAGTTCACTCAGCTGTGGAGTCAGAGGCTTTAACTTGATCTCCAACACAGCCTGCAGGTTCTAAGAATGAGTCTGATCGGCCCCCTGGACCGGACGAACTGCTGTTACAGAGCCAATGTTAGAAGCCCCTGAGAGACCGTGTTCCACCTTAAGCACAGAAGAGAGATGCAAAAGCAGAGGGTCTGTATTCCAGAAGCAAGGACAATGTGGCAGAGTGGGAAGAAGAGCTCTGGATTTCTACAGAAAGGGACTAACATTCATCGAGGGCCTACTGTCTGCCAGGCCTGACACCAGCTGCTCATAACGCATCATATGCATTAACTCCTGGCTTTGCCCTAGAGGAGGGCATGGCAACCCACTCCAGTGTTCTTGCCTGGAGAATCCCATGGACAGAGAAGCCTGGTGGGCTACAGTCCATGGTGTCGCAAAAAGTCGGACACAACTTAGCAACTAAACAACAAACAAGTTTATTATGAAACTATTTTGCTATTGAAAAAAAAAAAACCTGGCTTTACCTCTGAGGAGCTGTGCAACTTGGGGCAAGTCGATTAGTCAGCTACTCTGAGCCTCAGTTTCCTTATTTGACAAACCACACAAGCAATGGGTAAGAACCAAATGAGAGAGTGTCTATGAAATCGTTTGAAAACCCTTAAGGAAGCATCACATAAGAAGCCAGATTCAGGGGAGGGTGAGACGCCAGTCTACCTTGCTCAGCTGCCAGAGCTTAGCCTGAACTTTCAAGGCTTTGAGTGGCAGCGCACTGTCAGGGGACGTGAAACTGCAAAGCCTAGATCTCCTCTAGTCAACAGTCTACATGCTCAGACCAACCACGGAGCCGGATCCATAAATCCTGACCCAGTGAGTCTTCTCCCACAACTAACTTCAGAGTGAAGAATCAATACATCAGGTAGAATGTATGGTGAGAAAGAAGGCCCAAACCATGGCCTGAGTTTCACTGGGGAGAAGGTGCATCTTCTGGCTAAGCTTATGCCCTCCATTTTTGTGGGGCTACACGCAGGCCCCAGGCCTCTTGCAAAGGGACAGGGACCTTGAGCGTGGTAAGCTGACCTTAACTCCAAAAGGACAGAAAATCACCCTGATGCCAGCCCCTCCAGAACCAAGGTGAGGGCTGAGAACGAAGCTCAAAAGGCATAAGCGTGCCAGGACCCTGGGAAACACCCAAGGCCGTGCTGGTCTCGAGGCTACACAGCTGGTCTGGACTTCTCTCATTCACACCAAAACGAATCCATGCTCCCCTGCCCACAGCTACTCTTCACCTCCCTCATTAGCCCTTAAACTTTTTTCCCTTCCATGGGCAACCACAGAAACCTCAGCCATCCTTCACCTGATCCGAGTCACCGGCCACGTCGCAATCCATCTCCACTGTGAGACCACGACCCAGCCACTCGCCTGGTTCTGCCTGGGCTCTGACACAACGCTCCAACTTCAAGGCCTAACAGCCCCTTGATTTGGTCCCCGCTTTCCCTAACAATCCATGGGCTCCACCACCAACCTGGCCTCTGCCTCCAGTCACATGATACCGTTGTCAGCACTCAACTCAGGTCTGGTCTGTAAATCTGGGCCGTTCCCAAGCCTCCTTCCCCGTCGTAAAATCCCAGCACCTCAGCTATGCTCCTATAAACCTCCCAGGGCCTACCTCCCTGACCTTTTGGTCACCCCATAAACCTGCTTACCTGCCACACTCCAAACACCTCTACAACCTTCCACCCTTTCTCAGAAACAAGACTATCTTTTCTGAAGATGTTGGATATCCATTCATTCAATACATACATATTAGGCACCGACTGGGTGCCAGGCACTGGAGAGAGACTTAGGAGCTCTAAAGGAGGGTACACTTTTTTGTAATGTTGGCTGACCCACCTCCAGCTCTGTCCAGCAGACAGTGTGCAACAGCAAACACACAGGGAGCGCTCACTATGTGCCCGGTTCTGCACACTGCGCGTGTATTATCTCCTTGAACAACACTCCATCACCCCAGCGAGGCGGATCCCATTGCTGCTCCATTTTACAGATGAACACAGGGAACCCCACAGAGAGAATAATTCAGCAGGAATGTGCCAGACTCGGCGCGAAGTGCTTTACCTGTCTTACTTCATTTAAACTTCACAGGAATCCCATGAGGCGGGTTCTGAGATTAACCACCCCCCACCCCCGCCCCACTTTCCCCAGGAAGAAACCTAGGCTTACAAACGCTACTGACAACCACACACCAGGAGCTCCCTTTCCGCCAGGTCCAGTGTGAAGCACTTTTCCAGCTTCATCTCACCCAAGACTCAGGAACTACCCAGCGAGGCAAGTCCTCACCTCTCAAATGAGAGAACCGAGGTTCGGAAAGGCGAAACAACTCGCCCAAGGTCAGGGTGAGGAAGCTGGTAGTCCCGAGACTCGAACCCGGCTCCCTCCAACTCCAGAGGATCGCGAGACTGGACCAAGGTCACACGTGGGGCAGAGGGGTCGGCGCGGCGAGCGGACCGGGAGCCCGGACCCGAGCCCCGCGCGCCGGCCCCTCCGCTCCGCGGCTCCGCGCCCCGGCCTCACCCCGGCGCGCCCCGGAGCCCCTCTGCGAGCCCCTGGGGCCGCCCGGCCGCCCCGCCCGGCCGCCCGGTGCGGGCCGGCACCTCCCCGCCCGCCCGGCCGCCTGCCCTCCCCGAGGCCCCTGCGGGCCGCGCCCGGCAGGGCCCACGCCGCCTCCGGCCGCTGCGGCCCTCACCGCTGTCGCCGATGATGAGCAGCTTGAAGAGGTGGTCGTAGTCCCGGGCCATGGCGGGCGGGGGAGGCGCGCGCGCGCGCGCGAGGGCGGGCGGGCGGGGTCGGTGCTGGCCTCGGGATCCGCGGTTCCCTCCGGGCTGCTCCGGCAGCGGCGGATCCACTTCCCGAACAAACAGCCGGAACTGACAGAAACACCTCCCTTCGCTCCCCCTCCTCCTCCTCCTCCTCCTCGGCAGCGGCCGCCGCTGCCGCCGCCTCACTCCTTCCCGCCCCGCCCCGCCACTGCGCAGGCGCAGCGCCTGGCCCCGCCTCCGCGCAGCCGCAGTGGCGGCCGGCCACTCCCTCTCCGCGCTCGCGCACGGCGCCTGCGCCCTGTCGGGGTCCCGGGGGCGCGGGCTTGTCTTGCCCGTGGCTCTTCAGCGACCGTCGCCGCCACCACCGCCGCCCGCCCGCCGTCCGCGGCCTGCTGTGCTGGGAGCTCCGAGAGCGCAGCTGCAGCCAGGCCTTAGCTGCAAGAATCCCGGAGTGCCGGGCGAGGCCGACCGTGGCCCGGGGTGGACTTGCTGCTGTTGCTTCATCTTCAAGACCCGCAAGCGCTGCGGAGAGGGACCGACTGGCACGCAGTGACCGGGCGGGGCGGGGCTTACGCCGAGCTCCAAGCTTCTCGGGACTGTGAACTCAGCACACTCCGCCCCCATCTGCCTGGACACCGCCTACGAGGTGCTGGCTCCGGGCCCTCCACCATGTCCCGGGGCCCGTGGACTGGACTCCGAGGGCGGCTGGAGGCTGCGGGAGTTTTACCGGACGTGTAAGCTTTACACTGTAAGCAGTGTGAGTTTACCGTGTGAGCAGTGTGGCCTTTGACGGCAGCGCTGGGGCAGTCACAACCCAGCCCCGCGCGACCTCTTGGGGCCTGAGATGCCCCGTTGGTAAAGCGGACCGAGAGGTTCCAGATTCCGGGTCGCTTTCCAACTTGACCCTGGCCTGCGAGGTGAATGCCCCCGTGTGTAAGATGCACCCTTGAGATCGATAGCAGCAGCGCCCTCAGCTTCAGTTGCACCGCACCTACAGATAAAACTTCTGCAGATTGTGTGGTAGGAAGACCTGGGCCGCCGACGTTAAGCGGTATTCAGGTTATTATCAGCCCTAGGGTGGGTTGGTTGGGTTTTTTTTCCGGGTTTAAATTCCTACCTGCACTAAAAATAGGTTGCGCCTACTGCCATCCTCCTTTGTAGAATTGCAGGGGGAAAATGTAAGTTACTGCTGAGTTCTGTATAGCTCTGTCCTTTTCTAATCAAGTACTTGCTAGATATTTCTTCTTGTTTTCCCAAACTTATTTTGACTTTATACAAAGTAATGCCTGTGGAGTTTTTTTTTTTTTTTTAATGTACAGAAGCTTACCAGAAAGTACAAGTTACCATTTACCCCCTCAGACCCACCCCCTCACAAGTTACTAAGTTTCTTGATACCTTAAAATGGTTAACAAATATTTGTTGAATGAATAAATGTCTTTCAATGAATTGTCTTTGCCTGTGGAACACACATGTATGTAAATTGCCTTTTCTCTCTTAACAGCATACTTAGATCTTCTGTCATTTCACAACCACAGAGCACTCCATCATTGGCATACTATAATTTGACCACTCTGCTCTTGATAGGCATTCACGTTTACAATCTCTTATGATAAACAGTGTTGCAGGGAAGATCCTTGAGTAGCACATGGGGTGTCTTGACTCAAGCTTTAAGTTGTTTTTCCGGGAGCTGAGAATCGGCCTGGTGATGACCAAAGAACATGGGCTTAGGATCTGAAGGTACTAGCTGGGAGGGGAGCTCTTCATATGATCATTGAAACAAAATGGTCCTTCTTGCTCTGGGAAAGATTAGTGGGATCCCCTTTGATTTAGCAGTTTTAGAAAATACAAGAGAAGAAAGAAGCCTCAGTTTCCCCCAGGCAGGCACAGTCCACCCTGCCCACCTGGTGAGGCAGAAGGTTGCTCTGGATCACCACCTCAACCTGCTCTGGAATCAGACAGGCTTTAGTTCAGTTGCCAGCTTTGAAATCCTGGCACCACCCCTTAAAAGCTTTTGAGAGTCTGGAAAAATCACATCAGTGTTTCAAAGCCCCCAGTTTCCTCATAATAGTTGTGAGGATGAGAGATGTTTGCAAATCACCCGGCTCCTACAGGCATATGATAAACAGTAATAGTAATGCTGTTAAACCTGAGGTCATTTTGCACTGACTCATTCCTGCTTTGGGCCATTTGCTGTTGCAGACCTTAGCGCACATACCCAGGGAGGCCTCTTGAGAGCACAGCTGTAGGATACTTTGAAGAAGTGGAGCAGAACCAGCCGTTAGGAAGCCCAGACTCCTCTGACTTACCTCCGTGTGCCTTCTAGGAGGCAATGGGTGTTAATTCCTGTGCCACAGACTCTAGGATAGAGCTTTTCCCATCCAGGAGCTTTCAGTCTCATCAGAGATAAGACACACTTGTGAGGAAAAAAAAATACAAGATGAAACAGCTGTCAGATTAGCAGACTAGACTTCAGAGGAGAGCTAGCACTTTTGATTAGAATGGGGGGAGGTGGGGGGAAGGATTTCATCCTAGAGTTCTCATGGTGGAATTGGAATTGAGAGAGCTGGGAATGGCAGGTGTGTTTTAAGAGCTGCTCTCACAGCCCTGAGGATGATGGGTGTTAGCCTTGAGGGAGAATTCCCCATGAGACAGGGTGTGTGCCTGGTTCCCCAAAGGGAAAATCTGAGCACATTTTCCTCTAGAAACATTGTTATACATGATCTAAACTACAATGCAGTGACTGGAGCTATGTTATGGTAGATAAAGTCTCTATTTAGAACAACATAAACTTTGGTGCCCCTGGAGGTAAGCAGCAGTATGTGCTGCCAATGGGAAACTTTGTTCCACTGTTCTGAAGGGCCAGCTTAGCGATGATGAGCTTTGCAACACCACCTGTTCAGACCTTACAGCGACTACAGTGGGGGGCATTGAAAGTTCCTGAGCAGAGGAGCATTATCAGAATGTTCTGGGGGGATGTTATCTGGTACAGGCACGCAGGAGGATTTTCAGCTGCAGAGCTTTAACGAAGGCTACTGCTGAAGCCCAGGTGTGACGTAACAGCAAGAAGGACCAGTACAAAATACGATATGCAAACAGTATCTACCAAATTTTTAGAAAACAGTTAGCCTGACACCTGGATCCCTTTACTAGTAAGGTAGGTATTGTGCACCTACTGGGTGCCAGCACTGAGGACCTACCAGGAGCGAAACAAAACTCCATCCTCAGGAATTTACAGTACAACTGGGGAAGATGAGGCAGTGAACATTTGAGGGCTCACAGCTGCCAGGCACTGATGGAGGAGCTGGAGAGGTGGCAGGAAATAAAGCTTTCAAGTCCCTGCTTCCATGGAGCTCACATTCTGATAGAAAATGCAAATAAACACATGTTAAAAGGAAAAACCAAAGAGAGTAAGAGGGACAGAGTATACAGAGATTTACAGGACATACAGTGATGCCCTGAAGGCAGTGGGTATATACTGTTCATTCAGTAAGTCTGGTTGTGAATGAAGAGAAATGAAGGGGCTGCTGAGAACAGTGGGGTGAATAAAGTATTTTCCAGGATAGCGTAGGTAGAGGATTGGCAGCCAGTGAACAGTATAGAGTAGTAAGAATGGGAGGAAGATGGGTTAAGAGCACTTTAAAAAGCTCAACTGGCAGAGGAGAGTCGAGTGCTGTGGAGGCTGAGGGGAAAGGGGAGGGACCCCTGAGTGTGAGGTCTGGGTTCAGAGCCAGCAATGCCCAGAGTGGGAGGACAGATGAGGGCTAGTGCAGCAGAGGCTGGGGAGGGACCTGGGAAATCCACAGTTCGGGCTGGTCACCAGTGAAGTCTGAACTTGAACTCTCTGTTGAGGGAAAAAGCAATTGCTGCAATCAGGTAACAGGAAGTGGGTGCAGATAAGACCAGAGGGCACCACTACCCAACATGATGGTCCAGGAGGGAGGGAATAAACGGAACTGTGGTCTCTTCTCTGACGGACCTGAGAACTGGCCCGACTCCCCACCTGTACGCTGCAGGCAGAATTGGATCAAGAGACTTGGCCCTGCCCTTTGGTCGCCCCTCTTCCAGATCAAGTGGACATGAAGTCCCTAGATTGCAGGGACCATCCTGATACCCACTGGGACCTGGACATGGTGGGCACTTGGTTTCCATTCAGTTAAAGTGCAGCCACACCTAGAATTTACAGTTAGGAGCCTCAGAAATAACCTGATTGAACTTTCTCAAGTTTGCTTTCTGTGAAGTGTGGGCCAAATTTGGGGTCTCTCATTGTAACTCAAGGTCAGACCCCCTCCCATTATAAGTAGGATTTTTCTCCCATCTTCAAGATTCGATCAGAATTTTCTAACTGCGGTCTAGAGACACCAAGGCCCCCTATGAGACTCAAAGGATTTGTGAAGCTGAAACATTTTCACAAAACTGAGATGTCATTTGCCTTTTCCACTCATTCCTTAAGAGGGCATGGTGGAGTCTCCCAGGGCTGCACTGAGCAGACGTGAGTATCCAGGAAGTGCAGAGGCGTGCAAAAATGCAAAGCAGTGCTGCCCTCCTCAAACTTAACACTTGCTATATGGTTATCTATGCTAATGTGTAATAGATTTATTTCAGGTGAATTAATGGAGCTTCTAAAATTGACCAGTTTTGCTAAGATGGTAAGTATCAGTAGGCAAGTTGCATATAAGCAAGAGTTCTTTGGGGTCTGCCACCATTTTTCACAGTGTAAAGGAGTCTTGGGGCTGAAATATTTGAGAAACACTGTGTTAAATACTGCAGTACCCCAAGCGTCCCACTTCCCTTCTTTATGAGGGTCTAAATGGTAGTTTGTGACCCAGATGCCATCTCAACCAACTCTCAGAGCAGCTCACAGTGAACTGGTGTTTCCATGCAGACACACTCAGGAATCTCACCCAGAAATCCCACTGAGCTGATAATCTTTGGACTAGTTTTTCCAGTTTCCTAAGCTTTGTTACTATCAACACCTTCCTTCCTGCAGGGAACCCTCCTAGCAGCTCAGAACTGCCCAATGAAACAACGGGGCTCCACCTCTTCTAAAAAGTGAAACCCAGTCACTCCACAGAACCACACGCCAAGAACTTGACTTGTTTGTTAAATTCGCCTTCCAAAAGTATTTTTATAATATGGCCCTGGGGCTTGGTGACCACAGTATCAAGAAATGTGGGTTTGCTTTTCCAGTTGTGCAGCCAACTGGCCACATGACCTTTGAGACGCTCCCTTCCTTCCCTACCTCAGTTTTGTTGTTGTTCAGTCATGTCTGACTCTTTGCAACTCTATGGACTGCAGCATGCCAGGCCTCCCTGTTCTCACCATCTCCCGAAGTTTGCCCAAGTTCGTGTTCATTGCATCAATGATGCTATCCAACCATCTCATTCTCTGACGCCTCTTCTGCTCTCGTCTTTCCCGGCATCAGGGACTTTTCCAATGAGTTGTCTGTGCACATCAGATGACCAAAATACTGGAGCTTCAGCTTCAGCATCAGTCCTTCCAGTGAGTATTCAGAGTTGATTTCCCTTAAGATCGACTGATCTCCTTGCTGTCCAAGGGACTTTCAGGAGTCTTCTCCAGCACCACAGTTCGAAGGCATCAATTCTTTGGTGCTCTGCCTTCTTTATGGTCAAGCTCTCACCACCATAAGTGACCACTGGGGAGACCACAACCCTGACTATATGGACCTTCGTTGGCAGAGTAATGTCTCTGCTTTTCAACACACTGTCTAGGTCATAGCTTTCCTGCCAAGAAGCACTCATTTCTTGACTTCATGGCTGCAGTCACCATCTGCAGTGATTTTAGAGCCCAAGGAGAAGAAATCTGTCACTACTTCCACCTTTTCCCCTTCTATTTGCCATCAAGTAATGGGGCCACATGCCATGATCTTAATTTTTTTTTTAATATTGAGTTTTAAGCTGGCTCTTTCACTCTTCCTTCACCCTCATCAAGAACTCTTTAGTTCCTCTTTGCTTTCTGCCATTAGAGTGGTATCATCTGCACATCTGAGGTTGTTGATGTTTCTCCCTCCTGTCTTGATTCCAGCTTATAACTCATCCAGTCCAGCATTTCTCCTCATAAAACAGGGGCTGGCTCCCAGCCTCTCCTGCTTCAGCAATGACAGGACTGCTGTCCAGCCCAGGCACAGTGAAGACCTGTCCACGTGCTTACGTGCCTCTCTTTCAGTGTTTCAGTTCAGTTCAGTCGCTCAGTCATGTCCGACTCCTTGCGACCCCATGAATCGCAGCACGCCAGGCCTCCCTGTCCATCACCAACTCCCAGAGTTCACTCAAACTCATATCCATTGAGTCAGTGATGCCATCCAGCCATTTCATCCTGTCATCCCCTTCTCCTGCCCCCAATGCCTCCCAGTATCAGGGTCTTTTCCAATGAGTCAACTCTTTACATCAGGTGGCCAAAGTATTGGAGTTTCAGCTTTAGCATCAGTCCTTCCAAAGAACACCCAGGACTGATCTCCTTTAGAATGGACTGGTTGGATTTCCTTGCAGTCTAAGGGACTCTCAAGAGTCTTCTCCAACACCACAGTTCAAAAGCATCAATTCTTCGGCGCTCAGCTTTCTTCACAGTCCAACTCTCACATCCATACATGACCACAGGAAAAACCATAGCCTTGACTAGACAGAACTTTGTTGGCCAAGTAATGTCTCTGCTTTTGAATATGCTATCTAGGTTGGTCATAACTTTCCTTCCAAGAAGCAAGCATCTTTTAATTTCACGGCTGCAGTCACCATCTGCAGTGATTTTGGAGCCCCCAAAAATAAAGTCTGACACTGTTTCCACTGTTTCCCCATCTATTTCCCATGAAGTGATGGGACCGGATGCCATGATCTTAGTTTTCTGAATGTTGAGCTTTAAGCCAACTTTTTCACTCTCCTCTTTCACTTTCATCAAGAGGCTTTTTAGTTCCTCTTCACTTTCTGCCATAAGGGTGGTATCATTCAAACACAGTAATCAATCCGCCAGAAAGATCTGACTCTAGGTTGATGGCTTTTCAAAACTTGGGCTCAAAAACTTAGCATCTGCAAATTCTGGGCCCACGGTTACCCCCAGATCGGAGCACTAGCAGAGCACTAGGTGCCCACGGTTCACTTTTTGTCCACACACCTCGCTTTACTCACACCATCCACATGTGCAGCACCTCCTGCGGGCCCGGCCATGTAGAGGGCGTTACCTCACCCACTCCAGACAGCCTGGGGGGCTGGACTGTCACTGTCCAGACGAGGACACGTTCTGAGAGGTTAGGGGACGTGCTCTGGATTAACATGAAGCAGTCAAGTTAAGGTTTAAACCTGACTTCCAAGTCCATGCAGCTCCACCAGGGTGCTCTGTATGAGGATTTTAAAGAAACAGCTGTTTCCTTAAAAATATTTTAGAACCTGTTAGGCTGGTTCCTGTTTTTCCTATTGCTCTTACTTAGAAAGGCTTGGAGCAGTTAAAGACCAGTCCACACAGAACCCTAGTTAGAAGAAAAACATCCCCAACCGCCTGTCTTGTTTTGACATCCACTCAGTAAAATAATGTCCCCAAATCCCTACCAATGAAATAGTGTTGACTCTGCAGATCCCCTGCCCTCTCCCAAACCCTCCAGCATCTTGGCAGTGGGATGAAGGGAACAAGGGACGTGAACCACGTCACACTCCCCTACATTTTAAAACAGTCTCAACACCAAGATTCCAGAGGCTCCCAAAGTTAAAAGGTTAAGAATGCTCAGCTTAGTTTTCTCCAGATTAGCTAAAGGCACACCATCTTGTCACTGCCCTTCTAACACATGGCAGACAAAGACAGGGGTCCCCTCTCTCACAAAAGTCTCAGAGAAGTGTCTTTTCTAACAACAGGAAGTGTTGGAAGTGTCCTATATACAGGGTGAGGTATGGATCAGCCTGCAGAGCCACGGGGGAAGGCCTGGGGTGGCTCAGGCCCCTGGCCAGTCACCTGGAGCCGCCTCGGCACTTCACCTCGTGCACTGCAGGACAAGAGAGGCCTGCAGGACCAGTCTATAGAGTGGCACAAGACAAGGCTTGTGCCCAGCTAGCCAGCGCAGCGGGAGGAAGAGCCAAGCTAAGAACACGAGTGGCTCTGGGGACAGACTGCCACTTATGACTATCCCGTGCCTCAGTTTCCTCCTCAGGAAAAAAGTCCTAACTAGAGAACCTACTCCACAGATTGAGTGTGTTAAGTGGGGGAAAAAAAAAAAAAGCCAAACGGCACCTGTTACAATTACTATTAACCCCTAAAGGATAACTTTAAGACATATGGGGAGCTTCCATTCCAAATTCCTCATTTTGCAGATGAGAAAACTGGCCCAGAAAGGCTGGGCGACTCCTCTGAGGCTAAACAGCCCTACGAACCACCAGGGCAGATGGCTTCATTCTCTGCTGCCAAGCTCCTTCTCCTCCAGGGTGTTCGGTCTGGGCAGCTGTTTTCAGGACCGCAGTAATTGTGGGCTGGTGGGATCCCCTTAACCTGCTCCACTGGCATGGCTGTGACAGCCCTTTGCAGCCCACTTTCCCACTTTCAGGGGATGCAAGTCAGTGCACTCCAGGATTCTGAGTCATCTCCGTCTGTGAATCAACCTTCATCCGTCCATCCATCCTGAATAGAGAGATCTCATTGTCCTCCAGTCTCTGAATGGGAACCCGGTGTTTCTCCTTTGAAAATGTCAGTGTGTTAGTTGCTCAGCCATGTCTGACTCTTTGTGACCCCATGGACTGTAGCTCGCCAGGCTCCTGTGTCTGTGGGATTCTCCAGGCAAGAATATTGGAGTAGGTAGCCATGCCCTTCTCCAAGGGATCTTCCCGACCCAGGGACTGAACCTGGGTCGCCTGCATTACGAGCAGATTCTTTACTGTCTGAGCCACTAGGCAGGTTTGGACTTTGCTTACTCAGAGTCCTCCAGCTGTAAGTACCATCAGGCTCTCCCGATTTCAGACTAGGGACAGCACACCAGAGGTGGACACAAGTGTCTGCTCTAAGATCCTGGAGGAAGCACTGGACACACCTCGGGCGCTTCAAAGAGGCTTCCCAGCCCACAACCCCTCCCTCCCATGAGAACTCCACCTGCCTCCCCAGGGCTGACCGGCAGAGGTGACTGCAGCTGCAACTGGCTTGCTGGACATATGCCCCAGGCAGCTGGGAGCCTGCCGGCAATCATCTGAATCCCAGGAGCAGAGGACAGTTACCATGGCTACCAAAGCTGTAACCATTGGCTGCTTTGGCCGTGGGGACCGGCTCAGCTGTCCTCTCAAGGTCCCTTCCAGCCCTGGGACTCCACAGTTCCAACGAGCCCGTGGAGACCACGTCTGCTGCAAGAAAACAGGAAGTCCTGTGACACACAAGGCTCAGGCACCTCAGAGGTCACCTGTCTTATTCATCAGAAGTGCTGAGTCACAAGGCTTTCTACCTCCGCTGCATTATTAATAAGCAAAGCCTCGCTTTTGTTTGTTTTTTGGTATAGTACTTTAGGCCTTTTATAACGTGAGCTCGCTCCCACCATGTTTCATTTTTTCCCTTCCTTTTACAGCTCATACCAGAAATTTTGGTACAAGTTTTGTTCCGTATTGTGACCAGGGAAAATAGCCCAGGAACACTTGCGTCACTGGGGCCCGGAGGGGCGGGCTCCGTCAGACAGGACGCCTGGATCACAAGCCTTCTAAGAACCAGGAGGAAGGAAGTCATTCATAAAGGAGGCAGATGCTCAACTGCGACTTTGGTTTCCTCTTGCAATTCTGATTACAGGAATGTGGTTTGTTCTTATTCCACAGAAGGGAAGACTTTCTCTGTAAAACTCGACTCTCAGAAGCTGCCTACCTTTCTGAGTCAGGACAGAACAGGGAGGCGGCTGATTCAACCCCTAGGATCTCCACACCAGTGAGATCTCAGGTCTGACTGCAGCCCTCTTGAGATCCGGTGGCTGCAGGTATCTATGAGACTTCAGAGAGCAGGAGAGACGCCCAGAAATCAGAGTTGCCTGTGCTCACGGGGACAGCTGCACGCACCCTTGCCTTGCTCCTGATGCACGAAGCTTCATGTTTAGTGGATGTTCGGAGATTTTTAAAAATCTGCTTATCAAGATCAAATCAAAGCCTTTATTCAACATCCCTCCTTCAAACTACCTGCGTTTAAACCTATTCCCCTCCCCCAACTTGCAAACTACTAGGGCTGTGCAAGTTTTGTCCCTGTCACCTGATGGGTCAGATCCAGGTGAGCTGCACAATGCTGAAAAGCCACGCTGAGACACTGCACGGGCAGGCCTCTGCAGTTCTCTGCCCCCTCGGGATCTAGGCAGAGGTTGGAAGCACTGGCCCTGGAGCCAGAGCTCTGGCACAAGAGACCAGGAGGCAGACGTCTGAGCCTCACGTTCTGGACCCAGCCACGCAGAGTGGACAAGCAGCTCCTGGTGACCGCTGGGCGAGGCTCATGCGTGTGCTTTTTCTTGTCTTCTCCAAAGAAAAGAGTGAGAGATGGAGGAGGCAATTTTCAGTTGTGTGTAGGTTTGATTTAAGGCTTTGGCTGTGGTCTGTTGATACATTAAAATACTTTCTGGGAACGCCATCTCCTAAGCTCCCCATCAGAACAAATGTATTTTCAAAAATGAAAACAGTGAACAAAAAGGTGGAGCTGAAATGCTGATACAAAGCCCAGCGGACGGGCCTGGGTCCGTCAGGTCAGGATGGTGTCGTCCACCTGCTCTGTGGAGTCAGCCTGGCCGGCCAGCTTCTTCAGAGACCTCCGGTTGCATTCATTCAGCACTTCCAAGCTGGCCACATCCAGGATCTTGCAGAGGGACTGGGGGGAGGAGGGAAATGAGGAGACAAAATGAGAAAATATGGCTTCAGCTTTCTCCAATCAAAGACAACACTGAACGCGAACCCAGAACTAGAACCACTGAGGGGGACCCTGGCAAAGGAAGAAAATCGAGTGGATCCAGAGACAGCCAAGACATGCAGGCCTCACACCCCGAGCCGATGATAGAGTGGGGCCTGGAGTGCTCAGCGCTTCAAAGGTGGCTCAGCAGGCAGTGGGCTGAGGGACAGAACTCTGGGCCTCAACAGGCAGCCCTGGGAGGTCTGTTACAGGTTTGGGAGCCACCTGAGATTTTACTTGGAGGAGGAACCCTGCTGCTGAAAGGAATCTCAACACCTCAGGAATAGAGGGAGTGTTTTTAGGCACCAGACCAGATGACTACCAGATGACTATCTGCCCATCAACACTCATGCCTATGGGGTGGCAGAGTACAAGCCTTAAACACTGTCATGCAGAAGGCCCACAAGACAAGCGCCCAGAAGCTGTGGGGAGGCCCGCCAGTCCCAGGCTCCCACCTGAAACACCTCCTCTCCCTGCCTCATCTTGAGGAGGTTGACAATCGCCTGGTCGCTGTAGGCCCTGACGACGGTGTTTTTATCCTTGGTGTTGTCCAGGAGGGCCTTCAGGATGGGCTTGATGGCCTGGGGGTCCAGGGCAGGCAGCGGGTCCTTGTTTGCCCACCAGATCATCTTCTCAGCCACCAACCTGATGTCACTGGATGGGTTCTGCAGACACTGTGAAGAGGAGCGTGGGCTTTCCATCAGGCACATCCAGCCTGCTCCTCGCCACAGCCCAGGCTCTGCCCTCGTCGTGGGACCTGACCCCCTGCTCCCTCCACAGCATTCCCACTGTGAGAGGGCGGCTGGGTGTGTTCAGACCCTACCTCCTCCACGTCATCTCACACCACCCTCTCCTCGGCTCGGCACTCTCAGCCCACAAGGGCTTCCAACTTCCTCAAACACCCCACGCTGCTTCCTGCCTTGCGCCCCTGCACTGGCGGGTCCCACTACCTGGGACGTGCTTGCCCCAGATCCTCACCTGGTTGGTCCCCTCTCATCCTTCAGGCCTCGGCTCAGATGTCAGCCTTCAGGCATCTCCCCGACAGCCCTATCTAGATGAGGGCCCTCCCACAGGCTCTTTGTGTACCTCCGCCTCCAGAGATCTTGTCTGCCCCGTTCACCTCTGTACTTCAGGGTCTAGCCCGGCCAGGAGCACAGCAGGTCCTCAGTAATAAACACTGACGACAGCTGCATGCGGGGTGATACAGGCTCAGTCCAATCAGGGCCCTGTACACCCTCCTCTCTGGGTGTCTGCAGGGTGGGGACAGCAGCCGTGGGAGCCTCCCTGCTCAGAGTGAGGCCAGTGCACCAGGGCCACTGACTGCCCGGGAGCTGGTTACAAAGGCAGGGTGTAGAAAGAAAGGCGGGCTCGGCTGCATTTCTTAAAACGTAGGTTCTGGCTCTGTGTGCACACCAGCGTTCGAGCAGTATGCTCTATCACGCAGATGCTGAAGACCCCTCTGCCAGGCTCCCCAGCTTTCCCAAGCGGGTCCTGCAGCCACCAGAGTAGCCATGCCTTCTAATTACTGTCACGCCTACTAAAGGGAGGCAGGAAAGCAAAGATAAATTTGAACCCAGGTCTGCCCCAAAGTTTGAAAAATTGGGGTACCTAGAAAGAATGCCTAAAATAGAGGTTCTTAACTTGATTTGGGGTCATGGATCTATGGGAGACTCTTGACAAAAAGTTGGGCCAAAAGAAAAAGTTGGGCAGTCTTCCAGAGACCATTCTGCACCCCAGCCCTACGGGCTCAGAGACCCCCCACCCCCCAGCCCTGCAGGCCACCCTCAGAGTGCCTGGAACACACGGACACACTTCCGGTGTCTTCTGGTCACAGATCCGTCTCATGAGCCAGGCTACCCCACTCACCTTAATGAACAGGCTGGAGAGTTTGGCCGGCAACTGTCCTCCTCCAGTCTCGATGTGGTGCTTCATCAGGAAGCCCATGCCCCGGACCCCACTCACGGCGATGGGGATCTGGAAAGTGAGCAGAGAGCTAGACAGGGTGCCTCCGGCTCCCTCCTTGGGGCAGCAGGGCCATACACCATCCCTTCCCCAGGCATTTCCGGGGACCCTGGCTCTCCACCACCAGTCCCCACCCCACCCCTGACTACATCATCTCCAAGACCTTTTGACAGCTCTCATAAAGAGCTTCTGCCTGGCTGTGGGGCAGGTGAACAAAGCCTGAGACACTAGTTCCCAGAAACAGAATCAGAGACTTTCTGGCCTAGAAGGGACCTCTGGATGCTCCAACCCAAACTCCTCACTATTTAGATGATGAACCTGGTGCCCAGGGAGACCAAGCACTGGTCCCAGGGCACAGGAAGTTACTGGCAAGAGTGAAATTCTGACCACCTGGTCTGGCTGCCCCAAAGCCTTACCCTGTCTGCCATGGCATTGCTGAGGATCATGTCCTGGACGTCGCTGCCATACTTGCCTACGCAGAGTCTGCCAGGAGCCACGCTCACAGCCACGGAGAGAGCCAGGCTCCGCCCATGCCGAACCATCCAGTCAATGCCAGACACATCCGCTGGGTGGAAGGACACAGGGGGGCTGACCTGCACCGTCTACCGCCCGCGAAGCCCACCTCCACCACCTGAGACTCGTGTGTCAGCTCGGAGCCTGGTGGGAACCCCAGTCCTCACTGCACACAGACCTCCCTGCCCGAAGTGGCCGCCGAGCGGCCATCCCTCACAGGCCACTCCCAACCACAGCTGCGTCCTCGGAGCAGAGACGCTCCGGGCTGCAAGACCCCTGGAAACTCCGTTTTGACATTTCCAAGGAGAGGGTGGTCCAGCTGCCAGAAGACCCTCTGAGGGGCAGGGGAGACAGAGAGGCCCCGAAAAGTGCACACAAGAGGCCTACCCAGCAAGTACTGCTGAAGAACAGTGCTGAGCTCCTCTTCCGTCAGAAAGGCACATAGCTCCCCCAGGCACCCGGCCGAGGAGATGCGCGTGTTGTCCTGACGGGGCAGAGAAGGTAGTGAACCAGGGTGCCACCTCACATGGGCTCCACGGGCACCAGGGCGGGAGGGAGGCGGACGCCAAGTCCAGTCTTCCCTGCAGGCACACTCACTCCCGCCGCCAGAGCAGGGCTGCCACTCACTGCGGCTGCCACTCGGCACCGAGTTAAAAATTACACACCCAGCACTTAACTTAATTATAGAAAACTCCAGCATGTGTGCATATGGTGATCATCATCATAATAGCAACAATAACTGTATTTACATAGCACCTTTCTTCTTACAAGCCTGAATACTTCACGTTTATTATCTCAGTTACTATCAACAGCCCTGTGAGGTGGGAAGGGATGCAAGCTCTGCCCACAGTCCTCAGGGAAGGTGGTTAGAGGACCACTGGGAGCTCCACCTCAACCTCACCCCACCCCACCCCGCTCCCAAACCTCTCATGTGTCCGCCTGTGTCCAGAGAGGCTCCCTGCTGCCCCAACGTTGTGTGGGTCTGTCCTGGGAAGTCAAACTGAAGCTCTAATCAGCCCAAGGCAATAGGGAAAGGCTGAGGGTTCTGTGTCAAAACCAAAGTCTCGTACATAAGCGCTTCCTGGCGGCTCTCCCTGCTGGCTCACTACAGGATGCTGTGCAGAGGATTTTGGGTTACGTGCTATAATATTCGAAGTGCCAACTTGGCGTGCCTCTCCCAAACAAAACAACCAAAGAACCAACCAGGGCCTCAAGGGCCCATGGGGAGGCATGAGCCAGGCCGGCACCCTGGATTGCCACCTCTGATCCAGCTGAAGTTCTGAGGGGGAGGAGGGTGGCCGGCCGGCAGTCTGGGCCTCTGAGCTCCCAGGTGTCACGCGAGGCTAAAGCTGGCTCTCTCTGACACAACACCCACTCTCTCAAAGGAGTCTATTTTAAGCTCCATTGTGGTGAAATGCAAATTGGTTTGCGTACTAACTTTTGCTTGCACTGTGAGTGGCCCTATAAAACCCTGACAGACCGTGACCAAAAGAAGGCAGAGGCTCCCTTCTGTGCCACAAAAGGCCGGGGCCTCAGCTGCAGGGGATAACCGGCCCCGGGCATGGGCAAACGAGGTGCAGCTCCGCGCAAACCCCAAGGCCTCCCTCCAGAGATCAGCCCCACAGTGTCAATCTGGTGACATGGCAGAGAGACGTCTGTCAAAGGGGAAAGAGAAAATCCTTCTCAAAGACTCAACCGCTTTGGGGCTCACCAGAGCACAAGGCAGCCAACTGGTACTTCACAGATGCTTGCAGACTGGGCCAGGAAGGGCCTTGGGACTGAGAACCAGGAGTCATGGGCTCAGTCCCAGTTCTCACTCTAACACATGGTAGGGCACGGCCCCAGGTCAGTCTGCCCCTCACAAACAGGGCTGAACACCCCCTCTGGACAGACACCAGACACTGTTTCCTCGGGGCTGTGCCCACACTTCATTCACCTATGGGCAAGGCTCTGCACATCAGCAAATGTTTCTCGAGCCAAAAAACAAAACTCTTCATTTGACAACTGGGGAAATGAGGGGCAGAGCAGGGGAAGCGACTTAAGACTGGAGAACAAATGAACGAGACCTGGGACTTTAGAAACCTTAGGTTCCCTTACCTATATGATACGTCGTCCATATCAACACCAAGTGCCTATCTCCCTCAAGACCAGAGGTGTGGCAAACCAGAGTGACACGAATGTCGGGAGTGATGATCACTCCTGACCAGGTTCTGCTTCTCGAGGCAGAGACACCAGCCCAAGGGAAGGGAAACCAGCCCAGCCCGCGCGCCCCGCGTCCACCTGCGGCAGTACCTCGTCGTGTCCCAGCATGCTCAGCAGGAGCGAGACGATGTTTTTCCGGATGACCACATCCACTTTGGCCCCCGCTCCCTGAATCACAAACCTCAGGGCCTGCAGCATGGTGTCCCTGCAGAACCAACGTGCCCGACTCAAACCTGGCTGTCCTCCACCCACGCTCCCACTGCACAGGCAGGGCCAGGCCGCCCCAGGGCCACAGCTCTCCCCGCGCCAGCGCCTCACCTGACGCCTGGGTCCTCCATGACCCGGATGCCATTCAGCAGCTCCGTGAAAAGAGGATCCACCTTGATGTGGATGGAAATGAGCTTTCCTAGCGCATCGGCGGCCTTCAGGCGCACGCCGCGGTTAGAGTCCTGCAGGGCTTTGGTGAAGGTGGTCTGCAGCTGGGGCAGGAAGGGCTTCAGGGCGATCCCGACCTGTCAGAGAGACCCCCATCCCAGAGCCCGGGTGAAGGGGAGTGCAGGCCACAGGGCACACAGGCATCAAAACAGAGCACCCCAAACCTGCGGGGCTCCACATTCAGGCTAGGAGTAGAGGCGCCACAAGATGGGGGAGCCCAGCACAGAGGGTCCCCTCAGCCTCCTCTTCTGCTTCCAGCTTCCCATGAGCGGGGAACCATCCGCTCAGCTTAGGGGAGTTCTGCCCACGTGGACAAGTGACTCGAAACCCCCGGCTCTGAATACATTACAGAGCGGGCCAGCAGACCTGTCAGTACCGTGGAAGAACATTCTGCAAAGGCAGATAAACAGGTCAGGTGCCACCTACTGCACACAATCCTACAGAACAGGTGGCTTCGGGAGGTCATCCCTGTACACACGTGCACCTATGCACTGACAATCCAGTCTGAGTCCTGACCACGTACAGGAAAAGACGCACGTCTGTGACAAACTACAGATGGGTCCCAGAGGAAAGATCTACTCAAGGCTAAAAGGGAAGGAAAAAGAAGCTGTTTGGAGGCTCAATGCCATTTACGGTCTAGAGACACTGGGGTTGGGGCTGCAGGCTGCTGGGAGGCGGACCACAGAATAAAGCTAGCAAAGCTGCGGTGAGAGCCACCTGCCCACGGTGACACCTGGCTCACAGCCTGTGGGACAAACTCCAGGAGGGAAAGGTTCCATCTGGACACAGAATTCACACACACACACACACACACACACGGCACAGAATGGAAGATAAAGATGATACTTTAAATAAAAAGAAAAAAGAAAAAACAATTTCCAAGAGAACGAGGCTGATGCTCACAGTCCCATTTTTTAGCTGGGAAGTTGCTCCCCCACACTTTTCTCACAGAAGGAAAAGAGCTACCACTCTCTTAAGCTTTTGTTTCCAAACCACAAGTAACAATTTTTTTTAACAAAATAAATCTTGGCTGTTTATAACTCTCTAAGCCTAAAGGCTTTAATTATTGGCCTGTAAAGTATCAGAAATAGTTAATGTGTTGCTTCACTTCTGACACTTTGGGCAAAAACTGAAGTTACTGCAGTTGCTCTTGGACTTCCTTTGCGTTCTCTCCTCATATTCTCTTCATCTCCCTTTATAAGGTAGTCATAAAGATGGGAAATGTATGTGAACAAAGTTTCTATTGTACTCACATGGCCCTGGATTTTGTCCTTTGACTCAACCACTTCTAATAAAAGCGATTATCAGACACACACACGCTGGTGTGTTGAGTTAGAACGTGTCATTAGATGTTATTTCACCTGAGCCCCGTATCTCACAGCCCTTTGAGAGACAAGCAGTGTTGTACCCTCAAAACACAAGTGAAGGAGCAGACTCTGAGGTCATTCTGGCCACACATCTGCCAAGTGGTGGACCTGGACTTGACCATGTGTGGTGAGTCTAGAGACCAAGGTCTTTGCTCCCTCTGCTCTGCCGACTCCCAGGCAGAGCTGTCACTCTGCCTGCACAGCACAGTGGGTGCCGGTCTCCTGTGCACAGATCTGTGCTCTAAGATCCGCGTGGACCAAGTGAACCTGTCAGTCCTCACCTTGGCCAGCAAGAGGCTGAGTGTCTCGAGCAGAGCCGCCTTCACGTTCCAGCTGAACCGGTCCCCCAGGATGCGAATCAGAGGGCCAGTGATGTTGACCACGGATGGCCGCAGGGCGTCCGCCGAGGTCAGGCGGATCACCAAGCCTAACGCTTTGGCAGCTTCCTCCTTCTGTTCCGGGCTGCCAGTCAGGACCCCCTCCCGCAGCACTGGAAGGATGGACGTTACCCCCTGACAAGAGAACCACACCTGAGAGTCAAATTGCAAAGGTTCTGGGCCCGGGTGTCCCCGACCCGAAGCCAGGAGCTTCTGTCAGCCACCCTCTCTTCAACTCTGTGAGCGACCAAGTCGGGTGGCCAGGGTCGTGGCCTGAGGGTGCTGGCTGGGGAACAGTCTCCTCGACTTGACAGTGATGAGAGCAGAGTCCCTGCAGCCCTGTCACTCATCTGCTCTGAGGTGGCCTCCACAGCTGAAACTGGAGGTGGTGAACTCTGACCCTGTCCCCGCGGGGCCACCATGGGGAAGAAACACGCTGTCCGTGGAGGTGCGCAACAGCACCTAGAGCACTACATGGAGTAACACGCAGCTGCTCCAGCAGCCCCAGCGCTGGGGACCCAGGGAAGGCAGAGGAGGGCCACAAGCCCACAGGGCCCTGTCCAGGGCCGTGGCTCACCTTCTTCGGGAGGCAGAAGCCTGGCACGTGCTCGCCTCTGCTCTCATTTCCTATGAACCGGATTTCCTTGTGCAGTTCCTCAATGAGGGCCAGCTGGTTGCCTGCATCCAGTTTCTGTGGGACACCGGGGAAAAGCAAAGAGGATGTCAGGGTTCAAGTCAAGCCCTCTCAAGACAGCAGGAGGAAGGAAAGGAAGGGGGTGGGCGGGAGTACAGGTAAGACTGGCCACGCATGGACAGATGCTGAAGCTGGCTGACAGCACCTAGTCTTAGAAACGCCTGGAACTGTCTTCACCAGAGGTGGTCCAGCAGCCCCTCACCTTGGTGATGGCATTCAGGGCGTCCCAGCTCTCCTCCAGAACCACGGGGCTGGAGTCGTTGAAGAGGCGGATCAGGCCTGAGACCAGGCTCCGCAGGTGGCTAGTGTAGTCCGCCTTGGAGCGTGAGCAGTAGATGTTGAGGATGATGGCCGCGGCCTGCCTCATGCCCACCTCAGGGCTGCGGGTGGCTTCCAACAGGTCCTCGATGATGATCCGGTGCCCGGTGTCGTCCTCCACGGACAGGATCACGGCCTGACAGTTGGCCATCTCCTAAAAGCACAGGCGACACCTCAGCTGAGCACACGCCTCCAGGATGGGACAGGACATGGATAGAGTCCACAGGGGTGACTGTGCCCCTCACCAGCTGCTCGTCTGGAGTCCCCAGCTTCTCCTTCAGGGCCAACATGACCGCCGGGAGGATCACGCCAAGATGACGTGTCAGGGCATCACCCGCCACAGATGAAAGGAAAGCCAGCACCCGGGTGTTGACGGGCGGGGTCGTCAGCTGCAGGACGATGAACATCAGCTTAGTGGGGCCTGCCCATGCCAGCTGCAGTGCTGGGCTCTGGGAGATCCTGTCCCATTGCAGAGTCGCCGGCCTCCCCCAGCATCCAGGTTCAGAGCTGGTCATCACGTAGACCTGGGGATGGTGACGTGGCTGTGGCTGCTGGGCCAGAGAGGGTTGCCATGTGTGGGGACTTACCTTGGGCACGAGGTAGGGCAGCACCACACGACTCTTGATGGCCATCACCTGCTTCAGACCATCCAAGGCAAACTCGGACACCTCCTCGTCATCCTGCAGAGGGGCATGGGGTGACGTCTGGGAGCCGCTCTTCTCCCCGCCTCTGCAGTCTGGACCTCCCTGGCCCCGATACCCCCCACCTGACCCCCAAGCGAGTCAATGCCATCCTGTGCACCCACTCCCTCTGGAGCCTGCACTGGCTGCCTTGGCAAGAGTCAGCCCTGGCGTGCGGCCTCCACGGAGATGGTGGAACCCCTCCTGGCAGGGGTGAGGCGGAGCCACTCACCAGCTGCTTCAGTAAAAACGGGAGGATGTCCTCCAGGGCCTGGTGGCCGATGGTGGAGTGCAGCTGCTCAAACGTCTTGGCCGCCGCCTCTCTGACCTCCTCCAGCGGGTCACACAAAGCCTTCCTCGCCGTGGGCACGAGGGACTCGGAGAAATACAGCACCTGCAACAGCATGAGAGTGCTGAACCTGACGTGGTGGAGGGAGGGGAAGTCAGCGGGGGATGGGGGTGGTGAGGACCTCTGGCCTAGACAGGCTTCCTGGACTCTTGCCGGGTCTAGATTTTCACTCAGCTGGTTTCTGTGGAAATGCACAAGTATGAGAAAGCAGAGAGGATTTGCGATCTGCCCCTAAGGAGCCTTCCCCCAGTGGTGGTTGTTTTGTTGCTAAGTCATGTCTGACTCTTTAGACTCCCTGGACTGCAATCCGCCAGGCTCCTCTGTCCATGGGATTCTCCAGGCAAGAACACTGGAGTGGGTTGCCACTGCCTTCCCCAGGGATATTCCCGAGAAGGGATGGAACCTGCATCTCTGTGTTGCATTGTAGGCAGATTCTTCACCAACTGAGCCATGGACTTAACAGTTAATAGTCTTGATTTTTTTTGGCAAGTTCCCCAGATACTCTGGTCTCTCATGGGAATGCCAAACTCCTTCCCACGGTGAGGCCCCAAGTGACCTGGCCTCCACTCCCCAGGCTCCTTTGTTCATCCTCTTGGGAAACTCCAAGTCCTTCTTCAAGTCTCAACTCAAATACCTGGTCCCTTATGAAGTCTCTGGGTCTACAGTGGGGCCAACAACTGCTCTGTGCACTCCATAACCAATTTCACCAAAGCAACGCCCCTCCATGAATCTAAGGACCAAATCTGAATATGGTGGCCATGTCATGGGCAGGGCCTCAGGCTTTGGGGCACTACCTACTTAATTAATCACAGTCCCATTTGATGACAGAATTTACCTTTGTTCTTTGAAAAACGCAACTATAAAAACCCCAAATGGCACACATGTACTGACACATGCAGGAGAAGAATCAGATGAGGCTGTTCAGGCTGAGCAACTGGCCACGTGCTTGCATCTCTGACCCGCTATCCACTCATCGCTTTGGCGCTTTCATCCCAATCTAGAGCTCTATGCCTATGCTCAACCTACTCAATTAGAAAAAGTAGGGTCGGTGAAAGACTCCAACCCCCCTTGACTGCTGCCATATGGAAACAATCTCACTGCTGGAGACGACGCGTTTCCACCCACTGGGTGCTCACTCTCATCTACTCCACGCCCTCCTGCTCCCCGCCACCCTCCACCTCTCACACACATGCACCTCCCTTCACGGCTAAGCACACCACACACGTGAACTGAACTGATGCACTGACGCAAAAGGATTAATCTGAAGCCACCTCAGGAGTGCTGAGAGAAAGACCACTTCAATCTCCAAAAGCCACCCCGCCCCTAAATTGCTGAGTTCTTAGCCTGTAAACTGATGGGAAAGCTGAGAGGTGAGAAAGCCCAGGGCGCTGTGGCCCCATCAGCACCTCACTGTCCACAGCACCCTCTGGAGTGAGGCTGGCGTGTCCCTGAGGGTGCAGTGTCGTTAATGGAGCAGCTTCTCCTGGAGCCCTCACCCCCTGGCCCTCTGAGGTGGGTAGGGGGCAGGCCTGCAGGCCCTGAGGACATGCTCACAGCATCCCACACCCCCAGGCCCTCTGAGAGGGGGTGGGGGGCAGGCCTGCGGGCCCTGAGGACATGCTCACCGCATCCCAACCCCCTGGCCCTCTGAGTTGGGGGCGGTCCTGCAGGCCCTGAGGACATGCTCACCGCATCCCGGCTGGTGGACTTCATGATCTCGCTCAGCCCGATGCACACGCCCTGCCTCTCGTCACTCTTGGGAGATCTCAGGCCTTCCTCCAGGATGGGGATGATCTCCGGCAGGATTTTCTCCCCTAACTTCCGGACGAGATCTCCCAGCGTCCTGGCTGCGATCTGCCGAGCAGAGCTCAAGTTAGGACAGACTCCCTGCAGACCCTGGGACACCCAGTGGGCCACTCCAGAATGAGGGCCCCAGGACCTCCCAGATGTTATTGGAGCCAGACTTAACTTTCCCCAACCCTCTATCCTGTGAAAAGCCCCCAGGGTACTTGCAAAACACCACAAAATAAAATTCTCTCTGCATCACACATGCCTACTCAGCTTAAAGAGTCAGCACCTTATGGACGAACAAGAAACTCAACACGTGTTGTCCAGTTGAGGGCTGATATCCCTGGATTGAAAACTGTGGCCTGGAAGTCACTTAACCCTCATGATCTTGCCCAGGAAAGGAGAGCTGGGTTTGTAATCACAACTTTCAGGGAAAAAGACCCATCTCCTCTGAGGCCGTGTGCAAACCCTTGTTCAGAGCCAATTATGCAATCTGTTTGACAGGGACGGGGGTTGGGAGTGGACTGTCAGAAGTGATCATTGGCCCTGGGGGCCCTCCTCCAGCTGCCCTGGCCTTTGCTTAGCCCCTGCTCTGGGCAAATTCCTTGCCCACCTCAAGGCTTGTGTGTGTCCAGTCCTGGTATCTCAACCACTGGTCCTTTGGTCCCAAACAGTCTTTCATCACCTCCTCACCTGCTAATGCTCACTCACCGTCCGTCTTCAAACATCATTTCTTCTGAGAAGCCTTCCCTGAGCCCCTAGTTGGCTGACCTGGTACACGCACTGGCAGTGCCATGTAGCACTCGCCATAGCTGCATTTCCCACTTGTTTGTGTGACTGTTTGATTAATATCCGTTTCCTCTGCCAGACAGCAGCTCCACAAGGCTGCTTTTCTTCTCTACAAGGTCCTAAGCCTCCACTTAGCACATGGTAGGTGCTTAAGAAATATTTCTTAAATAACTAAGTAAATAAAAGTTCCCCTGCTAGATGGTGGACCCCACTGTTCTCCCATTCTCTGCAGACCCAGCTTTCTAGCCTCTGAAAGGAGGCATCAGGGCTATGTGTCAGAAGCCAGGCCCGGGACACTTACTGTTCTCTTATCCGCGCATGTGCTGGCCAGGAAACCCAGCAGGAGCCCAAAAAGGGTGGGAAGGATCTCACGCAAGGTGCGGGGGGTGTTAGAGACCACAATCTTCCAGACGTGCAGGGAGGCCTGCCGCACCACCAGCTGGGTGTCCGAGCGGCCCATGTACAGCCCCGCCAACACCCGGTTCCGCCGATCTACCCCCAGGGCGGTGATAATCGCCTGCAGTGGCAGAAGGGAGCCCAGAATGAGAGGTGGTGAAGCCTCCACGGTGTGAGTGCCAGGGAGTCTCCCCACCAGCAGCAGAGGGAGGAAGGTCAACTGGGGCTGTGCACCTTGTTGGACTGCGCGGTTCCAAAGTTGTCATCCTCTGAGGCAGTTTCTGTGGTCATCTTCCCAGTGACTCCTGAGATGTGGAACAGGAGATCGCCAAGGAGCTGAACAGAGCTGAACCTGAGAAGGAGGCCAAGAACAGAGTCATAAGGGTGCAGAAGGAAGTCTCAGCCAAGCACCAGCCAGAAAAAGAGACTGAAAGGAAATGAACCCCAAACACTGGTGGTGGTTCTCTTAGAACAGGAGAGGTCACAAATTATAGTCATTTCTCGACAGTCTCCCACGTATGTTCCTTCCAAGTTTTGTACTAATGAACGTTACTTTAATAATGGAAAAGAACAAGCTATTTTTAAAAGTGGATACAAATATTTCTATAATAAAAGTTATTAAAGAGAGAGAGAACACAGAGGAAAGTATGAACAGGGAATCCAGGAATGCAGATCATCAGGATGTAGGACGTAAGGAGAGGCCTAGGAGAAACTGTTTCTCTTTGAATGAATGAGTATAAAACTAACAGTTGTATTCAAACTGAAAATTCAATTAATACAAACAAATAGAAAGAAAGAGAGGGTAAACAAGCGCCCAGACTGCCAGCACCCAAGCAACCGCTCCGACACTCCGGTGACAGCCTGTACACATCAATCACCCTGTACACAGACACTCCTCCCACACACAGGATGTGCAAAGTGGGCCTGCACAGGACCTGGCCACGGCCCGCACCGCCCCACCCGGCAACAGAAGGCGTCCGCTGACACAGGACGCCGTCCTCACACCATTCTTCATAATGGCCGGGTCAAAGTTCAAGGTGTGGACACGCTACCCGACTTTTTCGAACCTACCCCCAGGTTTTCAAATGGTAAGCAGTATCGAAACACACATCCTTCTAAATACATCTTTAAGCACTTGACTAAATATGTCCCTGAAATGAAATCCTAGAAGGAGAATCTCAAGATGAGAAAGTATTCACATTTAAAATTTTGATACAAACTGAAGGACTGAAAAGAAAGAACATCTTAGAGGAGAATCAGAATTACAGACACTGCTGTAGGAAACTGGAGAGTTACCAAATGGTGAAAAATGAGGATCTGGAAAAGTTGAGAGCTTTTGGCAACATTCTGCTTTTCATTTCTCAGTGCATGCGTGTGTGTGAGCTAAGTCACTTCAGCTGTGTCTGACTCTGCAATCCTACGGACCAAAGCCTACCAGACTCCTCTATCCATGGGATTTCCCAGGCAAGAATACTGGAGTGGGTTGCCACTTCCTCCTCCAGGGGATCATCCTGACCCAGGGATCGAACTCATGTCACTTACATCTCCTGCATTGGCAAGTGGGTCTTTACCACTAGCGCCACCTGGGAAGCCCTCATTTCTCAGTAAGTTCCCCAAACACAAAGCTATGGTCACTGGGTCTTTCCGCCTGAGTTCTTACCTTATTCTCCAGAGGTCATCAAAGAGGCCTTGCTCCAGCTGGGGCAGCAGCAGGGCAATGGCCGTCTCAGCATACATGGAGATGACCCGCTGGCCTGCACGCAGGGCAGTATCACGCACAAACTCGTTCTCATCAGCAAGAGCCTGTGCACAGAGCGGGTGTCAGCCAGACCTGCTGCCCCCTAGGCACCGAGACCCAAGAAAAAATGGGACTCCCTGCCACCCCAGCTGCATCTGGCAGAGAAGCCGAGCCCCCCAGGGGAGAGCATGTGTCCTGGCCCCACCCTAGGCCCTATCCTCAGTGGGGGCACCGGTGCCTACTTTGAGGATACAGGGGATGATGGGCCCCACATAAGGAGTGAATTTGTCCCCGAAGGTGATGGGCAGGTAGTTGAACATCATGATGTAGCCGTCTCGGACGTGGGGGGCAATGTCCACTTTGCTGGCTGTAGCCACAATTTCTGGCATCAGCTTCTCCAACTTCTCCACCCCCAAGCCGGCCATGACCTCAGCCAACCCTGCAGGAAAGGGACAGAGTGAGCCCACAGGACCTCAGGGCCCCCAGACTGCCTCCCAGGTCTGGCCCCTGGGCCCGCCCTGCCTCACCCTGCGCGGCGCCTGAGCGATCCACAGAGCTCTGCTCGTAGGTCAGTGTCTCCATCAGCCACGGCAGCAAGTCCTCAAAGCATGACTCCCCCATGCCCTTGACCATGGCCCCAAGAGCCTTTGCAGACACTGTCCGTACCTGTCAGGGAACCGAGAGAGGGCAAGGTGGGGAGATGTGACCACAGAGGAATGAGGAGAGGTCCCTAGGGTCTCCTGCCCTTCACCAGACAGATGCAAACGCAGCTTCTATGGCTTCTTAGCGATCGGTTGGCTGGGGTGGGGCTAAAGCCATGAGCTCCCGCCCTCTTCCCTCTCAGACTCA
This sequence comes from Bos indicus x Bos taurus, assembly GCF_003369695.1. Lineage (NCBI taxonomy): Eukaryota > Metazoa > Chordata > Mammalia > Artiodactyla > Bovidae > Bos > Bos indicus x Bos taurus. The sequence continues at coordinate 10,285,122 of NC_040092.1, read as the reverse complement.
CCTCAGGCACAGGATCCAGGAGAGAGGCTTTCAGACCAGGCGTCACGCTTGGCAGGTAAGGAGCCAAGTCCTGCAAAGACGGAAGGAGCGACTCAGTGGAGGCCTGAGGCCCACTTTCTCCAGACTGGTTCCTGGGTAGATCTTGACCACCCCACTCTGCTGACTAGGAGCACTCACAGGGATAAAAAACCCCCTCCATCCCCCTGGTTCCCTGAAGGCCCTGAGTGATCACTCGGAAAAACCTTTGAGGGACCCCAGGCCCTCCTCAGGTGGTGGAGAGCCCCCAGCTGCCATTCAGAGCTCTTTCTCCTCCTGGGACTGAGGGCTGCCCAGCCTTGAGCATCCACAAGATTCTCTTAGCACTTTCCTTTCAGAGTTGCACAATCTTTACCTTAAAAGGTTTATGTCTCTTGATACAGCACTCGACTTTCAGAAACAGTTTTAAATATAGAAAGAACCTTATGTTCACTGCAGTATCATTTAAAATAGCAAGAAACCTTGGACACTATGTGACCGACAATAGAATTATGTAAGTTATGGTATATAAACTTGTTGGAATGTTACATAACTATTTAAGACTCGGTTTTATGAATAACTCGTTATAACTTGGACATACGTTTATGTTCAGAAATATCATTTTTAAACGTAATTTTAAAACATAATTGTCTAGGCTTCTGGAGGGCTAAGGGCAAAATGTTTTGGTTTTCCAAATTCCAATTTCCCAAATTTCCTAGGATTGACCTAACTTTCCACTTATCTCTTGTGCCTGTAGCCTCAGCAAGCAAATCAGAGCTGTGGTACTAAGAGCACAAACATCAGCCTCTGGGAGTGAGTGAACAGAGCAGATCTCTCAAACGAGGCTAATTTCCTGAGAGGCTCACAGAAGCCAGTGCTTATGACAAGGAGACACTGCCAGCAATCAAAGCGGCAGCCGCTTTCCCAACACCCCTGAAAAGTCAAAGGCCAGGCTGGACCTTTCCTCCCCATCAGTTGGTGAAAGGAGCTCACGGGGACGGGCCTCATCTTGGGGTGGAGGTAATCGAGACTTGTGTGGCTGGGCTCTGCAAGATGTGCAGAGGGCTCAGACTTCCACCCTCTACCCCAAACAGTCCACTTCTGCCCTGATACCATCAGGAATCAAATGCCCACAGCTGCCCTGTGTCTACTGTCGGTAGGGACCGTGTGTCCTGAGCCAGCATCCATCGGTCTGTCCTGCGTGAGCCCCCCACAGGCCCATACCTTCTGGTCTGTCAGGGAGTACATGTTGCCAATGATCTGGGCGGCCATCTTCCGTGTGTCCGTGGAACGGTCCTGGAAGGCTCTCTGGACGATGGGCATGATGAGGGCCAGGGACGGTGCATCGATGAAGTGGACAAACTTGGTGTCCAGCAAGGTCTGCAAGCACTTCTGGGTCTTCCGGGAGGGGTCTGTCAGGGCGTCCAGCAGTACCGGGGCGATGGCTGCGTGTCCAGACAAGAGAGAGGCAGCTGGGTACAAGTCTGTGGGGCAGCTGCCAGAGCCCCCAGCACTAGATGGGTCAGAAGAAAAGGAGGCCAGGGGCCCTTTCCCGAGAGCCCCACAAGGGGCTGAAGAAGCCAGCCTGTCTGCAAAGAGCAATTCTATTCTTGCTCCCCAGGAGGAAGTGGTGTGGGGGCGGCAGCTGTCACCCCCTTGCCCTGCAGAGCTGTGGCTGGTGGGGTGCCTGCCGGCTAGCTTCAGTGGCCCTGAGCTACAGCCCCAGCTAGGCCTCCAGGGGAGGCCACTTAGCAACGTGGATCTTACTCAGGAAGCAGCATCAACCCAAAGAGGCTTTGTGAAAAAAACCGTTTGGAGACGACAAAGGCCCCCTGAACCAGTGGTGGGAATAAGGTACACAACACTCAGAGCAGCCGCCACAGGTAAAATGAGCTCTCCAAAGTCAGCGTTATCAGCCCAGTAGAAGGAATTTCAAGAGGGGTACCTGGCTCATCTTTCCCACAAGTCCAGGGAATTCACCACTAACAAGATACACGCCAGTCAAGAGTTCTGAGGGAATTTCCTGGCGGTCCAGTGGTCAAAACTCGGCACTGCGGGGGCCTGGGTTCAATCCCTGGTTATGGAACTAAGAACAAGCAAGCCATGCAGAGTGGTGCCCCATTCCCACCCCCAATTTTTTTTTTTTAAATAACCCAATTTAAAAATGGGCAAAGGATTTGAATAGACAGTTTTCCAAAGAAGATATGCAAATGAAAAACAAGCACATGAAAAGACGTTCCACATCATTAGTCATTAGGGAAATGTAAAACAAAACCACAATGAGTGGTTAAGACTCCGTGCTTCCACTGCAGGGGGCATGTGTTCGATCCCTGGCTGAGGAAGTAAGATCCCGCATGCTATGTGGCATGGCCAAAACAAAACCACAGTGATATGCCACTTCATACCCACTAGGATTTCTGTAACCAAAAACACAGACGGTAACAGTGTTGGCAATTGAACACCTTTGTGCGTGTGTATATAGCTACTCAGTGTGTCAGGAATGGTACAGCTGCCAGGTTAACAGTTCCCTAGAAGAGGTGAACAGTTACCACATGACCCAGTTATGCCATCTCTAGGTATCTAACCGAAAAACCTGAAATCATGTCTACAAAAACAAAAATCAAATAAAACCTTGAACACAAATGTTAGTAGCAACATTAAAAACCAAAAAGTGGAAACAACGCAAACACCCATCAATTGATGTATGGACACACAAAATGGCACAGCCACACACGAGATACGTTATTAGGCCATAGAAAGGGATGAAACACTGACAGATGCTGCCATGTGGATGAACCCTGAAAACATAATGCTAGACACAGAAGCCAGGCATAAAAGGTCACACAGCGTATGATGCTGTTTCCATAAAGTGTCCAGATATGCAAACTCAGAGACAGAAAATAGACTAGGGGTCATCGGGGGCTAGAGGTAGAAGGGGAAATGAGGAGTGAAACCTAATAATGGGTGTGGGGTTCCTTTCTGGGGCGATGAAAGTGCCCCAGAACTAGACAGTGGTGATACTTACATAATTTTGCGAAGATGCTAAAAACCACTATGTTGTACATTTGTATAAAGTGAATTTTATGCAAATTACACTGCAATTAAAAAAAAAAGAAAAAAGGACCCAGGCTGGATTCCCAAAATGGAAGGCCTTCATTTGATAAGAGATAAGACGGTTCTGGGCCTTAGAAATGCCCAGGGCTGTTGGACATTGTAAAGAACGACAACAAAACCCACATCTACCTGTTCCTCCCGTAAAACCCATCATTTTCTGATTAAAATCAAGTCTGGAAATACTTAGGCTGAAACGCACTGAATGGTCACCAATGCCCTAAGCTGAAGCTTAAAATTTGACAAGTATGGTGCTGCAAGTCCACATAGCTGGCTGGGGTTTATTTCTAGAAATCAGTCTTTCCTAGTCACTCAAGAAACAACCATACTAAAGAGTAAGCTCCCTAATCTTCCCTCCATCATAGGTCTCCTGGAATGAGCGTGAATACAAAGTTCCCTGGAACCTAACCCCTGAGGGGTGCTGCTGCTGCAATCCAGAGCCTGTCATTCAGTTCTGCGGATCTCAAGGCTCCCTGAGAATCAAGCTGCCTCCGGGTCAACACCTCAGTTTCCCCACCTCTATGGTCAATGAGTGCTCTAGACCAACAGGAAAACAGACCACTTCTGAACTATTTTCCACTGATTATCGTAGGAAAAGGGCTTCCCTGAGTTTAAAGGTTATCTCAGGGCGACTGTCTCTGTCCTCAGAGGGCCTGTGCTGAACAAGTGCACGTTCCCTGCAGCGTCGAGGAGCACAGGGAGGAGCACGGCCCGCGCGCTCGTGGGAGAGGCCTTACGTACCCAGGATCTCTGGGTTCCTGATGACAGAGCCGATCTGCCTGAGCGCCTGCTGCCCAGCCTTTTGCACTTTGACGTGGGAGTCGGTGAGCACCTCTGTGAGCTTGGGCACGATGTTGGGTAGGCAGGACGACAGCTGCTTGGGAGCACAGTAGGCCATGGCCCCGAGCAACTCCACCGACCCTGCAGACGGCAGACACATGCCTGTGTGAAATCATGAACCACAGGCTGGCAGTTCACCCAGGCTGGCTGCCTGGGCAGAGGAGAAGCGGCCTGCTCCTCCCCAAGCGGGAGGGCACAGGGCTTGGCTCCAGCCAAGTGAGCAAGACGCGCCTGAGGCCGGCTGAGCCGGGGGAGCCCGGGTGAGAGCCTGGGCAGTGGTGGGGACAGAGGCCAGACCCAGCCTAGAACTGGCAGTGTCCCCAGGTCAGTTCACTGAGCTACTCTGTCCTCAGTCCGCTCACCCACTGAGTAAGAGAGTGAGTTTTCAAGACACAGTAGGGCAAAGCCTGAAGGATCACGGGGGAGCCCCGCCCAACGCTGACCCGCCCCAAAGCAGAGCAGCTTCGTTTTACAAGTTAGGATTCCAAATAAGATTATATTTTTAAAAAGAGGACTTAACAGGGGAAGAGATCTTAGAATCAGAGACCTAGCCACAGACCAACTTTAGAGCTCTGGGATTTTCTGATTTAGGTCTGTGGTTCTTGTCAGAGGCCTGTTTCTTGAACGAAAGTGAACAAACTATTATAGAAACAAGCCACCTGATGAGAGCCCTGGCCTCGCCCCTGGGCGGGAGGGTGGGGGGGGTGGGTGGTGTGCACACAGGACAAGAGCAGCATCTCTGCACCCCTGGGAAGGTGCTGTGCAGAACAGGAAGCTGAGACAGCGGCACCAAAGGAGCAGCCTCACCGGCTTTGGTTCTCCAGGATTCCTCCTCCAGGGCAGCCAACAAGGAGGGGAGCACCAGCTTCACCCCATGAGCACTCAGGTTGCTCATCACAGCCTTGGCACAGTCATCTGCAGCCTCGAGGGAGGAGAAAAGACGTTCAGGGGCTTTCTCCAGCACACCAGGGTCAAGGCCTAAGGCTGGACCTTGTGCCCCGCTGGTGATCATCGCTCACCAGGAGTCTACTGTGTCAGAGCCCGGGCCCCGGCCCACACAGGCAACTGACAGGAGGGACGCGGTTTCTCACCTCACCAGGCTTCCGTACTGCACTGGGAACCAGGGGAGTCCACACCAGTGACCGGCACTCGAGCGGTGGGCAGAGGGGCTCCCGTGGGGCAGGCCCCCCCACACCCCCGCCCCGCGCAGCCTCAGGACTTACCTCCCGCACATACTGGTTCCCGTCCCCAAAGCAGAGCAGCAGATGGGGCAGCACGTGGACCACATACGGCTCAAAGAGCTTCCCCAGCATGGTGCAGAGCATCTCGAAGGCAAAGAGGGCTCCTGGGGGTGGCAGGGCGAGGTGGGGCAGTGAGGCTGGGATCGGGACATCCTCTGGGGATGGGGCAGCCACAGGACAAGTTCCTCGTCCCCTCCTCACCCTCTAGAAATGCTCAGGGCAGCTGGGGGGCTACAGTGGCCGCTCAGGAGGGAGCAGCGCCCTCTGCCTGCCCCAAACAGAAAGGAGGCAAGAATGGGAAGCACCACCAGTGAGAAAAGCACAGTCTCCCTCGGCTGAAGGTGCTTGAGTCAGAAACAAGGACGCCCAGGCCACACCGGCGTGGCCGGGAGGAACAGCTCACAGGAGCACACAACCCGACGCCAGCCTTTGGCAGGGGAGGAAATGCCAGGTTCCCTCCTCAGGCAGCCAGGGCGGGGAGGGGGCAGCGGCCGAGCCTGGAGATACTCACCCTCCCGGCGGCGGAAGTTCTTCTTGTCCTGAATGGCATCGGTCAGCGCGGCCATCATCTCCTGCTGCTTCAGCGACAGGATGCCCAGGCCCTTCACCAGGCCCGCCAGCCCGTACGCAGCCCCTTTGCGCTCGGCGTACTTGTCTGACTCCAGCAGCTGCTGCATCAGCCTCTGGATCATACCCCCCGCGTCTTCCTTTATGGCAGGGACGAGGGGTGGCAAGCAGCTGGCCACGGATTCCTGGACCTGGGGGAGGGGCCTGCCCGTCAGTGCTGAGGCTCAACCACAGCCGGTGCCTGGCGGCTGATGCGGTCCCCCAGGCCAGTCTCTGCCACTGCCTGTCAGCCCACAAGGAGCATCAGAAAGGCCAACAGGGGCCCATGATCACGTCTGAAGTGCGTGCCCACAGGATGCACGCTACGTCTGTGAGCCCCCAAATCATCAGCTGTTATGGGGCTGTTTCTGGTCTGAAGGGAGAACCAAGGCCTGGGCAGGTGGGGTGGAGGCTCAGGACGGAAAAACTTACTCACAAAGAAGGATCCTGAGAGAAGTGGGCTACTTTGTCTTCTTAGAAACAGCCCGAGTCTCTCGATTCTCAAATTTGTTAGAATCACAGGGAAACGGGGCTGGGACTTAGAGGACCAGGCCCAAATGGAGTGGTTCCAGAAGATGCTGTCAATCATCCCGACAAAGTTCAGAATGCCCAACCAGGCCCAAGAGGCGGCCTGTGGCTAGGGGCCCTGGGCATGATGCTTTGGAGGCCGGGTGCTCTGACAGCTTATTCGACCACGATTCTGTAAACCTATGGTTTTCAACTGTGCCTTTGAGGAGGACACTCTGGATGGCTCAAAATGAAGTGACCAAAACGCAAGTCACAGAAAATACACGTAATGTGTTCTTCAAGAAAGAGAAAAAAAAAAATCCTTTGCCCTGTGGCCTGAAACTGCATTACTGCTGCTGCTAAGTCACTTCAGTCGTGTCTGACTCTGTGCGACCCCATAGACGGAAGCCCACCAGGCTCCCCCGTCCCTGGGATTCTCCAGGCAAGAACACTGGAGTGGGTTGCCATTTCCTTCTCCAATGCATGAAAGTGAAAAGTGAAAGGGAAGTCGCTCAGTCGTGTCCGACTCTTAGCGGCCCCATGGACTACAGCCTACCAGGCTCCTCCATCCGTGGGATTTTCCAGGCAAGAGTACTGGAGTGGGGTGCCATTGCCTTCTCCGGAAAACTGCATTAAAAGGCCCCCAAAACATACAACACACACACAGAGAATGTCATGAAAAGCCTAACACACCAAGGACGATTTTTCCCCCTAATCTTTGTATATCCAGAACCAAGTTTATACTAAGTGCAAAAAATAACTATTAAAAAATGATTTAAAAAAATGCATATATTTAAGAGATTTAGAACATAGTAACAAACTGACTCTCCACTAGGGCATTTCTAACTGTAAATAAACGAGGTAGTTCCCCTGAAAGAAGGGCAGAGAACACAGCCATCTGGATTTGACATCCGACTTCGTTTGCAGCTCCCAAACTTCATTTGCACTGCCCACCCAAACAGGGACCAGGTAGTCGGGGCACATACCTGCTGGGAGGGGGTGGCGAGGGCAGCAATGAGCTTGGCGACAATCGGCTTCACTTTGGGGTCACTCTTGTCCAGGTGCTTGGCTAGAGAGCCCATGAGGACCACCACGCTCTGCCGCACGGCATCGTAGCTGGCATCGTTCGGCGCGTTCTTCAGGAACTCCTCGAACACCGGCAGCAGCGAGTTGACGTTCTCCTGAAAGCCCAGAGCACCCAGAGCCTCACGTCAGCCCCAGGGGCCGTGCCTGGGGACGACGGACTCTGCCCAAGCCTGGGTGAGTGACAGGCATCCTGACCAGTCAGCCAGCCATGCCAGAGGGCTTCCCGGTTTTCTGGCAGGATTGCAGCAGACTTACATCAATTTAATACCTTTTTGGGGTCTTTCTGACCCCAAGGAAATACAAACAGAATCTGCTGCGGGGCCAGCGCCCAGCCAGGACGTCCAGCACCAGGCCTCGCCATGGCACCATGGTGCAGCCTGCCGTCTGCCCCAGCCCAACCTTCTTCCCGCTCCTCGGGTGCCTGAGACCTTCTCCCCCATCTCCTCGCCTGGCTGAGATCTCCTACCTTTCCATGTGTGTTGAGTGTCGCAAGAGCTGCATCCAACATGCACTTCCGGACATCTGGGTTTCGGTCGTTGAGGGCGTCGGGGACAAAAAATTGAAAGAGTGGCTTCACCTGAGAGCTGTCCAAACACTGGGAGAGCTTGTTCAGGGCCAAAGCCAAGCCACACCTGGGAAAGAAGGGGAAGTGTGTCAGGGGAGTTAGAGGCCTCCTGGCTAGGGGCCTCTATCCTGGCATGTCACGAGGAGCGCGAGCCTGCCAACAGCACACGCTGCTCCAGGGCAGAGCACAGCACAAAGCCTGCTTCCCTCTGTGTTAGTGCACTGCCTAGCCTTCTCCCACCAGGCAGGAGGAGACGGAGGGGAAGGAGGCAGAGGTGACAACACCAGAAATGCCCGTATTCTACAAAGCCAAGTATGGTGAATCAGCCACGGCCGTGAGGAGGTACCTGGGGACCTCTAAGAAAACAGTTCCCAGGGGAAAGGAGAAACACGAGCAAAGTAGCCCAGCTGGCCAAGAGGAGCTGGAAGTGGACCTCAGGCCTCTGACTCAGAGGGAGGTCTTGTCTTTTCCCATCCCTGCTGACCCATCACCCTCTGCTGCCTCCTCACGGCATGCAGCCTCCACCCAGCCACACGTCCAGAAGTGCTGAGCGGTACAAGGCTGAAACAGCTGTCGTACCTGGCTTCCCACTGGTCTGGAGGAGATTCGGAGATAACTCGTCCCAGAGCATCCAGCACCGGGGGCGGCCGCTGCAAAAGACAGGTTATCGATGCACTGCAGGGCTCTCTCCGGGCCCGCAGGCCAGCCAGTCGCCCAGGTGAGGCGGGATCAGGCACAAGCCACCCTGAGCCACGGGGTGGCTCTGTCTGGATTAGGTTGGAGGCTGATCAGGGTCCAACCCCACCTTGTATGCCCAGACTACAGTGCCCAGACTACTCACATAGAGCTTCTCCTGGTAGATCTCCATGAGCCTGCCCATGACCTCAGCCGCCTGCCGCTGGTAACGCGCCACCGCCTGGGAGAGGGCTTCCGCCCCGGCCTGCCTCACAGCTGCCTCGTGATAGATGACGTCATCGATGAGCAAGGAGCAGAGGTCTGGCTGCAGATCTAGGCCCATGGTCGACCAGAGCCTACAACAGACCAAAGGCATCTATTCGGACCAGGACTTGCAGCGCAGGCCCTTCTGCCAAAGCCAAAGTCCCAGCCCTCGATCCCTCTGTAGGCTCAGCATGCTGGGTCCGATTACTCCATGAGAAGAAAGAGAACAGACCAGGACAGGCCAGCCTTCTGATGGCGCTCACCTCTCGGCCAACTTTCGGATCTCTTCCTCCTTGTCGAACTTAACCACCCAGAGCCTGCGGAGAAGGTTCAGGCCATTCTTCTCATCGGTGTCAGGCGCCGGCAACACCATGTGGAGTTCCAACAGGCCCTGAGAGGGGTGGGATCGCACCACGTGAGGCAGGACCTTTGGGAGAACACTCCGACCTGCCCTCCCCGCCTCCCAAGATGAAGCCACCAGCCACACGTGGGTCTCCACAGAAAATCAATTAACGAACTCTTAACTTCTTCAGCTGCACCAGCCACATTCCAAGTGCTCAGGAGCCACGCGATGGCTGGTGGCTGTCCTGCTGGATGACACAGTTAAACAGTCCCATCCCGGCAGACAGCTCCGCTGGACAGCAGTGCTGGTTAGGGAGCGCCATGAGGCAGCTCAACTCATTAGCTGCTCTGTCTCTTCAAAGAGCTTTTCTTTCGTGAGATGATGGCATGCAGTGGTAAAATTTTTTTTAAGTAAACTTTCAAAATTCAACTGTTAACATTCAAGATCGACAAAAATCTCTGAAAAAGGATGTTCCCTTTGTTTTAAGAATATCTGCCGCACTGCCATTGTGTTTTCCATTTTATCAAGGACTAGTGAACACTCTGTCACAGAGCAGTAGCTGGAGGCTGCAGACTGGCATTTGGGAAACACGTTCTCACACTCCTACGGGATCCTTTAGTTTGGGTCCCAAAGCTCCAAGAAAGGGCAAGTATAAGGTAGTGGATTGAAGAAATGAGCCAATCCTGTGAGTCAGATCTACAAAACTACCAAGTTCCACGGTGCGTTTTAGAAGTTAGGTGACGTCTTCAAAGGCAAAGGAAAAAACCAGTGATACAACTGCTTCGTTGTTCCAGTTCCCAGAATGATCCCAAGCCACCCTCTGTGACCTTGCTCTTTGCCTCCAGGACACACTGGTGCACACACGCGGCACATCCCATCAGGGCAGCTCAAACAGCAGCACTGAGGGACGATGTTGGGGGGCGGGGGGCAAGGCAGCCCCGTGAGGGCATGGGCACACACCCGGAGTACAGTGTCCCGCACGTTGGCACAGGGGGACAGCAGGGCGCAGAGCAGCACGTCCACCTCCTCCTGCTCTGCAAAGGCACAGCCATCCTCGCCACTGCTGCTGGCACACAGGGTGGTCAGGGCCTCTGAAGCCAGAACCTGAGGGAGACATCCAGCCACTGGGCTCAGTTCGACAAATCGTTTCCTACTACAGGGCCAGGCAGGGGAGCTGGGGATGAGCTTCCGGGGGGAATCTGAACTAAGAACGCCCATCCCACCCACCCCTACTAGGCCTCAGACCCCAGCGCCAGACCAAGGCCAGTGGCAGGATCCAAGCAAAACCACTCATGAGCTGAGAACAGTCTGGCTGGCTCTCACGAGTACCGCTGTGCCCAAGGTCAGAACTGAGGGCTGGGAGAGGCAATCGGAACCTGAGGGTGGGGTTGTGAACAGTAGAAGCCAGCAGGGGACCAGATTACCTGAAGTCGGGGAGAGCCCGTCCCAATCACCCAGGTCAGAAGGCGCAGCATGGCCACGCGAGGCAGCAACTCCGGGCCGTTCTACGGGAGAAAGCACATGAGGCAGGACGAAGCTCCACGGAAGGTCTGTAACCAAGCCCAGAGGCACGTGAGTCCCTCTCACCCACAGGGGAACATTCTGGGTCTTCCTGCTGACCACACTGGAGGGACCCTGTCAAGTCTACAACTCAATCCACAGGAGCCAACCCCAGTCAGCCGTGATCTCCAGGGACTAAAAATAACTATTCCTAACCTTGGCTGAAATTCACAGACTTTTGAAATACAGGTGGCTCATGAATACACAAAGAGACACTGAACTTTACAAATAAGTAAAGAAATGCAAAATAAAACAAGATACCATTCTTCCACCTGTCATTGACAAGCTAAACACTACATGAGGTTGTATGAGGTTTGGAGAAAAGGAAACGCTTAGCAAGGGTATAGTTCAGAACATGTCACATGACCTAACAATTCCACGCCCAAGAATCTGTCCTATGAGAATGTTCACGTGGTGTGCAAGGCATGTAAATGAACAGGGGACACCCCACAGCTGCATTCAAAACATGGAAACGTTTGCGGCCTTAAAATGTCAATCAGCAAGTAAAAAGCTGACTAAAACATTGTGCGCCCACAGAACACAGCCTGTAATATGAGATCCACATGATGTGGACCACACAGGTCCTGACACTGGAGGAGGCCCAGAGAAGACAGTCCCGTGGAAGGAGCGGTGCAATCCATTTTTTGCATTACTGCATTTGTGGGTATGAGCTTTATACGTGCTTAAATAAAAAAGTCCGCGAGGGTATAGACCAAACTGTTATTAATAGCTACCTCTGAGGAGGGGCATTTCTCTTTTTGCTTCTGTACTGTTGGAATTTTTTTAAAGTACGTAAGCACTACTTTCAAATTTTTAGAACATAATCTACTAAAACTGGGCTTCCTCGGTAGCTCAGCTGGTAAAGAATCTGCCTGCAATGTAGGAGACCCTGTTTCAACTCCTGGTTGGGAAGTTCCCCTGGAGAAGGGATAAGCTACCCCCTCCAGTACTCTTCCCTGGTGCTTCAGCTGGTAAAGGATCCACCTGCAATGTGCGAGACCTGGGTTCAATCTCTGGGTTGGGAAGATCCCCTAGAGAATGAAACAGCCACCCACTCCAGTTTTCTGGCCTGAAGAATTCCATGGACTTTATAGTCCATGGGGTCAAAACGAGTCGGACATGACTGAGAGACTTTCACTTTCAATCTATTAAAAAAGAAAATTCCTTGGGACTTCCCTGGTGGTCCAGTGGTTAGGACTTCAGGTTCCAATGAAAGGTGTGGGGATTCTAACCCTGGTCAGGGAGCTAAGATACCACATGCCTTATGGCCAAAACCCCAAAACATAAAACAGAAGCAATATTGTAACAAATTCAATAAAGACTTTATAGATGGTCCACACCCAAAAAGTCTTTAAAAAAAAAAAAAGAACCCAAAAATCCTGACTGAATGAGCTCGTCTCAAAAGCAAGTGAAAAGGATAGTAACCAGCACTGTCTTCTTAAGAACAACATACAATAAGTTAGAGTCCTTCAACTCCTTTGGCTCAGAAACTATCAGATGCAGGAGACCCATAGCTTCTGTAAGGCCTTGGAGGCTCTCTCAATAGAACATTTAGGGTCTCCCCACCAATGGCCGCTGCTGTAGGACCCCCTCCCCAGAACTGTTCATGGGTCAGGAAGTGTCAGAAGCCCCTGCCCTACCCCCCGCAACCCCACTCAAGCCAAGGGGGAGCTGAGCTCCCCAGCCTACCTCGTCCACACGCCCAGGTGGGTTGCTTGGGGAGGCCCGCAGCTGGGCGTGGACTGTGAGGATCTGAAGAATCTGGGCCATTCTTTCCTCCTCCTCCTCACTGTGGTGGGGCATCTCAGTCAGCACCATCTTCAGAAACGGGAAAACCAAGGAGAAGGCTGGCGCGGACAGGGGCGCAGCGTCTGTGAGAGCAAGAAGTAGACCGACTCTGCAGGCGGGCCGGGCCCCGAGTTTGGCCGCCACAGCGTCCATCCTCAGGGCAAGCGGGCAGGGAGACGGCTGGAGGCCCTTTCTGATACCCTGAAGCCAGAGGCATGACAAGAGGGACAAGAGACGGCAGTCCAGTTCTAAAGCCAATGCCGCTCCTACCCCAGACAGCGCCTGGTTCCACAATGTGAGCATTAAAACAGACAAGTAGATTCCAACAGCAAGAACTAAACCCTCAAGGGGGGCGGGGGTGGGGTGGGGGGTCACAGTGACTGGACTCAAAAATCATCCATCTGGTTCAAGGGGTGAGGTGAGGAAATCAACACCAGCAAGGGGAGAGACCAGCGGAAGCTGCGGCCTCGGGAAGCCCGGAGGATGGAAGTCAAGCCCCCGCACGGTTCACCCGCCTTGCGCCCTCTGTCCACCCTATCCGGTCCCTCACCTGGCTCGCCCTTGCCTGCCCTGCTGGTGATGGTGTGACTGTGCAGCAGGGTCACTGCTCTCTTCACGGCCACCGACAGCTCTTCCTGGCACCATGACTCGTCCAGGGCACATTCCGGCTTCAGCAGGCGCAGAGTCACATGGCTCACCAAAGTGCCTGTGTCCAAGAGAAGGGACCCACAGGGATGACCCACGCAAAGACACACAATCTGGCTCGGGTGTGAACCAGGGACCCACATCCCCCTGAGTTAACACTAATCAAGCTCTGCTCTGCCCTGCCCATCTCCTCAACCTAGTTTCTCGTTTCATCTCCGTGACACTCCAAAAGCATGGACAAGCTGGCAAGGGGCTATCCTCCTGACAGTAAGGAATCGGAAGTATGCAGCAAGGAGGCATGAGCCACACAAGGTTACTCAGCTGGGAGTGAAGCTCTAGCCACAGGGTGCTCCCACCTTCCATGCAGCAGCCCAGCCGGCTGGGTAACACTTCCGATAGGTTCTGTGTGCACAGCCTGACTCCAGCCTCACCCATGGGAACGTATCCTTAAGGCTCAAAGGTGTCATACAATCCACAGAGCGAGGTTACCACAATTCCCAGCTACCTCACAAGGTTCTTTGTGGCTAAAGAGAAAGCTTCTCAAGGCCACAGAGCCCTCTGGTCACCCACACCTGGCTGCTCAGGAGCTCTGGGCTCCATGGATAGGCCACGTGGCACCAACTATCCCACTGCCACTGAATTTAAAGCTGCTACCGAAAGATCAAGGGCTTCCCATGTGGCCCAGTGGTAAAGAACCTGCCTGCCAATGCAAGAGACATGAGAGATGAGGGTTCAATTCCTGGGTCAGGAAGATCCGCTGAAGTAGGAAATGGCAACCCACTCCAGTATTCTTTCCTGGGACACCCCATGGACAGAGGAGCCTGGAAGGCTACAGTCCATGGGGTAGCAAAGAACTGGATATGACTGAGCGACTCAGCACATACACATACACATACACACATACACACACACACACACACACACACACACACACACACAATCACTGACTAGCATCTAAAACTTGGTCCTCAGAGTGAAGCCACAGTAGACATAAAAAAGGAGAGGAGATGGCATCACGTGCTCCCCGGGATGTGTAGCTTGGGCCGCCTGAGGCTGCACCCATGGGAACACAGGTCAGTAGCTGAGATCACTGCATGCCTCCCCCAAGCACTCAGGGCACGCCTGTCCGCCCCCCTCCTGACCCGGGGTCATGCCCACAGCCAGCCAATGAGAACTAACCCAAAGCCTTGAGCCTCGGGGGCATGACACAGGCAGCCAAGGACAGGAAAGGGGTCTTGATCCTGGGAGCAGCCAGGGGAGACTTCAGCAAGGGCAGGAAAGAGTCGACCAGGACCGGGATGTACTGGGTCAGGCCGGACGGGTTCTTGGCCAGGATGGTGTCCAGCAGCCCCAGAGCCGCCTCCAGCTCACTGTCCAGCTGTAAGCAGAGTCAGCCCAGAGGGCTGGTCAGCAGGGCCTGCCCTAACAGCAAGTGAGGCGGGGTCGCTGGGGCAGCCGCTCACCTCCTGCAGCCGCCTCCGGATCTGCGCCTCCTTGTCCAGCTGGGCCTGCAGCATCTCCTTCTGTTTGCTGGTCAGCTGCACCTCCTCTTTTATGCCTTTCTTTTTCTTTATCTCCTGAAGGAACAAGCACAGCAATTCCGTCTCCAGGGCCCAGACCTGCCTCCCTCCCACCACCAGGCAAGGTGAGCTTGGCGCCACCGTCGGTCCCAGGCCAGCTCTGAGTCTGTGATCTGGGCCCCAAACCTGCCGACTGGCCTGCCCCACTCCCACAAGCCCAAGGCCGCCTGGTTTCTACAGAACAGAGAGCAGTAGAGCGGCCATTTCTTGCCAGATTCTCTATAAGGAAAACACAAAAAGAGTCTTTACATGTTAAGAGAAATGGAAAGTTCCTCCAAGTGTTGAAGAGGGTATTCTGGGAGCCACATAGCTTCAGAATTCTAGCCTAAGGCTCTCCTACCTCTGACCAGCCTGCCCTACACTCTCCTCTAGTGTAAGCTAAAGCCTGGCAGAGGCTGAGAGCATTCATTCATCTGATATTCACTGAGCACCTAGGAGGTGCCAGATGCTGGGGAGACTGTGGGAACAAGACCAAGTCTCTGCCCTTACAGAGCTCACCATCTTAGTGGGGGTGGCTATACAACGAACAGGGAACAGATACATAAGCAAGGTGGCTTCAGATCATGACAGGTGTCATGAAAGGAATAAATATGCGTAACAAATGAGAAGGGGCGGCTCGGCTCTGGGTAGGGTGGGCAGAGGGGTCACCTCTCTGCAGAAGGGACATGTGGGCAGAGATATAGAAGACAAGAAGAACTCAGCCTATAAAGATTGAAGAAGAAAATAAAAAAGACTGAGAGAGGTGCACAGGCTGAGACAAGAGAAAGAGCCCTGTGTGCTGTGCTTCCGCCAGAACCAGCCCCATCACCACTGAACACAGCCATGAACCCCGATGCCCCAGAGGCCACACTGTGCCAGGGCCCGCGCCCAGTCAGGAGGACAGACGGGTCCCGGCCATCCAGGAGCAGGGCGTGGGGACGGGCATAGAGTCAAGCTACACCATTTAGCACAGGAAATACATGAACTACTGACAGCAGGAAGAAAAATCTCTTTTCCTGGAGTTGCGGGTGGAGAAAGCTACTGAGAGACAGCAGATCAAGAAGGTGACAGGAGGAGCCGGGCAGAGCAGGGAGGTCAGAGGAGCATGCCACGGGTCAGGGTGACCCAATGGACCGGCCTGAGGCCTCCGCACACCCACCTCCTTCAGCTCCAACTCGATGATCTGCTCCTTGAAGGAGTAAGCTTTGTTCTCTCGCTTCATGTTGGCCTTTTTTATGCTGTCCTGCTGGGCACTGAAACACCAGAGTGGGTGATCAGCCAGGTTCCATCCAGCCACGAGGCCCTTTAGCCTCCCACCAGCCACGAGATCCCTGCTACCTCTTAAGTCATGGGCACCAGGCAAGTGCTGGGTCCTCCACACGCTCTCGTATCCGGGACCGAAGACTGTGTGTGGACCACAGCCAGCACTCCCCCAACGAACAGACAGACTGTATCACTTACTGAGCCCTCAAGCAGGCGGCTCACCTCTGAATGATGGACTTGTCGTACAACTCCCCTGCAGGGGTCTGCATGATAGCAAACTCCTCCCGCGTCACCTGGCACAGTGCTGGGTTCTGCACGGAGGTGGTGATGGTGCTGATGAGCTGCGGGAGGACCCGGTCTGGGGACAGGATCGAGAGGGAGCCCATGGCGTTCATGGAAGACTGCCAGACAAACACAGACACGGTCAGTGCCTGCCGCGGCTGGCACAGGAGAGAGGGCCTGCCATGTCTCACGCCCCGGGCGGCAGGCTCCCCTTCTTGCCGCTGCCTGTTCTTTCTGAGCCCTGCTGCTGGAGTGGACGGCTACAGGGTGTGCCTGCCTTCTCGGCATGCTGCACCCCGACATGGGGGACATTTCTCTCCCACTCTTGATCTCTGTGGTTCAGGCAGAGCTTCCCCCACCCTCGCTAGAGATGGACACGTGACCCAGACTGGAAGGATGGGCCCTGGGATGAGCATAAGACCTGAGTCAGGTCAACCCAGGCGGTAAGGCCCTCTGCCAGCTGGAATGGTTGGAAAACGCCAGCTTTTCCCACTGGAGCTAACAGGGGATGAGACATAAGCCTCGAACAACTATCCTGCTACCAAAAAGCAGAGACTGGTAACAGAGCCCATGCTGCAGAAAGCAGCAGTGAGGCACAGACAGAGGAGGAAGGGAGACGGACAGAGAGCAAGAAACATACCACTTACGAGGTCTTGAGGACATCTCAGTCCCTGTCCCGTCACATCCAGGGGCTTACCAGTTAGACGTGGCAACCAGCAAGCTCCCTGCTAAGCTCAAACTAGTCTGCGCTTTCTGTCACTTGCAACCCAACAGTCCAACCCACTTCTCATCACCCCGTCTTCTGTTTCTCTGAATCTTCCTGGTCTGCCTGCTGACCTGATGCCAGAGCCAGCTCACAGGCCCAACTACCTGGTTCAAGGGGTTCTGGGTGGTGATCCTGGGGATGATCTGGTCCAAGTGCCTACTAATGAAGGCTTCCGGATCGATCTTCATCCTGGCGAGAAGTGCTGGCCAGAGGCCAGACTGCACAGCCACTGAAGGGAAGGGGAGCTCTTTGAGGCCTACTGCCCGCCTGCTCTTCCGACAAGAGTCCCTGCCCTACCCGCCCACCCAGGCCACAGACCTAAGGATGGGTGGTGAGAGATGATCAGCATCTCCTGTGCCAGCTGTTCCATGCCGGTGATGCCACCCTCCAGCCCTGGCACCCCGGAGATGACACAGAGAGCCTCCTGCAGGACCCGCGGGGGCACGTAGGCCTTGCCCGCCTCAGTCACCTCCCCAGTGTCGGTCACCAGAGCCTCGAAGGGCAGCACCTGTGGGGAGACAACGAATGAGCCCCAATGATCAGAGTCCCGTGCCGGCCTAGCCCTCGGGAGATGAAGACGCCAGGAACGTAGCTGTCTGTCATTCAGTAGATTCTCTGGGCCCCCTGCTGGCGTGGAGACCAAGGCCCGGAGCCCTGCGCTGGGATCCACAGGCTGTGAGATAGGCCTGGAAGGAAACACCTAGGGTCCTGAGCCTCAAAGAGCCCAGAGTGGGTAAAAAGGCAACAGAATCCGATCCAGGGGGAATGAACCTGAGACTGCAAGTCTGTCACCAGCCCACATCCCTTAAGCCGGCTCAGGGAGGGAGGGAAGCAGTGAACGGGACACAGAGAGCACTGAAATCAGGAGCCAGGTCCCCGTCCTGCCGCCACCCGCTGAAGGGAGACGCTGAGCAAGTCATGTCAGCTGCCAGAACCATGAACAACTCCCATAAAACAAGCATAGTAAGCCTGTCAGCCTTTTAAAGGCATTATGAAAAACGGACAGAGAGAAGGGTAGAAAAATGTTTTAAAAATTATAAAGTGCTTTAAAAATGAAGTGTTTTTCCATTACTCAGGAATAAAAAGGTTGACTTATGTGTCATAAGACACGGGAAGAAAGAAAGGCATCTGCAAAGGAATGGTGTGAAACAAGGTGGTCCCTGAGCTGTGGGGCAGGGCAGGAGACCTTGGCATCACACGGAGCCCACGTGAGTGAGGACAGCCAGGGAGCACCCCAGGTGAGATCCCACAGCGCAGGCAGGGGCAGCTCGGGGGTCTGTGAGCCCCAGTTCTGGGGCCCGGAAGAGGCCCTGACCTTGTGAGAACTGAGGACGGTCTTCAGCTCCTCCAGCAGTCCGTAAGCCAGCTTGAAGCCCCCGAGAGAGGACAGCAGCTTCCGGGCCGTCTGCTGGGCCTGCCTGCGCACGTGCCAGGGGCGGCTCAGGAGCACGGCCGCCAGGGCCCGGTGGTACTGCCTGCAGCAGAGGGACAGGGCGCGCTGGGGATGGCCGGGCGCGGCTCTCTGCAGCCAGCCTCCCGCCCCTCACACACAGCTGAGGCTCGGGCTCCTGCCAGGGAACGGGGTCATCTGGCCCGAGGGGGAGGGTGAACGAGCCCCACGTACTGAACTTTGTTGCCTGTGAGTCGGTGCGGATGGTCAAGAAACAGTCTCTCTGTCAGGTGCAGCACGGTACACAGGGCTGGCGAGGGGAGAGAAACAGTGCAAGTGTTTTTAAAATAGAGAATACATCTGCGGCTGAACTGCCCTGAACGGGCCCGATCTCGTCTACAACAGAGGAAACGGGGACTTCCCTGGTGGTCCAGAGGCTGAGACTCCGCGTTCCCAATACAGGGGGCCCAGGTTCCATCCCTGGTCAGGGAACTAGATCCCACATGCCGCAACTAAGGCCCAGAGCAGCCAAATACACAAAGAAATTAATAGAGAAAATATCCAGAAAGAACTGGAAAAGTTGGAAATCAAAATGTAAGCGTAAAATCACAGTTTCACTTGAATTTTCTTTTTTTTAAATTTTTTACTTTATATTGAAGTATAGTTGATTAACAATGCTGTGTTAATTTCAGATGTACAGCCAAGTGACTCAGTTATACGTATATGTGTTATCTACTGAATTTGCTTTTCTGCTAAAAGCAAGTTATGCTTTTAGCATATACACACGTGTATCTTGGAACAAGCAAAAGTATACACTTTCTTTTAATTAAAACAGTGAGATCCTATGGTATAGCACACGGAACTATATTCAATACCCTGTGATAAACTATAGTGGAAAAGACTATGAAAAGGAACGTGTATATATATATATAGCTGAATCATTCTGCTGTACAGTAAAAATTAACACACGAGTGTATTAATTCACTGTAAGTATATTCAACTATACTCCCATAATTTAATTTGTATGCAGTTCTAAAGAATAAGAGCACTTACTGATGTGAAATGATTTCCAAATCTAGAGAGCACAATGCATATAGCATGCATATTACCTTTTATATAAAAAGGAAGAGAACTAACACATAAGGATATTTATTGGTATAAAAATAAAATATCAACAATACACAGCAAGGGGATAAAACTGGCTCTCCATGGCTAGGGATACTGGGCAGATATCAAAGCAAAAGTGTAACTTTCAGTGTAGCCCCTCTTGGGGCTTTTATTTTTGTATTATGTGAATACATTTCCTGTTCAAAGACTAGCTAAATGTGTTTTAAACATCAGAAAGTGACTAACAGTTGTAGCTCATGAACAGAATGTTGTGATGTGCGAGTCAAAAGACTTTTCAAGTCACCAATTAGCCACAGATACTTCTAAGGCAACCTAGAATTTTAAACATACACTTAAAGATCCACAGTTCCTTTTCTGCCAAGATAGAAACCAGTAGTTTTTCTATCTCCCAGTGGGGGAGTCGAGCCAGCCACACTTCACTAGAGCTTCTCAGCTGTCTCTGAACATACGAAAACCTCTGAGACAGCACCAATTACCCAATCAGCTGTAATTATACCTAATATCACAGCTCTACAGCTATTAGTGCTCTGTCTCCACAAATCTCCCACTTCACTCCCACCTCCCCAGCCTTCCAGGCCCCACAGGAATAAATTCATTCTCAGGAAAGCTGAGCTGTTAGTCAGATCGCTCTGCTCCAGGTCTTTGCCGAGCTGACTGGTCAAAACAACAGGCAGTCCGGGAAGGGTCCTCTGTGAAGACCCACCAGAGAGACTCGGCCCTAAGTTCAACTTCGAGTAGGCAGGTAGTGACTCACCATCCTCTGAAGCCATGAGGAGGAATTTCTCGGAAGTGAAAACCTGCTTCTTCTCATCCAAAATGAGCTGCCAGAAACCACTCAGTTTGGCCTCTGCAAGAGACAAAAGGTCACTCCACCACACAGCCCACCGCCTCCCCCAGGGCTAGCCCCGCCACGCTGCAGCTGCCAGGGCTGGGTCCTCTGGAAGACCCGCCTCAGTGCAGCAGGCCAGGGTCCTCGCTCGGCAGGAAGGGGTCACTCCCAGGCTCACCGTCCTCCCACGCCAAGAACTAACTAGTTCTTCTGGTAGCATCACCCCTTATGGAAACCTCTGGTGCTTCTCCACTTCCTGCAGCAGCCCAGACGACTTGCCTCCCCCCTCGGATTCCCACCTGCTCCAGGTGCCAGGCTGAGCTCCTTAAAGTCCTCACATGGCACCTTCCCTTGTCCTTCCCTGGTCTGAACTCACACTGGGCCGTTCCCTTCCAGTCAGTGAAACTTCTTCTAGTCCTCAGGGCACTAGTTCAAACGCTCCATCCTTCAGGAAGCCTTTCCTGGCCCCCAACCCCAAAACTAAAAGCAACCCATCCTTCAAACCTGCTCTTATGCTATGTTTTGCCTTTAACAGCCGATAATGTTTGCATATCCCTTCTCCCATTACAGTAAAGGCAGCTTAAAATTTGCTGAAGCAGGGTCATGTTCATTTCTGCCTCCCCCCACGGAGAAGTAGCTGAGTGCCTTGGCATATACTCAGGTGTCAAGCAATAACATGTGAAGAGCTGAATCTTGTTTCTAACCACAGGAGTACGTCCAGCTACGTCCGCACAGAGCAGGAGTTAGACTAAACAAGCATGGAATACCCTGTAGCCCCAAAAACAGGAACGCTCTTTTTGTTGCACTGATATGGAACCTTTTCCCAGATGTGTTCAGTATATAAAATGCCACACTGTTGTTGTTTAGTTGATAAGTCGTGTCCAACTCTTTTGCAACTCCAGGGACTGTATCCTACCAGGCTCCTCTGCCCATGGGATTTCCCAGGCAGGAATACTGGAGTGGGTTGCCATTTCCTACCCTGGAGGATCTTCCCAACCCAGAGATCAAACCCGAGGTTCCTGCATTGGCAGGCGGACTCTTTACCACTGAGCCACCAGTGAAGCCCGTGTATAGTACGTTACCCAGCGTGTTTGGGCAATTTCACATTAGCCATCTCTGGACACGAAACTGGTACTGTCCTCCAAGGACAGAAACTGAGTGGCTGGAAGGCAGGCTGGCTAAACTCAGGGGACACTGTTCATGTTACACCTTAAAACTGTATAACCAATCAAAAACAAAGTCCCACTGAGCACCTGCAGGGATGAGCCTCAGGGTCGCACTGAGCAGTGGGAGGGCAGCAGGGGGCGCTGTCACCGTCCTCCTCTGCTCTGTCGCCCCAGTGCTCAGGGACGGGAGCTTGCAGATAAAATCCATCCCGGCAGGTGCCAAGTGGCCCCGTGGCTGCCCAGGGGGTAAGTGGCCAAGCTGATGCAGCCAAATCCTGAACATTTGGCCCTCCTCCCAGGGACTCTGGAAGAGGCCCTTGTCTGCAGCCTCCTGGACACCGCTGGACTCTTACCAGCCTGCGAGTCGGCCATTGAGAGCTTCGTGAGCAGCAAGGCAGCGGCGACCCCTTCGGTGACAACGGGAACCTGAGTGCCTTGGGAGGCCGCCTTCTCCACTGTCTGGATGAGCAAGGGCAGCAAGTCCAGGGCCTGCAGCAGTGTGTCGCCTGTGGAGACAGGACCGGCGCCTGTCCATCACTCGGGGGCAGGGGCGGGGTGGGGTGGGGAGCGGCAAGATTACCCGGGAAAGGACATTCACCCCTGTCTGAACCGGCTAATGATTACCTTTCAAATACCTCGAAGGAGTGGAATAGAATCTAGGGCTTAAATCAAACTCTACAACCTTACAGATAGAGCTAGAAGGGTCCTTACTAACCCAAGAGTCTGGCTATTCATTTGATGAATAAAGAAACAGAGGGGTGAAGTGAGTTGCCCATGGCCACACAGCTGGTTGGGCGAAGAGAACCAGGGCAAAACCTCAGGTCCACCAATTTCTTTCTGGGGCACTTCCCCCATACCAGACAACCTCCAGACCCAAACCCCCCAACCAGAACCAATCTCCTGACCTATGAACTAAAGTCTGTTTTTTCAAAAAAAGGTAAAAACCTACTAAAACCTGTAACTAAACTCATAAATTACCAAAGTGGTATATCAGAATATTTCACACAAAGAAAGCATTTCATTTGGACAATGCCATGCTTTTGAATCCAAGAAATGTATATTTTAAAGGTTTATTTTATGTTTGCTTTTAAAGTCTGGAGCAGAACTAGAACTAGCTCCAGCTAGAGATGAGGTTAAACCAAGACTTGGCTACTTAGAACTCAATCTAAAGTCAACTTTGAGCTTTGCACAGTGGCAGTATCGTAGCCAACGAGGTTTATCCAAGGCGCGATTATTGCTAATTGAAAAAATAAATAAATAAAGTCAACTTTGATCAGTGCAGCAAAACTGCAAAGTGATACAGACTTTGTCTGCAAAGCTCGGACACAGAACAGAAGGGGGTCACCTTTTTAGAGGGCACTTTGGAATCTCCCAGACATTTCTTTAGACAAAATCGTCATCCATTTAAACCATGAGTGAAACACAAGCCCATCTGAGAGGTGGAAATCAGCGCTGGAGATTTTCTCCTTGGGGATCAAGCTCCTACCCAGGTTTGCTGTGTCCCCTCACTGCACGTGGAAAGGAGGCAAGTGCCCAGATGACACGCTTGTCAGCCCTGGCGCAACGGCAGGGCTAGTTTCTCACAGGTCCAGGGTGCACATTATACATTTACACCTCATACATCAGTCTATCAGAATCATATCTTCATGATTTCAGAAAACAGAGTGACAGGTTCTAGCTATGGGTCCTCTCTGAATAAACTTTGTACTCTGAAGGTCTGATAAGGGGGAGAAGTCAAAATCAAACGGGGCTCTGATTCTAGGCTTTGTGGATGACTAAGCTGGATGCTCCCATGGACTCAGGAGGAAACAATATAAAAAAGGCTGGACCGAGAGGGCAGGCCCAGAGCCATGTCGACGCCCTGAAGACTGTGTCTCCTCTGCGGGGAACCTCTCACCTCGAAAGCAGACCAACATGCACTGCAGGTAGGCGTGCCTCACGGCAGAGGTGGAGGTTTTAAGGCTGAAGGCTTTCTTGAACCATTCGGTGAGCTTCTTGGGTACTTCCGTGGTGAAGCGGTGACACCAGAGAGCCAAGACAGAGACAGCGTGCACCAAGGTGCCTTCATGAACTAGGGGGAGAAGTTGGAGCCGGTCAGCCAGACATCTTACACCCACGTCACATCACCGCGAGCCACATGCAAAAGCAAGCCAGGTAAAGGGAGAGGAAGCAGTGAGGCTTCGGGGAGGGGAAGCAGGGCCTTCAGAAGGGGTCACCACAGGCTCCAACCGCGAAAACCGGGCTCAAACACGGCGCCCAGCTGCAGCCTCACCGTGCTGCCCAGAATTACCTTCTTGCTGGAGGAACGGGATGAAGAGCTCAGCCACGGTCCCGCTCAGGACTTGACTAGAAGGCCCCGACACCACGTGATGACTGACACTCCCGATCCCTGGAAGACGGGGGTTCCCTGCTCAGCCCCTGGTCAGCACAGAATTGCCAACGCACCATCTTCCTGTTGCTGCCCCCTCCCGAGCGGCCACGCCTCTCCTCTGGCCATCACTGACCCTCCCTCAATCTCCCATCAGACGTCCTGCCTTTTACAGAAGCCAGGCTGGGACGTCCAAGACTGTCAGGATCCAACAGATTCGCCACACCTGATGGTCGGGGTGACCCTCATCTACAACCACACTTCCTGACACCCGAAGAGAAATTCTATACCTGAGAGAACGCTCATCTTCTGGGCTACAATAGTTAGCTTCCCCTCCGAGCCTAAGAGGAGAGAGAGCAAAGATTCAGAATTCCCATCTGCCACCTTTCCCAAGGGGGTGAACAAAGTAGTCATGTGTGTGACATCAAGACACACTGGGGGACTTCACTGGTGGTCCAGTGGTTAAGACGCCATGCTCCCAGTGCCGAGGGCCTGACTTCCATCCCTGGGTGGGGAACTAGATCCCACAGGCCAAGTGGTGCAGCCAAAAAAGGAAAAAAGAGAGAAAGAAAGATAGTTTCTGATTCTAAAAGTAGAGCCTCTTTATCATGAAGTTGGGTTTAAAACCACACTAATTGGGTTTTTCTTTTTTCTGACTAAAGAAGTAAATGGAGAAGGCAATGGCAACCCACTCTAGTACTCTTGCCTAGAAAATCCCATGGACAGAGGAGCCTGGTAGGCTGCGGTCCATGGGGTCACTAAGAGTCGGGCAAGAATGAGCGACTTCACTTTCACTTTTCACTTTCATGCATTGGAGAAGGAAATGGCAACCCACTTCAGTGTTCTTGCCTGGAGAATCCCAGGGACGGGGAAGCCTGGTGGGCTGCTGTCTATTGGGTCGCACAGTTGGACACAACTGAAGCGACTTAGCAGCAGCAGCAGCAGCAAAGAAGTAAATATGTTCTTGCAGAAAATGTGACGAACAGAAAAAATTTTTTTTTAAATCTAAAAACCACCCATCTAAGAATATTACTTATATTTTGGTGTATTTTTCTCTATTTTTTATAACCTATGTGCACAAAAACATCTATACTTAAATCTGAGCTCACCCCCATCCACACCACTCTGCCTGTGCTTCTACTCACATTCCTGACACAAGAAGACTCAGAGCACTGAGCTCCCAGCAGGCCCCAGCGCCCAGGGAGTGCCAGAGCCCACACCTCAGCCATCCCCATGCCCGGAAAGGCGAGCCCACCTCCGAGGATAGCGAACAGGTGCCTGGCCAGGGCTTCCATCGCCGAGGAGTCACTGCACTGGCGGGCCAGGTTCCGCAGCGCCAGCACGGCTTCATCCATCAAGCGAGGGCTGTTGGACTTCAGCTGACCTGGACACAGAGAGCCGCTGCTCAGAGCTGAGTAGCCAGGCTCTCGTCTGTCTTCCTGGCTCCCAACTCATCCATCCTGGCTCTGCGTTCTCATGATCAAGGATCTCAGAAAAGAAACTCCGCGCCTGTAGTTTATTTCTAAACGGGGCTGTCTCGTGCCCCTTCTTCTACAACTGGGACAAATGCAACCAAAAACCCAAGGTGTCATTCTAGGGGTGGGAGAGGGGTCGGGACACTCACCAGCCAGTCCTTTCCCAATGTCCAGGGCATACTGGCTGAGATCCAGAGTCACGGATGCCAGCAGACTGGAGATAGCTGAGGGGGACAGAAAGCACACACCATGCTGACCTCGGAGGGAAGTTGCCCGTTTCTGCCAGGCTCCCCAGCCAATGCTCAGGCCCGCTATCTAGCCACATGGAACACGACCACTTTTTACCTCTGTATGGTCACACCTTTATCCCTCTGCTCTGCTGTAAAGCTGTACACTGCCCCATCCCTACAGCAAAATCTGTGCCCCCAACACTCCACCTATACCTCTTACCAAGATAAAAAGGGACAGAGACTCAACTCTCACATCCTAGGGTTTCAAATACCACCGGCACCAAGGTCAACCTGTCTAGAGCAGAGGTTCTTAACCTGGTTTCCAGAAGGTTCTCAGACCTCTAAAAATGTATGTATGCAGCATTTTCAACGGATACACTTTGCACACTCTTTCAACAAGAGGGCCCATTACTTTCAACATACTCTCGAAAGGGTCCCTAAGTCTCCCTCTCGAGGGGCCCAACGAGGTACACAGTGAATACAGCCTCCCCCCACACCCCCCATAAACACTGCCTGTTGCCAAGCAGCTGCGATCTGGCTCACTGGGTGATGTCATCTCCCTCCCACTGTCCTGGCTGGCAGCAACCTACTTTCAATGACATTCTCTGGACTCCTCAGTAAGGACTTCTGTATGGTGGGCAGGACCAGATCCTTAAACTCCGAGTGGGACACGTACCGGAGCAAAGGGGCACAGTTATCCTGCCAAGAGAAAGGGGTCAGGCACCCTGCCCTTGTGGGAACAGACTAAGAATAAAGCATGGCTCCGAATCACAGAATTTAAAAGGGCATTCAGCTGGACGGACGAGGAAGGGCCACCGCTCACTCACCAACAGATACTTCTGAGGCTTCACTTTGCTCATCAGGATGTTCTTCACGTAAAAGTCCAGCAGGGCACTCTGGGGAAGAGAGACCTGTCGGACCCTGGTGCTCTGAGGTCCCTCTTGTGCGAGCACTTGTGAACAGTACCAATCAGGGCCCCAAATGACATGGAGTCAAGCATGGAAATGCCAGTGTCCATGCCACTGCCCAATGAAAAGCCCTCCACAGCTTTCCATGGCTCCTGGGATCAAGTCCAGGCCCCTGGCGTGGCTCACAGGCCTGCCGGCTCCTCTCTCACCCGGGCAGCCACGTACCGCCCACGTCCCAGCCCACACACTGCTCTCTCTGCCCCAGATGCCCTTCCTTGCCTCTTGGCCTTGTTAACATCTCTTCACCCTTTAAGTTCCTTCCTTAGAGATGTGTTGCCTGACCCACAGCCTGAGACAGGTCCCTGCCACAGAGTATCACAGCCTCTCGTGTGGTCCCTTTTGTAGCGTGTTTCACAGAGATGACAAGATGCCGCTCTGCCTAACAGTGGGCTCCTCAGACTCAGCCCCGCCCGGGCAGGGATCACGGCTCCCTCGCTCACTGCTGCACCCCCAACACCTGGCACAGAGGTTGGCATAAGGCAGCTGCTCAGGGGTGAGTGACTCAGTGACAGCAAGAACAGGCAAATCAGCATCCCAGTAACTGCGGCAGGGCCCACCCCCAGTGAGAACCAGAGAGGAAACGTTCCCGCTCCTCACACATCACTGCGAAAGGCCGGGGTCTCGGGAGAGAAAACCAGCCAACTTCAGATGGGGCCAGTGGCTGGGGCCACTGGGGGAAAACGCACTCCCCGCCCAGCGCCCGCTTGCCTTGTGCTGGTTGGCCACGTCCATCTCCTTGTGGCTCGTGCAGAACTGCACCAGCAGCCCCAGCATGCCCGCGTAGCTCTGGTTGGGCTCCAGGCTGAGAATGGCTGACAAGTACTGCTCCACCAGCCCGGGGTTCTGAGGAGGAACGGGGAGGGCAGGGGTATCAGATGGCAGGGGGAGTGTGTGGAGGAAGCAGTGCCTGCCGCCCACCGCAGCCTCCGGTCACCTCTCTCCACAGCTTGGTGAGCTTCTTCACGGCACTGTCCACGGCGTGCTTGTGGGAGCCACCCAGCACCTCCAGCAGGAGCAGGCACTGCACCTCCACCTGCGGGGACAGGGTGCTCGGGTCCGGACGGAAACGGGAGCAGGGGACCCGTGGCCCTCACGGCCTGCCCAAGGCCTCCGCCAGGCCCGCCAGCCGGAACCTGAGGCCATCTCTGCCAGGCCTCTCCCACCCGACTCCAGCCAGCCCCTCTTCCCTCCACCCCCCAGACCCCCAACTCAGCCCCTGTCCCAGAATTACATCTGTTCACTCAAGCACTTCTTAAGTATCTGCTGAACACCAACTATGAGTCAGACAATGAAAACACCAGGAGAATAAGACAGATATGGTCCTTGCTTTCATGTACCTCACACTCCAGAGGGAGAAAGAGATACTAAACAAATAAACACACAAATGAATACATAATTACAGCAAGGGAAGCGCCATGTGGAAAAAGGGTAAGCATTCTGTTGCAGGTACTTCTTCATCTGCCTTGACTATTTCCCCATTAATTCCCAGGCAGTGAGCGCTGATGAAACGGCAGGCATTAGGCTAGGCACTGTGGCTCGAGAAGTCAAGACCAACAGGCTGATCCTGCCTGCGGGAGCTCACTGTCCAATCCAGAGTGGAGCACAAACAGGTGCTCGGTTAACAAGCCTCACAGAGACCGTACGGGCCACAAGCACCTGAGGTCACTGGTGTGGACTGCCACCCTGAGAACGAGGGCAAGCGTAAGTCAGCCGAGTCCCATCTGCATGTGTACAAGGTGGGAGATGCCCAAGGTTACTCACGGCAACGCTTTTATCATGAGAGGCTATAAACACTGTACACGGCCATCAACAGGGGACTGGTTACATACTGTGGTACATCCACTCAAAGGATTAGTAACAAGCGTAGAGAATGAGAAGCTCTTTATACAATACTCCAGAACAAATTCTACATCCGGTTAAAGAAAAAAACACAAGATGAGACAAAAAGTTTATATCTATGCCATGGACAGAGGAGCCTGGCAGGCTGCAGTCCATGGGGTTGCTAAGAGTCGGGCACAACTGAGCGACTTCACTTTCACTTTTCACTTTCATGCACTGGAGAAGGAAATGGCAACCCACGCCAGTGTTCTTGCCTGGAGAATCCCAGGGACGGGGGAGCCTGGTGGGCTGCCGTCTCTGGGGTCGCACAGAGTCGGACACAACTGAGGCGACTTAGCAGCAGCAGCAGCAGCATGCTATCATTTGCGTAAAAAAATCGACTTAATTATATACACAAGGAATGTCTTTACCTACACAAGGAACTAGTTCTGGCGGGGGACCAAGATGCCTAGAGAAGGGGTGGGAAGGAAACTGGTATACATTCGACACTTGCTGAATATTGAACTTTAAAAAAAAATTTATTAAAATAGCTTTTTAAGCTTGCTGACATCTCATTAAGAACCGTACTGCTGTTCCTTCTTCCTGAATGCTCTAACCCTTCATCTGGGCATGGCTTCTTCTTTCACACCCTTCAGGTCTCTGCTCAAACGGCACCTCCTCCGGAGGCCTCCCTCCCACCACCAGCGTCGGCCCTCTCTCTATCCTCCTGCCTGCTTTTCTGCTATGCGGCTCTAAACCTTATCACCCAGGTGTGGACCTATTTGCGTCCAGCCTCTCCCCAGGACTGAAAGCTATGAGAAAGCAAGGTCCTCTTCCTTGTCCGCTGCTTCAGCCTCAGCTTCGCACCCCAGCACACGGGGGCCCTCAACAAATACCTCAGCAACTGAATGAACTGCCACCCGTGTGTAGAGTCAACATCAGCAACGAGCAAAGGAAAAGCTCTCGATGCATCCTGTCCCATAAATACAACATGACAGGGTCGACCCCTCCAGCTCACTAACCCACAAGCACACTGACTTACCTCGGGTAATGGTTATGAGAAGTCATTGGAGACGCACCAATGAGGGGCCTGTGAGATAACCATCTTATAAGAAGACCTTTTGGTAACAATGGAACCTACACTCCGAAGGAGGGTTTGGAGTGTATCCACTACTTGTGAAGTCTCGGTGTTCTTATCCTCCTGTCAACTGCTGATGGCCAATCTACGGTCATCCCCAGGAGTGTGCTGCACAAGCTCCCGGGCTGAGGCCTCAATGCATCTTACAAGCTGGCTGTGTCCGGCAGCAGCGCTGAAGGTCTGCTAACGCCACGTGTCCACCTGCACAGCCCTCCCTAAGTTTCCACAGCCCTTTCACCTCTTCTGGGCCCATCTTCATGACAACTCTTTGATGTGGATGGGTGGGTGGTACTTGTTCCCATTTTCGCAGTAATGGGAAATGGACTCAGAAACTAAATGAAGTACTTGGCCAAATCTCAAGGCCAAGAATCAAATCCACACCAAGATCCTCAGACTCCTTTTTGTTAAAACTGTGATACCTTTCCTCTTGTCCTCCACTAAGCATATCAAGACATTCAAGAGAACCTCCCAATGTGGCCTGTGGGGCCATCTCTGGTTAGCAGACATGCTGGAAGGCGAGGAAGGGAAAATGGAAGGAGCAGGCATAGACCAGGGAGGAAAGGATTCAAGGATCAAAGCACATGGCAAGAATCCCACTCCATTAGCCAGTTCAGCACTGAAATCCAAACACAAGGAAAGGAATGCTTAGTCAGAAAAAACGGAATGATTTACACTGTTCTCTGGTTTCCTAGTTTTGCGGCTGTCTTCCCTACTCTGGCCTGTCATGAAGGCAGGGACCGCGTCTCTCTTGCTCATCCCTGTGTTTCAGGTCCCAGGGTCTAGCCCACACCCGATCCAGGAAAGCTCACAGATATCTGTTGAGTAGATGAACGTTATGCTGCCCTCATGCCCATCCACCAAAGTCACACACCTCAGGGTAACTCAAAGCGCCGGTCACCCGGCCCTGAGGAGAACACCGACCAGAGAAGGTGCTTAAACACACCCCAACTCTGTGCAGGGAGCCGACTCCAAAGACACGGGGACCTACCAGTTTGTTCCAGATGTCTCCTTGCCGCTTGGCTCTCGAGGGAAAGACGATGCGCACCAGTAGGCCAGTCCAGGACAGGGCCAGCAAGGCAGCCGAGCCGCTGCTCTTACTGGGAAGGGAGGGGAGCGGAGGGGAGAGGTCAGAGCAGCGGCCTCCACCTGATGACAAGGGCTTCCCGCAGGGCCCTGCCTGGCACATAGGACTCTCTGCTGACCTACATGCGACTGGACGGAACCACACACTGGTTCTCCACAAACCACCTGTGACAACTCAGGACAAGGAGTGCCGAGCCCCTGCCTCTCAGCACTCACAACTATAACATCTGAAGGATGGTTTCCCACCTTTAGGGCAGGGAGGACGGGTTGGGAGGGGAAGCATTTGGTTTCTCCTTAAAATGGCCTTGCTGCCCCTAGTTTCCCAACCCTGTTCCCCAGGAAAGCAGTCTCTCTGCTGGGCCTGACATCCTGGCTTCTCTCTCCATCTCTCTCCATCCAGAAGGCAGACCACCAGCGCCCCCCAGGGCTGCACAGGGCAAAGGGGCGGGCGTGGCCACCCCGGCTGGTCTGCATGGGCTCCCCCCGAGGACTCCGGAGCCTCAGGCGCCACCAGCTTCCCCTCTTACCTGGGGACACCCGCTTTGGAGCCGATGCCCGAGGACTGCAGAGAGTGCAGAAGGTTCTTGGCAGTGGCTTCAGGCTGGGCCTCAGCCAGCTGCTGGATGGCTGCCTGCAGGGCCCGGCGTGAGGCTGCATCCCTGGGGGAGGGGCAAAGGCCAAGGTGAACACGTGGACCCAGGGCAGGGGGTGGGCGGGGGGCTTCGGCCAAGCCCCGTCTTTCCAGGAAAACAACATTGCACTGTATTTCAGCGCATCACAGATGAGGCAATTTGGAAGTAACTGGATAAATCTACCTCATCCCAGAGTTCTAGAAGCACCTAACAAAGGGCAAGGAGCCTTAAGGCTGTACGGGCACCACCTACATTTATAGAACACTTACTACAGGGCTCAGATGAGCCCTGGTGCCTTTACACGCACCAGTGAGAGCGCACAGAGCGAGCGAGAACTTCACACGAACCACCACGGAGGCACGATCCCTAGTCCACAGAGGAGGAAACTGGGGCACACAGAGCTTCCGTAACTTGCTCAGGACACAGGCAGTCTGGCTCCAAAGCCTGGGCTCTAACCACTGCCCTCTACTACCTCTCTGCACAAAGTGGTCTGGACACCAGGCTTTTAGCTGGGACTCGCCTGTATCGATGCAGGGTCAAGCAGAAGAGTTTGCAGAGGCCTTTCACAGCTCCCTCCGGCAGATCTAAAACCAGAGATTCACAGAGGTTAGTCAATAAGCACTATCGACACTTCCTGGGCATTGGCCCAGAAATAACAACACCCAACACTGAATCGGAGCTCACGAGGCACAGGCCCTGCTCTAAGCGCTTGAGACACTAACTCAGTTCTCGTAAGGTGGGTACTGCGACTGAGCCAGTTTTTAAGAAGAAAAAACCAAGGCACGGAAAACTAAGCAGGCCAGTTGAGAGAAAGAGAAGCTGGTGGAACAACAGTGGTCAGTAACGGAGAGCCAACCTGTGATGGCTCTGCAGACCGGGCTGAAGCCCAAGGATGAAGGGAGTAGGGTCTGATGGGGGAAAGGGAAGCTGAGTGTCAGACAGACCAGCGGGCAGGAGGCTCACGAAGGGCTCGCCCGGGCCCCTGAGGGATGGGGGCCGATGGAGGAGGAGGAGCATGGACCCAGCTCCCCAGAGCCCTAAGCCTGGCACTGGCCCACCTGATTTGAGAATGTCTCTGTAACTGAGGAAAAGAGTGACTGGGGCCAGGAACAGGTTGTGGCTAAGAGCTTCCCCAACGGTTCAGCAGATAAAAAATCTGCCTGCAATGCAGAAGACACAGGAGAAGCGGGTTTGATCTCTGGGTTGGGAAGATCCCCTGGAGAAGGAAATGGCAACTCACTCCAGTATTCTTCCCAGAAAAATCCCATGGACAGAGGAGCCTGGGGGGGTGACAGTCCAATGGGTCGCAAAGAGTCAGACATGACCGAGCGACTAAGCACAGCAGAGGAGAAAAGCAGTTAGTAACTGCTAACAGATACCAGGGCTGTTAAGAGCCAGGCACTATCCCTACATGTTCGCATTCCCTCCATACTCTCACCCTGTGAGGGAAGCACGGCCTTACTATCTCCACACTCAATGCAAGGAGGCAGGCTCACAGCTGAAGGAACCTGGACCGGGCGGGTCCCACAGTCTGGAGGCAGCAGAGCCATGGCCAGAACACAGAGCCCATCACCTCCGACTGAGCTGAGGGCCTGTGACTGGCAAGGCCAGGCCCAGCAAACCTGCCTCGCTAGCCTCAGGCTCCAGGTTCAGCGAGGCAGGACTGAGCAGAGCACCAGAGGCTGTGAGGCCAGGCTCGGGCTGAGCCAGGCTGGGCACCCGCCTTCAGGGTTTGACGGCCTCTAAAGAGGCCTTCCAGCTCCCTGCCCCGCCTTGGATGAACCCACCTGGGGACCTGGGACCCTAACACAAGGAGAGGCCACAATAACTATCACTACACAATGGCTCCACAGACTCCGAAAATGAGGAAATTGAGAACTATTTCATGTGAGGAGTTCGCTTCCCCCAAACGACCTGCACATCAAAGGCAAGCAAACATTTTACAAATATGATTCGCCCTGAACTGTAGAATTTCAGGGTGACTGGGGAGTAAAATCACCCTGGAAGGCCTGAGTAGTTCATAAACTTCACTCACACTTGTCGAACTCCTTACTCCACAAACTGGGGGGAAAGGGTGGCACTCGGCAGTTACTTAGCACGGAGTCAGCCACTAGGGTTAGGGTGGACAGCCAGCATCTGTCATGTGGCAGCCTTCTTTAACTAGAACCCTGCTGAGAAATGACCAGAAGGACTTCTGAAGGTGCCATAAACTCATGCACCAAAGCTCTGATACACAGCAGAATCTCTCAGAAGTTCACGAACAGCAATTTACTTACACACAACTTTAACAAGCTTGGGTATGTAACCAGGCGACAACAGATCACAGCAGCAAATCAGAGTGTGGGTCAGACAGTGGAAGAAGGCTCTTTCCTAACAAGAAGTGAAAGCTGACAGAATCGGAGACCCAACTCTATGCCACCACAGTTCTCAAACTGCAGCAAACATGGGAATCAGCTGGGGAGCTTGTTAAAACACAGGTGCTGGGCTCTATCCCCAGAGTGTTCATGAATCTGCGTCTCTGGGGGTGGAGCTGAGATTCTGTATCTCAAACAAGTTCTTAGGCGATGCTGATATTGCTGGTCTGGGGACCACATTTTGAGAACCAACACTGCATAGGAAAAACACACCAAAAGGAAACTCAAAAACTAACGAGGATTTTATAGCACAGGGAATGCTGCTCAATTTTATGTGGCGGCTTGAATCGGAGGGGAGTTCTGGGGAGAATGGACACGTATATATGGATGGCTGAGTCCCTTTAATCCTCACCTAAAACTATCACAGCATTGTTAATGAGCTATACCCCAATACAAAATTAAAAGATAAAAAACCAACTAATGAAGATTTATTGGTTGAAGGCAAACTAGTCTTATACACACCCCCATAGTTTGCCGTAAGAGCCCTCAGTTATGGTACAGAATCAGAATAACTACATGTGCTCAGCATTTCCCAAAATGTGCTGCCCAGACTGAATAGGTTTTCAGCAAAAAAGAGGTTCAAGGAAACACTGGATTAAAAGGTGACATCTCCCAAACTTAGATGATCTTGGAATCCTTCACTACCCAATCACTAGTTACGATCTTGCTGACTTTCATGAAACGCTGGCAAAAACAGTGCCTCCAGTCATTAAACAAAAAAAGTTTTTGTAAAATAAAAAAAAAAAAAAAAAAGTTTTTGCATCTAATAAATTACTTAAGAAAAACTATTGGCATCCATTACAACTATTTCCAGTCAAAATGGTTAAAACTGTTAAAAGCTTTGGCACCTAGAAGGATAAACTTTCCACCAACCCAACTGTTTCAGTGCACATTTATAACAAGCAAATATAGACAG
This sequence comes from Bos indicus x Bos taurus, assembly GCF_003369695.1. NCBI lineage: Eukaryota > Metazoa > Chordata > Mammalia > Artiodactyla > Bovidae > Bos > Bos indicus x Bos taurus. The sequence goes on along the minus strand of NC_040092.1, from coordinate 10,250,451 downwards.
TGAAGACAGAAGTTGCTGGAAGCGAGGAAAAGAAGGCCATGGTTCTAAACAGAGAGCCCAATTTAGTCTGAAATGAAATCAGTGATGTGAAAATAAATACCTTTTCCGGCAACACATTTCCCCAGCTCACTGAGGATTTCTCTCCGTTCCTTCACACTGGCTGTCGTCACCTTCCCTGCAAAACGCTTTAGTGTCTCAGAAACCTGCAAAGACCAAGCCCACGGAGAAAATGCCACCAGTCAGACTACAAAACGTCAGCGGGGAGGGAGAGGGAGGGCGTGCTGGGGGAGGGTCGTGCAGGGCTCAGAGAGGCTCCCTCCAACCCAGGTCTTCTCAGTCTCCACTTTGGGGACCAACTTCCACTCCTGATCATTCTTGACTGTGGGGGCTGCCTTTACACCCGGCAGGATCTTGGGCAGTGCTCCTGGCCTCTACCCACTGGACACCGGTAGCAGCATACCACCCTCCCACCACAGCTGAGGCAACCCCAACTGCTTCCAGACATTGTCAGGCCCCTCCTGGGGGACAAAATCACCCCCAGCTGAGATGTACTGCTTTTAACCCAACCGGTCAGCCACTCAGTTAAACTTTGGACAAAAAGAGGCAAGGCTTAAGGCAAAAACCTCAAGATAGAAAACATCCTTTCTGGGACTTCCCTCGTGGTCCTGTGGCTAAGACTCCACGCTCCCAATGCAGGGGCCCTGGGTTCGATCCCTGGTCAGGGAACTAGAGCCCAAATGCCACAACTAAGCATTTGCATGCCCAACCAAGACTCAGCTCAGCCAAATAAGTAAGGAAGTATTTTTTTAAAAAGACAGAAAAAACATCCTTTCCGAACTAAGGAAAATTTAGGGAGGGCCGACTATGTGCCCGGTATGTCCCCTTTATATTATTTCTTATAAGCCTCCTGTAACGAGGAATATCCTGACAAGTCATAAGCACAGTTGGCTAAAGGGTAAAACATTTAAGAAACTGAATCCCAGTTCAGCCTCCTACCGGCTGTGGAAACTCAGTCAAATTATGTCATCTGCTTGATCTTCAGGTTCCGCATCGATTCAATGTAGAAAACAGCACCTACCTCATGACTGTTATGGGGAATAAATGAGAGAGTGCATGTAGAGCATTACTCTCACCCCGAGCACAAAATCAGCTACTACTAACCAGCAGGCCTTCCAAACAGGCATCGTATTCCCCACTTTTCAGGTGATGAAGAAATCGACTCCCAGAGGGGAAGCCACTGCTCAGACTGGAGTCAAGAGCCGCAGCACCTGCATTTCTGAAACTAAACCTGAAACCAGCAAGTGTAGAAACTGACGCGAGCAGTCCTTGGCTATCAACCGCCATCCATGTTACAACTGCCTCCCTTGCACAGAGACACAGCGTAAGACCTGGAAAAGGGGCGGTTTGCCAATACTCCTGAAAATCTGCTCCTGAACAATATTCCACAGCGGTGTTCCCCAACGTTTCTGGCACCCGAGACTGGTTTTGTGGAAGACAATTTTTCCATGGACTGGGGAGCGGGGGGAATGGTTTGGGGATGATTTGCGCACATTACACTTACTGTGCACTTTATTTCTATTGTTATAACATCAGCTCCACCTCAGACCATCAGGCATTAGACACCAGAGGGTGGGGACCTCTGTTCTACAGGCTACAAAGCAGGCAGGTCATGGATATGAGCAGTAGAGCAGGGCATAATAAGACCCAAGTGATCAACTCCTGCCCTCTTTTTCTTTTGAGGGTATTTGACAGAAAGGCCTTATTAAAAGAGTAAGACTTAAGGGTGCATAGAGAAGTAAAATAATGCTGAGTTCCTCTTATAGTTAAACCTTTGCCACAATTCTATCAGCAATGAATAAAATCATGTGCAAAACTCCATCTTCTACATAAAGGATCTGTTTACTGTCTTTTGCTCCTATAGTCATTCATGCATATAATTAAAGAGTCAAAAAGTTCTGGGAGGTTTGCTCTAAAAACCAGTCCCATGCCCTCACACACAAACACAATCTCTTTCACCAACTCTGACTGATTATTTCGGTAATAATTCCTCACGTTTCCTAATATACGTTAGTTCAGTAATTCCGTGTTTACATTACACGCAACTGGCATTCAACTTCCGTTTAATGAACCACGTTTGCTCTCCTGCACAGCTTTTTAAAATTAACCCTGGAGTTGAATAATGAGTCCTTCATTCTCTACACTCTCAGTCTGCCTTGTTTTATCTGTTCTAATTAACCATTCAATCCCACAGTTTCCCCCGTGTCTAAATCTCAATACATTGACGCAGATCATGCAGTCTGACCAAATTCCACCTTCCAGAAGAGGTCTCTCCCAGTTTTCTGAGCTGTCCTGATCTGGTCTGTGATCGCTACAGCTGGGATGCGGTTTATCACCCTGAGAATGTACTCTTTTTGTGTGTCTGGGTGAACCACACACTCCAACTTGTGAAGTCCTTGCAGGTTTGAAAATGTTCTGACCTCCTACCTGAAGTTTGCCTGAATACAGAATGCTAGATTGAAATTTTCCTTCAGAATACTGAAGACTTTTCTCCACTGAGTTCTAGCATTCAGTATTGTTGGGAACCTTCATGCCATTCTGATTCTCGATCCTTTGTCTGAGATCTGATTTTTCCCCCTGGAAATTTCTAAGATCTTTTTGTATCCAAGGTTTTAAAATTTCAGGTTGGGAAAAAAAAAAAAAAAAAATTTCAGGTTGGGACTTTCCCGGAGGTCCAGAATCCGCCTTCCAAAGCAGGCAACTAAGCCCACGCACCTCAACTAGAAAGCCCATGCGCCACAACAAAAAGATCCCACATGCCGCAAATAAGACCCGATGCAGCCGTAAATAAAATAAATATAAAGAAGAAAGAAAATATTTTTTAAAAAATAGAAAAACTGAATTTCACATTAATGTGCTCTGTCATGAGTCTGCTTTCATCCATTGTGCTGACCGTTTTTGATTTGAAAACACATGCTTCGGTTCAGGGAAAGCATCTTGAATTATTCTGTTGATGATTTCCTTGGATATTGGACCTCCTACACTTTTGTGTGGTCCTGTTTTACACTCTCCAGAGAGGAAAACTTCCAGCCTTTTGCCAAGATGGAGAAAGAAAGCTGGGGTTCTGAAGGCATGTAAACAGGGCTTTCAACCAATCCTCCTAACTTAACCCCTCCCCACTCACCCTCACATCCAGGGGTTAGCAGCTGCCACCAATTCCCAGCTATCAGAGATTCTACAATGTAAATCAGGTTGGTTCTCAAGCTTTCCGAACTGCTGGCTTAGGATCCTTTACCACTCCTCACTTTCTAGCTTCCCAAAGTTTGCTGCTGTTGTCTGCTCCCCATTCTCTCAATTTTTTTTTTTTTTTAACTTTTTACTAGTTTCAGTAAGGCTAGAGGATAGCAAATTGAGATGCATCTTTATATATATAATACACCCTCTACCTGAAATTCCCACATAGCTGTTTTTCCATGCTAATGGTAAGTCCCTGGCTACAGTTTCTCCCCGAAAGATTAAAGGGCATTTCAGGTACAAGGCTCTTTTTCTTAATCAGAAAATGAATGTCACCCACTTGGGACCCTGTCAGAACAAAAGTGAAAAAGAGCACACTAAGATTCTTCAGAGAAGTCATTTGTTGGTTGAGATCAGATGCAAAGAGCTTAAAAAGTTCACAGGTTTCTCTCTAGGGTAACACTGTCCAGAAGCACTTTCTGTGCTGACGGAAATGTTCTTTTGCGCTGTACAATGCATCAGTCACCAGCCACATACAGCTACCCAGGCACTGAAATGTGGCTAGTGCAACCGAAGAACTGAATTTTTAATTTCACTTAATTTTAACTAACCTAAGTAGTTGGCTATTAATTAACTGGCTACTATACTGAACAACACAGCACTAGAGATTTTTTTTTTTAATATTTATTTATTTGGCTGTGTCAGGTCTTAGTTGTGGCACAGAGGGTGCCCAGGCTCAGTTCCCCGGTAGCATGAGGGATCTTAGTTCCTGGACCAGGGGCTGAACCCGTGTTCCCTGCACTGGCAGGCGTATTTAACCACTGGAGCACCAGGTAAGTCCCAAGACGTGTTTGCTTTTTTCATTTGAGTTTTAATGTTACACATTCAGCATGTATTCTCCCAACCCCTTTCAAAATACCCCTTTCTTTCCAGGATCCATCACAATAAACTGAACAAATTACCAGTCCCTTCCTTGCACAGGAAACTCACAATACACACATTCTGAATAATGAAATTAAGGGCTCACTCTCTGGCTTCAGGGCCTTCATATCAAAATCAATAAATCTCCTCACCCCGACACCCAAGTGAGCCAAGCTGTCCTTTAGAGACCTGTTTCATTTCCCATAATATTGTCTTTTCTCTCTAAAACACTCACAGCTACAAAGGAGGCTGGGGTGGAGGAAAAAAGTCCCCCCCACCCCCACCCCCACAACACTCAAGGTGACAAGACTCTTCCAAAGTTGTGACAGCTCTTTTATCTAACGCTGGACCTAATAATAACCACCAACTTACATGAAGCCCTACTTTATTTCATTGATTCCTCACAACGACCCTACGAGACAGGTATTAGTTTAGCTCCATTGTATGGATGAAAAAACCGAGACTTGACAGGATTAAGAAACTTGCCCAGCGTCTTAGAGAAACTGATCAACTAGCACTCAAACTAAGATCCGTACGAATCCAAACACTATGCTTTAAGTCCCTGAACGTAGTAGATGTCCGAGAAATATATGCTGAATATAAAGTTTTAAGGCATAGTTGGCGCTGGCCGAGGTTCATGCTGGAGGGCTTCGGAAAAATGGAGCAGACTCTGAAAGGGTAACTGTGGCAACTTCAGGATCAAGAAGGGTCCGCCGAAGCCGAGGCCGGAGTCCGACTCGTCGAGCCCACGGCCAGTCTGCGCCGGCCGGGCGGGGAACCAGGGCGAACCCGGGTCCGTGAGGGGTTGGCCCGAAGCGCCCCCAGGACCGCGCCCTCCGCAGCCGCCGCCCCATAACCCCCTACGGCAGCTGCACTAGCGGTCCGACCAGACCGCCGCCGTTCGCGCCCAGTCGCTGACCGCGTTGGCCTCGCAGTCGCCCGCCTTACCTGCGTGTCCGCCGCCATCCTGCCGGCGCTGACTCCGGAACCGCTTCCGGAGCGCTTCCGGGTCACAGCGCGAGCCCACGCGGCAGGGCGAGGCCGGGAGCCAGCCAGGGCCCGGGGCCTGGCGCCCCCGGGCGGGACGGCGGTCGCCGCAGGCCGGGCTTTGACTCAGGCTGCCTGAGTGGGTTATCTGAGGGATACCGGGGACTATCAAGGCCTGCCAAGGGCGTGATTTTTGACCCCCGGGTCCCAGGGCCCTTCTCAGTCCAGCCTCGTGGAAGACGAGGGTCCCTACAGCTCCGACCCACGTGTGCGCAGGCAGGTCCGGCCCAGGTACCCCCACGTGGGCCTCTCCTGTGTGAAGACAGTTTTACATAAGTGTGGCCTACTTGTTTGCTAGAGGGGTTTCCTTGATGACAGCGGCTGAACTCAGTAACAGGTAGGCAGCCAAGTCGTGTCTTATCCCGTTGTTTGTACCCCAGCACCAATGTTAGAAGATTCTGGAGCTGAGGAAGCTGCCCAAGGGCAACTCCTTAAAACAAGGCCACAGGGTAGGAGGCTGGGGCTAAATTTTATTCTGTATGCAAACCTGACAACTCTACCTAAATATGATCTGCACACATCAGTCCTTGTCTCTGATATTAGCAATGGCTTTCAAACTTCTGTGTGTGTGCATGCTCAGCAGCTAAGCAACTCTTTGCAGGTAGATGGACTAGTAGCAGGTCAGGCTCCTGTCCATGGGACTTTCCAGGCAATAAGGGAATGGGTTGTCATTTCCTCCTCCCAGGGCATCTCCCAGACCTAGGGATTCAAACCGAGTCTCCTGGGTTGCAGGCAGATTCTTTACTGCTGAGCCACCTGGGAAGCCCCTTTGCACTTCTGAGACCTGGATACAACCAGCACTTACCTCATGACCCAGTACAGGGTAAGTGATATGTATGATTCACAACACCTACAGGACATTTTCTCTCCTTAAATAACAGTGGCCACTAAATTGGAGCACCACCCAGTCTGAAACACCCCTGGCAGCACACAGCTTAACTCAGTATGACACTAAGCCTACTTAAATTGAGTGACCCAGGCTTGTGGCCTGATGGTCATGGAGACAAATTTCAGTTTAACAAATATAGTTAACGCTGGGTAGAGACAAAGTATAGGATGCTAGGAGAGCAATGTGTCACTTTGAAAGAGGACACCCAAATGTCAATTTCAAATCAAGCTGATTTTACCATGCCTTTGGTTTCTAGCATACAGCACTATATAACCTTCAAACGCACAAAATGAGAAGCTCAGAGACTCGTAAGAGAAGTAAGCCTTTATTTTCTCATTTCACAAATAATGCTGGCCTGGTTGGCTGCTTTTTAGTGATTAGTCAAAAAGACCGAATCCCATATCCTCGTCCGACTCCTCCGACTCCTCCTTTGCTTCAACCTTGGCTGGGGCTGCGGTGGTGGCAGCAGGGGCAGCAGCGGGGGCAGCAGCCACAGGGGCAGCAGCCACAAAGGCAGATGGATCAGCCAAGAAGGCCTTGACCTAGAGCAAGGGCAAAGTTCATGGTCAAAAGGGTCATCTTAGCACCCCTACTACCCACAACCCTTCTGCCTCTGCAGAGATCTGGGTTTAAGGGCCCACTTCCATGTCAGTGAAGCCTTCCTCTCAAGTAACCAGGCAGGACAGCTTGGGTATAAGCCTGGTGAACTCAGGCCCAGCTCTTACCCATTAAACTATCTCTGCTTTAAATCTCGTAATTTCTAAAATCAAGAACACATCTCCCCTGCCTCCCAACTTCAAGTAGACAATTGGCGCTCTGTAGCCAACGGTTTCACACTTAAAAGACTGAACCAACTGTGGATCAAAACTCAAAAAAAAAAAGGGGGGGGGGTGGATTTCCAGAACTGAATTTGCTGTATTGTAGCAATTATTTACACTCAAGTTACATTGTATTTATAAACACTTACATAACATTCAAACTGGATTAGGTATTCTAAGTAACCTAGAAATGATGTAACCTAACTAACACCATTTTATTATATGACAGACTTGAGCATGGATTTTGGTATCCATGATGGAAGCACAACTATATTCTTGCTGTGGTCCCGGTGGGTTCTTTGTACCTTTTCAGCAAGTGGGAAGGTGTAATCAGTCTCCACAGACAAAGCCAGGACGCGCTTGTACCCATTGATGATGGAATGGGGTACAGATGCGACGGTTGGGTAACCAATCTGCAGGCACACGCTGGCAACATTGCGGACGCCCTGTGGAAGGAGGAAACATTCCTTTAGCTCTTCAGGCATGACATCTTAAGAGACAATGAAGCGGAGCTCAAAAGCACACAGGATTTGCTCAGTACCTCAGTCTCACACAGGGACACTTCACCTCACACCAAATGCTTCTGGCAGTGAAATTCAGACCCAGTTTAATTTACAAATGCTTTTTGCCCTTATTCTCGACAAGGGTTTTCCCTATACCATAACGATGGTATTTACTTCAAAAGCCACCGTTTTGTAAAAATATATAGTCACGGCACTCTGAGAAAAACGTTAGTTCCAGGTGTGAATTTCGTCCACTACTGAGATTTCCAAAAGTAACCAGAGTTAAGAGTATATGTAATTACAATTGTCTATCTGTCCAAAAAAACAGGAATTATATATTGCATCACTTTGTTAAGAGAGTGTATTAGTGGCAAAACAAGACTAAGGATGGACTGAGAGAGCCTTTCTCCCAAGATAGTAGGGTACTTGGCAACACTTGTATATTAATTACCTCATTTTCCTTATCCCTCTTTTGACTCACTGACACTCAAAATCTCACATCTTATTGCAGGCCCTAAAATGACAGCCCTTACTATGTACCCAGCACAGTTCCAAGGCCTTACACTCATTAATTCATTAGCTCCTTCAACGATCCTATATTGTCATTGCTGTTTTAAGGATGAGGAAACTGAGATACAGATTAAACAACTGTTCCTGGTTATTAAACTGCTAGTCAGCTGCATTGCCAAGATCCAGCTGAAGCCAGACGCGCTCTCAACTATTAATGAGAAGGGAAGAGCCTGGAATGGGCCCTCGGGTACCTCCAGGAAGCGGGAATGCAGAGTTTCCTCTGTGATGTCAAGCACTTCAGGGTTGTAGATGCTGCCATTGTCAAACACCTGCTGGATGACCAGCCCGAAGGAGAAGGGGGAGATGTTCAGCATGTTCAGCAGCGTGGCTTCGCTGGCGCCCACTTTGTCTCCTGTCTTAATCAGCTGCACATCACTCTGAAGAACAAGGAGTTGGCAGTTAACCCCTGGATGTCCGGCAAGTCCAAGGCCACCGAGTCCCCACCGCTGGCCCAGCTAGCACTGGCAAGCCAGGTCCACTCACCAGGATTTCAATCGTGCCCCTGGAGATCTTCGTGGTGATGCCTAAAGCCTGGAAGAAGGAGGTCTTCTCGGGCCCCAGACCAGTGTTCTGTGCTGGCACAGTGACTTCACACGGCGCTATGGCACCAGCACGGGCGGCAGCTGGCACCTGAGAAAATGGGAAAAAAAAATGTGAACAGTGAGATGTCTTCTCTCCAGACACAACCTGAGATCAGTCAGTTTTGTTGCTTTTCAGGAGCCAAATGATAAGGTCTCTCCAGTCAACCTGATTCTCCCTTACCTTGTTGGCCAGCAGCATGTCCCTGATCTCAGTGAGGTCCTCCTTGGTGAACACGAAGCCCACATTCCCCCGGATGTGAGGCAACAGTCTGCGAAGAGAAGTTTACAGGAGAAGGTCACTTTTTAACACCATTCCTCTCCAAGAAGAGGGAGGAGGACACTGAGAAGAGAGGATAAAGACACTGACTTCTCCAGAGCCGGGTTGTTTTCCAGATGCCCTCGGATGGCCTTGCGCATCATCGTGTTCTTGCCCATCAGCACCACAGCCTTCCCGCGGAGGGACATGCGGATCTGCTGCATCTGCTTGGAGCCCACGTTGTCTGCTCCCACAATGAAGCATTTTGGATAATCATCCAGAAGTTGCTACAGAAACAAGCCAAAAACAAGCAGTGTTTCACAGGAGGAAAGAGGGAAAAGGTTAAGAGAAACCAAATCCCGCAATCACCAGCTTCCATCTCACTGACCCTTTCCTCTAAGCTTTTGAAATGACACAGAGATTGGGACAGTTCCTCCTATTGGCCACCTGAGTTAACACCAGTTTTGTCAAAGACTGGCTTGTTGAGTATAAATGGTAACTGTTTATACGGTAAATAAAAAAAAAAACTTAATTATAACTTTTGCTCTTTCCCCAATTATGAGGCATGTTTGATTCACTAAATGACTGCCTTAACAGAAAAAAAAAATACTGTTCCAAGTCAGATTTACAGCAATCAAAATACAACATAAAGGAAGTACAACGAAATAGTAACTTGTAGGACCTAGGCTGTGTATATATAATCATTTTACAAAGTTTTTTGTTAAACTGAAAACCTGCATGATAAATGAGGAAGAACGCAAAGAACTAAATTCCACAACGCATCCTATGGCTTGAAGAGCAGCGTGATTAACATTTCTGGCCAGGAAGACCCAACTCAAGGCCATCTAAATTAAAGAACTCACATGGTTTCTTGACTGACAGGCTCTAAATAGGCAACAACTTGCTCCATTATAATGAATCACTCATCGCCTCAGACCTTCTTAAAGATGGTGACAAGGCAGGAAAATTAGGACAAGTGCTATCTGAACTTCCAACAGGCTTGGGCTTGAATGCTCTTCACCTGAAGAGCCACTTCACCTGCCTGAGTCTGTTTATCTCCAACACTGGGAGGGGGAAGGGCATGGATCTCGGCAAATTGTGAAAATTAAATGAAATGTGCCTAAAAAGACCTAATGTGGTAGCTAAGGAGTAGGCCCTCAGTACATGCCAGCTGATTGTCCCCATTAGTGCCTGGGCCCGAGGCAGCACGGTGGGCGGCTGGGGCCTACCCCAAACTTACGATGATCTTAAGGAAGTAGTTGGACTTCCAGGTCGCCCTGTCTTCCCTGGGCATCACGGCGGTGCGTCAGGGATTGCCACGCAGGGTTTAAAGACGATGTCACTGAGGAGAGAAAAGGAGCTCAAGCCACCCCGACACGCGTCCCCACAGCACGGCGGGCTCCAAGCCCAAGGCACACGCGGAGTAGGCCACGCGCGGGCGCCCGCCGCCCCGAGCCAGGGCTGTGACCGCCGCACCCCCAAACCAAGGAGGCCGGACCCCGCGGTCCCCAAGAGCCTCCAAAAGAACCCCCAAGTAACCCCATCCTTCCCGCCACAGTTGCCGGTGAGAACACAGCGAGACGGACGAACCTCACACGAGGACGCCTGGCGAGAGGAGGGCCGCGCGCCGGCGGGCATCTTTTATAGATGAGCGAAGCAGCCAATCAGAAGCCACGGGCAGATCCCCCCGCCTATTGGCTGGAGCCAACGTCTGTCTGAAGAAATCGGATAGATGCAGGCAGCCATTGGGTGGCATCCCTGCCATTCCAACCATCAGGAAGCTGTTTTTAAACGAGGTAGTTAAGGAGGGCACTGCTGTGTGCTGGAGGCGCTTTCTCAGAGCTGCTGCCCTCTGCCGGGTTGGAGGTGCTGCCGTGTAGAGTTAGCATTTACAAGCTGAGTTCACATTTCCTTTGGTCACCTGGCCAAGTCGCAACTACAGAGTATGACGTTGAGAAAGAACTCTCATGCTTTAGAAACAGGATGGTCTCTCGTCTCCTCTACAGTTTGTTCTTCCCCCTATCGAAACAAAGGGATCCTTTAAACCTAAGTCGGATCACTTCCTCATCTGCTCGCAATACTTTCGAGTCTCCCCATTTCCCTCCCAGAAAAAACCTAAAATGTAAATGGCCTACATGATCTGTTCCCCACCTTCACCCCATCATCTGACTTGCCTACTGACTCATTTCCTCCCGGCTGGGTGACGCTCCCATTTCAGGGCTCATGCACTCTCTAGTCCCTCTTCCTAGAAGGCTTTCTGCCGATATCCACACCTCCATCGCGTCTTGGCGCAATGATCACCTGCTGAAGGTCTATCCCCATTGCCCTATTCAAAATTACCCCCAAAACCACTCCCACTTCCCTCTTCCTCCGGTTTAACTTTTTGGTAGCACTTCCACCTAGTAACACACTGAAATAATTTGTCTCTCTCTCTGCCGTGAGCCTGGCACCTATGGGCATATAATAAACACTTGTTGAATGAATGGATGCAGAGTTTGCAGTCAGATAACCTGAATTCATATCCTTATTCTGTCACTTGCTAGGTTGGTCATCTTAGGAAGTGATTTCACCTTCCTGACTCTCTCTTTCCCTATCTGCAAAATGAGGATAATAGTATTCACACCCCATGAGGATTACGTGAGTTATGTGTTAACACAGTTCCTGGAATGCAGGAGATCACTTAATGTCAACATATTTTATTACACTTTCATTCAACATTTATTTGAACTATTGTGCTGTATCATTAAGTATGTTTTTAATGAATAAGCTTAGATCCTAGGGTGGGAAGGGGAGAGGTGATTCTCCCCAACTCCATCCTTTTAACTTGACCAAGTTAGAACCCCTGGTATTGTTTTCAAGCCTCCTGATGATAAGCCTGTATAGACAACTGCTGGAGTCCATTACCGCTAAGATCTCTTCTTAGTGACAGGGTATTACTGCACACTCAGCATTGTACTAAGTACTTTATGCACATTACTGCTGTTCATCTTTGCAACAAACCCCCAAGGAAACAGTATTAGTACCATTTTACTGGTAAGGAAATTCACAGAGGTTAAATAATTCACCCAAGTCCCTCAACTGGTAAGTGATGGCTTCAGGACCAAAACCTAAAAGCAAGTTCAAAGCCCATGAGTCTCACTATGCTATACAGTCCCTTCCAAACCCTAAGGCTGTCTTCCTTCAAATGCACTTTTGCAAGGATATACATACTGACACATTAACTTCCCAAGGACATCCTGCCTCTGATGATATTGTCGCTAATTATAGTACATCAATATAATGGAATACCGTGAAGCCATTAAAAAATGATGCCTATCTCTATTTATTGACATGGGAAAACATAAAGTACAGTTGAGTGAGCCAGTTACAACGAAGTGGACCTGTTCAATTACGTAAGTCCAACATGAGCTGGAAATATGATTTTTGGGTGAGGGGTGAAGGTAATTTTCACTTCTGAGCTCAATGCGAAATGGTCAAGGTTCAGACTTGAAATCGACATGCGGCTTTTGGAGGACCATTCCAAACAACAGGGAGACTGCAAAGCTACAAAACTGTCCAGGAAGCTTGCAAAGGCCCAGGACTGGAGTTATGGCTCTGATAAGAGCCAAGGAGAAAGCATGCATGCAAATACAGACATGACCACCAGGGGGCAGTGGAGACCCATCCTCTACTATTAAGTCAGTTCAGTTTAGTCGCTCAATCGTGTCCAGCTCTTTGTGACACCATGGACTGCAGCACGCCAGGCCTCCCTGTCCATCACCAACTCCCAAAGTTTACTCAGACTCACGTCCATTGAGTCGGTGATGCCATCCAACCATCTCATCCTCTGTCGTCCCTTTCTCCTCCTGCCCTCAATCTTTCCCAGCATCAGGGTCTTTTCAAATGAGTCAGTTCTTTGCATCAGGTGGCCAAAGTATTGGAGTTTCAGCTTCAGCATCAGTCCTTCCAATGAATATTCAGGACTGATTTCCTTTAGGATGGATGGGTTGGATCTCCTTGCAGTCTAAGGGACTCTCAAGAGTCTTGTCCAACACCACAGGTCAAAAGCATCAATTCTTCGGCACTCAGCTTTCTTTATAGTCCAACTCTCACATCCACTTGCAACAAGGAAGGTTCTACACCCAAGGTATGGTGCCAGAACTAGGGGGCAGTGGTGGTGTGTCTGGTCAACATGTAAGAACACAGACAAGCCCTGGGTTCACAGCCTGTCTCTGTGCTCGTTCACAGGATATCGGCTCTCTCTGAACCTCTTTCCCATCTGTGAGTGGGAGGCCACACCCCTGCGCCCATGGGAGGCAACCCATGGCAAATTGCAGTGGGTAAGAAGCCAGGAGGCCCACAAGTGCCCTGTGAGGGCTTTGGCCTCAGGTAAGTGAACTGCAGTGACTGACCCTCAAACTGTGGTGCTTGTGAGTCTGGGGAGGGTTTGGTCTCTCTTCTGGGGCTGAGCTGTTCATCTCGGACCACAAAGAAATGGCACTAACACCGGTGAAAATAATGGCAAACTTTATTGGCATAAATCACAGGAATTAAAATGGGAAAAAGCCAGGTTATAAGTTTACAGAGGAAAAAAAAATTAAAAATCCAATCATCAAATAACCATCCACCCAGAGGGTAGAACCTCTGGAAGCCCCAGATCCTCCTCTAGGGGAGGGGTCTGGGGTGGGTCACTGTAAACAGAGCAATAAGGCCTAAGAGTAGAAGTGGAGACATCAGACCTGTGGCAGGACCTGGCCGAGCTCCCCAGACCCAGGCTGCTCCCAGCCCCGCCTCCAAGGAGGGACCCCCTTCTCCTCCTGAGAGGCTCAGGACATCCAGCCTCTGATGAGGTTGGTGGAGTGGGTCTGGCTTGTCCTCACTTAAGACCCCACTGGGGCCCCGTTCCACTGACCCGGAACCCCAGCCCTGCCTGTCTCATCCTCAGGGGGCTTCCTGTTGCCTCCTGCTGTTCTTGTCCCTCCGCCCAGAATCCTATCAGGCCCCCAGGCAACAGCCTGGGTGGGCTCTCTCCTCGGTGGGGGGGGGGGGGGGGGGGGGGGCCACCACCAGTCTCCAGGGAAGGCAGGAAGTTTGGGGAAGGGACGCACCCAGTGGAATCAACAAGACTAACGGTCAAAATCAGATCCCATCTTCCCTGAGGAGGCAGAAGAAAGGATCCCCAGAGTAGCAGGGGGGAGGCTGATAATGTTCTCTTTGTGGCCAGAAAGTTCACAGGGGCGTGAGCACTCCTAACAGCTTACACAGGGAAGGGGCACCCCCAGAGTGGACGTCCCCCTCTCTCCCCGCTCAGAAACAGGACGGATGAGGTTCGGAATTCTCAGCCCCAGAGGGCAAGACACCGTTCAGGTGGGTTTCAGTGAAGAACTTGCTGGCCTGGGGAGTAAGGAAGGGGGTTCGAAATACAGCAGTTTATAAAAACAGTCCCGGAGAGCTATGAAGTTAAAGATGGGGAGTCAACAAAGCCGCTCCCCGTTCACCTGCTTGTGCTAAGAAAAAAATAAGATATGAATTGCTTCCCCACCCCGAGCCTTCAGTACAAGGCAGGCCCTGCGTATCCCGCAGCCACCGCGGTGCACACGGGGAGGAGTACAAAAGGAGTCCTCTGTAAAATCTCTTCAAAGTCAGTTTCGTATAGAGAAGTAAAAGCAATTCAGACGATATGAATCCAAACCTCAGTGTAGAAAACTATCAAAGTCGGTACAGTGTCCGGGCAACGGGGTGACACTCACCACCTCACGCGGCCCCAGGAGACGGAGGAGGTGCCTGGAAAACATTATTGCTGGAGAGGCCTTTCTCAGTAGAACCAGAGCAGTTGTGGGGGGGTGGGGGGCAGGTGTTGGGGGCAGCTGCCCAGGCCTGGGGAGACGGGAGGGGCAGGAGGCTCGTGAGGAACCTTCCAAGGCCCTGCAGGCACGTCCGCCCTTGGGTGGATGGGTGGGTGGATGGGTTGGGTGGATGCTGGCATTGTCTCGGGGGGAGCTTGTGTCCCCCCCGGTACTCTCAGAACAAGGCTGACGAGGTTGGGGTTGGGGATAAGGATGCAAAGAGGCCCCCGTCTGACCCTGCCTGCCCTCCCCACCCCCGGCTCCACTGCCAAAATACAAGTAAGAGATGGCTCCAGTGTGGGGTGCTGGCTTGGCCAGGCGGGCTCGTGGGGACGCAGGTGGGACCCTCCAGCCTCTGCCTCGGGGGAGGGTGACGGGCTGGCAGCCTGGGGGAGCCTCGGGAGGAGGAAGGCGGCCCAGCGGCGCTGGCAGGGGACAAGAGAAGCAGGCAGGACCCCTCAGTGTCCTCTCGCCATCGCCAAGGACGCAGTTCCAGTTTCAGTCGGGTTGGCCCCTTCGCCACCGCCCCCCACCCCGGCCCCCCCGGGACGAGGCCTCTGGGTCCCAGCAGCAGTGAGGAGGCTGGGCCGGGGAAGGGGCCACGGGGAGGGACGAGGGTGCCTAGCAGAAGAGCTTGAGGAAGCAGTTCTGACAGTAAGGCTTGTCGTTCTGCTCCTTGAAGGTGCCCTTGTTGAGCTGCTTGAGGCAGAAGGCGCAGACGAAGTGCTCGGGGTGGAACTTCTTGGCCATGGCGGTGATGCAGCGGCCCGTGATGGGCTTCTGGCAGCCCGAGCACAGCGAGCCCCGCCGCTCGTGGTAGTGCGCCTCGCAGTAGGGCTGCCCCTCGTGCTCGAAGAAGCTGCCGTGGACGAACGGCGTGAAGCACTCCTGGAGACAGAGGAGGGCGGGGGGCTGTTCAGGCTGGGGGGCTGGGGGCCGAGGCAGCTCCTGGGTGACGGGCAGGGGACCGTCAGGGTGGCCACACAGCAAACGATTCCCCCTCGACAAGTGTTTTCGACGTGCCGAGTGTGGTGCTAAACCCTTACTCAGCTCTCCCGGTAATGACCTCGACTCGCTGCTGCCAAGTTGTGCTGCTGTTTTTGCTGTTCAGTTGCTCAGTCATGTCTAACTCTTTTGTGACCTTACAGACTGTAGCCCGATAGGCTCCTCTGTCCATGGGATTCTCCAGGCAAGAATACTGGAGTAGGGTGCCATTTCCTTCTCCAGGGGATCTTCCTGACCCGGGGTTCGAACCTGCATCTCCTGCATTGGCAGGCAAACTGTTTACCACTGAGCCACCAGGGAAGCCTGCTAAGTTGCACTGCCTGGATTCAAACACAGGTCTGACTCCTGGGCACTGCAGCATATGTGCCCAGAAACCCTGGTGTCAAAAAAAAAGGGTTCTGAGGTCAAACTCCGCATCCTAGATTCCCGTTTATAGAGATCCGCAGGCACACTCAGGTATATTAAAGGCTCTGAGAAGTCCTGCAATGAACAGTGTTTCCCAAACTTACATAATCAGGGGACCCCTGCCGGAACCCTCATAACATCTGGGGGCCATCATCCCCCAGAATGCAGTCTGGAAACCATCCTCCATTGTCCGCCGAGGCTGCTGAAGGCTTGTTACCTCATTTCACTCTCACATCCCCTTCTCCTGGACCTGGCCTGACCCAGGGGCGGCTGCATAGGTCTGCCTTGCTCTCATTTCTCGCAGCCCCTGCACAAGCCCTGGTCCAGGACCAACTGTGCTTGAGGGAGTGCGCTGCCTGCCTTCCCACCTGATCAAGAATCTCAAGCAGGCCCTGTAAGTCAGCTTCAGAAAGCACAGGGAGGTAGCCGCTTCTCCCCGCAACGGCCCGCTCTCAGCCCCTCCAGAGGAAGCGACGGGGCTCCTTACCCGACACACAAAGCACTCGGGGTGCCAGAGGGTGTTGAGGGCCGAGATGTAGTTCTCCAGGATGGCCCGGGCGCAGCCGCCACACTTGGGCGCAAACATGTCAAAGTAATCCTTGCGGCAGTAGGCCTTCCCGTCTTTCTCGTGGAACCCTGAGGGGCGGGGGTTGGGGGGCAGGTTAAGCTTCGGGGAGGGGCCACCCTGACTCAGCAAGGGCTCCCCCCGCACCACAGCCCACCTCCCCAAGGCTCAGTACCTTCAGGCCCGAAGAAGGCTCCACACTGGGCACAGAAGAAGTGCTCAGGGTGCCACGTCCGGTCGAGGGCTGTCACCACTTTCTGTGAAAGCCAAGCGTGCGGCCCCAGCTGAGCGGCTGGTGTGCGCGACAGACACCCCCCACCCCCAGCTGAGAGAGACCTGCAGGCCAGGGTGTCCTTCCCACTCCCCCTCCACCGGTCAAGGAAGGAGCTGACGCTCCCCAGATGGGGGTCTCTCCCAGCTGTGCTCTGAACACCACTGAGAATTCTGATTTACTGAAAAGGACGTGACATGCCAGACACGCTCTGTCTCCTGTAATCCTCACGGGCAGTTGAGGTCATACATTCTACTGGGCCACCCATCTTTTAAGTGTAGACATGGAGGCCCAGAGAGGCTAGGCATTTCCCTAAAGTTTCACAGCAGAAGAGCGAGGGAGCCCGCACTCTGCTCCACCTGTCCTCGGCAGAAGGGAGTGGGGGATGGCTGCATGATGGGCGTTAGGACCAGCCGTGCTTCAGGCTAGAGGGTGAATCCCAGTTTCCCGGCTGTGTGTGCTCGGGCCTGCGCGTGACCTCTCTGGGCCTCGCCTGGCCCCCACCCCTGCACCTGGGCACTCACATCCAGAATGGGCCCATTGCAGTAGTAGCAGCGCGGAGAGAAGAGGTTGTGATAGTCCTTTTCACAGTAGGGCTGTCCATCCCGCTCAAAGAAGTTCCGGGAGCCGATCTCTTCCTGGCAGTGGGTGCAGACGAAGTGCTCGGGGTGCCATGTCTTGCCCATGGCCGTCACCACCTGACGGAGGGGCGGGGGATGCGGTTCAGGACCCGGCCCTGCCCCTGCGCCGGGCACCCTGCCTCTCATGCCCCCCGGTAATGCCCCACCCCTCCTCATCACCTGTCCCGCGATCGGCTTTTTGCAGGCCCCGCAGACCCCCTTGGCGACCGTGGCGACCCCCAGTTTGTTCAGGTCAGACTGCAGGCTCCCCAGCATGCTGTCCAGCTGGCTCCCGGGCTTCGGGGGGCCCCCTGGGGGAGAGCTGCTCCCCGTCTTCCCCTGGGCCATAAACTGCAGAGACAGGGAAAGAGGGCAGGTCAGGACACCTGGGCCTTGGGGGCGGGGACTTGCTGCCGCACGAGGGCGTCTCTCCCTCCTGGACAGACAGGTTGAGGCGGGCGGAAGTGTAGCCCCTCCAGGGGCCTTGGAAGCCCTCAGGTGGGAACGGTCTCCACAACGCATCCGGGGGTCCCAGGGGCTCACGGTGGGCCTGACTGGGCCCCGGAACACAACACAAGCAGGACCTGCAGCCCCAGCCTCAGCACTGACCCCTCCCATGTCCTGCCCTTTGGGGCCACTCTGCCTGCCGTTCAGAGGCCAGCCAGCTGCCCAGCACAGCTCGCCATCTGCTCTCTGTTCCAGGTCCTGGATCTTAGGGGAGGAAACGAGAAGGATTGCTTTTATTTTTTTAATTACAGAAGAAAGAATAAGAAAACTTGTCACTAGACCATGTCACAAAAGGGACTCCAGGATAAGATAAGAGAATGGATTTCCCCCCCCTACTGGCAGTAACCAAAATCAGGAGAAAAAGTCTACGGAAAAACCACCAGGAGAGAGAGGGGCCCAGGGAGAGATGAAGAGGAGAGAGAGGTGAGCCCACCAAAGGCACGGGACTGAGGGGCGGGGTGATGGGTCAGAGAGCCAGGGGGCCTTGCCAGGTACCAGACCTGGGGCTGCAGGGGACACAGGCTTGGTTTTCCTTCTGAGGACAGCATCCTCAAAGGGAGCCTGGGGCAGGACCGAGGGGCGGCTGACACCTCAGGGGAGGCAGTGAGCGTGGACATCGGGTGAAGCGAGGGTCCAGGGTCAAGGCCAAGGCCAAGGCAGGGCTGTGGTACCTCGCAGGTGCCTTGTGGTGGAGGCACAGGGCCAAGTGCAAGGACGGACATGATATCTTGGGGGTGGAGAGACAGAGCGCTGCGTGTGTGTGTGCGTGTGTGTGCGCGCGCGCGCGTGCGCGCGCAGAGTGGGGACGCCGCTGGAGCATAAGGACAGGCACAGGTGGGGCTGGGCCCCAGGAGGCCTGCCTGCATCGGGGGGAAGAGCGGATCCTCATCGGTCTGGCAGCCTATGGACCTCACGGAGCGGGGTGCAGCCACGCACGGGGCGGGGCCCTGCACGCCGACTCCCTGCGGCCCCGTCCCAGTGCTCTGGACCCCGGAGGGGCCGCAGGGGGTGGGCGGGCTGGGCAGGGGAGGAGAGCTGCTGGCTGAGGAGGCGTCTTTGCGGTGCTGGAGCAGAGGGCTGGGAGGAGGAAGAGGAGAAGGCAGAACAGAGAAGGTTCTCCGCAGGGGAATAGGAGAGCCGGGAGGGAAGACGACCTGGGAGGGAGAGAAGAGGGACAGAGGTGAGCACGGAGACGGTGGAGGAGACGGCAGCTCGGCGGGCGGGGGCTCCCAGGGCCCTCTCACTCTTGGCATCAGGGGTGAGGCCGGCCTCGCGAGGACGCAGGATGGCCCCCCTCGCCCGCCCCACCCCACCTGCCCTCTGGCCAGGGATGGGCAAGAACCAGAGGCCCTTTCCGCCCCGGCCCGGCCCAGGGGCATCTGCTCACTACCTTCTCCACCAGCTGCCCCCCAGCCCGCCTCCCACGCGGCTGCACAGTGATGACGACGCCCTCGGTCAGCCAGTCCTCAGTGGAGGCCCCTGCGGCCCCCGTGGCCTCCTCTGCCTCCGGCCGGATGCCCAGCCGACCCTGCAGCTCGGTGATGAGCCGCTCCTGGGACGGGGTTCTGCTTAGGGTGGCGGGGTCCAGCCGGCGGCGAGGGGAGGGCTCCCGGGACATGGGGTGAGCGTGGCCGGTCTCCCGGCTCCTCCTGATCACCGAGCGGATCTAGAGGGGAGGCACACTGTCACAGGCCACTCTGGGGTCAGCGGAGGCGGCTCAGTCCACACTCGGGGGTGGGGGTGGGGGGGTGCCAGGAGGGGAGAGCAGAAGAACCCAACCATCAGAGATGAGCCGAGCAGAGCTAGAGCAGAGGCAGGGGGCCCTGACCTTGGGTAAGACCCTGAACTTCCAGGGCCTCAGCTTCTCCATCCTTTAAATGGGGTAATGGTATTTTTTTTTTCAATGGCTTTAAGGAGTTATTACAAGAATGATGTGAAAGAACGTTAAGTGGACATTCTCGAACGGGCTTGAGACTTTTCCTTCCTTTTTTTTGTTTCTTAATAGAAACAAAAAAAAATAGTCTTTTCTTCCAGTATATCCTTTAACCAGTTGTTTTTTTTCCCCTCGTTTATATAAGAAGGATTATAACCTACTTGTTTTTAGCAGTTTGGTTTCATTTTGTTGTCGCTTTTGAAAAGGGCCTAAAAATTTCAATCAAGCAAAAAGCAGATAATAACATGACGTCAGCCACAGCTCACTGGGGACGGCGTGCTATGTTCTTCCGAAGCACTTTTCAGGCATTGTTTCATTTAATCCTTTGGACAACCTTGGGGGAAATGGGTCTATTTTCCCTCATTTTAAAGATAAGAAGACTGAGGCTGGTGGCGGGGGGGTTGCCCAAGGTCACATGGGGCACGCGAGTTGGAAGCGTGGTTTGTATTCATTCACTTCTTGCTGGTTTCAAAGCCCATGCTTTTAACCATTCCACACACATCCCATCAGGATGTCAGGCGAAGCTCATCTAAAGGAAAAAGCCTTCATTGAGCAAGAGGCTGGCTGTCACTAGGAGATTCCGGGGGCCACGGAGCTCCGCTGGCCCCACAGAGCCCACTGCCCAGCGCTGGCCGTCAGGGTCTCAGGCCGCAGCCTCTTGTAACCGGCTGCCCAAGCAGACATGCGCAGACAGGGAGGCTGCATGCAGCCAGCCAGGCGGGGCCACGCCGAGCAGCCGGGCGAGTGCGCGCCTGCCTGGCTAGATGTGGAAATCCTCTCCGTGGTGCTGGGCGTGTCCACGGCCACAGCCCGTGGGAGTTCTGGCCGGTCCATCCTGGCCTCGGTGGTGACTTCGGTGGTGCCCTCTGGCCTCCTGGGGGTCTCAGGTCCCCAGGCTGGCCTGACCAGGCCACCTGCCAGGGGCGTCTCTCCACCTAGCTGCTCGTCCTCAACGGGGGTGTGGCGGCCGCTCTCCGGCGCCCCTGGCTCTGGCCTTGCCCTCTCCTGACATCCACGTTCCTCCGTGAGGCTCCAGGTATCGGGGAAGACGGCCTGACGGTCCACGGCCACGACGGCCGGCTCGGTGACCTCCTGGAAGTTGGGAGCAGCTCCCTGCGGGGGCTCAGGCTTGAGCACCCCCAGAGCCCACGGCCCCTGCCAAGTGGCAGCCACCGCCTCTTCCGGGTGCAAAGCGTTGGCCAATGGCGCTTGGGGGGCCCCAGGATCCTGGGGACCTGTGCCCCCAGGGTAGGGTAGAATGTGGCCAGGAGGCACCCTGCAGAGCTCCTCAACCAGGTCTGGTGGGTCCCTCCAAACGTGAGCCTGGCTCTCTACACTCAGCAGCCCTGGCCAACCCTCTGTGGAGGGAAACCTTGAGTTGGGGGTGTCAGGCATCACCCCAAAGCCAGCCAAATCGAGCTGGCCGGGGGCCACGTTGTCCTTGGCGCAGAGGACGCCCAGGGTGTGGCTGTGGCCTTGAGGGGAGGGCTTCCGAGGGGGTGGCAGGCCTCCAGAGGACCCGGCAGGAGGCGGAGGGGAGAGGCTGTGGTGTGAGGATGGAGCTGAGCCGGGCGGCAGCCCCGAGGAGCTCAAGGCCACAGCAGAGGAGGAGCTGGTCTGGAGGAGGAGAAAGACAAGAGACAGGGGGGAGGAGAGAGACGGGAAAGGTGAGGAGGGACACACACTGGGGGGCAGACCGGGCCTCAGGGCTCTGACAGCCCCAGCTACACTGACCAGACCATCTGCGCTGACCAGACCAAGATGGCAGCAAAGCTGAAGCAGAACAACTGGTTCTGGAAGAAGACTCAGCCCCTAGAAGGGTTTTCCTGGGCTCCACCTCCCTGGTTCCCATCTACGTTCCCCATCCAGGGAGCCCGGGTCCGACTCCTGGTGGGGGAGCCAGATCCCACATGCCGCAACTGAAGACCCCACATGTTGCACCTGGGATCCAGCGTAGCCAAATAAAGATTGTCTTTTTTGAAAAAAAAAAAAAGAACCCAGGCAGCAGAAAGCAGCCTCTGACCCACGCCTGTGGGGCTCCTAGTCCAAGTAGGGACGAGAGAGAAGAGATTAAAATGGGGTGGACCGGGGGAGGTCAGCCCAGACATGATTAGGAGACAGGCAGCTGCAGGCAGCTCCCGGCTCTGTCTCTCCCTGGTGATCCCAGGTCTCCTACATCCCCCCGAAACCTCGCTCCTGGGGCTCAATGAGAACCAGCACAGCTTCTCAAGGGAGTCTAAAGGGAATCTCAAGGGGGTTTGAAAGCGACAAAGTGTAAAGGGCGCTGGGGCGCGGTTCCCGCCTGAGACCAGTGTACACGCTCCTGACTGTGGCCACTCAGGAGGTTCACACGTGCAGGCCACTGCCCCGCCCCAGGTGAAGCCTCAGAGGCTCAGAGGTGCCCCTGGGGCCCAGAGCTGGTGCCCCTCCTCCAGTTCCCTAACCATGCTCCCCCAACCATGGGAAGGGTGGAGTCAGTAACGGTCAGGAACTGGAGTTCAGTCACTATCAGGACCCACCGAGGCACTGCCTCCTCTACACAAGCAGGTGGTGGGTAGGGGACAGGGCACCTCTGGCAGGTGTGCCCAAGAGCCTGATAGATGAGGTTTCCCAGACAAGAGCCTGTGGGCCTCGGAGGTCCATGGAGGCTGGAAGGAGGCCGGCGAAGGAGCCAGAAGCAGAAAAGAAAGAGGACACGCTGGGGACGCCAGCCAGCGTGGGAGATGGGGCTCCGGGACAAATGACCTCTGGGTGAAGGATCCCACCCGCCAGCGGAGCCCGCCCTCCCCCGCCAAGAGCAGCCACCAACACTGGGCCCTTTGTCCCAGCCTCCTGATCCTTGCCTGGGTGGTGGGGAGCCGGGAGCACCCAGGCAGGAAGGAATGTCCTGCTGAGCATGTCCCCAGCCTTCACAGGCTGCTGGATGCCCCTGTGTCCCAGGCTCGGGGCGAGGCACCCAAACCCTGAGTGGCCAAGTCCCAGCCACTCACACTGGGGTATGGGAGGGGAAAACTGGGGGCTTCTGAGCAGGCAGGGCAGGGGAAAGAGCAGGGGTGGGGGGACCTTAGGGCACCTTAAAATCCGACAGCGAGGCCATCAACTCGTCCAGCTCCCTGGTGGCGGAGGAGGCTGAGATGCGCGTCTGCTGCTGACTGGAGGTGACTCGCTGGGGACTGCTCATCTCTCCCTGGTTCACAGTGATGGTGGGGCTGCGGACAGGCAAGGAGGCATCAGCAGGGACCCCTGGGGCCAGCCTGAGCGCCCCCAGCATGGCCCGGCCCTCCCCTCCCCAGGGGAGGGTCAACACTTCGGCTCCGACACTGGGACCCAGCCGCCACCCAACCCCGGGGAAGCCCACCAGCTCCCAGTCTCTCCTGGGGACATGTTGCTGGTGGGTGGGGGGGCAATGCTGTTGGCCAGGGGGACAGAGCGCCAAGCGGAGCTTACGGGGGAGAGGAGAAGGCAGCTCACATGGCACCTTTCCCAGAAGCCCAAGCCCAAGCCCAAGCCTGCCTGTGCAACAAGCCCCGGCATCCTGTGTGGCCTCCACGACACTAGACGCACACGCAAGGCTGCTGCAGCCATGCAGAAAAACAGAGAAGAGCTGACCCTGGGGAGGCGCTTACCATGTGGACTCGGTAACGTGTTCTAAGGGTCTTATCAGGTCTCAGCCCACTGAGGTGGGTGGTCTCATCCCCACGACCTCACTTCCCCTTATTCCCTTCTACAGATGGGAAAACGAAGGCTTGAAAGACGACACTCCCAAAGTGCAGAGCTAAGATGTGGCCCCGACTGCGTGGCTCTGAAGCCTACACTGGGGGACTTCCCTGGGGGTCCACTTCAGGGGCCACGGGGTCCAGCCCTGGTCGGGGAACTAAGATCCCACAAGCCACATGTGTAGCTGGAAACAAATAAAAAGCCTGCACTGACAGCCGCTGGGCTGGGGTGCCCTCGGTGCGCCCAGCGTCTGTCCTCCGTGAGGGATGGTGGCTCACTGCCGTCCCCCAGGGCCTGGTGCAGGGCCCGGCAAACAGCAGGAACTTCAGGGTGACACCAGGGATGAGCACAGGATGGGCTGAGCGAGACTGAGACCCTCCCCGGCCCGGGAGGGCCCCCTGGAGACTCACACGGGGCTGGGCACGGAGCTCTCCAGCTCATCCAAGAGGTTCTCCACGCTGGGCCGCAAGTCCTCCAGGCCCCGGCCACCGTTCCGTTTGGGCTTCTCTTTGGTCAGCGCTCCAGCTTTGCCCCCTAGCAGGCTGTTATTCTCTGGGACGCCATAGTGGGTGCTCAGAGCCCCCGGCAGTGGTGGGCTGGAGTTGGCCTCATCTTGGGAGAAGGAAAGAGAAGAGCCGCTCAGCCCTGAGCCCCGCAGGGACCCAAGACCAGCAGAAGGGGTTGGAGCAGGGGCGGAGTGGGGGACCCCTGGCCCAGTCCTACCTGCGGGGAAGCCTGGGGGGTTATGCTGCACGGCGTTCAGCTCCAGCAGCAGGCGGTCGAGCTCGGAGAGGTTGCTGCCCAAGGAGGAGCTCATGACGGTGGGCGAAGGCTCAGCTGACTTCTGCTTGTTGGGGAAGCTTCAAGAAGCAAAGGGAAGGCTGTGGTGAGAAAAGCTCCTCAAATCCTCCAGGAGAACCAGGAGGGGGCGGGGGGGTGGGGTGAGAATCCGACGTCTCCAGCAGCCAAGGACAAAGTGTGGGGAAGGGATGTGGCGAGAGGAGAGAAGAAAGGAAGTGTTGCTTCAGTTCCTGAACCTTCCTCCATGCAGGGCGGTGTGACACCCAGCCCAGTGGCTGCATGGGGATGGCAGATAAGGCCACACCGGGCCTTCCGCAGTAACCCGAGGACCCAAGGAGGAACCCCCGCCCCCCTCCAGCGCCCTGGCGCAGCCTCGGCTGACTCAGCCCAGCATGTGTGGGATCCCCGGGTCAGGGGAGGGGCTGGCACCTGTACACGTGGTCTTCCTCGCCGGCTCGGGGACACGGGGGCCCGCCGCCGTCCTGGGGGTTGGAGGCACTGGAAGTCTTGGCACTGGAGCCGTACACGGGGGATGAGGACTGAGGCTGTGGGGAGGACGGTGCTCAGGGCCTCCCCGAGGGGCGGGGGTGGGTGGAGAAGGAACAGCCCGCATCACCCCCGGGGGCCTCCCGCTCACGGCCAGCCTCACCAGGGAGTTTCCACACTCTGGCCAGGAGACAGGTGATTAACGCTTGGTCACTGTCCCTTCACGTGGCATCCGGTGGGGAGGGCCAGACGCTTCCTGCCTCTGCCGCGCCTCCCCCCCAACTTCCTGGGCTCCCCAAGCCCCTGCCAGACCCGCTCCACTGGCCCCAAAGCTGACTTCTGAGTCCTCCCCATCCCCCACCTTACCTGCTGGTGGGTGAATCGGGAGGTGCTGGGTGGCCAGGGGTCTAAGGGGTCAAGGACCGAGCCATTGAGGGCCTCGCTGGATGGGGGCGGTGGGACGGGGGGCACGGCAATCTCCTGGTACGTGTGGTTCCCAGTCGGGTAGGAGTAGGGGGTCTCCTCAGACAAGAACACAGGCCGCTTGGAGATGTGGGAGGTCGTGGACTCCAGGTCCGCCAGCAGGGCGTCTGCAGAGAGTGGGCGGGGAATGGGTGAGGGAGAGGGGTCCTGGGAACTCAGCCTCCAGGGCCGGCACCCTTCAGGCCTGCACCTGAGAGTTGATGAGCAACTTCTGAGCTCCGGCCCCACCCATGGGAGAAAAGACCGGCCCTGGGGCAGAAAGGTGCCAGCCCGGACCAGCCTGGCCAGGTGTGCGCCCAGAGCTCAGCTCCCGGCCAAGGAGGAGGTGCTCTGGGGGCTCTGGGGCCGCCCCCCCGGGGCTCTCCTACCTCTGGGAGCCAGGCACCGGCGCTCCCTCCCCGACAGGACTGTGCGGCTGGCTGGCCGGGAGTCAGAAATGCCTGCCTGACTCCGCAGGGCAAGGCAGACAGACCAGGCGGGAGGGGCCCCACGTCACAGGGAGGGGCCAGGTCCCCCCCAGGAGCTTAAGCCAGCTCAGCCCGCAGCCTGGAGGGGTGGTACCTGCCTTCCTGACCAGGTAGAAGCCCATCAGGCTCCAAGCTCCTCCCTAGTCTCAGGGCTACTGGGGAGGTGGGGGCCGGGACGAGGCTGGCATGCTGCTCCCTACCCCCTCGGCAGAGAGGGGCAGGCTGGACTGCTCTGTAGGCTGTTTCTGCAGAAGCCTGGCAGGCAGCCTGGCCCCAGAGGCTCCAGGGCCCCACTACTCTGCTTTTAACAGCAGCTAGGGAGCCGGATCGGCCTTGAGTGCGAGCTTCCATTACCCAGGCACCGGGCAACCAACAGGGGGGGCTCTGCATCTCCCCAGTCCTCAGACAAGAAGGGTACAGCTGGGGGAGGGGGTGGGGGCAGGAACTGCTGATCCTCCCCTCCTGAGACCCTCAGCTGCCCTAGCCCGGCCGACATGCCATGCCCTCACTCATGCCCTGCTCTGTGCTCACCAACCAGCTCACTCTCACCCCAGTGCTGACCCATTGGGGTCGGGGCCTGGTGATAACCATCCTCAGAAAGCAATGGCTGGCTCACAGCCCTTTACTAGTAATGGGCCCAGTGCTCGGCACACTGTATCCATGGTCTCCATTAACCCTTCTAATGAGGCTGGAATTCCCACCCTCCCTTTACAGATGGGAAACTGACTTCAAGAGGTGATAGGACTGCTCCCCGCCCACCGCCGCCATACCAAAGTCCAGTGCGTCACAGGAACGACTCCTCGGAGGCCCCCCAAAAAACCCAAAACTCTGCCCTGCAAGAGGCTGCGGTGATCACAAGATGATGCCGGGTTTCAATGGCACAGCTTCCTGAATGACAGGGCCCAAGCTCCAGGGCTGCCAGTCTGGTCCTTCCTGGTGACCCAGTCTCCAAACCCTACCCCTGCTCAGAGGCAGTGAGAAGGAATCAAGGGCCACACCCAGGGCCCCAGTCTGCGGGCCCACACCGCCTCCCAGCTGCCTGCCCTGATCTCTGACACCCAAGGCTGGCCTGGCCCCACCTACCCCAGGCTCCTAGCCCTGCTGATCAGAAGCTTGTTCCAAGGAAGGTCAGGTCCTGCAGGTCCCCCTCCCCCTCGAGGTCCTTTGGAAGACGTCTGACTTCCTGTCTGTAGCAAACCGGAACTAGAGGGAGTCTGCGTGTGTCTAGGTAACAGAGGAAAAGGAACTAGCCTCCAGGGCCAATCCCAGTGGCCTCTCCACGGCCACACCTGCTGCCTTGGCTCCATAAGGCATCCTGGCTTCCTCTGTGCCCAAGCCGGCAGGGCGGGGCGGATCCCTCCTTCTCCACCACGGACAGAGCCAGCCCCCTAGAGCTGACAACAAGTGCAAGTCCAATAAGGGTAACGGGAGCAGCTGCCATGCTGGAAGGCCCGCCGCGTGCTGGGAGTGCCACCTGGGTCACCACTTTTGCTCCTCACAACACCACTAGTGCGGATGGCAAAACTGAGGCTCAGAGAGGTAGAGGCACATGCCTGCGCCACCTGAGCTGACCGAAGGGACGCCACTCGGACCTGAACGCGGTCTCTTGGGCTCCACTCAATCAAAGACAGATGGTGAACCTTCCCTGTCAAAGCTTCTGAGCTAGGGACACTGCCGCCCCTGCACCAAACGCCGTCCCCCGCCTTGTTCATGAGCTGACTCCAAGTCTGGCTGATTGGCTTATGATTTAAACAGACTCTTTTCAACACAGCTACATCTGTGGGCCGGAAGGCACAGTCCTGGGGGATCGAGACGGAAGAGCACAGGTTGTGGAGTCAAGCCAGACCTGAGGTCAGTCCCAGCGCCTCTGTCTACCCTACCCATGGCCATAGGGCAGATCACCTGGCCCCCACCTGACGGCACTGGTGCGAGGTTTACATGGGAGAGCAGATGATACAGGACATGGGAGGGGGCTGCAAACATCACATGTCATTTGCTTCAGAAATACAGGAGAAAAAAAAAAGATTTTCCTCCAAGGAAGCCAGGTGAGGGTGCCAAGTGCTGACTCCTCCTTCTAAGTCCTCTCTGGGTAGGATCTGGGCAGGACAAGAAAAGGGTGACCTTGAAGAGAGAAGAGCAAAGTAATAAAGTAACACTCAAAGTGAAACGTCTGGATGTCCGAGAGAAGAGCCCCGTCGCTGTCGAAACTCCTGTCTGAGGGAGGGATGGGACCCGTGTGGCTGCCAATTCCACCAAACCCCCCACAGGTGCCTCAAGGAAGACCAGGGAACACAGAAGGCGTGGGGGGTACTCTCTGGCCTCTACTTTGCGTTCCTGGGGCTGCTATCTCCCCAGAGGCTGCACAAGGGTGCCGGGCCAAAGTCTTCTTGCAGGCTCAGCAAACTCCTCTCTTGCCTGAATAAACAGAGGAGGCAGGTGGAGGACGGAACAAGGGAGTCCGCCTGCAGGCAGCGGCCCAAGGTGTCTGGGCTGGGGGGTCCCCAGTTTTCAGCTAGAGTTACTGCCTGGTGCCAGCTCTGGATCCCCTAGGGGCAGGCTCAGAGACTGCTTAGCATATGCCCCGGAGAGGGTGTCTGAGAAGACACCCTCCCACGTTTGCAGGCTGCCTTTCATCCACACAGAGGCGGCATCTGAAGCAGTTCAGGCTGAGGAAGGCCTCAAACTCCACTAAGCTTCTGGGTCCAGGCCTGAGCACTCTGGGACAAGTCAGAGCCACCAGGAGGGCCCCGGTCACCCTGGGGAAGGAGATCTCTCGGGGGCTTTCCAGTCTCCTTCTGGAGGAAACCACCCCAGATTCTGCAGACGCTTTGCCTCGAGGACCAGCTGATTCAGGCTCTGGCACTTCCATCCAAGGAGAGGGTCTCTGGGTACATGTGTACAGGGTCTCTGAGTCTCTCCTTTTGACACTGTGGGTGGAGGGTGTTAACGCTAAGTCTCCAGCCCACCAGAGGCAAAGGCCAGCCAGCGGCGCCCTGGCTGGGAGGGGTGTGCACTGTCCCCCACTGCCCGCCAGGGGGCGCTAGTCGCCCGTCGGCTCTCCACGGCCGGGAGTAACCGAAGGTAACCACGCTGCAATCACGGAATTTTAGAGCCAGGGGAAGACCCGGGAGCCCCTGGCCGGCCACAGGAACACCGGCAAAGTTTCAATGCCAGAAAGGCCTAACTGAGCTTTCAGGACGGAGCAGGCTGCGAGGAAGGGCACAACGGGCCCGGGTGCCAAGCCTGCAAGCACATATATCACTTGAAGGCGAGACTCAAAAGTGCCGCAAGAGCCCGCAGGAACCCGAGAGAGACAGGCACAAGCCCTGGCTTCCAGGGCCCGGTGGCTGCACCTAAGCAGCAGCTCAGAGAGGTGGTGGCTTCGGCTGAGAGCTGCCCAGGTGTAGGGAGGTATCTGGTGGGCACAGCGCACCAGGGCCAGGCCAAGGTGACAGGCCCTTCTCCCAGCTGGCTGCAGTAACCACCCGCTGAGCACAATCCTCAGGACAGAGTGGGAGCCCCTGGGTCTGCCGCCCTGAGAGGGTTAACACTCAGGTGTCCAGGCTCTCTGCCCTGGGAGGGAGGAGACCCAGGGGCCGGTCTGCCTGCATTCCAGGGCCACTCACATTCCCAAACCAGCTCAGACACGTGGGGATGACGGGAGGGGGACTCCGGGATGGGAGGACCCCCTGATGCCCCCAACATAGGGGATCTCTCCCCCAGGCTGCAGCTCCTGGGGCCTGAGCTGACCCAATAAGAAGTTAAAGAAAAGCCATTAACCAGCTCCACCCCCAACTGGAGTCTAAAGACAAGCCAGGCCTCTTTCGAAAGCCTGCCTTCCTCCTACCCAAGCTTGGCCACTTCTTAGAATGCGATAACGACTATCAAGATCAGAGGCCTAGAGCTGGCCAGACGCCAGAGAGAGTGAGATAAAAGGCCGGCCGTGATCCCTCAAGGTGGGGGCGGAGGGTGGAGGCAGGGTGGGGGGAGCCCAGCACAATGTCATTCCCCCCATCCTAGGCTCTGAGGACTCTAGGTGTTTGAATTCACACGGTGGGATGGTTCTGAGTCACACAGACTCTGCTGCATGGCCGAGTTGCTCGGCCAGGCCAAGCTGCTTGGCCAGGCCAAGCTGCTTAACTGCTCCTGTGCCTCAGTTTTCTTGTCTGTCCAATGGGAGTTTCACCGTCTGATTCACAGGAGTAAGGACTACAGGACAGAGTGGATATAAAGTGCCCGCTTTAGCACAGTCTCTGGGATGGGCGGGCGGGCGGACACACACACACACACACTCTCGGTAAATGAGCTCCTGCCCACAGGGATGGTTAGGCCTGGATGAGAAGGAGAAAAGCGCTTCCCCACCCTGGCCCACTCCTGAAGGGAAAGGATGCTGCAATCTCAGATCAGCAGTGAGGGACACCGTTCAGGGGGTGGAAAACAAAGTCGCGACAGGAGAAGCCACCCCAGCGGGTCTTCATATTGGGGCAGGTTCATGGGGGCATCATCGCATCCCAGAGTTCACAGGCCACCCCCTAGCTAGGCCCCACCCACCAACGCTAGGCCAACTTAAAAGAGGTGGGGTCCTTTGGCCACCAGAAAGACCCCACCTCGACGTGCCTTGTATTCTCAAGGCCTGGCCGAGGAGGGGCCCACAACAGGAACAAGATCTTTCCAAGACTGGGCTCACCCACCTTCTTTCTGCAGGCCACTTTAACTCAGCTTCCATGGCCCAGGCAGGTATCTCCTTAGGAGCTGAGAAGCCGAGGGAGGGTAGAGTGGATCCTGCCCCGAGAGCTCCGGTACAGGCTGTCCCAGTGGCCCAGGGCCAGCCGTCCCTCCCCGCCATTTATGGTGAGACCCAGCCTCTCACACAGACAGCAAGTCCCTTCCCCTCTGGACCTGGAGAGGCCCGGCCTTCCGGCCTGCCCACCCTGCTGGGCTCAGAACGCCGGGCGAGAGGTTTCCACCCCTGCTGACCACTGGGGCAGCCTTGGTCACCTCGAGGGTCCGAGGAGAAGCTGCCCGAGCTCAGGATGCAAGCAGGGAGCAGGGCTCAGCCCTGCCTAAGGAAGGGGCCGCATTAACAGCAGGGCCGGCTCCCCTCCATGGGGATGGTCTCTCGGCCCCCTCTGCTGAGACTTCCAGATTAGGAAGGCTAGCCGCAGGAGGGCGGGTCTCCCCTCCCCCAGCCCCAAGCACATGAGCAGTAGGGGCAGAGGTAATCTAATCCACAGCGGCGGGGCACTTTTGCTCGCTGAGTAACTCCCCAGGAATGGGGAGCTGGGTATATTTATCCTGATAACTGTCCTGGGAGGACAGGCA
Organism: Bos indicus x Bos taurus; assembly: GCF_003369695.1. Lineage (NCBI taxonomy): Eukaryota > Metazoa > Chordata > Mammalia > Artiodactyla > Bovidae > Bos > Bos indicus x Bos taurus. Next base: position 10,219,228 of record NC_040092.1, on the reverse strand, counting down.
GATCTGGGACTAGGAAGGGCCAGTCCGACCATTTCAGCCAGGTCCGCTCTGTACCGCCCAGCCCCAGCAAGCCTGGGCTAGGACCTGACTAGGAACTTGGTCTCTCAGAGGCGCCTTCCCCTGCCGATCTGGGTTCTGGGTTCTTGTCAACCAACGGCCTCCTCTCCAAGAAATTAAGCTCTGGGTGCCCTATCCCCAGCAGCTAGCATGAAGGGTTGAAAGACAGCGGGACAGTGAGGAGGAAGAAGATGGAGAAGAAGCCGTGAGCCAGAGAAAGCAGTGGGCCCAGCCTGCCAGGTACCCGTCACTGAGTCGGCCTAAAATAAGCAGACCCAATTGGCTCCCACGCCAGACTGCAAGCTCCGAGGAGGAGGAGACAACACAATCTCGGGTGAGATTTAGAGAGAACTTTCCTGGAGTTCTTCAGAGTTTGTCTAAATCCAAGGTACTGCTATTATCTGAATCCCAGACAGGGAAACTGTGCTCCCTAAGGGGCCAGGAGGAGAAACAATCAATACTGGAGTGTCATTTAAATATTTAATAGCTGTGCCTGGAGGTTATGAAGACTCAGCCACCGCTCCCCTCCGCTGACTCATGCCTCACTCAACAGGAACTGCCATTTTCCTCTGGGCCCTGCAGGAAGTGTGGGCTGGGGGTGACACACAGGAAACCCTGGGCGTAGGCCAGAGTCTTCCAGGCTGCTGCCCCGAGAGGTGGGCGGCGGCCCTGTGGAGAAGGCCGCTCTTCCCTGGGCTTTCCACCTGCCTCGGAGAACAGTTTCCCGCCTGCCCTTCCTTGCAGGGACTGATATAACGAGAGTACGCCAGCAGGCAGGCCGACTCTTGGCTGGGTGCCTGGGTGGCGCCCAAGGTCACCGAGCACAGGTAATCAGAGACACGAGAGAATAAAGGCGCAAAGGCAAATCCAGGGGCCACCCCAAGCTCCAGGCAGAAGCCAACCGAGCCAGGCCCCGTCTGCACCAGGCACCCAAGCAGAGCACCCCTCAGGGACCCGGCCCTGGGGGGGCCACCATGCTTCCCCATCTGAGGGGGCTCCAGCAGGCTGAGTAGCAACAGGTGGCGAGGCCGCCCAGGTACACACTGCACATCTCCACCACCCACAACGGGCACAGCAGCAGGTCCAGGCTGCCTGGACGGCCAAGTCTCGTTTTTGTTGTAAATAACTCATCTCTGGGTCCAGCACCAGCTGGCCCCGCCCTCCCCCAGAGGGGCCCAACCCCGTGGACACATTTCATTGGTCAGATTTCATCCACCTCCTCAGGTGCCCCGGGACTCTGGACTTTTCTAAAGTCACATCTAGGGTCCGACTCCAGGCCCACCCCGTGATTTCTTCAAAGGGTGACATGCGGATTTACATACAACTAGTGAGACAGACAGCCTCGGACCTTGGAAGCTCAGAGGCCAGGGTTTTTCTCAGCTATTTCACAGCCAGGCCATCCACCCCTGCAATCTGGGCTCTTCAAGGCAAGTCGGGCTGCTGCAGAGCAGGGCGGCTCCGGGGGCCTCCCACCCCTGCTGATCATCAACAGAGGTTAGGAGGGGCTCTGCAGTGAGTCATCCGCCCTACAGAGACCCAAACAGAAAGTTCAAAAGTTTGCCTGTGTTCCAGGAACGAGCTGCAGTCTTTTCCCGATGTTTGTGGATTTCGTAGCACTAGTTACCCACTCTAGGCCAGTCAAGTTCTGACTGACAAACACGGCTCACGGAGGCCCCCAGCACAGGTCCCTGCTTCCCCATCTCTGGAAGCTGGGCCACTTCCCAGCCTTTCCCTGTTCTCCTGTAGCACCTGTGATAGCCTGCAGGTCCTTTCCCAACTCCCCACATGTCACTACCAAGTACCATCAGTTCTTCCTTCATTGGGCCTCTCCCCTTTTTTTTCCCCCCCCACTTTTTGGCTGCAACTCAGGGCATGCAGGATTGTAGTTCCCTGACCAGGGATCGAACCCACGCCTCCTGCATTGGAAGGCAGATTCTTAACCACTGGAACACTAGGGAAGCCCCCCTCTTCCCTTTACTTGCCTCCCTTTCTTTTTATCACAGGAAGCCAATCATTTAAGACTGGCAACCAAATCCATGCTCAGCCCTTTCTCGAACTCACCGGCAACCCCCTGCCCTGCATTCCCCGACTCTAACCCTTGCAGAAGAGGCCAGCATGTGAACTTCTTGATAATCCCACCCTTGCGTATGCATCCACTAGACAGCTCGCCCTCTGAGGGCAGGAACCTCCTTTCTGCTCCGCAGATCCACAGCACATGGCCCTTCGTGAGCCTCTCGGGTGGTAACTAAGTGTGTGTCAAGCAAGGGGGACTCACGGTGCCCAGCCACTGATGACCCTCTCTGCCTGCAGGGTGAGATCGGAACCCCCAGGGCTGGCATTCTGGCCTTGAGCCTCTTAGAATACAGTCCCGATCAGCCTTTACCTCCTCCTCGGCCTGCTCACCGCCACCTGCCTCTGCAGCCAAACTGGGCCCCTCTTCCATCTCCCCATCCGTGTGCCTTTATTCACAATACTGAACATATACCCCCACCGCCACCACCCACAGGGATGTCCATACCCCCAGGGGGCACGTGGAGGCCCAGGATACAGGAGCCAGCTGGGGGTAAACCCGGAACACCTTCTCAGGATCAAACTGACTCAGGAGCAGAAACTGAGACCACTGCCTTGAATTAAAGGGCCACTGTACAGTGGATAGGAATCTGCCTGCCGATGCAGAGGACATGGGTTCAATCCCTGGGCCGAGAAGATTCCACGTGCCTCGGAGCAACTCAGCCCTCATGCCACGATTACTGAGCCCACGTGCTGCAACTACTGAAGCCCATGTGCCCAGAGCCCGTGCTCCGCAACAAGAGACGCCACTGCCACAAGAAGCCCACACACCGCAACCAAGAGCTGTCCCCACTCGCGCAATAAGAGAAAGCCTGTGCACACAGCAGTGAAGACCCTGTGCGACCAACATATAAATTAAACTGCTAGAAAAGGCTACTCTTCCAGAGTCCGATGCCGATGGACCATGAGATTAAAAACTGAGGTGTCAAAGCGCCCTTCTGCACGTGCTCGTGCTGAGGGCTCAGGAGACATTTAAGCAGCCCGTGGAGTCATCCTGTCTAAACCATAGACGTGGCTGCCCACGGGGTGCTGGGAGCTGGGCTGCTGACCACACAGCTCTCTGAAGCCCCCTCCTGGCATCCCAGCCCACATGGCAGTGTGGCTCAGTGGACAGAATGGGCCTCCAAGTACAGAGGGGCAGCGGAGGGGCACGTTCAAATCCACAGCGCTCTCAGCCTGCTCCCAGTGGCAATTCTGGGTTTTAGTTGCTCAGACACCTCACAGAGTGCAGGGTAAGGAATCAATGAAATCAATCAGTATACGAAAGCCACCCACAGGGGGAGAACCTCCTGGGCGTCCCGCTGGGACAGGAGGAGACACTCAGGAAAGAAACCCCCGCTGGGACAGGAGGAGACACTAAGGAAAGAAACTCGAGGCCCCGCTCTGAGGACGGACGGGAGGGGACGAGGCGGAGCCGGGGACTGTGGCCAGGAATCCCGGGAGCTGTGACAGGTCTGTCACTGACTTGGGCCTCCTTGCCGAGCAAAACCACTGACCTCATCCCTCCGTGCCTCGGGTTCATTCCAAGTCCTCCTCGGAGAACATCAGCTGAGCCCAGGAGCCTCCGACTCACTCCCGGGCAAGGACAGAGGTCCCGGGGGAGAAGCTTCAGAGCTTCGCGGCCCCGCCCCCAGGCTGCTGCGGGCTGAAAGCCCTGTGACTTTGAACCTGGAACTGGGACAACTGGAGGAGCCCAGGGCAGGGCGGCCCCTTCCCCTGCCACCGAGGCTCAAAGCCTGCCGAGTGCCCCGAGGGAACCCAAAGCCAGGGCTGCCCCCAGGCACGGGCAGAGGACGGAGCAGGACAAGGAGCCGCGGAGACATCTGAGGAGTACAGCAGGCGGCCTGGCGGAGTCGCCACCCCCTCGGGGACAGCTCTGCCTGGCCACAGAGCTCACCCTCAGTCTTGCTGTAACACCCCACCGGGAGGGGAACAGCGCAGTCAGCTGTCCCTCCTTCTGCCTGTAACCACTCTCCGAAGTGCCCGTCTCCAGTGCCCCTGAAGCCATCCAAGAAGCCTGGCCACTGAGGTGCCCCTCCACCCCCACCCCTGCTGGAGCCTGTGCTCTGGGCCTCCCTTCTTGTCTCTCCCTCCTGGAGCAGGCTCCTGAGCTACAGGTGAGCCCCTCGGTGTGGCACAGGGAGCACCCTGTTCTAACTTGTTGCCTGGGGGCTGGGGGGGGGTTGTCTACTTGCAAGAGTGTTCCCCCCACCACCATCGCCGTGCCATACCCACTAGCCCACTGGAACATCATGACCCAAGATGGGGCTACCTCCGGGGCGGGCGCTGACCTCCACCCTCTTCTCATCTGGACAGAGGGAGGGGCCCGGGGCTCAGAGAGATCAGAGGCTCCCCAGCCTCCACCAGAAGCAGGGACAGGAAGCAGGAGAATCATCGGGAGACAGGCAGGCAGGCAGGGCTCCTCTGAAGGCACCAAACAGCCAACTGAAAGAGGGACAAAGAATCTCTCGCGTAATGGGGGATCGATCAGCCTGAGGCGTGCCACCAACTGTCCACAGCTCAGGATCACAGATCGCGGACACTTGCTACTTTCTTGCTGTTACTTTTTGAGAATACACTGGCAGCGAGTTTGCGACCGTTGGCCCCACCCACATGTGTCCCAACATGATTTCTTGAGGGCGAGAAAGGGCTGGGAGGGGCTCGGAACCCCAGGCAGCACCCTCCAGAAGAAGGATGGGCAGCTCATGATCCTTATCTGCCATGAGTGTCATCTGGAGGGTGTGACGCTGCAAAGCACAGTTGGAACCACTATCTGAGAAAGTCAAGAGCAAAGACGAAGGGGCAGATGGGCCAAGAAAGAGCCAGGGCCAACTGGCCCCCAAGTGACCTCAATGACACTTTCGTTTCCCTAGAAGTATCTATGCCATCCAGCCCTGGTTTTCCAACAGTCTCACCAGTTTGAAAGCCATCTACTTGGTCTGGGGCAAGACAAAATTCTCGGGCCAGCTGACTGCCTGTTGGAACCTCCCTAGGAAGGGAGGAGTCCCCGGTCTTGTCCCAGTCCCTCTGGCATCGCTCATCTACAGAGGAGAGATGCCTTCAGCCACGGCCCTGAGGACAGGGCAGATTTCTCTGGAAGCCCAGATCCTTGCCCACTCTCCAAGCTGGGAAACCAGCCTCTTCCTGGACAGGGAGGGAGAGGATGGAGGCCGCGGTCCTCAACGGTGTTGCCTAACCAGAGTCACACTGCGAAACCGCGAGAGTGAAAAAGGAGGCAAAGATTTTGCTGAGGGTCCTTCTCAGGGAGGGAGGGACTGCTGTGGACTGTCGGTCTCGCTGGAAGGGCTCACATGTAGGGGCATCAAGGAACAGAGGAGGAGGACGGGCGAGAAGACCCTGTGGTCCACCAGCAAGAAACCCCAGAGCAGAGGCAGGGAGCCAAGCAGATGACAGGTCTCACAGGAGAATTGATCAGGGACATCTGTGCCCCGGAGATCATGAAACAGGGTCCCAGGGCTCTGCTTGGCTTGGCGAGGCTGGCCTCCCTCGATCATGCCCAGCTGGTGACATGAGAAGATGAATGGTGGGGAGGATCCATCTCAGCCCTGGTTTGGATTTTAGTGGAGACATCTGGGGCTCTGGGAACCCAACCCAGCAGAGCCAGGAGAGGTGACAAGAGTAGGCGTGAACTGTAACGCCCTGAAACATCACAAAGGAAGACCCCAAATGTCCTCACACCTGAGTTTTCCAGAATTTTGTTTGGAAGTTAGAGACTGTCTCTTTTGGGGGTGATGGTTCAGGGAGACCATTTCTATCATTCATTCCACAGGATGCTAGGTTCTGCGGTTTACAGAGAATGCTTTCTGATTCTGAGGGGGCCGAGGGGCCACCCAAGGCGGAGCAGGGGGCAGCTCAAGCCAGGACCACTGGATCTCTCATTGTGCACTCAGCCTAGTCAGGTGCTGTGCACTGCGTGCGTGCGTGCGTGTGGGGGGGGGGGGTGTTGGGGGGGGCGGCATTGGCCACACACAGCTGCCCTGGATGAGGCTGGTCTCAACTTGCTGAGAATGCACAGGACAAGAACTGCTGTGCCCCTGCCCCTGAACAACTACATGGGAAACGGGAGCCCTGTGGTCAACTAGGCAACCTTCGATCTGGACAGAACTGCCAGCTGGGGCTGCTGCCTCTCCTCCTGCCTGCCACTGCATCCAGAAAAGAAGTGGCCACCCAGGAAGGCGGCACGCTGATCAAGCACAGCCGCTCCAGCCCTCTTTAACACCGCCTGTTTCTCCTTTTCAAAAACGCGGGTCTCCGCATGGTTACCACAGGAGAAAGCGGGGGAGGGATAAGTCTGGGGTGAACAGATCCACACCGCTATAATATAAAAGGAATTAAAAAGGACCCCCTGGAAAAGGGAATGGCAATCCACTCCAGTATTCTTGCCTGGGAAATCCCATGGACAGTGGAGCCTGGCAGCCTACAGTCCGTAGGGTCGCAAAGAGACGGACACGACTGACCAACTGAGCACACACTGTATGGTACAGGGGAACTATGTCCAGTATCTTGTAATAACCTATAATGGAAATGAACCTGAAAAAGAATATATAACTAAATCACTTTGCTATATACCTGAAACGCTGTAAAGTAACCATACCTCAATAAAAAAAGGAAAATTACACACACGCAAAAAAATAACTGCAACTCTTTGTCCACATCCACCCCTCCTACTGTACCCTGAACTGTGACGTCTTCCTCTTTGGAAACCCTCCCTGGCAGGAAATCGGGGTGAGGTGGGGGGGTTGCCTATAAGTAGAAGGGGTGCCTGACCCCACTCCGCTGTCCCACCCCACACCCAGCTGAGACAGGAGCTGGGATGAGAGGAGTCAGCTGTCACTGGCTGTGAATAAGGACGCCCGTTTCCACGTGGAAGACACAAACTTCAACAGTCAGGCTCAGAGCGCAGCCCTGGCGCCCTCGCCCGACGTCCGGGTCCTCTGAGGCAAGATCCCAGGGCCGGTGCCCTCCTAAGCGCCACCGGCAGCTCCGTGTGTGGTGGCAGACAGTGGCAGGCGGGAGGAGGTGCCCACGGCCGCTGCGGGTGGGGCGGCAGGGCTGAGTCCAGCGGCTCCGGCCGGGGAGCACAGACTCTGATTTCACAGGGCCTTACTTGTCTGCACCTACCTATCTTTTTGGTGAAACAGGAAACATAAATGGCTAAGGGTTGGCCCAGATAATCTTGCAACAGCTTTTTTAAGTCAGGAACTCTGATTCTTCTCCTTCTGGAGAAAACTCTAGAGGCAACAGGACCAGGGGAAGGTGGGCGCAGGTTCAATGAGGCAACAGAGAACATGGCAGAGACCACCGGCCCAAGGCATGTAGGCTGCAGCGGGCCACATAAGGCCCTGGATGTGTTTGTGCTTTTCTGTGCTTTTTTTCCTTCCACTGTGGGATCTTAGTGCCCTGAGCAGGGATTGAACCCGTGCTGCCTGCGGAGGAAACACAAAGCCCCAAACACTGGACCGCCAGGGAAGTCCCTGTTTGTGCTTTTTAAAGAAATCTGAGTTAGCCTTAAGAAACTGAGAGGTTTCACATGAAAGCCAAAATGTCTGGCTTCCGGGGAGGGGTCACAAGAGCTAGCAGCTCACGTCCACTTTCCTTCAGGGCCGCCACTGGCTGTCTCTTGGAATCCAGCACCCTTCCTTTGGGCCTACTCCACTCATTCATAACACCCACCGGCCTCAGCGAGTACGTGAGTTTGCCACAAGAATGCAGTGTGAGTTTTGTAGCTGAACAACTCCGGTCCTTAAGTCCTGACTCTGTCACCTGCTGGCACTGCACCTCTTTGAGCTCAGTCCCCACATCTGTAGACTGGGTCTGAAAACAGCCTGTAATATCACAGGGGTGGGAGGGGGTTTCCTCAGAACACGCCTCCTCCTGTCCTTCCATCCCTCTCCCTGGGAGCCGCCTCACCTTCACCTCTGGTGGCCCTGACAAGTGTCTAGAAACACCACGCTGGGCACAGAGGTGACAGAAGTACAGTGCCTGGGACTTGCCTGCTGGTCCAGCGGTTCAGACTCCGTGCTTCCACTGCAGGGGGTGCAGGTTCGATCCCTGGTCAGGGAGCTAAGGTTCTGCATGCTGGGCGGCACGGCCAAAACATGACAGCGTCTGTCCCCACAGAGGACTGAGTGGGAGACCGTCATAACCGGGGCCGAGAGGAAGGAGCAGGGCTTTTTCCTTCCCAGACACAGGGAGGAACAGAGGCAGAGGTGAGACGCAGCCAGGCAGACAGAGGGGGCTGGAGCTCAGTGTGCAAGTCCCAGCTTGGGGAGAGAGGGGAGCAGGAGGTGCTGTGGAGTCTGGACGTACCGGGGCAGACGGCAGGGCGGGGGGATCGACAGGACCAGGCTTGTGCTGGTACATCAGCGTGTGCAGGGGAGCCCTGAGGGAGGCGGGGCGCACCCGAGGCAGCCAGGAGCCTCAATGCTCTAAATAAAAGTATGCGAAATCCAGGCGACCTGGTAACTGAGCGGCTGTGAGCAAAGAGGACAGGCTGCCTCCCACATTTGTTTCCTGCAGGCGGACGGGCCATCCACCAGATGAAACAGGGCAGGTTGGTGCGGGGGCAGGGCCATGGGGAGGAAGGCGCACAGGAGGGTCAGGGTGACGGGGACAGGTGACGACTTAGGACAGGCAGAGCCACGGGGCTACCGAGCCCCAGGTCTTTCTTTTCCCCTGGCCAAGCTGCCTCTGAATCTCTCCAGGGCCCAGGAAGCAGAGGTTTGGGAAAAGGCACGCCTGTGTGCTCTAGCTGGGTGTGGGGAGGCCGTGCACTGCATGCAGCTGGCTTGGGGAATTCTCGGGGTGCTCACCCCTCCCTTGCCCTGCTCCCCAAGTCCAGCCCTGGGATCCAAATAAGAGCCAGCTCCATCCCCTCAATGGCTCCCTTCCGGAAGAGGGGCCAGATCCGGTGTGTTATCACAGGAACCAGGTCCTTCCTGTCACACAAGCACATGGGCTCACCGCTGGGGCCAGCGGGCCCGGGACACTGAAATCTCAGGTCCCACGCTCCTGTGGAAAAGCCCTTCAAAAAGGGCCCTGGGCTCCACCCCGGCTGAGCCCGGGAAAGAATTTGCCCCAACGGAGGCTCTACACCTGACTGGGTGTCCCAGAGATCGGCCTCATTCCAACTGCCATACTGAGGCCACCCAAAAAGGTCATTCCACCAAGGAACCAAAGGTTAGCGGCTGTCAGTGGTGGCCTCGTGGCTCAAGGCTGAGTTTGATGAGCCTGTAAGATCCAACTGGGATGACACACAGTGCCAAAGCAGAGCCCATGAATTCATCATCACACACAGAAAGCCTCCTCCCTCTGGGCCTTTGCACTCACAGCACCAGCTGCCTAGACCACCCTCCTGTCTTCTTTACCACAATAAATCCCCTGAGACTCCTCAAGACTTCAGTTTCCTCTTCCGCAACCCGAGGATAAAGAGGATCCACCCTGCCTACCTAAACAAAAAGGAATGCATGGTTTTTATGCTGGGGAGGGGGCGGGGGAATGCCTCTTTTGTCAGAACTTCCCAAATCTTAGTATGGAAAATAAGCATTTTGGGAGGTGAGGGGATTCCAGCTTTTTCATTTTCCCCCTTGTACACAAAACAAAGTAGAAATAATATAGATTAAAACTTCAAAAGTAGTTAATGAGTAGAACACGGAGGCACAAAAATATCCAGACAGGAAGCAAGCCTATTTACAATGAGGAAGCGCACATAAGTTAAGGCAGTCTGTCGTTTTCCTTTGAAACGTTAAAAAAGAAAGTCAAAATACACTTCATGGGTGATGCTGTTGAGAGAAAACAACACTTATTCAGGGATGGGTACCCCACAAGGAACAAGTCTTACAGCACTTCTGTAAGAGATTTCCATATCTTATTATAGAAATCCTTGTGATTTATATAAACAATGAAAGCTTGGGGCTTTTCTAAAAGTCAAGACTCCAGTTAAAAAAAACACACATTAGGGACTTCCACGATGGTCCAATGGTTAGGACTCTGTGCTTCCAGTGCAGGGGGCACCAGTTCGATCTCTGATTGGGGAACTAAGATCCCACATGGCACAGCCAAAAAATAGAAACAGCAATGAGAATGATGAAATAATTTTTTTAAAGAAATATAAAATAAGTAAATAAATAAACCACATCAAAGAGTGAGTTTAGGGTACCATTTCCTCCAAGAAGCCCTCCATGACTACATCCCCGGCATAGAATTCCAAGCCCCTCTCCTTTGAGCTCCCAAAGCACCGTGCACATCCCCTAAGGGAGCACGCATCAAACTGGCAGAAACTGTGAGCCGGAGTGCCTTGGTCCCACCAGTCTGTGACAGTTTCCCAGTTTATCGAGGGCAGGTGGGCTGTCTCCATCCATCTTTACCTCCTTGCCTCCAGCAGAGCCATGCCAAGCCCATCCATCACCAAGACTTGCTCACCCCCGCACTCCATGCCACTCCTGGCTTTGGTGAGCGCTCATGACCCGCCAAGCACAATGTGGGGTGGGGGAGGGTGGCCTGCACAAGCAGCAGGGCCCCAGCCCTTCCTCCTCTTCCATCCCAGGAAATCGCCCTCTACTGGGATCTAGTTACCACCACCCCTCCCAAACCGGCACCGCTCCTGCCCTTTAAAGAAAAAAAAGAAAGAAAATCAAAGGAGCACCGCACAGGACTCTGTGGCCTGAGCACAGCAGCCCCTGGTGGGTACTTAAGGCTTCAACTCACTGTGTGGCCAGTCTGGCTTCCTCTGTGGGTGGAGGAGAGCAAGTCGGGAGTGGGGGCTGGCCGGCAGAGGCAGCTGGCCTGGGGGGAAGCTGGTACCCGGGGCAGCTCGGCCCTGGGGCGGGTGGGTACTTTCACTTGGCGCTGGAGGGCGGGGGAGGAGGAGGGCGGGGAGGAACAGGGAGGACCGCAGCCTCGGTGTCCTGCGGACCTGCTCCTGTCTGTCACACCTCTTCCCGGGGAACAGAGGAGGCAGGAGGAGACAGGAGCTGGAATGTGCTGATTTTCTAAACCCTGGGCCACTGGAATGTGTTAGCAACACCAGCCATGGGGCTCTGTAGCTGGGGCAGCTGATAGCATCATTGATTATCACCACCCAGCACAGATGAGACAGCCAAAAAAGCACGCAAGGATTAGCGATGCAGAGGGAAGCCTCGCAGGCGGGGGCAACTTGCCAGCGAAAGAGAAAAGACGACAGTTTTTTGGAAGAGAAACTGAAAGAGAGGGGAGAGGGAAAAGATAAGGTTTTGCAAACATTTTTGTTAATTTCTTTGAACTTGATATACTCAACAAATCCAAAAGGAGGCAAGAAAAGAAGAATTCAGAAAAATAGTAGAGGGACTTCCCAAGTGGCTCAGTGGGAAAGAATCCACCTCCGGATGCAGGAGACAGGAGGTCGATCCCTGATCCGGGAAGATTCCACATGCCGCAGGGCACTTAAGCCCGTGCACTACGAATATTGAGCCCGCACTCTAGAGCCCAAGAGCCACAACTACTGAAGCCCACAAGACCTGGAGCCTGTGCTCAGCAACAAGAAGCCACTGCAACGAGCAGCTCAAGGATCGCAACTAGAGAGGGAGCCCCTGCTTGCTGCAACTAGAGAAAAGCCCACGCAGCAACGAAGACCCAGCACAGCCAAAAATTTAAAAAATAAACATTAAAAAAAAAAACAAGAACAAATGGTAGAAACACAAAACAAGAGGCAAGATCGCGGACTTACACCCAATCATGCAAATAATTACTTTACATGTTAGAAGGTCTATACGCTCACAGTTAAAAAGTAGAGATTGTCAGACTGGATAAAAATGCAAGATTTGAAATAGGACATTTATAAAATGATCAGGCAAAAGATACCACACTCATACTAACATCAAGAAAGTTGGAGTGGTTCCGTTAATACCAGACAACATGGACTTCCAGACAGGAATATTATTAGAAATAAAGACCCTCTGTGATGATAAAAGGTCAATTTGTCATGAACATTTAATAGTCTTAAACACACATATATCCAATAACTGAGCTTCAAACTAGATGAAGCTAAAATTGACAGAAATGAAAAAAAAAAAGATAAATCCACAATCATAGCTGGAGAATTCGACTCTCTAACTGGAAAATAACCCAAAGGCCTTCCCTGGTGGTCCAGCGGCTAAGACTCCATGCTCCAGAGATGCAGGGGGCTCAGGTTTGATCCCTAGTCAGGGAACTAGATCCCACATACCGCAACTAAGACCGCGCAGCCAAATAAATAAATTAAAAAAAAAAAAAAGGTACGGGCACTCCTTTGGTGATGATGAAAATGTTCTGAACTGAACAGAGGCAATGGCTACACAACTCGTACTGCTGCTGCTAAGTCGCTTCAGTCGTGTCCGACTTTGTGCGACCCCATAGACGGCAGCCCACCAGGCTCCCCCGTCCCTGGGATTCTCCAGGCAAGAACACTGGAGTGGGTTGCCATTTCCTTCTTCAATGCATGAAAGTGAAAAGTGAAAATGAAGTCGCTCAGTCGTGTCCGACCCTCAGCGACCCCATGGACTGCAATCTTCCAGGCTCCTCCGTCCACGGGATTTTCCAGGCAAGAGTTTTGGAGTGGGGTGCCATCACCTTCTCCAACTTGTACTAAATGTACTAAATACCACTGAATTTAAGGTATACACCTTAAAGTGGTTAATTTTATGTTATGTGATTTTCACCTGGGCTTTTTTTTTTTTTTCACCTGGGCTTTTAAAAAAATGAAGAATATGTATATTACATGCATGCCTATATATTTATAAATATATACAACATGGGTGGGTAAGATACACACCAAACCGTTAACAAGTTAATCCTGGAGGGGGATGAAGGAAGGACTTTCACTTCTGTACCTTCCTCTTTTTTTGTTTTACAATAAGTATGTATCTCCTCTGACACAAGAACTTTTACAAGTAACAGTATCAGACACATAATGACATTAGAAAGATCTCTAGAAGAAAACAAGGCCTGAGGCCACACTGTGGCAAGTGTGTGGTTCTAGAAAGAAGACTAGGACCCCAGATACACCCCCAAAAAAGGGCTAGAAAGAGAGGGGAAAAAAAAACAAAAACACAGCCTTGTTCTGCTACTAAGTGTCCTAGGCAAGTGCTTTCTCCTTGGAGAACTTCAGCCTGTCACTCTGTAAAACAGGTGGGCTGAACCTCATAAGTCATTTTCCAATGTTTTTATGTTCTTATTTTCAAATTTTTGAAAAACCACAAAACCCCTTTTGCGATTGCAGCCTCCAATGGAAGCTCAATATATAAACAAAGTGAGCAGCTCCGATGGAAGAAGTAACGGGCAGAAAACCCCAACCACGGGAGTGGGTGACATCCGAAGGCCCCTTCCACTCTACAAGTCCAGGAGTCTAAGGAAGACTGAATCGGCCCAGAACCACAGGGAAGGGAGTGGCCACTGGTCACGCCCAGCAGAAGATTTGGAAGAAAAACTTTCACAGGCAGTAGAAGCAGCGAGGAGAGAAAGGGCAGAGCTGGGACAAAGCCCAGGCTGGTGACAAGGAAAGGAGCTGCCACCAGCCACGCCATCAACAGCCCTGGACCACACAGCCCAGGGTCCCCCAGAGGCAGACCAGCTGTGACACCCCCGGGCCCACGCCTCTGCCCGAGGCCAGGCAAACAGATAACAGCTGGTTCCAGGCCGGTGTTCCCGCCGCACTAAGGGTGCAAACAGGATGTTTAGGGACAGCTGACCACAAGGGATCACAGGGAGCGTGACAACCGCCTCCAGGTGACCCCCAGCTTGCTTGTGGCATCAGCACACCAGGCCAAAAAAAAAAACTTCCGGTGCAGCTCTCCAGACAAAGCAGGGGTGAGGACTCTTGAAAGTTCAAGACACATCAGAAGAAGCCACCTGAGGGGTTGAGACAGGGAGGAAGCAAGGCCACCGAGCTCAGCAGCTCCCTTGCCCCCAAGATGTAGCTAGGCTGGCGCTCCGCCAGATGGTGAGAAAACTACAGGTCCACTTGTGGGAACAGAAGACTTTCCAAGATGAGCAGCAGGTGACCAAGTAGGCCAGGGGTGGGGGAGGAACCAGGTCGTGACCCCGAGGCACGAGCGTCATTTTCCAGGTGCTGTGGTTGCTCTTCCTTCACACCCGCCCCAGAGGGGCCAGCCCGATTTGGCTGTCCTGCAGCTCAACCACACTGAGAACCCTCCCAGGCCGGCCAGCAGGGCTGGGAGTCCACGGGACACACGGTGAATCCGGAGGAGACCAAGTACAGGCTGTGTGGGACACACCCATTTCCACCCAAAGAGGAGGAATGTTCCTGGAAACAGAGGGCAAGGAAAAAGCCTGTCCAGGACTCTCTGAGCCGCTCCACACCCCAAATGAGGGGGGCCCGGTGCTGATCCAACATATCAACTGCCCCTAAAAGGGTAGAAAGGCAGGCAGGGGGCAGCCCAGGAACTAAGCCCACTCCACTGACAAAAGCCACAGTTTCCAGCCCAGAAACTCTCCTGTTCTACTGCTACTAGGAGCCTCACTGGCCTGGACCCATTGTGGGAGGCCTTGTAGATGCTACTGAGCATCTTTCATGGCCTGCCTTGGCCAGCGTACGGCCTGCGAGTTCCAGGAGAAGCCCAGGGCTGACCTCAGAGCGGCTCTCAAATTTTCGCCTTACATGAGCAATCAGGATAAACCAAGCCACCAAACAACCTCCTCCCCACCGCTTCCTCCTCAAAGCCACCAAAGAGGCTCGGGGAAGTGAGACGTCATATAACCAAACCCAACCTAATGCCACCAGCACTAGGACTGACCATTTCATTTGCAGAGCCCCAAACGTGCATTAGTCACCCCACAGGGCCACGACTGGTCCTCCGATCACATCGCCAAGGGAGCTAACAGAACTCAGGGTTCCTCCTCCAGGCCCTGGCTGAATGGCCGTCCAGAGCTCTGAATGCCACCTCCTAGGCCACAGCGGACACCGGCAGCAGGCTGTGAAAGCAGGCGGAAAAGTAACAGAGAAAGCTGAACCCCGCCCTGCCCGTGACCCACGACTAGATTATTCCATGGATGAAAAAGAACCATCGTTACCATTTATTGAGCACCTTACCACATTTCAGGAAATGCACCTGTTTCACAGATGAGGGGACTGACGCTCAGGGTATCAGGTGACCTGTCCAGGTCACGCAGTTGGCGAGTGGCAGCATGGATACAGAGCGGGGAGACGAGAGGCTGATGGGGGACCCTGTGTTCTGCCCTGGGGCTCCAGGTGGCCTCCCCACCTGCTTGAAACCCAGAGGGCTTCACGCTGATTCTCCAGCGGAGGCAGTGTTTCGATGGGGGATCAGCGTCTTGGTGGGGGTCCGCAGTTCAAACCCATTTCATCATCGACCATTGTTAAATACTTAATAGGGTGGGCCTTCCCTGGCAGTCCAGTGGTTAAGGAAGGTTTCGCCTTCTAGGGCAGGCAGCATGGGTTTGCAGGCAGGCAGCCTGGTCGGGGGGCTAAGATCCCACATGCTTCGTGGCCAAACGACCAAAACATAAAACAGAAGCAATACTGCAACAAATTCAATGAAGACTTTAAAAATGGCTCACATAACAACAACAATAAAAACTTAAAAAAAAAAAAAACTCATTAGGCAACCACAGAAAGAACTGAGCCACATTTGGAGGTTAGGGACACTTGAACCGCAGGTGAGATCCCTGTCTTCGAGGGGTTTACAGGGCAGAGGGGGAAACACAAGGGGAAAAGCCCAATGGGCACAGATCTGTGAAGTTACAGGAAAGTGGGAGGGTCAAGAGGTTGGCTAGTTTTAACTGGAAAGGAAAAAAAAAAAACTTTCCTAAAAAAGTGCCTGCAACTGAGACCTTAAAGAGAAAGAAAGGAGACGGACAAGTCAGGGGGTTATTTTCTGCCACATGGACAAGGGTCCAGACCCCAGGCAGAGCTAAGCGCTTAGAGTGGTGAGAAGTCAGATCTAAGTCACAGAATGGAGTTTAAGAAATCCCCTAGATTTGGCAACTGCGTGTTTGCCATAAATGGAGGGCAGGAAGAGAGCGTTTTTAGGGACTTCCCTGGTGGTCGAGTGGTTCAGAATCTGCCTGCCAATGTAGGGGATACAGGTTTGATCCCTGGTCTAGGGAAGATCCCACATGCCACAGGGCAACTGAGCCCGTGAGCTGCAGCTACTGAAGCATGCATGTTAGAGCCCATGCTCTGCAACGAGAGACGCCACCGCGACTAGAGAAAGATAGAGAGCAGCAACAAAAACTCAGGGCAGTCAGAAATAAATAAATAAAATTTTTTTAAAAAGAGAGAGCATTTTTAGAACTTTTCAAAGCAGGCCTGCTACAGGCAACAGAGAAAGCCGCTGTGAGAGCCGAGCTGTCAAGTTCAACCCACGGGTGCCACGGAGGATGGGCATCCAGTGTTGCCAACTTTTGAGTTTCCAAAAAAAAAAAAAATAGCCTATGGGTTTTGAGGTGCCATCTCCTGATACTTTCAATGCTGGGGTCTAATTCTGAATATATTTAAATACCATGAAGGCCAAGTGACACGGGTCTGCAGGCCACAGGCACCCTGTGACTTCCCATCCCTACCTTCAGGCTTCCAGCATTGAAGAACCAAAAAGAGAACCGGCTGGGGCGCTCGAAGACCTGGGACCAAACTCTCGCAACATTATCTGCGGTGACACTTGGGAGTGTCCACTTCCTCTGTGCCCCGAGCTGCAGTTTAGCTTCCTCATTTGTAAAATGGGGAAACCACCGCTTACCCCAAAGGGCTTCTGTCAGAATCATCAATGATGATGGAGCACATAAACATGTTTTCCAAACTGTAAAATGTTGCAGAAACAGTTTAACCCAGGTCAAGAGAAGGGAGGGGACAAAAACAGAGCGGACAATAGACTGAGGG
Organism: Bos indicus x Bos taurus; assembly: GCF_003369695.1. Taxonomy (NCBI): domain Eukaryota; kingdom Metazoa; phylum Chordata; class Mammalia; order Artiodactyla; family Bovidae; genus Bos; species Bos indicus x Bos taurus. Next base: position 10,202,211 of record NC_040092.1, on the reverse strand, counting down.
AGCGAAGAGAGTGAGAAGGAAATGAGTTGGATCTTTGCTGGCTTGCAGACCGGAAGAATCTGGACAATAGAATCCACGTCAGGGGTGGAAATATAAATTTAGGCATCACCAGCATTCAAGTGATAAAACAGGTCACGCAAGTAGATAAACTGACCTGGATACATAGGAGAGAAACAGGGGGCCCAGAAAAAGCCTTCGCAAAAATGCACTGGTGTTCCCCCAAAAAGGGATCAGAGAAGGAGGTGGGGAAGGAAGTGGGGGGTGGGCAGAGGGTGGTTCTTCAGAGAATGGGGGATCTTCAGAGAAGCAGAATTTAAGGAAGAGAGGGGGAAATATGGCTGCTACAGAGTGGGACGTGTTCTCAGCCAAAGAGAAAAACGTGGAAGAATGGCCCAGGCTGCATTGAAAACAGGACAAGGAGGAAACTAAATAAGTCAGGAGGGGGATTTCTCAAGAGGTCCAGTGGTTAAGACTCTGCTTTCCAATGCACAGGGTGTGGGTTTGATCTCTGGTTGGGGAACTGAGGTCCCATATGCCACAGGGTGTGTCCAAGAGAAAAATTAAAGAAGAAAAAAAGAAGTTAGGAAGGACAAACAGGGTCAGGGGGAAGAAACCAGAAGGAAAGCGGATCCAGGTGTATCTATGGATAGGTCACATCCAGGCACGGATGTTGACACTGATGGGAGATGCTGGGGGGGCAGGGGGGCGGGGGAGGCCAGGGAGTTATGGGAGGTGTTGAGGTGGGAAGGAGGGGGTACAGTGAATAACAGACAGATGTCTCGGAGGGTCTGTCGCCTGTGTGGGAGCACTCCCACGCCCACGTCACTTGGCCTCCCAACAACCAGGGAGGCAGCCTCAGGCTCAGTTTACAGCCCGCTTGCTGTAACAGGGTCTTGCTGTTGTTGCAAGAAGCATCCGTTCAGAAAGGCACCCGGATCGGTATCCAGGGGAAGAGTCCAGCCGGCCGAGGATCCTCGCTGTGAAGGGAGAGATCCCCAGAGGCCTCCGCCCACCTTGCTCACGCTCACCCCAGGCTCCACTCTCTTCCCAATCGGCCTCCTCGAGTGTGTGACTCGCTCTCCCCAACGAGAACACAGAACAGAACATGGCTGTTTCTGCCAAGCGCATTCTGAATAAGCTGCATTCCATTTCATTAAAACAATTACCTGAGTCCCAGCCAAGAATTACATAAAGCTTCCTCCCAGCACCACCCCTCCCCATCCCCCCACCCCGCCCATAAAACACACGTCATTCTGCTCCTCGAACAGGCGGTCAGGTCGGACACGCGGCTCTGAGACCTCCATAGGATGACCCCGTGATCAGGACCCAGCAGCCAGCCTCGGAGTCCTTGCTTGGGGACAGACAGACAGATGTGAGGCTCAGAGAAGACCCTCATGTGAGGCACTCCCCTAAGGAGGGCTGACGGGCTGCTAAATGCTTCTAGTGGGCACCAGGGGCCGTCTGAGCCAAGGGGGCCACTGGTGTGGGAATCCGGCTGTTTCTCCCACAGAGATGGGAGGCCCGGCGGACAAGCTTTGGAGTCGGCAGAAAGCGAGACAGGAGGGCCCTGGGAGTGGGGATGCCAGGAGCGGGAGCCTCAAGTCTGGAGAATCGAATGGCCAAGAGGGGCTGCAAGCAAGAGCCTGGGGCCACTCCGGCCTCCACTGCCCACCGGCTATGGTGTTCCTTTGGCCACAGATAAGAGGTTCTCCTGATGTGAAGCGCAAGGCATGTCATCCCCTCCTCCCAGGCTCCAGCTGCCCAGAGGCAGCTCTCTGCATCCCACCCAGGCCATCCCTTCCCAAATCCCACTGGGGCCCGGTATCTTGCTTGCCTGGACCACAGTCTGGTTCACATCGCTACACTCAGAATAACCCCAGAGGCTCCCTCCACACCAGCGATGCTCATTGTCTCTGCTGGGCCCTGTCCTTTCTCCTGCATGGGTCACTGTGCGTCCCCATCCCCGGCGGCATCACCAGTCACTCCCATGCCAGGCCTGCATGGCTCCTGTCTCTACCCACCTGGTCTTTCTACCACCTGCGTCAGAGTTACAGGAGGCCAAGAGTCACTCGGGTCAATCACAGGTAGGCAACTGATGCCCATCCCTGATGGAATGACTACGAGCCCGCTGTGGAAAAGCAAGGTTTTCTCACCTTTTCTCCCCCAACTTTTTATCATGCAAATGTCTAAACGTGCAAAGAAGCTGAAAGGCCGCTGCAGTGAGCACACACATGCCCTCTACCTGGGTGCAGTCACAGGTGATGTTTTGCCATTTTTTTGTGCACACACGCACAAGTTTCCTCTTTCCCTCTTTATATACACACACAGCATATACATATCCTCCCTACGTTTTCTACTACATCATTTAAAACTCAGTTGCAGACATGGTGACACTTCACTCCCAGATACTCTCGCCTGCACCTAACAATAACAACGTTCTCCCATAAAACCACAATACCACAATCACACAAGGAATAAGCATTAAGAGGCCCTCTTTAAGGGGAAACTAGGCCACTGGGGCTCTGCTGGGCCTGGCCAACCACACGTCCTGCCTGCCTCTGGCCCAGCATCCACGGCCTCCCCGGAGAGGCCAGCCCTGAGCCCCGCTGGGTAGGCCATCAATCCGTTAGTTGGGAGACTTATCTGGTCGAGAATGGACGCTTGAGGCCAAATGTGAGGCTCCCAACAGGACTGCAACTGAAAAGGCAAAATGGGCCTGGGAGGCCATAGGGCTCCAGGCCTATCCCAGGTCAGGAGATGATCTCTGGACACTTATTTATTTTACTTCATTATTTTTATTTTGGTCACATTGAGTCATGCAGTTTCTTAGTTCCCTGGCCAGGAATAGAACCTACGCCCCCTGCAGTGGAAGCTTGGAGTCCCACTCACTGGACCATCAGGGCAGTCCCCGGCCCCGCCTTGGAAGCTGTTGGTTTGTCAAGATTTCCGGGAAAATTCAACTTCCTAATGCTTTCTCTTCCCCTCTCCCTCTCCCAGGATTCCTCAGTTCACCACCTGAAGGTTTTCTGAGGATTTCTTCCTCTGGAAATGGGCTGGCTCCCAGTGGTAGCCAGGTGCAAACACCTGAACAAAGACAGGAGGGTGTACGGAGCTGGGGGCACAGAGGGCTTCTGACTCCAACCGCAAAGAGTAGAAGAGGGAGCGTGGAGCCTGCCCCGGGTTCTCAGCGCCAGCTGTGCTGGAAGCTCGCAGCTCTGTCTTGAGGCTAACCGGTGAGTGGACAGAGGACAGTGAGAGAGAAGGGAGGTCTTCCACCAAGCAGGAGACACTGCTGTAAGCGCCTAGCATCCTGTCCTGAGCACGGCATCCTTGAGAAAGAACCGAGAGCGAGGAAGCCACAGAGAACAGGAAAGGACAGTGTGAGACTGAAGAGAAAACGAGGGGACACACCTGGCAGACCAGGGGTTAAGACTCCACACCTCGACTGCAGGTAAATTCCTGAACTAAGATTCCCGCGTGCCATGTGACGGTGGCCAAAAAAAGAGAGAGAGAAAAGAGACTGGGGGTATGGGAAGGGTGGAAAAAGATTTTTAGCGTTCTAGAAACAGAAAGCAATCAAACCAACGGGCAAACCAGATCCAATCCAGTATCAGGAACAGACGTGGAAAATGGGTTACAAGATTTAAATCCCAGCCCTGCCACTCTCGAGTTATAGAACTTGGGCAAGTGGGCCTCCATTTCATCATCTGTAAAATGGGTGGCAGTAATAGTAACGGAACCTGCGCCTCGTAGGGCCAACATGATTCAATGAGAAAACGCGGGTAAGGTGCCCAGCCCAGGGCTCGCACGTAGTAAGTGCTCAATAAACGTTACAGAAAGGGGTCTGCAAACACCGTATAAACAAGCAAAAGCGTTCTACAGACGGCTGTGATCACGAATGAAGACACTGAGACCTGGACAACCCAGGGGAGGGCTGGAACGAGACTGAAGTGGAAGGGAGTTTTTCCAGTCTCTGCCCTGGGAACTAGAGAAAGACCTCAGGAAAGCTTTAGGAAGTCAGTACCCTCAGGCATGAGGATCCTGGGATGTTCCCTTGAGGGGACTCAAACCCTCAGTGGCAGGGCTCTGTCCCGCAGCAGCCTGAACCTCTCCCCACCAACCTCTGGCTGCCCAACAGAAAGGGCACCTGCTGAAGAACCAAACACACCAGGGTCTGAGTGCCTGCTCCGCACCTCACTAGAGTACAGCCTAGGAGGAGATCTGGGGCTGACGCAGGGCCCCCCGAGGAGCACACCATCACCCCACAGACCACCCCTGCCACAAGCCCAGCAGCTGGTGCCCTTGACCCTGCCCTAACACACAGAGGCACCACAGATGGGTGAGCCCAAAGTCCAGACTTTCCATGGAAACAGAGAGGCTCCGTAGCCTGGAATGCCCCAGGCAATTCCCCTGCTCCCCAGTACTCCCCACCCAAGGACAATGAGGCACTGTGTTCCAGAGGGTCAAGACTGCTGAGAAGCTGCAAGGAGACAGGTCCAGATCCCAGAGGCAACTGGGCATTGCCAACAGCTGGCTGCTCCCCCTGCAAGGGATGGGAATGGCAAAGCTATTGAGGCCTGAACCAGCCTACCTACTGCCACCCAGACCATACTGGATGATGGCCCCAAGGGGCAGAAGTTTAAAAGGTACCCAGCAATTACTCAGCAGGCCCCATGGCTCATTCCCCTGGTTGATTACCAAGCACTTACTAACTCATTAGGGCTTCCCCCAGGGGCTTAGCCGCAAAGAATCTTCCTGCAGTGCAGGAGAGGGTAGTTTGATCCCTGGGCGGGGAAGATCCCCTGGAGGAGGGCATGGCAACCCACTCTAGTATTCTAGCCTGGAGAATCCCCATGGACAGAGCAGCCTGTTGGACTATGGTCCATGGGATTGGAAAGAGTCAGACATGACTGAGCATGCATGCGTGTACTACTTATTATGAAGATGATCAGGTCTGGAAGTGGATCAACCTGGGTTACAATCCCAGAGCCCTCACTGAACTTTCCTGACTCCGATTTCTGCGTCCATCAAGCAGGGATTAAACACCTCCCTCCAGGAATCGCTGTGATGATACCAAGGAGTGCTGAGTAGGCTGCCTGGCTCCTATCAAACGCATGTGATCACTATTAGCCCCCAGCTGTGGTCACAGTCCCCATCCCCCCACCCCCAAGCGCACTAAAAAACGTGAAGGAGGGGCGAGCAGAACATAACCAGAGTGCCTGTCCGTGTTGTGAGAACTCTGTCCAGGAAACTCCAGCCAGAACTAGAACACCGAGAACTCCCAGCCAAACCAGCATCTAAACAGCAACAAGGAAAGCCACCAGCAGCCACCCCGCAGCACAAAGCGGACGGAACACACAGGGAAGGGCAGGACACTACCTTTACTTATGGACTTTCTGCCCAAAGAGCTGTAACTTTGTAACTTATTAAACAACACATGGTGAGTTTGTCACTAACAGCTACAGGAAGGGGAGGGCTCCCCAATTTTTTTTCTTTTAGACCAAAAAATAAAAAACAAAGTCACAGCACAGACTCTGACCCCTCTAGACTTGCCACAGGTCAGACTCCTCTTTTAGGAACCAAGAGGCTCACAGCTGACAGCACTCTCAGGAGAAAAATAAAAACAAGAGGCTTGGCCTCTGGGTCCAGCCTAACTAAGGAAAACAGCTGACGGGCAGGGTGCTGAGCAGCCATCCAGACAGCTGATGGGGGCTGAGAGCAGAGGCGAATTCCTCTCTCTTCCTGCACGCCCCATTCCGCCCACCCCAGGCTCCTCCGGTCGGTCAGCCAGGCAGGCGTGGCTGGCCCCCTGGGAGCTTAGGCCAAGGCAGCCAGGCGGCCCAGATTCAGACAACTGAGGAGCCTCCAGGGGGAGGCAGAAGTAGTTACAGGTGGCAGCCATCACCTCTCTGAGACCCCCTTGCCACGAAGAAAGGCCTGCTGGTGCACAGAGCTGCAGATGCAGGAGCGAGGGATCGGGCTTCCAGTCATGATTTTGTCATCTTACGACTGTGCAACCTTGAGCCAGTGAATCAACCTCTCTTAGCCTCAGTTTTCTCCATTTGTAAAAGGCCAGCAGTACTGATAGCAGGGACCCTTAAGGGGCTCTTCAAAAAGAGTTACTGTGAAGACAGGACAGTTGAGGTACGGGGAAATACTCCAGGAACAGCAAATCTCAATTCCTACAATCTGCTCTGCCAGGACACTTTCTTTCCTTTCAAGAGACGAACTCAGTTCCCTGGCCCTAAATGGAAGACTGTCAGAGGACAGGAATTCTGGGCTTCAACAGGGAACTCTACAAAGACTTTCTCAGTCCTTCAAACAGCACGGGGCCTGTCTGGAAGCAATGGAACCGACACCAGCATTTCAGAAACTGACTCTGCTTGTGAGTTCCCACAGGGAAAGCATTGAGACTTTCAGATCCTGATTCGAAAAATATCCCCCAGCCTCCTTTCAGTTCAGTTATTTTTACATGAAAAAAAAAAAAAAAAATACCTGCCTGGAAGCCATGCCAACCTTGAGTGTGCTGGAAAAATGGGTGCCAAGCCTGACCCAAAGACAGAACTATGCTTGGCAGCCATTGTACTCTGCAAAACAGGCAGGACCGCACACTCTCCCCAGCTCCAGGATCTTGGGAGTTAGGGGGTTGGGGAGGCACCTTGATCCCCAAAGGAAGCTTCTGGGAAGCAGTCATGCCCCAATCCTCCTCCCTGTTCCTTTGGAAGTCCAGTGCCTACAAATAACCAGTCTTAATTTAGTGCCCTATGCAGCTCGGGGGAGGCCCATCAGTCCTGTCTGATGAATCCACCCCTAAGAGCTTGAGACAGAGAAAGCATCAGTGGTCACACAAGCCACCCACAGTCCTTAGAGGGAAGACAAGGCTCCTACAGAGAAGAAACTTTCCTCCCCCTCCTCAACTCCCTGGCTCAGAGGCCTTCCAGCTCCAGGCGTGAAGGGGAGGGAGGGAGAGTGAATCCTCCCACTCGAGGGTTCACGGTGCTCAAGGCATTCCTAGAACCCCCAGCACCAAGACCCCTGGGTTTAGTGTCTGGTTCAGAAGATACTTTCTTCTGCCCAAACTCCAGATCAAGGCTGGACTGAAAAAAAACAGTTTGGGAGCTCCAGTCACATGAAAACAGTAAAACTCTATTCTGGGCATCCTATCCTCCTTACCTATGATAGGGCTTTCCGCAAGGTACTGCCAGCCTGGACAAGTTCAGAGATGGCCATACCTCGGGGGCCCACTTCCCACCTCGTTCCCTTGGCACTTCACCAGTTTGTCTCCCCAGCTTACGCTTCTAGGATGAGGCTGGTCTGTGATATGAAAGCGGAGGGGCTGGTCCACTGAGTGGCCAGGGCAGTGAAATGGACCCAGGGCCTTAGTGGGGCAGAAAAGAGCCTTGTCTTTGTGGGGATGTGGTCATGGAGGCTCATCCCTAACCTGTGAATCTGACCTGTGAAATAAAAAGGGTAGACTCGGACGGGCTACCCCTGAGGTGCCGGATGTCCGTCTGTGAAGTGGGGGTGGTCCTCCAGGGGCTGGGAGCAGGCCCCGGCTGCGCGATCAGGCAGCTGATCCCCAAATTGGGTGTTCCAACTGTGCGATGGGGGTGGGGGAGCGCTGTGTGAAGTGAGGGTCCCGCAGCGGGGGAGGTGGTCAGGTCCCGGCAGTGGGGGCCCGTCCCTGAGGCGGACCGGGCGGGTCCCTGACGAGCAAGCAGGTCCCTGAGGCTGAGCTGGGAGATGGGGGTGGATCCCCGAGGTCGGGGGGTCCGGAGGTGGGGCTGTCCTCGAGGCGAAGGGGTGGCGGCTGTGAGCACGGCGGCTGGCCTGGCCTGGGACTCAGGCCCAGCCCAGGATCCTGTCCCGCCGAGCCGGGGCTGGCCAGAACCAGAGCCGGGACCCGGGCCGCAGCGGGTGGGATTCAGCCCGCCGCTCGCGCGCTCGCTCGCCCCCGCCCCGGCCCGGGGCCCGGGGCCGCGCGCCCCTCGCTGCCTTCTCCCTCAGCCCCTCCAGTCACTCACCGAGGTCGTCCATGGTGGGGGCGCCGCGGGCGCCGGGAGCCGGCTCGGCGTCGCGCTCGCTGCCCGTCCCGGGGCCGCTCCTCGCCGCCGCGCAACTTTTCCGCCGCGAGCCTCGGCCCGGAACGGAACGCGCCGCCGCCGCCGCGCGCGCCCGCACCCGCTGTACGGCCCGCCCCCGCGAGCACGCGCGCCCCGCCCCCGGCCGCCCCCGCGAGCACGCGCGCCCCGCCCCCGCCGCGCCCTCCGCCCGTGGGGGCCCCCGCGAGGCTGCCGGCCCCGCCCCGTGCGCACGATGGCCACGCCCCCTCCGCCCACCCGCGAGAACGCGCCCAGCCGGGGCGGCTGGCGCCGCTGGGCTGGGCGGCGGCGCCGCCTCGCGGCCAAGCCTGCAGGTGAGAGGCTCCCGGGTTTCCTGTCTGTCAGTTTTTCTGTCTCACGGTCGCCTGCCTGACTGTCTGGCTAACATATCCATCCGCCTGTCTTGACGCCTCACAATCTCACCTGTGTCTCTCCGTCCATCGGTCTCTCACTTATCACACCGCCGTCCACTGGAGAGTCAGATTTGTCCGCCCGTCCGTCTACGTCCATCTTTCAGTAAATTGCCACCCCACCAAAGAAGACCCTAAATTAGTACCAGGTAATGAGCAACCTAGATAGCATATTCAAAAGCAGAGACATTACTTTGCCAACAAAGGTCCGTCAAGGTGCCACAGTCAAGGCTATGGTTTTTACAGTGGTCATGTATGGATGTGAGAGTTGGACTGTGAAGAAAGCTGAGCGCCGAAGAATTGATGCTTTTGAACTACGGTGTTGGAGAAGACTCTTGAGAGTCCCTTGGACGGCAAAGAGATCCAACCAGTCCATTCTGAAGGAGATCAGCCCTGGGATTTCTTTGGAAGGAATGATGCTAAAGCTGAAACTCCAGTACTTTGGCCACCTCATGCGAAGAGTTGACTCACTGGAAAAGACCCTAATGCTGGAAAGGATTGGGGGCAGGAGGAGAAGGGGACAACAGAGGATGAGATGGCTGGATGGCATCACCGATTCGATGGACATGGGTTTGGGTAGATTCCGGGAGTTGGTGATGGACAGGGAGGCCTGGCACTGCGATTCATGCGGTCACAGAGTTGGACATGACTGAGCAACTGAACTGAAGGCTGGGGACGTTTGAAGGACCTTTCCTGGGGTTGCCCTCTGGCTCCGTGGCAGTGCAATCTCTCAGCCCAGCCTTTGAGGCCAGATTCAATATTGTCAAGGTTTGTTATCATTTAGTCACTAAGGCGTATCTGTCTGTGACCCCATGGACTGTAGCTTGCCAGGCTCCTCTGCCCATAGAATTCTCCAGGCAAGAATACTGGAGTGGGGCCATTTCCTTCTCCAGGGGAATCTTCGCTTCCCGACCCAGGGATCAAACCCACTCACTGGGGTCTTCTGCACTGGATTGTTTACTGCTGAACTACCAAGGGAAGCCCATTTTCAAGGTTATATATTCTTTAATTTTACACATATCCATCCTCCCTAGAAGAAGACTTTTCCAAAGTTCTGGGCAGAGCAAAAAGGACCCCACCTTAGACCCTAAGGGAAAAACTACAAGGAGGTTATACCCAGTGCTGGGCATGGTTTCCTGAAACACCCCACTGCCACCCCAGACCCCAAAGGGGCTTTGCTCTCACAAACTCAGAAATCAGGTGATAGCACCACCTGCCGTTTTTTGTTTTTCCACCTGCCATTTATTGAGTGCCAGCACTATCAATCGGAGAAGGCAATGGCACCCCACTCCAGTACTCTTGCCTGGAAAATCCCATGGATGGAGGAGCCTGGAAGGCTGCAGTCCATGGGGTTGCTGAGGGTCAGACACGACCAAGCAACTTCACTTTCACTTTTCACTTTCATGTGTTGGAGAAGGAAATGGCAACCCACTCCAGTGTTCTTGCCTGGAGAATCCCAGGGATGGGGCATCCTGGTGGGCTACCGTCTATGGGGTCGCACAGAGTCTGACACGACTGAAGTGACTTAGCAGCAGCAGCAGCACTATCAATAGAATGAACAGGCTGTGAGCTGGGTGCTTTCCGTGCTTTCTTGCATTTAATTCTGACACAAGCCTAGGAAATGACCACTAGTATCCCCTTTTTCAGTTGGAAAAGTTAAGATCAGAGAGATTGAGTTACCCAAGGTCACAGAGCTAATAAGTGGGAAGACTGAGATCTGAACCTGAGAAGGCCTAGCTAAGGCCTCTGCAGGACACCTGCTACTCTGCCAGGTGAAACTATTGTCCTTAGACCAATCCCACAGCATACACATGTCCCTGTTTCAAAGGTCTCAAACCCTTTTTTTTTTTTTTAAGGTGGATCAACTATTTTTTTTAGTATTTATTTATTTATTTGGCTCTGTTGGGTCTTAGTTGTGGCACGTGGGATCTTTCGTTGTGGCTCTCAGGCTCTCTAGTTGGAGTGTACAGGCTTAATTGTTCCCTGGCACATGGGATCCTAGTTCCCCAACCAGGGATCAAACCAGAGTTCCTTGCATTGCAAGGTGGATTCTTGACCATTGAACCACTGGGGAAGTCCCTCAAACCTTTCTTTTCAAAGCAATATTTCCTGGAAAGGAAAACATCAACTAAGCTGGCAATTATGCCTTTGGTGGGTGAAGTTCTAAGGAGGGGCTTCCCTGGTGGCTCAGTCGGGGAAAAAATCTGCCTCCATTGTGAGAGGTGGGTTTGATCTATGGGTCAGGAAGATCCCCTGGAGAAGCGAATGACTACTCACTTCAGTATTCTTGCCTGGAGACTCTCATGGACAGAGGAGCCCAGCGGGCTACAGTACATGGGGTTGCAGAGTCAGACATGACTGAGTGACTAAGCACATCAATTTTAATGTTCTAAAGAGAACTGAGTCTTTGCGGTTCAGTACTGTGACCTTGGACACTCAGTCCCTTACCTGGGATTTCCTCCCCTTGGGATTCCCATCCCTGAGCCATCAGACTTGTTTAATTCAAACCAGGTTTTCTCATCCTTCCTCAAGATGAACTGATGTTGCCTCTCCTCGTTACCCAGACTGGGGTCCATATGGCATTGTTCTGGATTCCCATTGTAACTTAAAGGGAAACTTTCACCATATCCAGAGCCCTTGATGTCCTGCAAATAGGGAGGAGGGTGTCCTCAAATTCCTTTCATCAGAAACTCACTTGTGTGTGTGTGATCAGTCACTCAGTCATGCCCAACTGTTTGTGACCGCATGGAGCTCACCAGGCTCCTCTGTCCATGGAATTTTCTAGCAAGAATACTGGAGCAGGTTGCATTTCCTCCTCCAGGGGATCTTCCTGACCCAGGGATCTTACCCACATCTCGCTTCTCCTGCATTGCAGGCAGATTTCTTTACCACTGAGCCACCAAGGAAGGGAAACCCACTTAGGTGGCACCAACTTTAACTTTCAAACGAAACAGCATGTCTACAAAAGGAAAAGTCATGACATCTACATCATAAATCTGAAGAGAACCTTGCAGAAGCTTCTGTTGGCAGCTCATGCCATTGCTGTCACTAAAAACCCAGTGGACATCAGCGTCATTTCCTCCGAGAATACTGGCCTGTGGGCTGTGCTGGTTTGCTGCTGCCACTGGAGCCGTTCCTATTGCTGGCTGCTTCCCTCTTGGAACCTTCACTAACCAGATCTAGGCAGCCTTCCAGGAGCCAAGGCTTCTGGTGGTTACTAATCGCAGGGCTGACCACCAGCCTCTCACAGAAGTCTCTTCACCTGCCTTCCATTGATCTTTGTGACACAGACTCTCCTCTGTGCTCTGTGGGCCCAGCCATCCCGTGTGACAAGGGAGCTCACTCAGTGGGTCTGACGTGGTGGGTGCTCACCCGAGAAGTTCTGCCCATACATGACACCATCTCCTGTGAACACCCTGGAAGGTCATACCTTATCTTTCCTTCTATGGAGATGCTGAAAGGGATTGAAAAGGAAGAGCGGGCGGCCGCTGAGAAGGTTGTGACCAAGGAGGCATTTCAGGGTGAATGGACCGCTCCAGCTCCTGAGTTCACCGATGCTCAACCTGAGGTGGTGGACTGGTCCGGAGGTGTGCAGGAGCTCTCTGGGCTTATTCCACAGTTCCCCACTGAAGACTGGCCTGTAGCTCCCACCACTCAGGCCACTGAATGAGTAGGAACAACCACTGTGGTTGTTGAGGAACAACCACAACAATCTTAAGCTGTTCTTCTACAAACTTTTTTTTTTTGGCTGCACTGGGTCTTAGTTGCAGCACGCAGAATCTTTAGTTATGGCATGCGAATGCTTAGTTACAGCATGTAGGACCTAGTTCCCCAACCAGGGATCAAACCTGGGCCCCCTGCATTGGGAGCACAGAGTCTTAGCCACTGGAGCACCGGGTGGGGAGGTGGGAAGTTCTCCACAAACTCTTTAAATGGAAATAGGTTGATGGAAAATAAACAGTCTCTAAAAAAAGAAGAACTGACATTGACAGGACCGTGGGACCACTCCATGGCCAATGTTGCCGAGGGCCCTCTAGTCCGTGGAATGTCTGTCTCTTCGTGTAGTTGTTCTTTCCACGTTCATGGCTCTGGATGCCTCTTCCTGTCCCAGCCCACGGGCGCCTCTGCTCAGCAGTGTAGGGTAGAGGTTAAGTACACAGCTCAGTGGACTGAGAAAGACCCAATTCCAGTTATCTTCCTTGATGGTGGTGAATCTCGGTCCATTTTACTCTTTGCATCTGTTTCCTCCTCTGCAGAAAGTAGATAAATAATAGCTACCTGTCAGAGTCATCATAGCATTAAACAAGATACTACACATTTACACCTTGGTATATCCCTGGTCATCAACAAGCACTGTCTGACTCAGGGATCCGTATGCCTTGCTCAGTTGCTCAGTGGTGTCCAACCCTTCACAATCCCATAGACTGTAGCCCACCAGGCTCCTATGTCCATAGGATTTTCCAGGTAAGAATACTGGACTGGGTTGCCATTTCCTGCTCCAGGGAACTCAGGGCTTAGCCCCTAGAAACAAAATGCAAAGTATGTAATTAAAAATTTTCTAGTAGCCGCATTGAAAAATATCAAAAGAAACAGTTAAAATGAATCTTAGTATATTTTATCTAATCCAGTCTATCCTAAATGTTACCATTTCAGCTTGTAATCAATATAAAAGTATCAGTTAGATAGCTTACTTCTTTTTTACTAGGAAGTCTCTGAAATCACATTTGCACATTACACTTACACCACATTTCATTTCCACTAGCCACAGTCCTAGGACTCAAGAGCCTCATGTTGGCTAGTGGCTACCACCCTGGACGGCACAGGTTTAAATGTTAGCTGGCATCATTATTTGGGGGGAGTGGGGAGATTTCAACCTAAAAGCCATTTTCTCAGAAAACCATTCCTTGGCCTGGTAGACTATGTCAGGGCTCCTGTGATTATGACCTGTTTTTAGCACTCCTCATAATTGTACAGTTGACTCTTGGAAAACACTGGTTTGAACTGCACAGGTCCACTAATAAGCAGGTGGGTTTGGTTTTTTTTTTTTTTTTTTTTGGCTGCTTGGGTTGCAGAATCATACTTCCGCAATTAAACCTGTGATCTGGGCAGTGAACGCCCCAAAGAATCCTAACCACTGGACTGCCAGGGAATTACAAAGTTATTACAAAGGATTTTTTGTAATAACAAAAAATTACAAAGGATTTTTTTTTTCAACAAATGTAGATAGTATTACAAGACCTGAGATTAACTGAATTTGTGAATGCAGAACCGGAGACACAGGGCTGACTATGACACTTAAGCATCTAAGGATTTTGGTATGATGGGGCTCCTGGAACCAATCATAGATACCGAGGAACTGTAATGAAATACTTACGCACTTGCTTGCATCTGTCTGTCTTCTCCTAGATTCTAGGCTTCAGGAAGGCAAAGGCCAGGTTTGTCTCATTCACTGCTCTACCCAGTGCCTGGCACGGAGCACAGGATACAGTAAGTGCTCAATAAAAATATGTTGTCTGAATAACATCTATTATTGAATTTAATTGAATGAATTAAATTTACCACTGCACTGGGCTTCCCTGGTGGCTGAGGTTAAAGCGTCTGCCTCCAATGCGGGAGACCTGGGTTCGATCCCTGGGTTGGGAAGATCCCTGGGTTGGGAATATCCCCTGGAGTAGGAAATGGTAACCCACTCCGGTATTCTTGCCTGGAGAATCCCATGGACAGAGGAGCCTTGTAGGCTATAGTCCACGGGGTCAAAAAGAGTCGGACACGACTGAGCGACTTCACTTTCATTTAATTGATGTTGGGAATAAAGAGGCGATGTGTGTGTATGTTAGTCACTCAGTCATGTCCCAACTCTTTGCGATCCCATGGACTATAGCCCGCCAGGCTCCTCTGTCCATGGAATTTTCCAGGCAAGAATACTGGAGTGGGTTGCCATGTCTTCTTCATGGGATCTTCCTGGCCCAGGGATTGAACCTGCCTCTCCTGTGCCTCCTGCATTGGCAGACAGGTTCTTTACTGCTGCACCACCTGGGAAGCCCAGAAAGACCCCTGTGGTGATAGTTTAGTTGCTTAGTCATGTCCGACTCCTGTGACCCCATAGACTGTACCCCGCCAGGCTCCTCTGTCCATGGGATTCTCCAGGCAAGAATACTGGAGTGCGTTGCCATTTCCTTCTCCAGGGGATCTTCCCAACCCAGGAATCAAACCCGGGTGTCCTGCATTGCAGGCAGATTTCCATAATTCCCCCCAAATTAATGACCAGTTGTAGATCCTTATAGACCATTCTTTTTCACACATATTGAGAACATTTATTGTTTAGCATGTGGGAAACACCTGTAAAGTCATTACACTATTATCTCATTTAATCCTTGCAAAGATCCAATGGGGGCGTTCTATGCCTGTTTTCCAGGCCAGGAAACTGAGGCTCATAAATGAAGCCATCTGCCCTACGTCACACAGGTACGATGTGGCAAAGCTGGGATTCAAACCCAGGACCATCTGACTTCAGAGTCTAGGTCATAGCTCCTGAAGGGGGGCTTGGGGATTGTGTCACACCCCTCAGCAAGTTTAAACTTCCCCAGAAGGCTTGGCCACAGTGCCTTTATTCCTGAATTTGGGCGGAGGCCACCCCGCACTCCCCTGGAGCAGGAAATTGCAACCCATTTCAGTATTCTTGCCTGGAGAATCCCATGGACAGGGGAGCCTGGCAGGCTATAGGGTCCATGGCGTGGCAAAGAGTCAGACACAACTGAAGCAACACACGTGCACCCCCCACTCACTGTCCTGCTTAAAACCTTGCTGACACCAAAATAAAGCCCAGTGACTCCCCAGGACCTCTGACCTCATTAGGGGACCCAGTGCAAGGTATCTTCTCCTCAACTCTCCCTTCTCAGCTCCAGTCACAGGGAATGACTTTCAATTCCCCCAAGAGGCCACATTCTCCTAGCTCCAGACCCCTGCTGATATGCATCCTGTCCTCTTTCTCCTGGTTAACTTCTCTCTTCCCTCATTTCACAGCTCAACCACCCCCTCCTCCAGGAACCCTTCCCTGACCACCACCCAGGCTTGGATAATTGATCCTACAACACCCACCAAAGTATATAACTCTATGCCGGGCACTACAGGGAGCCTTTTCCCTATATGTTCTCATTTAACACCCACAAAATCTCTACAGCACTGACACATCAGAATGATCTGGAAAGCTTTAAAAAAAATTTTTTTTTTTCCTGCCCCAGAACTAACACTCAGAAATTCTGATTGAGTTGACCCAGAATGCAGCCTGCGTATCAGGATTTGTTAAAAGTTCCCAGATGAAATTTTAAATGCTCAGCCAGGGTGGAGACCCATCGGCTTCTGAGATAGATGTGGTGACTCCGACACGCCTTTTTCAGCCAGGAAAACTGAGGCACAGAGAAGTTAAGTAAGCAGCCTAAGGTCACGCAGCTAGTGAACGGTGGAGCAAGGATTTTATATATATATATATATAATTTTATTTATTTATTTTTAGCTGTGCTGAGTCTTTGTTGTTGTGCAGGCTTTTTTCTACTTGTGGTGAGCTGGGGCTTCTCTCTAGTTGTAACGTACTCATTGAAGTAGCTTCTTTTGTCGCGGAGCATAGGCTCCAGGGAGTGCAGGCTTCAGTGACACATGGGCTCAGTAGTTGTGGCTCCCAGGCTCTAGCACACAGACTCAATAGTTGTGGTGCCCGGGCTTAGTTGCTCTGCGGCATGTGGGATCTTCCCAGACCAGGGATCAAAGCCAGATCAACCCCTGTCTCCTACATTGGCAGGCAGATTCTTTACCACTGAGCCACCAAGGAAGCCCTGGAGCAAGGATTTGAACCCAGAAAGTCTGTTTTCAAAGCTTCATGGAAAAAAAAAAAAAATCAGTTGGTCTCAGCTCATTTCCCCAGTGATGAAGAAATGGGAGCCAGCTCCCTTCTGAGACAGACACTGAGGGCCCCTCGGGCATGGGATATTTTTAACCAAAAGAAGCCAGTGATTCCTGCAGCCAGCCTGCAGTGACTCGAACACTGGGAAGATTGTTTCGGGGCTTATGGACCCTCTTGCTGCTGAAATATTCCTCTGAGTCCAGCCTTCTGTCCCCTGAGGCCAATAGGTCCAGGCTGGCTCAGGTGACAGGGGTGGAGGGGGTGGGGTGGGGGTTGGCTCCATCTGGAACCGATGTTTCCAAGCATATTTCCATACATGGTGGAAGGGGAGAGGGTCAGGATTACCTCACCCAACCCAGCCCCTTCTCCCTGCTTTCTGCCTGGAAAGGAGAACAAACAAGTGTTGGAACTGGATACGAATTCACCCTCCTCCACTTCCCCTCCCTAACCCAGAAGAGTCCTGTGAAAGCTGCAGAACATGTCCAAACACACACATCGAACATTCTCCAGACGCTCTCCTATGTGGCTTTGTGGGAGGATTCATTGGTATAATGGTGGGGGAACCCAATTGGGGGCACCTCTTAAAATGCAAAATATGGAGAATTCCCTGGTGGTCCAGTGGTTAGGATGCCACGCTTTCACGGCTGAGGGCGCCCTGCAGTGCAGCCAAAGGAAAATTAAAATGCAAAATGTGGGAATTGCCCTGGTGGTCCAGTGGTTAGGAATCTGCCTTCCAATGCAGGGGAGGAGGATTCCATCCCTTGTTAGGGAACTAAGATCCCATATTCTGAACAACACAAGGAGAAGCTCAGGTGCAGCAGCAGACCCAGCACAGGAAAAAAAAAAAAAAAAACAACTACTAAATAAAGTTCTAAGAAAAATAAATAAAATGCAAAATATGAATGGCTTTTGTGCAAGCAATCTCACCTACAGAATTTCCCCTAGAGATAGCTTACTGGGAGGCAGAATTCCCCCCAAAATACCCCATGAGTTGGCTAAAATGCACATTCAAGGATGTTCATCACAGCATTGCTCATCATTG
Source organism: Bos indicus x Bos taurus (assembly GCF_003369695.1). Taxonomy (NCBI): domain Eukaryota; kingdom Metazoa; phylum Chordata; class Mammalia; order Artiodactyla; family Bovidae; genus Bos; species Bos indicus x Bos taurus. Next base: position 10,184,760 of record NC_040092.1, on the reverse strand, counting down.
GAAAAAACTGGCAACCACCCAAATGTCCATCCATAGGGGACTGGTGAGCTGAAGTGGGATGTATCTATATGGGAAGAGGAGAGCTATGTGCTGACATGGAAAATAGGTCCACCATCTCAGTTTAGCAGAAAGAAAAAGGAAATAGTAGAACTGGATGTGGGGTTCCCCAGTGGCTCAACCTGTCTCCAACGCAGGAGATGCAAGTTCGATCACTGGGTCAGGAAGATCCCCTGGAGGAGGGCACAGCAACCCACTCCAGTATTCTTGCCTGGAGAATCCCATGAGTGACTCATGAGTCCATGAGTTACAAAGAGCTGGACATGACTGAAGCTACTGAGCATGCACACATGCACAAAACTGAATGTAGAGTATAATCCAATGTTTGTTAATAATTAGGTTGACACATAAATAGAACAATTTGGAGGAATAACCTCACCTATCTGTGGCTGTTTCCTCTAGTCCTGGAGGTGGAATTATGGTGATTATTGACTGTCCCTGCTGTATATATATATATATATATATATATATATACACACATATATATAATATCTGGATTTGATATCCCAACATGCGGTAATCTTATTACCAGATAAAAATTAGATAGTGAAACAGAAACTTACGTGAAAATCAAATGGATCCACTTGAAAATTTGTTCATGTTCTGTGAATTTTACTTCAATTTAAAAAAAAAGTCATTGTAACTCAAACTACCCAAAGAAAAATTCCACTAGAGCTGAGAGCAAAATATTACATGTATGTTCCATGAATTTTACCTTTAAATAAAACACACTGGGGTTTTCCTAGTGGTCCAGTGGTTAATTCAGGAGATACTGGTTCAATCCCTGCTCCGGGAAGATCCCACATGCCTCAGGGCAACTGAGCCCATGCGCCGCAACTACTGAGCCTGTGCTTTGGAGCCAGGAAGCTGCAGCTGCTGAGCCCACGTGCAGCAACTACTGAAGCCCTCACGCCCTAGAGCATGTGCTCCACAGCAAGAGAACCCATCGCAATAAGAAGTCTGCACACACGCCTAGATGGTAGTCCCCACTCTCCGAAAGTAGAAAAAGTTCAAGTGTAGCAATGAAGATCAAGCACAACCGAAAATAAAATATTTTTAAGAAACCATTGTTTTGCTTTTCAGCATTGTTTTGTTCATATTTTTGGTGCTCTTTCCATGCTTTTCTTTCTTGTAACTGCTTACAAATGAGTCATTACTTACTTGTTATTATGAATTCCAAGGAAATCTCACACACACACACACACACACACAATCACATGTTTGCTAGAGCATCATCTGACTTTCCAATCAACACAAAATTTGCCATGGAGGGAGCATTCTTATTTTGTCTTTTCCAGACCTGTTTTGACACCCAGGTTAGCCATCTTGGCACCCAACTAAGGTGAAAAGAAATGGTTGGAGTGCATTTTCAGACCACGCTGTCACAGATATTTTTAACTCCTTGAAATTTCAGTCTTTGGGTAGCACATGTCGGCTCCTCTTGTAGTTCCCACATTTGGGATGCCCCTTTGGCAGCTATCACTGACCCCCTTTTTCATCAATTTTGATACATTTGGGTCAATTAGGGACTCTTCTTCCCTTTTCTGGAACCACAGGGTATTCCTTGGTCTTACCAAACCTTCCCTGGGTTCCAGAGAAGTGACATTAATTTATCTTACTTAGCCATATTTTGATGACTGGTCAGAAAGTGGTTTAAAGGCACGGTTGTGGAAAGAAAAGGTCTTTTTTAGTACCAAACAGTTCCTATGTCAAGGATCCTTCATTCCACAGATTACTGACTACACAGGGGAAAATGCACGTTTACAAGAGAGAGAGAGCAGTTACTGCTTACCCTGGCATTTAAATTCAGCATTGATTATAGTGGCAGGTGTAATACCAAGTTCACAAGGCCATCTCTGAAATCCTGCTGAATCAAATCAAGCTGTGGTCTTGGTTACAGGAAATAAGGGGAACACAATCAGGGAAGTCGGAATGTGAGAGTTAGATAACTGTCTTGGACTCTTAAAAAAAAAATCACTGTTGTGAAGGAAAGAAAAAAGGCAGAGGGACTTGCTGAGTTTCGTTTTTTGGTGTTTTGTTTTGTTTTTTTGCTATACAATAGGTCCTTGTTGGTTATCCATTTTAAATATAGCTGTGACCTTCCCAGAGTCACTGCTATCCCTTCCCCTTGGTTGCTGGGATTTTTAAGAACTGTAGATGGAAAATAACATGGAAATGAAAGCCACTCTGGGAGATAATTTGGCAGCTTCTAAAAAAACTAAACATGTAACTGACTATACAACCCAGAGAATTAAAAAAAGTTATACTCAGAGACTTCCCTGATGGTCCAGTGGATAAAAATTTGCCTGCCAAGTCAGGGGATTGGGGTTTGATCCCTGGTCCAGGAAGATTCCACAGGCTGCGGAGCAACTAAGCCTGAGAGCCACAACTCCTGAGCCTGTGTGCCCTGGAGCCTGTACTTCACAAGAGAAGCCATTGAAATGAGAAGGCTGCACAACACAGCAAACAGCAGCCTCCACTTTCCAAAACTAGGGAAAGCCCCTAATGCAGCAACAAAGACCCATCACAGCCAAAAACAAACTTTTGATCACACAAAAGCTTGTATAGGAATACTCTTAGCAGCTTTATTTGTGCTAGCAAAATACTGGGAACAAGCCAGTGTCCTTCCACAGGTGAACGGTTGAACAAACCCTGGTACTTCCATTAATGGAAAACTATTCAGCAAGGGAAAAGAATGCACCAGCGATACATGCAACAACCTGGATGGACTGCAAGAACATATTTTTCATTAAAACAGTCTCAAAAAAAATCACATACTGTAGATTCTGTTTATATAAAATTCTAAAAAAATGAAAACTAATCTATAGTGACAGCAGCAGGAGGGAGCTAGTGGGGAGAGATGCTGGAGAGGGATGGATTGCCAAGGAACACCAGGAAACACTGGGGAGTCATGGATATGTTCACCAGCTGGTTTGCAGAAATGGTTTCATGGGTGTACATGTTTTTAAAAGTCATCAAATTGTACGCTTTAAATATGTGCAGTTTATTGAATATCAATTATCCTTTAATAGTGCTGCTTGTAAAAAAGAAAGGAATAGCAAGATGATTTCTGTGAGAACCTAAGTGAAATAAAGCATATTAAGCACTTTGTGTGGAGTCTGGGATATGAAGTAAGCACTTCACATGGAGTCTGACACACAAGTCAGTGCTCAATAGCTGTTGCTGTTGGATCTTGGCTGGTCTCCTGGATGACTCCATCACATGTCCCTGTTTATTTTCTTTATAACATTGAAATAATCTGTAATTATCTAGTTCATATGTTTATTTGTGGTCTGTCTCAAGACTCTGAGCTCTCTGAAGCAGAGAAGAGTCTGATGACACTGGGGGGTTCCCTCCCCCCCACTCCTCCCTCCTCCCCCCTCCGACACACCCGGTGCTGCTTTGTACCAGTGGATGCTCGCCCACCACCTCCCCACTTAGATCAGATCAGATCAGATCAGTCCCTCAGTCGTGTCCGACTCTTTGTGACCCCATGAATCGCAGCACGCCAGGCCTCCCCGTCCATCACCAACTCTCAGAGGTCACTCAGGCTCACGTCCATCGAGTCAGTGATGCCATCCAGCCATCTCATCCTCTGTCGTCCCCTTCTCCTCCTGCCCCCAATCCCTCCCAGCATCAGAGTCTTTTCCAATGAGTCAACTCTTCACATGAGGTGGCCAAAGTACTGGAGTTTCAGCTTTAGCATCATTCCTTCCAAAGAAATCCCAGGGCTGATCTCCTTCAGAATGGACTGGTTGGATCTCCTTGCAGTCCAAGGGACTCTCAAGAGTCTTCTCCAACACCACAGTTCAAAAGCATCAATTCTTCGGCGCTCAGCCTTCTTCACAGTCCAACTCTCACATCCATACATGACCACAGGAAAAACCATAGCCTTGACTAGACGAACCTTTGTTGGCAAAGTAATGTCTCTGCTTTTGAATATGCTATCTAGGTTGGTCATAACTTTCCTTCCAAGGAGGAAGCGTCTTTTAATTTCATGGCTGCAGTCACCATCTGTAGTGATTTTGGAGTCCAGAAAAATAAAGTCTGACACTGTTTCCACTGTTTCCCCATCTATTTCCCATGAAGTGATGGGACCGGATGCCATGATCTTCGTTTTCTGAATGTTGAGCTTTAAGCCAACTTTTTCACTCTCCACTTTAATCAAGAGGCTTTTTAGTTTCTCTTCACTTTCTGCCATAAGGGTGGTGTCATCTGCATATCTGAGGTGATTGATATTTCTCCCGGCAATCTTGATTCCAGCTTGTGTTTCTTCCAGTCCAGCGTTTCTCATGATGAACTCTGCATATAAGTTAAATAAACAGGGTGACAATATACAGCCTTGACGTACTCCTTTTCCTATTTGGAACCAGTCTGTTGTTTTGCTAGAGGCCAGAGGAATGATTCATAAGTGGTCGCCTAAGCAGGTCAAGGATCTGCCATGCCAGGGATAGGATTCCTGAGGCCTTCTGTTCATAGACACACCTGGCTTCCTAAGAGGACAAAACTAGAGGTAGCCACTAAAGTGGAAACCAGCATCCCTATTAAGAGTTAGGAGACTTGGTTCCAAGAGCAGCTCTGCCAGGGACTCCATAGTGGGACCTGAACAAGTCTATTGTGTCCATTCCCCTCCTCTTCTTTTTTTTTTTTTTTCCTTTAAATATATGTATTTATTTATTTGACTGCACCGGATCTTAGTTATGGCACGTGATTTTTGTTGTGGCATGCGAGATCTAGTTCCCTGACCCGGGATTGAACCCAGGCCCCCTGAACTGGGAGTAAGTGTTAGTCATTCAGTCGTGCCCGACTCTGGACCCCATGGACTGCAACCCACCAGGCACCTCTGTCCATGAGATTGTCCAGGCAAGGATACTGGAATGGGTTGCCATTTCCTTCTCCAGAGCATTTTCCCAACCCAAGCATCGAACCTGGGTCTCCTGCACTACAGGCAGATTCTTTACCAACTGAGCTACAAGGGAAGCCCAAACTGGGAGTATGGCGTCTTAACCACTGGACCACCTCCTGGTCCTTTTAAAAGGAAATAGATGAAAATTTTTCAGACCTCTGTCTGGTTCTGTGCATCCGTGACCCTCTTAAGAGTCCCTGCCTCTTCAGGGGTGATGGGAGCCGAATTGGTCATTTGGCAACTGTGAGCTCCCAGGGGATAACTACAATATTACAACCAAAATCATGGGTAGTACTGTGGGAAACCTCCAGGCTGGACTTGCAGGTGTGACAAGGTGCATGCGTGCTATCATGTCCAACTCTTTGCGACCCTTGTGGGCTTTTAGCCCGACAGATTCCACTGTCCATGGGTTTTTCCAGGCAAGAATACTGGAGTTAGACACGTACCCCTAAATCACGTTGACTAGAAATACATAAGAAAACGCCGCAACTGAAACCAACAAACTCCGTGAAGCATGTTTTCACGTCAATATAGGTATGAGAGTAGGACCATAAAGAAAGCTGATGCGCTTGAACTGTGGTTTTGGAAAAGACTCTTGAGAGTCCCTTGGACAGCAAGGAGATCCAACCAATCAACCCTAGAAAAACAAATCAGTCCTGAATATTCAAAGGGAGGACTGACGCTGAAGGACTGACGCTGAAGGTTGGCAATAAGTTGGCCACCTAATACGAAAAACCGACTTATTAGAAAATATTCTAGCGCAGAAACAAAGAGTAAGCCTGCTCCCCACAACTAGAGAAAGGCCTCTACCAGCTACAAAGACCCAATGTACCCAAAAATAAATAAAAAATGAAGAAGATATCACAGAATGGCTCCTTAAGATAAATGTATTTAACGTTATGAAAAACTAAAAAAAAAACTCTAATGCTAAGTAAAATTGAGAGAAAATGACAGAAAATGAGATAGTTGGATGATATCAACCGACTGTACAAACACGAGTTTTACGCAAGCCTCAGAATTACAGCGGTTAGAAAAGCCCAACATACTGTAAAACCAGCATAGAAAAAATACAACCAAACTTATAAGCCCAGAAAAAATTTTAAGCTTTTCTTATACAAGTAATATTCAGTCTCCGTAGAGACTGTCAAAAATTGCCAATGCCGACTGTATTTCAAGTCGTCATGGCGGGGTATTGGGAAAAGTTTTCAATTAGCAATAATCGCGCCTCGGATAAACCTCATTGGCTACGATACTGCCACTGCGCAAAGCTGGAGAACGTGAGCACGCACCCGCTTCCCCCACGGATGACAACTGCCTTTCCACTGAGGGTGAGCGACCGCCAGCGAGCTCGTGGATTGAATCTGTTTCCCTGCATACAGTTACATTTAAGGCCCATCCGCGCGGGGGGCTTCTTGTGGTTGGGCCATCTCTTGTCGAACACTATTATTTTGGAAATAAGAGCGCTCTCGCTGGGGATGCCGGGGAATGTTATGCAAATTAGCATGACGTCACAGAGACGAATCGGGTTGACTTGTACTCTAAGGAGGAAACAGAGCATCAGGAGGACCGGAAAAGCGAGGACAAACCGAAGAAGAACCAGGAATTGGAGGTGAGAGTGTGGGACCAGAAAAAAACATTTTCAAAAACCCAAATTAAAATTTTAATTGTTAGTATTACAAAGATACAAAACTAGACAGTACGAATAAAAAACTGGATTTGCCTAACCACGTTTGATCAAGTAATCTTCATGAAAGCTTAACATAAAACACAAAATCCAACAAACGGCTAGAATAAATGAAAACAGAATGTACTCTCACAAAGCGGTTATAAATGAAAACGTGAGCCTACTCTCTCACATAGGCACTTAACAAATATATAACTTGCTTCGAAAAAGTAGTACTTTCTTTTAAAACCAGAATTATTCAGTCTCCGTAGAGACTGTCAAAAATTGCCAATGCCGACTATATTTCAAGTCGTCACGGCGGGGTATTGGGAAAAGTTTTCAATTAGCAATAATCGCGCCTCGGATAAACCTCATTGGCTACGATACTGCCACTGCGCAAAGCTAACGAGTAACGCCCCTTCTCATCGTTCCCAATAATCAAGGTTCCTATTTCAGAAAGGTGAATTGGCGTCTCGTGGCAAAACCCTTAAATATTGAATGAATAAAAATTAGACAACGATATGAAGAGCTCTCGGAAAGACATACGCTGATTCAGTTGCTTGATTTCGCTTAGTTTTTAGTGGAGAATGAAGCAAAGCATTGTGGGAGGGAACATGCTAATTAACTTAACTCACGACTAAGAATTGGGGAGGAAAAGAAATGTGCTCTGTGTTGAGTGCTGTTCACTTGGCTTCTGATTCACGGTGTGACTATCCTCTGAAAAAGTGTTGGTTATCATTATTATTGTTGTTGTTTTTAATTGTAGCAAAGTGTGCATAACATAAAATTCGCCATTTGAACCATTTTTAAGTGTACAGTTCGGTAGCAACCATCACCACTGCACACCTCCAGAACTTTTTCATCATCCCAAACTGTTCCCATTAAACACTAACTCCCCATTCCTCTCCCCACAACCCCTGACAACCCATATTCCACTTTCTATGAATTTAGTAGCTCAAGAATCTCATGGACAGAGGAGCCTGGCAGGCTGCAGTCCATGGGGTCGCATGAGTAGGACACAACTTAGCGACAAGACCACCACGAGTACTTCATATAAGGGAATCACACATTTATTTGACCTTTTGTATCTACCTTATCTCAGAGCATGTTTTCAAGGTTCATCCATGTTGTAGTATATTTCAGAATTTCATTCCTTTCTATGGCTGATATTCTACTGTACGGAATTTTGTTATCCATTTATTCTTTGACAGGAGGTTTCTTCCTTCTATTGTGAGTAATGTCTCTATGAACATTGGCATTCAAGTATCAGTTTAAGTTCTTATTTCTTTTGTGTATGTATCTAGAAGTGGAATTTCTGAATCATATGGTAATTTAATATTTAACCTGAAAAGGTTTTCTCTGGGCAGGACATATTAATTCGGCCCAGAGAGGTTATTTCCACAGAAATGCCCAGCGTTTGTGAGTTTGAAGTAACAGTCACTCTCATTGTGTTGGCAAGTGGAAGGCTACTAGAAACCTTCATTGGACTTGTTTCAGCTCTGGACTATATTTTCCAAAAGACTTTTGGTTTTTGCTACTTGCCAAATTCAGACTTAAATTGAAGAAAGTAGGGAAAACCACTGAACCATTCAGGTATGACCTAAATCAAATCCCTTGATTATACAGTGGAAGTGAGAAATGAATTTAAGGGACTAGATCTGATAGAGTGCCTGATGAACTATGGAATGAGGTTCGTGACATTGTACAGGAGACAGGGATCAAGACCATTCCCATAGAAAAGAAAAGCAAAAAAGCAAAATGGCTGTCTGGGGAGGCCTTACAAATAGCTGTGAAAAGAAGAGAAGTGAAAAGCAAAAGGAGAAAAGGAAAGATATAAACATCTGAATGCAGAGTTCCAAAGAATAGCAAGAAGAGATAAGAAAGCCTTCTTCAGCGATCAATGCAAAGAAATAGAGGAAAACAACAGAATGGGAAAGACTAGGGATCTCTTCAAGAAAATCAGAGATACCAAAGAAACATTTCATGCAAAGATGAGCTCGATAAAGGCAGAAATGGTATGGACCTAACAGAAGCAGAAGATATTAAGAAGAGATGGCAAGAATACACAGAAGAACTGTACAAAAAAGATCTTCACAACCCAGATAATCATGATGGTGTGATCACTGACCTAGAGCCAGACATCCTGGAATGTGAAGTCAAGTGGGCCTTAGAAAGCATCACTACGAACAAAGCTAGTGGAGGTGATGGAATTCCAGTTGAGCTGTCCAAATTCTGAAAGATGATGCTGTGAAAGTGCTGCACTCAATATGCCAGCAAATTTGGAAAACTCAGCAGTGGCCACAGGACTGGAAAAGGTCAGTTTTCATTCCAATCCCAAAGAAAGGCAATGCCAAAGAATGCTCAAACTACCGCACAATTGCACTCATCTCACACGCTAGTAAAGTAATGCTCAAAATTCTCCAAGCCAGGCTTCAGCAATATGTGAACCATGAACTTCCTGATGTTCAAGCTGGTTTTAGAAAAGGCAGAGGAACCAGAGATCAAATTGCCAACATCCACTGGATCATGGAAAAAAGCAAGAGAGTTCCAGAAAAACATCTATTTCTGCTTTATTGACTATGCCAAAGCCTTTGACTGTGTGGATCACAATAAACTATGGAAAATTCTGAAAGAGATGGGAATACCAGAACACCTGATCTGCCTCTTGAGAAATTTGTATGCAGGTCAGGAAGCAACAGCTAGAACTGGACATGGAACAACAGACTGGTTCCAAATAGGAAAAGGAGTACGTCAAGGCTGTATATTGTCACCCTGTTTATTTAACTTATATGCAGAGTACATCATGAGAAATGCTAGACTGGAAGAAACACAAGCTGGAATCAAGATTGCCGGGAGAAATATCAATCACCTCAGATATGCAGATGACACCACCCTTATGGCAGAAAGTGAAGAGAAACTAAAAAGCCTCTTGATGAAAGTGAAAGTGGAGAGTGAAAAAGTTGGCTTAAAGCTCAACGTTCAGAAAATGAAGATCATGGCATCCGGTCCCATCACTTCATGGGAAATAGATGGGGAAACAGTGGAAACAGTGTCAGACTTTATTTTTCTGGACTCCAAAATCACTACAGATGGTGACTGCAGCCATGAAATTAAAAGACGCTTACTCCTTGGAAGGAAAGTTATGACCAACCTAGATAGCATATTCAAAAGCAGAGACATTACTTTGCCAACAAAGGTTCGTCTAGTCAAGGCTATGGTTTTTCCTGTGGTCATGTATGGATGTGAGAGTTGGACTGTGAAGAAGGCTGAGCGCCGAAGAATTGATGCTTTTGAACTGTGGTGTTGGAGAAGACTCTTGAGAGTCCCTTGGACTGCAAGGAGATCCAACCAGTCCATTCTGAAGGAGATCAGCCCTGGGATTTCTTTGGAAGGAATGATGCTAAAGCTGAAACTCCAGTACTTTGGCCACCTCATGTGAAGAGTTGACTCATTGGAAAAGACTCTGATGCTGGGAGGGATTGGGGACAGGAGGAGAAGGGGACGACAGAGGATGAGATGGCTGGATGGCATCACTGACTCGATGGACGTGAGCCTGAGTGACCTCCGGGAGTTGGTGATGGACGGGGAGGCCTGGCGTGCTGCGATTCATGGGGTCGCAAAGAGTCGGACACGACTGAGCAACTGATCTGATCTGATCTGAAGATGAAAACGGTAGTCTCTGAGAAAATTGTATTTCCCCCAACATTTCATTATGAAAAACTTCAAACATGAAATGTTCAATGTATTGCTTACTGAATATTTATGTAGTCATCAACTAGATGTAAAACTGACATAAAAGGGCCTGTTTGGGGATTTTCCTGGTGGTCCAGTGGTTAAGAATGTGCCCACCAATGCAGGGGACACATGTTCCATCCCTGGTTGGGGGAGATCCCACATGCTGCAGGGTAACTAAACCCGTGGGACACTACTGAGCCCATGCTGTAGATCCCCAGCTCCTTAACAAGGGAAATGACCGCAGTCAGAAGCCTGTGCACTTCGACTACAGAGTAGCCCCCAGTCTCTGCAACTAGAGAAAGCCAGCACACAGCAACAAAGACCCACTGCAGCCAAAATTTTTTCTAAAAAAGACCTGTTTGATGCTGATGTCTAGTTAACTTTTTTTTTTTTTCCACAGCCAGAGTAGGAAAAAACAGCAGAGAGAAAAAGAAAAGACTAACAGTGTGATTAACTTAGAGGACTTTGTCATTAATGCCTGGTGCAGTGGATTTGTGAGAAATGCAAAGACTAGCATCATCCAAGGAACTTCTCAGCCCTTGAGAATGTCTCGATTGGGTGGCTCATTACAGCCCGTCGGTAGCTACCAAGGGAAATTGTATTTCACCAGCTGTCTTGAATGACTTCATCCTCCACGGATGACTTCCCAGACTAAGAAAGCTGGAAAACTCAGCTAACTTCTCCCCAGAACATGAGATTCTTTGGGGCCTAAAGGCACAATAATCTTGTGTTCCTGGCCAGTCTCTTAATGATGCTTATTCCCCTGGGAGAACTGAGGAAATAATGTGGATATGAAGTTTTCCAGGATAATATTGGCCTGAGATGGGGGTAATGTCATGTTTTGACATTTCTATAGGTTTTGATCAAACACTCATTTGTGCAGAAAATATTCTGGATTATAATTTTTTGCCTTAGTTTCCAGTCTACATTTTGATCCTTTTTTTTTTTTTTCCAGCCAGGGTTCCCTGTGGCTTCCCTGTATCTCTGCTGGTAAAGAATCTACCTGCAGTGCAGGAGACCTGGGTTCGATCTCTGGGTTGGGAAGATCCCTTGGAGAAGGGAACAGCTTCCCACTCCAGTATCTCTGGCCTGAAGAATTCCATGGACTGTATATTCATGGGGTGGCAGAGTCAGACATGACTGAACGACTTTCACTCACTTTCAGCCAGCGTGGTCAGGTTAACTAAGGCACAAAATATTCATGTCAGGTGATTCTCCCAGCCCAGGGACCTATTTGAGGTGTGACTGGAGGTACTGCTCCCAGAGTGATCTCTGGTAGCCTCGGCCTGCAGTGGCTTGAAGCAGAGTTTCGGTTCCCAGCCTGAGATTGAGGTCGGGTCTTGCAGAGAGAGAGCTGAATCCTAACTACTAGACCAGTGATGAGTGACAAGGCCCTGGCTTTGCAAAAAAAGAATTCCCCCAAAGACGAAAAGTAGTGAGACAAGTAAAATGTTTGTTAGGAGGAAAAAGAGTACAGTACGTCTAGATAGACACACAGGTGGACTCAGTCGCGACCTCATGGTAGCTTGAATCACTCATATGAGGCATTTCTTCTGGGTTTCCTTTGGCCAGTCATTTCAATTTGCCTAGTTCTGAGTCCCTATTCGGTGCCTCTTACTATCTTCCAAGGTGTGCGCATGAATCTCTGTCAGGATGGATTTCACCAAAAAAACTTATGGGTAAATTTAGCATCATTCCTCTTTTGACCTCCAAAGAGTTTTCTGGTCTGGAAGTCAAGGTTGCCTTGACTTGAAGGATGAGAAATATGTGGTCTCTTATTTTCATCCAGGCAGGGGCCAGCCTCCTCTCTTGGTTATACTGCTATTGATATTTTGGAGTTTCTGTATACAGGAAATAAACTCAAATCGCTTTCCTTGTGGGTGAGTGGGGGGCATCTACCTCCTGCTTCAAAACTACTGAACTTACTTTACCAATATTTACCGCTATGCATTCAATGAGAGTAAACTCTGACTCCAGCTTTCATATTTCTTCTCTGGGCCTCAGTTTTTTGTTGTTGTTGTTTTGTTTCGTTTGGCGGTGTCCAGTGGGTTGAGGGATCTTAGTTCCCTGACCAGGGATTGAACATGCACCATCAGCAGTGAAAACTCTGAGTCGTGACCACTGGACCATCTGAGAATTTTCCTCACTTCGTTTTAAAATGGGGGAAGTGGTTCCTTAGAGTGGTCTTCTTCTTTGATGTGTTCTAAAGCACAAACTGATGTCTTATCCAGGCCACGCTACAGATCAGTGGCTCTCACTGGCTGCGTATTAGAAACAACTGTGAAGTTTGTAAAACGGCTTGGTGCCCGTGTCTCCCCAGACCAGTTAAATCAGAATTTTTGGAAGTAAGACTCAGGCATTGTGTTGGTTAATTTAATAAAAACATAAGATGAGAAATAAAAGTGGAGAAGCCACATGTGTAATCATATTAGTCCCTGTGTATTATATTTCACTTTAATTGTTCCTTTCAACTGTAATCAGTTTTCTAGACATTTGTGAATGAATTTCTTCACAACTCACTGCATGGTGGGAACCTGATTCCGTTTCAATGCGTGGGAAGGATTGTAAACACTGAAGTTGAGGATGAGTCAAACCTAGATCCATTGCTGAAGCTTCTAATGAGAGAGTGAATTCCCACTTGGATTGTCAACTAAAAAAGATGCACAACGTGAGAGTTGCGAGTTAAGTTTTATTTGGGGTAAAATGAGGACTGCAGCCTGGTGGACAGCACCTCAGGTAGCTCTGAGAGACTGCTCTGAGAGGTAGTGAGGGAAGGTTAATATAGAAGATTCTGGTGAAAGGGGAGTTTACAAAAGGTGTTCTGTTAGTGATGCACCATGAAGGGATTTAGTGATTTTCTAGATAGGAAGAGATGGCAAAAATTGGGATCATGAAATCAGTTCCTGAAAATATCTATGTATCTAAAGACCTGTCCCACCAGATTCCCTGGAGCACAGAGTGCCTCACTCCACCCTGAACTCCCTTAGGGGGTGTTGAAGGTCAATAGCTGCAGCAGCACAGGGTTCAATCTCCTTGTTTTTATTCAATCGCTGGCAAATGCTCTTTGCAGCTCTTTGCAATTACAAATTTGCAAGTGCCAATTTGTAATTGACAGGATGTACTATTTAAAAAAATATTTATTTATCTAGCTATGCTGGTTCTTTGCTGTGGCATGAGAGAGGCATGCATGATAGATCTAGTTCCCTGACCATGGATCGACTGGGGCCCCCTGCTGTGGGAGCCCTGAGTCTCAGCCACTGGACCATCCGGGAAGTCCTTGGATGTACTATTTTGCACTCAGGACATTGGCATCTAAACTAACCGCTTCTCTCTCAAAAACATGATGGCTTAGGAGACAGCTACACATCGCATACCTGGGTTTGAAACCTCCGACCAGAGAAGGCCAACAGGGGGCCTTACTAGACAATCTGGGTCCTACAACTGTGAAGCCCAAAGGACTGTGGGATTTGTAGTTTTTCTTGCATCATTTCTGCTTCATGAACTACATTTCCCAAAATGCAAATATAGCCCGTCTGTCCCTGTTGGGCGTAAAGTGTCCCTTAAGCTGTGGAAGGTAAGTGTGTTCTGTGCCGGCTGCAGGTTTCTAGAAACTGTGGATTCCATTTCTCTTCTTTGCCTTTGGTGGGACCTGGGAGAGAGCAGTTGTTCCAGTTGAGCATGTTTTCAACAGGGTTTCCCGAGCCCTTTGGTCTCAGGAATCGGGAACCTGTATTTGTCTAGCTGTTCACGTGTTACTTTGGAAAGTCAGGGTCCTGATCCCAGATCTGGAAAGCCCAATATAAAATAATGTTTACGTATGGGGTGAGTGTCACTGGAGAATGTCTACATTTTATCAAAATCTATGTCAAGGCCTTGTTTTTTTACAGCTAGAAAAGCTGAGGAAGACTGTTTGTCATGTCTCACGACTCTTCACTGTGTCCAAGCATCTGTATTTGCAACTGAGGGTAAACTAATAGAATGTGGGGGAAATAGAATAAAAGGTAGGCGAGTGCTTAACTACATTAATAAAATCCTGAGAAGTCTGAGCAACAGTTTCATCAACTAAACTGGAGCTCAAATATGCCTCTTTAGTTTATGAAGAAATAAGATAATTTTAATTTATAAAGTGGGAAGTAGGTTTTTGGGACACACAGTCCCCCAAGGGATGGTTTTAACTAAAAATATAAATATGTTCCTCTGATAAAGACGTCTTTAGATGGAGTCATAGATAGGTTAACAATGAGCTATTAAAGGACTTAAATATTTTTTATTTTTGTCTGTGTCGGGTCTTCGTTGCGGCACGCAGAATCTCAGTTCCCAGAAAGTGTTGAAAGTGTTAGTCACTCAGTCATGTCCAACTTTTTGTGACCCCATGCACTGTAGCCCACCAGGCCCCTAACCCAGGCAAGAATACTGGAGTGGGTTGCCATCTCTTTCCCTAGGGGATCTTCCTGACCCAGGAGTCAAACCCAGGGAATACTACTTTAGTTCCCGGACCAGGGATCAAACCCACATCACCTGCATTGGAAGGCAGATTTTTAACCACAAGACCACCAGGGAAGTCCCAACCACTCACTTTTTGAAGTTTGTAAGAAATTCAGTTCTGACCAGCCAGGTGTTACTGGGAGAGACAGAATAGTTCTTATATTATGTTAGAATTCTGCTTTATCATTTTATCTCCCTCCTTTTTAAAATAGATTTTATTTTTTAGAGGCCTCCTCCTCTTTTTTTTCTTTCCTTTTTTTTTTTTTTTTTTTTTTAGGAAACCAAAACATACAGTTTCCCTTGGATGCAGAAAGCCTTGGCAGATTTGCCAGTCATAATTAATACCCATCTGATGGTCAGAGCATAGGAGAGCTATGGCTCTTAGGAGACCAGGAAGACAAGATAGGCTTGAGCTATCATGAAATAAAACTATACGTTTTATTTTGTGAACAAGGTTGTTGTTTAGTCGCTCAGTCATGTCCGACTCTTTGTGACCCTCTGGACTGTAGCCCTCTAGGCTGCTCTGACAATGGGATTTCCCAGCTAAGAATACTGGAGTGGGTTGCCATTTCCTTTTCCAGGACATCTTCCCAAACCAGGGATCGAACCTGCATCTCTTGGGTCTGCTGCATGGGCAGGTGGGTTCTTTACCACTAATGCCACCTGGGTTTGGGCTTCCCTGGATCAGGAAGAACCCCTGGAGAAGGGCACTAAATAAGGATGTTACCCAGGCTTTTCTTTTAGTTTCTTGCCTAGAGTTAAGGTTTGTCTATGTAAGTTTAGGCTAAGCTTAGCCCTTGTTTACTGCTGTACTGTTGATAATCATGTGCCCTTGCTGTCATTTTTGTCTAGGTCAAGGGCAACAGGAGGGAGGTATACGTTTTAAGTTACCTGCCCTTGTTCACTATGTCTAGTTGTTTCAAATAGTTTTCTCCAAATACTATATGATTGCTAATATCATCCAGATATTGGAATTTTGTCTACCATGAAGGCAAAATATTCCATATTTAAGCTTCTCTTCAAACTTCTCCATTCTTCTTTCTTCTCATTAAAAAAAATTATTTATTTGGCTGTGTTGGGTCTTAGTTGTGTCACGTGGGGTCTTCCTTGCCCTGCGACCCTTGAGCTCCAGAGCATGTGGGCTCAGAATGTTGCAGTTTCCCTACATTGGAAACAGGGAGTCTTAACTACTGGACCACCAAGGAAGTCCTTTCTGATTTTCTGATCATATCTCCTGAGCTTATAAAATATGGGTATATTTTACTTGGCTCTTGGCATTTTCATGACTTTTGGCATTTCTGTACTTCCACTGTCCAGGGCACACTAGGGCATCCAAACATTCCTCTAAGAAATTACTGTTGAAAATTTTATTTGTTATTGTGGAGATAGGTAATGTAATGAAGCCCCATCCTTGGATCTAACACAGATCCTCAACAATGAACAGCTCTTGGTTAATCTTGTGCTATTTATATACTCCACCTATTGATTATTCACTCTTCTGTTTTGTATGTTTTTTAATTAAATTAAAATTTTTAGGGACTTCCCTGGTGGTCTAGTGGCTAAAACTCCATGTTCCCAATGCAGGGGGCTCAGGTTCAATTCCTAGTCAGGGAACTAGATCCCACATGCCACAACTGAATGATCCCACATGCTGCAACTAAGACCTGATACTGCCAAATAAATATTTAGAAAAAAACTTTTTTACATTTAGTTGAAAGTTTCAGGTGTACAACTTAGTGATTCATAATCTTTAAAGGTTATATTCCATTTATAGTTATTATAAAATATTGGCTATATTCATGTTGTACTATATATCCTTATAGCTTATTTATTTTATAGATCAAGTTCGTACCTCTTAATCCCCTCTCCCATCTTGCCCCACCCCCCTTCTCTTGGTTATCTTGATTTTTAAAACCCAGTTTCTGAACTTCCCTAGTGGGCTAGTAGTTAAGACTCTGAGCTTCCAGTGCAGGGGCACCAGTTCGATCCCTGGTCTCAGGGAAGGTCCCTGGATCCTATGGGATGTACCATGTGGCAAAAGAAAAAAACAATTAATAGATAAAAAAAACAAGTAATTAAAAAAAAAAAAAAAAGTTTCTCCTGTGATGCTTTTTTTCTCTCTAGCATGAGGATGAGCTTTGGGTTAACTTTCAAAAGGACAGCAAAAGTCCACTGGAGGGCAAACTTCAGCCAGCAGTGCTCACTCAGATCCACTGGGTTATTTGTGCCACCAAGTCCTCCTCTGGACCCTGAGAAGGTCAAAGAGTTACAACGCTTCATCACCCTTTCCAAGAGGCTCCTAGTAATGACCGGGGCAGGAATCTCCACCGAGTCAGGGATCCCAGACTACAGGTCAGAAAAGGTGGGACTTTATGCCCGCACAGACCGGAGGCCTATCCAGCATGGGGATTTTGTACGGAGCACTCCCGTCCGCCAGCGGTACTGGGCTAGAAACTTTGTGGGCTGGCCTCAGTTCTCCTCCCGCCAGCCTAACCCTGCACACTGGGCTCTGAGCAACTGGGAGAGACTCGGAAAGCTGCACTGGTTGGTGACCCAAAACGTGGATGCCTTGCATACCAAGGCGGGGAGTCAGCGCCTAACAGAACTGCACGGATGCATGCACAGGTACGGGAAAACCTAAAACAGTGAAGGTAGAAATGTGTGCTCCGTCAGAGCAGGGACCTGGCCGTGCTGATCACTGCTGTCTTCCCTAGACCATGAGGAAATGATTCAGGAGGAAGTTGTTTACTTTGGAGTTGATCCTAGCAAATTCAGTGAGGGAATGGGACATGAAACAGGGAAGATAGGAGAGCTAGGGAAAGGTTATGCTAATGAATGTGTTACTGCTTGGGGCAGCTGGCTCTCTGACTGTTCAGCAGTTTCAGAATCATCTTACTGAAAATCAAGGGACCTGGGGTGTTTATCCATCATCTCCCATCCTTCACTGGTGGAGGGGGACTCTGGGAGAATTAACTCCCTAATACTGACTCTGCTCCTGCAGGAAAGCTTCTATGGCCAGAGAATTAGGAAGCCATTTACAAGAGATCTGTATGCAGGTGGCCTCTGAGTGTTCCCAGGGAACTGTGACCAGACCACCAAACAGCATGTGCTACAAACAGCTGGGTCCCCAGTGCCTAGACACATAGATCACAGGACAGCCAGGACCCAATAAAGACTGATGAAGTGAACATACGTAGCCCTGGTTGTAACTTGTAGCTAATTGGAGCCCATTTCCTTATCTTTAAGCCTGGGAAACAGTTCTCTGCGAACTGAAATCAGTCCACCATTTGTAAACTCTATTGGGTGCCTGCAACATGTGGTGTGTACTGGTGTGCTCCTTGCCGGTGTGGAGGGGTCAAAACCAAAATATAAAATGTGGTCTGCATTATATATATATATATATATATATATATATAAAATAATACCAAAATATAATATGTGAGAATTTGGTAATCTTTTTTTGGGGGAGACCCGAAAATACCAGGTTTAATGACAAACAACTCCACACATGACTGTTATTTTATGTGGTCCTTGATAGACATGTTTTACAGGTTCAGAGAAACAGGAGTAATCAAGAAAGCTTTTATAGGTGAGATGGGGCTGGAGAATAGCTCAGGTTTAACTTGACAAAGGCAGGGAAAGAGGGCTTTCCATATGAAGGGAACTTTTGTAGAGTGGACTGGTCTCCTTGGAGACTAGTATGAAATCAGCTTGTCTGGGAAGGCTAGACCCAAATCCTGGATGCATTTAAAAATCTTGCAGTGCTGATTTGGGTCTGTTGTGAGAGACCAAAGGGGGCTGTTGGTGGTTTCTGAACAAGAAAGCAATATGATAAAAATAGCATTTGAGGAAGGCTGGACAGGATTAGGAAGAGTGGCTCAGGGAGGTCAGCCAGAAGGACTCAGACTAAGTTAGTGTCAGGGAATGAGCTGGGGATGGCTATGGGTTCATTAAGTTTTTTTCTGTGATGAAAATTTTAAAAATCCACAGAAGTAGAGTCATATAATGGACTCCCACGTACCATCACCCAGATTCAAAGAGTTTTATCAAGTCTACTTTATCCTTTCTCTTCATCTCTTCTTAAATTTCTTTTTTCCCGCTTTGGCCTCGCTGTGTGGCATGCAGGATCTTAACTCCCCAACCAGGGATCAAACCTGTGCCCCTTGCATTGGGAGTGGGGTGTCTTAACCATTGGGTCGCCAGGGAAGTCCCATTTTCTTAAATGTTTTAAAACAAATCTGGGACCTGGCAGTGAAAGCCTGGAATCCTAACCACTAGGCCACCAGGGAACTCCTGGAAAAGTATTTTCATGGGCAGCGATAATTACAGCAAATGATTAGAGCAGAAGATGGAGGGGGTTGGAAAACCCTGGTTTCGGGACTAAGGAAATTATCTGGTAAAGTCTTTGCAGTCATGTTAAGGATAAAAGTGAGCTGCAGCAGATTTAAGCAGGGAGTGGGTGGTGAAGAAACAAATGCATTTTGTTCTAGAAGGCTGGCAGGCACTGGAAGGAAGGTGATAGCTAAAGAGGTCATGACAAGATATTAATAAAATGAGGGGAAACGGGGGGTGTCAGGGAGAGAAAGCCATCGTGATGGAGGAGCTGGAGATGGCTGGGATGAAAGGTCTCTGGCAGCTTTGTGCCTCCCCCAGGTCAGTCGGCCCTTCTGTGGTTTCAGGGTCCTCTGCTTGGATTGTGGGGAGCAGACTCCCCGTGGGGTGCTGCAGGAGCGGTTCCAAGTCCTGAACCCAACCTGGAGTGCCGAGGCCCACGGCCTGGCTCCCGACGGCGATGTCTTTCTCACCGAGGAGGAGGTACAGAGCTTCCAGGTCCCATCCTGCTCTCGATGTGGGGGCCCCCTGAAACCAGACGTCGTCTTCTTCGGGGACACGGTGAAGCCTGACAAGGTTGATTTTGTGCACAAGAGGGTGAAAGAAGCTGACTCCCTCCTGGTGGTGGGATCATCCTTGCAGGTAACTGGCTTGTTGTTACTGGTAACTAACTGCAAGCTGGGAGGCCCTGGTGCTGGTGGTAGTGGTGGTGCTTTAGTCTCTAAGTCTTGTCTGATTCTTTCTGACCCCATGGACTGTAGCCCCCGCCAGGCTCCTCTGTGCCTGGCATTTCCCAGGCAAATATATTGGAATTGGTTGCCATTTCCTCTTCCTGGGGATCAAACCCATGTCTCCTGAACTGGCTTTACCCTGGAGGGGCTCCCTATTTGGTCCAGCTCTTTCTGCGTCTAAAGAGCTCTCACCTGCCTCTTCTGCCCTGACAGGTGTACTCAGGTTACAGGTTCATCCTCACTGCCCGAGAGAAGAAGCTGCCCATCGTGATACTGAACATTGGGCCCACGCGGTCCGATGACCTGGCATCTCTGAAACTGGATTCTCGTTGTGGAGAGTTGCTGCCATTAATAGACCCACGCTGACCACAGCCTGATGTTCTGGAGCCGGAAACTGGGGCTTTCACTTTAATTCTGCTGCTAAGGGTAAAAAACCTTAGATACCAGATTCCAGTTCCTACTCAAGTCCAATACCATGCTTCCACTGCAGGGGGCATGGTTCCATACCTGATCAGGGAACTAAGATCCCACATGCTAAAGGGCGTGGTCAAAAAAAAAGGATGGCCATTTTAAATTACTATTTATTTTTAGCTGTGTTGCAGGGGCTTTCTCTGGGTTGTGGCCAGTGAGGGCTACTCTTCGTTGGGGTGCAGGGGCTTCTCATTGTGTTGTGTTCTCTTGTTACCTCTAGGCAGGAGGGCTTCACTAGTTGTGGCACGGGCTTAGTTGCCCTTCACCACGTGGAATCTTCCAGGACCGGGGATTGAACCCCTGTTCCCTGCATTGGTAGATGGATTCTTAACCACTGAACCAATAAGGAAGTCTTGGTATGGCCATTCTTAACTGAAACTTAAGTGAAATGGTTTCTTGATGGTTAAGTGAAATGGTTTAAACTTAAGTGAAATGGTTTCTTAAATGAAACCATTCTTAATTTTTTTATGTATGTTAAGCGATATTGGAAAGACAATGATTTTTGAATTCTAGGCACATAGCTATTTAAGACAATGTTCCAAAATCTGCCATTGCCTTTTCCCCCATTACCAAAAATAACAGCTTTATTAAGATATGATTCCCATACCATAAAGTTCATCCTTTAAAAAGTATACTTAAAAAGTATGTAATTAATGTGTTCTTAGTATACTCACAAAGTTTACACATGAATCATCACTACTTCTAGAACATTCTCATCATCCCAGGAAGAAAACCTATTAGCAGTGATTCCCCATTTCCCACCCTCCCTGGTCCTGACAACAACTAATCTTCTGTTTTTGCCTGTCCTGGACAGTTCATACAGTAGGTAGCCTTCGGTGTCTGTCTTCTCCTCTTAGTGTGATGTTTTCAAGAGTCACCCATATTGTAGCAGGTGTTAGTACTCTACCTCTATATTCACTATTGGTACAACCACTTAAAGAAAAAGGTTTTTTTCCAGCTTTGAGATATAATTCATATATCATACAGTTCACTCATTTACTGCATACAATTCAATAGTTTTTAATATATTCCCAGAGGAGTAAAGCCACTTTTTTAAAAAACAGATTTTATTTTTTGAGGTTCATGGCAGAATTGAGCAGAAAGTACAGGAGGTTCCCATACATTCCTTCCCCCTGTTTACTCACACGGTATTTGTTGTTTATTTACTGAAGGAATCTTGGTTGCTTCCAACTTTTTGGCAATTATGAATAAAGTGGAGGTTTTCTGTGGACATACGTTTTCATCTCATTTGGGCAAATACCAAGGAATGAGATCGCTGGATCACATGATAAGAATATGTTTAGTTTTTAGTTCTTTGATAGTAAGAAACTATCAAAGTGTTTTCTCAAGTGGCTGCTTCCCCACCAGCTATGTGTGAGAGTTCCTGTACAACTACTTTTTTAAACTATTTTAATGAAGATGTAGAGCATCAAGATCAAGGAACAGAACCCTGCTAGCCCCCAAGAAGTCCCCTTGGCACAGTCACTTTTGAAAGTGTTAGTCATTCAGTTGTGTCCAACTCTTTGTGATCCCATGGACTGTGGCCCATCAGGCTCCTCTGTCCATGGAATTCTCCAGGCAGGAATACTAGAGTGGGCAGCCATTTCCTTCTCCAAGGGATCTTCCCAACCCAGAGATCGAGCCCAGGCATCTAACATTGCAGGCAGATTCTTTACCATCTGACCCATCAGGGAAGCCCACAATCACTTTTAACTAGTGTCTTATGACTAGAATAAAACATATTTATTATGGAAAGTGCAGGTGATACAGATAAGTAAAAAGGATTTTCATACAAATTACCCATAATCTTACCACCAAGATAACCAAAATTTAACATTCTGGTGTAACTGAATCTAAAGCTTTTCTTTTCTTACAAAAGTTGAATCAAGCAGTGCAGTGTTTTACATCCTGTTTTCACCTTACAGAGGTGACATACCCTAAATTCTATGGTTTTTTGAATGGGGGACTGATGTACACAGCCATTTCCTCCTCCCCACTGTCGGCTTATTTTGGCATTAACTTGTTTCTTTTCTTTTCAGATACCTAAGGATTCATCCCCGCTTCCTCTATCTGACCGAGGCTTACCAACTGTAGCCTGCAGAGGGCGGCAAAGCAACATCTCTCTGCAGGACCATCTCTGAACCCAGCAGGTTTCAGAGCTCAGGAGTTAAAATCTTCAGGCTAATGAGATTTACCCCATAAGATGGACTTGCAGTTTCTTTTGATAGGAAAACTGCTTTTTAAAAATCTCATTAGGCAGAAGAAAGAGCCCAGGAAATATGTAAACCAGAATGACCTCCAGAGTGCTAACCTAGGGATCTCACTAATATCCTAAGTAAGGGGGTCGGGGGAAGAAAATGACTTAATTTCTAATTCTAAATGGTTAAATATATTTAAGTGAATCATTTTGATATACTTTTTTTTTTTTTCAAAAAAATGATGAGCAATAATATGAATTAATTTTTTACTAACCAAGGGATAAAGGAAACATTTTTTAAATAGCACATTAGGTATGTGGGTTGTACTTTTATATTTTTTTAATCAGCTGAAAATGAATGTAGCTTGATGACCCAGTTCTCTAAGGATTTCTGCTTGATTTCAGCTGCTGGAATGAGACGGGCCTTGAACCTGGTCTGTAGAGAGGAAACAGTGAATTCCCAAGTGGGTTCTTAAATTGATTTGTTTCTGCTGAGGGAAGCAGCAAGCCTTGTTTGATTACTGTGTTAGCCAGAGAGAATCATCGTCCTACGCTAAAGCTTTCTGCACAATCTCATCAAAAAGTGAGGCAGGTGAAAGATTCACAGCCTATTCTGGATAGTCTTTTGTCTGAAATTGGGGCAAGCAATATACATTTATCCTGCATCTGCCTAGGAAGCAAATTTCAGTTAACTGGGATAACCCAAGATATTGAAAACACATAGCTTTCTTTTCACCTGCACAATATGTTTGCTCATAACCATCCATTAATGCTGGAGAGGCGTAAGGTTGTTGTAAATCTCACTCCAGCTTTTTTGCATCTAGAGATACTAAGATGCTCTGAACGAGATTTGCTCAATTACTGAAAGTCGGT
This sequence comes from Bos indicus x Bos taurus, assembly GCF_003369695.1. Lineage (NCBI taxonomy): Eukaryota > Metazoa > Chordata > Mammalia > Artiodactyla > Bovidae > Bos > Bos indicus x Bos taurus. The sequence goes on along the minus strand of NC_040092.1, from coordinate 10,161,310 downwards.
ACTACCAATAATTGCATTCAAATCTGGGTCTTTTGAATTCCAAGCCATTCCCCGCCATGAATCTCATAAATGGTTACTGACCAACAGTGTATTTATCTACTAAGGCTACAAAGATACAGCTCCTTGTTCTCAAGTGGCTCACAAAAGATGTGTTATCTCGCCCACCCTCATTCCTTACCAAAAGATGTCACAGAGTCAGGCATGAAATGATAGGAGAGAAAATTTAGTCCATCCCCGATTCACTTTGTCTAAGATCCAGACTTAACTAAGGCCACAGTTTTTAAAGAGCCAGGACTAGAATCCAGGTAGATCTTCCTCCCTGTTCTTTTAGACAGCAGTGATTCCTACCTCTCTGAAGATTCCAGTTAGTAGGAAGTTAGCCTGAAGTGGAAGTCAACAGCACCCCTGGCCAAGAATGGTAACAATGTGGGCAGTGGAGACCAGGTTAGGCTGCCAGGGAGAGAGGTCAGGCTCTTTTATCACCTAATGCTGGCATGATTCATGAAACCAAGTCTTGAGGGCCTTAGGAATGTTTGTTTTGGTTGTATTTCCTCTGGAAATGAATTCTTTGCAAAAAAAATTTGCCTCAAGAGGAACCTGGCATTTCCTGAAGCTGATGCTTCTCATGTCTCTTACTTTGCATCTTTTGCTTTCTTCTAGCTTTGCAGTTCCCAACCCGCTCTAAGTGCCCTGAGTTGGACTAACAGACTTCTACTAGCGGGTGCTGTCAGCTTGTCGCTGCCCTGGTTACATGGTTCTAACTGCATTCATCCAGCTTTGGCTGTGACTTTCACTCATATCCTTCCTAGTTGCTTCCACAACTCTGCTATCACAGTTGTATTATATGGTTTGCTTTTTAATTAATTTATTTACTGTGGCTGTGCTGGGTCTTCATTGCTACACACAGGCATTCTCTAGTTGCAGTGAGTGGAGGCTACTCTTCTCTGTGGTGTTCAGGTTTCTCATTGCTGTGGCTCTTCTTGCTGCAGGGCACAAGCTTTTCAGCTCAGACTCAGTACCTGGGCCCCATGGGCTTTAGTTGCCCCAAGGCATGTGAGGTCATTCCCAGACTATGGATTGGACTTGTGTCCCCGGCATTGCAAGGCAGATTCTTATCCACTGTATCATCAGGGAAGTCCTCACGGTTTTCATAAGTAGAAGTCATGAAGGCAAACAAGCACAGAATACTCAAATCTCCTTCCCACTAACTCATACTCCTTTCACGATGTTAAAACTGAGTATCCTCTCGGCTCTCCCTTAAATAATAGCATTTGTTGAACACGCTATATCCCAAGCATTGTGCAAAGTATTTTACAACGTATCAGCTCGGTTGACCCCACCAGAGATGCTTGTGCATGCATCAAGGTCAATCCTCATTGGATGCCAAATGTTTCCTGAGAGGATCAGAGGCAGGATGGATAGAAAATGCAACACTCCTAGGTAGGGTGACCAGCCATCCCAGATTTTCCAGTACTGAAGGAGTTTCCTGATGCAGGGCTTGCAGTGCTAAAATCAAGATGACTTGTTCACTCTGCTCCAAGGAAGAGCAAAGGTTGCTGCCAGCTGTAATAGTTAATTCCAGATATATTATTCTTGTTGAGATTCAAGATGGTCCTCTGATGTCCAGATTGTTTCCTTAATTTTTTTTTAAATATTTGTCTGCTCCAGGTCTTAGTTGTGGCATGTAGAATCTTTAGTTGCAGCACGTGGGATCTAGCTCCCTGACCAGGGATTGCACCCAGGTCTCCTGCATTGGGAGCACAGAGTCTTAGCCTCTGGGCAACCAGGAATGACCCTGATTCCTTAATTTTTATGTCACATGAACAAAAAGAAATTTAAACTCATCCAAGAAAGCAGAGTCTTTCTTCTTATTAGAGAAGGAATACAGCAATGCACTGAAACTCTTAGGATACAGGCAGACTTGGATTTCCAAAACCCTGTCTTGCTAATTAGTAGTTAGGTGAACTTGGGCAAGTTGATTTTATCTAATTTTCAGTTTCTATAAACGAGGATAATAGGAGCTACTTCATTGGGTGGCTATGAAGATTAAACAAGTTAATGAAGCATGTATAGCTCACAGCACAGTGCCTGGCAGAGTGAGCAAATGTCAGCCATTATCACTAGGATATGGGAGGTGGGTGGGAAGGTGAGGTGAGAAGCCATTCCATCTGCCAAAACCTTTGTCTTCTATTGAGTGCTCCTTTGAGTAGACTCACTCGGATCTCCCCCAGAGCCACTTTTCCTTATTGTGTACCTGTTTTGTCTTAAGAGGGACTCCCCTGGTGGTCCAGTGGCTACTTCTGCTTTATTGACTACAACAAAGCTTTTGACTGTGTGGATCACAACAGACTGTGGAAAATTCTTAGAGATGGGAATACCAGACCACCTTATCTGCCTCCTGAGAAATCTGTATGCAAGTCAAGAAGCAATAGTTAGAACTGGACATGGAACAACAGACTGGTTCCAAATCAGGAAAGGGATACATCAGAGCTGTATATTGTCACCCTGCTTATTTAATTTATATGCAGAGCACATTATGCAAAATGCTGGGCACAAGCTGGAATCAAGATTGCTGCAAGAAACATCAATAACCTCAAATATGCAGATGACACCACCCTTATGGCAGAAAGCAAAGAAGAACTAAAGAGCCTCTTGAAAGTGAAAGAGGAGAGTGAAAAAGTTAGCTTAAAGCTCAACATTCAGAAAACTTAGATCATGGCATCCGGTCCCATCACTTCATGGCAAATAGATGGGGAAACAATGGAATCAGTGAGAGAATTTATTTTAGGGGGCTCCAAAGTCACTGCAGATGGTGACTACAGCCATGAAATTAAAAGTTGCTTGCTCCTTGGAAGAAAAGCTACGACCAACATAGACAGCATATTAAAAAACAGAGACATTACTCTGCCAACAAAGGTCCGTCTAGTCAAAGCTATGGTTTTTCCAGTAGTCATGTATGGATATGAGAGTTGGACTATAAAGAAAGCTGAAAGCCAAAGAATTGATGCTTTTGAACTGTGGTGTTGGAGAAGACTCTTCAGAGTCCCTTGGACTGCAAGGACATCAAACCAGTCCATCCTAAAGGAAATCAATCCTGAATATTCATTGGAACGACTGATGCTGAAGCTGAAACTCCAACACTTTGGCCACCTGATGCAAAGAACTGACTCACTGGAAAAGACCCTGATGCTGGGAAAGATGGAAGGCAGGGGGAGAAGGGGACGGCAGAGGATGAGATGATTGGATGGTATCACCGATTCAATAGACTTCCCTGGTGCCTCAGACGGTAAAGCATCTGTCTACAATGTGAGACACCCGGGTTCGAGCCCTGGGTTGGGAAGATCCCCTGGAGAAGGAAATGGCAATCCACTCCGGTACTGTTGCCTGGAAAATCCCATGGACAGAGGAGCCTGGTAGGCTACAGTCGGATACGACTGAGCGACTTCACTTTCACTTTCTTTCACTTTCACCGATTCAACAGACATGAGTTTGGGTAAACTACGGGAGTTGGTGATGGAAGGGAAGCCTGGCGTGCTGCAGTCCATGGGGTCGCAAAGAGTCGCACGACTGAACTGAACTGACTGACTTTCCTGGTCCCCTCGATGCCTACCAAGGATAAACGCAATGGAGGTGTTCCCAGCAGAGGGAATGTAGAAGCAGGCGCATGTATGTAGAGAATGAGAGACCCAGAGTGTAGTTCACCCTTTTCTCACATTTGACTCGCCTACTCTGTCCTTGCTGCGGGATTCTGTAGAACTCAACCCCACCTTCCACGGACACCGACCACTGCGCCTGCGCTGGCTCGCCCACACCCTCTACCCTCACGCGAGAGGGGCGGGGCCGGGGCCCGGGGTAAGCGGCGGTAGGCTGGGGCTGGGCCAGTGTTCACCAATAGAAAAGAGGAGCCTAGAGCCACGTGGCCATAAGAAAGCCAGTCACATTTGCTACTGAAATCCTCCATCCTGGAGTGTGGCCAGCGAATTGGCAGGCCTGGGAGCACACGATCACGTGATCAGAAAAGGTAAATAAGGCCACGTGGTTTTTCTTCGTTTGCGGCAAATGGTTGAGTGTCGCTGTACCTTCAGTGAAAGACTATTTAATGAACGTGTGTGATGTGCCAAGCTCTGTGAAGATACTGTAGCTTCTGAGATTATACCTAATCCTGACATCGCATTACTCTCGGTCCAGTTTATGTGTTTATTCATTTAAATCATCCCAGCCGTTGTAACAGTGTTTCCGGTATTTCGTTTCCTGTAGTAAGCACCCCGCAGATGCTCATTAAGATTGTTACAGGAATATGTTACAGGAGTTCTCACTCCCCCAACCCTTGGGATAATAAAAAGAGGTAGGATTTTGCGTAAGAGAGTATTTTTAGATCCCAGCTTGAGTACTCAGGGGACTCTGTTGTTTATCCACCGAAAAAAATAGGAATCAGAAACAGTCCCCTAAAATATTTTTCTTTCATCCAAACAGGGACTTGCAGTGTCCTTCCATTGAAAGAAGATATTTATAGGGACTTCCGGAGCGGTCCAATGGTTAAGACTCCTCCCTGCCAACTCGGGGCACTCGGTTGAGTCTCTAATTGGGTAACTAAGATCCCTCAAGACAGGCAGCTAAAAAGTTAAAACAAAACAACAACAAAAAAATGAACTTTACAGTTCTTTGAAGGCCGAGGTCAGGTCTAATTTAATTATTTGTCCCTTGCAATGATACTGTAGCACAGTATGTATAAAATAGACATTCAACCTAAATGATGAATTTCCTTTTGAAAATAGTCCCATTCTTGCCTGCGGAAAAGGTGCTGAGCACTAATGACCAACACTTCATTCAGCATTCGGCAATTATTCATTGAGTGCTGTATATATCAAGTACAGTACCAGGCAGACAGAGTTATGAAAGTGATTAAGACACCGCACTCTACCTTCAGCAATTCTCGATGTGATGGCATTTTTCCTCTAAATGACCAGATTTGGGTTCCAGTGTCAGCTATACCATCTATGAGAGGGTGACCTTTGACAGATGACTTGCCTCTTTGAGTCAGTTTCTTCATCTGTAAAATGGGGAGGTAATAATACCTTCAACTATAGAGCTGTTGTGAGGGTGAGGAGGTAATTGTGCAAAATGCATGGCACAGTCTGGAAGGTAGAACATAGCATATGTTACACAGCATATGCCAGTTGACAAGCAAGGAGAAAAAAAAAGTCTCAAAAACTGATGGCAGCTACTAACAATAAATCATTGTCTTCAGGCCAATCCCAGATACATTGTATCCTCAGCATTTTGTGCAGTGTCTGGCCCAGAGTGAGTATTGAATAAATATTCTTTGAATGGAGGAATGAAATGAAGGAGAAGTTGGGACCAAAGATGAATCCACATGCACTCCTTTGCTGCCTACCACACACCCGATAGTGTGTATTCTGTTAGTCTCCAGTGGTTTAAAACTGCTCAGTCATGGCTTTTCATAGTCCACGTGGTCCTTTCTCATCTTTGTTTTTCCAATTCAGTTCTCTTCTGTGCCCTTCTCCACTCTCTGTGGTGAATTTCATTGCCAGTGTAGTAATAAACTTTTGTAGAGAAACCTGGCTGAGTGACTTAGTGGTTAACGGCTCAGGCGTTGTCAAGGAGAGTTAACATGCTTCCTAAGTTGCCTCAGTTGTGTCCGATTCTTTGTGACCCTGTGGACTGTAGCCTGCCAGGCTCCTGTTACTGGCGTGGGTTGCTATGCTCTGCTCCAGGGGATCTTCCCAACCCAGGGATTGAACCCGTGTCTTTTATGTCACCTGCATTGGCAACTGGGTTCTTTACCACTAGCACCACCAGGGAAACCCACCAAAGAGACACATCTGGTCAAATCCTGACTCTGCCATTTGTGTGATCTCAGGCAAGTGACTTGACTTACCTGAATTTTTAGTTCCTCACCCATAAACTGGAGGCAGCTGTATGGATCTCAAAGAACTGGTTTGAACACTTAAAGAGATGAGACACAGAAAACATTTAGCACAGTAATATATCGTAAGTGCTCAAGAGGTAGAAATTATTATTGTTAATTATACTTTAAGACTATGATGTAAAAAATCAGCTTGTACAAATTCCTTCTCATCTTCCTTCTCTCAGAAATCCCTCACACCCTCTTTCTCTCAGAATTCCCTCTCTCCATCCCTCCCTCGGGCTGTCTCATCCATCCCTCCCTGTCAACGCAGGAGACAAGCATGGCGACCCACTCCAGTATTCTTGCCTGGAGAATCCCATGGACACATGAGCCTGATGGAGGGTCGCAGAGAGTCAGACACGACTGAAGTGACTAAGCACAGTGCATTCTCCCTTCCTCAGAATTCCTCTCACCCACCTTCTCTTAGAATTCCCTCTCACCCAGCTTTTCTCAGGAATCCCTCACACCCTCTCTCACTCAGATTTCTCTCTCACTCTACTTCTCTCAGAATTTCCTCACTCAGAATTCCCTCACTCAAATTTCCTCATACCCTCCTTCTCTCATAATTCCCTCTCGGCCTCCTTCTCCCAGAATTTCCTCATATCCTCCCTTCCTCAGAATTTCCTCTCTCTCACTCTCCTCTCAGAATTCCTTCTCACCTTCCTTCTCTCAGAATTCCCTCTCACCTTCCTTGTCTCAGAATTGTCTCATACCCTTCATCTCTCAGAATTCCCTCACAGCCTCCCTCACTCAGAATTCCTCTCGCTCTCCCAGAATTCTCTCTCCCGTGCGTGCATGTGCACGCGCGTGTGCATGCGTGCACACACACACACACGCGCACACACACACCAGCTTGTAGACTGTGGTGAAGGCTTTGTAGAGTTTAGAAAGGAATTATAGAAAAAAAATGGTTGAACACGGTTGGAAGCAAAAGACAGAGAAACAGGGAGGGCAGGTCTGACTCAAAGCGAAGAGCCCACTGCCTCAGGCTGGGCAGGGTATGGTTAAGAGCCGATGTTCTGTTGGACTGTCTGGCTTCAGATCCCTTCCTTGCTCTTTACCAGATGCATTTCTCTCGGTGGGTGAATGACCTTTCTTACTGAAGCTCAGCTTAGAAAAATAGAATTTGCTAATAGTGTCTAAATCTTATAGGGCTGCCCAGAGAATCTAGAGACACACAGTTCAGGTGCAGAGTAAATAATCCGTGGTTATTAATCATTATTCAGGTCTTGTGGTACTCACTTCCTAGAAATGTCCCTCTAATTCAACTTCCAGGTCTGGAACGAATGATGCTCCCAAAGAACCAGGAAGAAATTTAGTCATGTTCAGTAGGCAGAGAATAAAACAATCTCCAAGCAGGAGGCCTTTCAATGGGTGCTTTATTGGAGGACATGGTATAAGGTCAAAGCCATGGGGCCCAAAGGGAATCCTAATTTCCCAGGAAGATACTCAGATCTAGCATTTCTTCTTGTCCAGGTTCTTGTGCTCCTTGTTGTATGGCACCTTTGAGAAGCAGATGGCGGCATTGCGGTCACAGTTGCAGATGAAGGCCTCACAGGCATTGTTTTCGCCTGGAATAGAGCAAGAACAGAGGACTGAGTCAAGGCTGTTCATGCTTTGTACGATCCAGGGGCAGGAAGAATGAAATGAAATGATTTGCTGGCAATTCCACTGGTGCAAATTTAGGGTTGACAGATAAAGCAAATAAAAATACTGGAATTTCAGATCAACAATAAATGCACTATTTGGGACACAGACTTTAAAAAAAATCATTTCTTGTCCATCTGATAATCGAGTTTTAACTGGGCAGCCTGTTTTATCTGGTGATCCTAAGGTACGATAGCTGCTTTTGGGATATTCTCTGTTTCACACTTATAAATGAACTCACTGCTCTTAAAACCCATATAACCACAGAGCACTGATAACATAGATAAGCAACTGCAAATCGTATGGGAAATACTAAAACACATACTCAAGGCAGCAAAATATTTTACATTTCAACTTAGTGAAGTTTTGTAAGCCAATTTCTCTACTTTAAAGCACATATTCTTAAGATTACAGAATATCCTTACAATAGAGTATTATAGAGATGTTGAAAATAATTGTGTCTATATGTGGAAATGTTTCCAAGATATTTTATTAACAGTAAAAAGTGCATAGTATATGCTGAAAAAATCTGAAGTGCAATATATATAACTGGTTTTCTAGGGTATTAGGATTATAGATGCCTTCTGCTTTCTATGACATACATTACTGGAGAATTTGATATTATATTATTTTGACCTCATTTACATTTGTAACCAAAAGAAGCAACGCAGATAAAATGCATTTCAGCTTTATTATCCATAATTTATTATGTATATCTGCTTACCTTCAATAATCTTATTAAGGTTTTGTTTCTCTACTCCTTTCTTTTAAAAATCATGAATGTTTTCCTCAACCACTCATTAAGCATAAATTAGTGCTTAGTTAGATTATAAAGTGTGCATAATGAGAATTATTTAGCGAGTTTTTTTTCTTTTAATTTTGTTTTATTGAAGTTGAGTCGATTTACAGTGTTGTCTGAGTTTCAGGTGTGCAGCAAAAGTGATTCAGTTATACATTTATATTTTCTTTTTCAGACTAGTTTCCATTATAGGTTATTACAAGATATTGAATATGGTTCCCTGTGCTATATAGGTCCTTGTTATTTATCTGTTTTATATTCATGGCGTCGCAAAGAGTCGGACACGACTGAGCAACTGAACTGAACTGATACATAGTAGTGTGTGTCTAGCAAGTTATTGTTTATAATTTGAATCAGTGTCTTATGCTGAAGGCTTCTTGACTAGCTTGTAGGGGAAGAAGACAGTTGCATTAAAAATAAATTATTTGCAAACATGTATGCGTGGTGTGTGTGTTTCCCTGGGGAGAGTGTCTATAGCTTTCAGCAGATTAGTAAAGGAGTCCAGAATCCATAGAAAGAAATTCTTACTGATCAAGTTTCAGGGCAAAAATATGATTTTCTGTATATCTGGCTTTCTGAAGTAGAGCACAACTGAAATCTCTGTTACCAGGGACTCTGTAAGCAAATGAAGCTATTTTATGCAGCTTTGAAAGAAGTAATAAGGAAGACTGTGAGACCATGGAAACATGGTCATAAAGTGATAAGTGAGAAAAACACAGAATGCAAGATTGTATCTAGACTGCATTCATCAAACATTTACATCGAGAGCACCCATGATTCCAAGCTCTGATCTAGACTCTGGGGACACAGCCATAAAGAGAACAGACAACCTCTGATCTTGTGAATCCTTTCTATTGGAGAGACAGCAAATGAAGGAATAACATTAATATGTCAGCTATTAGGAAATTCAGTGGAGAAAATAAAGCAGAGAGAAAAGAGAAAATGCTGGAGAGATGGAGAAAATGTGTATATGATTTAAAGGAACAGGTTGAAGGAATTCCCTGGTGGTCCAGCATACTCTGCGGTTCCTCTGCAGGGGTTGGATCCCTGGTTAAAAGGAATAGAGTCATGAAACTTTATTTCTTAGGGTGATGGGATGCCAGGTCAGTCTTTTCTTGGCATTTTGGGAGTTGGACTATGGTGATTCCAGTGTTGTTAGTACAATTTTCAAAAATTGGGATGTATCTGTGATTGCAAAATTAAGGGCAATGAAAATTTAGAATGCTGGTCTCACAAGACAGAACCCTACACCTCTCTGAATTGTCTTGCTCTCCAGAACTGTCTTCATGGAGGGACATGTTTCATCATGAACGCTGTATAACTTAGTGGTTAAGACCCGAGCCTTTAAAATCAGAAGCAACCGAGTTCAAATGCTGGCCCTACCACTCATAGGTTGTGATTTGGAGCAAGTGACTACTTTGGGGCCTCAGCTTCCTAACCTGTAAAATGGGCTTAATAAGACCTATCACATATGCACATAATGAAAGCCTGATATGTGGGAGTTCTAAGCTCTTTTTATGAAATAAACAAAGCAGTATGGCCTGGCAGTTAAAAGCAGAGGTTTTGGAGTGATATAGACCTATGTTCAAAAACCAAACACTACCATTTATGGGACTGTGTGCCCTTGGACAATTTGTCCAGGCTTCTGAGCCTCAGTTTCCTCATCTGTAAAATGGGGATAATAACAGTACCTATTCCATACAGGTGTTTCAAGGATTAAAGGAGATACTGCCTGGCACCAAGAAAATGATCAGTCAGTGATGGCTATCATTACTATTATTTCCCTCCATGCCCGCTAACAAGAGCCAACAAGAGGGTAAACCTACTGCTGCAGGTGATCTCATTGTTAGAACATGAGTAGGAGTAGTTGTTGGTGTAGGGATTGTCCACGAGGACTTTACAGCTGTCCAGTTTCTTGGCTTGTTTGTAGCAGTTGTCGTGTGTCTGGCAGCACCTGGAGAAGGGGAGGAACAGAGCTGAGGCAGGAGCATGGGTAGGGCAGCACGTCAGCCTGAACTTGCTCCCTTGGAACAGGTGGGGCTGTTTTAGATGACCTGCTCTGAGAGGTACTGGTCCTGTGGCTTGAAAACAGTAAGTCTTTTCCTCATGTTTATTGAAGATGATTTTTAAATGGTTGCAGGAATACAGCACAAGCCTATACAGCACAAGAGGCAGTGATGGTTTCACTCCAGCTGGAAGATTGAATCTTTGCAGTGATCGTTTGTGCTGTAAAGTCCTGCCACTAGAGGGCAGCATTCACACACACCCACACACACACACACACCCACACACCCACCCACACACACACCCTCCCTCCCTCCCCTGCCAACCTTCAGCTCAAACACACACCCTCCCTCCCTCCCCCGCCAACCTTCAGCTCACACACACACCCACACCCTCCCCTGCCAACCTTCAGCTCATACACACACACCCTCCCCCGCCAACCTTCAGCTCACACACACACACACACACACCCTCCCCTGCCAACCTTCAGCTTTCCCCTCGCTCCCCTCAATTAAGAGGTGAACATGTGTTACTTTAGCAAATAGGCAAATCTTTCCCCCCTCCCCTTTTTTTTGTGTCTTGTTTGACCTTTGTCTTCTGCCCTCCCTCCATCTCAGGGATACTTCCCCGGCAGGGCAACTCACCTGTCCAGATCATCCACAGGGGTCCCTGATCCACCCAGACCACAATAGCAGCCATAGTTGTTGAAATCCAGCAATGGTTCACTGCTGGGGATCTTGCACTTAATCATGCCGTTGAACTGCCATAACGCCCTCGAGTTGAGGCCGGCCTGGCCAGCGCCCACTGCAGGAGGACATAGCCAGAGTTCAAATATGTCCTGGTTGGCTGCCGGCGCCCCAGGGACCTTACTACCTGCTTGCCCTCTCAGGCCCCATGCTGTCCCCCTGACCCCCCATCAGCTGCCTCCTCTGAAAAGAGCTGGGTACAGGAACCTGGTAAAGCGAGTAGGCATTTTCTAAACAACTCACAAAACATGAAACTCACCATTTTAACCAAAGCACACAATTCAGTGGTTTTTAGTATATTCACAGAATTGTGCAACCATCAATACTAATTCCACAACATTTTCATCACCCCCAAATGATGCCCTCTGCCCATCAACAATCACTCCCCTTTCTCCCCTCCCTTCTGGCAACCACTAATTTGTTTTCTGTTTCTATGGAACTGCCTATTCTGAACACTTTGTGTAAATGGAATCATACAATATATGGCCTTTTGTGACTGGCTTTTTTCACTTCACATAAGATTTGAGTTTTATCCTTGTTATCACAGGTATCAGCTTTTCAGTCCTTTTTATGGCTGATTAATATTCCATTGTATGGACAGATCACATTTTTTTAGTTGTTCCTCATTTGACGGACATTTGGGTTGTTTCTGCTTGTTGGCTGTTATGGATAGTGCTGCTGTGAACATTTGTGTACTAGTTTTTGTGCAAATATATGATAATTTAAAGCTATTTCCATTATTTATTCAGTAAATATTTACTGAGCACCTGTTATATGATAGTCACTGCCCTGGAGACACATCGGTGAACAAATGAAAAATCTGTAACCTCTTTGAGCTTATGATCTAGTGCAGGAAAAAACAGTAAGCAATAAAGGTAATAAATATGGGAATCGGACATTGTGTTAGAAGGTGTCAAAATTGAAGCACAGTAAGGGAATCTAAATGGGGGGTTGGGTTGGGGGATGACGAGGTTGAAGGGGGCCAGGAATGTGAAGAATGGTGAGGAGGCCCATGGCATGCAGGATTTTAAGCAGCAACATGTGGGATCTAGTTTCCTGACCAGAGATCGAACCCAGGCCCCGAATTGGGAGCACAGAGTCTTAGCCACTGGACTGCCAGTGTAAGTTCCTAGGACCTCTTTACTTCCGATGCAGAGCCCTACCTGTGAGATTTGGTGCCGTAAAGATGGTGCTAAGTGATTTCAGCCCCTAGTGTCATCTCTTTGCCCCATGCCTGGCCCTTCCTGTCCTTGATATGCTGTGGACACTGGAGTCGCTCCAAGTGCTTAGGCTCCAGGACTCAGGAAGGGTGGCAGCTGGTCACTTTCTCTCAAGAGCAGCCTCCACGGTGGCAGCTGACAGCGGCTACATCCAGGAGCAGACCCCAGAGGAGTGGTGGAGCTGTGCTCAGACAGGAGTGGCCTGACTGCCTTGGCCCCTCTCCGGACCCCTCTCCTGCTTCCCTCCTCTTTTTTTCTCTCTGATCCCACCAGTTCTGCTCTTTGCAGAGGCCAGACCTGAACGGAGGTACTGCTCGAGTGCATGAGCATACCCCCAGACAGAGCATGGCTGAGTCCTCAGTCTCAACCCTGAGCCTGATACCTTAGAGACTCTGATACCATCTATGTTGAATGAATGAATAATGGCTGAATGAGGTGTGATTTGAATTCTAGTTAATTCTGATTCTATTAATCCATTCATTAAATGGTGCAAACAGCACTATCACCGCTCTCAAGGAGTCTGTGCTTAGGTGTGGGTGTGGGATAAAAAATGAATCAACAAGAGACATGCTGCAGGCCAAGACAGGCACTGAGAAGCCCTTGTACCAAGGCCATGGCTCGGTGGTAAAGAATCCACCTGCCACCAGGAGATGCAGGTTCCATCTCTGGGTTATGAAGATTCCCCCGGAGAAGGAAATAGCGGCCCACTCCAAGGAGAGAGAGAACAGGTGCTCTTAGCTTGGATGGACAAGGAGGGTAAGCCTTTCTGAGATGGGTCATCTGAGTTCAGACCTAAAGGTGGAGAAGATGCCAGATGTGGGGAATTTGTTGGTGTGTGTGTGTGTTAAGTCACTTCAGTCGTGTCTGGCTCTTTGTGACCCCGTGGACTGTTGCCCGCCACACTCCTCTGTCCATGGGGATTCTCCAGGCAAGAATACTGGAGTGGGTTGCCATGCCCTCCTCCAGGGGATCTTCCCAACCCGGGGACTGAACCCTCGTGTCTTAGGTCTCCTGCATTGGCAGCTAGGTTCTTTACTGCTAGTGCCACTTGGAAAGCCCATCGAGGGGGATTTGAGGGGACCCCAATATGGGAGCTCTTAAGCCCCATGGTGAGCCCTGAAAAAGACCCTAGGTCTGGCCATCCCTGTGACCTCTGGCCCCCATTGCTGAGCAGAGAGATCCCAGGGCAGGAAGGGGTGGGGCTGAGGGCACTTGCCTACCTGTGAGCAGAGCAGCCAACACCAGGAGTCTCATCCTGTTGTCAGGTTGGTGAGCAAAAACTAATGTCACTATGGCCTCCCTCCTTATAGCTGCCCTGCTGCCCTGAGATAAGACCGTCGTGTTTGCTTTGCTCCCTGCTGACTCTGAGTTGGCCTTGAGTCTGTTGCAGAAATAATCCTGAGCAACAAGCAAGCCCTGCCAGCCGGGGGTCCTTGGAAGTAGTGTGCGTATTTGTCATCCACCCTTTGGAATGAAAGGGATTATTTGTGGAGTTGCGCACCTTGGAATTTTGACCCTCATACCCACCCCTTTTGTGTGTGTGTGTTTCTTTTTCTCTTCTTTTTTTTTCTTTTACCCACTCCTTTTTACTCAGTCCAGCTTCAACACTGTGTGTGTGCGTGTGTGTGGGGGGGGGGGGGGAGGGGTGGCTGTCAACCCCGTTGAACAACTGGGAGAAGGGGGATGGGAAGGAAGTGACTATTGCCTCCAGGTCCTCTCATGAGCCTGAGTCTGGGCTGTGGGTCTCATTGAAAGGTTCCCATCAATCATGCACTTTGCTGGTGAGGAAACAGGCTCAGAGAGGTGAAGCAACTTGCCCCAGATCACACAGCTAGCCCCCTAAGCAGGGGCTCCAACTTAGGACATCTGATTCTAAGGCACAGCTTGAATTTTTTTCCCACTCCAGCAATACCACTCCCTCTCCCAGTCCCCCACCGTGGATTTGTAAGAAAACCCTGGACTTGGGAATTACAAAGGCTTGCATCTGACTTGTAGAATAAAAAGAATTTTACAACTGTCATATCAAAGGTCTATATAACATTTTTTAAGGTGAAATTCACTTCGTAAGACATGACATTATTATTTTGGACTTCCTAGGTGGTGCTAGTGGTAAAGAATCCAGCTGCCATGCAGGAGACGCAGGAGACATGGGTTCAGTCCCTGGGTTGGGAAGATCTCCTGGAGGAGGAAATTGCATCCCACTCCAGTATTCTTGCCTGGAGAATCCCATGGACTGAGGAGCCTGGCGGCTCCTACCAGGGGTCAAACCCATGTGCTCTTCATTGGCAGTGCTGAGTCTTTACCACTGGACTGCCAGGGAAGCCCCCTGGACCTGGGCATTTTGAGGAATACTAGTCAGGTGTATCATAAGATGCCCCTCTCTTGGAATTTGTCTCATGTTTTCTCATGGTAAGACTGGGGGTTGGCTATGGGTTTCGGGGAGGAAGGTCACAGAGGTGAAGTGTCATTTTCATCCCACGGCCGTGCTGGGTTTGATCGTCTCTTGTCTTGGAATGGATCTTGGGCACTTTCTGGATGAGAACGCTTTCCAGATGAGAACTTCCAGATGAGGTTCAGCCTGGGATGAAGCTGGGAATGGCCATGCCAAGACTTGAACCCACACCTGTCTCTTCCCACTGAGACACCTCCATTTGCCCTTGGCAAGGTTATGTTAGGTTATGTCACATGAATCAGAGCAGAATTGATAATTCTGACTCTTGTGACCTCTGCTCACGCATGCACCCCAGGATTCCAGCTCTGTACTTTGCCCTTGAACAGGTACTGGGGGCAAGAAAGAAGAAATCTGTCTGGAAGAGCTTCCTGGTTTCATTCCAAGTCCAAGAGCCCCAGAAAAAGGTCCTTCAGCTAATGCAGTAACACTGAAACAGCATTTAGTAAGCAGATGGGGAAACAGGCCCAGAAAGGGGAATGGATTTATTTGCCTGGGCCTGACTCTGCCCCTATTTGATCCAGGGTTTTCATCACCCATCTCTTCCTACTTGCCTGTAGATATTCTCCATCAGTCCATTAGCCAGTGTGCATACCAGTGTACCGTAGCCAATAGCTATGGTAACCATTAGCCACAAGTAGCTATTTAGGTAGCAAATAATATTGAAAATTGGCTTTTCAGTCCCACCAGCCACATTGCAAGTGTTCGATAGCTACAAATGGCCAGGCGCTGTGGTTTTGAACAGCACGAACTTAAAACGTTTCCATCGTCATAGAAGGTTCTACAAATGGCCAGAGGCTGTGGTTTTGAACAGAACGAACTTAGAACATTTCCATCATCACAGAAGGTTCTACTGCATAGTGCCCCTCAGGGTGTAACAGCACCTGTCCCGGGGCCGGCCCACAGGTGTAGGGAGGAGACCTGTGAGAGCTCCTGGAAGAAGAACAGGGTTAACTCAGGACCCAACTTCAACCTGCAAAGTGGTTCTGCCTCTTCAGAATGAGTGAAGGCTGCCCAGGAAAAGGGGAGTCGTGGCCAACAAAATGCTAAGTCCCTCTTGTGTTGGGTTCTTTGGGGCTGAGAACAGAGCAGAGAATAGGCACTGCTCCTGTTTGGGGGTGATCTGAAGGAGGAGGAGTAGCTGATGCTATAAAAATCCTCTAAGGCTAATAGTATTAACTACCATTTACTGACCGCTAACAGTCCAAGTTGCATGCTAAGAACCTGGCACAGCCCTCTGAGGCAGGTCCAAGGACGAACTCCACTTTACAGAGGTGACGGAGGCTCAGAGAGGTTAAGTCACTGCCCAATGTCACACAGCAGGATGCGAGTTGGTTCTGGCACTGATGATAACGCAATGTCACCTCACAACAGGGAATTGTAGTAGCAGGTGGGAATGTCAAAGGCCCCTGGAGGCCAGAAGGAGGTTTAGTCCTGCCTGCTTCTCTCCCCGCGACCCCAGCCAGCTGGAAGTCTTCCACAAGGGCAGGCTGGACAAACTCCCACGTGCAATTTGTGCCAGGGCTTAAGCAAAGCAGCTGGTGGGAGAGGGGTCAGACTGCTGCTGGAACCCTCTCCCCCTGGAAAGAGACGAGATAAATGTGACAATCCAGACCTCTGCAGGGGACACGGAGGTGGCAGCGGGATGGGCCTGGGAGGTCACTGATAGCCCACCAGGCCCTTGGGATCTGCACCGTGACCCGCTGTTGCCCTTGCACAGGTGTGTACAGCACAGCTTCTCCCAGCCTGGGAAAAACACACTGTCCAGTGGAAAGAATGGCTAAGTATAGCTTCTTGACTCCTTCAGGTGATGACATACCCACACTCTAGCAAGGTCACACCTGGCCAGCCCCTGGAGGACACGGCTCCTGCTTCTAGGAAATGCTTAAGCGCACCTACCATTTACTGAGTGCTTCTGTCTGTTCAGCCCTGGGCAAAGAGTGTTACGTTGTTTTTCATCCTAACAACCATCTTCTGACGTAGTTATTATTTTTGTCGTCATCTTATTTTTATAGATGATTAAACAGGTTCAGAGAACTTAAGTTCTGGCTCAAAGTCAACACAGCTGGAAAGTGATGGAAATAGGATTTGAACCTGCATGTTCTTGCCTCTTAATCCGGCACTGAGCCCCGAATGCGGGCTGTTGGGAAGTTCCCAGAAAGCCTTAGGTAACACTGGACTGGGTTTAACTTGGCTGGGGTCACCTTAAGGGGCTGTTTCCCTTCCCCCTCTCTCATCACTCTGTCTGTTTCCAGTACATCTGGGCTCAGCTGAAAATATTTCTCAAACTGAGCACACCCACCGAGGAAGCTGACCTTCTTTAGAAACCTGGGAACTCTCCCCATACTCACTCTCTTTCCTGTCCAGTCCCTTGCAAGTCCAGCTCTCAAGCCACACCGACCTCCAATACCTGGTACCTGCCCCAGCATCCCTTGCCCAGATGGTTGCAGCACCCTCCTCAGTGACCCTGTGCTCCCTCCACAATGGCGTTCCTCAAATCTTTTCCCTATGGTGTGGGCTGATGACATGTTCAAACCCAAACCCAATTACATCACGTCATCAGTCTCTCACCCCACTGCCTAAAACCCTTCACGCCTTCCCATGGCTCTTCTATAAGAAACAAAATCAGCCTAGAGGCCCAATTTCCTCTGCCCCTACCTACCTCTCAGCCCAGAATGGGGTGGAATACCCTCTTCTCCAGCCACAGGAAGCCTTGTCTCAGCTGTCTGATTGAAGTCCTTGTGCTTTCTCCCATTTCAAGGCTTTTGCAACTGCTTGTCTCTCCTGCTGGTATGCTCCTCCTATGTGAGCCTTGCCTAGTTAATTCTTACCCTTCTTGCAGATTTTAGCAGAACTTGACCCCCCCCTACACACCCAACTCGGAGAAGGCAATGGCACCCCACTCTAGTACTCTTGCCTGGAAAATCCCATGGATGGAGGAGCCTGGTAGGCTGCAGTCGGACATGACTGAGCGACTTCACTTTCACTTTTCACTTTCCTGCATTGGAGAAGGAAATGGCAACCCACTCCAGTGTTCTTGCCTGGAGAATCCCAGGGATGGGGGAGCCTGGTGGGCTGCCATCTATGGGGGCGCACAGAGTTGGACACGACTGAAGTGACAGCAGCATACACACCCAACTGAAATCACTGCCTTTCAGATGACTAATTGTTCTGATTTTTTTTTTTCCCCCTTCAAGGACTGAAGGGTTCTTGGAACACAGAGTTTCCTGTATTCAAACCAGAAAAGTCCCTGGCAAAGCAGGACAGATTGGTCACCCTTTCAGTTCTTAATAGTGATGCGCGCACAGTGGATGCTAAGGGAATATTTGTTGAATGAGTGTGGGAGCCAGTAGGGACCACCCAGGAGGGGGCAGCCAATGCTGAGCCCCAATCACCTGGAGGAACCTTGGGATTCATAGCAGCTACTATTCACTAAACACTTACTTTGTGCCTTGCCTGGTGTTGAATCCTCTGTCTGCCCTCCCTGTTTAATTAACCACCACCCTAGTTACTGCTGCCATTCTGTTTTTAAATTTGTTGAGGTGAAATTCCTTTACACATTAGAAAATAACCATTTCAAAGTAACCAATCCAGTGGCTTTTATCAGACCCACAATGTCATGCCACCACCGCCTTTAATGACATTTTCATCACCCCACAGGAAATCCCTTAACCATTGAGTTTATTCCCCTTTGCCCCTCTCCCTCCAGCCCCAATCTGTTTTCTATTTCTTATGGATTTACCTCTTCTGGCTATTTCACATAAACAGAATCTTACCATGTGACCTTTTATATCATTCCCATTAATAGACGAGAAAATTGAGGCTCAGAGAGGTTGAGGACCCTCAGCTGGGAAAGGGAGGAGCCAGGTGTTAGAACCACAACATCTAACTTTGGGGGATTACCCACACCCACCTGAGCTGGTTTTCCTGCCTCACCCTCTTAGGATTCTCTTTGAGTTTAAAGCAAAGCAGGGCAAAGGTGGTGCTAGTCGTAAAAAATCTGCTTGTCAATGTAGGAGACTTAAGAGATCCATTGGAGTACGAAATGGCAACCCGATCTAGTGTTCTTGCCTAGAGAATTCTTTGGACAGAGAAGCCAGGCAGGTTATAGTCCATGGGGCTGCAAAGAGCCAGACACGACTGAGCACATGAGAGTAAGGGGTTCGATGCCAAGCTTCTTTTTTTTTTTAAAGTGGAAAAAAATACATAACAAAATTTACTGTGTTTTACAGCCCCTTCCCAATTTATCATTTTTCACTGTACAATTCAGTGGCATTAATTATATTGACAATGTTATGCACAATCCATTTCTTAAATGTTTTCGTTATCCCAAACAGAAACTCTGTAACCACTAGGCAATAACTAACTCTCCACTCCCTCCTTCCCAGCCTCTAATCTACTTTCTATGAATTTGCTGATTCTATTAATCAGATCAGATCAGATCAGTCTCTCAGTCGTGTCCGACTCTTTGCAACCCCATGAATCGCAGCACGCCAGGCCTCCCTGTGCATCACCAACTCCCGGAGTTCACTCAGACTCATGTCCATCGAGTCAGTGATGCCATCCAGCCATCTCATCCTCTGTCGTCCCCTTCTCCTCCTGCCCCCAATCCCTCCCAGCATCAGAGCCTTTTCCAATGAGTCGGTACCTCAAATGTGTAGAATCATACAATATTTGTCCTTTTGTGTCTGACTTCTTCCATTCAGCCTAATTCAAGGTTCATCCGTGTTGTAGCGCATAGCAGTACTTCAGTCCTTTTTATGGCTGAATAATATTCCACTGGCTGGAAAGGCCTTATTTATCCATTCATCTGTTGACAGATGCATGGGTGGCTTCCATCTTTTGGCTGTTGTGGATAATGCTACTGTAAACATTGGTGCACAGCATCTTTTTGAGCCCCTACGTTCAATTCCTTTGGGTGTATACCGAGGAGTGGAACTGCTGGATCAGATGGTATTACCTTTTTGAAGAACTGCCAAACTTTTCCACAGTAACTGCCCATCCTACATTCTTACTAGCAATGCAACAGGGGTTCCCATTTCTCCACATCCTCACCAACATTTGTTATTTTCTGGTTTCCTGATGATGGCCATCCTACTGGGTATGAAATGGTATCATCATCAACACCAAGTTTTGAGGCTGGTCAAGAAATTGGAGATGGGAGCTGGATTGACAAGAAAGTAAAGATTATTCCAGGAGGAAAACAGAAATTAAGGGAAAACAGGGTATCTTTGGGGTACCAAGTTCTGAATGCACAGAGAGATATAAGACACAAGCTCAGGCCCGTTTTCAAATAATTTATTAGGAATTCAAAACTGAAAATAAAACCTGGAAAAAGAAGTTACAGATGTGGAGAAAAGAGACACCGGAGGGTGGTAACTTGCTGGCTTCAAAACACCGTGTAACATCTTTTTAAAAAAATTTCCCAAACAAATCAGAAAACGGAATTCCAAGGCCCTGAGCCCATGGGTGGGCCCAGTGGGGTGGGGGGATCACAGGGAGGGGAGGAGAGGAAAGCTAAGTCTCTCAAGACTCAGCTCAAGTGTGTAGAAAATTAAAAATAAAAACCAATAAAATGCAGCTTCTCTTTTATTAGGAAACATTAAAAAAAAAAAAACCACGAACAGCCGCGCATCTCAGTAACAAAGATTATTGCTTTGTGTTCTCAGGGCTAATAGGTTAAGCACCTCACACAGACAATTAACTCTCCAAAGGGGGTTTTCAGGGGAGGGGACTATGATGGGGAAGGGAGCTTAGGTTCCCAGCCCCAGACGTGGGGGAGAGGACACGGGCAGGCAGTGGGTGGGTGGGGGGCTCCACCCCGCCACACCAGCCTGGTCACTCGCTGTTCATGAAGTCATGACCTGAGCCTCTTTTTCCTTTGAAGAGGGCCCAGGGACTCGGGGCTCTGGCCACGGGACCATCCTGGTGGGGAACTTCAGTAAGAGAATGTGGGGGTTCCCTGAGAAGCCCTTTGCTTTCCCCTGGGGTCCGCCCCTTCCCAAAGTGCCCACCCCCAATGCCCACTCATGGGGGGCTCAGGGCAGAAACCATGAAGGCCTGACCAGGTAGGGGGTGGGGGGGTGGGGGGTGACCTTTGGAGAGTTAATTCCTTTCCAGCAGTGGCTCCGGGCGAGCCCTTCTCTTCCCTCGCCCCCACACTGGGTTTTTTTTTGGGGTGAACGGGCCCAAGGCCTTTGACCCCATAGGGCCTGAGAGAGCGGGGCCTGCCTTGGCCACAGTTGAGGCCTGCAAGCTTACAGTAACGGTGTCTGAGAGGGAGGTACAGAAACGCGGGGTGGGGTGAGGCAACGCCCTCGCCCCCAAGGGGTCTTAAAGACGGGTGGGGGCTTCACCTCGCAGTATTTACATATATGATACAGGACGGGATGGTTCCAGGGGCTCGGCCTGGCCTCCTCAGCCTGTCCTCCTCTCCAGGGCTGGAGGGAGCTGGCCAGGGGCCCACACCCACACAGACATTTTGTTCTCAGCTGGTGGGGGGGCACCTGGCCCCTTGCCCCCTGCGGCCTGGGGCTTCACATTCACAAACCTAGAAATAGTTTAAAAAACGGTTTCTTTAAAAAACAGAACAAAACAAAACAAAAAGGAAAGAGAAAAGGAAGGAAAAATCAGAATAAAAAAACCAGGGTTGTGGCTGTGGCCTGTAGCAGGCCCCCTCCGCCCTCACTCTAGCTATGCACAAATACAAAAGCCTTCTGGGTGGGGGGGTCCTATGGGGGCGCGGCGGGGAGAGGGGCGCAGACCCGACGTGGTGGGGCGCAGAGAGGAGAACGGGGCGGGGTGGGGGGGGAGACGGTGGGCATGGGGAGGGGGCAACCGGCTAATCCAAAATAAATAAAAGCAGGTAGGACAGGGGAGGTGGGGGAAAGGGCTGGGGGCGGAAGAGGAGGAGGTTAGTAGGGGAGCCAGACATGGATGTCCGGGGGTGAGGTGGGGGGGCAGCAGGGCAGGGGCCGGGGGGCCCAGGGAGTAGGGGGCAGGCAGTAGCGGTCCGAGTCGCTGCGGGGGAGGGGGCGGCGGCTGCGGCTGAGGTGTCCCCGCCCCCTCGCTGGCTCACTCGTGGTCCTCAGTCAGCTGCAGGCCAGGGCGCTGGAACACAGCAGCGGGTTAGGGGGTCCTGCCCCACGCCTCTCTGCGACTCGCAGAACCCACGTCTCCTCGTGCCTAAGGCCTCTTTCCCTAATCCCTTCCTAGGCAAGCTTTGCGCATATATTTCGCATCTCCTACTCCCTGTCTGGAACCCTCTTTCCCTAGATTTCTGGATGGCTGGATTTGCTCCAATGTCACCTTATCAGGGGCTGCGCTCTGAACCCCTGAAGCAGGCAGACCTCTCACGTGCAATTTAGAATGATCTCAATTGCTCACTTGTTTTTTTGTCTGTAGAGAGAGGCGAGCCTTCTTGGTCTTCTACCACCCCCCTCCTGAAACAAATGCTCAATGAATAGTTGTTGGAATGCACAAATGGACAAACAAAGGAAGTGTCGCTGGGACACAGAGCGCCCCACTGTACACAGCATGATGGCTGTGTGTCTTCCCCTCCCCCTGGCTCTCTGTATATGTAGATATGTGGACAGTATCCTGTTTCACCTGTTGGATATTCCAGTGCATGCATGCAGTCTATTTAACCGCTCTCCTGTTGATGGGCATTTCAGTTATAAAAATAAATGCCTAGAAGTAGAATTGCTGTGTTATGGGCATGAAATGCTTAGTCCAGATAAACCCTGCCCTTTGAAAAACCTGAGCCGATTTGCACAGGTTCCTCTCCTCCCTCATCACAGCGGAGCCCCAACAGTCTTAAAAAAAAATCTTTGCCTGAGAAGCGGCACGTGCTGCCTTATGGTGGCTATCATTTACATCCTTTCTGGAGCAGTTTGAGTAGCTTCTCCGGGTCTTTGATCATTGTTGGGATACAGGTCTGTCTCTCCACTGGGGCTGTGGGCTCCATGAAAGTCTATGTCCCAGACTGTGTGGCTCAGCGCTAGCCTCCCAGGTGCCACCCACACCCCAAAGCCCCAGCCCACCTCCTCACCTCCTGCCACCTGTTTCCTGCTTCAGTGGTACCCATTGGTGAAAGCTGTGGCAATCAAGGGGCCCTGGAAAGAAAAGGATTTGACTCCTAGATTCCTGGGGGTGGCAGAGAAAGCCCAGGGGCTCCTCCTCTCTTCCACAGGAGCCTCAGGTAAGGCACAGACCTTCTCTAGCCCTGCCCGTATCACCCCTACTTTCTGTTAGGGTAGATTATCCAGGGTAGGGCCTGAGAATCTGCAGATTACCAGCACCCTGGTTAAAAGCAGGGCACCCCTGAGATAGAATCTAGCCTCCACACAGGCAGAGATGCTGAGCCTCATTTGCACAGTATTCCCAGAGCCCACCCAATGCCTGGCATACAGAGGGCGATCATTAAATGCCCACTGAACCAGTGAATGATAACTCTCACTGATCCCGGGTCTCCCATCCATTATCTCTTGCCTCTCTTCTCCCCCTCCCTCAAAAGATAGACAAGGCCTCTCCTTCCTTCAACTTCTGGGGCCTCCAGGTCTGGGGGCCACTCACCCCAAGACTGTGGCCGAAGCCAGTGCTGGGGGCGGGGCTGGCAGCGCTGATGTAACTGCTGACCCCCGAGTCCTGATTGGCTGCTCCGTAGAGCTCGGCCATGGGGCCGGGGCTGGTGGTCCCCAGGAAGCCCCCTGTGCGGCTGGGAGTCGAACCTGGAGGGGGAGCCATCGTCCAGGGGTGAGAGCCTGGCAACCCAGAAAGAAGACAGTGATAGCCCCAGCGCCCACTGTGACCCCGCAGCAACACCCCCCAACCCATCCCACCCCCTCCCCAGACCTTGACCCTTCCCCGGACCTTGACCCCTCCCCCAACCTTGACCCCTCCACCTCGGCCTCATCCCCACATCCAGCAGAGTGTTGTGGGACCACTGCCTGGAGATTGCCCAGAGTCCGTCCACCCCCACCAGCCTCAGCCCAGGGCCCCCCTTATCTCTGGTGCCATGGCTCAGCAGGCTCCTTACTGACTGCCCCACCCTTGTGGAGCCCTTCCCACCTGTCCCCACCCTGCAGCTGCCTGTGCTGTCTAAAATGATCATCACTCTGCTATTTAAAATGTTTGGTGTTTCCCTAGAATCTGGTTCCTTGTCTCTACTCCTCACTCCTCCACTCCACCCATGCTAACTGGCCTCCAAGCCTTGGCACCTGCTCGTCCCTCTGCTGGGAATACCTTTCCTCCTCTTTGCCTTCAGATCGGAAGTTAAGAGGGGCAACCTCCTGGCAGCCCTTCCTGAGAGGCCCCTCTCTGACACCTGACTTCTCCTGCTGGGGCTGTAGCATGGGATCGCCTTTTTAACACCTGCCACCCCACCAGCCTGCAAGCTCTGGAGGGCAGAGACCACACCTGTCTCCTTCCTGGCAGGCCTGGCAGATGCTCAGTTCATAGTCCTTGAGTGAATGAATAAGTGAGTCCCTCTGAAAAGGGGTGGCCATGGCCACCTCCCCTCCCCTCTAGACTTCTCTGTCCCCCATCCCCCTCGCCCCCTGTACCCCAGATGGCCTCACCTGTCCCTCGAACCACGGCCGCTGCTGCTGCCGCTGCCGCCATGGGTCCATAAGCGGTGAGGGGAATGGCTGGAAGGAAAGGTGTGGGCACTTCAGTGTGATGGCTGAGGGGCAGCGGGGGTGCAGGCAGAGCCTCTCTGGCCATACCCCACCTCAGAGGGTTCAAGCACAGCCCCGGGGTCAGGCAGAAAAAAGCTCCCTTGGAGAAAGGGAGGAGAGAGGATGGCCTCCCAGGGATCAGCTGGGCCTCAGCTTCAACCTGGACTTGAGGGACACATGTGCACGACCCAAATGTCATGGTGGGGGCGGGGGGTGCACAAGCCACATCTCATGGGGGGTGAGATGGGGGCGGGGCACCCCCTGAGCTGCCCTGAATACTACCCACTGCTGCCATCGCCAGGGAGGGCCCTTGGCCGAACCGGGGGGCTACTCGGCCCAGGGCTATCGAGAGATACATCCCTCTTTCCAGTCCAAGTCAACTGGAGCCAGTGACTGACTGACACAGGCACCAAAAACCGGGCCTGTCGCTCCAAGGACCAACGGACCAAGAAGTGCATTCTCGCCTTCCCCGCACCCCCACTCCCCCCACCAAAAGATCGGGCTGAAGCTTCGACAACCCCATTTTGCTCTTTCTGCTCCCTGGCTGGCTCCCCTCGTGCCCCTCCTCCTGGCTCAGCACCCCTGACCATCACCCAGGAAGAAATGACCACTCCCTTCCCCAGGTCTCCTCATCCCCTTTTCTCTGACCCTCTCTTCAAACACAGGGATCTGGCTATTCCCTAGTTTGCTGTCTACCCCACCCCCCCACCTCTACAGCGCCTAGCACCCTGCCTTGTACACAGCAGGTGTTTAAGGAATAGCAGTGATCAAGACCATCCGCAAGAAAAAGAAATGCAAAAAGGCAAAATAGTTGTCTGAGGAAGCCTTATAAGTAAATAGCTGAGAAAAGAAGAGAAGCAAAAGGCAAAGCAGAAAAGGAAAGATACACCCATTTGAATGCAGAGTCCCAAAGAATAGCTAGGAGAGATAAGAAAGCCTTCCTCAGTGATCAGTGCAAAGAAATAGAGGAAACAATAGAACGAGAAAGACTAGATATCTCTTCAAGAAAGTTAGAGATACCAAGGGAACATTCCATGCAAAGATGGGCACAATAAAGGACAGAAATGGTATGGACCTAACAGAAGCAGAAGATATTAAGAAGAGGTGGCAAGAATACACAGGACAACTATACAAAAAAGATCTTCATGACCCAGATAACCACAATGGTGTGATGACTCACCTAGAGCCAGACATCCTGGAATGCGAAGTGAAGGCCTTAGGAAGCATCATTATGAACAAAACTAGTGGAGGTGATGGAATTCCAGTGGAGCTATTTCAAATCCTAAAAGATGATGCTGTGAAAGTGCTGCACTCAATATGCCAGCAAATTTGGAAAACTCAGCAGTGGCCACAGAAAGGTCAGTTTTCATTCCAATCCCAAAGAAAGGCAATGCCATAGACTGTTCACACTACCACACAACTGCACTCATCTCACACACTAGCAAAGTAATGCTCAAAATTCTCCCCCTGCCAGGCTTCAACAGTACATGAACCATGAACTTCCAGATGTTCAAGCTGGATTTAGAAAAGGCAGAGGAACCAGAGGTCAAATTGCCAACATCCGCTGGATCATCGAAAAAGCTAGAGAGTTCCAGAAAAACATCTACTTCTGCTTTATTGACTACATCAAAGCTTTTGACTGTGTGGATCACAACAAACTGTGAAAAATTCTTCAAGAGATGGGAATACCAGACCACCTTACCTGCCTCCTGAGAAATCTGTTTGCAGGTCAAGAAGCAACAGTTAGAACTGGACATGGAACAACAGACTGGTTCCAAATCGGGAAAGGAGTACGTCAAGGCTGTATATTGTCACCCTGCTTATTTAACTTATATGCAGAGTACATCATGCGAATGCCGGGCTGGATCCAAGCACAAGCTGGAATCAAGACTGCCTGGAGAAATATCAATAACATCAGATACGCAGATGACACCACCCTTAGGGAAGAAAGCAAAGAACTAAAAAGCCTCTTGATGAAAGTGAAAGAGGAGAGTGAAAAAGTTGGCTTAAAACTCAACATTAAGAAAACTTAGATCATGGCATCTGGTCCTATCACTTCATGGCAAATAGATGGGGAAACAATGGAATCAGGTGAGAGAATTTTTCGGGGGCTCCAAAATCACTGCAGATGGTGACTGCAGCCATGAAATTAAAAGACGCTTGTTCCTTGGAAGAAAAGCTATGACCAACCTAGACAGCATATTAAAAAGCAGAGATGTTACTTTGCCAACAAAGGTCCATCTAGTCAAAGCTATGGTTTTTCCAGTAGTCATGTATGGATGTGAGAGTTAGGCTATAGAAAAAGCTGAGTGCCAAAGAATTGATGCTTTTGAACTGTGTTGTTGGAGAAGACTCTTGAGAGTCCCTTGGACTGCAAGATCAAACCAGTCAATCCTAAAGGAAATCAGTCCTGAATATTCACTGGAAGAACTGATGCTGAAACTAAAACTCCAATACTTTGGCCACCTGATGGGAAGAACTGACTCATTTGAAAAGACCCTGATGCTGGGAAAGATTGAAGGAGGGAGAAGAAGGGGACGACAGAGGATGAGATGGTTGGATGGCATCACCGACTCAATGGACATGAGTTTGAGTAAGTTCCTAGAGTTGGTGATGGACAGGGAATCCTGGTGTACTCCAGTCCATGGGGTCCCAAAGAGTTGGACACGACTGAATGACTGAACTGAACTGAACTAGAAGAAATATAACTAGGAGGGATCCGTGCTTTAATGATGGGTTGTCATGAGCCTGGAGCTGCCTCCGGCTGGGGGTGAGCACCCCCTACTGCTTGGCTCTGCCACTGCAACCCTGAGAGGCCACACTCTCATCCAGAGCCAGCGTCTCCCATTCAAAGATGCGCCCCTGGGGGCTGTTTTAGTACCCTAGCCTTGAACTGGAACTGGAAGTGGGGTGAGGGACTCTGGAAAAAAAATCCTCGTGAAAATTCTTGGGTAGGTTGTTGGACCAGGAGATGAAAATCTAGGACAGCATGCTTGCACAGTTGGGAGACGATTTGCCTAAGATCTTTAGAGTGCTGGCACCTTCTTAAGACATAACCTCCTTTGAGAAGCCTTCCCTAACTACCCCTACTAAGGCAGCCCCTTGTCCTGACCCGAGCACCTTAGCACATCTCCTTGTTTTATTTTCCTTGTGGAACCTCTCACCCGGTGCAAGTATCTTGATTTACTTGTTTATTCCTGTCTCCCTCCACTAGACTGTCAACTCCAGGAGGGCAGGGAATTTGTCTGTCTCACTCCCTACTGAATCCCCACCACCTAGAACAGCATTTGGCACAACAAAAATATTGATTAAATGCACAAGGAAATACTGTCGTCTCTTGAAGGTGAGGGAAAAGTTCAGACACCAGACCTCCAAGAACTGCTCAGCCTCGAACCCACTGCCTCCCCAGGCCAAAATGTCTGCAGAGGGGCTACTCCTTCCCTCAGTTCTTTAAGGGCAGGGTTGGGCCCTGAGGTCTGGTTTGGGGCCCAGTTAGGCATTTCCTGAAAGCAAAACCAGCATGCTCTCATCACAACAGTAAAGCATTACTCATTTATATAATAAGTATTTATCTCTTTCTCTAGAGCACAAGTTCTGCAGATGAGAGCCTGCTGTCTGGTTCCTTCTTTGCCTCCAGGTCTTGGCTGTCTGTCTCACACAGTAGGCCCTCAATACGAATTCTGAGATGAGTAGGAAAGACCCCCATCTGCCCCTCAACTCACTCTGCTCAGGGAAGATCCTCTATCACCCCCACCGCCAGGACTCCCTCCCCTTCCTTCACCCCAGGTGCCTCTTTCCCCTCCCCCATTTTGGGGGCCCTCTGGGCACCCCTTGGAAGGAAGGTCTCATCTAAAGCAGCATCCACGCTGTGTCTTCCACACGCGGCTAGGTTGGGGGAAGGAGTCTGGGGGTGGGGTGAGGGGAGAAGCAGGTTGAACAGAGAAACCCGTTGCAGCTCACCTCATCTGCATCCGCCCCTTGCCCCTTGCCGTGGGCCTCCGCCCCGGCCCCAGCTCCAGAGCTGAGCTGACAGGCCCAGGTGAAAACTCCACCTGGAGAAATGGCCCAGGATGGCCGCACACATCACCCTACTTGCCTACAAGTTGCAAATGGGCTGGGTTCGGCCCTCAAATAGGTTTCGTTTGGTCCTCAGGGAACTTAAAAAATTTGAAAATCGTTGCTAATATTTGAAAATAACTTAAAAATTCACTTGAAAGTGAAAGCCGGGTTTCTGGCTTCTCTTGGAAAAATGGGATCTGAACATATCGGGTTTCTACGTTGCCTCCTGGCAGAGGCAGAGCGGAGCCACGCCCACCGCCGGAGCCACGCCCTCCACCGTGTCCTGACTGGGGCCGAAAGAAGCTACGCCCACCACTGGAGCCACGCCCTCCACCGTGTAGGACGTCCCCACCCCGCCCACTCCTCTCTGAGTTTGAGACCCTGGCTGGTTCACCGCTGGATCCCAGCGCCTACACGGTGCCTGGCATACGGGAGGCGCTAGATAAATATTTATCAAATGGATGAATGAGTGATTTCGCCTCCATCTGCTGGCCTTGGCCCTGTGCCTTACCCTTAAGGACCATGTAGCTACGCAGACTGGCCAGTGCCCGAGGCTGCTGCACCGCCGGAGGACTGGAGGGCAGAACAGGGTCCCCCTAGCTTTCCCGGGGTCGGTCCCTGGGTCATTCTCTTTCTCCCCCATGTGGCCTGTGAGGTGTACGAAATCCGAGCGACTGACCTGTAAGCTCGGGGAGGACTGGGGCGCTCGGGAGAGGGGTCCGCTCTACACGGAATTCTAAAATGAAACGTAAAACAGCTTAGGAAGATGCAGAGAGGCCCCTCGTGCGTGGCCCAGGGAGGACGAAGGCACCCACGGGACACTTGATGGGGGGACAGGCCATGCACAGGACCCGAGAGCTGGGGATTGGGAGAGCATGGTCGCCAGCAGGCCAGGGTGGGGAAGGAGACAAAGACACAGAGAGGCGAGACCAACAAGGAAGGAACAAGTGGGCAGAGTTGCCACCTACACCCCGGGCACTGGGAGATGGTGGAGCTTCTGTCCCTGGTGTTTTTCTTAAAAGGTCTGAAGGCACTAAAACATCTCCCAGAATCCATCTTTTTGTTCTATTTTGGGGGCAGGCAAGCAATGACCCTAGAGCAGCTCTGCCGCCTTCTAGATGAGTCATCTTTGCAGTCACTTTTCCCCTCTGAGCCCGTTTCCTCACCTAGAAAATCAGGCTCATCCCGCCTCCCCCGGAGATCACTGTCAGGACTAGTCAGCGTCATGGGCACAGAGGAGTCATAGCTGGACAGCCCAAGGTGCAAGGGCTTAGGGGACCCCTCCAGAGAAATAAGATGAAAAAACAAACAAGAGCCTTGCAAAAATATGATATTTGATATTAAAAAAAAACATTGAATAGTCATCATGGGAAAGGCTCAGAACTTTGTTGGGCTTCTTGCCACATATGGGAAGGGCTAGTGTTGTTTTTATTTTGAATTGCAAATGAGGGTGGTGATCATCGTGGTTTTAAATTGCTTTTCAGCATTCAGGGTCTCAAAAGGTCTCATCTGCCTTGGAAGGAGCTCACTGTAGCACATGGTCATTATAGGTGACTCCATAAGGACACAGCCAACGCTGGCCCTCAGGGGGGACTCCCCACCACAAGCCTGATGCCCTTTTGGTGGAAGTGGCAACCCTGGAGGCGGGTAGGGAGTAAAGGCAAGAGACTGGCAGAGGTCATCCTGGGAGGGAGGGGTGTCATGCAGGGCCACACAGGGAGCCCCACCCCCAGCTTCTCGGGAGGGGAGGGGGGGCTGGGTGGGGAGAGGCACTCCTTCCTCAGACATGCCCTTCCTTCCTAACCTCCAGCAGCCAGACCTCCCCCAGCCATGCACCACCCCCTGAACACTGCCCTGAGGAGTCAGACTGCCTGGGAACCGGGGACATGCTGGCAGCAGAGGGACATTGGGCAGGACTTACCGGGGAACTGGTAGGTGTAGCCGGGGGCGAGGCCTGTATAACTCCGGCTGGCATAGGTCGTGGCTTGGAAACCAGGGTAACCTGATAAGGCAAGGGGACCAGTGTCAGATGCTTTATCTACAGCACTGTGGGGGAGGATGTATCACGAATTCCCCTCCCCACTTTGTATCATGAATAATAATCACATTTACCACATACATACCATCTGCATGCCAAACCCTATACAAAGCCCACTGCACACTTTGCTCTCTCCTTAACCCTCATAAGAATCCCAAGTGGCACAGTTAGGAGCCTCATTTTATAGGTAGAGAAACTGAGGCTCAGTGAGGTGACACTAGCTGAGAATAATCCAAACCCTTATCAAGGTTCTTCGTGCTCTGGCTCCTGCCTCTATCCTCTCCTCATCTACACCCTGCCCCTCCCCTCTCTCACTCTGCTATGGCCACACTGGCCTCCATGCTGTTTTTCAAATTCACAAGCTCCTTCCCACTCCAGGGCCTTTGCACATGATAATTCCTCTGCCTGGAACATTCTTCCTCAGGTTTTCACATGACTATGTCCTTCTCATTGTGCAAGAGGCAGCTCAAATGTCACCTCCTCAGAGAAGTGATCCCACAAAAGACCTCTCTCTCATCAGTTACAACAGTATTTATCATGTGACTCTCCCTGGTTTTTCCTTTCAATATTTATCATGTCACCCTGGTTTTTTCCTTTCATAGCACTGATGACCAGTATCTGAACTTATCCCAGGATTTCTTCAAGAGCTGATTTTCTGTCTTTCCCATCTTTTATTTCTGTCTCTCCATCACCAGCACAGTGCCTACTAGTTAGTATGTATATAACAGATATTTGCAGCTTTGAAAGAAAGATCACATAGTGAGTAATAATGGTATAATTGGGATTCAAAATCAGATCTGACTGGCTCCAAGTCTCTTAACCAATATTCTCTATTGGTTAGAGGTGTTCTTTTCTCTCCCCCACCCTCACTTTTTTTTGTTGGGGGGGGGCTTCGACAAGCACATGTGGGATCTTAGTTCCCCAACCAGAGATCAAACCCATACCCACTGCAGTGGAAGCACTGAGTCTTAACCACTGCACTGCCAGGGAAGGCCCCTCCCACACTTCTTAAAAGGGGTAAAACCAGCTAATAAATTGTTTTGAAAAGAAAATTTTCTCAAAGTTCCAAAGGACGCTAAAGAAACAGAACAACTAAATTCAAAAACTGATTCTGGTGGATCTTGTTCTGGAGGACAGAAATAGCTATAAAGAACAGTATTGGATCAACTGATAAAATCAGAAAATAGTAGACTAGATTAAAATATTTTATCAATATAAATATATGAAGTTGATAATTACAATGTTTCATGAAAGCACACCCCTAATCTTGGGAAATACACACTTAAGTAATTTACCCTCAAATGATTTAGAGAAAAATCATAAGCATATCATATATGTGTGTGTGTACACATATGTGTGTGTGTGTATATATATACACACATACACTTATAGAGGAAATGAGAAAAGCAAATAGGGTCTGATGTTAACAATAAGTGAATCTGGGGACTTCTCTGGTGGTCCACTGGTTAAGACATCACCTTCCAAAGGGATTAAGAGTTCAATCCTTGGTTGTCCCCCAACCAAGTCTAATATCTCACATGCCTCTCAAGCAAAAAACCGAAACATTAAAAAAGAAGCAATACTGTAGCAAATTCAATGAAGATTTTAAAATGATCCACATTAGAAAAAAATCTTAAAAAAAAAAAAAACAGGTGAATCTGGTAAAGGGTATACGGATTTTTTGGTAATACTACTTTATTTTTCCAATTCTTCTGAAAATATAAAGTTACTTCCAAATAAAAAGTCAAAAAACAAAAACAAAACTTTAGGCGCAGACAATGTTCCACTTGGTGGGTGTGCTCCTCACCCCTCTCTCTGTGATCCCATTCCTGACCCTCTAGCCCTGCTGTACCCCCTTCTCTGAGTCCTCAGGGCACCCCTCCCCCATCTCCAGCATAAAGACCCCCTTGTTAGTGTTCTCTTTCTGTGTATATACAGCTTGTCTCTCCAGGAAGACTGTGACCTTCTTGGGGTCCCAGCTCAGATTTTTCACCCTTGGTCAAGGGCCCCAAGCACTGCTGACTCCTGTTCATCTTCCAAGGCTCTTGGTGACCTTGACCCCCCTCCCCAGGGAGCTTCCCCAACCCCCAGGTCGATTTAGGTGCCTCCTCGGGCCTCCCACAGCCTGCAGTCAGTCTGTGGTGACACGGTCTGTTTAATCTTGTCTCTCACTTGATGGGAATTACAATGAAGGCAGGTCCTATTTCTCAGAAGCTGCTCAATAAATATTAGTCGAACAAACAAGAAGAAACAGGCTTCTCTCTCCCTTCCCAAAGGCATGTGCGTCTGTAAATGCTGTTCCATCTGCCTGACCGTTTTTGCCCTCCCCTGCTCCTTGCCCTCCCATGACTTAGCTCCTACTCAACCCTCAGACTCAGCTTAAATGTCACGTCTATCCTAGCGTCTCCAAGTCTTGGTCAGTTTCACTGTGACCATGCTCCCTACGCTTCTCCATCCGAAACCTAGTATGTTTTTGTTGTTAGTCACTAAGTTGTGTCCGACTCTTTTGCGACCCCATGGCTCCGCTGTCCAGGGATTTTCCAAGCAAGTACACTGGAGTGGGTTGCCATTTCCTTCTCCAGGGAATCTTCCTGACTCAAGGATGGAACCCGTGTCTCCTGCATTGGCAGGTAGATTCTTTACCACTGAGCCACCAGGGACTCATTTGTTTTTTTCTGCCAGACCATAAAGCTCCAAGGAAAGTCACTGCTGTAATTCTTGGCACAGGGCCTGGCATTTATAGTTGCTCAATAACTACTTACTGGATGGATGAGTGGACAAACAAATTGAACAGTGGGATGGACAGAAGGACCAATTAATAAGGAGCAACTGGACCATTTTTTTCGGTCACCACCAGAGGGCAGCACCCCACAACCAAATCACCCACCTTGGTTAGGACTGCCAGCCCTGAGATCCTTGGTCCACACACCCTGGGCACTGTCTTCCCAGACAGGAGGGCAGACCACAGAGGAAAGGCAAAACCCACACAGCTCCTGGTAGCCCCAGGTGCACTTCTGGGCAGGAAGAAGCCACAGGTGCAGGCCTAGCACATACCCAGCATGCCGATGCCCAGCATGAAGGCGTCCATCCCGTAGGGCATGACTCGAGACCTCCCCCGGGCCGAGCCCGTCGGTGACATCACCTCTTTTGGCTGAGCTTTCTTACATTCCACCTGCAATGAGATCCGGCAGTCAGTCCCTCCTATAGACCCAGGGTCGTGGACCCTCCTATTCCCTGGCAGGCCTCTTGTTCATTTCATAGTTACTATTTTTGGCGTGATCGCAATGTGCTAGAGATGGGTTGAGCATGCAGTGGTTCATCAAATGCTTACACCGGCCCTGAAGTGGATGGAGGTACTACTGACACTCTCGTTTTACAGACAAGGGAACTGAGGCTCAGAGAGGGGAAGTCATCTGTCCAATGACTAGACTAGGAAGTGGTGGAATAAGGATTTCAGTCCAAGTCCCTCTGAGCCCACCAGCTGTGCTTTCTAACTGCCATGTTCCTGTCCACACTTTCAGGGGGGTGAAAAAACTGGCTCTGGCCCACGGACTGTGAGGCCTCTCTGACTGCCTCCAGAACCTCCAAGCATTCCCTGACTGACTCAGGCTAGAGACCCGGTCTCCCTCTGCACATCATGCACAACGTTCCCAACCAGGGACTGAACCTGTGCCCCTTGCAGTGGGAGCACAGAGTCCTAACCACTGCACTGCTAGGGAAGTCCACCTGCTCACCATTTTGTTGTTGATTTCGTGGAAGTGGATTTCACACACTTTCTCCACGATGTCCTCACTCTCAAACGTGACAAAGCCGAACCCTGGAGGGCAAAGGCAAGGTCAGAACCGGGCTCCTGGTCAAAACCCAGCCCCGAGTCATACCAAGAGCACCACTCCCTTCTTACAGGCAAGTGTCTAAGAACTAATGAGAGGCTTCACCCGCACCCTGGCAACCTCTCAATTACGTGATGAGACAGGATTTCAGTTCCCAAATCATAGACGTGAAAACCAAGGCTCAGTGAAGTGACTGGCCCAAGATCACATAGCAAATTAGAAAGAGGCAGGGCTGTGACACATATCACATTCAACATGCCTTTTCTCTTCCTCAGATGCTTTCCAGAGAGAGAAATAGAAATACTTTTAAAATACACACACAAATACTTTTAAAAACGTACATGAACATGGACAAAGTATATTTTTGTATACAGATACACACACACACACACACACCCCTAGGTACCCATACATCACAGAGACACTCTAACTAGTGCTCACAAAGGCATAAAGGCCCCTGTGTGCATATGAGTTACCCTGACATGTAGGTCTACACAACTGTTCATATCAAATACCCTCACATGCATAGATACAAACACATACACACACACACACCAGCACATACCCCATTCCCCAAACAGGCTAAAAGGCCCAAAGCTCTGAAGGCACTGGAGAAACAACCGTGCCTC
This sequence comes from Bos indicus x Bos taurus, assembly GCF_003369695.1. Lineage (NCBI taxonomy): Eukaryota > Metazoa > Chordata > Mammalia > Artiodactyla > Bovidae > Bos > Bos indicus x Bos taurus. The sequence continues at coordinate 10,126,283 of NC_040092.1, read as the reverse complement.
CTCCTGGGTGTGCCCCAGGGGCTGGAATGGTATTTCTCAGAAGGCAAGGCCCTTGGGAAAAAAACAAGCAGGCAGTGCGCACCCGGTGGCCCAGATGCTCACAGATCCAGGGGCAAGGGGGCTGGGCTCGGCCCAGGGGTGGGGCAAGGGGGCCAGTGGCAGGAGCAGACTGTAGAGTCAGCCTGACCCTGGGGTGGCCGGGCCTCAGCTCTGGTTACCAGGGACAAGGTAAGCCCAGCAGACACCGGCTGGGGCGGGGGCGGAGGGCTCAGTTGCAGGGGGAGGAGAGGTCCACTCCTCCGTTCCTCTCCTCTCGGGTGTCTGCAATTCGGCAAGTTTCTAGCACAGGAAACGGCGGGACAAAAGCCTTCTGTAAGGCCAGGCCCGGGAGAGGATGCAGATCCTCGGGGATAGGATGTCAGGAGGCGAGATGAAAGGGCAGCTGTGACCTGTAGCCCCCTGGCTGACCACAGGCCCCCCAGCCCGGCCTAGGAAGGGGGAGGGGCCACACTCACCTCGGTGCCGGTTGGTGGTTTTGTCAAACATCAGCATGGCATCATCCACCTAAAACAGAGCTCCCATGGAGGACCCACCAGACCCAAGGGTCTCCAACGCAACCCAGGAGCGAGGGCTCCGACACCCACTCCCCTCCTGCCCGGTCCAGGCTTTATCTTCAACCTGCTTCCTGGGTGGGGGACAGCATTCCATCTGCAACCCCAACTGGCTACCATAGCATCCCCGTTCAACCACCAGATTCTCCTGTAAATATTAAGCACCTGCTATATGCCTGGCACTTTGCCCCACCATCTTCTCCTTGCATGGTAAAAGCCTCATTCTGTCGATGAGGAAATGGGCTCAGAGAGGTAAAGTCACCTGTCCAGGGTCACACAGCACATCCCAGATCAAGCCTGGGAGGAGTAGGAGGAGACAGACGGTGGGTGTTAGAGGAGAAAATAGAGGAGTAAGATAGGAGATGGGGAAGTGAAAGGCTCTTTCCCACTTGCAAAAGGCCAGGAGGCCAGCAGCTACTCCAGTCAGACCCAACTCCCCTCTCCTCCTACAGATCTTTTCCTTTAATTGAGGTTTCCTTTTTGCTAGAGGCTGTAATTAAAGCAAGTAGAGTTCAGTGCTTGGGCTGCTGGCCTCCCACTGACGGGGGAGGGGAGAAGGGTGGAGGAAGGGGGAGGTTCTGCATTATCCCCCATCCCTTGGACCCCAAGTCTTCTCTTCTTGCTGCTCCCTCAAGGCATCCCCTTGGATGCACGGACAGCCACAGGCCTTCTCTTCCCTTCCGCAGTCTCAGCTTCCCTCTACATCTGCTGCTTCCTCCTTGCCCTCTTAATTCTTCAGCCAATGTCAGCTGTCTCACGGGGTTAAGCTAAGGTCGGATTCATCCTGGGTGGAAATCAAGGGCTGCCTCTGACACTGCCTCTCCCCGTTCCACCTCCCACTCCAGCTGCTGACCCTCCCCCAAATGGTCAGACACCCAAGGGATCAGGAAAACTTCCTGAGGCCTTGGGGCACAGCCTCTTCCCCACTCGCCTTTGCTCTCTTTCCAGGCTGTCATCTGCCTTGTTGAAGTGGAAAGGGCGGCCCCTGAGCTGGGTGGTCCTCCAGCTCTTAGGCACCAAGCAGCAATTGGGCCCCTGACTTTCCCCAAGGAGAACCAGAATCCCCTCACACCAGTAAGTCAGGAGGCAGCGGGGTCCCTGGAGAATCTCAGGAGAAAATGACATCTCTCCGCCCAAAGAGGCACCTGACCTAGGGCCGCACAGCTCGGTGTCACCCTTGCTCCTATCCTTATGGGCCCATTCTGAGTCCCAAGTCAGCTCAGCCATCCAAACTGGATGGACACTTCATATTTGGCACAGAGAAAAGAGAAACCCGGAAAGGGGGGGCTTGTGATAAAAGCATAGGCTTTGAGTAGGACCGGCTGGAGCTGGAAAGTAACCTTGGCCAGCAGCTTTAGGTCTCTATGATTCAAGTCCGTTATCTGTCAAATGGGGCGTTAGCTGTGTCTTATAGGGAGGTGTTAAAGGAGATCTGCATGCAACACTCCTAACTCACAGCACCCGGGATAGAGTAAGTGCTTAATAAATAGCAGCTGTTATTATTATTATTACCTTTATTAGAGAGGGGCTTGCCCACAGTCACATGGGGCAGACTGGCGAAGCTAGAGAGTAAACGACTGGACACCACTGGCTTTGAAGGCTCCATGAAGGCAGTGCCAGGTCGGTCATGACCACCCTATCCATCACGGGACTTGTGCTCCCTGATTATTTTTTGAACAAATGAATAGATGAATCCAGCCACACCCTCCTTCCCTATCCCGCCGCTGGGTTCCTGATTCAGCCCAAATCCACCGCCCTTCCTCCAACCAACCCCTCTGGCTCCACCAGCCCTGGCCAACCCCCACCCTTCAACCTAGGCCTTGGCTGGACAGACCCGGAGTGGGCAAGGGGGGTTGAGGCCAGGGCACAGAGCAAGGAAAAGTGGTTGGGGGTCCAGGGGACCCCCCCACTGGCGTCCCCTCCTGGGGCCAGCAGAGGGGAGGGAGGCTCCCAGCCCAGTGTCCTTAATAGGCTTTGGTCTCCATGGGAACCCGGGGGCAGGGGGGCTCGGGCGGGGGGGGGGGGGGGGGGAGGGGAGGCGGCCGAGGCCTGCTGACCAGTGGGAGCCGCCAAGTTCGGCGGCCGCTAAGCCTGAGTGGCAGCCATGGCGGCTGACCATTGTTCCCCCCTCGGCGGCGGCCCCTCGATCCGGGCGGGGGGCCCCCCGCCGCGGGGCCCTTGGCATTCCCGGCTGTCCCCCTCGCTCCCTGGCAGCCTATTCTCCGGCTCCCCCTGGCCTCCCCGGGCCGGTTTCACATGCCAACGCCGATTTAGGCCCGAACAAAAGACGCGGCCGCTGACGGCTTCTCCTGGGGCCCGGTTGCCATGGCAACGCCGGCCCCGGGGGCAGGCGGCCTCCAATCACAGCTGCTGGATCAGATTAGTGCGAGCTCTAATGCTCGGCGCTCAGACACAAAGACACCCCACCGGAGCCCGAGCGGGGCCTGCTGCTTCCCAGGAGCGCCCTTCCCTCTGGGGCCCAGGCCGCCGACCTGCCCTGGATCCGGTACCCGGGTCCTGCGGAGGCGCCTTGAGCCTAGGCCTCTGGCCCCGGCATCGCCAGCATACGCTGGCCAGGGGACCTCCCACCCGCTCCCCTTCTACCCTAGAGGCAGGGGGCTGGAAACCCACCCAGTCACCAGCTCACGTCCCATTCCCAAGCCACGGTTCTCCTGTGCCCTGCGCCTAATATAGGGAACCGAAAGGGCCTTGATGAGAAGGTGAGACCCAGCCGGCAGCCTGTTTCACGTCTGAAAAACATAGGGACCCCAGCACTCAGCACAGAAATCTCTACTTCACCCTGAGGCTTAAGTAAAACTTGGTCCCCTCCTAGCCATCTCTCCATGGCACCTTGATGTTCACACGCTCCCCTTTCTGGGGAAGGCGGGACACGCTATTGTCTGATGTCACTACATTGCTTCTGCACGAACTAAATGGCCCAGAAATTTAAGTTCCAAGCACCACAGAGCTGAGAACCAGTTCTCTGGGACTGATCAGGAATTTGGGGTGGTCTCTGCAGCCCCTCCCCAATAAGCTAAGAGATCTGCACCACCACCCCCACCCCAGCTCCTACCTGCACAAGCAGGGTTCTGAGTACAACTGGGAGTCATATTTATTGCCTCGTTATCATCCTTAGCAGGAAGGAGTGGGGGAAGGTACAACCACCCTGTGGACTGGACAGGTGCAGACTCCCAGGAGGCCAAGGGGGTGACTGGATTGAACTGGCTTCGGGAGAACAGCCTCCCTCAGGAGAAGGAAGATAAGCAGGAGAAGGGCGACAACAGGGATAGCTACTGTGTGGCTTCCCTCCCTGGGGACGCGTCCACAGTCTGAAGCCCACAGATAGGCCAGGAGCCTGAACGCTGGGTTTGGCCCAGCCTCACCCACAAAAGGACCCAGCCCCCTTTGCGACTCTTGCAGGAATTGGAATGACCTGGCTGGACTTCGTGCTTGCTACCCGACCAAAATTCCACAGGGCTTTCATACCCTGTGCCCGGCCCCCCTCCCCCCGGCCCTAACCCCCAGCCAGCACTCCCTAGTTAGGACCCACCTTCCCGAACTGCTCAAAATACTGCTTCACATCCTCCACCGTGGTGTTTACTGATAGGCCCCCAACAAAGATCTTCTTCGTTCGAGTCACCATCTGTTCGGGGAGGGAATGAGAAAGTGGGCATCTGAGTCCTGTGGCCTACCGCCACCAGCGGGGGCTCCAGCCCTCCTGCCGCGGTGCCAGCTGACTAGCTCTCTGTGGCCCTAGCTACTCAGAAGACTCCCCCCACCACCACCCCAAGCTCCCCCCTTGGACTCCCACCTCTGGGCCTGTCGCAGGCAGCTGTACACCCCACACCCTGGCTCGCTCCCTGGGTCTGTGTCAGGAAGCGGGTGGCTGGCTCAGTGACCCAGACCTACAGCCGTACCCCGAAGACCCCACCAGCCACTCCTAGAAGAGGCCAAGGCCCATCCCAGGGTCCCCCTGAACTTAACACCGACATTTTCCTCATCAACCTCTTCCCAACCCAACCTCTGGCAGCCCCGTGGCCCCAGCCCTGTTTTAGGAAGAACACATGGTCCTAATTACCCCAGGAGCGCATGGCTAATCCACGGCAATTCCCAGCCCCATCCTAGCACTAAAGCACCTTCTGTCACCAAACTGCTTAATGGAATTAACCCAATTCCGACCATGTGCTCCCTGGTGCGGCTTCCTTCCAATACCTGGTCTATAATTGCTTTCAGGCCCTCTGCTGGACCCTGGCAGGGATGCCCTTTTCCTGTCTCCCCTGCCCCTCTCCTTTCACTGTGGCCAGAGCTAGGCGCCATGACTCAGAATCCTAAAGCTACCAATTTCCACCAAGCCCTTGCAAAGGGGGAAACTGAGATCTCCTGGAGAGGGACCTAGTCCCGGGACACATGACATCAGCCGACGCAGGGGTCCTGCTCCCAGGACTGCAGTCAGCCCACCGCCTGTCTCCTGTTTTCAACTGCTTAAAAACTAAGATGTAGCTAGGTGCCCTGGGAACTGGAATACCACTGTTAGGCCCCTGTGCTGCACCAAAAGTTTTGAGTTCTGTATGGCTCCACTGCTCAGAGAGCTGTTTTGCGGGCACCCAGAAAAATTTGCCAGAGCATCAGGGACAAAGAACACTTAGGAAGGCAGCCACAGTCACCCAAGTTGAAAGATAACAGGTAACAGATGCCAGGATCCCTTCCCTCTCTGCAAGCCCAACGTACCTCATCCCAGAGGTGAGGGGAGCTGGGGAGGCGGGGCACCGGGGGTCAGAGGTAGCTCCCTGACCTGTCTCTAGTTCAGCTTCAGCGGGTAAGTCTGGGCTGTATTTGAGTGCCTCCCACCCAAGAGGTGCGGGCACAGAAGTTGTGATCTCCAAAGTCACAGAATTAGAGTCCAAAGTTTGCATGCATGCATGCTGGCACTTCAGCTGTGTCCAACTCTGTGCAACCCTATGGACCGTGGCCCACCAGGCTCCTCTGTCCATGGGGATTCTCCAGGCAAGAATATTGGAGTGGGTTGCCATGCCCCGCTCCAGGGGATCTTCCTGACCCAGGGATTGAACCCACATCTCTGTGTTCCACGCATTGCAGGCAGATTCTTTACCCTCTGAGCCACTAAGGAAGCCCAGAATCCAAAGTGTACTGACTTCAAATACAGGGCAATGAATCCCCTGAGGGGTTCCTCTTTTTCTCAACACACGCAGCCCCCTCTCCCTAGTCCACCCCAGAGCACAGATGGAAAAATGCATCATCTCTGCAATCCAGAGAGCAAGGACATCAAGAATCCTCCCTCCTCCCACCCCATGCCATGCCATTAGCACTCCACCCAGAAGCCTCTTCCATAGAAGAGAAAGATGGGAAAATCTCTACTGGTGGTACAAAGCTGCTCCCAGACACAGACATACCTACCTTAGGCTGTGCTCGCCGAGGAAAGGCCACCTTGGGATCAATCTGAAAGAGAAGACAGAGGTAGAGGAGCCTTGGTTATTAAACACAGCCTGAAGATCTGAGGACCACTCTCATCCCAGGACACAGAGGTGACACAGAAGTGACAGAAACCACCGTGGCCTCTGGCAGGAAGATGTAATGGTTAGAGCTGGGCTGTTGGGCTCAAATCCCACTTAACACTGCTTCCCAGTTGTGAGATCGTGCACAAATGACTTAACCTCTCTGAGCCTTAGGCTTGAGCTCACCCGCAAAATGGACCCAATACTGACATCCACGTCAAAGGGTCCTCTGAAGATTATTTGAGGTAATGCTTACAAAGCACTTGTCTAGCCCTCAGCAAGAACCAGAAAAAAAGTAAGCAGAGACTTATTCCTTCCGGCACCAGGTATATTGAAGCCCTTCCTGCCTGAGAGATACCTGTCCAGGTGAGGCAGGCAATCCAGATTACGGGAGCCTTGGGAATGGAAACAATCTTTGCCTGCAAAAGGCTTTGAGATAAGAGTTCGTAAACCACAAGGGTAGACTCCATTCTGTTTTCCCAATACCACCGCCATCTAACAGTCCTTCCTGATGGTGCAAGCAAACAGTTCCCTGGTAGTACAGGTTGGCTTGGGGTGAAACAGAGCACAGGCTTTGGTGACATGCAAGAGCACGGGATCTGGACTCAGAAACTTTGCGCTCCTGGCCAAGTCTGTGATCTTAGCAACTTGCCTGACCTCTCTGAGCCTCAGTTCCCTCATCTGCAAAGTGGGGACAAGAGCACCCACTTTTCCCAGAGGCAGCTGCATGGAATCAAATGAGATAACGCAGGTGAAAGCGTTCCTTTGTGAACTGCCCTTCTTTGCACAAACAAAGGTGCTATTACCAGCGGGCCACCTTTGCCCTTGGCCGTGAACAACCAAAGGGGAAAAAGCAAGATGCACCTGGGTACTCCCAGGTACTATATTCATACTAACAAACATCAAAAGGCAGAGCTCGAGATACTGTGATCAACACAGGACCTCTGAGGCCCAGTCATTTCAGAGTTTCTTGCCACTCACGTGGGTGGACACCACTCAGAAGTTCACCAGCCAATCGCAGGCAACATCTGTCTTTCCCCACAGCTCCTTCCGTTCACAACTCAGCCTAGTTCTAGGCAACAGACTCTGTCTCCTCACTGCCTGAATGGCATGAGCCAGGGAACAGCCCTCCTGTTTCCCCCACTGGAATCTACCCACAGAGAAGGAACCTCCAAACTCCACACTGGGCAATGCTTCCTCTCTCCCCAAATCCCATGGGGCTCCAGGGATAATTATAGCTGCCCACCGATTTTGTATCTCAATGGACATGTTCATCCTTCTATTGCTTCTGAAGGCCACCAGAACACACCTCTGACAGTCCCCCTGCGCAGACACTGATGGGGAGATGGTACCTAAGCCACGGCCCACAGACCCACGCACAACCAGTCGCTGACACACCCTACCTCCACTCTGACTCACAGCTGGCAACATAAAACCCAACAAGTAAATAAAAGGTGAAAGTCAGAACCCAAAATAGACTCCCCACAATAAGCCTCCCTTCCACCCCCACCCCTTTCCCAGGCTGGAGAACGCCAAACACAAAGCCCCTGCCCTTTGCAAAGTTCCGCATCTCAGAAGGATGCCTATCTCTTGCTCCTTCCTCCCCTCTCTCTTCCTCTTGTCCATCGTCCATGCCCCTGCCCCCCCAGCTCCAACCCCAGTCCCAACATCTCGGCTTCCTGAGTGCCGCAGAAGCCATCAGTGCATTCTGAGGACAGGGGATGGTAGGAGAACAGGCAGCTTGATGGCAGATAATCACCAAAAACAATAGGCCACTGTCTCTCCATTCCCAGCTTGGGTCACTTGGTCTGCGCCAAGAAGATCCTTTCAGGGCCGGCAAAGTTGAGGCCTGGCCTCATTGGCTCATTACCGCGGGCAAGAGTGGGAGCCACTGGGCAGAGATAACAGGAGCTGGGGACAGGCGGTAGTTTAACAAATTCTTGGGCACAACCAGCTATTGTTGCAGGTAAGCAGGAGCCAGTGACTGACCCAAGCAGGGAGGCCCAGCGCTGGAGGAGAGTGGGGGAGTGTGGAGAGAGATCGCACTGTCCCTGGCAGACAGTCACCCCATCACAGAGGAGCCCTTCCTCGGTTTTCTCCTCTCCCCTCTCCCCTCTAGCCGGGGCCTGGGCCAGCGCCCCCTGCAGGGCCCAAGACACTGGGGAGCGGCGGGACAGCAGCAAAGTGTTCCCAGAGTCTGAATGCCCAGCCAGCGGCTTCTCCCCAGACCCAGCCGGCAAGAGTTGTTTCCAGGCAAGCTAGGGCCCTCCTCATAAATTCCTCCACGGGCAAAGCAGGTTCACATCTTCCACACAAAGCCAGGAGCTCATTGACCAAAAGTCAGGGGAGGGGGGGAGGAAGGAGGGGGGATTCAATAATGCTTTGCCATTGGTCTGGAATGGGGTAGTGGTGGTGGGGGGGGGAGCCAAGTACTAGTTAGAGTTCAGAGAAGCCACGGGTGGGTCACTGCAGCCCTGACTCACCCCATTTGGGCTAGGGGAGGGACCTAGCCCCACCCCAAGCTCCTCTCTGAGGCATCAAGATTAGTATGTGCAGGGAGGGGGAGGCAGCTTCACCGTCCCTCCCCGGTCCTGGAGGGACTGGGGTGGGGTGGGGATGTAACATCAATTAGCAGGCTTGGGATTTTGCAGCTCCGTATCCCCTCAACTCGACTGACAAAGTTTCAGAGCGTGGCAGCCCTTCTACTCGGCAAACTCCCTCCTTTCTCCCGGGATCCCATCCAACTGCCCCCACCCCCCCCCGCCCCCCCGCCCACAACCCCGGACAGAGTCCTGCCCCTCTCCTCCAGCGACCTCCCTCTCCCAAAAGACCCCCGAAGCCCCGAGGGCCACTCACTGTTTTGGAGTCGAGCTCGTGCCGCGACTGCGCCAGGACTTTATCCACCCCCGCCTGGTCCATGAAAGTGACGAAGCCGAAACCCCTGCGCGCCGTAGTGAGGGAGAGGCAGATGGTTACAAGGCAGAGAGTGGCGGCGGAGCGGGGCGAGCCGGGAGCCGGAGGAGGGGGTGAGGGGCTCACCTGGATCTCTTGGTCAGGGGGTCCCGCATCACCAGACACTCCTTCACCTCCCCGAACTGGCCGAAGTATTCGCGCAGCCCTTCTGTAACCACACACCCGCCTTCGGACCAGCCCGCGCCCCTGCGCCCTTCCCCCCTTCCCCCGTCCTTTGCCCCCAGTGACCCCGGCGCGGTCCGGCCGCCCCCGCGCCCGGCAGCCTGCACGTTCTCCGGCGCTTCCCCCCCACCCCAGGTCTTCACCCGGCTCCCCTGGAGCCTCCTGGCGCCCACGGGGGCCCCAGGAAACCGAGGGCCGAGCAGGGCTGGAGGGGGGACGGCTCCGGCCGGGTTCCCGCCGCTCCGGGAGCCGCCTCACAAAAGTTTGAGCCGCAGGTGCGAGCGGAGTTGGCGCTGCCGCCGGCGGGTCCCCGGGGCCCAGCCCACCCCCCACCCCCGATGCCCCCTGAACCCCTCATCTCCTCCCCTCCACCCGCTGGGCCGTGCGCGCTTGTCGATCGCCCTGCGCTCTCGGGGTCCCCGGGCGGGGCGCGAAACGGCGCAGGGGCGCCCGGGGTCAGCGGGGCGCAGGGCTGGGCTGGGGTGTCCGGTTCCGGGGCGCCGGGGGGTCCCGGGTGCCCCGCCGGGCCGGCGGGCGCTCCCGGGCTCGCTCACCCTGCGTAGTCTGCCAACTGAGTCCCCCGATGAACATCTTGCTGCGGAGGAGGAGAGACACAAAGGGCCCGCGTGAGCGCCGGGCGCCCGGGCGCAGGGGGCGCGGGCCCGGGCCCCGGGGAGGCCCGGCCCGACCCGGATCGGCCATGTTGGCGGGGCCGGGGCGGGCGCGGGCCAGCGAGGCCGGGCCGGGCCGGGCCGGGACGTACCAGGGGTCGTGCGGCGAGTCCGGGGAGGCGAGGCCGGGCTGGGGCGCGTCAGTCTCCATCGGGAGCCGCGGGCGGCGCGGGCAGCGGAGCGGCGGCGGCGGCGGCGGCGGCAGCGCTCGGCGCGGGGCAGATGAGGAGCGCGGCGAAGGGGGCCGGACGGACAGGCCATGCTGCCCCCTCCCCCGACCCCGCTCGGGCGGGCGGGCGGGGACGGCCGAGGGGAGGGCCCGCCGGGGGCCGACCTGCCGGCTCCTCCCCCCGCCGCCCTGCGAGCATAAAGCCCAGCGCTCGCCAGCCCGCCCGCCCGGGCGCTCGCGGAGGCGGCGGCGCCCGGACCTCGCTCCCGCCGGGCTCCCGGGTCCCCGAGGGCGAGAGAGACCCCCTCGAAACCCGAGGCGGGCCGGGACCTGGGCGCGGCCGCACCCCCCACCCACCCCGGCACGGGGGCCGGGCCGCGGGAACGCCCTCCCGGAATGAAGCGCTTCCCGGTGCCTTCAAGGTAGCTCGGTTCCGGATCCCCATCCCTAGTCCTCCCTTTCAGTTCCCCGGTATCTAGAATCTAAGAAATCCCCAATCTCCCTGGGTTGGGTGGGAGATAGCCCCCCAGTGCCCGCACGTTCCAACTGGTGAGGATCCCTCCATTCCCCCAGTCGGAGCGAGAATCGCCCTCCGAGCCCCCAATTCCCGCTAAACCTAATTTAGAGTTCCCCCTCGGCTGCCCTCGGTCCACTCCCAGTGTCCCATACCGCCCCACCTCCCCCAAGTCCAGTTCAGGGAACCCTCTCGGTGCATAGCGTCCCGAGCGGGGAGCCTCCATCAGCACCTCAGTAGAAACCGTGTTAGTTTCCCTCGACCCTTTCTGAGACTCCTTCTCGGGTCCCCTCACCCCCAACCCCTTCTTGCATCCACAGCCGTGGACTCTATAGTCATTTTGAGGAAACCCTCCTGCTCTGAGCTCGCGTTCTTGGTTTGCCGGTTGCCCACTGCCCCCACCTCCCCAATGTGAGGAATCGCCACCGTTTGCCTCACTCCCCGGCTAACTCTGGTCAGCCCTGCTCGAACTTCTGTCTAGATTCGGGAAAGCAGGTCCCAGAAGGCTCACCGCCCAGTCCCTATGGAGGCTGGGGAAAAGGTCAGCGCCTCCAGAGGGCCCCCCGCACCCCGCTTCCAGTTTAGGAACCCGTTGGCTCAGCTGTGCACCTTCCTCTTTGAATGACCGCCCCCCCCCTTTTTTTTGCAGAGTTCTAAACCCCACCCCCATCGGACTGGAAGAACCTAAGATGCCTGCCCAGTGTGTTTGAAGATACTTCTCTAGGTCCGTCTGAATTTAAAGGGATCCCCATGGAGGCAAACGCCTTCCCGTCTTCCTTCTCCCCACATCCCCATCTTCTGGGTCTCTGAGACCCTCTAGTGCCTTTGCCCTCGGCTCTTGGGAGCCATCTCGCCCACCCCTTAAGTGCCTTCCCTTAGCCCGGCTAGTCCACCCTGAATCGCGGGCAGATTCAGGCCACTCTCCCTACCCCATCTCTCCAAATCCACAGGCTCTTGTCAATTCCCTGGCAGAAACCACTCAAGAAAGGGTCAAAGCAGGAGGCTAAGCAGCCACTCCTCCCCAAATCCCCAACCCTGCTGGGGTGGGGGTTGGCAGTCTCAGCGCCACACAAGCCCCCCTCCACCAAACTCACCTCCACTCCTTTTCTCACCCCCCTCCTTCAGTCCACTGTCCCTAACCCGGTGACAATCCTCGCTGACAAGCCCCTTGCTCACCTTGACCTCCACCCTCAAGTCAACCACTTTTTATTAATGTGTGCAGGAGCTCTGGGCAACATAAACCTGACCTCTGGAAGTATGCCCATCCCCCTCCTCTGAGTATACTTTCCCCGCCCCCCACCCCAGCCACCTCTGGTAGAAGAACGTGAGAGACTCAAGTTAATGGTTTCCTTGGGGACTTTCTGGGAACACTCAGCAGGTATATCCTGCCACCCTGTGTGCATAACACTAGAAACAAACTTGCTTTTTCCTGTTTTTATCGTCTGACTGGTTCCACAATTTCTCAGACACCCCCAGACTGGGGGTGGGGGGTGCCCCCACACATGGTATTTCTCACCATCTTAATACAAACTGGAATATCAGGTATGTATTGGAAGAGACATGGATAGGGGTCAGCAGGGTGCATCTCCAGTGTTAGGGAACTGACCATTCCTAGGGCTAAATTTCAGGTTTCCCGTGTGTAAAATGGGGCCAATGGGGAGATAGAAGGAGGGAGCCCCAAGCACCCATGAGCATTGATTTTGGTGCTAGCGCTGTTGGGTACTAGCTGTTGGAGGGTGGGAGATGGGTAAGGATCATTTGTGCAGAGCCAGCCAAGCCAGGTGAGAGAAGATCCATTTATTATCCTCCTTGTGCAGGACCTCAGAGGAAGAAACAAGCGTCTACTTGTTGTCACTACCTGTCACGTGTGGGGTGAATTTACAGAAGTCCCCTCCCACTGCAGGTTCATCTCAGTCTCATTGCTTCCTTCCACTTTCACAGTAGGGGCAAGGAGTCCTTCGAACGGTAGCCTTCATAGGACAGTGTAGCTGTAAATGGATGGTCCTCATAGTAAAATGAAGATCTCAGCGGCATTAAGGAAAAAATGATCTTTAGAGCAACTGGGCCAGACCCAGAATTAGGAGATTAGAGGATTCGGTTCCAGTTCTTTCTCTCTAGTATGACACACCCTGAAAAACCACTCAGAAAATTAAAGCATAAATTGGTTTATACTTAAAAAAAAAATCCTTTTGAGAAATACAGTGGGCCAATGACATTCCACCCAAGTACCAAGATAAAACTTGGCACATTCATTCATTCCACAAATACTTACTGACACCTGCTACCTACCAGACACTGTCTTAGGTGCTATATTCCTAGCAGCTACCTTGGCGAAACTTGCTTATTAGAGACAGGAATCAGACAATAAATAAATAGATAAATAAAATTGGTGATTTGTCAGTTACTTAATGGTAAGTGCCAGGGAGAAGGAAGGGGGATGATGAGGGTAGGGGGCATGGGGGAGAGGGTGATAAGCAATTTTACATCAGGAACGTCCTCACAGTCCTCACAGGGAGGGTGATGTTTTAGTCAAGACTTGAAGGAAATGAGGTCCATTAATCTGTCATCCAGAACACTCATTTAAGCAAAATCCCCGAATCTCCTAAGTGCAATGATAATTGATATTCATAATTTTATTTTCACTGCTCCAAAGCAGTGGTTCCCAAACTTTAACGTGCATTTAAAAAAAAAATCACCCAGTGATTTTCAGTAGACACAGGGTGGACGGGGGCTCTGCAAATGGCATTTTTAGACAAACGTCCAGTGATGCTGATAGCTGAGGTTTTCCTTGGACCACTCTTGAAGAAACACCGCTTTAAAATATACTAAAGAGTCTTCTAGAATGACAACAACAAAATTAAAGATTAAATTACAGCCTGTGTGGTTTTAGTGTTGAGAGAATTTCACTGTGTTCTCATTCTTTGAAAATGCAAAACCCTGGATTACCCAGAACATCCCATTTCTTGTCCATGCAGGAGGAGAAGGGAAATTTTATCACAAGCTGATTAGGAACCAAACATTTATAATCAGTCTGTCTGACATCCTTCCCCCCCCCCCCCCGCCCCCACCCACAATTGTGCCCTAATTTCTCTCTCTACTTATTACTTTCCCCAAATTTCTGGACAGCAAGCAATCCACCGGGGTTAATGAGAGCACTTGATCAAGAGTCCTGGGGTCCACAGCTTGGTCCTGGAACCACCACTATTTCTGATTGTGTGGGTCCAGGGATTTGCCACTCAGCCTGCTGGACTGGGAAAGATTGAGGGCAGGAGGAGGAGGGGATGATAGAGGATGAGATGGTTGAATGGCATCACCAACTCAATGGACATGGGTTTGGGTGGACTCCAGGAGTTGGTGATGGACAGGGAGGCCTGGCGTGCTGTGATTCATGGGGTCTCAAAGAGTCGGACACAACTGAGCGACTGAACTGAACTGAACTGCTGGACTTGCATTTACTCCCAGAATTGCTACAAGACTTAAGTGAGAGCATGTATACAAAAACACCTTAAATACTCTGAAGCATTTCGTAGGAAGCTCTGTGACTGTGTATCCCCAGGTCCAGTTAACTTCGTCCAGTTCAAATTCAGTTCCCTTCAGGACTGTGTGGAACTGGCATAAGGGTATACATAGAGATCAACAGAACAAAACTGAGAGTCCAGAAATAACACCTCACATTTATGATCAACTGATTTGCTGATAAGGGCATGGACACAATTCAATGGGAAAAGAACAATCTCTTCAACTGGATGTCCACATGCCAAAGAATTAAGTGTCATCTCTTCATCACATCATATACAAAAATCAACTCAAAATGGTTCAAAGACCTAAAACTATAAAAAGAAAGATAGGGCTTCCCTGGTGGTCCAATGGTTAAGACTTTGCCTTCCAATGCAGGGGGTGCAGGTTCGATCCCTGGTCAGGAAGCTAAGATCCCACATGCCTCTCAGAAAAACAGAAACAAAAACAAAACCCATGAAACAGAAGCGATATTGTAACAAATTCAATAAAGAATTTTTTAAAAATAATAATAAAAAATAAAAAGAAAGATAGACCAGTTGGACATCATTAACATAGAAACCTTTGCACTTCAAAGGACACCATCAAGAAAGTGACTAGAACAATGGAACTTCCCTGGCTTCAACTTCCTTGAAGGTTAAGACTTCAAGCTTCCAATGCAGGGGAAAAATGAGAAAGTGAAAATAACAACTCAAAGAAGAGGAGAAAAATTTCGCAAGTCATGTATTTGCTAAGGGACTTGTATTATATAGAATACATAAAGAAGTTGTGCAGCTCAGTAATAAAAGGATAGCCTGCCAGGGTCCTCTGTCCATGGGACTTCCCAGGCAAGAATACTGAAGTGGGTTGCCATTTCCTCCTCCAGGGGATCTTCCAAACCCAGGGATCGAACTCACATATCCTTCATTACAGGCAGATTCTTTACCAATGAGCCACCAGGGAAGCCACAATAAAAAAGTAAATAACTCAATTAAAAATGAGCAAAGGATCTGAATAGACATTTCTTCAGAGAAGATATGTAAGTGGCCATAAGCACATGAAGAGATGCCCCAACGTCATTAGCCATCAGATCAGATCAGATCAGTCGCTCAGTCATGTCCGACTCTTTGCAACCCCATGAATCGCAGCACGCCAGGCCTCCCTGTCCATCACCAACTCCTGGAGTTCACTGAGACTCACGTCCATCGAGTCAGTGATGCCATCCAGCCATCTCATCCTCTGTCATCCCCTTCTCCTCCTGCCCCCATTCTCTCCCAGCATCAGAGTCTTTTCCGATGAGTCAACTCTTCGCATGAGGTGGCCAAAGGACTGGAGTTTCAGCTTTAGCATCATTCCTTCCAAAGAAATCCCAGGGCTGATCTCCTTCAGAATGGACTGGTTGGATCTCCTTGCAGTCCAGGGTTAGCCATCAGGAAAGTACAAATCAAAGCCACAATGAGATACCACTTCACACCCACCAAGATGGCTATAATCAGAAAGATAGATAATACCAACTGTTGGTAAGGATGTGGAGAAACTGGATGCTTTGTGCATTGCTGGTGGGAATGTAAAATGGTACAGCACTGTGGAAAACAGTCTAGAAAAGCAGGTCCTCAAAAGGTTAAACTTGAATTACCATATAATCCAGAAATTCCACTCCTAGGTATACACCCCCAGCGAGAAACGGAAACATAATCTGCACAAAAACTTATACATGTCAGTTCATAGCAGCATTATTCATAATAGCCAGAACGTGGAAACAACTGAAATATCTATCAAATCTATACAATGGAATATTATTTGGCCGTACAAAGGATTCAATACTGAGACCTGCTACAAAGTGGATGAACCTTGAAGACGTGATGCTAAGTGAAAGGAGCTGGAAACAAAAGGCCACATAACTGTGTGATTCCATTTACCTGAGATGTCCACAGAATCAGGAAATCCACAGAAACAGGAAGTGCACTGGCGGTTGTCTAGGGTTTCAGCGGTGGGAAAACTGGAGATTTAGGGAGGCAAAGTGACTGCTAGTGGATATAGGTCTCTATTTGGAGTGATGACATATTCTAAAATTGATTATGGTGATAGTTGCACAATTTTGTGAACACACTAAAGACTATCGAATTATAAACTTTTAATGGGTAAATTGCACTGTATGTGAATTGTATATGTATGTGCTCAGCCGTGTCCGACTCTTTGCAACCCCATGGACTGTAGCCCACCAGGCTGCTCTGTCCATGGGATTTCCCAGGCAAGAATACTGGAGTGGGTTGCCATTTCCTCTTGCAGGGGATCTTCCTGACCTAGGGGTTGAACCCATGTCTCCTACACCTCCTGCACTGCAGGCAGATTCTTTACCTGCTGAGCCATTGAGTATGTGAATTATATCTCAATAAAGTTCTTAGGAAAGAAATCACTTACCTGTTATAAACCTTTTTCTTAGCTCTGTGTCTATCCATCAAAATGAAATTTACTCTTTTCTCCTGTAGCACCTTTTTTTTTAAAATCATTATTGTTACTATTACTATCGTTTAGAAATTATTAAGTACTTTCCACATACCAGCACTGTGTTAAGCGCTTTTCAGGGATCTTCCCATTTCATTCTTTCAGCAATTCTTCAAGGTAGGAACGCTTGTATTTTCATTTTACTGACCAGGAAAAACTCTTAGAGAAGTTTAGTAATTTATCCAAAGTCACATAGTAAATGGGAAAAGTAATAGCTAAGATTTATTGAGCTGCCCTGGTGGCTCAGACGGGTAAAGAATGTGCCTGCAGTGCGGAAGACTCGGGTTTGACTCCTGGGTCGGGAAGGTACCCTGGAGAAGGGAATGGCAACCCACTCCAGTATTCTTGCCTGGGAAAATCCATGGACAGAGGAGCCTGGTGGGCTACAGTCCATGAGGGTCCCAAAGATTTTTTGAGCAATTAGTATGTTCAAGGCTGAGTGACTGAACTTACACACAAACAGACACTTCGCTTCACAAAACTCATTCAGTCCCCACAACAGTTTTGTTAGGTAGGCTCCTATTTTACCCATCTGGAAACAGAAGCATCGAGAGGTAAACCTGCTAATAAAGATCAGAATGGTAGCAAGTTTGATGCCGGAATCTCCACCATGAACTACCATATTATATAATCTACCTATTTCATGCATAACAAAGTGTTTATTATTACAGAAGTTCTGGACTGTCAGGCTGGTAGGAGAGCTACTTAAGGGCAGGGTATCTGTGCTAAGCTGCTTCGCAATCTTGTGCACCATCATCTCCATCCCCAGGACCATAGCTTAGATTGGTGTTCAGTAAATCCCTGCCTAGAACTCGTCACTGTGCTAGCACTGGAGGGTGTGACAATGAATGAGACAGGCAGCTCTTCTTGCCCTTGTAGAGCTTACAATCTAGAGTCAAATACAAGAGATAAAACTACTACTATAAAACTGCAACTTTTTAAGCAAGTCGTTGAAATCACTGCAATCAATAATCCAATAAGTAGGTTCTGTTAGCATCCCTATTTTACAGATGAAGAAACTGAAACTCAGATACCAGAAATGACATGCCCAGCATCACACGACTAGCAAGGGTGTGGGGCCAGTCTAAATCCAACTCAACCCAACTCAAACATTAGGCTACGTTCTGTCTCCATTTTTTTCTCTCTGACTTTTCCCCCTTGCCCTGGCAGAGAGGGAATTAAATAAACTATTCTGCTTGCCCAGCTGAGAACACCCACAGTCTGTCCAGACCTGCTGACTCTCCCACTTTCTCACTGTCGCTTCCAATGACAGCCAGAGTCAGTTTGATGTGTTGGTGAAAGGCAGATGCTTTGGGGAGTTTCACGGTTTCAGCATCTGAAGTCGCCTCTCTGTTGTAATTAACAATTTGATTTAGTATGGTCAGTTAATAATTCCACAATTCTTGGGCTGAAGACAAAGATGCTAAGAGCCTGCCTCCTTTATTTATTTTTTATTTTTTTAAATGTTTATTTTGGGAAACTGAAACTGCAGACCTGAAGCACAGAAACCGCAGGTCTGTGGGGGAAGGGATGCCAGTCTGTTGGCAGGGGCTTCCGGATACAGTCAGGCAAGGCATAAAGATGAGGGGCTGCCTAGAAGACAGGGTCCCATCTGTGAGTGCTGTTTGGGGAATAAATTGCTCTTTCCCTAGAGACCAGGTTTTCAGGTATCCCAGGGAAATCGTTTCTGGAGTCAGAGAATATAGTAGAAAAAAAACATTAGGCAGGAAGTCAGGAGCTTGGGGCTCCATCTCTGACCTTGAAGCAGGCTCTTCCCCTGTCTGAGCCCTAGTTTATTCATCAGCAAAATGGAAGGTGGCCAGATTATTTCAGACGTGGGAAATTGGTTTCAGTTTTTCTATTGATTAGTAGTGGCTGGGGCAGGGCAAGGATAGAAAGCTGTGATTGATTAGCGATGTCTGACATGGATACAGGTAATGAAGGAATATAGAAGAAGTGCCATGTATTTGCCTTCCCAGGACCATCCCTATGTCTTTTCCAGTTTTGGTCTTCTAGGGACTTTAGAATAAGCAGGGCAAGAATCAAGAGCCACGCAGCCATCTCCAGAGGTCAGGAAGTCAAGGGAGGAAGAAGCAAAGTGAGAATTTTATTAATAATGATAATGGGTGTGTGTGTTAGTCTGACTCTTTTCGACCCCATGGACTGTAGGCCTCCAGGCTCCCCTGTCCATAGAATTCTCCAGGCAAGAGTACTGGAGTGGGTAGCTATTCCCTTTGCCAGGAATAATAATAATACTTGATTCCATATGTGGAGGAAAAGGTTTGAAAAGATTTACACCAAACATAAACCATTAACATCAAACAGGGGTGGAGGCCCACATTGTGTGTTAGTACGCAAATGGATTTTTCCTGTCAGTGCATGCTGAGTTGCTTCAATCGTGTCTGACTCTTTGCAACCCTGTGGACTATAGCCCTCCAGGCTCCTCTGTCCATGGGATTCTCCAGCCTAAAATACTGGAGTGGGTTGCCATTTTTCTCCAGGGGATCTTCCTGACCCAGGGATCGAATCCACATCTCCTGTGCCTCCTGTGATGGCAGGCAGGTTTTTTTTACCACCAACACCACCTGGGAAGTTTGTAGGTATGGATTCATCTTAACAATAAGAAAAAACACAGTAAATATAATTGATGAGACTATTGAAAGACTTTTTCAAGAATGGTCACAGGAGCATTATTCATAATAGTCAGAAATTGGAAGCAACTCAAATGTCCATTAATAGGAGAATGAATAAACTATCGTGTGATCTATTCATACAATGGAATACTACACAAAAATAAGAAGGGATGAATGACTGATACATGGATGAATTTCAAAAACATTATGTTGAGCAAAAGAAGTTGAACCCTTAAAAATATATATTATGTGATTCCATTTATATGAAGTTCTGGAACAAAACTTCTGAATCCATTGGGAGAGAAATTGGTATAGTGTTTGTTTTGGGGGAGGGGAGAAGGGAGCAGATATTGCCTGGAAAGCAGGGAAGAATTTTCTGGAGGATGAAAATGTTCTTCTATACCAGCACTGGCCAATAGAACTAAGATGCAAACCAGAGCTGTCAACCAAATACAATTGTTAAGATATCTTCTACATTAGTTGATATCCAACATATACTTTACGGCACTTCCTAGGTTGGACCAGCCACATTTCAAGTGCCCCGTAGTCACATGTGGTGAGATGCACACAGGTCTGCATTTTATTTACTGTGGGTTGTAGTTATATATAAAAATTCATCAAGCTATGCACTTAAAATATGTACATTTCACTTTATTTAAATTATAGCACAATAAAAAAGAACATCATGCTTTACTAAAAAGGCAAAATTTTAAAAATAAATAAATAAAAGAAATATAGGAAGAGACAGTGGGGGAAAGAGTAACCAGGCAAAGAAAGAATGTGCTACTGGGACTTCCCTGGTTCATTGGCTAAGACTCCCAGTACAGACCCCCACCCTTGATCCCTGGTTGGGGAACTAGATCCTATGTACCTCAACTAAGACTGCACGTGCTGCAGCTAAAAGAAAAATTCAAAAACCCCCTGCGTGCACAACTAAAGATCCTGAGTATTGCAACTAAGACCTGGCACAGCCAAATAAATATTTAAAAATTTAAAAGTCATATTAGAAAAAAAGAAAGAATGAGCTACATCCATAAATCTGCTTAGCATCTTAGCAGAGAAATCTACCTGTATTCAGGACCCCCAAGAATGGGTCAGAAAACCACAAAAGATTAACTTTGGAGAAGCTAATCAAAAGCATAGTTTTCAGCCTTCAGCTTCGTGTCATACTCTTCTAGTGTGTTATGTGTGTGTATGTGCTCAGTCGTGTCCGACTGTTGCAACCCTACAGACTGTAGCCTGCTAGGCTGCTCAGTCCATGGAATTATCCTGACAAGAATACTGGAGTGGATTGCCATTCCCTTCTCCAGGGGATCTTGCCCGCCCAGGAATCGAACCCGAGTCTCTTGCATTGGCAGGCGGATTCTTTACCGCTAAGCCACTGGGCATGTAAGTAATCACAGTACATGTAGATATAGACAATTTTTCTGAACCCTTGACACCTGGTCCAGATGATGCTAAGAACTTTGCTGCATGATCTCTCTTAATCCTCTCCACAGTCGTCTGAGGTTGGTTCTGCTCTGATCCTCCAATTTTGCAAACCAGAAAACCCAGGCTCAGAGTAAACTAATAATCATAATAACAATTATAAAGAAAAAAGAAAACCCAGTCTCAGTAAGTTGTCCAAAGTTACTCAACTCAGAAGTGGTGAAGAGGGGATTTCTAGGCAGGCCTCCTGGCTTCTGACCTGGTGTTCTTTTTTTTTCAATTTAATTTTGGCAAAGCGGATCTTTGTCGTGTCATATGGGATCTCTTGTTGCAGCTCAAGGGCTTTCTTCTCGTGGTGCATGGGTTCCACAGCACTCAGCCTTAGTTGCTTTGCAGCATGTGAGATCTTACTTCCCTGACCAAGGATCGAACGTGCATCCCTTACACTGCAAGGCAGATTCTTAACCACTGGACCACTAGGGAAGCCTCTGACCAGGTATTCTTAAATGCTCCCTCTATTGAAGCTTGAAAATGCGTTACTTACTTTCAAAAAAATGAAAGAAAAGAAGAGAAAGAAATAAACAAATGAGGAATGGTGGACTCAAGGTTATGTCTATAAATAACATTACGCTTGCCCCCTGACCTTCAGACGTGCTCTCCAATGTGCTTTCCAGGAAGAGTTGGGATTATACAGGGCTTCTGACTATCTTATCTGAATGCCCATGGAATTTGCATCATATGGAATTGTCATTCCATCAGGAGTGTCCCAATTTCAGAAAGGTTGAGAATAGCTGCCATGAAGAACCTCTGAAGCCTTCTTGCTTTACAGATGGAGAAACTTAGAGATCCAAAAAGAGAAGGGTTGGGACATCCCTCATGGTCCAGTGGTTAAGACTCTAAGCTCCCAATGCAGGGCACCTGGATTCCATCCCTGATCAGGGAACTGGATCCCGCATGCCTCAGTGAAGATTCTGGGTGCCACAACTAAGACTCAGCACAGCCAAATTAAAACAAAACAAAAAATTGCAGACTCTTGCCCAAGTACTCAGTGGTTCCATCTTTGTCTCTTCACTTCCCACCGAATAAATCCAATATGCATTTTCTACCTAGTCAGTTCCCTTGGAGAAATCTACATCTGAATGAGACTTGCTGTCAGTTCTTGAGGAGTTTATTGCTGTTTTGTTGAGTTAGTAAGTTGTGTCTGACTCTTTGTAACCCCATAGACTGTAGCATGCCAGTCTTCCTTGTCCTTCACTATGTCACAGAGTTTGCTCAAACTTATGTCCTTTGAGTCGATGATACCATCCAACCATCTCATCCTCTGTCGCCCTCTTTTGCCTTCAATCTTTCCCAGCAGCAGGGTCTTTTCCAATGAGTCATCTCATTGTATCAGGTGGCCAAAGTATTGGAGCTTCAGCTTCAGCATCAGTCCTTCCAGTGAATATTCAGGGTTGATTTCCCTCAGGATTGACTGCTTTGATCTCCCTGCAGTCCAAGGGACTCTCAAGAGCCTTCTCCAGCACCACAATTCAAAAGCATCAGTTCTTCAGCACTTAACCTTCTTTATGGTCCAGCTTTCACATCCATACATGACTACTGGAGAAACCATAGCTTGAGGAGTTTAAGTTCAGTTCAGTTCAGTTGTTCAGTCGTGTCCGACTCTTTGTGACCCCATGAATTGCAGCATGCCAGGCCTCCCTGTCCATCACCAACTCCCAGAGTTCACTCAAACTCATGTCCATCGAGTCGGTGATACCATCCAGCCATGTCATCCTCTGTCGTCCCCTTCTCCTCCTGCCCCCAATCCCTCCCAGCATCAGAGTCTTTTCCAATGAGTCAACTCTTCGCATGAGGTGGCCAAAGTATTGGAGTTTCAGCTTCAGCATCAGTCCTTCCAATGAACACCCAGGACTGATCTCCTTTAGGATGGACTGGTTGGATCTCCTTGCAGTCCAAGGGACTCTCAAGAGTCTTCTCCAACACCACAGTGCAAAAGCATCAATTCTTCTGTGCTCAGCTTTCTTCACAGTCCAACTCTCACATCCATACATGACCACTGGAAAAACCATAGCCTTGACTAGACGGACTTTTGTTGGCAAGGTAATATTTCTGCTTTTCAATATGCTATCTAGGTTGGTCATAACTTTCCTTCCAAGGAGTAAGCATCTTTTAATTTCATAGCTGCAATCACCATCTGCAGTGATTTTGGAGCCCCAAAAAATAAAGTCTGACGCTGTTTCCACTGTTTCCCCATCTATTTCCCATGAAGTGATGGGACCAGATGCCATGATCTTAGTTTTCTGAATGTTGAGATTTAAGCCAACTTTTTCACTCTCCACTTTCACTTTCATCAAGAGGCTTTTTAGTTCCTCTTTACTTTCTGCCATAAGGGTGGTGTCATCTGCATATCTGAGGTGATTGATATTTCTCCCGGCAATCTTGATTCCAGCTTGTGCTTCTTCCAGCCCAGCATTTCTCATGATGTACTCTGCATTTAAGTTAAATAAGCAGGGTGACAATATACAGCCTTGACGTACTCCTTTTCCGATACACTCCAGTAAAGGGACAAATTACAGTATATTAAGTAAAGTAGGAGGATCATAAGACCTTAAGAGAGCTTTGCAGGGTCAACAGAGGGAAGGTACAGCAGGTTGGAGAGGAAAGGAAGATTGGCATTTGAGCTGGATCAGAAAGCAGAAATAGAGGAGTGGGCACTCCCTGAATGAGAGGCAGTGGGCACCTGTGTTGACTGAACTGTGTATGCATGTCCCACATCCACTGCACAACATGGTGCTGGGTCTACATTAAGGCTCAAGGAGCGGTGGTAGACGATGCGGGATGGAACTCTCACCAGAAACAGAGAAAGATGTACTCATCCATTCATTCAGCAAACACTTACTACAAGTCTGTTATGTTCCAACCATAGTGCTAAATGTTTACCTGGGATTTAAGTCAAATATTCCATCACCAGCCCCACCTCTCTTTATTGGACATAACAGAAAAACAATAAGAAGAAGAATAGGAGTGATAATTACCATTAGTCACAGCTTACAATATGCCAGGTGCTTGGCTAAGCAGTACACATTAATTGAATCATATCATTTTCCCTCCCAAACTGAGGTAGGTGCATTTATCAACTTCACTTGGCAGAAGAGGAGACCCAGACCCTGAGAGGGTATATAACATCCCAAGGTCACATGGCAAAGAAATAGGGAGCTGGGATTTTCACACAAGTTGGTTCTTTAAAAAAAATATTTATATATTTGGCCATGCTGGGTCCTAATTGTGGCAAGGGAGGATCTTCAATCTTCATTGCGACATGCAGGATCTTTAGTTGCAGCATGTGGGATCTAGTTCCCTGATTAGGGATCGAACCCTGGCTCCTTGCATTGGGAGTGGAGTCTTAGCACTGGATCACCAGGGAAGTCCCCAGGCTGGTTCTAAGCCACTTTAGAATCCAGTCACTTCTATGTGTTGTCTCGTCCACCACCAGGTTCGGGTATCATGCCCTCAGTAAGATGTCTGTAAAGCATGCCTGGTATTCTAGCAGTTGCTCTGGCTCTCTGCCCCAGGCTGAAAACCCTCTAATAGCTTCTTTCCTTCAGTGATAGAATAAAACCCAGACACCCAGAAAACTCTAGATAAACTGGCATCTGTCTGCCCCTCTAGCCTCATCTCCCGCACGTTCTGCTGCTGCTGCTGCTAAGTTGCTTCAGTCGTGTCCAACTCTGTGTGACCCCATAGATGGCAGCCCACCAGGCCCCGCCTTCCCTGGGATTCTCCAGGCAACAACACTGGAGTGGGTTGCCATTTCCTCCTCCAATGCATGAAAGTGAAAAGTGAAAGTGAAGTTGCTCAGTCATGTCCGACTCTTAGCGACCCCATGGACCCTACCAGGCTGCAGTGGGGTGCCATTGCCTTCTCCCCCCCACATCCTACCTCCTCTCTTTTCTCTGATCAACTGGCCTTTCAGAACCTGGAATCATCAAACTCTTTCTCCACGGAGGGCCTTGGAACCACCGTCCTCCAGACAGGAGGATCTGTTTCATCCTGGAATGCCTGCCCTTCGCCCTCTTCTCTCAGCCTGCAGCCCCCTTTATTCAACCTGCAGCACCTTTGCCTGAGCCTGGACACCCTTCCCCAGTCTGACTATGCTGCCTCCAGCTGGGGACATCCTTTCCTTCTGTGCCTGCTTCCTTTCTTTCCATCTTTCGAGTTTCCGGATATATGTCACTTCCCCACAGGACTTCCCCACATCACTTCTCTGATCTTTTATTCCTTTGCCTTTTCCCCACTCCTTCTTCCTCATAGCATCTGCCACGGTGAAGATTCACATGTACCTATTGCTTGGTTAATGCCTGTGTATCCCTAGGTTATAAGGTTCTTGAAAGTAAGGACTGTCTTCTCCTGTTCCCCATCATATGGCTGGCATGTAGTTGGCACTGTATAAATCTCGATAAAATGAACAAACGGGTAAATAGGGTGGTAGATACAGTATCCTCTTTAGGTGTCAAGTAGTAATAATAATCACTGCTGTGTTTCAAGCTCTTCTGGCAGGGCAAGGACGTTCATGTGCTGTTTCATTTGCTCATTAGATAACGCTACGGTGCAAGTGCAATTATTATTATCTCCCTTGGAGTGATGAGGATGCTGAGGTTCAGAGAAGTGTCACCATCTGGACAAGGTCACGTGGCTGGTAAGAGGAAGAACAGGCCACCCAGGCCTCTCTGCTCAAGACACCTCTGTCTCACCCATCACACCACACTGCTCCCCAGAGTGTGGCCTGGCCCATTCCAGGATGGCCTCTCCCTGCTTCCCTTCCCTATCCCTTCCTTCAGCTCCTCCAACCAGGGGTACCTGCCTTGAATTTTTTTTCTAGAAGAAGAGGATCAGAAGGTCTGTCAGAACTTGGCTCCTTAAGTATAGTAATAATGATCATTGTTTTTCGTTTTTTCATTATTTGGCTGTGCCAGGTCTTAGTTATAGCATGTGGGATCCAGTTCCCTGACAGGGATTGAACCCAGGCCCCCTGCCTTGTGGGCATGGAGTCTTTGCCCCTGCACTACCAGGGAAGTCCCATTACGGTTTACTGAGACATTATCAGGTGCCAGGCCTTGTACTCATCTGTGTCACAAACCACCCCATGAAGTGGTTTATCAGTTTATAAGTAGTTTATGTGTGTGTGTTCAGTCACTAAGTCGTGTCCGATTCTGCAACCCCTGGGCTCCTCTGTCCATGGGATTTTAAAAGCAAGAATACTGAAGTGGCTTGCCATTTCCTCCCCTAGGGATCTTCCCGACTCAGGGATGGAAGCCACATCTCCTGCATTGGCAGGTGGGTTCTTTACCACTTGAGCCATCTGGGAAGCCCATGAAGTAAGTGAGGACTATGTTATCTGAGGGCTTCCCTTGTGGCTCAGCTGGTAAAGAATCCGCCTACAATGCGGGAGACCTGGGTTTGATCCCTGGGTTGGGAAGATCCCCTGGAGAAGGGAACGGCTACCCACTCCAGTATTCTGGCCTGGAGAATTCCATTGACTGTATAGGTCATGGGGTCACAAAGAGTCAGACATGACTGAGTGACTTTCACTGACTCACTGACTCACTCATGTTCTCTGAGCCTCAGAAAGCAAAGCCATTTGCCTGAGTTTACGCAACTAGGAGATAGAGGAAGGGTTCAAACACCTGCCCCTCTGACACCAGACTTTGTAACCCGGAAGAGGGACATCAGATCCAACCTGGAGTGCTCACCCTCCCACCAGCAGCCCCAGCTGTCCCTTGAGAAGGACAGCTGACTTTGCTCTGTCCTCAGGATCAGCAGGCTCCAGAGAAGGGCGAGAGCCCTGGGAACTCTCAAGATGTGATCCACCAAGAAAAGACCAGGCCTTCTACATTTTGTCCTATTCATCTTTTTTTTTTTTGGAAGCACTGAAATGCTGATTGTGGGATCTTAGTTCCCTGAATAGGCATTAAACCCCTGGGCCCTTGGCAGTGAAACTACAGAGTCCTAACCACTGGGAAGCCAGGGAATTTCCTATTTTGTCTCTTAAAATGATCCTTTGTATACATTTCATAACATAGATATTATAATTGTACACCTATATACTTAATAAATAAGTACATCTACAGGAACTTACTTGGTGGTCCAGTGGTTAAGACTCCACTGCAGGGGCCAAGGGTTCGATCCCTGGTTGAGGAGCTAAGATCCCGAAAGCCTCCAGGCATGGCCAAAAAATAAATAAAATAAGTACATCTACATATACTAAAGATATGGGCTCAAAGATGATTTCCTCTAGGGATGTCTGATCATAAAAATTTGGAGATCATTGGTTAAGATACCAAGGACAAGGATTGAAAACAATTATGATAGAATCTCTACAAGGAAAAGAATGAAGTTAGGTAGGTCCCTACCTCACACTACATTTAAAAACTTACTCAAAATAGATCAAAGACCTAACACTATAAAATTCTCAGAAGGAAACATAGGAGTGAATCTTCATGACCATGGATTTGGCAATGGATTCTCAGTTATGTCACCAAAAGCACAAACATAAAAGAAATGGATAGACTTCATGAAAATTGAAAATTTTTGTACAGCAAAGGACACTATCAATGTGAAAAGACAACTGACAATACGGGAGAAAATACTTGCAAATTATATATTATTATATATAATTATATATAAGGGTCTAGTCTCCAGAAGGGGCTTCCCTGGTGGCTTAGCAGTAAAGAATCTGCCTGCAAAATGGGAGCTTCAGGAGATTCAGGTTCAATCCCTGGGTCAGGAAGATCCCTGGAAAAGGAAATGACAACCCACTCCAGTATTCTTGCCTGGAGAATGCCATGGACAGAGGAGCCTGGTGGGCTGCAGCCCATGGGTTTGCAAAGAGTTGGACACGACCAAAGCGCCTTAGCACGCAGCACAGTCTCCAGAATATACCACAAGAACTCTGTTGTTGTTGTTTAGTTGCTAAGTTGTATCCGACTCTTTGCAATCCCATGGACTGTAGCCCACCAGGCTTATCTGTCCGTGGGATTTCCCAGGCAAAAATACTGGAGTGGGTTGACATTTGCTTCTCCAGGGGATCTTCCCCACCCAGAGATGGAATCTGAGTCTCCTGCATTGGCAGGTAGATTCTTTACCACTGAGCCACAGGGAAGCCAACAGGATTCTTACAACTCAATAATAAAAGGATAAACAACCCAATTAAAAGTGCACAAAAAACTAGAATAGATATTTCTGTAGAGAAGATACACAAATGGCCAATAAGCACATTAAAAGATGATCAACGTCATTAACCATCACAAACACAAATGCAAGTAAAAGCCACAATGAGATGTCACTTCACACCCACTAGGATGGCTACAGTAAAAAAAAAAAAAAAATTAAGAAGGAAATTGCAAGTATTGATAAGAATTCAGAGAAATCATAATCTCTCCACTGTGGTAAGTATGTTAAATAGTGCAATGTTGTGAAGAACACTTTGGCATTTCTTCAAAAATTACAGAATTACCATATCACCCAGCTCCTATGTATATACCCCAAAGAATTGAAAACAGGTATTCAAATGAAACTTGAAGACAGACTATAGAAGCACTACTCACAAATGCCAAAAGATGGAAACAACCCAAATGTTCATCAAGGAATGGATGGATAAACAAATAGTGGTGTGTCCACACCGGGGAATATAATTCAGCCATGAAAAGGAAGGACACGCTGATGCCTGCTTCAGCATGATGAACTTCAAAAACCTGATGCTAAGTGAAAGAAGCCAGACCACAAGAGGTCACGTATTTTATGATTCCATTCCTATGAAATAGCCAGAGACGGCAAATCCATAGAGACAGAAAGGAGGTTTGTAGTTGCTAGCAGCCAAGGGAGGGCAGAATGGAAATAAGGGCTTAACAGGTATAGGGTTTGCCTTTGGAGGGATGAAAATATTTTGGAACTAGATAGAAGTGATGGTCACGCAACACTGTGAACGTACCAAAGGCAGCAGAATTCTACGCTTTACGTGGTTAAGTCAACCTCAAAAAACAAAATTAAATGCTATAAAAGAAATACATGATTGTGGTAAGAAAATATTTTTTCCCACAGGACAGAATGGTCCTGAGGTCTCTTCCTACTCTCCATTTCCACTCCGCAAAGGGAATAAAGGAAATGTTAGTCGCTCAGTTGTGTCCAACTCTTTGCAACCCCATGGATTGGAGCCCACCAGGTTTCTCTGTCCATGGGATTCTCCAGGCAAGAATACTGGAGTGGGTTTCCATTCCCTTCTCCAGGGGATCTCCCTGACCCAGGGATCAAACCCAGGTCTCCTGCATTGCAGGCAGATTTTTACCCTCTGAGCCACCAGGGAAGCCCAAAAGGGGGGAATAAACACGGATACAATTTATTACGTATTTGTCTTAAATGTTTTCTGCCCATGTAGCACTGTGCAGTAAGTACATATGTATGTTTCTGTGTGTATCCATATTTCCTTTTTCTCTTACACAAATGGGATTACGTTATGCTCAGTATTGCCTTTTTTCTCTTGGCAATGTATCAGTGATTGGTCCATTTCAATACATCCTTCTTAATGGTTCCATTATATGAAAGTACTCCCCTGTCTCTCCATCCTCCGAGTCCAGAGTTCCAGTTTACCCGTGACTTTGACCTCGGTTGTTGCTTCTTCAAACGCATTGTGAGGAGTCTCTAATACCCAGCAGGTGCCTGGCCCTGTGGGCTTTGTGAAAATGACAGCTCCCTTCTCCCTCACCCTGCCCTACTCTAGGACCAGCTGAGGGTACTGAAGCGTAATGCGTGGGCTCTAGAGTCTAGACTCCTCTTACTAGCTGGGTGACCTCAGGCAAGTTCCCTAACCCTTCTGAGCCTCAGTTTCCTCCATCGCACTGAGGATTGTCACAGCTCTCCGGGTGGATGCACGTCAGGTCCTGAGCCCCGCTCAGAGGCTAGCGTCACAGGAGCTTTCAGGAAGAGAAGATGGGTTGAGCCCTGGGTCTGTGGCCACCTGCCTTTGGGTAGGGCTCTAATACGGGGTGCTGAGGCGGGAAGGTGAGGCCCGGCTGGGCGGCCCTGGGAACCCGGGAAGGAGGCGAGGCTGAAGTGGAGACGATTAGAATGAGAACAAACTGGCTCCTGAATAGAAGCTTTTATTCCTGCCGGAGAGGGCTTTGTTCCCCAAACACGTGACACACAAAAGCCTCTACTTGAATTCGGGAACCCTAATTGGTTCTCAGGTGGGGGAGGAGAGGGGTGTCTGGATTTAGGGATTCCTTAAAGGGACAAGGCTGGGGAGAGCTGGGCTCAGGGCGTGCGTTCTCATTGTCAGGGGGAAGGGAGGGGATGGGCGGGGGGCGAGGGGGTGGGGTGGGGGAGAGAGCTGGACCAGTGGGGGCGGGGCAGCAGTTCGGAAGAGGCGGGGGAGGGGACAGGAGGGGAGATGGGCAGAGAGGGAGAAGCCTGAAGAAACTCACAGGGCCCAGCCCCTGGCCCAGTGCCTGGGAAAATAGGCAGGAGGGGAAGAAAAGGAAAGAAGGAAGGGAGGGAGGGAGGGAGGTAAAGAGGGTAGGAAGGAGGAAGGAAGTGAGAGAGGAGTAAAGGAAAGAAGAGTGGCTTCTTCAAGTCCAACGAGCCTGCCTGGCTAAGGCCCTTCTTCCCTCCCCAACCTCTGCCCATGATGCCCCGCTCCATCCTCTCTCCCAGTGCTGCAAGCCCAGGGCTGCTCCACCCTGCCCCAGGATCTTTGCACTTGCTCTCCCCACAACCTGCCTCCTTCTTCAATCTTCCCACAGCTATCCTGAAGTTCAAGTATCACTTCATCAGGAGACAACTACCCAGATGCCCCCACCACCACCAGCACCACCACGACTCTAGTCTGCAAGGTCCTTATCACTCACAGAAATTTCTTGCCTATGGTCAGATTCCAACTCCAGGAGGGCAGAATGACAGGCTATGTCTGTCTTGTGCCCATCTCTGTCCCCTGCTGGCACTCAGCACAGAGCTTAACACACACGGATGATCAAGACACCTGAGGCCCGCTGGCTGTCAGTTGAGAAGGGGGACGGTCTGCTGTTGCTTCCCGGACCCCAGAGCCATTGTTTTTAGGGGTCAGCTGGCCTCCTGCCTCCCTTTGAAACTTCTAGCTGGGTGGCCATGGGCAAGTCACTCTCTGCCTTTGTTTTCTTCTTCTTCAAACAGTACAAAACCCACTTTGCAGGGTGTGTTTTGAGAATTGAAGAGAGAATCTAAGTGCTGAGCAAAGATAGGCATATAAAGGACACCTAATAAACCACAGGGCTTCCCTTATAGCTCAGTTGGTAAAGAATCCTCCTGCAATGCAGGAGACCCCGGTTCGATTCATGGGTCAGGAAGATCTGCTGGAGAAGGAACAGGCTACCCACTCTAGTATTCTTGGGTTTCCTTTGTGGCTCAGCTGGTAAAGAATCTGCCTACAACACAGGAGACCGTGGTTCACTTCCTGGGTCAGGAAGATCCCTTGGAGAAGGGAAAGGGTACCAACTCCAGTATTCCAGCCTGGAGAATACCATGGACGGTCCATGTGGTCACAAAGAGTCAGACAAGAATGAGAAACTTTCACTTTTGCTTTCTTGATAAACCATAGCCATGTTGGCAATGACACAGTAGATGTTTCTATGGAAGGCAAACAGAGGATTCCTATTCACTTGTCCCCAACCATGTGACAGGCACTCCCATATGGCATTTTAGTGAATGCATATAAATAATATTTAAAATATATATTTTTCTGGCTGCACCTTGGGGCTTGTAGGATCTTAGATTCCCAACCAGGGATTGAACCTGAGTTCCTGGCAGTGAAAGCACAGAGTCGTAACCACTGGACCAAGAGGGAATTCCACTGAAACAGTTTTGTTTTGTTTTAATTTATTTATTATGTATTTATCTGTAGCTGTGCTGGGTCCTCTTTGCCATGTATGGGCTTTTCTCCAGTTGCAGAGAGCGGGGGCTACTCTCTAGTTGAGGTGCATGGACTTCTCATTGTGGTGGCTTCCCTTGTTGCGGAGCATAGGCTCTAGGGCTCGTGGGCTTCTGTAGTTGCAGCAGGTGGGCTCAGCAGTTGTGGCTCATGGGCTTGGGCTTAGTTACTCCACGGCATGTGGGATATTCCAAGGTCAGGGACTGTACCAGTCACCCCTGCATTGGCAGGCAAGATTCTTTACCACTGAGTCACCAGGGAAGCCTCCTGAAACAGGTTTTGATTGTCCCCATTTTACAGCTGAGAAAACCGAGTCTCAGAGTGGTTAGGAGACTTACCCGAGATCACACAGGTGATAAGCAGCAGAGTTAGGACTGGAACCCTGCTCTATCCCTGTGCTCCGCCCATTCTCACCCAAAGTCTCTCTCTGCCTTCCAGTGCCAGGAGGCTGGAGGGACAAGGAGAGGTTCAGGATGCTGAGGGTGGGGATGGGCAGAAGGAAGAAGACCCTGAGGGACCTACAAAGATGAGGCTGCCTCAGTGTCCTCCATCAGCAACGTCCGGGGGCCTCATTATATACAGGTAGGTCAAGTCCGCGTTCTGAAGCCATGGGCTCTATGCTTCAGCTACTTAACAGAGCACCTACTCTGTGCCTCGCCCCAGGATACATACAGATGTGAACAGTTCGTACCCTCCAGTTATGCACTAATGGAGCCAAGGAAGATTGAAACAAGAAGCACTTTGAAATCCCTAGTGAGGATGAACCTTTTCCCTATGGCCTGGGGTGATGGCACCCACACTTTGCTAGAGCTGAAGGTATTGTTGGGGTCCTTTCCCCGCTCCCAGCCCCAGCGTGGGCCCTGGGTGTAGGGGCCCTTTAAGAAGATCCTGTTCCCCTCCCTCTCTGCACCCGCCCCCCCCCCCCCATAATTAGCCAGCTAAAGAAAGAGCTGGCTCAAAATGGGATTGTGCAGACCCAGCTTTGGGCCCCGAGGACGTGGGATCGGGGATTGTTATGCTAATCGCCTGAGATCAGCAGTTCCCCGTGTCCTTCAGATGGCAGGTAGCGATGCCCAGCGGCTGTGGCTGCAGAGCTGCAAGGAGCCGGCTTTTTCCTCCTGCTTCCTGCTTCCTCTGCCTCCCCCATTGGACCCGCCCTGTCTGTCCTCCAACCTGCCTGGTAGCTGCGATGCTTGGCCTCTCCTAGAAATATCCGGCCCTGCTTCTTCCACTCTCCAAAGAGAAACGGGTTCCACTGTCCCCTGCCTGCCTTTGGAGTGGGTGCTGGTGTAGGACACAGAGGCGGGAGGAAAAGGTACCCAGATCCTCTGTAGAGCCTCATCCTTCCTGGGTCCTTCCTGCCCCACCTTCTGTAACTGGGGCTTGGCCACTTACTAACTACGCCAACATGAGCAAGTGACTGCCTCCCAGAGCCTATTTCCTCATCAGTAAAATAGGTTGATAATAATGGTACCTATTACAAAAGATTGAAATGCAGATGGAATGAGAGCTGGCATCTAACAGGCCCAACTCATCAGTCGCTACTGTTAATCCCATGCTTGACTGTATAGCACCCTGTGCTGAGTCCTTTTTTATGGCATTATCCAATTTGGCCTTTCAAGTGTCCTGAGAGGCAATTTTCATTATCATTTCCATTTTACAGATGAAGAAACTGAGGCTCAAAGGAGCTAACTCACTTACCGAGGATCCACCCTGAGCCAGCCTATTCTCTTAACCTCTATTCTGTAGTTTGGCAGGTAGCCGTCAACCCTGCAAAAGGTGAGCTTGGTTGGTACAAAAAAAAAGCAAATACTTTTAAAGTATAAGATGCTCACATAAACATGTAGAATAGTTATATATTTATAAAACTGGCATGTCAAGCCTGTGAATTCACAAGTAATCTTGCTTAGGTTAAATGTGTTTAAGTCCGTACAAAGACTAACACAAGTCTGAGCATAGCAGTGTTATTCATAGTAGCCAAAAACCAGGAACAGCTGAGACATCCATCAAGGAGAGAATGGATGAAGAAACCATGGTACAGCTATACAATGGAATAAACTTACTGATCCAAGCCGCAACGTGGACAAATCTCACAGACAGAATATTGGATGAAAGAAGCCAGACTCAAGAGAGTACATACTATACGATTCCACGTATATGAAGTTCAAGAACAGACGGAAGTCAGATTAGTGGCTGCCGACTGGGGAGGGTCTCAACAGGGAAGAGATCCAAGGGAACCTTCTGGGGTGATGGAAATACAGTATATCTCGATCGGGTGCGATCACATGGGTGTCTGCGTAGGTAAAAATGCATCTGGAGGTACATTTGATGTTTATTCAAATTGATGTGTGTAATGTATGCACCAGTAAACCACTGTTAATAATTTAAGTTAAAAAATAATGAGTTCATTTTAAAATAATAGTGAATAAATAGTAGTTGTTCAGGGCACATGCAGATATGACCAAACCAAATCAAGAGAAAAGAAAAAAATAAAAAACACAAAAAAGCAAGACAAAACAAACAAAAAACAACTCCAGCGACTAAAGTTAGGAGAAGTATAAGCCTAAATTGTATTCCGCTTCCTCTTCTCCCAGAGTGCCAGATGAACATACAGGAAGCCTGGTTAAATTTGAATTTCAGATTTAAAAAAACCAAATACTTTTAAAGGATAAGTATGTCCCATGCAATAGTTGGGACATACTTAACACTAATTTCGTTTTGCTTTGCTTTTTATGTGTTGTTTACCAGAAACACACATTTAATTGGGCGTCCTGTGTTTTTATTTGCTAAAATCTGGCAACCGGACCCTCTCAGGACCCCACCCGGTCTCGCAGCCCGGTGCCCACCGCAGGCGGGAGAGCCCCGCGCGGGGCACTCACGCCGGGCGCAGCCTGGCAACGCAGCCACAAAGGGAGCCCGGGAGGCGGAATCTTTCCACATGCCTGATCAATGGGGGCGCGGAGACGGCGGCGCAAACAGGCCTGAGACAGCCGCACAAAGAGGAGGCCCCTCAGCCGCTCCCGCCTTCCATTGATCCCGGCCCTTTGTGGCTCGGACAACGCGGGCACGGGGAGGCGCCTCGAGGGGACTCGGCCCATTCTCATTAGGGGGAGAAGGCCCGGGAGGACCTCCGCCCTGCCAGCCCGCCCCACCGTTGCCCCTCCGCCCCACCGTTCCCCCTCCCGTGGGCTTCAGGATTCAAGTCTGGGGGAGTCCAGCTCCCTTCAGGGGCACAGAGTGGGGCCGGACCAGGCCAAGGAAGACCCTGTAGCCCAGAAAGGTCTAGAGCCTGCCAGTGGAGCCTGCCACCCAGATCCGGCCTCCCGAGGATCCCCCAGTCTGCCCTGTCAGGCTTTCTCTGTCCCCCTGGTTACAGGCCGGCCTTGCAGTCTTTTTTTTTTTTTAATTGAACAAATATTTATTGAGCATTTGCTCCAAGCTGTTCCCACTCTCCTGCCCCCATGGCCACTTACATGGGCTAACTCCTCCTCCAAGTCTCGCCTCTCTGGGAAAGCACCCCTGACCCCTCTCCCACTGTCCCCCGCCCCCTGGATTGGGCAGGGAGTCCCCCTGTCTCTGAGTGTGCCACCTTCTATCATGGTAGGAACAGTTAGCAATTACTGAACACTTTCTATGGCTTCCTAGGTGGAGCTAGTGGTAAAGAACCCGCTGGCCAATGCAGGAGACGTCAGAGACTTGGGTTTGATCCCTGGGTCAGGAAGATTCCCTAGAGGAGGGCATGACAACCCACTCCAGTATTCTTGCCTGGAGAATCCTCCATGGACAGAGGAACCAGCAGGCTACAGTCCATGGGATCGCAGAGTTGGACATGACTGAAGTGACTTAGCACGCACTCATGAACTCTTATTATGCTTGCTGGACTAAGCATGCAAGGTTGCCCTCTAGTTTCATCCTCATAACAGCCCTCTAGGTTGAAGAAGCTTAGATCCTTTCCGGGAGGTGGGAACTGCAGCTTGGTATGTTAAGGTGGTTGGTCACCCAAGGTGACACACCTAGCAAGGAGCAGAGTGAGGATTTGAACCCAGGGAGTAGATTCCAGAGTCAGGGCATCCTCCCCACAGTGCAGGCTCCAGGTTCTATGCAGGATTCACTACCGTGACCCAGCTGGCACACCCTTGATGTCTCACTTACCCCATCAGAACACTGACTGCACTGTCTTGTTGTATCTATTTGTTCATTTTCTTCTGTTTTCCCAACTAGATGGATAGGTCTGTGACCTCAGCACCCAGCACAAATAAAGATGCCTGAGGTATATTTGTGTGTGTGTGTGTGTGTGTGTGTGTGTGTGTTTTGTCTGGCTGTCCCGTGCTGCTTGCAGGATCGTAGTTTCCCAAGCAGGGATCGAACCCACGCTGCCTGCAATGGAAGCACTGAGTTCTAAAAACTGGACCACCAGGGAATTACCAAGATATGTTTGTTGATCTGCACTATTGAGTTTGAGAATAGTTTGCTAGACCCCAGGGGTCGGAAGAGGGAGAAAAACCTAAAGATGAATCTGATCCAGTTTCTGCCCACAAATGGGCTTGAAATCAGACACTCAAAGAATATAAGAAGGGTTGCAGAACTTGGGAGTCTAGTGAACAATTTTTCCCCCTTTAAAAAAAACCAACTTTATTGAGATACAATTTACAGGCAATAAAATGCACCCATCTTAAATGTCCAGTTCAGTGAGCATTGGCAAATGCATACACCCATGTAACTAGCATCTCTGTCGGATATAAAACATTTCCATCTCCCCAAAAGTTCCCCTGTGCCCTTTTGCAGTCAATGCCTACCCCCCCCTCCACCCCTGGTTCCTAGGCAACCACTGATCTGCTTTCTGTCACTATAGGTTAGTTTGCATTTTCTAGAATTTCATATAAATGAAATCATACAATGTGTACTCTTTTGTGTCTGGCTTTTTTTTGCTCAAATGCTAGTTTGGAGATTCAACCATGCTGTTGAATGACCCCTTAGTTTCAAATCTCCTCTCTCCTGACCTCTTTGAGCTTCAGTCTCTTCATCTGTAAAATGGGAGGGAATGCTGGGAGGGCTTGTTTAAAGACTGTCTGAAGGCAATGGCACCCCACTCCAGTACTTTTGCCTAGAAAATCCCATGGATGGAGGAGCCTTGTAGGCTGCAGTCCATGGGGTCGCTAGAGTCGGACACGACTGAGCGACTTCACTTTCACTTTTCACTTTCATGCATTGGAGAAGGAAATGGCAACCCACTCCAGTGTTCTTGCCTGGAGAATCCCAGGGACGGGGAAGCCTGGTGGGCTACCGTCTATGGCACAGAGTCGGACACGACTGACGCGACTTAGCAGTAGCAGCAGCAGAGTGTCCAGGACCTACACATAGTAGGCACATAATAAGTGTTCTAGATTTGTATAGCATTTCTGATAGATGGCAAGTTCCATGACACGGTAGGCACAGGACCTGCACACAGTAGGCATTCAGTAAATGCTCCTGATTAGCATAACTTTCTGCTTGACTGCAAGCTCCATGAGGACAGGGACCTGACTAGACATGGTGAATCCAGACGTTGAGAGTGGTATAGCAACTTGCCTAAGATCACACAGCTAGTAAGAGGCAGAAGTGAGATTGAATTCAGTCAGTCTAGTCTTGGGGTTCCTATCGTTTACTATTACTGTTATAATTGCTGTGAAATATATGGGATCTTCACTCTTTTTCTTTCTTTCATTTTGTGCTGTGCCACATGGCCTGTGGGATCTCAGTTCTCTGACCAGAGATTCAACCTGGGCCACAGCAGTGAAAGCTATGAGGTTTTTCTGTTAATCACTACACAAAACTGCCTCACAAATACTTTCCTCATCTCCCACCATCTCCCTGAACCATTTTGTCACCTTCATCTTTACCAACGAAATGGCAGTATTCTTGCCTGGGAAATCCTATGGACAGAGAAGCCTGGTGGGCTACGGTCCATTGGGTCACAAAGAGTCGGACATGAGTGAAGCAGCTTAGCACATACACACACGGGGGCAACATAATGTAAAAAAGAACAACTCTACTACCACTAATATATTTTTTGAGTTTATGTGCCAGGGAATATTCTGAGCCCTTCATGTATAATAATTCGTGTAATTCCCCAACCACACTGTAAGGTCAGTTCAGTGTTTCTTCCAATTTTACAGGTGAGTTGGCTGAGAGGCTGCAATTTTGGAGTCAGGACAAGCCTGGCGTGGCCACGCTCTCCACGATGGGCAAGTCTCTTCCCTCCCCAGCCTGTGTGTTCCCCCTGCCGAGGCTTCCTGAGCGCCCCTCCCAGGCCTGCCTTCTCCTTTCTGACCCCTCGGCAAGGTTTTCTCTTCCTGTCGATTCTAAATTTCTTTCCCCAGTCACTCCCTGGGCCTTGGCAAGTCCAGGCTACAATTTCAAAAGGAGCTGAGTTCCTTCAGGAAAGGGGCTGGGTCTGAGCCCTCCCCACCCTCCCGTCTCTTCCCATAAATACCCCCTGTGTGCAGCACCCAGGGGCCCCAGGGAGTCCGGCTGCTGACCTGTAATTAGAAACTTTTCTCCCTTCCCCAGCCGGGAGGAGGAGGGCCGAGTCTGGGCCAGCCATTTTGCTTGTCATGAATTATTCAGGAGATGGGAAGTGGTGTTGAGAGGGATCCTCTGCTGACCAGACATCTCAGGCCCTGCCCAAAGCAAGCTAACCCACCAGCTCTGCCCCTTTCTCTGGTTCAGACCCAGAGACTAAACAAGCTATATGCCAGGCTCATTTACAGAGGAGATATTCATCGGATCCCGTGAGGGAGGTGTGTCCTCCAGCTGAGCAGGGCAACAAGGACTTACCCAAGGACACAATGCTAAGAAGTGGACCACTGAGCTGGGATTCAAACCCAAGAACGATGCTGAATAGAGGCAGTGGGCAGGGGCTGTGGGGAGCAGGCTGGAAAGAAAAGGCAGAGGTGATTCCCTTTTTCTCCTTTGCCACCCTTGTTAAATCTCTGGGGGTGTTGAGAAGGGAGATATTGTGAGAAAACTAGCACCAGCTAGGTGACAAGCAGGCATTGTTTTGCAGACAATGCAATTTTCACAACTTTCTAAGGAATGTGTTATTATGCCCATTTTATGGATGCAGAAACTGAGGGGAGACTAAGGGAGTTTATTCAAGGATACAAAGAGCTGGTTAGTGGCATAATGGGCTCAAACCCAGGACATTCCTCCGTGGCACTATCTTTTCCACCGCTCCTGGAGGGTTGGGTAGGAAGGCATGGCTGAAGAGATCCCGTCTCTTAAACTCGCAATGATCCTTGGATCCGACTTCCCTGTTGTCAAACCTCTCAGTATCCAAGGCACCAGATCCATGGTTCTGCTGCAGGAGAAATCCTTTGAGAATCATAAATGAGCCTCAGGATGCTATCTGCCATCCCACAGTGGTTAGCCTTTGCAAGGTAACCCTTTAGAAGACTCAGGGCTTCCTCTGTGGCACGGAGTTGGCAATTCTGAGACAGACCAGCTCTAAACGTAGTTCCCAGAGGAGCTAAGATCACAGGATTTGGGAAAGGATCGCCTAGTTCCACTCCTTACTATCTGTACCAACTTGGCCCAGTGCTTTAAACACTCTAAACATCAGTTTGCCCATTGGTGAAGTTAGAGGATGCCAAGGAAAAAAATATGAAGAGTAAATATGATAATGCCTAAAAAGCATTTAACATAATGCCTGGCACATGGTGAGTGCTCAGTGAGAATTATTTATTATTATTGTTCTTGATAACAGCCTCTCCTTAAGCTTGGTTAACAGAGGAGTGGGAACTACCAGATACACATATGTCTTCTTCAGGGAATAGCACCCCAGTTTCCCTGGGGAACTCTCCCTCTGCCAATATTAGTCTGTGTACCTTGGATGGGATTTACTCCAGCCTTGTGATCCAGCCTGGCCATAGGATTGGTTGGAAGATGGACCTGTGGCCCAATGAGAGCCGATCAGAGACAGCCCTGAGATTTTGGCTGGGAAGAGGCAATTTCTTTTCCACTAGGAGGAGAAAGCAAGCATGGGGCTTCTGAGGGCCATCTTGTCACCCTGGGGATGAGCGTATCTGCGAGAGAACAAGCTGCTGAGGAAACCAGAGCCAAGCCATGGCAAGAAAATTGAGATCTTTGGATGCCTGGATCCAGTTGTGAGCCACAAAATAATAATTATTATTAATTATTACTTTTTTTGTTTGCATCAGTTTGAGTTACAACCAAGCATTCTGGCTAAATATACCAATTATGTCCTCTCTCTCTGTATTATACATATATGTACATGTATATATACGTGCTAAGTTGCTTCAGTCATGTCTGACTCTTTGAGACCCTATGGACTGTAGCCTGCCAGGCTCTTCTGTCCATGGGGTTCTCCAGGCAAGAATACTGGAGTAGGTTGCCACGCCCTCCTCCAGATCTTCCCCTCCCAGGGATAGAACCCACATCTCTTATGTCTCTTGCATTGGCAGGCAGGCTCTTTACCACTAGTGCCACCTGGGATGCATATATATATATATATGCATATGTATACTTATGTTTGTATATTATACACATATATATGGTGGCTCAGCAGTAAAGAATTCTCCTGCCAATGCAAGAGACGCAGGTTTGATCCCTGGGTCAGGAAATGGCAACCTACTTCAGTATTCTTTCCTGGGAAATCCCATGGACAGAGAAGCCTGGCAGGCTATAGACCATGGGGTTGCAAAGAGTCGGACAGGATTTGGCAACTAAACAACAACAGCAATAAACATATATACACACACACACATATACATATGCACACACATATATTTGTGCATATATATCTTTAAGTAAAATGACAGTGTACATTGAAGACTCACTTCTAATTATTACTTTTGTTTTACAAACTTAGGTCAAGAGGTAAGGCCGAGTAAGACTTTAAGATTCACAACACCTACGTACAAATTATGGGCCTTTAACTCCCTAAACTTATCCTGTCATGGAGTCGCAGACTTAGAGTCATGGCTTGGCTTTAACCATGGTTTTCCTTTCTGCTTTCAGGAAAACATTTAATTTCCACCCTGGGCGTAGTCTACTCCAGCTTCCTTGTGGTGCGCTGTTTCTGTCTGCCTTTTGTCTGTGTGCTGCTGGTGTCGGAGCCGGTAACTCTCTGTTTACAGTTTCAGGCAGCAGCATTAATTGCCTTTTGAACCTCCCATTTTCCTCTAAGAGCTCCCCTTGACTGTCTCAACTGTCTCACTTGTATTTCTTTCTGCACAAAGAAAAATGTCTATTTTTTTCCCCATAAAGTCTGACCACCTGCGAATCCCTGCGCATTCTCTCGTGAGGAGGCAACATGAGAGAAAAACATGTAGGCAGCAAAATATCTGTGTTGAACAGGCTTTCCAGGACAAGTTGTCACAACCCAGAAGCTTCGAGGCCAAACGAGGAGGCAGCTGTGGGATGCTAAGAAGACCCCTGGAATTGGAGTGAGACCAACTTTTGAAATCTGGTGTTTATTTATTTTTTGCTCATTCGCTGTGTGACCTGGGGCAAGTTACTTCATTTTGCTGAGCTTTAGTTTCCTCATCTATAAAATGGGCATGATAGTACCTGCTTCACCACGGTGGACACAACAGCTGCCAGACAAAATCACTTTCCTCTGGAAAAGCACTTTCCAATGACCTTTACTAGTCTGGTATGGGTTGAAAACAATAACAAAACTAGCATTTATTGAGTACATACTATGGCTCAGCATTATTTCAAGTGGTATTCAGCCTTACAACAAACCCTATGACGGAGCTATTTGTAAAAATATTAATTTTAATTTATTTGTTTGGCTGCACTGAGTCTTAGTTGCAGTACTTGGGATCTTCTGTTTTTGTTGTGGTGTGTGTTACTGTTTGTTGTGGTGTGTGTGTGTACTAAGTTGTTCAGTTGTGTCCGATCCCATGGACTGTAGCCCGCCAGGCTCCTCTGTCCGTGGGATTCTCCAGGCAAGAATACTAGAGTAGGTTGCCATGCCCTCCTCCAGGGGATCTTCCCGACCCAGGGGTTGAACCCACGTCTCTTATGTCTCCTGCATTGGCAGGCAGGTTGTTTACCACTGAGCCACCTGGGAAGCCCTGTTGTTGCATGAGGGATTTCACAGTTGCAGCCTGTGAACTCTTAGCTGCAGCATGTGGGATCTAGTTCCCCAATCAGGGATTGAAACTGGGCCTCCTGCTTTGGCAGCGCAAAGTCTGAGCCACTGGACCACCAGGGAAGTCCTGAAGCTACTATTATTTGGCACCTATCTTACAGAGTGGAAATGGAGGATCAGAGAGGGTAAGTAAGCTGCTGAAGTCACACAGCTCAGAGGCTAAGCTGGAATTTGAACCCAGCAGTTTCACTCCACAGCCTTCTCTTATCAATAAGTACATGGCTCCCAGTGAAGTAGCAGATACCAGCCACCCCAGCTGGAAGCCAGGCAAGGTCAGAGGCTGGGACTGCTGCCTCTGGAGCAAACTACATCATTCTGACTTCCCTGCCCTGATCTCCAAGTCTACTCCACAGAAACCTTGATGTTTCCAAAGTCCAGACTCCACTACTCTTGGAAGGCATGATGGGAATAGGACATGATATTTTGGGTTTGGAATCCAAATCCTGCCCCTCACCCCTGAATATTCGTTGGGAGGACTGATGCTGAAGCTCCAATACTTTGGCCATCTGATCCTACTCATCAGAAAAGACCCAGATGCTGGGAAAGACTGAAGGCAGCAGGAGAAGGGGAAGACAGAAGATGAAATGGTTGGATGGTATCATTGACACAATGAACATAAGTTTGAGCAAGCTCTGGGAGATAGTGAAGGACAGGGAAGGCTGGTGTGCTGTAGTCCATGGGGTCGCAAAGAATCAGACACGACTGGGCCACTGAACAACAACATCTTATAAATACACTTACTCCTTCTGTGTACCAAGGGGAAGGGGGAGAGAGCAGGGAGACAGGTCCTGTGGGAGCCTGAGTGGGGGACCCTGGGTGCACATACATCCCCACATGCCTTGCCCAGGTACACTCATGTCAGCAGAGCACATTGTTTTGTTTGTTTGTTTTAATATTTGTTTTTATTATTTGTGTATTTGACTGTACCAGGTCTTAGTCACAGTACATGGGTATCTAATTTCCTGGCCAGGGATCAGACCCAGGCCCCCTTCCCTGGGAGCATGGAGTCTTAACCACTGGACCGCCAGGGAAATCCCCAGAGCACATGTTAACACAGGCACATGTTACATGGGCATGCACTCATGCCGTCACACTCACAGTGAACACGTGGGTACATGTGATCACACAAGTATGTGCATCCTCCCCCCACATTTACACCTCCACCCACCCCACCCTGCACTGAATTCCTGGGTGTGGTCAGACCCCAGTAAGCAGTGTAGTGTAATGGTTAAGCACACAGACGCTGGCTCTTGACTGCTGAGTTTGAATCCAATGCCAGTTGTGGGGTTCTGGGCAAATCCTCTCCGCGATCTGTGCCTTGACTTTCCCATCTGCAAATGGGAGCCATAAGAGTATCTACTCCCTGAGGGTGTTATCAGATATTTTGTATGAAGCACATAGTACACACACAAGTGATGTTGCATCCTTTATCCAACAGAGGCAGACTCAGAGACGGAGGGCTTAGCACACAGAACTTTATTAGAATTGCTCCTAGGGCCGAATCCTGTAGAAAGGGAAGGAAGGAAGTGGCAGTGGGTAGAGGGAAGAGTTGGGCTCTAATGAGTCTCACTGGGGGCCCCAGCCAACTGCCTGGGGAGCTCTGAAGCTAAGATGGTCCATCAGCGTGGTCCTGAGTTGACATGAGGGGGCCGAGCATTTATAGCTGCATTGAACCAGCCCAAGCACATAAGTTACCCTGAGAAAAGGGCATGACCTTGGTGTAACTGCTCCCTTCAACCATGAGGAAGCCACAAAGAGGACTCAGCCATGACTGGTCAGCCACCAGCACCTGGGAAATGCATGCCTAGGGGACCAGGGCAGTGGCCCATGGCATGTGCTACACAGGCCCCAGATCACAGCCGGGTGGGGGGCCTTCTCCTTTCCTCTCATCTCTGGACTCCAAACAAGGACCCTGAATACAATGAATCAAGCAGTGGAAACCTCTGGGACTTCCCTGTCATTACAGTGGTTAAGACTCCACTCCCCCATTGGAGAGGGCATGGGTTCGATCCCTGGCCAGGGGAACTAAGATCGTGCAACTCAGCTTTCCCTGACTTGACCAAGGTGTTTGCTTTCGCCTTTGTTATCCATGGCAACTTATTCAAACCTCAGGGCCCTATATAGAACATTCCTGAATAATAATAAGTGGCATTGGGCTTCCCTGGTGGTTCAGTGGTTAAGAATCCATCTTGCAATACAGGAGACCCAGGTTCGATCCCTGGTCTAGGAAAATCCCACATGCGGCAGGATAACTAAGC
Source organism: Bos indicus x Bos taurus (assembly GCF_003369695.1). NCBI lineage: Eukaryota > Metazoa > Chordata > Mammalia > Artiodactyla > Bovidae > Bos > Bos indicus x Bos taurus. The sequence continues at coordinate 10,082,238 of NC_040092.1, read as the reverse complement.
CCGTGGGCCATAACTATTGATCCTGTGCTCTAGAACCTGGGAGCTGCCACTACTGAAGCCCCCATGCCCTAGAGCCCAGCACTCTGCGACAAGAGAAGCCGCCGCAGTGAGAAGTCTGCACACCACAACTAGGGAGTATTGCCCACTCGCTGCAGCTAGAGAAAAGCCTGAGCAGCAGTGTAGACCCAGCACAACCATAAATAAATAAAATTATTAAAAAAATAATAAGTGGCATTAGACTAAGGAGCATGTGCCCAGCAGATATGAACCAGTTCTAAGTACCTTAAATGGATTAACTCATTTAAGAATTACAACAGCCCTCTGAGGTGACTATAATACTGTTATCTGTACTTTATGGATGAAAGAACTAAGACACCAAAGAGGCTAAGAAATTTGTCTAAGGTCACATTGATTATGGGCTTCCCTGGGGGCTCAGACAGTAAAGAATCTGGCTGTAATGCTGGAGACTCAGGTTCGATCCCTGGGTTGGGAAGATCCCCTGTAGAAGGGAATGGCTACCCACTCCAGTATTCTTGCCTGGAGAATTCCACAGACAGAGAAGCCTGGCAGGCTACAGTCCATGGGGTCGAAAAAAGAGTGGGACATGACTGAGCGACTGACACTTTCACACAGATTATATGTGTGGTAGAGCCAGGATTCTAACTTGGAGAGTCTGATTCTAGCACTCCATCTTAAACAGCATGCCCACTAGTAAACTAGTTGTTAGTGTTAGCATGGATGATGGATACCCATGGATAGATGGATGGATGGAGAGAATGACTGGCAAGTGGATGGATAAATCAGTGGATATATGAATGCATGAATGGATGAATGGATGGGTGGACAGATGGATGAATACATGGATGGATGGATATCTATTATCTTGACCTTTTCGGGAATTTTCCATTCTACTAGTTGTCTTCCCATTAGAGCCGCTGAGTCCACATGTGAGCAGGGAGTGTGGCCCAGGCCTAAGCAAGGAAGACAGAGCTCGAGTTTCACCTCCTGCAGCTCTGATCGTCAACCAAGAGATGATGGAACTGTAACAGAAGGGACTCAAAAGCAATGACAGAACCCAGGCGTGCCATCTCTGTGGCTTCGGAGAACCTCCCTCTCTCTACTGCAGAGACCTTATCAGTAAAACGCAGTGACTGGAACTTCTAGGTCAGGCACACTACAGTTCTTTGAAGTGGGAACTCAGGCTGGAGCACTTGGTCCTCTCTCACCTGTGGGGACCAGCCAGTTCTATTTCTTCCAGGCTCCAATCTCCTTCTCTACTGCCTGTTTTTGCAGCCTTCCTGCAGAATGCACTCGTTTTTAAAGCATTTTTCCTTCTCCTCTTCTATCATCTCTTTTCTGTTTATCTTAATACTTCATGCTCCCAACCATGGAATGGCCATGGCTGAACATGCAGTGGGGCTGCCTGATTTCCTCCCTGTCTGGGCATGTGGGTGCTTAACTGCTATTTCCTTTTTTTTTTTATGACTGACAGGCAGCACCCAGCCCTGGAGGGGAGACGCACAGCTAGGGCTGTGGTTCTGAGAGACTCTGAATCTTCTTGGAATCAAAAAGCCCCACAGGCAGATTTTCGAAGGCCAAGAATTTTGGAACTCCTGCAGTCTTAACTCCCTGGATTAACACTCTGTGACCAGACAACAGAGCATAGCCAGAAAAAGTTCAGCAATTTGGACTTAGACTCTTTTTCTGACTTTGGACAATTTGCATCCCTTTTCTGCCTCAGTTTTTCTTATCTGTAAAATGACTGCTTGATCAGCCTATAAATCAGGCAAAGGAAAACAGATTGCCTGGTTCAAACTTTAGGTGAACCACTTGCCAGCTACATGACCTTGGGAATGACACTTACCTCCCTAAATCTCAGTTTCCTCATCTGTAAAATGGGGATGGTAAGACCACCCACTGAAGAATTGATACTTTTGAACTGTGGTGTTGGAGAAGACTCTTGAGAGTCCTTTAGACTTTGAGGAGATCAACCAGTTCATCCTAAAGGAAATCAGTCCTGAATATTCATTGGAAGGACTGATGCTGAAGCTGAAACTCCAATACTTTGGCCACCTGATGGAAAGAACTGACTCATTTCCCTGATGCTGGGAAAGATTGAAGGCACGAGGAGAAGGGGACGACAGAGGGTGAGATGGTTGGACGGCATCACCGACTAGATGGACATGAGTTTGAGTAAGCTCTGGGAGCTGGTGATGGACAGGGAATCCTGTTGTGAGGCAGTCTATGGGGTCCCAAAGAGTGAGACACGATTCAGCGATTCAGCGACTGAACTGAACTGAAGACCACCCACCTCATAGGGTTCTTGGAAGAAGTCAATGAGATAATGGATTTACAATGCAAAGCACAAAGTAAATGCTTAGTAAATCTTGGTGGTTGCTGCAATCCTAGAGAAGAGAAAGAAAGAGGGTAGCTGGCAACAGACAGGCAGAGATATATATTTAAATTTCAAGTGTTCCCACCCAATCTTGCCGAACCCATCCTCCTCCAGAATGCCTGTGCCCATCATACACAGTGAAATGGACAGGACATTTTAGAGACTGTAGGTGAGATGTACGGGAGGGTAATGCTTGAGAAACACTGGACAATGCTTTCTAAGTGCCAGAGAAATGGATATTGCCTTTTAGCCCAATAACTCCACTGCTGAGATACAAGGACATTATTTGACACACACAAAAAAAGATGTAAGTACAAAGTGTTCATCTGAGCTTTTTATAATAAAAAAATTGGAAACAATTTAGCAGTCATTAATAGGGAAAGATTTGAATGAAGAATATTTTGTAACTATTAAAACTAGACCTGTGGGAATTCCCTGGCAGTCCAGTGGTTGGGACTCTGCACTTCCACTGCAGGGGGCATGGGTTTGATTCTCGGTCCGGGGAAATAAGATCTTGCGTGCCACTCAGCAAAAAAAAAAAAAAAAGACAACAAAAAACCTGCAGTTGCAAGTCATTTATAATAACATAAAAGAGCATATAAAAATAGACTAATGAATTAAAGGAAAACACAAATTTACATATATAGAAGGAATAGAGTCTAAAAAAAAATCAACTCCCCAAAGAAAACGCTGCAGAGAAGCATTCAAAGTTTATACACTAAAATGTAAACAGTGGTTATTTCTGAATAGTAGGGTTTGAGTGGTATTTATTTCCTAACTTTGCTACAAATATATCTTTTGTGTATATTTTTCCACTAGTGTATTTTTCAAAGTTAAAAAAACTTCAGAAATAAAACTAGAAGGAAATAAACCAAAATGTTAACAGTGGAGTCTTTGGATGGTGGTGGTGGCTAGGTCACTAAGTCATGCCTGACTCTTTGCAACCCCGTGGACTGTAGCCTGCAAGGCTCCTCTGTCCAAGCAAAAGATTTCCCAGGAAAGAATACCGGAGTGGGTTGCCATTTCCTTCTCCAGGGGATCTTTCCTACCCATCAAACCTGAGTCTCCTGCTTAGCAGGCAGATTCTTTACCACTGAGCCACCAGGGAAACCCTTTGGATGGCATAAAGGATTATATTTTCCTTAGTCAACACTGTATTTCTTTAATGAATTTTGTGTTTATTTAGTAAATATTGTACTTTTTTTAATGAACATATATTAGAGTTATATATAGCTAAACTACATTTTTGTGAACTACTTTAAAAGTATCAATATAACATACGCTCACATTAAAAGAAAAATTCAATCAGTACACAAAGGTAGAAGGTGAAAGTAAAACTTCTTGGACCCCTCTTTATTGTTTAGTCTCTTTCCCCAAAAGTAATTGTTACCACTTTCATGTGTGTTCTAGAAATTTTCTGCGCATGTACACTTAGATGTGATTATCCACTGAAAAAATGTGTTTATGTATAGAGATTCATACAATATAATTTTGGAACTGGCTTTGTTATTCAATGCAGTATAGATTTTTAGGTATTTTTGCAAGTATGATATTCTGTTACAATGGCTACAGAACATTCCACTGTAATGTGACATAGTTTATTTAATTAATCCCATCAAGGTTGGTGATGAATATCAAGAGTGTTGCTAGATTTTGCTTTATATTATAAACACTGCTGCAATGAACATATTTATTTATACTACTTATCTTTTTCAAATTCATGTGACTACCTCTGTAGAATAGAATTTTATTTTATTTTATTACTTTATTTATTCAGCCATACTGCTTGGCCTGCAGGATCTTAGTTCCCTGAGAAGGGATTGAACCCTTGGTCTTTAAAGTGAAAGCACAGATCCAAACCACTGGTCTGCCAGGGAATTCCCTGTGGAATAGCATTTTAGATATGGAATTGCTGGGGCCCAAGAGTTTGTATATTTTAAATTTCAAGATATTGCCATCCAGTAACATAAATATAGATATAGACATTTATAATATTTAAATATATAACTTTATTATATAATATATTTATATAATAAATGATATACAAGTGTATACTATATATAATACATTTAAATATATTTATATGAAATGTATATAAATACATGTATGTTTATATACATACATTTACACAAATTTAAATATATACTATATAAATACATAAAACACATGAAGAGACAAGACAAATGGAAGAAACCTTAATATGTTAAGTAGTGTGCAAAGTATACAGTCTAAGTATGCAAAAAAATACCAAAATAGAATGGAAAAAATTTGAAATAAATCATCAAAGTCCATATCCTAAATATTAAAAGTGACTTTCTTTGGGTGGGAACATGAGTAGTTATGATTATTTCAGTATTTTACGTTGAATATGAATTTCTTTTCTAATTAGAAAACAGGATCACAAATATTATGAAAAGTACCTCTCTTTTAATTACAAAAGGCAATATGTAGCCATTGCACTAAGTCAAAAATAAAGAAAAGTGTTAGAAAAGAATGTTAATAATGTTCCTCTCCTCACCTCCAAGTTCATTCCCAGAGGTTAACAATGTGCAGGGCCTGGTGAGACTACTTCCATACTTCTTTTCTGGAGCAGGTTATTTTTACACTGGAAAAGAAAGAATGAATAAAAGACCTTCCAAAAAAAAATTTTTTTTTTTAATTAAGACCCCCACGGCCCTTTCGCAGACCATCCCTCCCTTAACACCCACTGTGCCAAACTGTGTACCCTCTTTCCACGTCCAAACATCTTGCCCCCAAAGAAACCCACTTGGGGCCCAGCTCCCCGGAGGCACCTGCGCCTCGGCCTGGTGCGGCCCCAGCCCCGCCAGCCCCGCCGGGCCGAGTCAGGCTCCCCGCGCTGGGCCCGGCCGGCCGGGGGCTCGGGGCGAGGCCTCCCTCCCGCGTGGGTGGAGCCTGCGCCGGGCTGCCCTCCCGCCCGCTTTCTCCAGGAGTAATTAAGAGTGAAATCCCCCTCCTGGTGACCCCCGTGCTCTGGGCCCAGGCTGATTTACACATGAAAGGTCTACGGAGGGCCTGGGCTTTCTCCTTTTCACATTCACAATGAGGCGCGGCCTATAAATAAAACCTCTCTGAGAAACGAGAGGCTTCAAAAAATGTCTTTGTGTGTGTGTGTGTGTGTGTGTGTGTGTGTGTGTGTGTGAGAGAGAGAGAGAGAGAGAGAGAGAGAGAGAGAGAGAGAAGAGAGAGCAGAGAAAACGGAAAACGAAAAAGGGATCTCTACTAAGAGTTGGGATTTCTTATTGAGTATTTATTCTGCTCAGCATCCTCACTTCACTCAGGTGAGAGAGATACCATGGTGCCTGTTTTACAGATGAAGATACTGAGGTCCAGGCAGGGGAAGACCTGCCCCAGATCCCACAGTGAATCAGGCGGAAAGCTTGGGCTCAGGAAGTGGGCTGAGCATGAGATATAAATGGGGTTCTCCATTATGATGGTTACAGGACTGTGCGGATTGGTCAAAACTCACCGGACTATATACACTCAAAAGGGTATGTAAAGCATACTTTACTCTGTGTAAAGCATACTGTAATACAGTTAGTCGCTTAGTCGTGTCTGACTCTTTGCGACCCCATGGACTGTAGCCTGCCAGACTCTTCTGTTCATGGAATTCTCCAGGCAAGAATACTGCAGTGGGTAGCCATTCCCTTCTCCAGGGAATCTTCCTGACCCAGGGATGGAACCTGGGTCTTCTGTGTTGCAGGTGGATTCTTTACTGTCTCAGCCACCAAGGAAGCCCATACTGTAATAATCCTGACTTTAAAAAGGTAAAGGAGGGGAACTTCCCTGACTGTTCAGTGGTTAAGACTTAGCCTTCCAATGTAGGGGTTGCAGGTTCGATTCCTGGTGGGGAGCTAAGATCTCACATACCTTGTGGCCAAGAAAGCCAAACCATAAAACAGAAACAATATTGTAACAAATTTAATAAAGACTCAAAAAAATGGTCCACATTAAAAAAAATCTATTAAAAAAGGAACAATAAAGGAAAATAAAATACACATACACATAAAAAGAAACAAAGGTGCTTATGGGCCAAGAACGGGTGAGGTCCCCTGGGTGCTTGGGGCCTTTCTGCACCTTCCATCTAGCAGGGCTGTTTCCTTATTCACCTCTGTATCCTTAGGCTCAGGGATGTAGATACTGGGGAAATGTTTGCTTGCTTTGATGAATGAATGAGCTAAATAATTCTCTCTGGACCCATTTCTCCATCTGCAAAATGAGAAATTGATGAAACACTAAGGTGAAGTCCTACCCAACAGTTCAGAGGTCACCTCCTCGGGGAAGCCTTCCTGGATCCCCTCCCACTCTTAGGCTGGATCTGTCACCTCTTCTGGGCTCTCACAGAGCAAGGTTATACTCTCATCTCTGCACTGATCATGCTGGATGGTATTTGTTGCTTCTGTGTGCTCTTCGTGTGAATATTCAGGTTCTTTGCAGCAGGGCCTGCATCTGTTTTATACTCTCAGTGCATGACACAGAGCAGGTGCAATGTCTAATGAATTAATGAAGTGATGCCTTTATTAATTCTGATCTGAGGTCCAAAACTGAATCATGCTGGTGTTGGCTGGAGCTGGGCGAGTGTCTGAAGCAGCAGGAATGGTCCAGGGCACAGAACCAGGAAATCCCTGTGCAGCAGAAATGAGTTGAAAGGCTTGACTTGTAGAGCACCAAGAAAACAATCCTGCTGTGACCCTTGCAGGAAATCCAAGCCTCCTCCTGCATCAGGCAGGGGGGCCCGGGAGGAGAACAGTCAGCCTCCTCCGGAGGGCAGATGGTTTGGAGGAGGAGGGCTCCCCTGGCACCAGAAGCTGGCAATCTGCCTGCATCTGTTTGGGGCAGGGGTTGGGATGGGACGTGTGAGGTACTTGAATGTTGTCAGGCCCCAGCTCTCCTATTTCTTAGCTGTCCTTCAGCCTCACCAAGCCTCAGCCTCCACATCTGTGAAGTGGGCAGAGAGTAGACTCCTACCTACTTCAACCCATTTATCAGGAGCGCCAAGCGACTTAATGGGGTCAAAATGCCTGCTATCTTGTGGTGCTCAAAAAACTTCTCAACCTCCTAAAATCTTTTCCCTTTTCTCCCAAAAGTATTTCACCCTGATTAGCAGCCACTCATGAGTCCCTAATAATAGCATTAGCTCTGTGTAAGGTTTACTGAGTGGCTGCCGTGTGTTCGGCACTCTTGTTCCATCGCTAAGTCCTGTCTGACTCTGCAACCCCATGGACTGCAGCCTGCCAGGCTTCCTTGTTCGGCATTTTACTATGTGTATTTTCTCATTTCCTCTTCACAACTAACTATCTTGGAGGTTAGGTTTGTTTTTATTCCCATTTTCCAGAGAGAAAACCGATTTAGAGAGGTACTCGTCTGAGATCACACAGCCTCTAAGTGGTAAACCTGGGATGTGAAACATCTGTTAATTCCAGGGAATGTTGTAACTCCCTGGAAGGTTTGTTCAAACACAGATGACTGGGCCCCACCTTTAAATTTCTGATGCAGCAGGTCTGGGGTGGAGCCTGAGAACTTGCATTTCTCACAAGTTCCCAGGTGATGTTGCTGCTGCAGGTCCTGGGAGCACACTTTGAGGACTGCACTCTGAGCTTCATACCAAGGTTACTCCACTGTCATTATCCCCATTAGGCAGGTTATGTCATGTCCAGCCTATTACATTAGGCTCAATTCAAAGAGTTTTGGTTTGTTTTTTAATTTATTTTTGGCTGTGTTGCTGTGCTTTCTTGGGTCTTTGTTGCTGTGCTCGGGCTTCTCCTTGCAGTGGCTTCTCTTGTGGGGCAAGAGCTCAGTAGTTGCAGCTCACGGGCTTAGTTGCTCTGCAGTATGTGGGATCTTCTCAGATCAGGGATCAAACCCATGTCCTTTATGTTGACAGGTAGACTCCCAACCACTGGACTACCAGGGGAAATCCTCAAAGACTTTGAAGTCTAGTATAATTTATTTGGCACTTGGCACCTATGACCCGATATTCCTCATTAACTCAAAAAAAAAAAAAAAACTATCATCTGTTTATCAGCTGTTTTAAAGTTGCAAAAAATAACTAGAAAATATAAATGAGCAGAAAGGACAGGATTAGTTCTGGTTTCACCAATTACTCAGAGAGATAGCTTTTTGTTATACATGATTGTATGGTAGAGGCTCTCTGGATTAACTAACTTACTGAGGAATTTCCAGGTGTCCAGTGTTCAGGACTCAGTGCTTTCACTACTGGGGCCTGAGTTCAATCCCTGGTCAGGGAACTAAGATCCCACAGGCCATGATGAAGCCAAAACAAAAATCCCCCAACTCACTGGAGCTGGCTCCTGGATTAGCCATCACTCACCTTGCCTACTGTAAACTCCAGAACAATGTGATGCCCACAGCAGCTGGAGGACTGGTCTCTAGGACAACCAACTTCTAACTCCTCCCACTGACTTAACAAGGATGCAGCTGGGCTTACCAAAAGTCAGCTGGGTAGGTTCTCTAGTCATTTACTCTTGTTATTAAATCACATAATTGTATATGACTGATAAAGAGGAATGGGAAAAGAAAAGTGATCTTGGGACTGTCCTGGTAGTCCAGTGGTTAAGAATCTGCTTGCCAATGCAGGAGACACAGGTTTGATTCCTGATCCAGGAAGATTCCACATGGTGCAGGGCAACTAAGTCTGTGAGCCACAACCCACAGTAAAGCCCCACGCGAAGCAATAAGAGAAATCACCGCAAAGAGAAACCTGCTCAACAAAACTAGAGAGTAGCCCCCGCAGCAACGAAGACCCAGCACAGCCAAAAATAAATAAATAAAATTTTTTTTTTAAAGAAAATTGATGTTTCTCCAAATGCAGTCGAATGCTTCGGAAAGATTCATTTTAAAAGTTAGTTGGCATGCGTCATTACAAACGTGTCCACACTCATAGACAGTACAACACCGTCACATCAGAGTGAGCCCTAATGTAAACTGTGGACTCTGGGTGATAATGATGTTTTAATACAGGTCCATTCATTGTAACAAATGTACCACTCTGGTGGGGGATGTTGAGAACGGAGGAGGCTGAATATGTATGTATCGTTGATGGGGGGAGGGCTATGAGAAATCTCTGTACCTCTTGATAATATTGCTATGAATCTAAAACTCTCTGAAAATACAGTCAATTTAAAAAGAAAGAAAGAAAGACGGAGCAAAGCCCCAGCTTGACACACATGACCACATAATATAAGCACAAAGTAAACTTTGTCATAAACCACTGGGGCTGGGACTGGGGATGGGGGGATGATGGGGTCGGGGGGGCCTGAAGGGAGTTAGTTAAGTGTGGCCTGGAGAACTAGAGACTATTGGGTGGCCATGCAATTCTAAAAATCTAGACAAGGGCCTTAGGATCTACATCGACTTAAAGAAGCTCAAGCTAGAACTCAGAGGAGTGTTTTCTGCAAGAAGGATGTTGGGGAATGCCAACCAGGTAACTCAGATCAAACTCAAAGAAAAGGCTCTGGCCCTACATCAAAAGATGGGTGAATGAATATACAGCCATAGGTGTTTAAATTGGAATATTTCAGGGCTATATCCTTTTTTTCTTTTTAATCATTTCCTGCTTTGATGGAATTTTTCAATAAACTTACCAACTATTCATCTGATGAGATGGAATGAGAGATGCTACTTACAGATTACTTTTTAAAATTGGAGACAAGAGGGAGGGGATGATGCAGTTCTTGATTTTTTTATTCTTTTTGGTGTGTGGGGGTGGGGGGCAGCTTGCAGCTTTGGGATCTAAGTTCCCCCAACAGGGATCAAACCCATCGCTCGGCAGTGAAAGCATGGAGTCCTAACCACTGGACCACCAGGAAGTCCCACTTTCCCATCTTTAAATGGTTAAAAGCTAACATTGTCCTTTTTAGGAAATGGGCAGGCATCGAAAATTTTGCACTCCATTTCCAGATGTTCACAGAATACCCTCCTGACCCCCCACACCTTATATGTATATTCACTCTCCCCTACCCACCCCGTGCAGGACCAGGGATTGAACTGGCACATTTTTCAGTGAGAATCCAGAATCTTGATCACTGGACTGCCAGGGAATTCCCAACCCCCACTATGGAGAGGGTAATCCATAGAACCCTGAGTAGGGAGCCCCTGAATTTGAGGATCTAAAGTCCCTCAAGCCCCTCATTGGAAAAGACTCTGATGCTGGGAAAGACTGAGGACAGGAGAAGGGGACGACAGAGGTTGGATGGCATTACCTACTCAATAGACATGAATTTGAGCAAACTCCAGGAGATAATAAGGGACAGGGAAGCCTGGTGTGCTCAGCCCATGGGGTCGCAAAGAGTTGGACATAACTGAGAGACTGAACAGTCACAGCTAGCCCCGCTAGCTCTTATGTTAATAGCTGTAGTAAAAACAACAGCGATAATAATAACAGGATCCAGAAGTCTTCAGACACTGACTCTGGGCCAGCACCCTTGCTTCATTTAATCTCTTCACATCCCTGTAAATAATGATGCAAACACTCTTATTATTATTGTTTCTACTTTGCAGATGAAGAAACTGAGGCTTAGAGGGACTCATTAACTTGCTCAGGGAGTATGGCCGAGAAGTAGGGCACCGGTTTCCAATTTGGCACTGGGGACACCAAAATTTCAGCACTTTCCCACGCCCATTCCAGGAGAGGATGGAAGCCCCATAGGGCTTTTTCAAGGCCAAAATCAAGTCGTGTTTGGAGAACATAGGAATGCTGGCCACCATTCATTCCTTCAAGCATTCATTCAACCATCATGCACGTGTCAGACACAGGCTGACTAATGTGTGGCTCATGACAGATAACGATGGTCCCTGCCTTCAAGCAGCCCCGTTTACTGCATCCTTCCTCTGACAGCACCAGACTCAGGGTGTGAACAACCCCACGGCAGATCCTCAGGCCCTGCTCCAGTCCCTGGAATCAGACTCTCTGAGGTTGGAGTTGAGAATCTACATCTGACGAAGTTTCCCCAGGGTGACATAGACACCAAGATGCGGGAACTCCTGGATCGACGGTGAGGGGACTTGACAAGCAAGCAATGCTTACACAGAGAAAATTGTCTCTCTGGATTGTGGAGGTCACCAGGGCAGGCTTCTTGGAAGAGGTGACCTTTTGAGATGAGACCTGAAGGGTGAGTAGGAGTGAACAGACCGAGAGGAAGGGGAAAGAGACACAGCAAGGAAAAAGACAGTCTCTGGCTTTAGAGAATTCACAGTTGGGGAGAGGGTAGTGAGAGGAGAGAGGAGGGAAGGGGACAGCAGCTTAGCAGAAGAATGTGACCAGGAGGCTCTGGGAAGGTGGAAGAGGCATCTGACTCAGCCTGAGGAATCAGGGGTGACTCCGCAGAGGAGGTGACTGTCTTCCAGGTGTAAGTATGTGCTTCATCGCATTTTTTTTGTCACATGGGACTGCATGTGTGCTCCTCGACCGGGGTTGAATTCGAACCCCTTGCACTGGAAGCACCAGCGGAGTCTTAGCCACTGACCACCAGCGACGCCCCTTCATCACACGCACCTCAAGTGAAGAGAATGGGCGTGGAAAAGAACCAGGACTGGCCAGTCTCCCAGGACATTAGAGGCCTCTTATCAGCCTACTAATAGTGGGCGGAAGCCATATCATCCTGTAATCAGGATGCTATTTTCACCTCCATTGTCAATGCTAAGCCTTTGTTTGTTTGAACTAAGTCCTTCCATCTAGAGTCCTTAGTGCCCAGTAATAAATGGTGGAGCAGAATTCCTTTGTAATGGGACCTGGAGCACACCTGCTTAGAACCACCCTATCACAGAAGAAGCACTGGATCTCTTCCCGCTCTGAATAACCCTCCTAGACACCACTGATGACTCAGATTAGGTGAATGGTAAGTAGGACTCTGGCCCTGGTCAGCCTGGACTCAAATCCCCTGCCATCCATTAAAAAAAAATTATTTATTGATTTATTTGGCTACTCTGGGTCTTGGTTGTGGCCTGCAAGGTCCCTAGTTTCATCATTCAGACTCTTAGGTGCAGCATGCGAGATCTCATTCCCTGACCAGGGGTGGAAGCTGGGCCCCTGCATTGGGGCCACAGAGTCCCCAGCCATTTTCTAATGACCTGTCCTCGAGCTGTGTGACTCGACTTTCCTCCTCCAGCCAAGCAGTCTACCAATGGTACCACCTGTCTCCAAAGAGTTATGTTGAGAATGGAATGAATTTTCCTATGAAATGCTTAGAAAAATGCCTGGCACACAACAGGACCTCAGAAAATGCTGAGTAATTAATAAGAAGCAAAAGCTATTTTTTTTTTTTAAATGAGACTTGCTATAAAGACAGAGGTGCTCTTTTAGAGAGAGGAACCAGGGAAGCTCTCTCCAAAAAGGTTCCCCCTTGAATAAAGGGAGACATAACCACATGACAAGTTGGGGGAAGAAGGTTTCAGGCAGGGGGCAGAGCATTTGCGAAGGCCTAGAGGTGGGGATGAATTTGGCTTGTGCAAGGAACAAGAAAGCCAATACAGGGACTTGCCTGGTGATCCGGGAGCTAAGACTCTGACCTCCTAACGCAGGGGGCCCCGGTTCGAGCCATGATCAGGGAATTAGATCCCACATGCTGCAAATAAAGTTCCTGCATGCCTCAATAGAGATCAAAGACCCTGTGTGCCACAGCTAAGACCTGGGAAAGTCAAATCAATACCTAAATATTAAAGAAAAAAAAGGAAAGAAAGCCAATACAGCTGAAATGTGATCCTACCATTACTGTTGTCATCTTCCAGCTGAAGAAAAGAGGCTCAGAGAAAGCAAAAGACTTGTCCAAGGGCACACAGGAAGTGCTGGAGGCAAGATTTGAATCTGGGTTCAACTTGACCCAGGAATTGTTCATGCAATGTTTACAAATTTGAATGGAGACCTGGAGCCTGATTGAAGCCTGAGAATGGCTTCAATCCATTTCAGATGAGATTTAAACAGACTTCCTCTTCACCAGAGTCACTGGTGCCAATGTGTGCCAACTTTAACACAGAAGATGTATAATGTTAAGATCAATGCTATGTGCATGAACAACTACAGGGTGTGGTGGGGGCTAGAAATTAAGAAGAGAAAGGGATCCTCCAAGATCAGGCTCACAGGCAGGCCGGTGAGTCTCCTCTTCCTCCCCTGAAAAGTCTACGAATGGAAACAAGATATAGGTGCCATTTAAATCAGCAGTGGTGGGACTTCCCCAGGCAGTCCAGTGGCTAAGACTCCACGATTACCGTGGGGGACATGGGTTAGAGCCCTGGCTGAGCAGACTAAGATCCCACATGCCACTCAGCATGGCCAAAAGATAAAAAATAAATCAGCAGTGGCTCTAAAAGGGAGGGCCCACGGGGAACTCGTACCTTCTAATTTATTTCTACCTGCAGTTTATACAATTGACATATTTTCTTTTGTCACCAGAATAAGACAACAGCAAAATAATAATAAAACTCTTAAATGTAAAAAAAAAAAAAAAACATTTTAGAACAGTTAGTATTTATTACTCAGAGAAGGCAATGGCACCCCACTCCAGTACTCTTGCCTGGAAAATCCCATGGATGGAGGAGCCTGGTGGGCTTTAGTCCATGGGGTCTCAAAGAGTCGGACACGACTGAGTGACTTCACTTTCACTTTTCACGTTCATACATTGGAGGAGGAAATGGCAACCCACTCCAGTATTCTTGCCTGGAGAATCCCGGGGACGGGGGAGCCTGGTGGGCTGCCATCCATGGGGTTGCACAGAGTCAGACACGACTGAAGTGACTTAGCAGCAGCAGCAGCAGCAGTATTTATTACTGGGCAGCCTGGCATGGGAAATGCAAACAGAGGCTGACTGTCTGGGTGCAGTTTAGGCTATAACTATGGGGTGTACCAAATCCTTAGATAAAAACAAAGACAAGGTGTTATATTGCATGAAAGGGAAAGTGTTAGTTGTTCAGTCGTGTCTGACTTTTTACCATCATGTGGTCTGCCCATGCAATTCTCCAGACAAGAATACTGGAGTGGGTTGCCATTCCTTTTTCCAGGAGATCTTCCTGACCCATTTTGCATGGTAGAGTCCAAATTTTGTATCAAAATGTAACAAGCAGAATCATTTCATTAAAAAATATATATTGATTAAGCAAGCACCTGGTTTATGTCAGGCACTGGGTTCGGTGCTGGGATACAGGAGTAAGCGAAGTGGACAAGGTCCCTCCTCTTATGAAGCTCCCCAGATGCTTAAAAGTTATCAAGACAAGGAGTGGGAAGAGAATTCCTGGCAGAGGGAACAACATGGGCCAAGGCCCTGAGGTTGGGAGGGACTTGCCATATTTCATAAACAGAAAGAAGGTTAGCTCAGATGATGACTGAGGTGTCCTTAGTGAATATGGTGGCCAGAAGCAGTGATGGTCCTTTGGAAGACAGATGGACTCCTAGTTTGCTAGCTTGGGGAGTGGATGGATGGTGGTGCCATTATAAGGCCAGCTACCCAATGACGAGGGACCCCTAAAATGAGTAATCCAGTAAGAAAGGCAGGGACGGAGACAAACACCCATTACTGGATTATTCATTTTAGGGGTCCCTTGTACCATCTTTCTCATGGTCTCCTCTTTCATTTTCACAACCAATCAACCAGCAAGAGGAAATGTCTGTCGAATGTTCTCCATCCCTGTTTTGTCACAGCCACTGTTGTCTCTCCACTGGACTATTGCATTAGCATGAGGGCTGCTCTGTCCCCTTACAGGTTCACCGCCTCCAATCTGTTCCCCACAGAGCAGCTGGGATGACCCTTCTAAAGGGCCAATCTGACTAGACCTCTCCTCTCTGCAACCCTT
Organism: Bos indicus x Bos taurus; assembly: GCF_003369695.1. NCBI lineage: Eukaryota > Metazoa > Chordata > Mammalia > Artiodactyla > Bovidae > Bos > Bos indicus x Bos taurus. Next base: position 10,067,024 of record NC_040092.1, on the reverse strand, counting down.
CAACGGCTTCCTGTTCGATTAGGATAAAACCCAGTGCCTCACTCTGACCTCCAAGGTCCTGTGGGATACACCATCACTGTACAATGAAATATGCTAAGAGAGGCTGGCGGGGCCTCTGGGGTCCGGGAGGCGGGTAGATTCTGGCTGGGGAGACTCAAAGAGAAAAAGATCCCAATAAATGGAGCTGTTGGAGGGAGGCTAGAGACTAGGAGGCTGGGGAGATGGCAACGTGATGCGGAGCTTGGAGACCTGTGTGGGTGACGCATAGAGTGCGGTGGAGGTGCCCTTGGGAGGCCCTGCATGCCAATCCAAGGAGTCAGTGAAGAGAAATTATATCCTGTTCTAGAAGAAGAAGACTCAGTCCTTCTTAAATTTTAGGAAGTCATTGATGAGTATGTGAGAGGCAGTAATATAGGTGTTTGTCTACGTATCAAATATCTCTAGAAGGATCATCAGAAATCTCTAGTATGATGACCTTCTTTGTAGTGAAACTGGGTAGGTGGAGAACAGGAATGGGGGAGGCTTTTAAATCATTATTATTACAACTATTTTGTAATTTGTACTGTATAGATGTATGTATTCAATACTTGAATACTTAATATAGTTTAAAAATAATTTAATTAATATATTTATTTAGGGTGTGCTGGGTCTTCTTTGCTGCTCCGGCTTTTTTCTAGCGGGGGTGAGTAGGGGCTACTCTTTAGTTGTTGTGTACAGGCTTCTCATTGCAGTGGCTTCTCTTTTGTGGAGCACAGGCTCTAGGGTGTTGGGGCTTCAAAAGTTAGAGCTCCCAGGCTCTAGAGCGCAGCCTCAGCAGTGGTGGTGCACAGGCTTAATTGTTCCGAGGCATGTGGGATCTTCCCAGACCAGGGATCAAATTCGTGTCTCCTGCATTGGCAGGTGGACTCTTTAGGACTGGGTCACCAGGGAAGCCCCTTATACTTAATTACGAAGGAAAAACATGTACTGCTAAAACGCAAAGACTTTGGGGTCAGACAGCCATACCTTTGAATCATGGCTCTGTCCCACTTGCTCTCTAGATTTGTCAGTATTTGCTTCTCTGAGGCTCAATTTCCTCATAGGTAAAATGGGGATAATAATAATTCTTACTTCAAAGGGTTGTTGGAAGGATTAAATGAGATAATATATGATGAGTGCCAGTACCATAGGAAGGGTAGGTTAAACAAATGCTATTAGTATTTTTTTTAATGTAATTTAGTTTGGAATACACCCTCTCCAAGGATGTCTCAGTTTGACACAGGATGGGGGGAGTGGAGGGAGGTAGGGAGGCAGAGATAAGAAATGGGGCTGGAATCCGACTCAGCAGCGATCCGCTTCTCTAAGCAAGCACTACCTCTCTAAGGCGCAATGACCCTTGTCTGCAAAATGGGAGACTAGCACACCTCTCTTCTAAGATCAAAGAGCTACTGGGTGGGGGCAATTAGTCCACTGCTAGGCGCAGCAGGCCGTGAGTTATGAGTTGTGAGGATGACGATCTTCAGGGAGGACCACTTTCTTTCTCTTCCAGGTCCGGGGACCTTTCAGTTTCTCCTCTCTGCCTCTCCTTGTGGGGTGAGGTGGTGTAAGGGGACATTCTCTACAAAGTAAAGTTTTCGTTTCCTTGTTTCAATCAGGGGAAGATGCTGGAGACGTCTCAGAGGCGAGGCCTTAAGAAGGAGTCCCCGAATCTGGGCTCTCTCTATTCCTCTCGCAGATTCCGCCTCTCTCCCTCCTACAAGGACCCTGAGATCAGATAGCCACGTTGAAGGTCTCAGGCGCGACTCCTCTCTGGCCAGACTCGTGGGCGGCGCCCGCACATGCGGAGCCTGCCACCCACAGGGAGAGTGCGGTACTGCAGGTGAGGGTACCAGAGCCGCCCCCATCTATCCGGTCACCTTTCCGTCCATTACTCCGCGCCTTTCCGGCGCCAGGCAGAAGGGATCCCTGCCCTCATGGGGCTTACAGTCTAATGGGACGAATACCAACAACAGAAGTGCTGAGAGCAACTTCATGGTCGCTTTTTGGTGAAAGTCTTTGTTTTCATAGCACAAGTAATAAATATTCATTGCAGAATTTTTTAAAAGAAAATTAAAACACAGACATACCTCTCTTACCATGTAAGTATAATCCTTATCAACCGCTGAATATCCATTGGAAGAACTGCTGCTGAAGCTGAAGCTCTGATACTTTGGTCATCTGATGCGAAGAACTGACTCATTAAAAAAGACCCTGATGCTGGGAAAGATTGAAGGCAGGAGGAGAAGGGGACGACAGAGGATCAGATGGCATAACCGACTCAATGGACTTGAGTTTGAACAAGCTCCAGGAGATGGTGAAGACAGGGAAGCCTGGCGTGCTGCAGTCCATGGGATAACGAAGTCAGACAGGACTGAGCGACTGAACAACAACATAACTCTTATAGCATTTTTCCCATGCATTTTACAAAAATGGAAACACACATTTCACCATACTCTGTAGCCTGCTTTGTTGTGTTTAACAGCTTTATTAAGATATATTTCACAGACCAGACACTGGTTCTGTTTTTAACTTAATGTAACAGTGGTGGTGGTTTAGTTGCTAAGTTGTGTCCGACTCTTGTGACCCCATGGACTGTAGCCCGCCAGGCTCCTCTGTCCATGGGATTCTCCAGGCAAGAATACTGGAGTGGGTTGCCATTCCCTTCTCCAGGGGATCTTCCCAACGCAGGAACTGAACCCAGTCTCCTGCATGGCAGGCAGTTTCTTTACTGGGGCTATGAGGCAATCCCAATGTAATAGTAGATGATTAATAATAATATAACACAAGTTGCTATTTGTTAAACAAGATGCTAAGTGCTTGTACACACACCATCACTTTCAGTCCTCCCAGCCATCCTATTAGGTGAACATATACTATGATTCTCCCTGTTCTGCAGATGAGGGAACTGAGTCCCAGAAAGATGAAGGGGTTTGTCCAACAAAAGCAGCAAAGCCAGGATTTTAATCCAGCTTTGACTGAGAAACTGAGTTCTTGACCATTTTGTTATGACTGTTCTGTGTAGCATTTCAGGGGAATCTTAGAAAAGGGTGGGGGGAGGGGCGATCTGGAGCTCAGAGTGGAAATGAGATGGAATAGTTCTCAAATACAGTTCAGTGAGCTTAAACCTTGCTAGGGGACCAGAGGCCCAAGGCTTGGTGTAACCAGGAAAGGCTTCCTGTAGGAGGTGAAGGCTGAGGGGAGTATGCAGACAAAGATGGACAACAAGTCAGGAAGGGCATTTCTAGCCAGGAGCGGCCAGCCTGTGCAAAGCCTCAGGTGCAAAGTTGAGTATCTCTCTCCTTGCTCAAAAGCAAGTCTTCTCAGGGAATTTACTAGTGGTCCAGTGGTTAGGATTCTGTGCTGAGGTTGAGAGTTTAATCCCTGGTCAGGGAACTAAAATCCCACAGGCTGTGTGGCCCCCAAAACCCAAAGTCTCTTCAGTACCTTTTGGATAAAATCCTAACTCAGCATAGCCTGCAGGACTCCTATGGGGTTGCTACTATTATTATCCCCATTTTACAGATGAGGAAATTGAGGCACAAAGAGAGGTGAGGCCAGACTTCTTGGATTTGAATCCTGGGTCAGTCACTTCAAGGGTTGTCAAACTTAGGCAGATGAATTCACCTCCCATGATTTCATAGCTAAGTAGCTGATCTGAGACTTGAACTTGTACCAAGGTTCATGCTGGACAGCCTTCCATTGAAGAAACCTATCACACTGACAGTAGTAACTGCTTATTTGTCAGTCTCTCCCTCTAGTCTGTGTGTTCCATAAGGTCACTGCTGTCGCCCCAGTCCAAGGACGTAGTTGAGATTCCACATTAAATGAATTAATGATGCTGAGCAGCTCAGACAAGTTATTCAGATGATGGAAGTGGTGGTCACTGCACCCCAACCTCCCCTGCAACATACTTGGAAAAATACTTCATGCCTTCTGCATAGTCCAGGCCCCTCTGCTCTGATTCCATAGAACCTATACCCTTAACCATGATCATAGCAAAAATAATAATGAACAATAAGTGAACACTTAATTAAGACACAGCAGTTATCTCTTGGCAGACGAATATTTATTGGTCCAGGAACTGGAGGAACTCTTAGCTGGGAGAAACCACAAGAGAAGTAGCAGGCAGGATGCCCCAGATAAGCTTTCCCCTAAGCAAGCCCTGTCCTTGGCTAGGCAGCCTCCCCCAGCCTTCCTCCAATTACCCCACCAGCAGCTGGCTCCAGGATTGAGGTGCCTGCCTGCCAGCTCTCTATTTCAAGGAAATAGAGCGCCAGAGACCGTAGTGGCTTCAGCATGAGTGTAAACATCACCAGCTGCCAGAGAAGATGACGTCAAATCCAGGCCTGGCTGGCCATGGCCTTGGGGAGACTCCCTCACAGAGAGGCCAGATGCCCTGGGGGTCACTGTGAGAGGCAGCACAAGGTGGGAACTTCCAGCTCAGCACCTAGAAAACACATCTGATGGTTCCATTCATTCTCGAGGACCCATGATTTGAAATATTTTTCTTTCCAAACCTACTGAGATCAGAAATTATGTAGCTCTTTTTTTTTTTTCCTTGTTCATCCCTGTTCAGAGCATCAGACTAGCATGAGCTCGACAGGGTGACCTCTCGAAGTTGGTGTCGTTCTACCTACAGCAAAGTCTGCATGGCTTTGAGGTTAAAAAAACTGACTTGACGGACTTTCCTGGTGGTCCAGTGGTTAAGAATCCGCCTGCCAATGCAGAGGGCATGGGTTCTGTTCCTAGTTGGGGAAGATTCCACGTTCTGCAGAGCAACCAAGCCTGTACACCACAGCTACTGAGCCTGCATGCTCTAGAACCTGTGCTCTGCAACAAGAGAAGCCACTGCAGCGAAAAGCCCTCATCGAAACTAGAGAACTCTCACAGCAGCAAAGACCCAGCACAGCCAAAATTAAATTAATTTTTTAAATTTTTTTTAAAAAAGAAGAACTTGAGTCCCACACTACCTGGGTCCACCAACTGCCTAAAGCTTGGGGATCTTGGGCAATATCCTCACAACTTCAAGTCTGTTTTCTTATCTGAAAAGTAAGGGGAGAATAGTATCTAGTTCACAGGTTCATAGCTCAGTCGGTAACGACTCTGCCTGCAACGCAAGAGACCTGAGTTCGATACCTGGGTGGGGAAGATCCCCTGGAGAAGGAAATTGCAACTCACTTCAGTATTCTTGCCTGGAGAATCCTATGGACAGGGGAGGTTGGCGGGGCTACAGTCCATGGGGTTGCAAAGAGGTGGACATGACCGAGCAACTAAACCACCACAGGTTCATGGTTGGGATTAATGTACATTCAGCGAGGTCCTATAATGGGCCAAGTGGTCACACCAGTGAGCAAATCATAGTCTCTGCCCCAGGCAGACCATAAACCAATAAATATTTAATACAGCAGATGGTGGGAAGTGCCACAAAGATAGCTAAGGCACAGTAAGGAGGATAGAGTGTCAGGGTGGGGAGGAGCTACGTCACTTCAGGGTGGCCTGGGAAGGCCTTCCTGATAAGAGATGACTTCTAAGACAACCCCTGAGTGAAATAAGGAAACAATTCATGCCGCTACCTGGGGGGAAACTCTTCCAGGCAGAGAGATGAGCGTGTGCAAAAGTCCTGAGTCAGAGGCATGCCTGGCACGTTCACAGAAAGGCAGGAGGGTCAGTGTTGCTGGCGTGAAGTGGGCAAGGGGGCAGGTAGACTAGATGGTGTCAGTGGGGCGGCTGGGGACACGGTGTGTGGGATCTGGCAGCCCACTCTCGGGACTTTGGCATTTACTGAGTGAGATGGGAACCACTGAGGATTTTGAGCAGAGGAGGAAGATGACCAGTGTTAGAGGATTCCCCTAGCTGTTCTCTAAGAATAGACTGTGAAAGGGCCAGGAAGCAAGGAGACCAGTCAGGAGGCTTTGCAATTGTCCAGGTGAGAGCTAACACCTTTGATCAGATTGGGAGCAGTATGTGGTAAGAAATGGTCAGATTCTGAGTAAGAATTGTGTGTATAAAAAAAAATAATAAAGTACAATAAAATAAAATGTACGGGGGGGACTTCCCTGGGGGTCCAGTGGTGAAGACTCTGTGCTTCCACAGCAGGGGGCATGGATTCGATTTCAGTGGTCAGGGAATTGGATCCCACATGAGAGACAGAGAGAGAAGAGAGTGATCAAAGATGATTCCAAAGTGTTTCACTTGAGGAACCAAGTCACCATTTTCTGAGGTGGGGAAGACAATTTATGCAAAGTGCTTGTCATAGATGTGAGCATGAAGTAAATGCTCAGTAAATATTAGCTATTTGTTGTATTGATGACTTTGGTTTCCTGGACTGTCTAAACTCAGTCACCCAAGGCTTTGCAAATGCTGAGCATACTTGGCAAGAATATCATAGGTATCATGCCTGAGAAGGTACTGTGTTCCAAACATATTACAATCCTTACTTAGCAGTACCACCCTGCAAGATGTATTAAAGTCCTATGGGAAAATAAACATTTGTTGAATTTTTAACATATCCCGGGCATTGGGTATTTTTTGCTTAATCCTGTCTCTAGCACTGAATTGTAAATTGCATGAGAGCTCTTCCAGCTCTTGCACACTACTGTGTACACCTGGCACACGGTAGCCACTGTAGTTAATATTTACTAAATTAACCATCATGACTATGAATGGAGGGTGAGTAACTTCTCCAGGTGGAGCTGTGTCTTAAATTACTGTTTGTCAGATAAATGAGTTAAGTGCATATTACATTCCCACTTTAGAGAAGAGGAACAGCTGAGGGCAGACCAGATTTGAACCCAGGATTTCCTGATCCTTGAGCTCAGATCCTTTCCATGGCTACGCTGTAGGGCTTCACAGACCCTTTAACTCTGTTCGATGATGCCTAGAGATTTGACAATTCTAATTTCACCATAACATGCAAAAACCCAGGCTACCCAGAGAAAGAAAGATCAGGTTGAGAAGCTCTGGTAATATGACCCTGTTTTTGTTTTCATGAAACTGCAGGATGCGTTTATCTGACTTGCTCAAGGTCATACAGGCTGTGAGGGATGGGAACAAAATATGAATCCAGTCTACCCACACCAGATTCTCTGTTTATTCCTCTAAGTAGGGGTTCTTAATTTGGAGCACAGGACTCTTAGGGGGTCTCTGGGTGCACTCTACCTTCTTCCCCTCTCATTGTGTGCTTAAACTGTGTGTGCTGAGAAGCTGTATTAATATTTCATTTGAGGAAAGGATTCAGAGCTTTCATCATATTTTTAAAGGAACCTATGGTCAAGAAGTTTACTTTTATTTTACCTTATGTATCTATTTTTAAGATTTTGTTTATTTATTTTTATTTGGCTTCGCTGGGTCTTAGTTGCCACATGCTAGATCTAGCTCCCTGAGGAGGGATGGAACCTGAGCCCCCTGTATTGGGAGGGTGGAGTCTTAACCACTGGACCACCAAGGAAGTCTCTCTTACGCATCTATTTTTTAACTTTTATTTTAAAAACTGTTTTTAGATGAGTAGAAGAAGAAGAAAGAAGGGTAGGAAAGAATTGCAGAGATAAAGTATGTGGCTGTGGCTAAGTCACTTCAGTCGTGTGTGACTCTGTGCGACCCCATAGACAGCCCACCAGGCTCCCCCGTCCCTGGGATTCTCCAGGCAAGAACACTGGAGTGGGTTGCCATTTCCTTCTCCAATGCATGAAAATGAAAAGTGAAAGTGAAGTCGCTCAATCGTGTCCGACTCTTAGTGACCCCATGGACTGCAGCCTACCAGACTCCTCCGTCCATGGGATTTTCCAGGCAAGAGTACTGGAGTGGGGTGCCATTGCCTTCTCCGGAGATAAAGTGTAAGAGATGTCAATTGTTTCCCGTTGCTATTCATTTATTCAACATATTTGTGTTAAGCACCTGTTACTTGCCAGGCACGATCCCAGAGTTTGAGGATGCTGCAGTGGCAAAATCTTTTGTTTCCCCTGACAGATTATAAGCTGTGTGATGCCTACAAAATAATAATGATGACAATTATTATGTCTTGGTGTCTTGAAAAAAAAAATAACGCAGAGACAGAGGATGAGGAGGGAAAAAGCATTTTAGATAGGAGATTTGTGCTCGGAACCTGTTGATGCGCACGGACTCCAACGAAGGGAGCGACCCTGGATGCCAGGATGTCCTTCCACAAACCTTTTTTTTTACGCGCTTAACTTCACCGCGGTGCTGACCTTAGGAACAAGGTATGCACACAGGAGGAGAAGGCAATGGCACCCCACTCCAGTGTTCTTGCCTGGAGAATCCCAGGGACAGGGGAACCTGGTGGGCTGCCAGACGTTTCGGACACGACTGAAGCGACTTAGCAGCAGCAGCAGCAGACACGACTGAAGCGACGCAGCAGCAGCAGCAGCAGCAGCAGCAGCAGCAGCAGCAGCAGCAGCAGCAGCAGCAGCAGCAGCATGCACACAGGCTTGCTGAGCGCATGCTCCCTCTGGCTTCCGCGGCTCCGAGCTTTCACACTACAATGCGCAGCCTCCGCGGAAAAGGTACCGCCCAATAGGAACTTCCTTTTGAGGTTGTGGTCCCACCCTCCACAGGCAACATTCTATTTCCGCTTCCGGCGCGGCGGGGGACTCAGGTCGAAGATGGCGGCGGCAGCTGGATCTCGGGTTTTTGGGTTGCTGGGTCGTTCCCGGCTGCAGCTGAGTCGGTGTATGTCCAGTGGCGCCCATGGCGAGGAGGGCTCAGGTACTGGGACCGGGGTCGCGGGGCGGGCCTCTGGTCTGCTGAAGAGAAGAGCGGCGGGGTTTTGACCTTGGTTTGAGGACTTGGGGGAGGGAGGTGAGACGCGGGCGGCTCCTCGCCCGGCTTGAGCGGTCGTGCCCCCTCTGCAGCTCGCATGTGGAAGGCCCTCACCTACTTCGTGGCGCTCCCTGGGGTGGGAGTGAGCATGCTGAATGTCTTCCTGAAGTCGCACCACGGAGAGGAGAAACCCGAGTTCGTGGCCTATCCCCATCTCCGCATCAGGTCCAAGGTACCCCCTTGCAGTCTCTTCGCCTTTCCCCAAATGCCCTAGTCCAAGTTCTTAATTCTCTAAAACGGTGGGTGCCGGGCGTGCACAGTTTCTCATTTAATCCTCCCAAACACATTTTTATTTTCTCCGGCCAGGCCTGAGTTTTCTTTTTCAAGGTCATACAACAAGTGCCCTTCGGTTTTTTCTGAGTCATCCCATCGTTTAACTTCTGATGCTGTTAACAGTTGTCGGTTGTACAAAACTTGGAGGTTTGTGAAATTACCTTAAGCTGGGAGAGTCGGAAGGCGGTTCACCTCTCTAAAACCTGGGCATCTGACAGCTACTAGCTGCATAACGAAGAGATTGACAGCTTCTAATCTTCACCCCTGTGCTAGTTACCACCCCGACTGTGTCATTTTTTGACTCTTGATGTAGATATTTAACTACTATCACTTAGCCCAAGTGGAAAATTAAGCTGGATTCTTAAATTCCGAAAGAATTGATGAGTCTCAGCGCCACTGCCACCCTTGTACGGTAGAATTAGAAGGCATACATACAGCGAAATGTCTTAACCTCGGTACCATTGACATCTGGGGCTGGATAATTCTTGTTGGGGCAAAGGGCAGTCCTGTGAGTTACAGGATATTAGCAGCATCCTTGACTTCTAACCACTAAGTGGTAGTGGTACCTCCTCTTCAAGATGTCTCCAGATGCTGGCCTGTGTCTCCACAAGGGCAGAATCATCCTGGGTTGGAAATCACTGCCCTGGAGCAATGTTTTTCAAAAGTACCATGCAGAATAGTTGAGGGTATGTTGCAGTTTCCAATCCAGAGATTTGTTTCAGGTCCAGAAATCTGCATTGAAGTCAGCATCTCCTCCCCTGTACCCGCCTCTAGCATTCTGATGTAGGTGATGGGAGGACTGCACTTCCAGAAACACAGCACTGAGGTTTAGTTACAAGGGAGAGGCTTATGAGTAATGGACTTGAGCTTGCCTTTCCTACTGTCCTCTTTACAGGCTCCCCTGGAGTTTATAAGAGCTCTCTTACGGGAGCACTGAAACATGGCAGTTATGTAAAGGATGAATTTCCATTTTATGTGTTACCTGCTACTTGCTCTGTTTTAAGCAGTTCGTGGCAGTGCTGACTGTTTTCTGGAACTGCCTAATTGCCGTCTTCACTCCACAGCCCTTTCCCTGGGGAGATGGTAACCATACCCTATTCCATAACCCTCATGTGAACCCGCTTCCAACCGGCTATGAAGACGAATAAAGAGAACCTGGACCACCACCCAGTGGGGACCAGAGCACTGGTTTGGACCATTACTCTGCACGCATGGACCAGAAAAGTATACGGGACCTTAAGCTCACCACCTTGTATCCAGTGATGACCATTACACTTGAGGACCATTTCACTGATCTTCCATCCCTTTGCTTATAGCAGGAAGAGATGGCTTAAATAAATAATTTAGTCATGACCTGAGAGTTGCATTCTTTGGTTGTTTTTCCCTCAGAAATTAGTGTTAATATTCTCCCTGTTTGTACAGTGACAGTCTGTGCTACTGTTGACAGTGTTTCAGGTCCGGGTCAGGCCTCCCGAAGAACAGTGTTTGTAACAGGCCTGGTCTTGGTTTCTCGTGCCTGGGGTGGGTAAAACAAAGATCTAAATTGAGCTAATTAACAGTCAAAATTGGGTCCTGGCAGACTTTGGATGGCAAAGACACTGACATTTGCTGAAGGATACTCCCTAAAATCAAACAGTTTTCTCCAAGTTCGCATCTTGGGTCCTGTCTCAGCTCCCTTCAGGCTAGAAGGGTTATAACCTGGAGAAATAAAGGCAGTATGGCAGTATGACACTTCTTGCATATAGTACTGGCTTTGTTTGTTTCTGGAATTAAAAATTTCCTGTAGCCATAAGAATTAGAAACAACAGTCAGTAATAGTTACAAAATCACCCTTAAAGAGCAATTAAGATTTCCTCTTCAAAATTTAAAACCTTTGAAGTGCCTCAGATAGTTGGTCATTTTATGGGCAGGATAAAGTAAAAATAGCATGAGGAACAATCAGAAAAAAAGTATTCCCTCAGCAGCAATTACAGTAAAATTTGTTTTATTCTCAAGGCTCATCCAGACAGTTTTGTGGTAAGATCCAAGAGGCTACAAGGTTCTGACCGACTTGCGGCCAGGCTTATTTCAGGGCAGTTTACTTAACTCGTTTGCTGCCTGGCCTCCCTCAGCTGGGTTCCAAATCTTTTATGTATAATGGACCTTAGCTTGCCAAAATATAAATGCAGATGTACTGCACTGGCATTAAGGACTGGTCACATTAAATATGAAGTTAATAATTGGTAAAGTGGAAAAGAGATATAGAGTCTAGGCTTTCTGTAAATCAAGTTTCATACTCTGTGGGCGCATAAAAAATTTTGTGGGTTGGGTGCCATTATATAAACATTGAAATCAGTGAGGTTTCCATTTGCTATACCATACAACCTAGCTTAGATAAATCTTCATTTTAAAATTATAAAGCATATAAAACTCCCCCCCCAGTGTACATGAGATGTGTGGGGTTCATAGAATGGAAGTTGTTCCATAAAATGCACTGAGTTCCAGGAACAAATAATGAATATAAACTAAATGTTACAAATTTATTCCATCTTCATGATTTCAGGCATTACAGGGCAGGGTGAGTAAACAAGGCAAGTAAAGGGACCTCTTCACCCCGCCCGCACCCCCCCCCCATTTAATCATATGCAGCAGCATTTTGGCATTTTTATGATACACAGGTTGACTTAATTCATTGACTTAAGTTGAAAGCTGGCAGCAGCAAATCTTGGTAATTTAGGATCTTCCTCCATAGCCACTCCAGATTTTAATTCCTGAACTACACCAAGTGCTCTGAAATGGTGTTCACTGCAGCATTCACGAAGCTTTCACATCTTAGTATGAAATCTGACACCTCTTGTTAAGGTAGGAAACTGTTGAAAGCGGTCTTCCTCTTGGCTAACCCAGTCCACCAACGATCTTTAACAGTTAAATTACTATATGAAAATAAAACCGTGCTTCCAAGCGTTGACTGAAACTGTTGTGCTGGGAACCCTTTCTAGAGGATTAGCTCCCTGAGAGAAAAGAGATCTTAACCAGTTGCTTCCATGAACAAAGAACCCCAGGAGAGTGTACGTAATGTCCTTCAAAGAATGGCTCAAGGTCAGGCAACCTTAGTCATCCTGACAAGCTTACTAGAGTTTTTATACAAGATATATTTAAAACCGATCCCAGACCAAGTACTGCAATGATAATCCCAAATAATCCCATTATTTACTGAGTTCCTGCTGTGATGCCAAAGCCAGAAATCTCAAAGCAAAGAGTGATGGTTCATCATTTTTTACAAATGAGAGAAAGATATCAAGGAGGAAAGGAAGTTCTTCCCTCCTAAATTCATCAAATCATGCTATCTTCAGTTTTAATTGATACGATCCAGAGTCCTCAATTTCCTGATTTGAGGAGTCCACTTTCAAGATGACTGTCAAGGTCAAGAAGAGCTTTCAGGCTTTTCTTTGCCATGGCCCATGAACTCCAGTCCTTCAATAGGAATCTCCTTCTCCTTTATCGCTTTCTGATGGAAGAAAACATGATAAAGGGACTACATGAAGCCTGAAGTTGAAACTAGAAATATTTTGTAGAATACTTTGTACTTTAGGTACAAAAGTAAAGGACTACCAAACACGACAAACCCTAAGTGTGATTAGGAAGAAATTAAGTGTTAAGACCAGAGAGAGATTGGAGAGTTGTAACAAAATTCAGAAGTGCAATTTAAGCAGTATCACCACTCTGTTGTACTTGTTTAGTCACTAAATCGTGTCTGACTTTTGTGACCCTGTGTGACCCCTGCCAGGCTCCTCCGTCCACATGATTTCCCAGGCAAGACTACCGGAGTGGGTTACCATTTCCTTCTCCAGGGGATCTTCCCAACCCAGGAACTGAACCAGCATCTCCTGCATTGCAGGTGAATTCTTACCACTTAGCCACCTGGGAAGCTCCTATTGTGACAGACACAAGTTCAAATCGGTCCTAGGACTTACTGGCTATATAACTTTGAGCAAGCCTCTCTTTCCAATCTGTCTATGGGACAAAGACAGCAACTCCACCTGGACTTACTGAGGATGTTTTTTAACTTAACTAATTGGGAATGCCTTGCCCTGGGCTGTTCTTATAAACAGATCTGTTTCACATTCACTGTGCTGGAATAAAGATGTTCTAACTAGCCAAGAGAGAAAAAATAGGCCAGTGAAGGCATTGTGACAACATAAGAGGACCCTCCATGAGGTCTAACAGACCAGAGAGACTCAACATCCCGTCTCTCCCCTCAGCAACAGTGGAAAAGTGCACCACCGCAAAATCCAAGGACACTTGATTCTAGTGAACTTCGACTACTCGTTTAACTATTTCTGGGCGTGAGTGTTCCACGCATAAAATACAAATAACTGGGCTCACTTTGCAAGTTCAGGTTCATCACCAAAGGAACCAAAGAATGTAACTGGGCTCCGCAGAAAGTAAGGTGCTGCAAAAAGATTTACATCTCCGGATTTGACATCCGGAGAGATACCAGGCATCCTGGGTGGTGAATGGTAAGGGAGAGAACTCCTGCCACTGGTCTCATCGAGGCTTTTCTTCCACCCTGCCCGTCCCAACCCCCTCGAGCTGGGGCCTGGGGCAGAGGCGAGAGGGCCCGGGTCGGAGCTCACCTGAACACACTGCTGGTAGCGCTTGAAGAGGTCGGTGCATGGGTCCCCGGAGCCGTCCCCCTTGAGGAACTTCTCGGCAAACCAGCGATTGAAGCACTGGTCGTACTCGCGCTTCATGTCGGTGCAAGCCTCCCCTACGCTGTTCATGGCGTCGACGTCCGCGGCGGTGGCGGCGCTCTCGGATGTCATCACTTTTAAGCGCGTCGCGCGGCCTTAGGAGAGGATGCGCTACGGCGGCCGAGACGGAGCGAAATGTGGGCGCGGGCCGTGCACCTGGGTCTTCGGGCTGCGGCGCGCGGGCGCCGCGGCTTCACCTCCAAGGCGGATCCTCAGGTAGAGGTCCAGGCGGGTGTCGGAGCGGGGCGGAAGGCGGCGCAGGCCCCACCCGTAACCCACACCCTCCGCCTCATTCCCCCCCACCTCGCCCCCAGGGAAGTGGCCGGGTCACGGGCGAGCTGATCCAGCACCTGGAGCGGCTATCGCTGGTGGACTTCGGCAGCCAGGAGGCCGTGGCCCGGCTGGAGAAAGCCATCGCCTTCGCCGACCGGCTCCGCGCGGTGAACACCGACGGAGTGGAGCCCATGGAATCAGTCCTGGAGGACAGGTAAGCTCGCGGACGCGGCCCTCGAAGGCTTGCCCGCGGCGTCTTCGCTACCAGTAAAGGCTGGAGCTTAGTCACTCATTCCACCGAGGGGAAAAGAACATTAGCGACACGCGAGAACTTGCCCACGGCCACCCTGCGGGTAAGCGCTTTCGCTCTTTGCGTCGTACGTTAAGGATCATCTCCCTCCCTTTTAAAATCCTCGAGCCTTCCCAGTGTAACTAGTAACAAAATCCAAACGTCTGAGCTTTCACCTTCTCGGCCCAACTTTCTAGAGCGCCCCCTACCTCATCACTCCGGCCACTTGACTTCCTGCCTCTTTCTGCTGCACGCCCGATTCGTGGCTTCTCTAAATTCTCCCTCCACTCCCTCCAGTCACTACCTCCTTATCCTGGTGGGTTTTCTTCCACTGTTTTCTTGAATATCTTATTTTTGTTGACTTGTACTATTTCTTGTAATTAGAAAGTGAGCTCACATCTGACTTGCTTACTCCTAGATTCCTGTCTCAAAAATTTTTTAGATATACACATATTCTGACCTAGTGGTTCCCTGTCTGTGACATATATCTGTGACAGTGCATCAAGATGCGTGCACGAGCATTCAGGGTATGCAAATCCGTTGATAATACAGAACAACAGAAAATAAACTGGGAGGGACTAGGGGCAGGAGGAGAAGGGGATGACAGAGGATGAGATGGCTGGATGGCATCACCGACTCGATGGACGTCAGTTTGAGTGAACTCCGGGAGTTGGTGATGGATAGGGAGGCCTGGCGTGCTGCAGTTCATGAGGTCGCAAAGAGTCGGACACGACCGAGCGACTGAACTGAACTGAAGCGTCCTTCATGGCTAACCTTCATACATTGAAATGGCAGTTAAAAATAATGAAATAACCATATATGCTGATATGGAAAGGTTTGCAGGGTATACTTAATAATAATAAAAAAGGCAAAGTTCAGAATATGGTATGTGGTTTCATTGATACTTTATGTGTATATTTTATATAATCTGGTGCATGCATTAAGTTTTGTTTTGTTCCCTGAAAGGGCATGCAGGAAACTGTTAACCATGGTTAGTGTTAGAGATGGAGAAGGCAATGGCACCCCACTCCAGTACTCTTGCATGGAAAACCCTATGGACAGAGGAGCCTGGTAGGCTGCAGTCCATGGGGTCGCTGAGAGTCAGACACGACTGAGCAACTTCACTTTCACTTTTCACTTTCATGCATTGGGGAAGGAAATGGCAACCCACTCCAGTGTTTTTGCCTGGAGAATCCCAGGAACAAGGGAGCCTGGTGGGCTGCCGTCTGTGGGGTCACACAGAGTCGGACACGACTAAAGTGACTTAGCAGCAGCAGCAGCAGTGTTAGAGAAGGTGGAAATGCAGAGGGAAATTTTACCTTGGAAAGCCTAAGGGGACAGAGTAATAACCCAAGTAGTGAAGTAGTGTAATGCAACCCGGAGGGCTGGGTCTTTGACAAAGCGGCTTGTGTATACTGTACTTAAAGTGTGCAGCCCCTAACCACCTCTACCAGTTATTGCCAAATCTTAATACATTTTTAAAGAAAACACTCTCTTTTGCAAAGCAGACTTGTTTGCCATTTAGGAGTGCAGCTTCTTGGGAAGGATAGGTATGCAACTTAAAAAGATAAGGGCAATCTACAACCCTGTCCTAGCCTTTTCCTGATGGAATTTTTAAAAATAAATTCCTGGTAGAAGTGGGCGAAAGGCTGCCATTAGTCAGTGCCAGTCAGGAGAGCCACACTTATCTGTAACTGTAACCTTCGTGTTGAGTGCTTGCTAGCCTCAGGACTTCCCCCGGGGTTCCAGTGGTTAAGACGCTTCACTTCTACTGCCAGGGGTCATGGGTTCAATCCCTGGTCCAGAACTAAGATCCTGCAAGGAGTGTGGGGTGGCCATAAAAAAAAGTCATCCCATAGAAACTATTCTTTTTCATCTCAGAGCCAGAGACTGACTCACATGGCATCTCTGATTGCAGTCAAATAACTTCAATACTTAAGATGTTCCTCAGGGTCTTGTTTGCCACATTGATTAGCTCTCATTTCAATCTGCGTGAAACTAAATGAAAAGGCTTGTAGATGGAGGTAGACTGGTGGCCAGAGAAACAGCTCCTGGCAGCTGATAGCTGGGAAGAAGCAGAAAGAAGCTAAAACAGCAGCAGAACTGTCCCATTGGTCAGCCCCAGGGCCAGCTGAGGCACTTCTTCCATCATGCTGCCATAGTGCTTTCTGTGAAATTAGATGCATTGCCCACAGTTACTGGTTTAAGTGCCTTGTCCATGAACTTTAGAGGGCAGAGATTTTTTTTTTAGAGATTTCTAATTCACAGTTGAAACTGTTCTTAACCAGGGCTTTTCATCTGATTGAGAATACAGCAAGATCAATGGACTCTTTTTCAATTCTTCCAAGGATGGTACATAACTAACAACTAGACCAGACGCATAGAAGTTGTCCTACGTTTCTGGACTAAACTCTTGTAGAATCCCGACTGAGAAAGATGAGGTGAGGTAGACCTTCATAACTGACAGGCACCTGAAGAGCTCATCTGGTCCTGTTTGGTGTTTTATGCATGATTCCAAGGTCAAGAAAAGTTCAGCAGCTTGCCAAATGAGGGGTCTGCTTGGTGTGCCCTCACAGAGACTCTGGGTTCAATAGCCTATGATTAAGAAAATAGGGAGGTGTGGATTTATTCTACAAACAACTTCACCTTAAACAGTAATTGGGTAGAAATGTGTGATAATTAAAGAGGTGAATTTCATCCTTCAGGAAACCTTACTAGGAAACCCAATTACCAAATGAGTGAACCTGGGAAATTTTTTATATTGGTTGCGCTAGGTGTTCATTGAGGTGTGTGCGCTTCGCTTGTTGAGAAGCACAGGTTCTAGAGCATGTGGACTTAGTTGCCCCTTGGCTCAGACCTTTTTAAACATCATCCCAGCAATTCTCTGAACCTTCTTAGAAATAAGGTAACTGATAAGGAAAGGGTAAGTAACTTGCATACAGGCCATGTGCAGCTCTGGGGTTTGAATTCCGCAGTGATTCAGGGGCCCCAGCTCTTAAACATTTTGTTATATTGCCCAACAGAAATATAAACTCCAGAAAGTCCAATGGTCACCTTTACAGATGATTTTTACTGTTGTTCTCCAAGTATCCTTATTAAATGAGTATGAGTGCATATTCCTTATATGGTTTAAAAAAAAATCTAGTGCATTCACTTTTTTGGCAAGAAACTTAAAGTCTAGAAAGATCATACTTGTCCAAGGTCACACAGTTAAAACAGTGCCAGTCCTAGAATAAAGTTCAGCTTTGAACTCTTTGTACCATTAATAAGTGTTTATCCTGTCTCATTCAGGGCTGGGTGCCCCTAAGAAACAGAACCAGTCCTTTCCTAAAAGAAACTTATGATTACACCTTGGCCTTTCTATACAGCCTCTACAGATGTTCATGTCCCATCCTTGCCCTACTACGTTTAGCCCTCAATCTGTGTCTGGTTCAAAGCAGAAAGCTTGGCTGCTATCCTGTTAGTGACTGAGCATACTGCTTACTTTTCAGCCCAAGTATCTGGAAACCATCTCAAACCTCTTGTCATGCACTTTCAAACCTTAAAACAGTAGTAAAGCCCCACAGATGTGTTCAACTCCTGTTTGGTTTCACTAGTCTCCCATCTGGATAGTTTAATGAAGCCACTAAGCCCCGACAACACTACAAGATTCTTGGGCTACGTTTGTGGTACATCTTGCAAGGGAAGGTACTTTTACATCCAAAGGTGGCTGTGATGAAGAAAGCACTCATCCTAGGGATACCAGAACCAGGCTCAGATCCCAATGCTGTCCCTTAGCAGCTTAAGTCACTTATAACCACTGTTGAGAAAGTTTCTGTACCTTACTCATTTCCCATCCCCATCGTCCCCCACCCCCGAAATCCAGCTCTTTCTTGATCATGATTAAGGGGTAACATCACCTGTTCTGAGGACCACAGGCTGGGTGGGGTCCCCTTATCAATTTCCTTGGCAAGCATTGCTTACCTCATTAGACTTAACACACTGTATTGTAACTGCCTTTTTACTATCTCCACCAAAAGCACCTTACCTGTAGTAATCATCAAAAATATTTATTAAAACTTGTCCATATTGAGGAATTATTAATTAATACCACTTATCTCACAAGGTTGCTAGGGAAATCAATAAATGGTAGGCCATTATTTGGTCTTCCATCTTTGAGCAGTGACTCTTAACTCGAGAATATGCTGCTGTCATCTTCTCCTCCCACTGTTGACCTTTTCCACCCATGCCCTTAAAGCCATGTTCTGAGAAGCTAACCTTAAGCTTCTGGTTTTGTAGATGTCTGTACTTGAGATCCGACAATGTGGTAGAAGGCAGCTGTGCTGAAGAACTACTACAAAACTCCCACCGAGTTGTGGAAGAGTATTTTGTGGCTCCGCCAGGTACGTGCTGCCCAAAATGGCTTAACAGACTGTGCCGAGAGTGCTGTAGGAACTGTGAGGCCCAGATCTGCTCTGTGAAAGCACTCTGACCAAGTATAAAGTGGCAGTGGTGATTGTCCAAGGGTTCAGACTTCTAGTTATGAGTTAAATAGTCCTGGGGATGTGTGATGTACAGCATGGTGACTAGTTAACAATAGTGTATTGTATACTTGAAAGTTGCTAGAGTAGATCGATCTTAAAAAAGTTCTCACCACGAGAAGAAACTGTAACCAAGTGAGACAATGGACATTAACTAATCCTGCTATGGGAATCAATTTGTGGTATATACATGTATCAAATCATTGTGATCAAATCATTGTGTTGCACATCTTAAACTTTTACAACTATATGTCCGTTACCTCAGTAAAACTGGGAATAACAAAAACACAGTATGTATAGGTGGCAAGGTGGCGGTGGATTCTTGAAGTCACATTAACCTCTAGGGATCAGTTGGTAACAGGAATGAGGAAAACAAAAACAGGACTGGGGTGGGGAAGGCTGTGCCGAGTGGCAGATCTGGAGCTCTGCCTTAAAGGGACAGCTGCCATGTGCTGCTTCTCTTGTTCAGGGCCAGGCAGGAATGGGATGCCCAGAGAACCTGGACATCTGGCATTCTGTGTGCTGGTTCCCAAATTTTAACTGTTAATCAAAGACTTTAAAAAAGTAAAATACCGTGAAAGTAAAAAACATACCTGCAAGCCAGGTGCATCCTGTGAGTCATCAGTTTGCAACCCCTAGTGTGCAAATTTGCATCTTTAAACCTCACTGTAACTATTTTAAAACTTTGGGCCAATAACAGCACCCAGAACTTTGGGTGTTAATCTTTGATAGTTGTTACTGTTTGAGCGGACATAGCCATTGATCACATACGCTGTTTCTCACACAGGACCTTGTGTCAGGTTTTGCTTCTTGGGAAAAATTGAGTTCACGTAGTCTCTCCTTCCTCTCCTATATACATACAAATGTCTAATTAACATTAGACATGTCTAATGCTCTCTGCTACTTATTTAAGTGTGCATTAATTAGGCCTCACTTATAACTGTGGTTCTTTCAGATACTCAGAAAAACAGGGTAATAGCTACACTTACTTCCATTGCTTATTTTTCATGGCAAATCAGTTAGCTCAAAATTCCTTTCTGTTATTCTTTTCAAACAGGTAATATCTCTTGGTCAAAGCTGGATGAAAAACAGCCCTTCTCACATCGCTGAGTATCTATTCTGGGAAGGGGCGTTCTATGAACACATGGAAGTGCAGCAACTATTTTGCAACAACTATTTTGTTATTATGAACACTAATGTACCATTTCCTTCAGTCACCTGAGAAAAGTGATGGCTAGGTATCTTTTAGTAACTAATTCTTCTGAAGACAGAACTGGGAAAGATCGCCAAAATAAGGCAGAGTCCCTGATACCAACAGGAAGTGGAAGGTACGGCTGATTTCCAAGGAAATGGATCAAGTATATTCATAGATACTCATAGACCAGTGTGGAAGACTTTATCCCTCCCTAAAAGACTGTCTACCAAACTGCACTTAAGTGAATCTATTTATGTAATTGTTACAGACCTTGCATCCAATCACTTCATGACCACCTTTTCAGTTGCTGTTTCCGTCAACCTGAGCAGCCTTTTATCTTTACTAAACATACTTAAATTTGTTCTTGGGTACCCACTGTATTTCAAGCTGAGTGCTGACTTTCTGCTATGGTTAAAGGTGCCCCGGGGAGGCAGTTTGGGGAGGTGATGGGTGTTTATGACGTTCACGGTTGTCATTTCATGTGTGCATACCTTCACTCCAAACTCATTGAGTTGTATCAGTTCAGTTCAGTCACTCAGTTGTGTCCGACTCTTTGCGACCCCATGAATCCCAGCACGCCAGGCCTCCCTGTCCATCACTAACTCCCGGAGTTCATCCAGACTCACGTCCATCGAGTCAGTGATGCCATCCAGCCATCTCATCCTCTGTCGTCCCCTTCTCCTCCTGCCCCATAGTTCAATGTAAAAAGTACAGCTTTTACGGGCTGACTATATTTCAATAAAGTGGTTTAAAAAAATACCCTGTGACAATGTAGCCCCCTTACCCTGACTCCCTGCCCTATGATTACTGAACTAAGCAGAATCCAAGACAGTGGGAGGTTTTGGTTTTGGGGTTTGTCTTTTTTTATAGCTCAGATACCAAGGACAAATATGAGACAAATTTAGGAGCGAAAGTGACAGAACCAAAACTTAAATGAGTTTTTTCCCCTGACTTGCTAAAGTTAAGCAAAGTTGGTTAAGAATTTCCCAGTGATCTTTATGCTGGCACCCACTTTTAAAAGCCTGTTTTTAGCCTTCTCATTCCCTTCCCCTATCTGCAATGCTCCCCTTTTCATTAAAGCAGCTTAGTTTATATGGTTGGCCTTGAATTGTAAGAAAACCCTGAAACTTCCCTCGGATGTGATGTTCTCAGACCATCGTCAGAGCAGCTAACTTTATCCCCAAATAAGTAATCCACTCCTGCTCCTTACCAATTGGGCACAAGTTGCCACTGCAACTCAATGTTTTGGTTTTTTTTAAAACATATGAGTGTGCCTCTTGGTGAAATCTATGAACACAATCAAAGACAACTACACCTGTCAGTTATTAAACGTTTAAAATATATTTCTAAACAGAATGGGCCGACTCAGTCACAGTAACTGCTGATCTCCATAGAAGAGCAACCCACAAGGATACAGCACTGATTTTTTTCCCATCATCGGGGTGAAAAATATACAACTCGTTTCTGAACCAAAACCACAATTTCTGCAGTTAAAAATGTTTCACTGCTAATATGGCCCTGGTAGAAATTATGTAGTTTTATTTCCTTAAAAAAAAAAAATTAAAAAAATCTCCTAAGACACTAAATCATCAATCTGGAATGTAGATTCTGAGCACAAAGCAGCTCAGTTCACCTAAAAAATAAAGAAAAAATTCCCACCACCTGTCTCAGTAGGGTCTGAAAGGAGAGAAGTAGTGTGGGGAACCCCTGCTTTGGTATGGAGAGTCACGGCCCCTCGACCCAGACCGAGACCGTGAATAGCCATAGCTGGTGCTTCTCTCTGGATAAACTCGGATGTAGGATGTTTCACCCTGAAAAGGAAACAAAAAAGTCAAGGAAAAAATAAGACCTAGAAGAATAAGGCATACCAACACCTAACATGGCCGCCTAACAATAATGTAGTGTTGAGCACCATTTGGCACAATAGTGCCACAGGCAGGCATTCTTGCTCAAGGTAACACAGATAATAAATGGCAACTTGATTATGTGGTAAATAACTCCAATACTGGCTACTGCTGTTAACAAACCTAAATTATACCACTGACCCCCATAATCTAAGAACTGGAAAGGCTCGCAGAGGTCAGATATATGGTTCAGTCCCCTGCCACCTTTTCTGGCGGGTACCTACGGAAGAAGCTGACCAGTATTCAGCACCTCCCAGGTGTCAGGACCTGGGCGAGATGCTTCATAATTTAGCTTCCTGTCAAGTCTTATAAGATAATGCTATTATTGGGAACTATTTGCATATACAGGAACCAGGGTTTGAAGGTGCTCAGCTAAGATTGTAATAAGCAGCAGAGGAGTGTTCAGGCAGGCCTATCCCCAGGCTTTTCACCCTCAGCTAGCATTCTCAGATTTAAAGATGCTAAGATGAAAGAAGCCAGATGCTTGTTCCCCTCGGTAAACTCAATAATTTGATTTATCCTAACCAAGGCCCCGCTCTGTAACTGAGGACCAGGTGCTGTTTTGTTTCTGCTCCAAATTCAAGTCCTAGAGAATAGTCTGAGCAACAGCACTGTTAAGGCGTGCAGCCTTCAAGCCATAGTTAGCGAAGTGAATCCTTAGAGAAAGAAATAGGCCTTGAAATTGATGTTTGCAGACATCCCTAAACCCCATAGCAAGCCAGGACAGTGTAACCAGGACAAAAACGTCCAATGGGTGGTCTGGTCTCCGTGGTATCAAAAGAATAGCTACCATGAGAATCAGACTGAGGTCCAAAACAGCAGCCACCTACTTGAAGGGAAGAACATGGAAAGCTAAGTCCCCAGGGTGAGATGATGAACAAGAAAACCTGAGCCAAGGGCTCCGGTTTCAAAGAGGCTTCTGCACCACTTTGGGAAAGGCAAAGTGAAATGACAGCCAGCCCCAACAGCAGTACCTAAGAGGGTAAGGTGATAAGGTTGGCTTGCAGAGCCCAGACCAAAGCCCGAGAAGGGAGAGCCATAATAGTTAGGTTCATGGAGGGACACTGTGGTTTAAGGCAGTTACCACATGACAGACTGGGTATTCTCTCTGGGTTAAAAATACTATGGCTGCAGACTTCTCTCTGCTATGACCCTGCATTGCTGGGACATAAGGAATTCCTTGGCTTTGTCCACTTAAGATAGCTCTTTAATAGTATTATAAGGTCACTGAATGGCAAACACAGGGCCTGCTGCTACTTCTGCTAGGTCAGCTTCAGGTGGAGTGGCATGGCAACGAGCTCCTTGACAGCAGGTGGGGACTCACCTCATGAGAGCGGAATTTGGTTTCATCCAGTTTACGCAGGGCATATTCCATGTCTTCTTTTCTGAGATACTCAACCATCCCCATTCCATCTTTCTGCACATCTGCGTAACAGACGTCCCCAGCTTCTCGCATGTGATCCTTCAGGTCCTGCCAGCTGCCTGATGGAGGAAGTCCTAGGCACAGAGAACACAAGAGAAGAGGCCACATCCTTCATCCATGTTAAGAGCCCCAAGACCTAGGGTCCTTTCCCCATCAGTCACTACTTTTAAATCCTAATGGTCCCCAAATCACAGATTTTGACAAGGGACACAAAACCAAAGAAGAACACTGAAGTATGGGTGATAAAGCACCGTGAGAAGCTGGTCTAGGCTACTCTCCCAGAGACTAAGCCTTTCTTGATATAGCAAGAAGTCTATCCCATTACAGATTTAGTATCTCTAAGAATTCAAGCATCTCTTTCTCTGTCCTTCACAATTAATAACAAAATCCCAAGACTTTGAATTCTAAATTTTTCCATTATGAAACTTTATCGGTACCAATTATTTATTGTCTGACGCAGGACATGGGAATTTTGAAACCATCCAATAAAATAACCAAGGTGTAGATGAAGTAACACAAGAAAAACCTAAAGTTTGTTTTCTTGTAGGTGGGAATGACTGACAAACTAGACAAAATACCTCTTAAAATATCACCAACACTCTTCAATACAGTAGGGGAAAAGGTAAGACTCAGACGCTAAAACTAGTCGGGAGTCATACAACCCTACCTGATGTCATGAAAGGGAAATGTGCTCCTGCTCTCAAAGGCTGTGTTTACCGCTCACAGCTCAGGACTGCAGCCATTTCCTAATAGTTTTCTAAGCAGGATTTCAGAGCAGCATGGAGAGAAAAAAAGATATGTATGACATCCTGAAGGAGGGAATAGAGTTCTGGGGTTAAACACTTACAAAGGGACACAGGCAGATACTGACAGTATCCCTCTTCAGCACCATGGGAGTCGCTGCAACTGTGTGACATTCACATCTCAGGTGCCAGGTTCCTCAATATACCTCACTCTGCCAGGGGCCTAAAACACCCCTACAACATGCAGAAGGCCCCAGCTTTTTACCAGTGTGTTAGTATTTCCAAAAAATGCATAAACCTCTGAGCTTAGCATCTCATCACTTGTCAACACTAGACATTTTGTTCTGTCCTTCGCAATATGATCCCTAAGACTCCAAGTTGTTTGGTTTCTTTTTTCCATAATTCCAAAACCATCACAAAATCTGACCTATTTTAGGATCCAAGGCTAGGTATAATTTGTTCAAATCTGGCTTCTAGAATGTCTTTCTAGCAAGTCAGATGCCAAGGTACATTTCCAGAAGAAAATGTCTTTAGAATTCTGGCTGAAGAGGTTTGGGCATCATCTTCTCCTTCAACACTAGAAAGGTCCTTTTTTATAAGAAGCAAGTCTCTGTTCTATCAAGGCCACACTATCAGTGAAATTTCATTGGCAAGGTACCTGCCTCACTGGCAAGGCTTCAGATTGTCACTGTGCATGAGAAGAAAAGCCCACAAATCCTAAGCACTGAGAAACAACAGCTAACATTTCTTAGAGGCCAGACTCTGTGCTAAGTATTTCACATGCATCATCTCATTGAGTTTGAAAGGAACATACCTGAAACAAGAACTCGGAAATCAGATCTTCTTGTAGGAGGCCCACTCCTCCCACCGCGGGGCCACCCACCCCGACCTCCGTAAGTCCTGGGGAACTCCACACGAAGCCGACACTGGCCATAATCATAACCGTTCCTTCCATAAATTGCATCCTCAGCATCTCTGCAGAGAAAAGTCTGGAGTTAGTGTTGCTCAGGAGGACCAACTAATTTCCCTGTGAGGGGCATGAGTAACCAGTATGAAAAAAAAAACCTGAAGTGAGAAAAAAGCAAAAGAACAAAACTCAGGAATTTGATGTACTACTGCTTTGAAGACCTTTCATGACACTGGAATTAAACTTTACAGCTGTCACACACACAGGGTTTTCTAGGTATGAAATGATAATGAATAAACAGGTAAGAGAATTCAGAAAAAATAAACTGTTGGCAATGACTGATTTTGCCATAGAACAGTGTTTCTTTGACCTTGGGCAGCTGTTTCTCAAAATGCACACCACACACTAGTCCTTTAATATTCTTCCTCAAGGCCTGGTACATTCAGGTCTACAGAAGGAAAAAGTCGTTTAAAAACAGGGAAAGCTCAAATGAATATTAGTGTTCTGTAAGAAATACGGAATTCCCTCAAGTGCACCTTTTCAGCATGGCTTCGAGGACTAAGTTGTCAAAACCACTCTCTGGGTACAGTTTTGCCAAAAGAGATAAATATTCAATAGAGTAATACTTTAAAAGTCTTTCCTAGGGTTCTAGGAGAGTGAGGAACACCAAGATGGCTCTCCAGGATTTGACAGGAAAGAGAATGCCCTGAGGCATGGGGGACTAACAGCTGAAGACACACTAATGAAAGAATCATTCAGATGTCAGAGGCACACAATCGCTTATGAAGATTCTAGCCCCAGGATCAAAAGCAAGGAGGACCACATCCAGTTCAACCCTGGCTATATGCAGAATACACTGGGAGAGAGGCGGTACTGCTCGGGTTTAATGTTGTGAATGAAAACTGACCTCAGTTCAAATCATTCTGCTACTTACTAGTCTTTGTCTCTGGGTAAGTATGCGATCAGGACTTCACATCTAAGTGTAAAATGCCAGTTTTGAAACGATTAAATAAGATAACTGTGTGTGCAGTGCTTTGCTTGAAACTTGGCACTAGTGTATCAAAAAGATAGCTTTTCCACTATGAAAGCAAGGAGGGGGGAAAAGACAATGTAGCACATCACACGGTAAGTTTGTGTTCAAAAGGGCGGAACAGGGGATTCAAATTCTACCTTCCCTGGTAGCCCTCCCTTTTATCGACTCTATCCTCAGTTTACTCAGATGTCAAAAGTAACAGAGCCTACCTTGTAGGCTGTTGAAAATGCTTAGTAATATATAGTACAGTACCTGACAAATAGCAACTGTTAAAAAAAAAAAAAAACACCCGTACCGTTAATAATTCTTAGAGGTGCAACCTTTTCCAGTTTAGGTGTGGAAATGCCTAGTTCCATTTTTGAGGCAAATGGCAAAGATACTAGGAACGATTTCTGTCAGAATCTTCATCCATCAAAGCCTCAGGGTGCGTCCTGCCTCCCCATCCTCAGACGCTCCCCTTGCTTCGCATCACCCGCCCACATCCCCCAAGATGGGCAAGACATCCCACGGGCAGTCCTCGTAGCGAAGCCCGCAGGGCGCAGACTAGGCAAAGCGCTCCCCGAGCCAATGCTGGAAACCAGAGAGCAAGCTCCGATTCACCCCAAGCGTAGTAGCCAGCACAGTGCGGTGGCTTCTAAGAACCAACAATCGCAGTTTTGAAAGTTCCCAAGCCTTTTCTGGGAGACAAGGGCCGACACTGCAAAATTACAAAGACTCCTTCGAGCCCGTTTCGGATCGAGCGCGTCCAAACCCTCGGAGACCTTTACCATCTAGCTGTGCCTCCCCTTATTAGGGAAGGAAGAGTGAAATCCGAGACCCCATCAGACTATAAGTCTCCCCAAATCCCTGATGCTTTTATCAGAGCAAGGCTCTCGCCCCTGCGGGGCGGGGCGCGCGTGGATGGAAATCCGGTCCATCCAAGAGCCAGCTCGCTTTCGGCCCTGCAAAGGCATCCGTATCGCCCCGCACTGTGCGCCCCCACAACGGCGAGTTCCAGCGGAGGGGAGGGGAGGGTAGAGAGGACAACCGGTCTCCTCACTCCTCACCGAGTCCTTTCCGGGCCGCCTCAGGGGCCAAGTTTCCCAAGCTCTGGGCCGCTTCCCCCGAAGGGTGCCTGGGTACCAGCCCCCGAGGCTGATCCGGGCTGGCTTGTGCCCTCCTCAGACCCGGCTTTTGTGTTTTCAAGTCAAAAAAATAATAGTAGAGGAAGTGACGGAGCAAAGGACTGCCTGGAGCCCCGCGGTGAGAGGAGGCCTTAGCCTCCACCCGGGGGCGCCCTGAGGGGTCTGCGGCGAGAGGGGGAGGGGAGGCCCTTGGAAGCGAAGGGAGAAAGGGAAGGCGGGGGCCCGGGGCCTCAGGCTGACTGACTGACGGGCGGACGGGTGGGCGGCGCGGGGCCCTCACCGGGGGTCCTCGAAGCGCACGAAGGCGAAGGGCACGAGGCCGTGCCGATTCTTGAGCTCGATCTCGCTGATGCGGCCGTACTTGTAGAACAGGTCCTCCAGATCCTTCTCGCGCACGTCGCTCGGAAGGTTCCCCACGTAGATGCGCCCGTCGCCCTCGCCGCCGCGCTCGTCCGCCCAGCCCGACATCCGCACCGCCCGACGCCGCGGGCCCGCCGCAGCCCACGTCGCCGCCGCCGCCGCCTCAGCCGGTGATCCCCCCACAGTGTCCCCGCGGGCTCGGAGGCGCTCAGCCGCACAGCATTGTGGGAACGAGAGCGGAAGCGGAGGGGTCGGGAGGAGGCAAAAAGGAATCCTCTTAAAGGGGACGCGGCTGCGACGACTGCGCGTGCGCCTGCGCCCCCTGTAGGCGCCCAGGGGACCCAGGGAGGGACGACGGAGGGAGGTTCTAGAGTCCGGGGATTTGGAGTCAGTTTCTGAGGGCAGGTCACACTCTCCAGCTGTGTCGACTTGGGCAAGTGACTCAGGCTCCCTTGGCCTCGATTTTCTCGCTCTGTAGCGCTGCCTATCTCACAGGCTTTTGTGAGCATTTGCTGAGGTAGACGCGGGTGTAGCGCCCGGGGTGGGTCCCCCGGGCAGTCACTCCGTGTGCGGGGCGCCAGAGGGAAGGAGTCGGCTGGGGCCTCAGGCTGATCCCACAGCGGCCTGGAGGAGCCCCCGACCGCTAGATTGAGCGGGGCCGTCGCGGCCCCCTGCCCCAGATCTGTAGCCCCCTGGCCTCCGTCCCTGTTTTACAATTGCTTAGAACTAAGAGTGTAAGGTGGACTAAAATGAGTGCAAAGAGGCCTGAGCTGGCCTCCGTAGCTTGGACGTGAAGTTTGTCGGAGACCAAGAGGGAGTAAAAGAATCAGAACTGGGAATTGCCTTTCCTGCGCTTCCACTGCAGGGTTACGGGTTCAATCCCTGGACTGGTAACTAACATCCTGCGAGCCGCGCGGTGCGGCCAAAAAAGGCGGGCGGCGTGGGGGTGGGGGGAATCATAACTATAGCGACTGTCATTATAGGGTGCGACTTGTGCTTTTAATACTCACACAATTTGGAGGGATTACAATATTTAAAAAGGGGCAAAAACGGAGGTATAGTGGGTCAGGATTAAAACCCAAGCCATACTTCCAGCCTATGCGCCTAGTCCTTCAGAAGTCGAGGAACTCAGATTCTCATCTTGGAACGTTTCCACACTTATGTTCCGTAGTGCAGAGCATTGAACCTGGGGACATTACAAGAATGAGTCTTGATCAAAAAAGGTTTTTCATGTTAAAAATGAAACCTCTGGGGAATTTGCTGGAGGTCCAGCGATTAGGACACCCCGCTTCCACTGCTGGGATCTGGGTTCTGTCCCTGGTCCCTGGTCAGAGAACTGAGATCCCTCAAGCTGCCTGGATTGATGGATGAGTAAATATATGAGAAAGCAAACGCAGTAGAATGTTAACTGTAGAATCTAGATGGTGGATGTGTTCAGTGTGTTCACTGTACCATTCTTTCAACGTTTCTCTGTATTTAAAAACTTTCATAATGTTGCAGGGAGTTATGAAACAAAAGCAAGCTCCATTAATGCATAGCAATCAGATCAGATCAGTCACTCAGTCCTGTCCGACTCTTTGCGACCCCATGAATTGCAGCACGCCAGGCCTCCCTGTCCATCACCAACTCCCAGAGTTTACTCAGACTCACGTCCATCGAGTCAGTGATGCCATCCAGCCATCTCATCCTCTCTCGTCCCCTTCTCCTCCTGCCCCCAATCCCTCCCAGCATCAGTCTTTTCCAATGAGTCAAGTCTTCGCATGAGGTGGCCAAAGTACTGGAGTTTCAGCTTTAGCATCATTCCTTCCAAAGAAATCCCAGGGCTGATCTTCAGAATGGACTGGTTGGATCTCCTTGCAGTCCAAGGGACTCTCAAGAGTCTTCTCCAACACCACAGTTCAAAAGCATCAATTCTTCGGCGCTCAGCCTTCTTCACAGTCCAACTCTCACATCCATACATGACCACCGGAAAAACCATAGCCTTGACTAGATGAACCTTTGTTGGCAAAGTAATGTCTCTGCTTTTGAATATGCTTTCTAAGTTGGTCATAACTTTCCTTCCAAGGAGTAAGCGTCTTTTAATTTCATGGCTGCGGTCACCATCTATAGTGATTTTGGAGCCCAGAAAAATAAAGTCTGACACAGTTTCCACTGTTTCCCCATCTATTTCCCATGAAGTGGTGGGACCAGATGCCATGACCTTCGTTTTCTGAATGTTGAACTTTAAGCCAACTTTTTCACTCTCCACTTTCACTTTCATCAAGAGGCTTTTTAGGTCCTCTTCACTTTCTGCCATAAGGGTGGTGTCATCTGCATATCTGAGGTTATTGATATTTCTCCTGGCAATCTTGATTCCAGCTTGTGTTTCTTCCAGTCCAGCGTTTCTCATGATGTACTCTGCATATAAGTTAAATAAACAGGGTGACAATATACAGCCTTGACGTGCTCCTTTTCCTATTTGGAACCAGTCTGTTGTTCCATGTCCAGTTCTGACTGTTGCTTCCTGACCTGCATATAGGTTTCTCAAGAGGCAGATCAGGTGTTCTGGTATTCCCATCTCTTTCAGAATTTTCCACAGTTTATTGTGATCCACACAGTCAAAGGCTTTGGCAATAGAGAGAGAATAAAACCAAACCTTTAGCTCGAATGTAGCTGATTGGTAGTTATACCACCTCTGAATCTTTTACAATCAAACAAAAAAATCAAACATCCACATATAACTACTGAGTGTATAGCTTTTTGAAAGTCAGTTGATGGTATATATTAAGTTTTGATCATATACCTCTTGACCCAGTAATTCCACCTGTAGGATTTTATCACAAGAACATAAGAAATCCTCACAAATTTTGTACGTTCATTGCATTCTGTGCAATTAAAAAGTTAAACTCCTGATAATAAGGAGGTGGTTCAGTCAATAATATTGATTGTTACACAAGTATTAAATGATGTTTTGAAGGATATTAAGGTCATGCTAATTTAGTTAAAATGGTGCACATATACACATAAAACTATATATTCTGAAGGAATCTATTAAACTGGTTGACACTAATTGTCTCTAAAAAAATGCAGTTGTGAGAACTTTCAATTTAGATGTCATACATTTCTATAAAGTTGAAGATTGTTACTGCAACTGTTTTATTTTTGTATTCTAGGGGTAAAAATGGAAATAAAATGTTATGCAATATTGTTCAGTTCTGTGCAAGAGAATACATCTTTTTTTTTTATTATTATTGCTAACCTCCCAAATGTTTGTGGAGATATCTCTGATGCAAGTGGTTTCTATATTTTTATTTGTGCTTTATCGTGTTTATTGTCTATAATTGTCATGTACTACTTTCATAGTTGGAATGAAACAATAAATTATTTCTAAAATAAAACAATCAGAACCTTTTGTTGTATTCTGAATTATGTAAAGCTTCTAGATGTTCTTTGCTGCCCTTCAGAAAGCAAGCAGGAAAGAGCCCTGGCCAGAGTATATACGAGCTTATGTACCCTAAAGGCATCCTTAAGTCCAGAGGTCTCCTCATTTGAGGGGTGTGCTTAGGTGTATTAACACCATTCTCTGAGGCCTACCGCTCCTACATGGTGTGGCCTGGAACGTGTTGGTGGAGACAGTTGGGCAGTCTCCTAGAGAGAGAAGCATGGAGTTAGCTAAGTGACCTAATAAGACTCTAAGTATAAATAGTAATGATTCAACTTGTATTGTGCAAAGTTTTGCAGCTTGTGATTACCAAAGGTGTTCATACCTAACATTGAAAATGTGCCCATATAATGGGCTGTGACAAGTACAGCCTTTCTGGATTAGGAAGAAGACCGCTAAATTGCTAAGAGGCATTATCCAGGGAACCCCAGAGGTGGATTTTGTTTCTGTGAGCCCAGGTACTAACCTTTGCAAGTTGTAACTGTTAGGTAGGTAGAATAGAGAAAAGGAGTCCAAAATGGCGGTGACTAAAAGACAAGGAAGGTCCGAGGACCAGAGTGAAGACTTCAGGCAGAACAAACAGCACTCCTGGCTAAGCCCAATTTGCATAGGGCAGGCCCAGGTGGAGGAAAAAACATATAAAAGGAGGAGCCAAAGCGGTTTCTCTCGGACTCTCCCGCGTGCATGTGCTCTCTCTCGCTCTGGCTCTCTCTCCCTCCCTCCCTCCCTCCCTCCCTCCCTCTCTCTCTCTCTCTCTCTCTCTCCCTCCCTCCCCATGCACTCCTCCACTCTCTTCTCTTTGAGTCTTGGATTCTCCTCCTATCTTATAAATAAAATGGAGCTGTAACGCTGATTTGCCTAAGAGCTGTAACACGGTTTGTCCAAGACCCGACAGCCGTGATGCGCCGAGGACTTTAATGTCCGTTTCTCCAAATCTTTGTTGTGACGAGACAAAGAACCGAGGAACATACACTCGTGACATAACCCAAGTGAAGCTAAAATTATGGTCTAATGCTTAAGGGGCCCCTGGGCTCCATTCTCTACTAAGGCCATAGACACTAGCAGGAACACCCTTTTGAGCTTTTGCTCATCTAGTTATTCAGCATTATCAAGGGCATGCTATAATTTAGGCCCTGTTTGTATGCAGTAATAATCACTCTGACCTGTTGCTAATCAGTCATTTAGAGCACAGCTGTGATAAGGGTAAACTGCCGTGAGACTACCTAATGCATTGTTAGAGATGATAAGACAGGCTTCCAGGAGATGTTTAGGTTTAGCCTTCAGGGACAGTAGGAGTTAACCGTGGGGAAGAAGGAGAAGGCTTTTTAGACAAAAAGAACGGCATGATCGATTGCCCAGATCATGAGATTATGGCAGAGTAGGGGCAACCCCCCATCGCTCTACAGTATGGCTGGAGCAAAGAGTTCGATTAGGAAAAAGGCAGGGGTGAAGGAGCTAGGTCTGGGGCCTGCAAGGCCTAGTAGACTGTTTTATGGAGTTTGGACTCTACTTAGGGCAGTGAGTAGCCATTAAAGGGTTTTAAGAAGTTGTGTTGGGATGAGACCTTCTCGGAAGGAAGTGGCAGCTGAACAGATGGAAAATAAAGAGTAGGGGAGGAGACTAAGAGCTAATTTGAATGGAGGGCAGCTGCAGGACAGTGAGGGAAGGAAAAGGAGACAGGAAGAGATGTGGCAACAGCGGCCATTATTGGAGAACTTGGGGAAAGAGCAGAAATAATTAAGGGGTCAGTGTAGGAAGTGTTGCTGTGTAATCGCAGTGTAAGCCCCCTCCTGTGACTTCATTAAAAATCTGCATTCTCAGGACTTCCCTGCTGGTCCAGTGGTTGAGATTTCGCCTTCCAGTGCAAGGGGTGCAGGTTCGACCTCTGGTGGGGGAGCTAAGATCCCACAGGCTTGTGGCCTAAAGACAAAAACATAAAACAGTAACAATATTGTAACAAATAAAGACCTTAAAAAAATCTGCATTCTCTGTTAATGATTTTGATTAGAGTTGAATTTGTATTGTTCAGGAAAGATAAGGCAGTGTGCTCAGATTAGCCTCAAGGTGAATATAGATAAGAACAGGGATAGTCCCAGGTGGCCTATTGACTAGCAAGTTACACGAGGAAGTATCATAGGAGTGGGTGCAGGGAGACACCAATGGGGAGACCACAGCTGTCATCCAAGCATGAGAGATGCCAGTCGCCTGATGAAAGGTGATAGTGTGCTTGTGTGCTCAGTCACTTAGTCCTGTCTGACTTTTTGCAACCCCATGGACTGTAGCGCACCGGGCTCCCCTGTCCTTGGAATCTTCCAGGCAAAGATACTGGAGTGGGTTGCCATTTCCTCCTCCAGGGGATCTTCCCCATTGAGGCATTGAGCCTACATCTCCTGCATTGCTGGTTGGTTCTTTACTACTGCATCACTTGGAAAGCCCAAGGTGATGGAGGTAGATGCTAAGGAGATGAGATATCCCAAGGGCAGAATCATAGGATTTGGAGATAGATTGGTCACGGGGGCTTGAGAAGGAGGAAGACTCCAGATCGATTCCCAGGTTTCTGGCTTGGGGCACTGGCTAGGCAGTGGTTATCATTCCAAGATGGGGAATGAAGCAGATGGAAGTGATCTGCAAAAGGATGGACAGCGATGAGTTCAGATACACGTGGAGGATACAAGAAGGAAGGTTAAGAAGTGTAATGACTGGGCTTTCCCTGGCAGTCCAGTGGTTAAGAATCCATTTTTCCACTGCGAGGACATGGGATTGATCCCTGATCAAGGAAGTAAGATCCCGCACGCCACACAGTGCAGCCAAAACAACAAAAAAACCTGTAAAAGGAAAAAAGAAGTATGACAGTTCTAGGCTATATGTCCCCTCTGTACTGAAAACAGAATCCCAGGTGCATGAGCAGGTGCTGGTGGGTGGGCATGGGAGACTTCAGGTACGTGGGATAGACCTGCTCTTCCCACAGGGAGGAGTTTTCATTTAAACTGTGTTGTTGTTGTCTAGCTGCACAGTCGTGTCTGACTCTTTACAATCCCATGGACTGCAGCTCGTCAGGCTTCCCTGTCCTTCACCATCTCCCGGAGCTTGCTCAAACTCATGCCCTTTGAGTCGGCGATGCCATCCAACCATCTCGTCCTCCGTCGTCCCCTTCTCCTCCTGCCCTCAATCTTTCCCAGCATCAGGGTCTTTTCCAATGAGCCAGCTCTTCACATCAGATGGCCAAAGTATTGGAGCTTCAGCTTCAGCATGAGTCCTTCCAATGAATATTCAGGGTTGATTTCCTTTAAGATCCCATGAACAGTCTGGAAAGGCAAACTGTATGGGAGCTCAATAAAATTTATCATTCCTGATGTGATGATAAGAATGGCACCATGGGATTGTCTTCAGATTAAAAAGGATCCTTTGACCTTGGCAGACAGTTAAGAGTTAAGGCATTTCCCACAGCAAGCCGTGCATTTACTCCCTACGAGAGAGCAGGGCAGTGCCCAGTAAAAAATAATAAGAAAACAATTAACACTGGGGATAAAACATTCTATGAACCTGCCCATCTGGTTTCCTCCCTTTGCCTATGACATCAGTCCCCTCTGGCATTCAGGCAAAATGTTTTCTTCTCTGCTAGGCTCAGTCAGGAGCTTCTCCCAGACCCTGGCCCTTGGGAGGAGTGGGCAGAAGAGGAAGTGATGGCAGTAAAGCATTGGTGGGAATATGAGTCATCTCAGAGAGACTAGTCCAGGCTGGCAGGGAGGGCTTGGGCTGGGTCACTGTGGAATATGTTTCTGACCGCTGTACCCTGGGAGCTTTCTGTCATTCTTTGCCACTATATTTGTGCACTGGAGTCAAGTGGAACATTCTGGAGAACTACATAATTAAGAACTGAGCTGTGCAGGGGAGGAAGGGGACAAGCAGCAGCAGAACTAGGAGATCTGAAGAGAGTTTGGAAGGAGGAGCAGAGAGCTTCAGGGAAGCAAGTGCCATGTGTGGGAGGATGAGAAGGGAAGAAAGATGGGAAAGATAATTCAAGTAGAGTTGCAGTACACCGTGAATATTTGGTGTTTTCTCTAAGAGACTGTAGAAAATCGTTAATATCTTCAATTATTTTTGGATAATGAACTGATGTTTCTTTTTCTTTTTAAATCAATTTATTTATTTGGCTGCATCAGGTCTTAGTTCAAGGTGTTCGAACTCCTGGCTATGGTATGCGGGATCTAGTTCCCCGAGCTTCCCGGCATTGGAAGCTCAGAATCTTAGCCACTGGACCACCGGGGAAGTCCCTGAACTGATGTTTCTGTAAATGTGGCCAGAGTAGGAACACAAGGGCCTGATTTTATGTGAGGTATATCTACAGCAGTGAGCATGCTGAATTTGTAGCAGCCTCCTTGCTTTATTTTTGCCAACGTCCTGTATTCTGAGATGGAGGCGTCAGATAGCTTGTTGTGTCAGGGATCCTTTTTCTTGGATCCATAGGCTTTGGCTGTCAGCAGAGCACTGCCTCCCCACCCAACCCCGACAAACACCACCCTGCGAAGCTGTAAAAGTTGTAAAGTTGGACACAAAATATTGCACATGAACAAGAAAGTCTTGATTCTGGAAGGATACCAGCGCAGTGCTAACCAGTAGAACTTTGTATGAAAATAGAAATGTTCTCTTACTTGAGTTCTGTATAGTAATCACATGTGGCTACATGTAGCTTTTAAGCACTTGAAAGGTGGCTGCTACAGCTGAGAAGCCAAACTATTCATTGTATTTCATGGTAATTAATTAATTTTGATTTTAATAGCCAAATGTGGCCAGTGGCTACCATACAGTTTATCAGTGCAGTTTATAATTTTCAAAGATCTGTAAATCTACACCCCTCAACTCCCCACAAAAAAGGTGAAGAATCACTGGGACCAATCCTTTTCCTTTACAGTCCTGTGTGTTGGTACACAGTAAGTGTTTAATAAACACCTGTTAATTTCATTAACTAATACTTAAAGAAGAGTTGTTCTAGCTCTAGAAAAGGCAAACTGAAGTATAAAATGACAAACGGACTTCTCAAGTTCACCAGGTTTTCTTTTCTTTTTTTTTTTTTTTTTGATTTTTTTTTCAGGTTTTATTTTCTAAGCCCTAAATTCCTTACTTTCAACCCAGAATTTTTCCCTAAACATTTTCCAGTCTGTCACATACCTTGGAAACCAGAGTGAACCAGGAACACGAGCAAAGGGCGGAAGGGGTGTGAAACAATTAATGACAGCGCTGATAATGTTTTCTGATGCAGCAAGAAGATGTGTTGATTTAATAGCATCCTATAATTTGCACCCAATTTTTTATTAAGTGGATTTTAGAAAGATATTTACTTATTTATTTGGCTGTTCCGAGTCTTAGTTGAGGCACATGGGATCTTCAGTCTTCCTTGTAGCATTCAGGATCTTTTAGTTGTGATATGTGGGATCTGGGGCTTCCCAGGCGGCTCAGACAGTAAAGAATCTGCCTGCAATGTGAGACCTGGGTTCGATCCCTGGGTAGGGAAGATCCCCTGGAGAAGGAAATGGCTGCCCACTCCGGTATTCTTGCCTGGAGAATCCCATGAACAGAGTTGCCTATGGGCTACAGTCCATGGGATCACAAAGAGTCGGATACAACTGAGGTATGTGGGCTCTAGTTCTTTGACCAGGGATTGAACCCATGCCCCCTGCAATGGAAGCACTGAGCCTTAGCTGCTGGACCATCAGGGAAGTCCCTGTACTAAGAAGATTTTTAATGAACTGCATCAGTATAACTTGGTAACAGCATCTCAAAAGTTCACACACTCCTTAAAGGTAAAAACAAATACAGAACATATTTGGAGATTTTATAAATTAAAAAAAAAAAAAAAAAAAAGCCCAGCCTTCCGAGCCATCCCTCCCCCAGTGTTAACATGTGCACGGTAGCTGAATTTCCTTCTGTCTGGCTGAGGCTGACTCTCCCCCTCAGCCAGCACATGTGCAGGGCTTCTGTGAATGTCACATTGACAAACGTTCCCTGGAGCTAGGCAGCTGGGGACCAGTTTCTTTTGTTATTCCATCCTTCTCGTGGGCTGCCAGTTTTTCTCGTTGTGGTATACTCCTTGACCATGCCTGCAGAAGACCAGAGGTTTTCCTCCCCCTCGTGAAACTCTCTGACCCCAGCTCTAAAAAGCCCAGGCTTGTGTCTCTGGCATCTGGGACTTTGATGGTTTTCCCCACTCCTTGACCACTTGACATTTGTTCATTCATTCAACTAGGCATTTACGGAGCCACAGAACAGCCTGGCTGTGTGCTGGGCTCCAGGGACACAAGAGTGATCAAGACCAGCACTGTTCACAGACAACTAAAGGGACAATGGCAATGGGTGCTCCTGCAGCCCCTTAACCTAGAGCTGAGTGGGGTGTTCAGGGAAGGCTTCCTGGAGGGGGTGGCTTCTGAGCTGACACCTGAAGTTGCAGCTAGTGTTGACCAGGTACATGAGGAGAGGCGAAGAAAGCATTCCAGGACTTCCCTGGTGGTCCAGTGGTTAAGAATCCACCTGCCAGTGCAGGGGACTTGGGTTCCCTCCCTGGTCCAGGAAGATCCCACGCGCTGGGAGGCAACTAAGCTCCCGTGCCACAGCTAGTGAAGCACATGTTCTCAGTCCATGAGCTGCCCGGGCACCGCAACTGAAGAGTAGCCTCTGTGGCTGCAACTAGAGAAAGCCTGCATGCACCAAGGAAGACCCAGTTTATTGTTAAAATTAAGTAAATAAATAAAAGCATTCCAGGCAGAAGGAAGAGCATTTGCAAAGAAAGCTGGGAGAACAGAAAAGAGCTTGGTGCTTTTCCTAACCATAGTTAGGTGGAGGTAGCAGGGGCGTTCTTCCTTTTTCACTCTAAAGCCACCAGTGACGTAGGGTGAGAAGCCCTAATGTAAGTCAGAGCCCGGCTGGGTTAGATTATACGTGTAAATCCTAAGTATTTCAGCTGCTCATACAAATGTTTATTGTATATCCCTGACTAGGATGATTGTAAATGGGATGAGACACTCAAAGCTGGGGGAAGGCGAGAACCTGAGGGGAATATAGTCTCACAGTCTCCTAGGGGAGCTGTGCAGAGCAAAAGGGTGTTTGTTGGGAAGCCAGAGGGAAAGCAGAAGAGGACCAAGCAAAAAGCCAGTGATCCCTCTCAGGCCTGAGGAGGAAGGCTGCAAGGGGGGTGATATTCAAACTGCTGGGAAATTCAGAATTTCGTAACTGTGATTCCCTAAGAAACTGGAAGCATCTCAGGGTCCATCCAGAGGATCAGAACGACACTGGAAACGTGCAGTTCTGAATACCCCGCAGATGTTAAAACAACCAAGTCCTTAAACGTAGTTATGAAAAGATCTGCAGGCTATTTCTGGAACACCTACTGTGCGCACTGCGCTAGATACTAGGGTCCCAGCGGTGGAGGAGACAGTGTCTGTCCCTCTGGAGAGAGCCCTATCTGTTCTCCTTTATCTTGACCCTTTGTGATTTGCCTCCAGTCTCTCCCTCATCTCCCATTACTCCCAGACTGCCAGCTCCTCCAGGATCTGCTGTGTCTCAGAGCCTGTACTCTGTCTTGCAGGGGCTATTTCTTCTTAGAACATTGATTTCTCCGCCTCTGCCTCCTCAGTCTTTAGCCTGGTCAAACCTTCTTTGATCTTCAGGTCCCTGACTTAGTAAGTTAGTCTTCAGTGCTGCCAAGACCTGTGTGACCCCAGCCTCGTACTTTCCTCCCAGTTTGTACCTGAGAAAAGCCTAGGTATCCTCTACTATTCCTTTTATCCCCTCAGAATTTTTGCCAGTTGATTTGTCTAAGTACATTCTAGAATCTTTTTATCAATTTCTATATAGCACCTTCTAGTTTTTTCACTGGAATGGTGTTAAATCTATAAATTTACTTGGGAAAGATTTTTCCATTCTTGCTATATTTGGCTTTCCCATCCAGAAGTTTGGTATCACTATTTATCTTTTTTTCTTTTCTCCTATCTGTGGTTTATAATTTTTGTTTTTATTGAAGTCTGTATATTTAGCACTGGGCAGATACCCAGGGACTACCACGGTATCTCTTTTGACATCTTCTTTTGACACCACCTCTGGCACCAAATGTGTCATTTTTCCACATCAATTCTCCAATGCCAACTCTGTGTCCAGTAATTCACAACTACCCAGAGTTAGTGCAGACCTCCCCTGCCCCAGGTTAAGGGCTTAGTCCCACAAGAATTACCCTCAGTTCAGATGCCAGGCACAAGTGGGGTTACCAGTCTACCCATACTTCTTCCTGGCAACTACAAATTTGGGGTTCCTATAGATGTTTATGTATCCCCCAAAATTCATATGTTGTAGCCTACCAGGCTCTTCTATCCATGGGATTTCCTAGGCAAGAACACTAGAATGGGTTGCCATTTCCTTCTCCAGAGGATCTTCCCAAACCAGGGATCGAACCCGGGTCTCCTGCATTGCAGGCAGATTCTTTACCAGCTGAGCCACCAGGGAAGGGACTAACACACATAGACTATTTATATATGTATAAATAGTCTATATATTTATAGACTGTAAACTATATGTCTCCCAAAATTCATATGTTGGAACCTAACCCCCAATGTGATAGTATTAGGAGGTGAGGCTTTGGGGGAGATAATTAGGTAATGAATAGGGTTGGGACCCTTATGCAGGAAGCCTCAGAGAGCTCCCTCACCCCCTCCACCATGTGAGGATGCAGAAAGAAGATGGTCATCTGTGAACCAGGAAGTGGGCCCTCACCAGAAGCTGCCCATGCTGGCACCTTGATCTTGGACGTCCAGTCTCCAGAACTGTGAGAAATAAATGTCTATTGTTTATAAGCCACCTGGTCTATGATACTCTGTGACAGCATCCTGAATGGACTAAGATAAGAGTCGTGAGTATAGAGGTGGTATTCAAAGACTTGAAAATGGAAACTATGTGAAGTGGTCCAAAGACTGAGGCCCAGGACGCTTCATCCTTTAGAGGTCAGGAAGCAGAGCTGGAGCAGGTAGATGAAGCTGAGGAGGAACAATCAGCGAGACAGAGGGGAACTCTTCCAGGGATGCCGGAAGCCGAGCAAAGAATGAGCTTCAGAGGAGGGCAACAAGTCCATCAATGAAGGATGCTGAGAACTGGCCACTGGACTTAGCAGCATGGTGGTCACTTTGATAACCTTGATAAGCTGGTTTGGGGGGATGGACTGAAAAGTGAATGGACTCTGTCTTAGTATGTTTGGGCTGCTATAACAAAATACCATGTGCATCTCACTCATTGTCCATTTCCTCTACACACAAAATATAAACTCCATGAAGAACAGGAGCCACATCCGAGTTGCTCCCTTTTATGTCCCTCCTGCCTAGTTGGGGGCCTTGTACCAACTAGGTGTTCGAAAAATATCTCTTGAAAAAATGAGCAAGTGACTAAGACACAGGGCAGGAATTCTCAATGTTTATCCTCTAATTGGCCAAAGCACTTAGGCAGGAAAAATTAAATAAGTAATGGAGCTTCTCTTGGGCAAGTGCTGAGGGATTTACATCTCCATACCTAACACCTAGCTTGGGGCCTGGCCTACAGTGAAAGCTCAGAGGATATTGCTACCTGGATAAGCCTTACCTCTTCTGTCTACACATATTCCTCCCACTGGTGGTGATCTCATCAAGTCCCACGGCTTTAAATGTCATCTATAATCTGATGACTCCCAAAATGATAGCTCTAGCCTGGACCTCTTCCCAGAACACATATATTCAACTGCATATTTAACATCTCCACTTGAAATTCTAATAGGCATCTCAAACTAACATAGCCAAAACAACTTTTTGTTTCTCTTTTGGCCAGCCTTCCCCATCTCAATCCATTCTTCTCACTGTTCAGATCATAAGTCTTGGAGTCATGCTTGACTCTTCTCTTTCCCTCACCCTGCATTTAATCAATCAGCAAATCTGTCCGCTCCACCTCCAGAATATATCCAGAATCCAGCCACCTCTCACCCTACCTCTGCTGCATCTGTCCTGGTCCAAGCCACCATCACCTCTCACCTGGACTATTGCAGGGTCCTGGCCTGGTCTCTCTGCTCCCCCTGGCTTCTGCACACTTTATCCTCTACCCAATAGCCAGGTCATCAAGTCTTGGCTCAGATGGCATCTTGTCAGAGAGCCCTGCCTGGAAACCTCTATTTAAGACAAGATCCCTCACTCTGTCCCCTTTGGTTCTCTTATTCTATTTTTTTATCCATTGCACTTATCAGAGTCAGACATATTTTTGCTTGTTTATTATCTTTATTCACTTGTTAGAATATAAGTTCCATGAAGAAGGGGTTTTGCCTGTTTGGTTCTCTTGTGCATCCCTAATAGGGTTCTGGTCACCAATTACAATGTGTGTGGGGAGTGAGAGTCTCCCTCATACCAACAAGCAATTCTCTGGACACGAGCTGATGTCCTAGAATTCAGCTCAATCCTGACACCATCTACCTGGAGATGACATCAGATTCCACTGTCCAGTGTTCAGTTCTATGAGACTACCCCTCAGCCCCACTTCAGAAACCAGTTGCAAGCCTGGGTTGTTACCTGTACTTTTGATCAACTGACTGTAAGTCAGAGGTACCCACAGCTCCCTCCTTGAGTTCAATTAATTTGCTGGAGCAGTTCACAGAACTCAGAGAAACATTTTACTTACTAAATCACTGGTTTATTATGAAAAGATGTAAGTCAGGAACAGCCAGATGGGAGAGACACAAGGTATGGTGGAAGGGTGGGGGGCTTCCATGCACTCTTCAGCACACTGCCCTCGCCAAACCTCCACGTGTTCACCAACCTGGAAGCTCCCTGAACCCCATCCTTTTGGGGTTTTATGGGTGCTTTATTACACATGCACGGTTGATTAAATCATTGTTTAGTCGCGAAATTGTGTCCTACTCTTTTGTGACCCCATGGACTTTAGCCTGACAGTCTCCTCTTTCCATGGGGTTTCCCAGGCAAGAATACTCAAGTAGGTAGCCATTTCCTTCTCCAGGGGATCTTCTCAACCCAGGGATCAAACCCAGGTGTTCTACATTGGAAGGCAG
The DNA here is from genome assembly GCF_003369695.1 of Bos indicus x Bos taurus. NCBI lineage: Eukaryota > Metazoa > Chordata > Mammalia > Artiodactyla > Bovidae > Bos > Bos indicus x Bos taurus. The sequence continues at coordinate 10,024,914 of NC_040092.1, read as the reverse complement.
ATTCTTTACTACTGAGCCACCAGGAAAGCCCAATTAAATCATTGATCATTGGAATCTGAACTCAAACTCCAGCCCCTCTTACCCCCTTGGGGGCCAGGGATGGGACTGACATTTCCAAGCCTTTAATCCCATGGTTGGCTCCACTGACAACCAGCTCCCCATCTTAGGTGGTTTCCGAAAGTCAGCTCATTAGCAGAAACCCATTTGTAGTGGAAAGGAGCTTATTATGAATAACAAGACACTCATTGTACCTTTATGGATCTGAAATGTTTTCAGAACTGAGGACGTGAGACCAAATATAACAAAAGATGTTATAATAATGCTCTTGTTGCTCAGAAAATTCCACAGGTTTGGGAGCTGTGACCTAGGAAACGGATGAAGAAAAATACGTATTTCTTTCTATTTATTATTTATTTATTTGGCTGAGAGTTGTATTGCAGAGAAGAACCGATTCCGACTCCATGTTAGAACTGTATCTTTGACTTGCTTTTCATTGTGGTTGCCTCAAAGGATGCTGCTTCTCAAACTCAGGTTCCTTGGTTCAGCTCATAGAGAGATTATCTGACCCTGCCCACCTGTGAATGGCTGCAAATAAAAAGAAGAGATTAACATACCCATTCCAAAGGCTGGCCCTTCCTAGAGATATTTTGCAAGACTGAAGACCCTTTTTTCTTTACTTCCTTACTGCCTCTCCCTCTCTATTCTGCCTTTTGACTTTAGTTTCTCATTGCTTCTCTCTCTAGTTCTATAGGGTTTCCCTGGTGGCTCAGCAGTAAAGAATCCGCCTGTAATGCAGGAGCCTCCGGAGGCAGGGCTTCAAATCCCTGGGTCAGGGAAGACCCCCTGGAGGAGGGCATGACAACCCACTCTAGCATTCTTGCCTGGAGAATCCAACGAACAGAGGAGTCTGGCAGCCTACAGACGAGTAAACAACTGTAGCTTACACGTGATGAGCCAAGGAAACTTGAACTTGGTAAAAATTGTGGCATGTTGGATCTCTCATTGTAGTATGTGGGATCTAGTTCCCTGACCAGGGATTGAACCCGGGTCCCCCTGCATTGGGAGCATGGAGTCTCAGTCACTGCCCCTGTAGGGAAGTCCCTACTGATTAAAAAAAAAATAATTATTATTATTTATTTTGCTGTGCCAGGTCTTAGTTGCAACATGAGGGATCTTCAGTCTTCATTGTGGCATGTGAGATCTTTAGTTACGGTGTGTGGGATCCAGTTTCCTGACTCGATCACTTGGGCCCCCTGCATTGGGAGCACTGAGTCTTAGCCACTGGACCTTGCTCTCTGTCAGCACTCATGAATGTGATGCCCCAAGGATAAAGCAACACGGTGAAGGAGAAGGGTCTTGGAATGCAGAAACAGAAAAAAACAGACCCTTATCGCCCTTCCTGCCATGCTGTAACCATTGGGGAATTTTTGAGCCCTCCTGAGTAGTATGTCCTGTCTCCCCTCCCACCCCATATAAGGAGAAGGTATTTGCCTTGTTCTTCTCTCCTCCAGTATATGTGCGTGTGTGCTAAGTCACTTCAGTCGTGGCCGACTTTTTCCGACCCTACGGACTATAGCCCGCCAGACTCCTCTGTCCATGGGATTCTCCAGGCAAAAATACTGGAGTGGGTGGCCATGCCCTTTCCAGGGGATCTTCCCTGCCCAGAGATCTTACCCACATCTCTTACGTCTTCTGCATTGGTAGGCAGGCTCTTTACCACTAGCGCCACCTAGGAAGCCCTTATCCAATCAGCAAATGACTCTCAAGACCCCTACCCAGCTCCTTGTCCCCCGCTGGCTATAGAAACAGACCAAGGACTCGCTTTCAAGGTTGGCTCTCCCTGATTATCAGAAAGTCGGCTCTCTATGCTGACAGCAACCCCCCCTCCCCTGCCCTAGTAAACTTTATTCTCCTTTCATTCTGCCTAGTGTCTGGAAGTTCTTTTTCAACCCGTGGATGGACCACAACAATGAATGAAGGTCTGAATGAACTCTTGAGTTCTGGGGAAGCCAGGTTTTCTCCCAGTCAGTTAAGAAGAATGGAGATGCCAGAAGTCAGATACCAGCCAGCTGTCCCATTTTCTGGAGCCCTAGAATAACTGAGATTTTCCTTGGGGCCACTTTGCATATAATTAAAGAGTGACAGCAAGGTCACCTAGTGAGTCAGAGGCGGCTCATACTCAGAGTCAGGTCCTGCCTCGGTCTGTGCAGGAGGGAACTTGTTCTGTAATTGGTAGACATTCCATCCCTTTGTAAGTAGGCCTTACTCAGGGCTCTGAATTGAGGGATCTGAGGCATTCAGACTCATCCTAGATTATGTAGGGCACTGGTTCTCAACTGGAGTGGGGGGAGCAATTTTACTCTCCAGGGGACATTTGACACTGTTTGCAGACTGGTTTTTTTTGGTCGTGGACTCTTAGTTTCCCAATCAGGGTTGAACTGACACCCTTGGCAGGGAGAACGTGGAGTCCTAACCACTGGTTTGCCAGGGAATTTCCTGTCTGCAGACATTTTTGGCTAACAACTGGGAGTGCAATTGACTTCCAGTGGGCAGAGGCTAGGGATATGATGCTGTTAAACATCCTTCAATGCCCAGGACAGCCCCCCACATAGCGAAAAACTTTCTAGTCCAAAATGTTGGCACTGAAGTAAAGAATCCTGGTTTAGGGTACCATTAACGATAATTGATAGCTAGCATCATTGACCTTTGTTGTGGTGGTGGTTGTTTTGGTCGCTAAGTTGTATCCGACTCTTTGCAGCCCCATGGACTGTAGCCCACCAAACTCCTCTGTCCATGGAATTTTCTAGGCAAGAATACTGGAGTGGGTTGCCATTTCCTGCTCCAGAGGATCTTCCTGACCCAGGGATCAAACCCATGTCTCTAGCATTGGCAGGTGGATCCTTTTATCTCTGAGCCCCCAAGGAAGCCCTGCCAAGTCCTTTACCACTTTCTTTATTTTTTATTTATTTTTATTTTTAAAAATATTCATTATTTGACTGTACTGGATCTTAGTTGTGGCACTCAGGATCTTTAGTTGCAATATGCAGGATTTTTGATAATGGCATGCAAACTCTTAGTTGCAGCATATGGGATCTAGCTCCCTGACCAGGGATTGAATCTGGGCGCCCTGTATTGGGAGCATGGAGTCTTAGCCATTGGACCACCACGAGATTCTCTAAATCACCTGCTTTATATGTACCATCTCAATCTCCACATAGTCTTTGAGAAACAAGGACTATTACAATCCCCATTTCACAGATGAGGAAACTGAGGCTCAGAGGTAGAGTCACTTACACAAGGTCAGACGTCTTAGTAGGGGCAGGGTAAGGCTGCACACTCAATTCTGCCTGTCTTCAAAGTCTGCACTTTTAGTCTCTCCTCTAGGTTATTCTGCTTATTGACTGGGAGCTGCTAACTGACTAGGCCTCTCTGGATGTGCCTAAATTTATCTGCTGCCCCCATGTACAGGAGGCTGAGCAGTCAGGCCTTGGAGGTATCTGCCCATTCAGGCGAGGCTTGGCTATGGGCCAGAGGGAAGTGTTTTGTTCCCTGAGTTGTCCCAGGTCTGCCTGGCTTCATTCTCTCTGCACTGCAGTACAGTACTTGGCTCCAAAACTCAGTTCCCCTGCCAGTACCAGGGTAGTGCCAGCCCTTCTTCATGGGGAGAAAGGTTCTAGATTGAGACCTAAGGCCTTGCACACTCTCCCACAGAGACCCTCCTTTCTGAATAGGGGTTCTTGAATCAACTCTGGGGACTACAAGGTCATATTCTTCACACTTCCTTTCAGATAAGGGAGTGCTGGAGCTGCTAGGTTGGTGACAGAACTCACAGTCCACGGAAAGGGCTTGAGGTCCCAGAAAATCTTGAAAAGTGATTGCTGGACAGGGCTGGGGATAGTGTGTGGTCCCAGGCCGGTGGCCAGGTGGAGGTGGAGCAGGTTGTGGTTTTGTGTCACCTATTTTGGGAGGGTTGAGCTCCAATCCCTGCAAGAAATCCCTCAGTGTGCTTGTGGACAATTCCAAAGGGCTTTTTGAGGGCCCTGGAAAAGTCTGGGGACTAAAGTACAAATGAAATCTGTTCAGAGTAGAGCAAGACAGTCAAGGACCAATCTAGGGTCAAGTTTGAGAGGAAACAATGCTGAATTAGTTTGAATTATTATTTCTTCCATCCACCCAACATATATTTAGGGAGCTCCTGCCAGGTGCCAGAGATGCTGAGACTCTCCAAGGACACTCACAGGCTCCATTTGTCTTGGGTGGGGGGTGGGGGCAGCTCAGAGGCTCCGTCTACTATGTGGGACTGTGGATTCAAACCGAGCAGGGCTCAAATCGCCTGTCATTTTCTACTGTGACTTTAGGCAAGGGACTTCACCTCTCTGAGCCTCATTTTCCTCGTCTGTGTAAGGCAGAGACCAATGGCTCTTGCCATCTGCCTCATAGAGTTGTGAGAAGTCAAGGAGATAATGTGTCCTAGATGCTTGGCACATAATAAGGTCTAAGTCAGCAGTAGCTACCATCTTTTGGACCTTGGCTAGGTCTTTTTTTTTTTTTTTTTTTTGGCTGTGCTGAGTCTTAGTTGTGGCAAGCAGGATCTTTGCTGCAGCATGTGGGATCTAGTTTCTTGACCAGGGATGGAACCCGGGCCCCCTGTATTGGGAAGCTCAGGATTTTAACCACTGGACTACCAGGGAAGTCCCTTGGCTATGTCTTTAAGATGTATTCTTTAATATAATCCTTGCTACCACCCTACAATGAAAGTATTGCTAAGTCGCTTCAGCCATGTTCAACTCTTTGCAAGCCTATGGACTGTTGCCCACCAGGCTTCCCTGTCCATGGGGATTCTCCAGGCAAGAATACTGGAGTGGGTTGCCATTTCCTTCTCCAATGAAGGTATTATCTCCATTTAAAAATCAAGGAATTCCCTGGTGGTCCAGTGGCTAAGACTTCAGTGCTCCCAATGCAGGGGGCCTGGGTTAGATCCCTGGTCAAGGGACTAGATCCCACATGCCAAGACTAAGACCTGGCGCAGACAAATAAATATATATTTTTTAAAAATCAGGAAACTATACCTCTGAGAGGTTAACTAACTCATAGGAGGACATACAACTTAGGTTTTTCCCAGGTATGTCTGATTCCGAAGCCTATGCTCTCAGTTTTGCCTCCCTCTAAATATGATTTCCGGTAGGAAGAGTAGAAAATGCATGTTTTCAGGTTCAGAAGGCTTCTCAAGAAAATTTAGCAGCTAGGAGTGGAGTAGAGTGAGTTGCCCAGGTATGCAATGCTATGGAATCCCAGATGGGTCAATTTAGTAGGACATGGTGAGAGAATCTTGCATTCATTCCAGGAGTAGAGGTTATTGTAGAGCAATTGTTCTTTATCCTCCTTGGGTTCTGAATCCTTTTGTGCCTCTGATGGAAGGTATAGATCCTCTTCCTGGAAAAATGCTTGTGAGCACAACACATATCTTGTGCATAACTCCTGGGGACTTGTGAAACCTTTGCAATCCATACGTGGACCCGCCCCTCCTTAAGAACTCTCCTCTAGGGCAGTATTGCCCAAGTGTGGGACACATATCACTAGTGGGGTCCCAGGTAAGCTCAGCACTATGAGGACAAACCTTTTATATTCTTTTAAAATTTAATTCATTAACTTTTGGCTGCACTGTGTCTTCGTTGCTGCACGTAGGCTTTCTCCAGTTGTGGTGAGCAGGGGCTACTCTCTAGTTGAGGTACATGGGCTTCTCATTGTGCTGGCTTCCCTTCTTGTGGAACACTGGTTCTAGGGCACATGGGCTTCAGCAGTTGTGGCCTATGGATGTAGTTGCTCCATAGCTTCTGGAATCTTCCTGGACCAGGGATTGAGTCTACGTCCCCTGCACCGACAGGCGATTCTTCATCACTGGACCACTAGGGAAGTCCAACATTTTCTATTTTAATATTATTTATATTTTATAGTTATCTTTTATTTATAATGAATGAGACTAGTTTTCCATTTATGGAATGATCCAGATTTACCTTTTAAAAATACGCTTATTAAAAATAGAGAGTTCAGCTAAAGAAAAAATGTTGAAGAAATAACAACAGAAGTAGGGTGCAGGTGTGCTAAAAATCATGAGGGTAAAAATCATAATTTAGGATATGTCTCAGGGGTTTCTGTTTTGTGGAATCATAGTGGGTTTACTGTAGCATCATCTGAACTTCCAGAGGTCTGTGGAAATGATCTATTCCTGGGCTCTCTGCATCTGATGACATGGTGCTGATAAACCAGAAATGCTGTTGAGTCCCCACTTTCTTGCCTTCTCATGGAACCCCACCCTCAGCCCCCCAAGCCCTGGTGCTTGTAATGAGCTGAACCCTCCCTGCTGCCAATCAAAACTCCATCAGATACTGTCTTCATGTAGCTCTGAGTGCAGGCATTTTGGTGCTGTACCCACTCATTTATTCAGCATATATTCAGCAAACATCCTATGGCAAGTAGTCAGAATAGGCCACACTCCATTTATTTCCAGAAAGTGTGAAATCTCCAGCAGCCAAGGGTAAATAAAGCCAACCTGTGTGATGTGATGGAAAGAGCACTAGGTTTAGAGTTAGATCAGATCTTCAAAATCTGGTTCCATAACTAACTCACTGTGTAATCACAGGCAGGTCCCTTCATCCCTTCCCTTCTGTGGTGTCTTTTCTGACATCACTTCTGATACCATGTTTGTTTATTTATTTTTTTTGCTGTGCCATGGGGCTTGTGAGATCCCAGTTCCCCTACCAGGGATTGAACCCACTGCCCTTAGCAGTGAAATTGTGAAGTCCTAACCACTGGAACCAAAAAGCCTCTTGATGAAAGTGAAAGAGGAGAGTGAAAAAGTTGGCTTAAAGCTCAACATTCAGAAAATGAAGATCATGGCATCTGGTCCCATCACTTCATGGGAAATAGATGGGGATACAGTGGAAACAGTGTCAGACTTTATTTTGGGGGGCTCCAAAATCACTGCAGATGGTGACTGCACTCATGAAATTAAAAGACATTTACTCCTTGGAAGAAAAGTTATGACCAACATAGATAGCATATTGAAAAGCAGAGACATTACTTTGACAACAAAGGTCTGTCTAGTCAAGGCTATGGTTTTTCTAGTGGTCATGTATGGATGTGAGAGTTGGACTGTGAAGAAAGCTGAGTGCCGAAGAATTGATGCTTTTGAACTATGGTGTTGGAGAAGACTCTTGAGAGTCCCTTGGACTTCAAGGAGATCCAACCAGTTCATTCTAAAGGAGATCAACCCTGGGATTTCTTTGGAAGGAATGATGCTAAAGCTGAAACTCCAGTACTTTGGCCACCTCATGCGAAGAGTTGACTCATTGGAAAAGACTCTGATGCTGGGAGGGATTGGGGGCAGGAGGAAAAGGGGACGGGAGAGGATGAGATAGCTGGATGGCATCACGGACTCAATGGAAATGTGAATTTGAGTGAACTCCGGGAGATGGTGATGGACAGGGAGGCCTGGCGTGCTGCGATTCATGGGGTCGCAAAGAGTCGGACATGACTGAGCCACTGAACTGAACTGAACTGAACCACTGGATCACTGAGGAATTCCCTGTTTGTTTTTATAACATGAAATACTTATTTCTCCACATCACTTCTCCAACAACAACTAGATATCCAACAATTCCATTCTGACACTGATTCCCAGTGTCAGTACAGACCCACAGGCTAAAGGCACAGTCCCTCAAGAGTGTCCCCACTTCAGACGCCAGCTGCAAACAGTGTTCCCAGGTTACCCTCACTTTGCCCAGCTAACTACAAATTTGGGTTCCCACAATCGCCTCCTCAGGTTTGATAATTCTCTAGAATGACTCACAGAACTTAGGAAAGTACTCTACTTACTATTACAGATTTATTATAAAAGATACAACACCGGGAACAGCCAAATGGTGGAGATGCATAAGACAGGGTATTGGGGGATGGGGTGGTACAGAGTTCCCATGTCTTCTCAGGGTGCGCCACCCTCATAGCACTTCATGGTTTTGGAGTTTGTATGGAGAATTCAGTACATGGGCATGGCCACTGGTGACTGAACTCAATCTTCAGCCACTCTCCCATCCCAGGAAGTCAGAGATGGTAAGAAGGGCAATGGGATGTGGGAAGCAAAACAGGGCTGAAAGTTTTAACTCTCTGATCACATGGTTGTTTCTTTCCTCTGGTGACCAGCTATCCAGATATCTGAAACTATATGTATATCTGAAAGCATCTTGCCCCTCTCCTCACAAAGAGTTACCATATTACCTAAACACCAGTGTAGTTGATAGGGGCTCCTTATGGTAACAAATGATGCTCTTAGCACTAAAGTATTTTTAAAGGTTTTAAGAGTTCTGTACCAGGATCCTTGGACAAAGACCAAATACATATATATATATATATATCAGTTCAGTTCAGTTGCTCATCTGTGTCTGACTCTTTGCAACCCCATGGACTGCAGCACGCCAAGCTTCCCTGTCCATCACCAACTCCCGGAGCTTACTCAACCTCATGTCCATTGGGTTGGTGATCCCATTCAACCATCTCATCCTCTGTTATCTCCTGCTCCTCCTGCCTTCAGTCTTTCCCAGCATCAGGATCATTTCTTCCCATCGGGTGGCCAAAGTATTGGAGTTTCAGCTTCAGCATCAGTCCTTCCAATGAATATTCAGGACTGACTTCCTTTAGGATTGAATGGTTTGATCTCCTTGCAGTCCAAGGGACTCTCAAGAGTCTTCCCCAACACCACAGTTCAAAAGCCAAAAGCATCAATTATTTGGCACTCAGCTTTCTTTATAGTCCAACTTTCACATGCATACATGACCACTGGGAAAACCATAGCTTTGAATAGATGGACCTGTATTGGCAAAGCAATGTCTCTGCTTCTTAATATGCTGTCTAGGTTGGTCATAACTTTCCTTCCAAGGAACAAGCGTCTTTTAGTTTCATGGCCTCAGTCACCATCTGCAGTGATTTTTGAGCCCCCCAAAATAAAGGCTGTCACTGTTTCCATTGTTTCACCATCTATTTGTCATGAAGTGATGGGACCAGATGCCATGATCTTAGTTTTCTGAATGTTGAGTTTTAAGCCAACTTTTTCACTCTCCTCTTTCACTTTCATCAAGAGGCTCTTTAGTTCTTCTTCGATTTCTGCCATAAGGATTTCTGCCATAAGGGTGGTGTCATCTGTGTATCTGAGGTTATTGATATTTTTCCTGGAAATCTTAATTCCAGCTTGTGCTTCATCCAGCCGGCATTTCGCATGATATACTCTGCATATAAATTAAATAAGCTGGGTGACAATATACAACCTTGACATACTCCTTTCCTGATTTGAAAATAGTCTCTTTTTCCATGTCCAGTTCTAACTGTTGCTTCTTGACCTGCATACAGATTTCTCAGGAGGCAGGTAAGGTGGTCTGGTATTCCCATCTCTTTCAGAATTTTCCATGGTTTTTTGTGATTCACACAGTCAAAGGCTTTGGCGTAGTCAATAAAGCAGAAATAGATGTTTTTCTGGAACTCTTGCTTTTTTTATGATCCAACAGATGTTGGCCATTTGATCTCTGGTTTCTCTGCCCTTTCTAAATCCAGCCTGAACATCTGGAAGTTCACGGTTCAGGTACTGTTGGAGCCTGGGGGCACAGAGGCTCATTCGTTGTGGCTCATGGGTCCTAGAGCGCAGGGTCCCCAGTGGTGGTCCGTGGGCTTAGTTGCTCTGAGGTACGTGGGATCTTCCTGGACCAGGAATTGTACCTGTGTCTCCTGCATTGGCAGGCGGGTTCTTATCCTCTGTGCCACCAGGGAAGTCCTGCACTGTGTTTTAAGAAATGAATTTGTGACCAACATTTGAAAATGATGTATTTATAATAAAAATAATTCCAATTTCTGGTCTCTCTTGAAAATCAGATGATTTAGCAAAACTGGGTCAATATTCCCAAGTGGCACACCTTTATTTTTTTGGCCCCACCGCTTTCAGGATCCCCGACCAGAGATTGAACTCATGCCCCCTGCAGTGGAAGTACAGAGTCCTAACTGCTGGACCACCACGGAATTCCCTGCTTGGCACCTTTAAACAAGTTTTTCTGTTTGCCACAGCCCCCTCCACTCCCTATTCTACCTCCTTTCTCAGCTCATTCAATGTTACCTGCTTGCCCCCTATGATGTTGGAAAGATTAGGTTACTGTGAACCAGAAACTTGAGGATGGGGCTGTAACTTACTCTGGGTGAATATTTCAAGCATCCAAATCCTGCACAATATATTTCATTTACAACTAGGAGATATTTATTGCCTGCCTCAATAAATATCCTATAAGCAGATAGGAAATGAGAAATGATTTTGCAAAAATAAATGGTAAAGGAATGAAAAAGGCAGTTGGTTCCTAGAAACAATAACCCCCAAAAGATCTCTTGGGGTTAAACACAGGCCAGAAAAGCATGAGTGTCTGACAGTGCTCTTCCTTCAATTAAAAGGAAATAATTAGGGTCAAGAGCTGGTTGAGATGGGCAAAAAACACAGGAGACTCTAGGGAAGGCAGGCACTATAAATGGGAAAAAACCTATAGGCATTTATTGAACAAATGCTCTTATCTGTTAGAAAACCTTAATATCATCCCATTTCAATCTCCTTTTCTTCAAACTGTAAGAAAAATGCACAGTCTCCTTAGCTCCTTAGCTAAATGTATTAGAGTAATATTTAAGTTAAGAGAATGGATTTTAGGGTCATCCAGACTTGGAATTTATTCATTAAATAGCAGCTTGAGCTTTTAATGAAAGTCAGTTTTCTAATCTGTGAAATGGGGAAATAAGACTTGGTATTTTTAAAAAATATTTATTTATTTGACTGTGCTGGGTCTTAGTTGCAGCACTCGGAATCTTTAGTTGCAGTATGTGGGATCTAGTCCCCCAGCCAGGGATAGAACCTGGGCCCCTGCACTGGGAGCGCAGTCTCTGCCACTAGACCACCAGGGAAGAACCAAGACCTGGTATGTTTAATTCAATGCGTATCTAAGTCAATGCATGCTACGTGGCAGACGCTGAATTCGATGCTGAAGATGTAGCAGTGAACAAGACAGGCAGGGACAGATAGATAATAACCAAGCAAATAAATACATGAGATAATTCACGTGAATTTATTCTGAAGGAATAAATGAGGCAAGTACCATAGAGGAAATAAATAATAGTTATTTCAGTAGAGAGTAACTGAATGTGGTGGTAGAGGGTAAGTAGAGATGATTCCCTAGGGAAGGAGGCATTTGAGCCTCCTTCTACTCAAATCTAAATGAGCAGAAGTTATGGCAAGAGGGAGATAGGAGCAAAGGGGTCCTAGGCACAGCTGTTGTGAACAACATCTGAGTGAATGCAAAGCACCGGGTGGCAGGCAACCACTCAATACACCGCGGCTGTTCTATCTCATCCCTTTAACAACTCTCAGCTCCTCTGTTTAAACAAGGAGAATCTGGCCAAACCATAGATCACAGGGAGTAAAACTATGTCTATGAAAAGTAAAGGGCCCCAAGAGAGATTCAGGCTCTGGCATCATAGATTCCTTAGCTCTGAATCATACACCCAAGTCAGGTAGAAGCACTAACCCAGCCTCCCTCCTGTTGCCAATTCAACTTCTTCCTCAAGAGTGACACCAGGTAGAACTACATTAAGTCCTCAAATAAATAACCCCACCATTGGAAACCTGAAACTGGGAAAAGCCTCCTAATTTAATTGATAAGCATGTGTCCTACCAGAGTTTCTGATTATTCCCACCTGTTTCTCTTTGACTCTTGTGTGCCTTTGATTAAATTGTAAGGGGCTCTGGATTCCCTGCTGGTTCAGATGGTAAAGAGTCTGCCTGCAGTGCCAGAGACCCAGGTTTGATCCCTGGGTCAGGAAGATCCCCTGGAGAAGGAAACAGCAACCCATTCCAGTATTCTTGGCTGGAAAATCCAATGGATGGAGGAGCCTGGCGGGCTACAGTCTATGGGGTCGCAAAGAGTCAGACATAACTGAGCAACTTTACTTTTCTTTTTTTTTCCCCCTGGATTAATGAGAGTGGGTGGTCAAGTAGAAACAGGCAGAAATATAAACAGAAAGCTTTGGTTACATGGTTAAACTGGTAACTTGTTTATGAAAGTTGAAAAACACATTATAGGCATTGAAGTGTTAGTTCAAAACCTTGTCATGACTCTTGGGACGGTTCCCTAAGTTGACAGTTATTGGCAAAATTCTTCCAGCCCTTGCCATGTGCCGAGTACTTCAAATGCATTGAACGAAAGCATGAAACCGTTAGTCTCTCAGTCGTGTCTGACTCTTTGTGACCCTATGGACTGGTAGCCCTCCAGGTTCCTCTGTCCACAGAATTATCCAGGCAAGAATACTGGAGTGGGTAGCCATTCTCTTCTCCAGGGGATCTTCCCGTCCCAGGGATTGAACCCGGGTCTCCCCCATTGCAGGCTGATTCTTTCCCGTCTGAGCCACCAGGAGAGCCTATAAACAAGTTACCAGTTTAACCGTGTAACCAAAAGCTTTCTGTTTATATTTCTGCCTATTTCTACTTGACCACCCACTCTCACTAATTCAGGAAAAAAAAAAGTGAAGTCGCTCAGTCGTGTCTGATTCTTTGCGACCCCCTGCTATGTGCAGAGAACTTCAAATGCACTAGTTTATTTAATACTCCCAATATATCTATGTAGTGGTTTCCTTTTATATTTAGTCCCTTTACAGATTAGAAACCCCGAGGTCCAAAAATCTAGTAAGATGACAGGGCTAACATTTAAATATTTAAAGCCAGACTTGACCCTGCTCCCAATCCCCCACCCCAAGTCCTTCTTCTTCTTTTTTTTTTTTTTTAAACCACTAAGTGGTTAGTCTCCCTAAACCAGAGGAAATACCTGAGGGATGCCTTTCTATTTATTAGGACACCATGGCCCTAGAGGTAAATCGCCACCAAGAAACTCCCACACCGGAAAGACTGCCTCATCAGAGCAAAAAGCCCTACCCTGGTCACACCCCACATCAGCACTCCCAAATCGACCTAGAGGGTCCCCCACCCCCTTAAAGGAGATCAGCATTGCCCAGCCGGGAGACCCCACTCTTGGGAATAATCTTTAATTTATAAGGAAGCCCTCTTCCATTCCTGAGGATCTCCGACACCCCCCACCCCCTACATTTCAGAGGCGGTCCGGCTGCATAATTTGCATGGCTCAATGCAATATCAAAATGTGGCGTTCCTTGTTTTAAAAAAAATTAAAAAGAATTTCAACAGTGAGACAGCAGAGCATTAAACCAAACCCTAGGGCTTCTTTTCTGAGACTGCACCGATCACTTGCTCACGAAGTCCTCCCAGCTTAAGAGATACCCTTTTGTGAAGGGACTGACTACCTCAGTCGAAAGGGTAGTTCTTTCTGACCTGGGGAGGGGGGGGGGCGAGGGGGCACGTAGAATACGCAACTTCCAAAGACTGTCTTTATTCGCGAATGCATCCTGGGACAACCTCCGAAAATTTGTAATCATTTCTCTCGGCCGTGGCGGAAGCTCCCTTTCCATCATCTCTCTAGTCTCGGGTACGTCCTCGCCACCCCGCCCCTGCACCATCTTCCCGATGTTCGGGCCTCACCTCGTGCGGCCCATTGCCGGGGTAACCGACGCCTAGAGCGGTGCATTGTGGTCTGCAACAAAATGCAGGAGAAAGACCCTGAGGGAACCATTGAGTCTATAGGCCAATGGGAGAGTTCTAAGGGTTGCGTCAAGCCAATAGGGACGTTCGGCGGGGGCGGGGTCGACGGGAGAAGGGCGGGGCTTAGGTACTAGGCGGCGGCGGCTGGCGTGGGGCTCCTTAGATGCGCCACGGCTTCGGTAGCGACCGCCTCTCTACGCGGGTGTGAGCTTCGCCAGCCCCTCCCCCAGGAGACCGTTGCAGTCGGCCAGCCCCTGCTCCTTGGTGAGAAACTCAGGGGGTTCCGCTCTCCAGCTTCGTCCCCTACAGGACTTCTCCCGCCTTCTGTTCGCGCGGCTCGCGCTTCCTGAGAAGTGGGGTGGGGGGCATCGTCCCGGGGTGGCGTGGGGCGGGCGGAGTGGACCGGGGAAACTGCGCCTGCAGCCCATACTCCTAACTCCTCATCCTTTGCCTTGGCCTCGCCCCTCAGGTAACCATGTGTGACCGAAAGGCCGTAATCAAGAATGCCGATATGTCGGAGGAGATGCAACAGGACTCGGTGGAGTGTGCTACTCAGGCATTGGAAAAGTATAATATAGAGAAGGACATTGCGGCCCATATCAAGAAGGTGAGGACGGGGCGCGGGCGGGGGCTCGGGCAGTTTGCGCACTGTTGGGGCAAGTCACAACTTCCTTCCCCTCTATAATGCGTCCCCAGAGCGCTGGCAGAGATCCTTGGGGGCACGCAAGGTGGCGCGGTGTAGAGGTTTCCAGAAAAGGACGCAAATGAATTTTGCACTTCTCTTGAAGATCGGCCCCTAAGCGCCCGAAGTTTGTTTTTTTTTTTTCTTTTTTTTTAAAAACCCAGCTCCACGGGGAAAGCGCCACCTAGCAACGGTTTCTAGGATCAGGGAGCAGCGGTTCCCCCTTCTGCATGATTGCTGCGCCCAGGATCCATCTGGGTGTTGGAGAGGGGGGAGCTGCGTGGGTGTTTCCAGCAGGGTCGGAGGGAGATCTTGCCAGCCTCCAGTGGGGAGTCAGTCGGCAGTTGAGGGAAAGTGGGTGGTGGTGGTTGGGGACTGGGTTGGGGGATTGGTAAATGGCAGTCTGTAGAAAGCTGGCAGGTCTGCCAACTTCTCGAGCTGTGTTTTCTAGAAGGGAAGGAAACTGGCAGCCTAAGTCGTGGGAGGGTTCCAGTCGAGAATGAGAAGATGAAAGATTTCAGATGGAACAGAAATAAATACCTTTTCTGACAAAGGCAGCAACAGCAGTGCGTTTGTCTAGTCTATAAGAATGTATTCCCCTTAATCTGAAAGACGTTCCCACTGTGTACAATACAGTAGTAGCCAAATTTCGCGTAACTGGCCAGACACTTCTCATGCATTTATAGAGAAAGATTTCAGAGAAAGACTAGCTTTGGCCCCTACCTAGAGTTACCTAGTGATGAAATTAACATAGGCATTCTAGTTCCTAGAGCTTCTGGGGGTGGGGAAATATAGGGAAAAGTTATTAGTGCAATTTGCTAGCCTTGAGGACCAGGTGGTAGGGTAGATTGGCACCATCAGGATAGATGGGGGAAGAGGGCTGTTGGCAGTAAAGATAAAATTTGCCCAGGTGGCTGTCAGGTTCTTCTTCCAGCTTTCTTTTTACAGGGACAGTGGAGCACCAAGTGTCTTGTCCTTTAAATTTTGATCTCCAGTGGTTTAGCTGCTCACTGAGGCTCTGTTCTTTCGGAAACCTTTTGTTTTCAGCAATACTAAAATGAGTTACAATGGCAATATTTTGGGCTAAATACTATTCTCTTGGATTTGGGGGTACATGTCATACACTAGGATAGCTTAGTTCTTTTAGAGATAAATACTAGAGGGTAAACTATAACTGATGTCACCTGCTGTCCCTGAATATTATAGAAGTTAGAAGGTGTAATTACCATGATAACAAAGCACTCTCAGAGGCTGCCCTTTCTGACTTTTACCTCCCCAGCCCCCATTCCCAGTTTAGCTCAGACTGCAAGTATGTTTGCATTAATGCACTATGTAGGCGATTTGGAGCTGGGGAACATTCTTTCATTTTAAGAATTTGCAGATGCCGAAGTTCCTCCTTTCTGCTCCTACGGGCTCTGTTTAGGAGGCAAACTCTGACCTCAGGTTTAGCACTAAAATTCTGTGTTTTTTCTCCACCTCCCCCCCCCCCTCCCAGGAGTTTGACAAGAAGTACAACCCCACCTGGCACTGCATCGTGGGGAGGAACTTCGGTAGTTATGTGACACATGAAACCAAACACTTCATCTACTTCTACCTGGGCCAAGTGGCCATTCTCCTGTTCAAATCTGGTTAAAAGCATGGACTGTGCCACACACCCAGTGATCCATCCAAAAACAAGGACTGCAGCCTAAATTCCAAATACCAGAGACTGAAGTCTTCAGCCTTGCCTAAGGGAACATCTCCATCTTTGAACCTTTGTTGTGTTTTGTACAGGGCATTCTCTGTACTAGTTTGTGGTTATAAAGCAATTAGTAAAACAGCTTACATTTGTATTTATTTTCTATTCCATACCTCTCTGCCCCATGTTTTTTCTCTTCAAAATCCATTCCTTTAAAGAAATAAATCTGTTGAAGTGTGCGTTAATTACCGTTTGTTCAAATAATCTATTGAAGATGGCCTATTACTTGATCTTGGGTAGGTTGGTGGGGGTGATTCCTTGAAGTTTTTGTGGAATGTAATAGACTAGCCTATTCAACACTCTGGAGTTTCATTCTTGCCCAGCCTGCTCCTGTTGTACATGGAAGAATACTGCTCAGAAGTGCATGTTGAGAAATGCATGGCAGAGAAACTCGTACTCCTAACCTGATAAATACATTCCTTAAGTGCTCCTTCTGTGGTAACTGCTATAGACTGTTCTAGGCCTTAGGTCTCAAGAGAAGATGAATGTGTCGTATAACTCCTTTAAGTTTTCTGTGGCTGTAAAATGGAAATAAGCTGGTGAGAAAGTTGGGCTAATGAGAAATTTGTTGGGCTGTAGACATTTACCCTCCCCTGCCTTGGCCAAAGTATACTCTAGAGATTAAAGGTGGTCTTAAAGGGAAAAAGCTTTTGAGCAGCAGTCCTCCATGTGATTCTAATAAAGTCTGCAGGAATTTAAACTTACAAGCCTGCTGTGCTGTGCTTTTTAACTAGCCGTGTTCACATGTGAGTTGAAGCTTTCATTAAAAGGCCCAATTAAAGTTGTGGATAAGTAAAGTTTTCCTGCTATCAGTTTTAGGAAGACAGATCTCAATAAAAGCAAATAAAGCAGACAGCTTTTGTAGATGAAATGATCCAGAGGCTAAAACAACCCACACCATCTTGGGAAACTGCAAGGAAGGTCCTGGCTTTTAGTTTCCCTTTGTTTTCAGTGTTTATATGAGGTAAAGCTCCTTTGTTTTAGACCTTGCAGCCAGGCTACAGCTACACAGAGGAAGTGATAGATCTGAATTGATCAATGACTCCGTCTTAAGAATAGTATTAAGTCTAACATCTTTGGGAGACTTTTTCGTAATGAGAACTTGGGGTTTTAGAAGTTCTGATGAAGCTGAACAATGTTAGGACTGGGAAAGTTTCAGGGTAGAAAGCAAAAAATTGTTTAGGGTAATTAAAATGGGAGAAGAGTTTTTCCTGCTTTCTGCAGGAAAAAGATAAGGAGGTACTGTGGAACAGGGGGCTGCAATTGGGGTGATTTAGGTTTGGATTTATGTGAACAGACTGAAAAGGTTCCTGTAATTCACCTTTCTTCTAGCTGCTTTCCCACTTTTGTGATCTGGCTATATTTGTTTGATACCCGACAGGTATTCGGCCTCCAAAGCTGCATCAATCTTGTCGATTTTAGCTCTTCTTAGAAGCAGTCCAGCAAAGAGCCTAAAGCTGCTCTTAGGCCATAAACAGCTGGACAGTGGGAGTTCTAATTTGACCTGGCCCATATCACCAGAAAGTGACAGCTTTTAACTTTTTATTTCTTGATTCAGATATGAGAATCACTGCCACTGATAGGACTGGGTTGATCGCCTATGAAGATTTTTCAGTGCCTGATCCTTGTTAATTTCAAAGGCTCCAAATGGCTGAAAACAAAATCTACGCTGAAAGTTTTTCTAAGGTTTAGCATTGTATCAAAAGTTCTTAGGTGCTGTTCTTTAAGACACTTGTATATAGACAGCTGTATCTGGAAGCTTTTCAATGACAGGGCAAGATCTTGTGAGTGAGGGCACATAAATGACCCCATCCGTGCTGGGGCAAGAGGGTAGCACATCTGAAGACATTTCAAATAGCCTTGTCTGAGGTCTCTGCAGGACCTCCCTGGTGGCTCAGCAGTAAAGAATCTCCCTGCCAATGCAGATGTGGGTTCGATCCCTGCATCGGGAATATTCCTTGGAGAAGGAAATGGTAACCCACCCCACTATTGCCTGGGAAATCCCATGGACAGAGGAGCCTAGTGGGCTACAGTCCATGGGGTCCCAAAGAGTTGGGCATAACTTTAGTGACTCAACAACAATAGCAAGGTCTCTGCAATTAAACTGCCAGCAACTCCCAGGTTGATTTCTGTAATTTCTTACCAGCCCTTTTCCCACCCCTACCCCCCTGCAAAAAAGAAAACCCTTAAATTTCATCCACACTGAAAATATTTATGGTTTGATTTTAACATCAAATATAGTGGACTATATTAAGGAGATAAGAGCTCTGCCCCGCTCTGCTGAGCACTGGAGGGGGCTTGGCTAGATAGTTACCAAACTTTTTTTTTTGGCTATAAGATCCTTTCTTCAAATGTATTCTGACAAGCTCTCAATTTTTTAGATGTGAAAGCAGAAGTCTGCTGGTACATTTATTCTTTCAACAAGGATTTGTCAAGTTGTTTTCTTCATGACTCGAACTGAGGACACAATACTGGCTTTTGGTGGAAGAGTACTGAATGAATAATGAAGAAAGTGTATTTCTTTCACCTCCCTCAAGAAGAAACTGACAAAATCCACGAAAATTGTAAACTCATTTAGTGTTTCAGTTGCACAGTTCTAGTTGTGATCCTTAGCCCTATACTTTGGGCCTTGGCTTTTGGCCCCAGACTTAGTCCTAGGCTGAAAGGTGAACTTGGGTATAGCTAGCAAGTTTTCTGGTTCAAATCATCATTGGATTCAAATGATTCATTATCCCTCTGGAAGGCAGCACTGGCAGAGAAACTACAAATACACTTCAAAATTGAGTTTTAGTGCTGGTTTTACCTTAACCACATACTGCACACCCAAAAAAAATAGGACTTAAGTAAAAGTACAGACAAATAACTCTGGGAGAAGGCCTGAAGCAGCCCCTAAGGAAAGCTGCAGTCAAGTGACAGGAACTTGGTTCTTTCACTTTGAGATTGGTCACATCAGAACGTGGGTCCAAGGCACATAGCCTCAAGCAGAGATGTCCTGCTGCTGGTCACACTAACTGGATTATCCTCCAGCTCCAGACTTCTGACAGGATGTGACTGGTTCACGCTTCAGAATCTTAACGGAGATAAAGTTTGAAACCAGAGTGAATGGCTACAATGCCTGATGTGAGATTTTCATAAGTCACCTTCTGAAAACCTGCATCTTCTATCATCTCCTTGAATTCCTCCTAAAACACAAAGAAAGATACAGCAGAAATTGCCTGGATTTCAACTGTGGAGCCTTGGGTTGTAAGCTATAGATTTTTTTGTACCTGAGATGGGAACTGTCGGATACTCTCTACAAGGTATTGGTAGGACTTCCAATCTCCTGCAATGACTTCTCCCAGGACAGGAATGACCTGGAAGCTATATACATCATAGAGCCTAAACAAAAAGGCAAAAGATTAAGATTAGAACATGACCGTTAATAAGCAAGAAGGTCTAAGCCTGGGATTATAAACTCAAAAATGCCTATAGGGGTCAAGCAAGTACCTGAAATAAGTGACCCAGTTGAGGGTGTGGTGACAGGCACAGTTAGGAAGGTCCAGAAAACTGGAGAAGGCAATGGCACCCCACTCCAGTACTCTTGCCTGGAAAATCCCATGGGCGGAGGAGCCTGGTGGGCTGCAGTGCATGGGGTCGCTGAGAGTCGGACACGACTGAGCGACTTCACTTTCACTTTTCACTTTCATGCATTGGAGAAGGAAATGGCAACTCACTCCAGTGTTCTTGCCTGGAGAATCCCAGGGACGGGGGAGCCTGGTGGGCTGCCGTCTATGGGGTCGCACAGAGTCGGACACGACTGAAGCGACTTAGCAGCAGCAGTAGAAAAGTGGGGAAGGGGCAGTTACTACCCAGCTCTGATTATTGCCATGTGGGAATATGGGCTTAACCAGGGTTGCCATATTCCTGATTTCTCAGCTGAAGTTGGAAATCCAAATTTTTATGTAAAATTTCTCAATTTTAAAATATAGACATCTAAGTCAATTTTCTAAAGTTAACCATGAGCCAAACAAAATACATATGCAGGCCCACTTGAGTCTCTGGTCACTGGTTTGAGACTCTTCTGGTCTAGGTGTTATCATTCAGAATTGGCTGACCACAGAAGTGGCACTGTCCTTCAGGGACTCAGGGACTCAGAGGTTCCTGCTTAAAGCTACTGGCTGTTTTCTATCCATTTGGGAATGGGAAACCCTTGGCTGGATGGTGAAAATCAAGCCCTGTTAACAATACCAACCTGGATAGGAGGGGATTGTTTACTTGGCTGAACTCCAGACAGAGAAACCTTCCTCCTGGTTTCAGGACACGGTGGGCTTCCTGTAGTGCCTGAGCAAGACAAGAACAATAGGACACACCCCTCAGCAACCCTCACTCGTCTCTGGAAGGCTGAGGTGGCACTAGCTTCTGTGGGCGTTACAAAGCGTGTTTCCCACAGACCCCGTGTTCAATCTCAGTTGGGAAGCTTTAACAGCAGAACAAACCCAGTTTCCTAAATCTTTTAGCCATTCCGCTGCCCATGACTAGAGAAGGTTACCTGGAGTAATCTTCTCTAGTAACTGACTCAGATTGGGGCAGGGCAATTTTTGAATTACTTCTCAAAATCATGATGGCTATCCCTCTTTGATCCAGCAATTTTCCTTCAAAGAGTCTATCTTACAGAAATGTTTCTACCGTGGAAATGACGTGGGGTTATTCATTACAGCACGATTTGAACAGCCTAAGAGCAGAAGCATCTTAATCATCAATGAGAGACTGGTTATATTAGGGAATATATATACAAATGGAATCTATGCAACTATTTAAAAAAGGAAGAGCCAGAGTTCTTTATGTGCAGACATGGAAAAGTTTGCAGATATATATATATATATATATAAAATTGTTTTTGCAGGTATATTTTTAAGGGAAAAAAGCAATGGGCAAAATGTTTCATATGCTAATATTTTTATTAAAAAAAGAAAGGAAATGAATACACTTAATATGCCCAAGACATCTTTCCAAAGATACGCCACTCAGAAATTGGTGACCACAGAGGGAGGATCACTCAATGGTTAGCACACAAGGATGAAGATTTTTTAGGGATATATCCCTTTTGTGCTGCTTGAGCCTTGAATTTATTAAATTTTTTTTTTAATTTACAAAGAATAATAAACTGGCTATAGACACAGGAAAAAAATGAAATTAAAACACACCATAAACAACATCCCACCCAAAGCTGGCAACCAGGCAACTGGAGTCCACGGTACAGAAATGAAACTGGGGGCCTTGCCTGTCATCTTCAAATGTTTGGACAGAATGTTCAAGTAGAAATAAAAGAAGAGCTGCATCAAATTAAGGGCTGAACATTCCCTTCTTCCAACAGAGGATCCGTGAATCTAGCCACCTTCTGCCAAAATAGGGGCTGAGTGCCTTTTCTTGTGTCAGCCTTGGGAATTGCTCTGATCTGTGAACTCTGAGTCAGGAGGCTTCATGGAGAGAGAGCAAGACTGACGGGCTCGAAGATATGAATACCAACTCAAGCAACAAAGGCTTCTATGGGGATCTGCTCTGTGGTTTTGTTTTTTTTAATTTTGTGAGCAGGAAAATTGGCAATTAAAAGGATTAAGACCTCTCAGCCTGAAACATTCAACTCAGGAGCTGGGCCCGGAGAAGAATCTCTCCCTTTCCTCATTCACTGTGGAGCCACCCCCAGAGAGCTAATATCCTGAGTCACACCAGCAGATTCGGCCATGGTTAACCTGATCAATGTGTGTGACGTTCCGGATCCCAAAGGCAATGGTGTAAACATCAAACTTGTTATCGTCGAAGGGCAGTTCTTCTGCATCTCCCAATATCCAGGCAAGTCCTGAAAGAGAAAAGCAGTTCTGGCCTCAGCCTGGACTGCTGTCTCCTCTGCACCCAGGGAACTGTCAAACCTGGGAAGAGGGTTGTGGGAACCCCTGAATTTGTAGTCAGCTGGACAGAAGTATGGGTACCCTGAACACCCTGTTTGTGGCTGTCTTGTGAACTGGGGGCAGTCTTGTGGCAATAAGCCCTAAACCTGTGGAATCTGATGCTAACTCTGGTAACTAGTGTTAGAACTGAATTGAATTGTTGGACAGCTGGCTGGCGCTGGAGAATTGGAGAACTGTACGGTGCTGCAGAGTACATCATGAGAAACGCTGGGCTGGAAGAAGCCCAAGCTGGAATCAAGACTGCTGGGAGAAATATCAATAACCTCAGATATGTAGATGACACCACGCTTACGGCAGAAAGTGAAAAGGAACTAAAAAGCTCTTGATGAAAGTGAAAGTGGAGAGTGAAAAAGTTGGTTTAAAGCTCAACATTCAGAAAATGAAGATCATGGCATCTGGTCCCATCACTTCATGGGAAATAGATGGAGAAACAGTGGAAACAGTGTCAGACTTTATTTTTGGGGGCTCCAAGATCACTGCAGATGGTGACTGCAGCCATGAAATTAAAAGAAGAAAAGTTATGACCAACCTAGATAGCATATTGAAAAGCAGAGACGTTACTTTGACAACAAAGGTCCGTCTAGTCAAGGCTATGGTTTTTCCAGTGGTCATGTATGGATGTGAAAGTTGGACTGTGAAGAAAGCTGAGTGCCGAAGAATTGAAGCTTTTGAACTGTGGTGTTAGAGAAGACTCTTGAGAGTCCCTTGGAGTGCAAGGAGATCCAGCCAGTCCATTCTGAAGGAGATCAGCCCTGGGATTTCTTTGGAAGAAATGATGCTAAAGCTGAAACTCCAGTACTTTGGCCACCTCATGCAAAGAGTTGACTCATTGGAAAAGACTGATGCTGGAAGGGATTGGGGGCAGGAGGAGAAGGGGACGACAGAGGATAAGATGGCTAGATGGCATCTCTGACTCGATGGGTGTGAGTCTGAGTGAACTCCGGGAGATGGTGATGGACAGGGAGGACTGGCGTGCTGCGATTCACGGGGTTGCAAGGAGTCGGACACAACTGAGCGACTGAACTGAACTGAACTGATGGTGCTGGGGGAACATCACACATGCGGTATCTGAAGCGGTGTCAGAAAACGCACACCTGCCTTCTCCAGTGGATTCCTGGCCACCGTCTTCAGGGTGTCCTTCAGTCCTGAGAATTTGAAGTTTCTGGTGTCCTTGAAGTTTAGAAGAAAGTTTCCCCCAAGGTTCTCAGAGTAGACACTGGTTACTTACTTATGCCTTACTACTAAGTCACTTCAGTCGTGTCCAACTCTGTGCGACCCCATAGACGGCAGCCCACCAGACTCCCCTGTCCCTGGGATTCTCCAGGCAAGAACACTAGAGTGGGTTGCCATTTCCTTTTCCAATGCATGAAAGTGAAAAGTGAAAGTGAAGTAGCTCAGTCGTGTCTGACTCCTAGCGACCCCATGGACTGCATCGCACTAGGCTCCTTCGTCCATGGGATTTTCCAGGCAAGAGTACTGGAGTGGGGTGCCATTGCCTTCTCCATAGTTATGCCTTACTCTTAACCAATTTTTATCCAACGAGGTGTAAAGCAGTATGCTTACGAGCCCAGGTCCTGGTGTTGCCTGGGTTCTAATGCCAGCTTTCCCAATTATTAGCTATATAACCTTTTTCTTTTTTTAAATAATACAAGTTTTTGAATAGAGTCATTTTTTATTTTTGGCTGTGCTGGGTCTTCGTTGCTGTGTGGGCTTTTCTCTAGTTTCAGAGAGCAGGGGCTACTCTCTAGTTGTGGTGCATGGGCTTCTCACTGTGGTGGCTTCTCTTGTTGCGGAGCGCAAACTCTAGGCTCCCGGGCTTCAGTAGCTGCAGTGCATGGTTTCAGTAGCTGCAGCTCCTGGGCTTTAGAGCACAGGCTCAGCAGTTGTGGAGCATAGGCTTAGCTGCTTCATGGCCTGTGGGATCATCCCGTACCAAGGATCAAACTCATGTCTTCTGTACTGGTAGGCAGATTCTTTACCACTGAGCCACCAGGGAAGCCCCTAGCTATATAATTTTGGATAAACTACGTTGCCTCAGTTTCCTCATGTGTAAAGTGGAGTCAATAATAGTACCTACTTCAGATAGTCATCAGAATTTATTCTAAGTACATAATTTAGCATAGTTATATTGGTTCTACTGGACTCACAGAGAAGCAGAGTGTCTTGACCCCAAGTCTGGTCATGAATTCAGAAAGCACCCAAGGGAGCTGCCTATCAGGGTGGCTATATCCTCCAAGAATCCTGATTCAGCTTCAGTATTATTCGACATGCAGTGAATCAGACACGAAGTATGATTCAGTAGGGAGGCTTCATCAGTTCAGGTCAGTTCAGTCGCTCAGTCGTGTCTGACTCTTTGCGACCCCATGAACTGCAGCACGCCAGGCCTCCCTGTCCATCACCAACTCCCGGAGTTTACCCAAACTCATGTCCATCGAGTCAGTGATGCCATCTACCCATCTCATCCTCTGTCGTCCCCTTCTCCTCCTGCCCCCAATCCCTCCCAGCATCAGAGTCTTTTCCAATGAGTCAACTCTTCGCATGAGGTGGCCAAAGTATTGGAGTTTCAGCTTCAGCATCAGTCCTTCCAATGAACACCTAGGACTGATCTCCTTTAGGATGGACTGGTTGGATCTCCTTGCAGTCCAAGGGGCTCTCAAGAGTCTTCTCCAACATCACAGTTCAAAAGCATCAATTCTTCAGCACTCAGCCTTCTTCACAGTCCAACTCTCACATCCATACATGACCACTGGAAAAACCATAGCCTTGACTAGACGGACCTTTGTTGGCAAAGTAATGTCTCTGCTTTTCAATATGCTATCTAGATTGGTCATAACTTTCCTTCCAAGTAGTAAGTGTCTTTTAATTTCATGGCTGCAATCACCATCTGCAGTGATTTTGGAGCCCCAAAAAATAAAGTCTGATACTGTTTCCCCATCTATTTCCCATGAAGTGATAGGACCAGATGCCATGATCTTCGTTTTCTGAATATTGAGCTTTAAGCCAACTTTTTCACTCTCCACTTTCACTTTCATCAATAGGCTTTTTAGTTCCTCTTCACTTTCTGCCATAAGGGTGGTGTCATCTGCATATCTGAGGTGATTGATATTTCTCCTGGCAATCTTGATTCCAGCTTGTGCTTCTTCCAGCCCAGCGTTTCTCATGATGTACTCTGCATAGAAGTTAAATAAGCAGGGTGACAATATACAGCCTTGATGTACCCCTTTTCCTATTTGGAACCAGTCTGTTGTTCCATGTCCAGTTCTAACTGTTGCTTCCTGACCTGCATATAGGTTTCTCAAGAGGCAGGTCAGGTGGTCTGGTATTCCCATCTCTTGAAGAATTTTCCACAGTTTATTGTGATCCACACAGTCAAAGGCTTTGGCATAGTCAATAAAGCAGAAATAGATGTTTTTCTGGAATTCTCTTGCTTTTTCGATGATCCAGCGGATGTTGGCAATTTGATCTCTGATTCATCTGCCTTTTCTAAAACTAGCTTGAACATCTGGAAGTTCATGGTTCACGTATTGCTGAAGCCTGGCTTGGAGAATTTTGAGCATTACTTGACTAGCGTGTGAGATGAGTGCAATTGTGCGGTAGTTTGAGCATTCTTTGGCATTGCCTTTCTTTGGGATTGGAATGAAAACTGACCTTTTCCAGTCCTGTGGCCACTGCTGAGTTTTCCAAATTTGCTGGCATATTGAGTGCAGCACTTTCACAACATCATCTTTCAGGATTTGAAATAGCTCCACTGGAATTCCATCACCTCCACTAGCTTTGTTCATAGTGATGCTTCCTAGGGCACACTTGACTTCTCATTCCAGGATGTCTGGCTCTAGGTGAGTGATCACACCACCGTGATTATCTGGGTTGTGAAGATCTTTTTTGTACAGTTCTTCTGTGTATTCTTGCCACCTCTTCTTAATATCTTCTGCTTCTGTTAGGTCCATACCATTCTGTCCTTTATAGTGCCCATCTTTGCATGAAATGTTCTTTGGTATCTCTAGTTTTCTTGAATAGATCTCTAGTCTTTACCATTCTGTTGTTTTCCTCTATTTCTTTGCATTGATCTCTGAGGAAGGCTTTTTTTATCTCTCCTTGCTATTCTTTGGAACTCTGCATTCAGATGCTTATGTTTCCTTTTCTCCTTTGCTTTTCACTTCTCTTCTTTTCACAGCTATTTGTAAGGCCTCCTCAGACTTCATAGGAGGCTTCATAGAGGAAGGTAAATGGAAATAATCTTCCTGTGAGGCACACTAACAGTATTTAACAAGAACCTCAGCAATGAGCATGCCCTTTAACATAGCCATTTGATTTTTTGGAGGAAATTTTTCAGAGGAAGACACTAACAACATTATCATCAAAGCTACTGCTTACTAAGCCCACGATGATGAGGTCTATGTAATCACTTTACATACATTAGCTTCTACAGGCCCTCTGCAGTGAGAATGCAGAGTCTTAACCACTGGACCACTGGAATTCCCAGGAATATTTTTTTTTAAGACTTATTTTTTTTTTAATGTGGACCATTTTTAAAGTCTTTATTGAATTTGGTTACAATATTCATTGTGTTTTATGCTTTGGTTTTTTTGACTGTGAGGGGCATGAAAGAATCTTAGCTCCCTGACCATGGATCGAACTCCTACCTCCTGCATTGGAAGGCAATGTGTTAACCCTGGAGTACCAGGGAAGTCCCCAGAAATTTTCAATAACATGGAAAAATCTCATGATACAATGCTAAATTAAACAAAGCAGAATACTAAATTATATCTCCAAGATGTTGTCAATATTATAAAAAGGAAATGATTAGGAAAAAGCTAGGGAGCAAATATACTAAAATACTGAGGGTCATCTCTGGATGCTGGAACTATGGTTAATATTTACCTCTTCATAATGTAACTTTTCAAATGTTTGATTTCTAACATCCCAAATTTTCCCAAATATATCACTTTTATAATCCATCAAATCTTTTTAAGGTTTCTGCCCTCCAAGCTTCTACTTTGGGAGGAAGTGCTGCATGTAAATACAACATGTAATGGTGCTACACACAAAAATGCCTTTCTACATTAACTTTTATAGTTATTAAATAATTTCTAGGATCCTTCTATTTAGTTTCAAATTTATTTTGGCATGATATGTGTTGCAAAGGCATTATTATTGGAGACTGGTACCTTGTAACTCAGCTGGTAAAGAATTTGCCTGCAATGCAGAAGACCCTGGTTCAATTCCTGGGTCGGGAAGCTCCCCTGGAGAAGGGAAAGGCTACCCACTCCAGTATTCTGGCCTGGAGAATTCCAAGGACTCCATGGGGTCGCAAAGAGTCGGACATAACTGAGTGACTTTCATTTCACTTTCAAAGCAGAGGAAAAATAAAACCAAACTCTGCAGCACCTAATGATTCCTACACAGGTGGATCTGTCTTGGCTGTTAGGAGACCCTGAAAGGCAAGCTATGCTATGGCAGAGATGATTCCAGAAGTGGAACGTTACCCATCATTCCCATCTTTGTTCTCCACTCTTCATGGCTGAGCACCAGAGAGAAGGGAAACACGTTTCTCAGTAGGAGTAAGAACACAGTGCCTTTGTCTAGAAACACTAGTGACTGTCCGCCTTCTGATCAGTGCTGATGGTTAACAAAAGAGCCCTTCATCTGGGGGGCCAAGTGGGCTGCAGTTCGTCTAGGCAGCTCGTTCTGGGGGTGGAAGTAGGAGGAGGAAGAATTAACCTAAAACAACCACAGACACTCGTGGTGGGGAGGTGGTGGGAGAGGAGAGAAGTGCTGATGTTGACCCGAGGGACTTGGGTTCTTTGTTGGGTACCACTGCCTCTCACTGGGGCTGCCTGCAGTGCTCGGCCAGTGTGGAAGAGGGCAGTACAGTGGCTCTGAAAAGCTGGGTAAACGTGCTGCAGCTGCCAGATCAATACATCTACTAGGGCAAAATACTGGGGGCAAAAGTATTTCAAAATATAAAAAGAGAAAGCCAAATGTAAAATGTGTATCTTTAAGCTAGAGCAGAAACTGTCCATTTGGGAGCTGCAGCAGCTGCCTGGAGATAGCCAGTCACTTTCCCCTTGGCTGAAGAGCAGACCGTGCGAGGGAAGTTTGAAGAGTACCATTTACGGGTGATTCTTCAACAGCATCAGCTGCGCCCTCTGAGAAACCCATGCTGAAATAGAGATAGGAGGGCAAAGTTTTCTTTTCTGGTGGGGGGGTGGGTTGGTTGGGGGGTGAGGGGAGATACCCGGAAAAAAAATAAAAAGAAGAGGAAGCAAGGATGTGTGTGGGAAGAGCCATGAGACCTTGACGCAGATCTGAGAAAGCCCCAGCCAACCCAAGAGGGGGTTCTGGAACAAAGACTGCCTGTGAAGAGAGCCCACATGGCATATGTTCAGGCCTGGGTGCCCCATGGATCCTTGGTCACTGGCTGGGTGCCACCAGGTTGGAAAGCTGAGGCAGAGCTTAGTTTTGGGAGGGGGATGAAATGGCTCAAGAATAGGGTGCTGGGGTCATCAGAGAGCTGCTGGGAATTGAAAGCCAAACTTCTGTCTCAGGGTCCAAGAGCTGAGACCCAAAGAGTCAGTCCACATTTCGGATCTGCCATTTAAACTGCATGACTTGAATAAGATACTTAACCTCTTTGGGTCTGGGTTGTCTCCCCTGTCACTTGAGGCTGGTAACTGGTTGCTGAAATAACTTATGCAATAGTACACATGCTAGGCTCGGCCCCACAAAGTCCACTCCTATGTATCTATTAGTTTCTGAAATCTGGAAAAGAAAGCACTTCAGCATTGTACACATTCCATTTATAAACATCTCCTCCAGGTCCACTTTCTGCAGGACTTACCAGCTTTGTATCCTTGAGCACGGGCTTTCTGTTTTCCAATCTTTAGCATCTCCTTGTTGATGTCACAGACCATGACATGAGAACCACCCAAGGAATCCTCTTCATTCTGGTACTTTCTGGCAATTTCTTCCCAGGATAAATTTTGTTGGGCCCTTAGCTGCCTCTTCTGCTTTCTCTGATGCTGCGCCTGAACATAATTAAGGAACCGGAATGCAATGTCACCTGTGGGAAGCCAACAGGAGGAAAGATCAAACACAAACACAACTGCAGCATTTCTTAAACCCAAAAGGAGCAGCAAAGATACAGGGGTTGAGGAGTGTATGAAAACTGAAAGGCTGTACTCATTTCAATAGTTCATTTTGTTTTTAACAGCAATTTTTTAACTGCTAAGATTCTTTAAATAAAAAACCTTTAAAAACTGCATATGTAATGCATGGACACATTCTTACTCTAAAAGGCTCAATACTTAAATATATAGAATAAAACATGAAAGTTGCCATCTCCACACTCTCCAGACATGACAAGTGGGAAGAGCTGAGTGTACTGCTTCCTAGTCTTTTTCTAATAATTTTTTGACAGTAACATGAAGGTATACTCACAAGCAACAACAACTCACTGCCCCACCACTCCCCATAACCAGCTCAGTTCCCCACAGACCATCTTTCCCAATCCCTTTAGTGGTTTCTTCTGTTGGTTACAGCTATTTCTTTACTCACAAAATTTATAAAGCTATCCTGCCCCCATCTCTGCTTGCCTCTGTCCTCCCAATATATTTATATCACTTTTAATAGTTCCTCACAGATACCTGTGTAACCTAGAGTAATAAGCTAATCTATATTTTCTTTTTTTTTAATTTTTATTTTTTAATTAGGGGTACAGTTGATTTATAGTATTTCAGGTATATAGCAAGATGACTCAGTTACACATATATTTTCATTTTCAGAGTCTTTTCCATTATGGCTTATTACAAGATATTGACTATAGTTCCTTGTGCTATATAGTAGGTCCCTTTTGCTTATTTTATATGTAGTAGTATATATCTGGAGAAGGCAATGGCACCCCACTCCAGTACTCTTGCCTGGAAAATCCCATGGACAGAGGAGCCTGGTAGGCTGCAGTCCATGGGGTCGCTAAGAGTCAGACACGACTGAGCGACTTCACTTTCACTTTTCACTTTCATGCATTGGAGAAGGAAATGGCAACCCACTCCAGTGTTCTTGCCTGGAGAATCCCAGGGACGGGGGAGCTTGGTGGGCTGCCATCTCTGGGGTCGCACAGAGTTGGACACGACTGAAGCGACTTAGCAGCAGTATATATCTATTAATCCCATTCCAAGTTTATCCCTCCTACCTTGTTTTATTATTCCATCAACTATAGATAGTAACTTTCGACTCCTTTCAACCTTCCATTTTATATATATGTGTGTGTGTGTGTGTGTGTGTGTGTGTGTGTGTGTGTTCTGTCAAGCCTGATAACATTGTATTTGTTCTATAGCTCTAAGTTTTCTGTGCTTTGTTGATGGTTTGAGTTTAAAAGCAGAAGATCAAGTGTTTACATTATTGTGACCATGTCGTAAATACTGTTTAGGCAAAGCCAGTGCTTTCAGGATCATATTTCCTTTTTTATAATGCTGTTTCCTTGTCTTTGTTTTCTTTTTTTTTTTCCTTGTCTTTGTTTTCTTCTTTGTTTATTTCTTGTAAGAAATACAGCCTTAGGTTTTCCATTTTCTCCATCCAATTAGGTATTCTTCAGTCACTTTCCTATAAATTTAAATATAATTATATGTACTCACATGAAACAACTTAAAAACATAAATGAGGGTTAAATTATATCCATTGTATGTAACTTTTCTTTTCCTTCCCACTTAATATGTCCTTGATACTGTTCCATCAGTATTCATAGGCTTTTCTCATTCTTTTAAATAGCTACCTAATATTAATATTTTATAGTATTGATGTATCTTAAAGTCATTTTTCACTGAGGTAGAAACAGGTTACTTCCAACTTTTCACTATTACTAAAAATTATGTAGTGTGAGCATATTTGTAACTGTATGTTTTAAATGTCTTTTTAAATGTATGGGCTTACTTTTTAATTGCATTTTCTAAATGGGCAGTTGTTGGCATGTGGTAATGTTACTGGCTGGGATGCACTGGAGGTAGTGGCAGCTCTGAAACTTTTCTGTAGCTGTATCTCTGTGCAAGGTTTTGTTTTTTTTTTTTCAGATTAAATGTCTAGAATTGGAATTGTGGGATCCTAGACTAAAAAGCATTTTAGATTTTGATAGATTCTGCTAATGTCCTCTACCTCACTTTCCTCTGTGCTTCTTTTTGGGGAGAGGACCACACCAACAAAGCCAAACATAAACATGGACATTATTCTATTGCAATTTATTATTATGTATTATTCTATTAGTATAGATTATTACATTATTACATTATATGACATTTTCCTCTCCAAATGCCTAGTGTGCACCAGGAGACAAAGGACCATGCATAAATAAAAAGAGGCTTTTTTTTCCAATAAAAAAGCTTTCAATATCTGATATGATAGTACATTAGGCAGAAAAGGCTGCCTTGAAAACTTATATGATAAAAGCCCCTCCCTTCCTCAGCAAAGAAAGACGGCAAGTGGGCTAAAGGTTAAACAGAAAGCAAAAATAGTTGTTTAGATGGGGAAAGGACACTGGAGGAAAAAAATTGCTCAGTTTACTTTGTAATCCTCTGAATTTTAGAAAAATGACAGGTTTTGCCAAATATCAAAATGGCAAAACTAATACAATTATATAAAGTTTAAAAATAAAATAAAATTAAAATAAAATTAAAAAAATAAAAATCAAAAACCAAAAAAAAAAAAAGTGCAACAATAGAGTAGATAAAAAAAAAAAAAAAAGAAAAATGACAGGCACAAAGTTGATATTCTGTGTTTTTGATTGGCATTCAGTAGGGCTTCCCTGGTGGCTTAGTGGTAAAGAATCCACCTGCCACTGCAGCAGACAAGAGTTCACTTCCTGATCCTGGAAGATCCCACATGCTGTGGAGCAACTAAGCCACAACTATTGAGCCCATGCTGTAGAGCCAGGGAGCCGCAACTGCTGAGCCCACGCACTACAGCTACCGAAGTCTGTGCACCCTAGAGCCTGTGCTCTGCAACAAGAGAAGCCACCACAGTAAGAAGTCCACGCCCATAGCTAGAGAGTAGCCCCTGCTTGCTACAATTAAAGAAAAGCCTGAGCTTCAGTGAAGACCCAGCACAGCCTAAATAAATAAAACTAAAATAAGAAAAAAAGGAAAGAGTAAATCTTTCTGAGAAGTGTATTGATTTTCAATCACCATGTTCAGCCTAATGGAAGGTGAGCTAGCTCATTACAACAAGAGAAACTAGTTTTTATGAAAACAGTTCAGTGTTACCCAAGGAGACCAAACTGGACATTACCTGTGCCTCCAGCAACATCCAGAAGCTGGGTCCCAGGAAACGGGCGCATCTTCCAGAGCAGCAAATCCTTCCAAACACGATGGATACCGAGACTCATCATATCATTCATCACATCATACTTCTTGGCCACACTTTCAAACACCTGATAGACTTGACATGAGAGAAATACAACATGATTGGGCTACTAATAATATTAACCCGGAAAAGTCCTAAATGTAAGAAAGTTCCCCGTTCCCCCATAAAATTAACTATCTGCAAGGTGGAACCAAGTCATAGTGCTTATGCCCAAATCTGCACATTACCGCTTTAAAAAAAAGGCTTAACTAGGGACTTCCCTGGTGGTCTAGTGGCTAGGACTCCACACTCCCAATGCAGGGCACCCTTGTTTGATCCATGATTGGGGAACTACGTCCCACATGCCACAGCTAAGAGTTTGCATACCACAAGGAAGACGAAAGATCCTGCCTGCTGCAACTAAGACCCGGTGTATCCAAATAAATAAAGAATTTAAAAAGGCTTAAACTGCTTCAAGTAAGAAATAAGTCAACCTCTTTTCTGTTATCTTAGCTTCACATAGGACCATCACCTTGCAATAATGCCATGCACATACTTAGTAGTAAATCGCTTTCTTTTTTGGCCATACTGCATGGCTTGCGGGATCTTAGTTCCCTAACCAAGGATCAGCCCCAAGCTGAGTCCTAACCACTGGACCGCCAGGGAGTTCCCCAGTTTCCATTTCTTAGAGGAAGGGGTGGGGGGATTGGAATTTTTCTAAAAGTATCATAATTAAAGACAACAAAATCCATTAGAAAGACATGAAAAATGGATGGGAAGACCTCAGCTCATCTCTGCCTGTGTCACTGAGAAAAACCTCAGGTTCAACTTGGTGGGCAGATGAATGGTAGGACGTGAGTCACGGCCAAGTTGAATTGTAGAAGGTTCTCATGACTCCACAGGACCAAGGAAGAATGTGGAATATGGACTGGCTGAAGAGTTAAGGGATTTACTATCTAAGATGCTTCAAAGTACAGGCTACATTTAACTTCTTTGCATCTCCATTTCTGTTCATCAGATAACAATATCAGTGCGAGCCTCCTACCTACCTGCCAAAAGGACTGAATCAGGTAAAGAAGGGGAGATATGTTGAGTTCCTCAGATGAAATGTGCTGCTAAGACCCAAAACATTACTGTCCTCTGCTGAATCAGCAGACAATAGAGCCCTCCTCCTTTCACTCAATCTTGAACACCTATTCTCAATCCTGGGATCTTATAAGCTTGCTCTTTGCTTTTGAACATCTGGGATATTTAGAGGGACACTGAGGCTCAACCCACTGAGTATAAGCCCTTCTTGCTTTATGTGGTTCTAATATGCAAGAATTTCAGTTATTGTGGTTTAGTTCAATAACACCAGTCCTCTAGCAACATCATTCAAATACAATGGTATATTAACTGTGAGTAGTTGCATAAAGTACAAATCTTGCTAGTAGTCCTTCAGTCCACAAATCATGCATAAATAAGAGATATGCATCACGATCAGAAACCAATTAGGTCACTTCTCTCAGAGTCTGTAGGGGGTTGGTCACTATACATCCCTTATTCACATGCAGACAGCAAAGCATGTAGCTGTTTTACCTTCTGATCTCAGTTGTGAATCTCTGTAGCATTTTACAAAACTAGATAACTGAAAGAGGAAACTGGGCTACAAAAATGAAAGTGCAACAAAATAATGAAAAGGGATAACCTTAGAGGTGAAATTTGAACAGAATGTCAATGGAATCATAGGAGAAACATGACCATGGGGATGTTGATACTGCCACCCCAGACATTTTGGAATTGCAGCCACAGGAACTTTGGGAAGATGAACTTATGGCGTTTACTATCATTTTACCTGGCTCCACTTATTTCACCCCACAATCAGTTATCAAGCTCCTAATGTGCATCAAATGTTGAGAACACAGTTATGAATGAGTCTTAACTTTCTGGGGATTCACAATGAAATGTGTTAATTTAAATTTGATATTCAAGGAATTATAGTAGAGCTATGTATTTAGTAAGGTTGAGGTGGAAGGTAATACAATATACTAGCCTATAAGAGGATCAAAAATTCAATTGTAGGCTCTTTTTGTTATTTCCTGGGTGACTACAGGCCAAGTTAAGGAACCTCTCAGAGCCTCACCTTATCTATCTGTAATGTGAGCATAATACCTTTCTCATTACAAATGGTACAGCTGGAATTTTAAAACAGGTCTTTTCCTTTCCCAAGTCTTATGGTGAAAACAAAGAAAGTGCTGAACAATATCTAACACTTATTGAGCAATTATGAAGTGCCAGGCATTATTCAAAATTCTTTAGTGTGTGAAGTAATATAATCTTCACAAGAACTCCATGAAAGAAATTACTATCTTCCCTATCTGGCAAATTTGGAAGCTGAGGCACATATTAATAGATAAAATAGTCTCCTCCTTTCTTTCTATAAAAGACGGCCTATCCCTTTAGCAAGAGATTAACAATATGGGCTCAGTAGTCAGACCGAACTAGGTTGGAATAGCAGTGCCACCACCAGTTAACTACGTTAAACTGGGCAAGGTTCTGCTTAACCTTTAAGTCTCTATTTCCTCATGAGTAAGATGGAATAACAATACTCACCATCAGGAAGTTGAAATGAGAATTGTAAATAATGTCTGCACACTGCCTGGCACATCATAAATGCTCAATTGAAGGGGTTCTGAGATAATTGAAAAGAGAAGGCTCTAATTTTGGCAGAGACAGACTAAGGGTACTCTTTGGAGGTCAGGACTGCACAAGTTAATGCATCAGAGGCGCGTGCGTGCGTGCTAAGTGGCTTGAAGCAGTCGTGTCCGCCTGCCAGGCTCCTCTGCCCACAGGGATTCTCCAGACAATAATACTGCAGTGGGTTCCCTTGCCCTTCTCCAGAGGATCTTCCCGACCCAGTGGATTGTTTACCACTAGCGCCACCTGGGAAGCTCCTCAGCGGAGCTCACAGGACGTTAAATCAATCCTTGGTTTGGGCAGAAGAAACTAGACCATAGACGGTCAGATCCTTCCCATTCACCCTCTCACCCCTTTTACCTTTGCCCCCCTTCTCCTCTTCCGACACAGTCTCAAACCCAAAGTGCGTTTCGGTTGCCTCCTTCTCTTGGGACAAGAGCCGTGCACCCAGGGGGCCCCTGGGCGAGGAGCTACGAAGCCCGGGGAGCCTGCAGCCCGACACTGCCCTCGACCACCCACAGCCGCAGAAGCTCCATAGAGCCCAGCTCCTGGGGGCTGCCATCTTGACAGTCGGGTGACCGCTGTCAGACAGGACGTAGCGTAGCATCGCTAGATGGCTGACGGCGGCCGACCGGAGACATTATTAGCTGAACGCGTCTTGAAATCTGATGCTAAGTAGCTCTGCAGGATCTCTGGGATCCTGAGGCTGTTTAGTCTTTGAGTACGCGAAATCCCTTTCTCTCTGTCTTTAAATTAAATATAGAATTCACAAGGAATCAACGGACCTTAGGGAGAGCCCCAGTCACTTCAGATACCAGGTCTCTGAATCCTGCCAATCTGTAGTGTGTTAGTGTCGCTCAGTCGTGTTCGACCCTGCGATCCCACGGACTGTAGTCCGCCAGGCTCCTCTGTCTATGGAATTCTCTAGGCGAGAATACTGGAGTGGGTAGCCATTCCCTTCTCCAGGGGATCTTCCCAATCCAGGGATCAAACCCCCATCTCTTACATGTCCGGATCGAATCCGCGTCTCTTGCGTCTCCTGCATTACAGGCGGATTCTTTACCATCTGAGCCATCAGGGAATCTCATTAGTAGATTAGTAGATTAGTACTACTAATCGGTAGTACTAACTCTGGAGATATCAGGTAGCTCCCTTTTTCCGGTGCGGAAGAGGGCAAAAGGAGATTTGAATCAGTAAATGACACTGGGCATGGATTCTAGGGATCTTTTTGATCGAAATTCTCTGGTGATTTGTATGAGAGGGATGTGCAGAATAATCTTGAGAAACTTGTGCTAGATTACTCTGAATGATAGACATAGGAAAGACAGTTCTCTGGTCTTTCCATCTTATGAACCTAGGAAACTCATAAATGGGAAGGAAAACTCTGGTATGTATTTAACTTACTTTTATTTATTTACTTTTTGGCTATGCCCTGCAGCACGCAGGATCTTAGTTCCTGGACCTGGGATCCAATCTGTGCCACCTGCAATGGAAGCTGGAGTCTTAACCACTGGACCACCAGGGAAGTCCTTCTGGTATCCATCTATTTAGTAAGTCACAACCAAGCACCATTCAGCCTGTCTCCTACTATCACAAAGCTACATTTCTAGCTCCAGCTGGCACACAATGAGTGCTTTACTGTAACCTCAGACTTTCCCATTATTTTCTATGGAAAGGGTAACGTAGACCATCTTGCGGAAAAGAAGATGGAGGTGGTGAGTTTTATTTGGATTTCTTTGTGTTTTTGCTTTACTTCTCTGTAAATATATGTTTCCTGTAAATGTTTCACAAGGAGAAAGTGCCAAGGCCCCTAAGAAACTACTTTGAAAGTGGAAAATCTTTTCTTGGCTTAATGTAGCCTAACAGATGGACACCTACTGCTTTATTTGGGAACAACTGCACGGGGCTTTCTCTCTTTTTCTCCCTTTTAAGAGTGCTAGAAGAAAGAAATGATTTACTCATGTCATCAGAGTTCCCACATCTTTGTTAAAGGAAATAAAAAATCACCCAGGAAACTTAGTGTATCTTCCAAATCTAGTCATACATAAAAATGGACTTTTAGGATTTTCTAGACTTAATTTGATGCATTATGTAGCCATTCTCTCATTTCAGTATGATTTGTGGGGGAAAAAACTGGAAAAGAAAAAACAAGATAAGGACTGGTGGAGGGCATTTAAGAAACATTAAAAAAATTTGAGATTAGTATCTAATTTCTTTTATCCCAGCTAAAACTGTTAAGTTCAAGAAATTGACTTCTATATACTTATTCATATTTTTTATAACATATAATGATTAAAAAGAAGCCCCAAAGGGCCTAATTAGGAGATGTCTAGGATTTTGTCTGTTTATTAATTTGTTCATGTATGACTGCTGAAATTCCACTCATCTTTCTATGCTCAGCTTAACTAACATCACCTCTGGGGAAGCCCTCCTTTACTCCTCCTACCTTTTTGTACTTCTCTCCTTCAGGCCTCTCCTCTGGTCAGCATTTTGTGTTAACTTTATTATAGTCCTTATCACATTCTCCCATTAGCATATTTTGGAATTCTTTGTTCTCAGCACAGTGCCTGGCATATAATAGGTTTCTAACTAGCTAAGGTTAACCTTATTTACTGTTATAAGAGTTATTTATCTTTTTCACAGTGTTTTTCTGTGATCCTTTGAATCTAAAAATGCTATGGTTGGAAGGAATCATTTATAATGTTTCAAAGTATGGGTGGGTGTCATATGATTTCTAAAATACATATATAATTGTCTAAGTCTCAATGTCCTTATCTGTAAAAGGGAGAACTGCTTATCTTACAGGTAGTTGAGAACTTCACTTATTAGCTGTCTGATCCCATTTCCTCGTCTTTAAGTTTGAGTTATTGTGAGGAAAGATGTGATAACTTCATATAAACTTCACAGAGCAGTGTCTGCTAATAATAAGCGCTCAATGATAACTATTAGGGCTTCCCTGGTGGCTCAGATGGTAAAGTGTCTGCCTGCAATGAGGGAGACCCCAGTTCAATCCCTGGGTTAGGAGGATCCCCAGAGAAGGAAATGGCAACCCACTGCAGTACCCTTGCCTGGAAAATCACATGGACAGAGGAGCCTGGTAGGCTACAGTCCATGGGGTCCCAAAAAGTTGGATAACTATTATTATTAACAACGAAATGAAATATTAACAATGATTTATATTAATAAGTGACAATAAAATGAAGTAATTGTACGAGGAAGTGATATTAAATGTAAGGTATTGTCATTATTGTCACTATTATTATTATTAGGAGACTGAATAAGAGCCATAAATAAATTGATATTAATATTAGAATAAGAACTATAAAATAATGAGTCAGTAAAGGAATTCCACAGGTAGTCCGATGTTTTGATGCATTATTATAAGGACTGATGCTGAAGTTGAAGCTCCAATACTTTGGCCACCTGATGCAAAGAACTGACTCATTAGAAAATACCCTGATGTTGGGAAAGACTGAAGGCAGGAGGAGAAGGGGACGACAGAGGCTGAGATGGTTGGATGGCATCACCGACTGGATGGACATGAGTTTGAGAAGGCTCTGGGAGTTGGTGATGGACAGGAAAGCCTGGCGTGCTACAGCCCATGGGGTCGCAAAGAGTCGGACACGACTGAGCGACTGAACTGAACTGATTAGTAGTTTATATTATTATTACGTGCATTAGTGTAATAAGACTAAAACCTGGACTGCAAGTCCAACCACGCTGTAAGTTCTCTCACACAGCGAGGAGGAAGGAAGAAAAAAAGAATCATTGGACCCGGATGTAGACAGAAAACTACATCTCCCAGCATGCTTCACTCTCACACCTCCACTATATATATAGTCCATCCGGGTTCTTCGAGATGCTGTTTGGCGACTCGTCGCCATTCCCGGAGCAGCTCGGCCTCGGCCCAGAGGCGAGTGTCGGTCGCTGTGTCGGAGACAGCTGTCCCCGACACCAAGACAGCCAGCCC
Source organism: Bos indicus x Bos taurus (assembly GCF_003369695.1). Classification (NCBI taxonomy): domain Eukaryota; kingdom Metazoa; phylum Chordata; class Mammalia; order Artiodactyla; family Bovidae; genus Bos; species Bos indicus x Bos taurus. Next base: position 9,985,899 of record NC_040092.1, on the reverse strand, counting down.
TCTCCGCTGCCCCGCGGCGGGAGAGCGTGTCCGGCCGGCCGGCGGGGCTCGCGCACCCTCCCTTCTCGCCTCCCCTTCCCCCGCAGCCTCCGCCCCGCCAGGCCCGGCCCGGACCTCCGAGCCCCGGCCTCCTCCTCCTTCTTGGTCACCGCCGCCGTCGGGCTCAGCAGCCCCTCTAGCCGCTTCTCCTTCCAGTTTGAGAAGCCGAGAAAGGAAACAGGGAAAAATGTCGCCATGAAGGCCGAGAACCGCTGCCGCCGCCGACCCCCGCCGGCCCCGAACGCCATGAGCCTGGGTCCCCGCCGCGCCCGCTCCGCTCCGACCGCCGCCGCCGCCAAGGCCCCCGTTGATGCCGCAGAGCTCTCCCAGCGCCGCCGCCACCGCCTCCGACATGGACAAGAACAGCGGCTCCAGCAGCTCCTCCGCCTCTTCGGGCAGCAGCAAAGGGCAACAGCCGCCTCGCTCCGCCTCGGCGGGGCCGGCCGGCGAGTCTAAACCCAAGAGCGGTAAGGGCGGGTTCCCAAGGCGGTGGGCGGGGGGCGACTGCCCCTAATGCTGGGGTGGGGGTGCAGAATCCTTCCTCGGATGTCTCCTGGGTCACCCAGGGTAAGGCTCCGCTTTCTGCTATTCCGGTCTCTTTTCCATGGCTTCCATTACTTACAGTTAACACTTAATGAGAACTGCCTGGTTTACATAAATCCTTGCATTAAGGCTGGAAACACTTCGGGGAGATAATTGCTGTTTCTGAGAACTGAGGTTCAGAAAAGGTCAAGTCACCCAGCTAGTCTATACAGCCAGGCCCGAAGACGCATCAGTGTGCAGCTCCTAAAACCACCAAGTTGATCTACCCTTTAATGTTGAGTTAGCATTGGGTAGTATTCAAGTATAAACGGAGGAGGCTCGCCTAAATATTTGTTAAACTCAAATTTTCATGTTGAATAAGTTGACCCCAGATTCCGCTCAGACGAAGAGGACTCATCTTGGAATGGCTTTGTTTAGTGTGGAGTAGGAGTTAAGAGCACAGGCTCTGGATTCAGTCTTTTTAGGTTTAGACCTTGAGTGAATGTCTCTGTTTTCTTACCTGTATGTTGGAGATGGTGAGAAAATAAATTAGCAAACAAATGAACTAACTGATGGCTCAGGAGAGTACCTGACACCTGTTAGGTACCAAATGTGCATGGACATAACCTGTTAGGCTAGGGTTGTGTCCTTTTAGGGGAAATATTTTGTCATTTCTGTAACCATGTCTCTCAGTATTGAATTTCAACCATCATGATGGTTATAGCTACCATTTATGAGGGCTTACCATGTGCCAAGCACTGGACTAGGCTTTTACTTTTTTTCCCCAATACTCCAGTCACTAACGTGTCCAGCAGGGTGGAATTGTTCACATCTGAAGAAGGAAAAAGGTGAGAGACCAGCAGTTCAGGAGTTGGCAGAGTCTGGAGTTGAATATTCTCTGCCTTACTTCAAAGGCAGAGACACTTGTCTCTGCTCTTTTGTATTTCTGATTATATTAGCAGTAATAGGAAAATATTTTCCGTGGGAATAGGGGGGATGTGTGGCAGAGAGGGGAACATTTGGAGCCCTGAAATGTGGAACTCCAGTTGTTTAAAGGGTAAAAAGGTTAAGAAAACTGCAGACCTAACTTAGAAACCACATAAACAGCCGTAATGCTGACTGTGGTTCAGAGTTAATCTACTCGATAGAGCAAACTTATTTACCTGGTATGTTGAGGGTTTCTAGAGTTTGCTTTTGGAACTCAGGTGGAAACCAGTTGTCTGGATAAGAAATGAATGCTTTTAATATCTTAAGCAGAGATTAGTGTAGACTCTCAGGCCACGTCAGGCAGTATTATGGAGACTACTTTTGGAATTTTGCACATGTGTAGGTTTATCACAGATCCCCCAAGATCTAGGGATTTGTCAGTCCTCTTGGCCCATGTTGGAGCTGGTTTAGAGTGAGTGGTCTGCCTAATTTTCAGTGTAGTTGATAAATTACTTTTGCATTCTGTTCCTAGATGTTAAAGATTCTGGTTTTATAGCTACATGAATTCTCAACTAATTTTTCCGGGCGCTCCTGTTTAAGCCACTAACATACGGTCATGAGCCAGTTGCAATAAATGCCTGAAGTTGTTTTACTGTTCAGTGAGGCCGCAGGTGAAAGTTTACCAGAACCTAGACAAAGTAAATTGGAGAAGGAAATGGCAACCCCCTCCAGTAAGTACCCTTGCCTGGAAAATCCCATGGACGGAGGAGCCTGGTAGGCTACAGTCCATGGGGTCGCAAAGAGTCAGACAAGACTGAACGACTTCACTTTCAGACAAAATAGCAACAAAAAACTGAGGCATGTAAGGCATTTCCCTCATGTGATCTCTGACTTGGTGACTGTGCTGACTAGTGCAGCTGTCGTTAACCCACAGGATGATAACAGTTCTGTGTGGTTTGACAAAAGCCGGTATTTGTCAGACTTGTACAGAGTAAATATAAGTTGTTGGGTTCATTCTGACTAAAGTGAATTTTTTTTTAACAAATACATAAAGAGACTTCCCTGACTGTCCAGTGGTTAAGACACTGCTTCAATTGCAGGGGCACGGATTTGATCCCTGGTCTGGGAACTAAGATCCTGCATGCCATGTGGCACAGCCAAAAACCAAAAAACTGCCCCCTCCCCCCCAAAAAAAACAACACTCTATAAAAATACTCTTAAAACACTATTCCGTTTATTAATTGAAAGCTTCTGAGGAAGGAAGTAGAAACTCAGTTCAAGGAGTTCTTTGCTGGGTTTTATGCAATACACAGGTGTCCCCCTGTAGCATTAGTTTTTGTTTAATGTGTTTGTGAGAGAGCTTGAATGTTTGCCATTGCTATTGCCTACTTTTCTGACTACTGTTATTTATTAATATATTCCCTTAGCAAAAGGGAAGGATAGGTCTGTAGCTAAATAGAATTCTTCATAGCATATTCTGCCCTAAGAAGATTGCAGCTAAGACCAGTGCTACCACAGCAGATAGCACTCAGCGCCTCTTACCCAGTGACTTCTAGGTGGCCACTCTAACAAAACACTAGATTCAAATTCGGCATAATTCCGTAAAAGGGTTTCTGTAGGATTTCAAAAGCTGGCTCAACACTTGGATGTACTTGATTGAGCTGGAAATTGTTGAAAGGACCTCTTGAGTTTAAGAGTACTAAGTTGAAGGAAGAAAAGGAAAAGTAAGGTGAAAAGACATAACTTGTCTTTCTGTCACCAAAGTAACAAGAACAAGTTTTTCAGTTTTTAACTATTTAATTCCCTTTTCCGCTTCCCTTTCCCTGCTTCCCATGAGAAAAAAAACCTTTGGTTTCTAGTCTCTAAACCATGCCTGTCGTAAATGGTTATTTGCTTCCTAGTTACATGATTAATATACTTGAGGTTTTGTTCCTGCGACTGGCTTAAGTTTGTCCTTCATGCACACAGGAAATAAGTCAATTTGGCTACTAGGATTTACTTGATCTTTCCGGCCAGATTGGCATAGCAGTTTCTTTGCTTTGATTAATTGCTTCAAACAGTCACATAATACTTCTTTTCTTGGCTCTCTTCCTACAGTTTTGTTCCAGTAGGGTTAAGATGTAGTTCTAAGAATGTTCAACAGTGAATATCCCAGGAATGTAGCCCAGAGGAGAGAGGTGGGTTAGAGTTTGGGGAAGGTTGTTTAGAAAGAGCAAAGAAAGCAAAAAGAGGCAAGAGAGAGACCTGGCTGTTTATGGGCAAACAATGGACCCTGGCCCAGAACCAGGTTCTTGCTCCATCCTCCTGGGTGGGGGATGGTACTGCCATGGAGGTTAAAGGAAGGTCAGGTATTATGAAGCAGTTATTTTGAGGTTAGCGATATGAAGCACTGTCCTGACACTCTTCCTCTTGTTCTGGTACCAGAAGCCCGGTGCCTGGTGGTAATCTACCTTGAAGAAAGCCTTTGAGCTGTAAATGGACCTGGAGGTTTTAGATGGATTTGAATATTGAGGTGACTTGAAACCTTCAATAAACACCATTTAGGGAAGTTACAAGAGTTTGCAAGCTGTAACAGTAGGCTTTCCAAAAAAAAAAAAAAAGTAGACTTTCAAATGACAGTAGCAACTGTCACCACCACGGTAGGTAAAATGCCTACCAGCCACCATGGTAGGCATTTTACAGAAATTTTCTCTTAATCCTTATGACCCAATGAGGAGAGAGGAGAGAGGATTAACCCTATTTTAACTGATAAGAAAACTAGGGCTTAGTTAGAGTGCTTGTCCAAGTAAATTCGTAGGAAGTCCTAGGCAATATTCCTGAATACACTTTGTATAAATTCACTTAGCAGGCATGTAACTTACTGGTATCTGCCCCGCCCCCTTCCTTTCATTCAGAATGACTAATTTCAGCTGGAGTCAGTTTGTTATCAGTGGATTCTGTAGTAAACCATATGCTGCCCCTCTGGAGGTGCTTGTCAATCACTCTGGATGATGGATAAGCAATCTGCTTGTGGCTACGGTATGAATCAGCAGCAGAAACTTCCTGGCTGCTATTCTGACCTCTAGGTTGTGCCACCTGTTAGAACTAGAAATGTTGATAATGCCAATTGTTTTCACTGAAAAATTTATGGACTGTGATTTGGTAATGGGGAAGAGACTGAGATATGCTTCCTTTTACCTGAAGAGACCTTTCTCGGAGGGAAATGTGGAACAGCTGAGACACACCAATTAAGTTTTCAAGTCTCTTGTTGACTCTGGGATCCTGAGTGCTGAATTTGAGCCATTTAACTAATGGTCCGGTTTGGAATGTGTCTCGACGGTAGTTTTTGGCAGTTCTCGGCTCTGGGTATGCATTAGAATCTCCTAAGGACCTTTTTTTTTTTAAAGTAAGGATGTGTGGGAATGTTCTCTAGCAGTTCTTTCTGATTCTTTACATCTAGGTTGGGCCCTGACATCCATAGTTTTAAAAGTTTCTGCAGGTGATTTCTCTTATGCAGCCAGGACTGAGAACAACCACTTTGAAATCTAAAACTTTCAACAGGGAATATGTTTGTCCTAGGAGCTTTAGTGTGACTATTTTGTCTGTTTTCCAAAATGTAAAGCAGATCATCTCGTTGCTGTCACCTATCAGAGAAGGGAGGCCAAGTTCAACCCCCAAGTTATTCACGTGTAGATTCTGGCAAGTTGCCTATAGGACACCTCAAAAACAACACTCTTGAGTTTTATCTCTGGGGCCCAGGCCTGACTGTTCCTTCAGTCTTTAGCTGCCTGTTGGCTGGGTCTAGAGATAAGAGGCAGCCTCTCACTTTAGATGTCTGACTTCATTATTGTCGTTCAGTCACTCAGTCGTGTCTGACTTTGCAACCCCATGGACTGCAGCACACCAGGCTTCCCTGTCCATCTGACTTCATACCTGTAGGTAAATATAAGATGAAAGAGTTGGTTTTAGCAACTAAAATCATGAATCTTTATGTGGTCAGATGTTGAAATGTTTTAGGAGTGAGCAGTTTTCACTGTCAGAGGAGTTCTGTAAGCGTTACAAAACTGTTTCCTTGCCAGTGTGGTAACAAGTGAAGAAATGAAAACAGCCCTTCTTCAGAGTTCCAGCTTGCTTTCTTGAGCCCTTGCAGTGTAGAACCTGACTTTACCTAAATCTGCACAGTCTAAATCTGTTAAGCTTTGGAAACAACAGGGTCAATGCCAGGTCATCTGAAATAGTCTTGGATAGTAAGGTTTGGGGAACATACGTTTTCCCTATATGCCTATCCTCTTCATAAAATCTCTCTTATTTTCATGGTAAGGTTAGCTGGAGTTCTGTATCCCTGTGAATTCTGTTTGTTTGAAATGTTACTATGAACTAATTCCATGGGTTGAGAGCAAGGCAACGTTTGTATGAGTTTGAAGCCTCACCTTCTAGTTGTTACTACTGATGGCCATGTTTGACAGTAACTGTTGCTAACTGCAATAGTAGGTAAAAGTCTAGTTCTTAAATTCTAATTTAAGATTAAACTCTGGCCACTTTCCCTGACTGGGATTAAAAGGTGACGGACAGGAGTGAACCCTAGCCTGGCAGTGTTTCTTGGACCATCTGTTCTCTGTTTATAGTGCTGCCATCTCACAGGACTGTTTGGTCAGGTTTGAAGAGGATGGTGTACCTCTCATCTATTTTCTATGTTGCTGGAAAACTGAGTGTGAGGTGGTTGCTTTCAAAATTTGGATTCTGGTTTATCAGCTGCCATTTCCTTTTCTCTGAGGATATGCTTTGGATTTATTTAGTCTGCTGTAAAGAAGCTGGTCATCTTGTTGGAAATAATTTCTTCTAGGTACTTATAGTTACTAAATTATCCAAATTATTAGTATACAGAACAGTAAGACTGTTTGTTTAAGTCAGAATCTTAGAGGGTGAGACCTCAGCACAAGAATCCCTTAAAAGCTCATCTCGGTGATTCCTGCCAATTGTCAGGATTGAGAACCATTGTATTAGGCCAAAGTGGATAGTTTTGTTTCCCAAAGGTTACTGTCATCAACAGCCTGCTGTGTTGTCTTTGCAGACATATTTCTATTAATTGTACATTTTAACATAAACAGGATTAAACTGGGGGGGGGGGCGAGGATTTGTGGTTTCTGAGGCTCATGCTGGAGTCTTCTTGACGTTGAAATTAACCACCACCTTAAAGTTTGAGGGTAAGCCTAGTGGATTTCATTAGTTGTCCCTCCAACTTCTGTTTTCTCTGTTTCTGTTAAATTAAAAGGAAAAATTTATTGACGTATAGACGACTTAGAATGTTTCAGGTGCACAGCAAGGTGGTTCAGTTATATAAACACACATGTTATTTTTTAAAATTATTTTCCATCATGGGTTATTACAAGATATTGACTATAGTTCCCTATGCTGTATAGTAAAGCTTTGTTGCATATCTATTTTTTAAGTAGTAATCTAGCATTCTATTCATACTAAGTCAGACACGTGGAGTCAAAATGTCATAACTTTTTTAGTTAGGCAAAAATTGGTAAGTTTTCTAAACTGTATATATTATACATATTTATATATGTATATACAAAAGCTTCTCTACTACACTTGATAAAGGCTTGAGAGGAAACGTCAAAAAGAGAAGAGAAATTGGAGAACATAAACTAAATGAAATGGGAGCACTGAATATGAAATGAAAAAATGAAACAAATTAGGTAAAAGTAAAACATCATTATGTAGTCCAGTTTAAACATGACTGCTCATTAGAAACATATCTGGAGCTCTGGAGAAAAAAAGCGATACCTGAGTGTGTGTATTTTTCAAAAGTTTTCAAGATAATTCTGAATCAGTTTTCCCAATCAATAGCTAGAGAAAAAATAAGAGATAATTACAGTTGCAAGCCATAATGAGAACATGATTAACTTAACAATATAATTGCCTACAACTTGGAGGGGGTCAAGCAGAGTGATGTGGTAAGTGGAAGTGCGTACATGCACATGCTTTCATCTCCCCAGCCAGTCTCTGCATTTTCGTTGGTGCATTTAGTCCATTTACATTTAAGGTATTTATCGATATGTATGATCCTATTACCGTTTTAATTGTTTGGGGTTTATTTTCTGTAGGTCTTTTCCTTCTTTTGTGTTTCCTGCCTAAAGAAGTTCCTTTTAGCATCTGTTGTAAAACTGGTTTGGTGGTGCTGACTTCTCTTAACTTTTGCTTGTCTGGAAAGCTTTTGATTTCTCCATCAAATCTGAAGGAGAGTCTTGCTGGGTGGAATCTTCTTGGCTGTAGGTTCTTCCCTTTCATCACTTTAAATGTATCCCACCATTCTCTTCTGATTTGTAGAGTTTCTGTTGAGAAATCAGCTAGCTTGGACGGGAGTTCCCTTATCTCTATCTTTAATTTTTGTCAGTTTGGTTTCTATGTGTCTCTGTGTGTTCCTCCTTGGGTTTATACTGCATGGGACTCGCTGTACTTCCTGGACTTGGCTGACTATTTCCTTTCCCATGTTCCAGAAGTTTTCAGCTCTTGTCTCCTCAGATATTTTCTCAGATCCTTTCTCTCTCTCGCCTCTTTCTGGGACCCCTATAATGTGAATGTTGGTGCATTTAATGTTGTCCCCGAAGTCTCTTAGGCTGTCTTCATTTCTTTTCATTCTTTTTTCTTTCTTTTTTTTTTTTTTTTTTTTTTTTTGCTGTTTTGTCTTCTTTTTTTTTTTTTTTTATTTTTTTATTTTTTTTTTTTTCATTCTTTTTTCTATATTCTGTTCCGTGGCAGTGATTTCCATCATTCTGTCCTCCAGGTCATTTATCCATTCTTCTGTTTCAGTTATTCTGCTGTTGGTTCCTTGTAGTGTATTATTCATCTCTTTGATCTTTAGTTCTTCTAGGTCTTTGGTAAACATTTCTCGCATCTTAATCTTTGCCTCTATTCTTTTCCCAAGATCTTGGATTATATTCACTCCATTATTCTGAATTCTTTTTCCGGAAGGTTGCCTATCTCCACTTCATTTAGTTGTTTTTCTGGGGTTTTATCTTGTCCCTTCTTCTGGGACATAACTTTCTGCTTTTTCGTAATTAACTTTCTGTAACATGGTTTTTGTTTTAGTTCCTGTGAGATGGTGCTTCTTGCTGCTTCTGTCTGCCCTCTGATGGATGAGGCTAAGAGGCTTGTGTAAGCTTCCTGATGGGAGGGACTGGTGATGGGAAAAACTGGGTCTTGTTCTGGTGGGTAGGGCCTTGCTCAATAAAGCTTTAATTCAATTATCTGTTGATTGGTGGGGTTGCACTCCTTCCCAGGTAGTTGTTTGGCCTGAGGCGACCCAGCCCTGCAGTCAGCGGGCTCTATGGTAGGGTTAATGGCAAACTCCAAGAAGGTTTACGCCAGGGGGACCTTCCAGTGCCCCCATCACTGTGGTGAGCCCCTGCTAACCCATGCTCCACAGGAGACCCTCCAACACTACCAGGTAGTTCTGGTTCAGTCTCCTGTGGGGTCACTGCTCCTCTCCTCTGGGTCTTGGTCCTTGCAAAAATTTTTTTCTTCCCTCTGAGACTGGAGTCTGTTTCCCACAATCGTGTGGGAATTCTATAATCAAATGCTGCTGGCCCGCAAGGTCAGATTTCCTGGGGATTCCCAGTCCCTTTGCCGGATCCCCAGACTGGGAAGCCTGACTTGGGGTTCACAATCTTCACAGCACTGCAAGAACTTCTTTGGTATTACTGTTCTCCAGTCTGTGGGTCACCCACCCATACGGAGGTATGGGATTTGAGTTTATCGTGATTGTGCCCCTCCTACCGTCTCACTGTGGCTGCTTCTTTGTCTTTGGACGTGGGGTATCTTTTTTTGGTGGGTTCCAGCGTCGTCCTGTTGATGTTGTTCAACAGCTAATTGCCGTTTTGGTGCTCTTGCGGGAGAAGAGGAACGCACGTCCTTCTGCTCCACCATCTTGAACCAGGAGTCCTGTTATTGCTTTTAAAGCCATTGAATTAGTGTACAGAATTGATTTGGTCAGATCTCTATGTTGAAATAAGGCAAACTGGAGTGAGTATTGAAGGGACAAGAAAAAAAATTAGTCTTTTTTTTTTTTCCAAAGACTAATCTGGGTCCTTCCACCTTTATTCACCTTTTCTTACTTGGTGTGGTTCTCAGGTTTTATTTTGCCCCCCTTTAAGCTGGCAAACTTTGGCACATGTTAACTGTCTGGTCAGAGTTCTTTGTTCTCCAGTAGAAAAAAATGGGGCAAAAAATACAAACGAACTCTTTACACGAAATACAAACGGTTAATAGAAAAAATGTTTGCTGCTAGTCTTCAGAAATTCACGTTTAAAACAAATTATTTTGACCTTTCAATTTAGCACAGTTTATCCACCTCAGTATTATAAAGAGCGTAGTAAGATATCCTCTTTTGTAGTGCTGTTAGAATATAAATAAACTGGTGCGGTGATTCTAGAAAGCAACCTGAGGATTTTGTAAAAGCCTTTATGAGCATACTTGGTCTGCTAATTCTACTCTGAGACTTTGACATAATCATGCACACAGGTCTGTATGAAGAGGCTCTGGCACCGTGGTGAAAGAATCCGCTTGCCCTGCAGGAGATGCCAGAGACTTGGGTTCAATCCCTGGGTCAGGTCCCCTGGAGAAGGAAATGGCAACCTACTCCAGTATTCTTGTCTGGAAAATTCCATGGACAGAGGAGCCTGGCGGGCTGCAGTCCATGGGGTCACAAAGAGTTGCAGTCAAAAGCTACAAAGCAAATTGGTTATGTTATGTTTGTATGTATGTAAGCATACAGTAGGTACAATGTGGCCGTTAATCTTGCTTTTGAAGCCTAGGGCTGCATGAACTAGCTCATGGATTAATAAGTGGAAGACAGTATATCTTATATGCCTATCATTTTGTGGAAGTGTGTGATGAGTGTATAAAATGGAGACTAAAAGGAAATTAAACACTATAGTTTGGTATTCTGTGGGCACTGACAAATTTTTTCTTTCTGAATTCCAAAATTGAACATATGTTCTGGTAACTGGAGGAAGAAAAGCAGGAAGCAGTTTTTAAAAGGATATAACTTAGGCCGATACACGTTAGAGTCCTTTGTGAATTTAGTAGCCTCTCAGTTTGACCTCTAAAACATGTAATTACTGTTTTGTTTTTGTGCCTCTTGAATATATATGTGCTGGAAACGAGACCACACCATTGCAGTATAGGATCTAGCTGTGCTGCAGTAAGTTAAGAAGAATGTTTTGTTTCCTGCCTCCAGATAAAGTACTTTTTCCTGATACAGACAGACTTTTTCCTGTTCCTTTTCTATCACTGTGTCTGAATGGACTTTTGCAAGAGCAGTGGTTAAGCTCTGTTATAAAGAGAGCTTGTGAACTGAGTCTACGCAGTTTGATCTGTAGTGTGTCCCTTCTCAGGGAGGGACCCTTTAGGCTTCATTAAAATAAAAAAGGAAATCCGCCTTACTGTGTAATGTCTTGTCCAAAGCACTAATGGTCTGGGCCAACCAGATTTCTTGGAGGTCATGGAAGGGCCCATTTACCTTTGTTTAAATACAATTTCAATGGGAGGTGGAGGGTAATTGGCCAAGTATGTGTATCATTTCTTAACTAATTTTTTCACATTTATTGCTTTCAGATGGAAAGAACTCAAGTGGATCCAAGCGTTACAATCGCAAACGTGAACCTTCCTACCCCAAAAATGAAAATTTTATCAACCAGTCCCGTCGCTCCAATTCACAGAAAAGCAAAACTTTTAATAAGATGCCTCCTCAAAGGGGCGGCGGCAGCAGCAAACTCTTTAGCTCTTCTTTTAATGGTGGAAGACGAGATGAGGTACGGAATTTTAGAATGTCCTTTCTAGAGCATAAGAAGCATGAGGTCTGACTCCCCCACCCCCAGTTTATTAGTGGTTGGAGAAGGTGTGGAGCAAGAGGTCCCCACTTCTCAGACTGTTTGAGTAGTTGAAGAACCAGAAGGAGCAGTTTTGAGTAGTTGAGGGTTAACTTATTTTGGAACTTTGCCTCCTTTCTTCTCTTAAAGATTAAGAAAATTTCCTTAGAGAAAGAAGACATTATAATCATGGATTGTGAGACATTGTAGCAAATTTGTTGTTGTTGCTCAGTGCCCCAGTGGTGTCCGACTCTTAGTGACTGCATGGCCTTCAGCACGCCAGGCTTCCCTGTCCTCCACCATCTCCCGGAGTTTGCCCAAGTTCATGTTCATTGCATGGTGATGCCATCCAGCCATCTCATCCTCTGATACCCTCTGTAGCAAATTTAGGGTACCTTAATTTGTATCATCCTTTTATTACTACTCTTGATTTGTAGGTACCCTTTGGAATATTTAGGTAATAAAATACCATTACTTAATGACATTAATTTGACATATGAAGTGAAGTGAAAGTGTTAGTCACTCAGTTGGGGTCAACTCTTTTCGACCTCATGAATTAAAGCCCACTAGGCTCCTGTGTCCGTGGAATTCTCCAGGCAGGAATACTGGAGTGGGTAGCCATTCCCTCCTTCAGAGGATCTTCCATGACCTAGGGATTGAAACTGAGTCTCCTGCATTGCAGGTGGTTTCTTTACCATCTGAACCATGTATAGTATCTAGCAGTCCCAGGTACTCTGATTTTAGGAGTTCCTTAGATATCTTCTGAAAGTGCATGAAGACTTATGTACAAGGGAGTTCACTGCCACATTGTAATTGTGTGATTTAGGAAACAGCCCAACTGCTCTCAAAGTTAAATATATTATTGGTTAAATATATTATCCTGTTGTTCCATACTGTGTTCCATACATAACATTCCATACTGTGTAGCCAGTATAGAATAAGATTTAATGGATGCACTCATGGAAGAATTCATTCATTCACCAGAAATTTATTCCTCACTTAATGTGCACTAAATACCGTTTAGAGCTTGAAATACAACATTGGGTGGGGTTTATATTTTAGTTTGGGGAGACAAATCGTTTTGTAATAAATACAATGGTAAGTGCTTATTGAAGCACAGTAGACTGAGAGGGAGAGGTATAGAGAGTAATAAAGACAAGTTTTAGGAGGTGAGTGAGGAAAGCTGCCCTGAGAAGGTAAAAGCTTCTCTGAGGCTTCTGAGTCCTGAAGGAAGCAGGGAGCACCCAGTACAGTTTTGAGGAAGGGTGCGTTAGGAAGAGTGAGTTTACACATACGTAGGACCAGAGGTGGTAGTGCTTTTGCTATGTTCAAGGTAAAGCAGATAGGCTGCCGTGGATGGAGAAGTGGAAATGAAGCCAGAACGGGAGCGAGAGGGTCAGATCACATGGGCCCTTGAAGGACACTGGCTTTTGTTCAGAGAGATGGGAAGCTGTTGGGGGCTTCAAAAGAGAAGTGAGGTAACGAACGTGCCCTTGAGTTTAAAGGGGAGAGTGGGAACAGGGAGACTGGTTAGGAGCTTATTAAGGTATCCCTGGTTCAAGTGATGGAAACAGAGTGGTAATGATTCGAGATGAGCAGACTTGGGGAGATATTTGCAGAAAGAGCCAGCAGGATTTTTAAATAGACTAGATGTGGGGTCTAAGCAGGGAAATAGTGGCTAATGTTTTTGACAAGGGCCTGATTCAGGTACCATGTGCTGAAATGGGGGCAGTCTCAAGAGGTACAAGGTTTTGGGCTGGGGAGGAGACGGGGTGTTGAGATAAAGAACTTCATTTAGAAGTGTTGTGTATTGGATCTCTAAGTAGAGCTAGGCTCTTAGTAACTGAATCTAGAGTTCAAGGAGAAGACCTTGGCTAGAGAGCTGTCCAGGTACACTTGGTGTTTGCAGCTGTGGAACTAAGTATGATCTTGAAGGAGTGAGTGTTGCAAAAAGGGAGTGGATTCAAGGACTGAGCCTGGAGTCAGGATGATAAGGAACCTGCAAAAAAGGAGAAAGAGAACTAAAAACCGTTTGGAGAAAGTGATCAGTTTTTGTCTTGTGCTTCTAGGCTGGGTAAGAAGATTGAGTTGGAAAGCTGACTATTAGATTTGGAAATATGAAGGTGGATCAGGTTGTGGGCCTTGTGCTGCTTTGGTGGAGTGGACGAGGACAAAACCTGATTGACATAGATTTAGAGAGAATGGGAAGAAGAAAGAGCAAGTTTAGATAATTAGTTTCTAGAGGTTTTTCTCTTGTAGGGGACCAGAGAGGCAGTGGCTTGAGGGGAATGTGAACTCAAAAGAGATTTTAAGGTTCAAGAAATTGCAGCATACCTCTGCTCATGGAATTGTTCTGGTGAGAGGGAAAAGGTGATGGAGAGAAAAGGGAGAGAGTTGCTGAAAGTGACCTTGAGTTTTTGAGGAATTGGCTTAGGAGCTTCCCCAGTTCATCCACAGTAATAGAGGAAGGCAGGCGACTGGAAGGAAAGCGTAGGAGTTCTCTGATTGTTCTTACTATCTCAGAGACATATCAAAGAGGAGGTGAGAGAGAAGGTTTGGAAGCCTGAGGACTGGAGGAGTTGTCTCGGGGACTGGGGGGAATCAGTGGAGCACAGAAGTGTAATCAGATTGTAGTGTGACTGCTGGGCAGCACAAAAGTCTGCTTTACTGAGGCTGGTTGGCACGGTATGGTTGGCACAGCACAGCTTCAGCCGTGTTTACTTGCTCTGATGCTGGTGTGGATTAATCAGGGGGACGTTCTGCCAGATGAGTACAGTCAACAAGGAGAATGGGGCGATGGACCATAAAATCAGAGCCAAGGGAAAAAGTTTGGGGAGACGGGGATTGGATCACTGGTTTGGAGATCCCAGTGGAGGTGAAATTGTTGTCAGATTCAGAACTAACAGAAACAAGCCGGGAAAGGAGTGAGATTCTGGTAGGGTGCTCAAAGCTAAGATGGTGGAAGAGGTAGAATTGTTACCACCGCAGTCTGGACTGTAGAGCGGTGCCGTCCAGTTGAGATGCTAAGCCATTGCGGGAGGGAGGGAGGGAGGCTCAAGAGGGAAGGGGTAGATGTATACTTATGGCTGATTCATGTTGTATAGGAGAAACCAACACAACATTTTAAAGCAATTATCCTCCAGTGCAAAAAAAAGGCTAAATAAGCCACATATGTAACAAAGTTTTCTGCTGCTGCTAAGTCGCTTCATTTGTGTCCGACTCTGTGCAACCCCATAGACTAGTTGCCACAGTAAAAACAGTGAAATTAATGTTAATATAGGTAATCCCATATAGCTAAAATGCTGTTTAACAATGTGGTACTGGCCACATATCAAGTGCTCAGTAGCCAACATGCCTGGATAGCAGTGGCTGCTTTATTGGACAGTCCAGCTCTAGGTGGTGTGCTCATGGGAGTGGGCAGCAGAGGTAGGGTAGAGGGTAAGCAGATCAGAGGAGAAGATGTCAAGGAACTAAGAGGCGACAGGTTGGAAGTTGTAATCAGGAATTATGATGGGCAGTGTCGGAGACAGTGGGCCAGTTAGAGTAAAAAGATGAAGGTAGAGGATGAGAATTGGGGGGGTTTTGTTGCATGAACACAAGCTCTTATCCAGGTTTGGGGCATTGGAGCAGAAGACTGATTAGGGGAAGTGGAGCCAATTGGAGATGAGAATCTAGGGAGTAAGAGTAAGAGATGACCAGGAAGTCCTGCGCTTCCTGTGGTGAGTTACATAAACAGTGATGGGGTGGAGGTGTGTGTGTGTGGAGTGTTTGTTACGATAAGAGCTTGTCTGACTATATCTTGTGCTGCTGGATTTAATCATAAAGGTCATGTACTCTGATTCTATAAGCATAAAAGATCTCAAGAGGATATATTGGTTGGCTCTGGAATGGAAGGTATCTTTGACTGTATCCTGTCTGTACTCTTTAGATTTCTTTATCACGTATGTGCAGGTGCTGCTTATACACTAATAAGCAGCAAAACCCTTAAATTTGAATTTCCTTTGATTCAATAATTCCTACTATACATTCAGAAGAAATAATCGTAGGCGCTCAAATATTTGTGCACAAAGGTCTGTTAAGTGTATTTATCATAGCATTATTTTGTTAACACTGGAAAAGCCATAAACAGTCTGCATCCGATACTAAAGCATAATAGGAGACTCATGTAATGGTATATAGTCTTGTAAGGCGACTGTTTACTAGTATTTAGTGACAGGGCCAAGTGCTTTTGAAATTTAAGTGTAAAAGTGGGGTTAGAAAATGCACTGACTGATTCACAGCAGGTACGTGTACCACTTCAGTCTGGGAATGTCAAGTGGACTCCAAAAGCCCCAGCATGATAAAGATTCCATCTCTGTGTGCAGTGGCATTTCTCATAGCTGGTTTCTTGCTAAACTGTTTTGGAATGTGCTGATTGGATTTATTTCTGGACACAGAGCTTAGTCTGCCTACGTGTTCTAATTCTGTCAGTTTTAATTAACAGTGAATAGCAGCGTGTGTCTTAGATGGGAGGTCTCTGGCAGGATCCTGAAGCCTTTGGTAGTTAGCAGCTGCCTGCAGGCCGCCTCCAGAGTGTAGTTCCACAGACTCAACGTTGGCCAGAAACAGACCAGGGAGCAAGTAGCTAGCAAGAGTGAAGGTACCGGAATCTTATGGGACTGTGAAAACATTAATCCAGTAAGTAAATCTCTGTGCTTCAAGATAGCTAGAGGAGCTCATGCTGGGTTTTGTCATGTAATGGTTAATTGCCACTTAGGGTAGACTAAACAGTTTATAAGTATCTGTAATTGTATGTTTGAGGCTCTTTTTCTCTTTTTCCACCCCCGTCTAGATCTTGGGTGGCCTTTTCATTACCCCCTCTTGGGAAGATTGTTTACCAAATAAAAGCCTGTGTTTTACTTAGCTCATAGGTTAAGCCGTGTAGGAGGAGGGGTGTGCTGGCTTCTGCTGTCATGTAGCAAGTGTCATCCTAACTGGAAATCCTCTGCTTTGCTCTCATTCTCTCTAGGTAGCAGAGGCTCAACGGGCAGAGTTTAGCCCTGCCCAGTTCTCTGGTCCGAAGAAGATCAACCTGAACCACTTGTTGAATTTCACTTTTGAACCCCGTGGCCAGGCTGGTCATTTTGAAGGCAGTGGACATGGCAGCTGGGGAAAAAGGAACAAGTGGGGACATAAGCCTTTTAATAAGGAACTCTTTTTGCAAGCCAAGTGAGTACCTCTACTCTTAGGAGGGGAGTGAAATGAGCCTCTGGGCGTTTGTGGTACTGAGAGGCCTCTTTTAAGCAACTGTGGGAGAGGTGGAAAGGGAGTTGATTGCTCCCTCTGTTTCTCACCTGGCCTTGAAAACACATATGTGTTTCAAGCACGTGTTCTTGGTGTTTAAAATAATATAATACTTAAATAAGTTAATGCTTTAGTATTGTGATGAGGTAGTAAAAATGTTTCCTTTGGAATTGAATCCAGATTTGAATCTTATTTTGGCTTTAGACTTTGAGTAACTTACCTAACCACTTTGAGATTCAGCTATTCCTCTTACATATAGAGGAGGAGAAATTAATTACGGGAGAATCGAATGCCACGCTGGAGTGTTTGGCATGCATTTGTTCAGATACTGATTCTCTTTTGTTTTCCTTTTGTGTGACCTTAGTTCATGTAAAGTTTGACCTTGGGTCTAGACTGAAGTAACCATTTAGTATTTTATGTAAAAAAACTGGTGGGAGTTTCTGGTGGTATAGTGGTTAGGATTCTGGGCTTTCACTGATGTGGCCTGGGTTAAATCCCTGATTGGGGAAGTGAGATATCCCCAAGCCATACTGCGTGGCCCAAAAAAACCCCAAACAAACAAACAACAACAAAAAATCCTGGTACTCAGATGACTGAGTGGGGACAGTCTTTGCTGCTGCCTTGAAGACTGGTGGTTTCTGGTGGTGAGGAAGGACATCTGGCTTCCCTTCTCGTTGATGGAGCCACTGTCTAGGCTAATTTTAGTTCGAGGGGAGGGCCTACAGGCAGCTTGGCTGGGCCCAGGAGCAAAGGAAACAGAGTTCATGGATTTGGACTCCTACCCACTGAGTCTTTGGATTCCCTCCAAAGTCAGGACTTGGAACTCAGGCTGAAGTCCTAGTTCAGTGCCTCACAGACCCTGGCTGCTAATTCCTGCGTTTGATTTCTAAATGAAGAGATGGTGACTTTCTGCTGAGGGCTTGTCAATGATTTCTGACAGTCTGCCCTTTTCTTGTCTCTCCCTGTTTCTAGCTGCCAGTTTGTGGTGTCTGAAGACCAAGACTACACAGTTCATTTTGCTGATCCTGATACCTTAGTCAACTGGGACTTTGTGGAACAAGTGGTGAGTAGTTCAGCTCAGCTGTGAGCTGAGCGTGGCAGAGTGAACTAAAGAGAGGGACTGTGGTGACAGCAGCTTTTGGCTGAGTGCACTGCTGATCCATCTTTCTGTCTAGCCTTACTGTGGGCATTTTCCAGAGCTCACTGCTGGTTTCGTCTAAAGTTGATTTTCTGCTAATTGGCTCCTGCAGGACTAGGCATTGCAGGGTAAGAGGGTAATAACAGTCATGTCTGCTACCTCCTCTCCTCTGGGAAGACATAAGCAGGGGAATAGAGAACTCTGGTTATCCTCCTGACCCTGGAAGGGCTCATAACATGTACACTGCTTCATTGGTAGTCATGTGTAGTCATCAGTATGAGATTTGGCCTTGGCCTTGTGACAGATGAAATGAGCCCCACAGCTGTACTGCAGTCCAAGCTACTGCTGCACTTGTCTTCTCTTGAAGTTACAGGCTCTGGGTATCCCTTTGTTACCCCTAGTTATGTGATGTAGAATACCTTTCAAAGTGATAGACTCCAAGGCCTGCACTCTCATTACTGTGAAAATTCATAAAATCATCTGAAAGTGACATGGAAAGCCTATGAAACTTAAGTTCTATATGCATTGGTTTAGGGAAAAAACAGACATAATGTAGAAGCCTCACTGACTCCTCCTGGTACATTACTTCTAGATCCTTTTTATGCATGTGTGTGTGTGTGCGTGTGCATGAGTCACTTGGTTGTGTCCAATTCTTTGCGATTCCATGGACTGTAGTCCACCAGGCTCCTCTCTCTGTGGGATTCTTCAGGCAGGAACACTGGAGTGGGTTGCCATTCCCTTCTCCAGGAGATCTTCCTGACCCAGGATCAAACCTGGGTCTCCTGCATTGCAGGCAGATTCTTTACCATCTTAGCCACCAGGGAATCCTGCCTTTATGTATGTGTACATATAAGTCTTTTTTTGTTAATGGGATCTATATTGATTGTCATTTTTTCCTTTTGATGTCGAACTCTGAAAATACCTGTTATATGGTGGTTTTATTATATTATTATTTTGGTTTCCTTAATGATTTGCTTGAGGTGCTCTTTTGGATATACCTGCACTGTTGAACTGTATTATGAAGATGTGTTGTTAGAGATGTATAGGGATGCGGAGGGGGATGGAAGAGGCTCTGACAGTCCCTAGTCAGTTCTGAAAGCAGTTTAACCTGTGGTGGTGTTTGTTTCAGCGCATTTGTAGCCATGAAGTGCCATCTTGCCCAATATGCCTATATCCACCTACTGCAGCCAAGATAACCCGTTGTGGACACATCTTCTGCTGGGCGTGCATCCTGCACTATCTTTCACTGAGTGAGAAGACCTGGAGTAAATGTCCCATCTGTTACAGTTCTGTGCATAAGAAGGATCTAAAGAGGTAAGATGGAGGTGTTTACCAGATTAGACCTCAGTCTACCAACTGCTTGCCCTTCTACATATGAATGTCCATGTTACAGTGTTGTTGCCACAGAGTCACGTCAGTATGTTGTTGGTGATACCATTACAATGCAACTGATGAAGAGGGAGAAAGGGGTGTTGGTGGCCTTGCCCAAATCCAAGTGGATGAATGTAGACCATCCTATTCATCTTGGAGGTGAGTTTCGTTAATTTGGGGAACACATAATGGTGGGTATATCTGTTAAGGCTACTTGAGTATGTCTTTCTACTGTCAAAAACTGAGCCTTTAAGCTAGCCAATTCTAGCATTGCCAAATTAGACATGGGATTCCAGTAGGTTGGGGGTGAAGTTTGCAGAAAATGATTTAACTCTTGATTTCGAGTTTAGTTCATTTGTGAAATGAAAAATTAAAATACATATAAGGCTTTGTTGAGTAGTATCTAGCCCTGTGCCCAGTTTTTGGGGGATTCCACAGTCAGCCAGTCTTGACACCTGTCATCAAGGAACTCAGTAGTCTAATCGAAGAGACAGACTGGTAGCCAGACATTTGGATCTAGAGTGTGGTCAGTGCTTATGGTAGGAAAGTGCAAGGGGTTGTATTCTCTGTATTCCAATGGAGATGAGCATTAAAGTGACATTGCAGTTTTTGGGCAGAAGAGGATTTTCAATAAATGGTATAAACAGTTGACTGTTACGGAAAAAAAAAATTAGATCCGTATCTCATACCATTCATAAAAATCAATTCCTGATGGATTGAAAAATCAAATATAACAAAATTCAAAACTTTTAAAAGAAAATATAGGAAAATATCTTTATTTGGGGTTTTACCTGGGAAGGTGTTTGAACCAAGCTGAAACCATCAATGCTATAAAATAAAAGATTGATAAATTTGATTTTATGAGAATTAAGATTCAGCAAAATTCCTTAAAGTCAACAGGTGATAAATAGGGGAAGATTTTCACATTTAAAATAAAGATTAATGTCTAGAACATACAGATGTTCTATAAATTAACAGTCAAGTAGAAGAATAGGCTAAGCATGTGGCAAAGTATTTCCCAGGAGAGGATATCTGAATAACTTCCCAAGTATCTACAGAAGTTTAACTTTGCCTAGAGTTACACAAATGCCTGTAACAGTGACACACACACACACCCAGGATGAGGCAAATACAGGCATACCTCATTTTACTGTGCTTCACAGATAGGCAGTTTTTACAGATTGAAGGTTTGTGGCAACCCTGCATTGTCAGGTGATGGTTAGCATTTTTTTGCTCCTCGTGCTGGGTCTTCGTTGCTACGTGGGCTTTTCTCTAGTTGCGGTGTGTGGGCTCCTCATTGTGTGGCTTCTCTTGTTGTGGAGCACATGCTTCAGGGCGTTCGGGCTTCAGTAGTTGTGGCACATGGGCTCAGTAGTTGCAGCTACCAGGCTCTGGAGCACAGGCTCAGTGGTTGGGGTATACGGGCTTAGTTGCTCTGAGGCATGTGGGATCTTCCCAGACCAGGGATTGAGTCTGTGTCTCCTGCATTTGCAGGTGGATTCCTTACCACTGAACCACCAGGGAAGCCCATGGTTAGCGTTTTTTAACAGTGTTTTGTAATTAAAGTATCTACATTGTTTTAATGCTATTGCTAGCATATAAACTGCAGAATAGTGTAAGAATAACTTTTGTATGCACTGAGAAACAAAAATCTGTGACCTGCTTTATTGTGATGCTCACTTTATTACAGTGGAACCAAATAAGCATATCACTGAGGTATGCCTGTGCTGGGTTTCGGCAGGGGTGGGGAAGTGGGTACTCTTGTTCTTGGAGTTTAAATTGATACAGCCTTTAGTGTGTATGTGGGGAGGCGGATAGTATATAAAATAGACCCAACCTTTGATTCAGTATCATAAAGAAATCATTTGTACCAAAGAGCATGTATAGGAATTTTTTTGTTATAGTTGTTTTTTTGTTTGTTACAGTCGTAATAGAAATTGGCAATAACCTAAATGTCCACAGGAAACTTAACTCATTAGATTATATCTTCCATTTCTAACACAATATAGAAGGTAAAAAAAGAAATAGATCGAGACCTTTATTTATGAATGTGGATATATAAATGTATAGGAAAAAGTGTGAAGGACACACATTCAGATTTGTAAGTAGTTATCTCAGGGTTTTTTAAGTCCATAAAATTTGAGAGATGGATGTGAAGGAAGTAAATCATCCTGGATCCTTTTACCCAGAGGTACCCCAAAATGTTAATTGTAGAGTTTTTTCCTATACATGTATATTTTTGTGAGATTGGAATTGTTTTCTTGTTTGGCATCTGTTTTTTCTCCCCCCATGTAATGTGGATATTTCTCCATGTCACTAAATGCTTCCTTCTTAGAAGAGCATTTTTAATGTCTGCAAAATTCTCTTTAATGAATATACCATCATGTCACTGTTTCTTTATTGGACTTACTAGTTGGTTGCAGCTTTTCTGTTACTAAAGTTTTTTTGTGTGTGTGTAGGGGAGGGGGTGCGCATCATATTACTTTTTGAATCTTAGTTCCCAACCAGGAATTGAACCCCGACCTTCAGCAGTGAAAGTATGGACTACTAGGGAATTCTCAGAACATTAATTTTTTTTTCTACATCTTTGGTTTTCTTAGGATAGCTTTCTTGTGTTATGGAGTCCAAGTTGTAAATTTTAAGTTAAGGGTCATTGCTAAATATTTTTCTTTTAAGGAAAATACACTAAGTCATTCTATTTTCATCCTAGAAAAAAGCTGTATATGAAAGTTGCTATTTAGCCACACAGCCGTGAGCTCTGAGTTTTGCCTCTCTGTGATCTCGTTGGTGTTGTTGCAGATGAGCAGCACAGCCAGTACTCCAAGCTGCTGCTGGCCTCCAAGGAGCAGGTGCTGCGCCGGGTGGTGCAGGAAGAGAAAGCGGCGCTGGAGCGGCAGCTGGCAGAGGAGAAGCACACGCCCGAGTCCTGCTTTATTGAGGCAGCTATCCAGGAGCTCAAGGTGACGGGAAGCCCTGGGAGTGGGGGCAGGGGTTGGAAATTGGCTACTTCAGCCCCACCCACGTTTGAGATGATGAGTAGGGAACAGCTGAGAAAGCAGATTTGCTCTGGGCTTTGGTGATGGGAGGGAGAGGGTAACCTAGTGGTTTTTCAGGTGCTTCCTGGGACTGAAAAGATCAAGTCAAGGTGATCTTAAAACTCTGGAGTGTCTTGGATTAGCTGTGTTCTTTTTTTTGTTCTAAGATTTATTTATTTTTGGCTGCTCTGGGTCTTCATTGCTGTGCGTGGGCTTTTCTGTAGTTGTGGCCAGGAGGGGCTACTCTTGTGGGCTTCTCACTGCAGTGGCTTTTCTTGTTGCTAAGCATAGACTCTAGCGCCCTCGGGCTTCAGTAGTTGTGCCGTGGCATGTGGGATCTTCCCTGACCAGGGATTGAACCTGTGTCCTCTGTATTGGCACATGGATTCTTAACCACTGGACCACCAGGAAAGCCCTAAGAAAGAAAGTAAAGAAAGAAAGTGAAGTCGCTCAGTCGTGTCCCAACTCTTTGCAACTGCCTGGACTGTAGCCTACCAGGCTCCTCCCTCCATGGGATTCTCCAGGCAAGAGTACTGGAGTGGGTTGCCATTTCCTTCTCCAGCTGTGCCCTTAATTAAGCAACATAGGCTTTTGTTTGCTTTTTAGGAAAGCACCTGGATTAATTTTTGGAGATGTTTTATTTAAGGAACATTGTGAAGAAATTATTATGGCCTCTCAAGCAGGCTCTACCAATGCCTGCTGAGGATTTTGGAGCAGCAGTGTCCAAATAGAGAATTCCCTATGCCCTGTGTCCTCTACAATAGGAATTCTTAAACTTTAAGAGGCAGCAGAATCGCTAGTTGTTGGGCTGTGCCCTAAGAGACTGATTCAGTAGGTCTAGGCTCAGTAAGGTTAATACTTTGCATTATCACAAGTTCCAGGGGAGTCTGGTGCTGCTCACCCCCAGGTCACACTTTGAGAATTAGTGATCTGTTAGAACAGTGAAAGCCCTGATGGAAGGGTCTGTGACAGGCCCTGTGCTGGCGTACTGCTCTTATTTATCATGTAGCTTCATAACTGGGTGTGATAGAACAGCTGTCCCCTTTAAAGTGGAATCATGGGTTAGGTAATTGACTTGAGGACATACAGCTAGTAAGAGGTGAAGCTGGTATTTGAATTCCTTTCTGTTTGACTCACAAGTCCTCTTTGGGCAGGATTCTGTATTTACTTTTCATTTTCTTTCTGTAATGCAGGGCATTAGTTCAAATGCATTTCAGGGAGCTTATAGGAAAGCTTCATATAAGTAGATCTGTCTAGGTTGAGATGGGGGTTGCACAAACCCTTGTTTCCCACAATGGTTCTCTCTCTCTAAGCTTAGTTCATAAAAACTAGAAGACCACTTCTGTGTCCTTGAATTTCTGTTCAGGAAGCTTTTGTGTAGTGTTGTCATTATCACTGCCAGAGACGTTAAGCAGAATACCATCCCATTGGAGTACCAGATACCTTTTGCTTCCTGCTTTCTTTAAAGAGTGAGAATTTTAAGTACTTAGACTTGTTTTTGGCCTTTTAACTTTTGCTCCTGTCGAGAGGCCATTGTAAACTTTGGTCCTTCAGACTCAATATGTTTCTGGTTTTCTCTCTGGTGCTCTAGGCTCGGGAAGAGGCTCTGTCAGGATTGGCTGAAAGCAGAGGGGAGGTCCCTGGTGTTGTGGCTGCTCTGGAACAACTGGTGCTGATGGCTCCCTTGGCGAAGGAGTCCGTTTTTCAACCCAGGAAGGTTGGTGTCTTTGTTACCGACTGAGTGGCCACCATTCTTCTCCAGCTGGTAGGCACTGTTAGATCTGGAGAAAAGGGAACTATGAGTATTTCCTATGTGCTTTTTTAAAAAAAAGTTATTTTTAAATTTTTCCTATGTGCTGTCTCATGTGTGTTCTTTCCTTAGCGATGTTAAGTCAGTGACTGCTAAGATAGACCTCTAGAGCTTGGTTCCTGCCTTTGCCACATGTTCTTTCTGTAACCTGCAGTTTGTCCCAACAGGGCGTGTTGGAGTACTTGTCTGCTTTTGATGAAGACGCCACCGAAGTTTGTTCTCTGGGTCCTCCTCATCCTGTTGCTCTCCCTCTGGTAGAGGAGGAGGAAACAGTGTCTGAACCAGAGCCTGAGGGCTTGTCAGAGGCCTGTGAGGACCTGGAGTTAGTAGAAGACAATCTTGGAGAAGGGACCATTTGTACCGAGTCCAGCCAGCAGGAACCCGTCAGCAAACCAAGCGTCACTCACCTGAGCAGCTCTCCTTGTTACTACTTTTACCAAGGTGAGCCTCCCTGAGGGGCCGGCTGGGTGCCGCTGGATGTTTCAGAGAAGTGGTCTGGCTCTCTAAGCAGAGGGAGGCAGTGGCACAGACCCTAGGTGGCTGGGCCTGTTGTGCCTTTCAGCCTGGGGAGGGAGAGTCGGGTCGGGTACCAGGAGGGCCCCGACTTGAGGACTGGCCGGGAGCATGGTGTGACGGATCCGCTTGTCTTCAGCGGAGGACGGGCAGCACATGTTCCTGCACCCTGTGAACGTGCGCTGCCTCGTGCGGGAGTATGGCAGCCTGGAGCAGAGCCCTGAGAAGATCTCGGCCACAGTGGTGGAGATCTCCGGCTACTCCATGTCTGAGGTAAGGGCCTGCCTTGCGAGGTGGACGGGCAGGGAGCCGCATTAACCTCATCTCTCTGTGCTAGGCCTAGCCGATCAGGTTCACAGACCTTCAAAGGCCTTTAGTTTTTGTGTGTGTGAGTTTGTGTTTTGGAGCCTGTGAATTTTTAAAAACTTAAATGGGGCTCCCCTGCCATGCGGGGGTTCTGTTAGGTCAGTCCGCCACTGCTGTCTGTATCACAGGTTCCTTTATTGTGGTTTGGGGATAGAGATGTCTCCACTGCTTTCATTTGAGATGAGTTTGTTTTTGTTTCTCTTTCTTCCTACTGCTTGGGAGAAATGGCCAAGAAAACAAAGTCCTTGGAGGCTTTAAGGTAGCTTATGAGTTTTGGCTTAGCAGATACCTGTGAATTATTGTCTGATAATTTACATATGTGAATATTTGCCCTTTGAGAATTACCCTTGTATTGATCACAGTTCAAAAGCTTAACATTAAGAGACTTTTTATGTACTATAACCTTTCTATCTAATGTGAAGAAAAAGGATAAAAAGAAAATTAAATCAGCTTCATTTTTATTGTTTTAGGCCAAGTTTTGTTCAATAGGGAAACCTGCTTTGTCTGCCTTCCCAGTTACCATTAATTCTGTCAGAGGTTCTCAGATTTTTTGCCAATAAGTAACTCTTGTCTTCCTTATTCTCCCTGTTTATTGTGGACCCCCCAGAAAATCAGAAACAGCTGATCAGCTTTGTATCATGCATTACTGGGCTTAGTTAATTCATTTGCATCACAAACCCAATAATTGCTTTTGGTTGCAATTTTGGTTTGCAATTTGGTTATTCTACCTTACTGTAGGTTAATTGACAATTTCTGTTCAGCTTTCCAAAATGGCGATAAGTTGAGCCGTAGTGCCATCTGAGTGAGTGTGTTTCCCTGCTGGATATCTGGGTGGGAACCTCTGCTCTCAGAGTCACGGCTGGTCTTAGTTGAGCGTCGGCCCCTTTTCCCTTGCAGGATATGCGACAGCGTCATAGATACCTCTCTCACTTGCCGCTCACCTGCGAGTTCAGCATCTGTGAACTGGCTCTTCAGCCTCCTCTGGTCTCTAAGGAAACCCTAGAGATATTCTCAGGTGAGAATGCTCTACTTTGCTTCCCTTTTTTAGTGGAATTCAGGGATTCTTATGACTAAAAACCCAGTGTAGAAGGAGGTAAGGACTTCTGTCATGAGTCTCCGAACTCCTGATACTCTCCATCCAGTCCAGCTGGGCCCTCCCTTGTGCCCTTAGCTGCTAGTCACCTGGGAGGAGTTAATTGCCAGGTTGTCCTGGGTCTGCCTCCTGACCACCTCACCACCCCGCAGATGACATTGAGAAGAGGAAGCGGCAGCGTCAGAAGAAGGCCCGGGAGGAACGCCGCCGAGAGCGCCGGATTGAGATGGAGGAGAACAAGAAGCAGGGCAAGTGTAAGTTCAGGAGCGCTCATCTGTGACTAGCACAGCTGTGCATCACTGTACAGAGGCCCCAGGCCCGGCCCAGTCGTAGCTCAGCTCTGCCACTTGGTTTCTTCAACTTCTAAACGTGAGTTGTGAGAGCACCTCCCTCATGGGCTTCCTGAGAGAATTGGAATTGGCGCGGGTCAAAGTGCATAGCACATAGTAAGGAGTAAGAGTGAGTTCATCCTTGGCAAAGTGGGTGGAAAAAACCCGGGGCGGGTGTGTGGCTAGGGAATTGGACATCTGCTGGATGCTGGGGATAATTGGCCCATGTGCTCTCTGGGTATGTTGTTGGCCTCGCCTTCAACTCTGGAGACATCTATACATAGCTAGTCTACCAGGAGAGTCTGAAATAGTAGAAACCTGTTGACATACTAGGAAATACATGCAGGGAGTTAGACTTGAGCTCTTTCATACCAATAAGTAGAGTCTTTTAATCTGGTTCCGCAACATAAGCTTCACTGAACTAAGGATTTTGTGACATGAGGGCCTGCTTAACCTCCAGGAACAAGGAGTTGAATCCTTGGCTAGGGAAAAGACTTGACTATTTTGAATCCACATGGTATGGTAAATACAAATTTTACTTATCTAACTGGGATAAGTATGTATCTGGCATCCTGGTGTTGTGTAGCTGTTTGGCACAAGTCTTAAACAGCTGAGAAAACTGATGTTTCAAGAACAAAGACTTTTATGGGAATAATTAAAAATTATATAGAACAGTATGATTAACCCTCAGGTTTATCACCCAGCTTTAACATGAATAGTTAAAACAAGGGTTTTATATTAAAGACATAAAGTGGCAAATATTACAAATTTTGGTTTTAAAGCTGTCTCCATCCTTCATACACCTGGGAGATTGATATTGACCATCCATAACTGTTGGAAAAGATTCGAAGAATTCTGTAAGTGGGCTTGCTGTTCTCATCTTGTCTTTGCAGACCCGGAAGTCCACATTCCCCTGGAGAATCTACAGCAGTTTCCTGCCTTCAATTCCTACACCTGCTCCTCTGATTCTGCTTTGGGTTCCACCAGCACTGAGGGCCGTGGGGCGCTCTCCCTTTCTCCTCTTAGCAGAAGTCCAGGTTCCCAAGCAGGTAAATGGGGTTGGGACTTAGAGAATAAAGTTGACCACCAGCCGTAGACCTTAAGTTGAGCCCTAGTGTCTGAATTTACAATAGTGACCTCAGCATGGTGGGGTCTTTAGGGGACTGATTTTATTTGCGTAGTTAATAGATTCCTGAGAAACACTAAATTCTTAACATTTGATTCACGTATGGACTGCTTTATGCCCTGTTAGCTTCTGAATAACTCAGGCAGACCCTACAGCAGGACAGTTAAACCTAGATTCTTCTCTGCAGCCCAGCTGTTTTATTTCTAGTTCTGCCTTTGAAGTACTCCCTCTGTATGTGTGAACATCTTTATATTTGTCTTATTATAACATTGTTTATGGTGAGGGGTGGAGGGAACAGCCTACAAAGTCTACTGGTAGGGAAATGGCTCAATTACATCATTTTTACTATGAAATTCTTTACACCTACTGAAAAGGGAGATAGCTCACTTCCTGAACCTTTAAGATGAAAGGAATTTGTAGAAAAAGACAAAGCATGACACCATTTTTGGGTTAAAAATGCCACACAAAGCATTTCAGTGTAGGTTTATATATCTAAATGTATAGAAAAATCCTGGGATGATTGTGTTCCAGACCACTAACAGTGTTCCACTCTAGGGACTGAGATCAGGATTAAGAGGCTGTCAGCTTTTTAAAAACAGTTTTGCTTATGTATAGAATATATTACTGTGTTATGAAATTAAACAGTTATAATTTCAGAGAGCTGTCTTCTGATCTTCATCCACCTGGCAGATCGTTTTTGATACTTAAAATTTATTTTTCTCAGGCATTTTCAGTGAATGTCCAAGATCAGAACATTTGGTGACTCTTGTGATCATTTGCCTGTCACTTCGCAGATTTAGGAGCCTGAGATGAAGGCCAGGGCTTGGTTAGTGTCAGGGACTGGGACTAGAGTCTAAGGGCTACACAGCCATCATGCTCTTCAGTTTAACTGAGATGAGACCTACTGTACAAAGGAACATGGCAAAACATTGACTGCATCATCTGTGACACAGAGATTG
The DNA here is from genome assembly GCF_003369695.1 of Bos indicus x Bos taurus. Lineage (NCBI taxonomy): Eukaryota > Metazoa > Chordata > Mammalia > Artiodactyla > Bovidae > Bos > Bos indicus x Bos taurus. The sequence goes on along the minus strand of NC_040092.1, from coordinate 9,957,531 downwards.
TATTTTCACACACTAGTTTTCCTGAAGGTATGTGGGTTTCAACACATTCAGGCAAGAGCAGTTGGATGGGCCTAGAAATAAAAGTACCGCAGAGCCCTGGCTGACTGGAAAGGCCTCTCCCTGCCAGCAGTGATCAGGGCAGTGGGTGGGCTGATCTGTGGGAAATGTTCGCTCTGGTTCCGAAAGGATGGAGAAGACGACAAGCTAGGGAAGGGAGTAGCACGGAAGAGCTTGCATTTTGCTGGATTTTGTTGCTGTGTGTGTTTTGAATTCTAACTGAATATGCCCCAGGTCATAGACATCTGCTGGCTGGAACATAAAGGCTGACCTGATTACATTTCATTTCTTTTTCTTGAAGCTTTTTATCCATATAAAACTAGTCCATGACATCCAGTACCTAGGCCTTGAGAGCTGGCTCACGTGGAAAGGGTTTTTTTACTGTGGGAATGGATTTTGCAGTGCCTTATAGTGTTCTCATAACCTTGAAACTTTTCTCTCCCTATTCTGATCACTTGTGTGAACAGTAGGCCATGTTCTTGGCTTTATAAGCACATGGCAGAGTTGAAGGTAGATCAAGGTTTAGCGTTTTGAGGCAGTGTTGGTAATTATCCAGACCTGATTTGGTGTTAATCTCTTCTGTTTTATTTATTTATTTTTTTCTCTTCTGTTTTATTAAGTTGACTTGTATAATCAGGTCTCTGGTTCCCTTTCAGACTTCCTGCTGACCCCTCTGTCACCCACTGCCAGTCAGGGCAGTCCTTCATTCTGCGTTGGGAGTCTGGAAGAAGACTCTCCCTTCCCTTCCTTTGCCCAGGTAAACCCACTGCTTTTAAAGCAGCCCACGGGCATTTAACATGAACTCTGCTGCTTGTTCTTCCTGGAAATCTCTGCTGGAGACGGGAGATTTACAGGCTAATGTCACCCTGACTTTCAAAATCATACAAGGCGCTTTAAAGAGAAGCTCATGGATTTAGTCTCAGATACTACCATAAACTTACCAAGGACAGAAGCCAAGAATAGCTGAGGAAGAATCAGAGTTTTAATTATTTAACAAGTCACTAGATTATTCGTGTACTAACACTGATCTAGGGGCTGGGGATATGTCAGTCAATTTTAACTGGCCCCTAGTTCTGGGACCTCTGACTTAGGTGGTATGAAATATAATAAACCATTCTTTGCTTTGGGAAGGGGAAGGTTGTTTTGGTTATCCTGTAACTAACTAGCCAAAGTGGCTGTCTTGAGATGGGTTGAAGGGAGCACTAGGCTAGTAAGATTTGATGTCAAATCAGTATCAGTCTTTAAAATAAGCAAACAGTCAGCATTCCTGCATTTGATAACTGAGGAAGATGGACAGACAGTTGACAAGCACCCCGTAGGAAGTTAGTGTTCATTTCTTTGGGACTAGTTTGGACTCAATTGCTTAATAGTTCTTTAAAGCAGGTAGTTGATACAGACGTTTCTCACATATAGATGGAAGTTTGTGCTGAGAAATGAGCAGGAATTCAACTTTGGTGAGGAGAGTCCTTGAAGTCGAGGATGAAATAATTGAGAGTGATCCTGAAAATGAACTACCTGGTTTCAGAGGTATAAGCAAGTGGCTCCCAGGAATTAGGTCAATGTCTGAGTTGTTTTTTTAGCTAGGTTTTACTGCCATTGCATTTTTCATCATTATATTTTGAAAAACTTCAAACTTAAAGAGTTGAAAGGATAGTGTAATGAATATTCATACTTTTCACTCAGATTGACCAGTAGTTACTGTTTTGTTATATTTGCTTTTTCTCTCTTTTTTTGCTGTGTTGAAAATAAGATACAGACCTCATGAATGACATTTCACCACTAAATACTTGGGAGATACATACCACTCAAATGACATTCTCCTATATGCCCACAGTTATCATTGTTACATCAAAGACATTCAGCTGATTTAATACTGTCTAAGATGGCACATATTTCTATTTTCCCTTTTGTCTCAGTGTCCTATATTGTTTTCAGTCAGATTCAGTCAGACTGTTCATTGCATTTAGTGTTTCAACTCTCTTCAGTCTCCTTTGACCCATAACAGTTCCCCTGGCTTCTGTTTTTTTTTTTTTTTTTTTAACATGTGGCATGGATATTTTGGGGGCTTGCCTCATAGCTCAGTTGGTAAATAATCTGCCTGCAATGCAGGAGTCCCTGGTTCGATTCCTGGGTCGGGAAGATGCCCTGGAAGAGGGCATGGCAACCCACTCCAGTATTCTTGCCTGGGAAATCCCATGGACAGAGAAGGCAGGCTACAGTCCGTGAGGTCACAAGAGTTGGACACGACTTAGTGGCTAAACCACATGGGTATTTTTGAAGCATCTAGGCCTGTTGTTCTATAAATGATCCTACACTGTAGATTTTCTGATTGTTTCTTCATGAGTGGACCCAGGCTAAACATTTAAACATTTTTGGTGAGATTAAAATATAGGTGAGATTTTAATGATCTTATAAGATGATTCAGATGTTGTACTGTGTTAGACCCCAAACTCTTGGGGACCAAGGGAGCAGATTTTCACAGTAGTATATGATGAAGAAAGTTCATCAGTGAAATCAGTATCTGCCAGTTGAATTCATTTTGCATAATATGCAAGCCCCAGGTTGGGACACATTCGGGACAGGCATGCTGATGTGAATCTTGTGGGATTTGTTTCTTGGTACAATACACCCTGCTTTTGGTGGCATGTCATGTGTGGTAGATAGGATGCAAAGTGACCCTCAGCACTTACAGAGCTGGCCTTGGCCAACTGAGATGAAAAATTCCTCTTTCGGGAGGGATTGTTCTGATGTTACTGTACTTTCAGGAATCTGGTTTATGGCTGAATCTAAATGTTAATAGTTAAGGAGCTATTGGAAAAGCAAAGACTGAAAGGTAATGAGAGCTGTGGGAGCAGTTTCGGGATAAAGTTAAATTGGTTTTTGTGGCCTTAGGTAACTGAGGTTTGCGCAGCAAGCGGTTTGTTTTAAATTTGGAAGGTCCTGTACACTCCTTACTGCAAGAGGAGTAATGTTGATGTTTTTAGGCATCTCCAGAAGAGGAGGAAAATTTTGTCCAGAAGAAAGGAATGACACAAAGTCAGGATTCCCCACTTCAAAATCAGAGTATAAATCTCTTGTGCATTCTTTGCAGTATTCTTTACCTGTTTCCTAAGGAACAGAACAGGTTCTGGTTTCCCACCTTGTTAGTTTCACTGCCAGTTCAGGATATAGGGGACATGAGGAAAACACTGTGTTAGGGAAAGAAGTATCCAGAAAATTTTTTCCCAGTGGGGGTAGTTGATTCTTTGTCCCCTGTACCAGTCAGTGTCAAGGTAGCAGTCTGGAGAAGAAATAGGATCAGTAACTTAAATTCTTTCCCTTCCTTTTCCCACTTCGGCAGATGCTGAGAGTTGGAAAAGCAAAAGCAGATGTATGGCCCAAAACTGCTCCAAAAAAAGGTGAGAATGGCCCGCTGATAAAGGGGAAGCTTGGGCCCTTTCAGAAAGTAGAAGGCTCTGGAGTTGTTTCTGCAATTTTAACACTGGTCTTTTTTAGATGAAAACACCTTAGGTCCTCCTGCCCCTGTGGACAGCGATGGGGAGAGTGATAACTCAGACCGCGTTCCTGTGCCCAGTTTCCAGAATTCCTTCAGCCAAGCTATTGAAGCAGCCTTCATGAAACTGGACACACCGGTGACTTCAGATCCGCTCTCTGGTAAAGGCACAGGAGCGGGGTGCTCAGCTCAGGGCTGTGGTTTCCTCCTGGATCCAGGGGCACTGATCACTAATCACTTGGCGCTTTCCCTCTGAACCTCAGGGCTCACGTTCTAATGTTAACTAACATTCCATCTGGTATATCAGATGGCTCCTTTTTGCACCCCAGATTAATTCTTGAGGCCTTTGTGAAATTCTGTGTAACTTTTCCCCCCCAGCCTTATAGATTTCTGAATCCTGAGGTGGTGAAGGTGGCTAATAGATAGATGGAGGTCAAACTCAAAAGTACACCCCTGTGGTATTCACGACTAGCATTTATGATATGCTTCCTACACGCCTAGCATTGTGCTAATTTTATTCTCCCAGTAACCATATTAAATGGGTAGAATTCACATTACAGATGAGCTGGGCTGGGCATCTAAGTGATGTGTCTGAAGACAAACACCCAGAGAGTGCAAGGTCCGGTATTTGACTCCAGGCAGTCTAACTCCAGAGCCTGCACTCACATTGCCTATGACTCCCATCAGTGGAAACTGGCCAGGGGGCAACGGGGTGGCATTCTAAGCTAAGTTCTTTCTGTGTTTTGTTTAGAAGAGAAAGGAGGAAAGAAAAGAAAAAAACAGAAACAGAAGCTGCTGTTCAGCACCTCCGTCGTCCACACCAAGTGACACTACTGGCCCAGGCTGACTTCTCCATCTGGTTTTCTTTTTATTTGTGCTTTTGTTTTGCTGCTGTAATTTTTAAGTATTTGAGTTTGAACAGATTAGCTCTGGGGGGAGGGGGTTTCCACAATGTGAGGGGGAACCAAGAAAATTTTAAATACAGTGTATTTTCCAGCTTCCCGTCTTCACACCAAAATAAAGTATTGACACTCACAAGAGAGCTCTTCCTGCCAAGGTGTTAGTTTGTCGCCAGGTAGTCTTTTTGACCCATGTGTAATTAGTTTTTTCAACCCCAACTTAAGTTTTAGTCTCTTGGAGCAGCCCAAACCAGTGTTAGGGCACCTTGCTTTCAGCACACCTATTGGTGTGTCTTTTAAAAATAGTTGAATCTTTTCTATCTGTTCAGTACTCCTCTTGTTAAAGAAACAGGGATGGGAATAAAATGGATGCAGGATACCCAGCTTGAATTGTAGTTTTTCTTACAACAACCAGGCTGTGGTGTCAGACCCAGGTTGCACTTGTATGTGTGCTGGAGGGTTTTATCTTCTGTTGGGCACAGAAAGTTGTAACTGTCATTGACTAAGGAGGCCCTAGGACCTGATAGCCTTTAGGTCAAGCCTGTTTCAAGCGACAGTGGCCTGAATGAATTACAGAAACGGAGGAGTCTGGCACACCCGGAGGCAGAGCAGGACAGGTTTGAAAGCAGTGGGATGCCTCCCCAACCCCTGCCCCCCACTGCCTCCCTGTTGTCTAGAGCAGTCTTATGCCTTGGTTTGAGCTGAATGAATTTGAGTGATGTGAATTATTTTGCTGCTTAATAAAGTGACCTCTAGGTATAATAGACTATGAAGGCAAATAGTTGCAATAAATCACCTGCATAAGCATTGTGAGCTTTCTGGTTTCTTTAAGATTTATTTCAGGTCAGCTAGACGTCTATTTCTTAATAGGTTAAGGTAACAGCTGCTGTGAACTTGAGCAAATCTGTTTTCATGGAGTCATGTCTTTCCTAGTGTCAGGCCTAAAGGGTTCTTGATCTGGGCTCATTAATTCTACCCTCCCATTTTTAAAATGACAGATGTTTGTTAAATGTATTATAATATGTAAGGGACTTTTGAGTGATGTCCATTTTATGAAGCAGAGAATATCTCCTTGAAATGTCTTTGCTGCTGCTGCTAAGTCGCTTCAGTTGTGTCCAACTGTGCAACCCCAGAGACGGCAGCCCACCAGGCTCCCCCGTCCCTGGGATTCTCCAGGCAAGAACACTGGAGTGGCTTGCCATTTCCTTCTCCAACGCCTGAAAAATGAAAGTGAAGTCGCTCAGTCGTGTCCGACTCCTAGCGACCCCATGGACTGCAGCTTACCAGGCTCCTCCGTCCATGGGATTTTCCAGGCAAGAGTACTGGAGTGGGGTGCCACTGCCTTCTCCGAAGGTGTCTTTAATAGGTAGCAGATCAAAACGGGTCATGTCTCGTCTCTCCTAATTCCTGTGAATGTATTGTCTCACCTACCTTCAGGTGCCAGGCAGGTATAAGGCAATAGAGAGGGTGGAACTGCAGAGAACCACCAGATGTTGGCAGCTGCTATTTGACTTTGTAATAATGAGGTCAGGTGACATCATTATTACAAAGATATTTTCCCCCACTCAAAAGTGTAAGAATTGTATTATTATTTATTTTTTTGTCAGGTTACCTGGTAAAGTATTGGCAAAGAATCTTTATTTTTAAGGTCCTTTGGGTCATTGAGACCAGCTCTAGATCTGTGCCGGTTTAGTTGCTGTGTCTCACTAATACTATTACTCTGGGGACTTCCATAGATGTCTAGTGGTTAAGACTCTGAGTTTCCACTGTGAGGGGCCTGGGATCAATCCCTGGTCGAGGAGCTGAGATCCTACACGCCCTGCACTGTGGACAGGTAAACTTCAAAACTGCTAGTCCGAATGACCTGGATTGCTTAGGGCCCAACCGAGGGGCAGGGCTATCGGGTCTCCAGTGGGAGCCTATACATCTAGTACCACATAGGGAGCTGGTCTTGCTACTGAGGCCAGGGATAGAAAGGGAAAGAGACTAGGCCAACCATGAACTTCACATGCACACTAAGTGCTAACAGAAACCAAATACATTTATTAAACCTGCTCTGCCAGGCAGTTAGATACAAAGGTGTGTATAGGGACAGGGGGTTCACAACCTGCAGAACAACTTAACCGGGCAATGCTGGGTAAAGGTGACTTTGATTAGTTTTACGTAAGTCCATTTTGAGCTGGTCACCTGGCCTCTGGTCTGCAGTCATCCAGTTTGGGAACTGCAGAAGATGCTGCTGCCTCTCAGAATGTCCCATCCCAGCGGGTGGACCCCAAGGCCTGGGCACAGCATAACGTGCAAAGGTTCACTCCATTGGCTCAGCAGTCTCCTCGCCGCCACTATCAGAAAGCTCCTCCCCAGCCGACTCCTCCTCTAGTAAACAGCTTTTAGTGACAGACTTCTGGATAGCCTCCCGCTCTCCTGGAGAAAGAGCATGGTGAAGAGCATGAGTGAGTTCTCATTCAGCCAGAGGCCATGGCCAGTCCCTGCTCAGTGGGCACAGGGCTAGCATCCCTTACCTTCATCAGTACAGTTCTGCAACAGGATCAACAGCTGTCTCCTGTTGTACTGAATCAGGAACTTCTGGCATGTTCTAATTGTACCTGGCATAGGTAAGAGCTTTGTGGTCAGCAGCTTGTGGAAAGTATTTGCCTCAGAGTCTTGCAGAGCTCAGAAAAAGTATCTTGCCTTTAGCAGGAGAGCAGGAATAGCCATCTACCACAGAAGACCGAATGCTGAACCTGCTACAAAACCAGCCATATCCCATGCACCCCTACCTCCCACGTGTAAGGTGTTGAGAAAACACGGGTAGCGGTGTCCTTTGTTCTCCAAGGATGTGATGAAGGGAAGAGCTGACCACACAAGCCGATAGAATTCCTTCCTGCATCGAAGTAGCACTATTCCGGTATAGGCATTGAGGTATCGCACTACAGCAGGGGGAAGAAAAAATCATTTGGACTGTCAGGGATGGGTTAAAAATCTTTGGATAATTAAACGCCTATGTGCTAGAGATCAGAGATGGCTCAAGACAGTGGCACTTGGAATGAATTCATCAGTAAGTAAAAACTTCATTTCTGAAGGGGGAAAAAAATTAGTAGGACAGCTCATTTACAGATGGTAAAGAATCCCGCTGTAATGCAAAAGACCCAGGTTTGATCCCTGGGTTGGGACGATCCCCTGGAGAAGTAACGGCTATCCACTCCAGTATTCTTACCTGGAGAACTTCATGAATCGGATAGGAGCCTCGGTCGGACAAGACTGAGCAACTTAACACTTCATTTACAGAAGGGAGAAACATCCAGTGCCTTGAACACCACTCAGAATTGGTGAATTTAGAATTTAAAATGTTCTTCTAATGCATTGACTAGTTAATAAATGGGTGGGGAGTGCAGAGATCTACCTTCCTCAGAAAACCCCTGGCTGAAAACCAAGTTGTCCTGTAACTGGGCTATGTAGGTTTTTCAAACAGTCAACTGAGTCTCACCTGAGGTAGGACAGCTATGCCTATGTGAAGCACCTATGGAATTCAATTTCAAAGAATATGGTAAAAGTGAATGGCAGTAGTGTGGATGTTGAGAGGGCCTGCTCCTATTTACATACACGCAACTGTGCGTCCTGTACAGGCCCTTTTCAAGGGTAATTAGATACAAGTGCTTCTTGCCCAATGTCCCACTGCCTACTAAGTCGCTTCACTCATGTCCGGCTCTTTTGTGACCCTATGGGCTGTAACCCGCCAAGCTCTCTCTGTCCATGGGATTCTCCAGGAAAGAATACCCTTCTCCAGGGGATCTTCCCAACTCAAGGACTGAACTCGTGGCCTACTATTAGCTAGCTCTCTGCCTAACGATTCACCCAGACCTCGGGATGCGACCCTGCTAAAAAGAACGGTATCTTACATAGGACACAGTACACAAGGCTTGGCAGTTCCCGGGGTCGTTCGTGCCCCTTCTTTCTCCCTCCTGTGGCCACCGCCCCCTCCAAGCCCCGCCGTCCACCCGGTTCCCAAGCACCCTCGTACCCGCGAAGCCGATGGAACAGGCGGCAGCACCGAAAGTCCCGTGCACGCGGGCGATCGTGTCCCGTACCAGGGTGCCCAGCACTCGGTCCTCCAGAGTCAGGCGGCAGCGGGGGTCGTCAGACACCACTTCGCAGAGCAGGTACCTGTGGCGGGCGGGAGGGAGGGAAGTGAGCATGGGGCCAGGCCCACGGGGTCGGGCAAGGGGCTGTTGGCAAGAGACTGCTTACCTATGCTTGAACCGCACCATGGCTGCCTCCACCTCCGGCGGCCAGACGCGCAAACCGGATGTCTGCTTTCTCCTCGGCGGCCAATAGGAAGTTGGCCTGGCAGCCACTCAGGGAGGCGGAGCTAGAATGTAGACGGAGCCCTGTGTCAGTCTCCCCTGAACTCCGCCTCTCTCTACGGTGCGCAGGCGTCCTGCTCAGTTCTGAGCTGATGGAGCTCGCGCAGCTGTTGGGAGCTAGGCTGCGCGATTGATTCCTTTTTTGTGCCTGTGATGGGTGGTTGTGCCCACTCATTAATTTTGTAGGATGCACCCGCGGCATTTGGAGCCTCCACGATGTTTTCTTTCTATTACCTTGCAACACAGTCGTGTGTGCATTTATATTTTCTCCCCATGCTGGAAGGTCTTGAGGGCAAGATCTTGCACTCACAAGCCAAGGATTCACAGAGGGGAAATTAGGACTCTTATATTCAGATTACAGCTCGGTTCAATTCCCCCTTACAGCCAAATATGTTATTACTGTTTAGGCCTTTCAACAACCTTATGGAGTCAGGTGTATTGTCTCATTTTTTGTGCAAAAACCATCTGTGATCATTATATTTTGTTTCTGTTTATTCTGTGTGTACTCGTTTTTTAAACAGAAAAGCACAAAGAAGCAAATAAAGATAAGTTATAACCCCAGCATCAAGAGAGCATAATTTATCATGTAGTGGGTTTTCTTCCCTAGTTTTCCCCCATGCCTGCAGTTCTCTGTGTGAGGTCCAGGAACCATTGAGTTTTCTGAGATTCTTTCAGAGAGTCTCCAGGATCAAGTTACTTTCATAATAGTACTAAGATGGTATTTGTTTCACTTTCTCAGAGTGGACAGTAAAGTTTTCCAGAGGCCACATGACATGTACTGACATTATTGCTCTGATGGTGAAAAGAATTGTGCATTGTGTTTTAGATATTTCTCAGTTTAATAAACATGGTAAATATCAACATATTCCATGAAACAAAAGCTTTTTGGGATCCTCAATAATTTAATGAGTGAAAAAGTGTCCTGAGACCAAAAAAAAAAAACTGAGATGAGAACTTCTCCTGTATGTTAAATTATATTTTTCCTTTTATTTTCTTTTTAACAATAGAATCATACAGTTTAGTATTCTTTGCCCCCCTGCCCGAATATCCTTTAAAAAATAAAAGTTATCTTAGTGAGGCATAACATACATAAAGAGCATATTAAGTGAATTTTTACAAATGTATAGACTTTTGCAACTATTGCCCAGATAAAGAGATAAAACATTTCCAGTGCCCAAGAAGGTTCCTGTGCCCTCTTCTCAGCCAAAAACCTTCTCAGAAGTGATCTCTATTCTGATTTCTATCATGATTGATAAACTTTGTCTGTTCTTGAACTTTGTGTATATGTGTGTGTTAGTCGCTCAGTCGTGTCCGACTCTTTGTGACCCCATGGACTGTAGCCTGCCAGGCTCCTCTGTCCATGGGATTCTCCAGGCAAGGATACTGGAGTGGGTTGACATGCCCTTCTCCAGAGGATCTTCCTGACCCAGGGATTGAACCCGGGTCTCTGGCATTGCAGGCAGATTTTTTACCACTTGAACAACAGTTTTCCCATGTTCTTGAACTTTATATAAATATAAATCTCCAACAGCATGTTTGTGTGTGCCTGTGTGTATGGCTCCTTTCTCTTATCATATTGTCTTTAGATTCATTCTGTCTTTTGACTATATTTTCATGTCAACTGTTTACGATGTAGTGACTGAGCCACAACAACAACAATTCTTCAAGGTTATTTTTCAGCTGCCCCAGATGGCATTGTTTAGTTTTACCACTGCTAAACAGGTCTATATTTCCATGATGGACATTTAAATTTGTTCCAGAATTTCTTGTTATACCCAGTGCTTTGATGCTCAGCCTTATATCTAACTCTTTGTAGCCATCCTTGCCTATTTATTTGTAGACCTGTCAGGGACCTGGCAGGCCCTGTGAGAACCATGAAGGGAGTCGGATTTCACAACCGAATGTTTGCAGTATTTGGAATGAGTTCTCAATTTTTCCATCTCTCACTCTAAATCACCTTAAAGGGGGGACAGCTGTGGCCCTGCCGAGGGCTCTTTCCTTCTCACCCAAGAACCACCTCATTATCTGAAAACGGTCCTCGCCAGCGTCCTCCTTTGGCCAGCAGGGGGCGGCAGATGCTCGTAATGTGTGGAGAAAGTCTCGGCCTCTGCGTTTCCCGCCTCCCCTTCCATCCTTAAAATAACTCCCCTAACTCCAGCCTTCAACTCATTTAATCCCCAAATCGCGCCATTTCATAGATGTAGCTGGGGCTCTGACCAAAGTCACACGTTCAGTCAGAAGCAAGATCAGAATTCCAATTCCAGGCCATCCGACTTCGGGGTCCTGGCTCTGGTCCACACCGCTGAAGTCTTCCTGTGAGCGGTTTCGCCGTCCACTTTGTATATACATTGGCGAGACTACAGGTGTAAGTTAGAATCTCTCCGTCATTTACCAGACACGTGCTGTCGGGGCGATTAATTCATGTCTCCAGATCTCAATTTCCTCATCTGTGTAATGGGATAATAATGGTTCCTCCCTCGTGCGTGGTGCATATGAGGTTTAAACGAGAAACCACGGGCAAACGCGTAGCTAGCACCTTGAGTGTACTGTAAACACGATTTTGAGCGAATGATTTACTGCCACCCGCAGGCACAGCCCCGGGGGAAGCACACCGGGTCCGTCCTGGGCCTCCTCTCCTCGGATCCTGCCCGGCGCCCGGCGCCCTGCGTTCCCGACCGACCAGGGTCCCGACACCCGCGGGCCGGGCTGCAGGGAGGGGAGGCGTCAGCGGCACAGGCCGTTCCCGGCGGTAATTAGCCGGTGTCTGCTCCCGCCTCGCCAGCCGCTAATTACACGTCTCCTAATGAGGCCGGCGGCTGTTTGCAATCACTTGGGTCCCCGCCGCTCGGCGCGGGAGGCCGTGGGGGAATCCGCCCGCGGGGGCGTGGACGGCGGTTGCAGGCCGGGACCGCTAGATCCGCTGGGCGGAGGCGGGGGTGCGCCCCGGCGGCGTCTGCTACGCAATGTGCGCCTGGCTCAGTCAGTCTTTGGAATCATTATCATCCCACTTTACAGATGAGGAAGGGGGCTGAGGCTCGGAAAAGCGAACTCAGGCGCAAAACTCAAGCTGAAATAATCTAATCCAGTGCTCTTAACACGGTACGGCCTGGATCAATGGGGTACTTGCTGTTGTGACTCCTGGGACTTTCAGATGCTTAGGTCCCAGATCAGATAAAAGAGGTGGCGGAGGCGGGTGGCGGAGGCGGGGGGCGGGGGGAGGGCGTGGTGCGGGCGTAGAGGGGGACTTCCTTTGAGCTCTTTTCTTGCTTCCCATTTGAAGGTTCTCACCATCAATTTGCCCTTTTGGATCAGGCACAAAACCGAGTATCAGCTCCAGTAAGGCCTTTAAAGTTTACTTGGAAAGGTAAATCACACAACCCATTTCACAGACTGGGAAACCTGGTGCATTTCCTAGGAGGTGGTTGGGGCTACTGCTAAAATGCTCCCATAGTGATGCATGTGGGTGCATGTGAGATTTAAATGAGATACAATGGGCAAACGCCTAGTACCGTGAATTCCCTGGTGATCCAGTGGTTAAGACTCGCTGCTTTTACTGCTGACGGCCCAGGTTCAGTCCCTGGTCGGGGAACTAAGATCCTGCAAGCCATGTGGGGTGGCTAGGGGGGGGAATAAAAGCTCCCATAACATCAAGGTGGGCTTCCAGGATGGCTCAGCCTAAAGAAAAAGTGAAAGTGAAGTCGCTCAGTCGTGTCCAACTCTTTGCAACGCCATGGACCAGGCTCCTCTGACTATGGGATTTTCTAGGCAAGAGTACTGGAGTGGGTTGCCATTTCCTTCTCCAGGGAATCTTCCCGACCCAGGGATCGAACCCAGGTCTCCCACACTGTAGACAGACGCTTTACCACCAGGGAATGCAGGACCCCTGGGTGGGGAACATCCCCTGAAGGAGGAACAGCAATCCATTCCAGTATTCTTGCCTGAAAAATCCCATGGACAGAGGAGCCTGGCGGGCTACAGTCCATGGGGTCACAAAGAATCAAACACAGCTGAGCACACAGTTCAGAGGTTCAACCTGAGGGTAGAAAGCTACAACTGTGTTTCTTGTTCTCTTCTGGGATGGGATCCAGAGTAGCTGCTTTCCTTCTTTTTTTTTTTTTAATATTTATTTATTTTTGACTGCATCAGGTCTTAGTTGCACCGCCCAGGGTTCTCTCTAGTTGTGTCCTGAGGGTTTAGTTGCCCCATGGCATGTGGGATCTTAGTTCCCTGCCGGGGTCCAGCCCCGGCTGATCCAGGGTATTCGAAGGAGAGATGGCATAGGCGACCTATTTATTTAAATATTTATCAAAGATATAAAGAGTAATAGAATGAGGATAGCTCAGTAGGAAAATTCAGTGGAGAAAAGAGGCTGAGTAGCTTGGTTTACGCGGGAGACCAATAAAACTTCAAGACAAGAAGCTTGCACCACTTACGAAGGCCGCAGGCGTCCTTCCGTTCTCCCGAAGGAGAGGAGACACTGAGGCCTCCCCGGTCGGATCTTAGAAGCCCAGGCATAATTAGCAAGCACGGTGGGTTCCGCGCTCCAGATGGAGACTCAGCCAGAATTTGGGAGAGAGAGCGACATGGGGAGACCAAGTTTTGGTGAACAAGGCCCGCACTTTATTTTCCAAAGTAGTTTTTATACCTTAAGTTATGCATAGAGGATAATGGGGGAAGGGGTGGAGTCATGCAAGGACAGCAGTTCCTGGTTCTAATCGAAGCCAGCCTTTCAAACTTATCATATGCAAAAGTTCAGGTGAATTACATCATCTTCTGGCCAGGAGGCCTGTTAACATTTTAAGAAACTTATTTTTCTCTAAAGGTGATTATTCGAAAGTCAGGCACCAGCCTCCAAAAAAGCATTGGACAAAGCTGCATTCCTATAGGGCAAAGGTGAGGTGGGCTCAATCAAGAAAAGAATTAACTCAAGGGTCCAAGGTTACAAACATTGAGGCTACTACTTACATTTCTATACATCCATTATATCAATCAATACACTGCCAAGGACACAGTAGGTAAGGGGTATGGAGACTTAGCAGCAAACATTGGCCCAATAAGTGAAAAACCCTTCACCAATACAATTTCTAATCAATCTTTTAACTACTCAAAAGAATCTGTGTTTAGACAGTTTAGAACATCTCCTGCCTCTCACAGTTGGGAGGCTCTGAACAATCACATGTGGCCGGAAAAACCTATTCAGGCAGGCTAGAGGATTTCCAAAGGAGTTTGTAGGTTAAACACTGTCACACCCAGGAATTATTAACTGGAGCTGTAAGCTAACTCCTTTTTTCAGAGAGAGGTAGTGGGGGACAGCCCCCCGTAAAGTCAGAGGTGTAGGTGAAAGCACAAAGCAGAAAGTAGGCAGACTCTGGTTTTGGGGGTAGATGCTCGAGAATTTCCAGGGGGACTCCTGAGGCTCGATCCCACCTTTGCGTATGCCGAGCCTCCTTCCTCATGACCTTTGTCATGGGTGGAGCTCCTCACGCTGGCTCCCGGCAGTGATAGAATTCCAGTTGAGCTATTCCAGATCCTGAAAGATGATGCTGTGGAAAGTGCTGCACTCAATATGCAATATGCACTCAATATACAATATGCCGGCTCCCGGCAGTTCCCTGACCAGGGATGAAACCTGAATCCCTTGAATCGGAAGCAGATTCTTAACCACTGGACCACTCAGGAAGTCCCTAGCTGTCTCTATTCTTCATCCTTATGTTCTGGGCTGCCACTTATTAGGCTCTCACTATGAGCCAGACACTGTCCTGAGCACTTTGTGGGCTTGACTTCCTTTAGTCCTCACAATAACCCCATGAACATAGACCCCATTATTCTCCGAGGCTCAGGAAGGAAAGTGACTTTCCCAAGGTCACACAGTAATTTTGTATTCGAGCAGGCAGTGGCAGCCCTTGCAGGGTGCCATTGCTGTGCCACCCATTACCAGGCAGTGGTTATCGAGAGACCAGTAACGTGGGCCAGTTAGATGGCGGTTAGAAGTCCCATCAGCCCCTGGGCGGCGCCACAGCAGGCCCCTCTCCCAAGCGAGCAACTGTCACCGAGCGACCCTTCATGGGCTATTCAGCCAACAGTCATTGGAGTGGTGGTCCGTCAGGAGGAGAGTAAGGTAAGAGACCGATCACCACCTGCTCTCCGGGGTGCTCCAGCTCACCTGGCCTCGGGCCAGCGAACAGGGAACCCAGGGAACTGGCTGTGTCCTGCAGGGCTCCAGAGCCCTCACTATGGCCATCCATGGCCGGGCCCAAGCCTTGAGGTGGCAAGGACCCTCTCCCCCTTCCCCGCCTCTAGGCTGCGACCTACTGGCAGTGGCCGGCTGTGTGTGATGCCGTCTGCGGGACCTGGCCCTGGCCATTTGGGTGGCGTGAGGAGCCTGAGGGCTGGCTGGGTTGATGCTTTTAAACTGTGGTATTGGAGAAGACTCTTGAGAGTCCCCTGGACTACAAGGAGATCCAACCAGTCAATCCTAAAAGAAATCAACCCAGAATATTCATTGGAAGGACTGATGCTGAAGCTGAAACTCCAATACTTTGGCCACCTGATGCGAAGAACTGACTCATTTGAAAAGACCCTGATGCTGGGAAAGACTGAAGGCAGGAGAAGGAGACAACAGAGGATGAAATGGTTGGATGGCATCACCGACTCAATGGACATGAATTTGAGTAAATTCTAGGAGTTGGTGATGGACAGGGAGGCCTGGCGTGCTGCAGTCCATGGGTTCGCAAAGAGTTGGACACGACTGAGGGACTGAACTGAACTGAACTGAGGAGCCTGAGGGCTGGCTGGGTCCGGATGCCTGGGTCCCTCAGCGATGATGGCTGGGCAGGGCCTGGGGACCTGGCCCTGAGGGTGCCACCAGCTGAGACCTGCCACCTCAGCTGGGCCTGAGCACTGGCGAGAGGACCCAGACTGGATGCTGGACAAAGACTTTGGGACAGGGTGACAGCTCCTGCAGGGACCCCTTCCTCTTAACCAGGGCCTGGACCTTGGAGAGTGACAGGTGTGCCTTTGGGACCTTGCCCTTTCTTTTCAGAACAGAGAAGAGCATTTGCTTGGTGGAGATTTATAGGAACGTTTTTACCTGATTGCGACCTGACCTCAGGAACAAAGGATCTGACACCAAGACGTTTGCAACTCACCATGCCCCTTCCTCACCTTTCCTAGAAAAGGGCTTTGCTGAGAGCTTTCTGGGAATTTGGGGTTTTAAAGGCACAAGCCACTGGTCTCCTTTAGGACCCTGCACCAAACCTTTCTCTGTTCCAAACTCTGACATTTCGGTATCGTTTGGCCTTACTCTGTGTTGGGCACATGGATTTGAGTTTCTGTAACAATTTCAGAAGAGACCTTTTGTCTTACTCCTCAAACCTGCGCTCTTGACCTCTTGCTCTCTACCTCTTCTGGGATGTCTGGGACCTAGAAGGATGTTCAAAGGAGGTATATGCAGTTGGGATGCCATTCTGAAGTATCTTTGGCATCTAGGGGGTCCTGACTGGAGCCTGCATGCTGCCACAGTGGATGGTGGCAAAGAAAAATGGTTCCGTGTCAGCATCTTGTTAAGCAGCAGCTGCTCATTAGGGGCTCCTGCTCCTCTAATCCAATCAACCAGTTCCCTATAAAACCTTCATGGGGACAATCTGGATAAAATTAAACCTTCCATCTGCTTGGCCTGGGGCCTGGGGGGCTGCTGCAC
Source organism: Bos indicus x Bos taurus (assembly GCF_003369695.1). NCBI lineage: Eukaryota > Metazoa > Chordata > Mammalia > Artiodactyla > Bovidae > Bos > Bos indicus x Bos taurus. The sequence goes on along the minus strand of NC_040092.1, from coordinate 9,941,022 downwards.
ACTCTGGGTTGCTGGGGCAGGCACAGCCCTCCCTGAGCCTCAGAGACAGAACATCGTGCTTCTCCCTCATCCTCCCTGCCTTGTGGACCTCCTTCTCTTTGCCCTGCCTGCCATGAGGATTCACTTATCCCCAAATTAATTGAAATTACAAGGGCACTACTGTTTGACCCAGCAATTTCTCCACCAGCAATTTATCTCATTGAGATTCTTGGGCTTGTACCCAATGACAAGTAGACCAGAGTGTGTCTTGCATTGTTGTTTGTGATAGTAAAAGGCTACCTTAGTGTCCACCAGAAAGGATCCACTGTATGTCTACATTTATTGGACAACCATGTGCCAGAGAATTTGCTAAATGCTTCACATCAGTTCAGTTCAGTTGCTCAGTCATGTGCAGCTTGTTGTGACCCCATGGACTGCAGCACACCAGGCTTCCTTGTCCATCACTAACTCCTGGAGCTTGCTCAAACTCATGTCCATTGAGTTGGTGATGTCATCCAACCATCTGATCCTCTATCATCCCCTTCTCCCTCTGCCTTCAATCTTTTCCAGCACTGCGGTCTTTTCCAAGGAGTCAGTTCTTCGCATCAAGTGGCCAAAGTATTGGAGCTTCAGCTTCAGCATCAGTCCTTCCAATGAATATTCAGGACTGATTTCCTTTAGAATTGACTGGTTTAATCTCCTTGCCATTCAAGGAACTCTCAAGTCTTCTAAAAATAAATAAATAAATAAAAATAATTTTAAAATAAAAACATAAAAAATAAATTAAAAATTTAAAAAAAAACATAAAAAAGAGTCTTCTCCAACACCACAGTTCAAAAGCATCAGCCTTCTTTATGATCCAACTCTCACATCCATACATGACTACTGGAAAAACCATGGCTTTGACTAAACGGACCTTTGTCAGCAAAGTAATGTCTCTGCTTTTTACTATGCTGTCTAGGTTGGTCATAGCTTGGTCATATGCTTCACATAGATTGACTCATTTAATCCTCACAGCTACCCCATAAGTCAGGGACTTAGTCGTTTTTTTCTTTTTTTTCATTTTATCCATTTATCTATTTCAGGCTGTGCTGGGTCTTCCTTGCTACCTGGGCTTTTCTCTAGTTGTGGCAGGCAGGGGCTACTCTCTAATTGCACATGGGCTTCTCATAGCGATGTCTTTTCTTGTTGCGGAGCATGGGCTCTAGGGTGTGAGGGCTTCAGCAGTTGTGGCACATGGGCGCAGTAATTATGGCTCCCCGGGCTCTAGGGCTCTAGAGCACAGTCTCAAGATTTGTGGTGCACAGGCTTAGTGGCTCCTTGGCATGCGGGATCTTCCCGGATCAGGGATTGAACCTGCATCTCCTGCACTGGCAGGCAGAGTCTTTAACCACTGAGCCACCAGGGAAGCCCAGGACTTAATTTTATTAACCCCTTTAACAGATGAGGACACCGAGGCTCAAGGAGAACTAGGGACTTGCTGAAGCTTCACATAGCTCGTAAGGAAGGTTGGCTGAAGATGGCAGAGTAGAAGGACATGTGCTCAGTGGCTAGCTGGTAAGCAGCAGGGCCGGGCTTTGACCCAGGCAGTTCTTGTCCTTAACCACTGTCCTAGTCAGCCTCTCTATCTTTATGTGCTTGAAAAATTTCCAGAAGGTCACACAAAAGCTTTAATAGTGGTTACCTCTGGGGAGTAGAATTATAGGTGCAAAATAGAAGGGGAATGTCACTTTTTACTGTGTCCCTCATTGGATCATATTATTTTACCATGAGCATATGTTAGTTTCATAATTTAGAGCAGTTATTGAGCCCCCGTTGCCACAGTGTGTTATTAATAATCCTTCCCTCAACTCTGGTCATGGGTTCTGTCATGAGCCTCGTCTTGCAGGTGAGGAAGCTGAGCTCACCTAGGCGGTTTTGCTCAGCGACACTCTGGGAATGGCAAAGCACTGATCATCAAGCCAGTGCTCATTCCCCTAATTCATACTAGCCTCTTGGTGAAGAGGGAAGGGAAGGTCCAGAGGGCAGAAAAGTAGTTGAAAACAGACCCCAGAGCCTATGGAGTTCAAGTCCTGACTCAGCCACTCACTCACTGTGTGCCCTTGGGCAAGTCACTTCTCCTCTCTGAACCTCAGTTTCCTCTCTGTGAGAATTAAATGACTTACCTCCATGCTAGGGCTTCCCTGGTGGCTCAGACAGTAAAGAATCTGTCTGCAATGCAGGAAACCCAGGTTTAATCCCTGAGTCAGAAAGATCCCCTAGAGAAGGGAATGGCAACCCACTCCAGTATTCTTGCCTGGAGAATCAAGGAGCCTGGCAGGCTACAGTCCATGGGGTCGCAAAGAGTCTTTCACACACATATACTTCCTTGTCAAGTACTTAGAGCCTATCTAATTGTAGATACTCAAGAAATGTTGAATATTTTTACATATTGTCCTGAATGCTGTCTTCCCCAGTTTCAAGCTCAGAGCAGTCCTGTCTCCCAGCTGGTGGGTTCAGCTATGGCTGTTCTAGCCCCCTCCCTGAAGGGAGAGGCCCAACCCCCGCTGCACCCCAGCCTCCAGCAGAAGTCCTTCAGGATTGGTTCTCCTGGGTTATCCCACTGTGGTGTGCTGTGATCAGAATTGATCACATCACCAGAGCTGGAAAAAGGGGCAGAGCTGCAGGGCTGGTGTGGCCCAGATCCAGGGTGAGGCTGAGACGGGCAGCCTCCCAGTTCGGGATGTTCCCAGCGCCTTCCCACCGCTCATGCTTGGAGGGAGAAGGGTCTCAAAATAGCTGTTGCTTCCCCAGCACGGCGCTAGGCCAGGGACAGGAATAGACATCTGGGGGTGGCCGCCTCAGCTTCCCTCAGGAGCCCTAAGGGACCGGGAATAGGCAGAGGCCAGACTCCCCCCAGGGTGGGGAGGTGGATAGTGCAGCTGTCAATATGCAGCGACCCCCCCGTGACAGTCCAGCCCCTGCAAAGTGTCACCCCAGCTGGGCTGGGGGGTCAAACAGGCCACCAGCACTGGCTAGATACTGGCCGTGGCCTGGACTCTTAGACCAATAGGAAGTGCCCTTCAACATTGACTCCTGCAGTCCTCTCTTGACAAGTAGGGAAACTGAGGCCAGGAGAGAAGTTCACATGCTTGAGATCACAACACTGGTTAGAAACCAAAGCTAACAGAAGAAGCAGACCCTGGGGCTTTGAGTGGCTTTATAGCATGGTGATTAAAAGGTTAAAGGACTCAGACTATCTGGGTTCAGATCCAGCCTCCACTACTTATGACCTGTATACGTTCTCTTGGACCTCAATCCCATTGCCTGTAAAATGGGCACGATAATAGTTCCCATCTTCTTTAGTGCTTCTGGAGGACTGGATGAATTCATACTGGTGGCTATTATGATTGTTAGTGTTTTCTCATTAGTTTCCTCAGTTGTTCATCCCTAAGGCATTGGCTGAATACCTGCCCTGTGCCAGGCACCGTTCTAGGCCTAGAGCAGTGTAGCTCACGGTGTGGCAACAGGAGATTGGTTGATATTTCAGGGAACCTGCCAGGTGCCAGCTACTATACAAAGTATTTTTTACCTAGAGCACCTCATTTATTCCTCATGGCAACAGAAGAGGAGCCATTGTCATGCCCTATTTTATGCGTGAAGGGAGTGAGGCTCAGAGAGGTGAAGTCACTTCTCCAGGGTCACATTGCCAGGAGGTTGCAGAGCTAGGATTTGAAATCTGGACTACCTGCCTGCAGAGCTCATGCAAACGAATGCATGACGCTGTCTCTTTACTGGGGAGATGGCCAAAGTCGTTCAGTAGGTACAGTCCAGAGATTGGGTACAAGGTGTTTTTTTGTTTTTGGTCACACCTCACAGCCATGCAGGATCTTAGTTCCCCGACCAGGGATTGAACCTGCGTCTCTTGAAGTAGAAGCAGCATCTTTAACCCCTGGACCACCAGGACCATCTGGGTAGAAAGTGTTGGGTGCATGGAGGAGGGCTCTGCCAGCCTTTAGCTTATCACCCCTGCCCCCAGCAGCCTCTCCCTGACTTCTTTCTTCTCCAGGCCCCTCCTAGTTACCAGGGCCTTTTCACTTAAAATAGCAATTTATTATAAAACAGCAAGCTATTATTTTTCACGATTCTATGACAGTACAGTTCTTTGTGTGGCTGGGGGCACTGGGATAGCTGGAAGTTTCTGAAGCAGCCTCACTCACATAAGCCTGGTAGTCGGTGCTGGGAGGGCCTCAATTCATCTCCATGTGGCCTGTCCATGAGGCTTGGGCTTCTTACAGCATAGCAGCTGGCTTCCAAGAAGTGGAAGTTGCCTTGTTCCTTAAGGCCTGTCTCCGAAGTCCCAGAACATCACTTCTGCTGCATCATAATGGTCAGTCCTAAGACCAGCCTCATTCAAGGGGAGAGGAAGTAAGCACTCTCTCTTTATTATTGCACAATTTAGTGCAATTAGTGCAATTTAGAGACATTTAGTGCATTCACAATGTTGTGTAACCAGCACTTCTCCCTAATTTTAACTTTCATCATCTCATAAGAACATCCTATACCCATTATGCCATTGCTCTCCATTCCCCTTCTTTCCAGCCTCTGGCAATCACTAGTCTGTCTTCTGTCTCTATGGATTTGCCCATTCTACATATTTCATATAAAAGAAATCATAAAATGTGACCTTTTGTGTCTGATTTCTGTAGCCCAAAGTTTTTGAAGTTCATCTATGTGTAGCAAGAATCAGTGCTTCATTTATTTTATGGCTTAGTTGTATTCCACTGTATGGACATAATGCAATTTGCTAATCCGTTTATCTGAAGGACATTTGGGTTGTTTCCATCTTTTGGTGATTGTGAATTGTGAATATACAAATGATCATTTGTGTATAAGTTTTTGTCTGAATACCTGTTTTCAGTTCTTTACCTGGGAGCTGGGTCATATGGTCATTCCATGCTTAACTTTTTGAGGCCCCAACAAACTTTTTTTCATAGCAGCTGTACCATTGTATATTCCCATCAGCAATGGGAATTACTATTTTTCCAGATACTTGCTAACACTTTTTTTTTTAATTGAAGCAATTCTAGTGGGTGTGAGATGATAATGTCATTGTGGTTTTGATTTATACTTACTTAACAACCAGTGATCTTGAACATCTCTTTATGTGCTTTTTGACCATTTGTTTATCTTCTTTGGAGAAATGTACTTTGTTCATTTTTTAGTTGGATTGTTTGTCTTTTCTGTTGCTGAGTTTGAGTTCTTCGCATATTCTGAACACTAGACCTTTATCTGATTTATGAATATTTCTCCCATCCTATAGGTAACCTCATTTTCTTCGTCCTTTGGTGCACAAAAGTTTTTACTTTTCATGAAGTCCCGTTTATTTTTTATTTTCTTTCTCATGTTTTTGGTGTCAAATCTAAGAATTCATTGCCAAATCCAAAGTCACGTAGATTCACCCCTATATATTCTTCTAATTGTTTTATAGTTTTAGCTCTTTAGGTCATTGATCCATTTTGTGTTAATTTTGAGGCACAGAGAGGTTGAGTAACTTACCCAATGCCACCTAGCTAATAAGCAGCAGAGCTGAGACTCAAACCCAGGCCATCAGGCTTCATTGTGCTGACTGGTGGGGAGAGCATTAAATAGGGCAATTTGTTCAGGGAAGAATACTCTAAAGATGTGACGGTTGAGTGGAGACGCATAGACATCAGTCATGGGAAGTCCAGGAGGCTGTGTATATGGAGTGAAGTAGGGGTCTAGCTCCATTCTTTGGCATGTGGTTAAGCTCTATCCCTTGACGAATAGTCAGCATGCCCTTACCGGAAGGGGAGGTATAGTTAGGAGCCATCTTTGGAGACAATCCAACCCAGCAGGTCTTGGTGATGAGTTGGCCATGAAGGCTTGGGGAGGGAAAATGGAGAAGGCAGGCAGGATGCCATCCATATTTCTGGATTGAGTTACTGTCATTGGGCAGATGGGGAAGCCTGAGGGAAGAGCAAGACATAGGCGAAGGAAAGAACTCAGTCCTGGGCATGTTGAGTTTGAGCCCCCTGAGTCATCCAGGCACCAAACGCTAAAGGAAACACAGAAGGATGCTAAGGTTCTCATTCATCCAGCGAATTGCTATGGGGCACCTAATACTAACACCAGGTAACATTTACGTGGTGCCAACCATGGGCCAGGCACATGGCACTTTTTTTTTTTTTAACATTTACTGTGTGCTCATTGCCTGGTACTTTACAAATATTATCTAAAATTCTTACAAAATTCAGAGTGATGGATATTCCTAGCTCCATTTTTCATGTGAGAAAACTGAAGCTCAGTTTGGCTCCTTAACTTGTCCAAAGTTGCATAGCAAGTTAGCAGCAGAGCCAGAATTTAATTGCAGACCTTCTGTCTGTAAGATCTGAGCTTTCTCACTTTTCAAAAAATTGAGCTGTAGTCCTTCCCTGTATTATCCCTCAGTTGTATCGAACTCTTTTCGACCCCTTAGACCATAGCCCACCAGGCTCCTCTGTCCATGGAATTCTCCAGGCAAGAATACTGGAGTGGGTTGCCATTTCCTTCTCCAGGGGATCTTCCCAACCCAGGGATCAAACCCTGGTATCCTGAATTGCAGGCAGATTCTTTACCATCTGAGCCACTGGGAAAGCACCCCAGGTGGTCCAGTGGTTGAGAGTCCACCTGCCAGTGCAAGGGACTCAGGTTCAATCCCTGGTCTGGAACGATCCCACGTGTCACGTGGCAACTAAGCCTGTGCACCACAACTACTGAGCTGAGCGCTGGACTACTGAGGCCCAAGTGCCCTAGAGCCTGTGCTCCGCAACAAGAGAGTAGCCCCCACTTGCTGCAACAGAGAAAGCCTGCACACATCAGTGAAGACCCGGTGCAACCCAAAATAAGTAAGTAAATACAATTTTAAACGTTGAGCTATAACGTACATACAGTGAACTGAACAAATCTTGAGTTTGTTCATCAAATTTTGTATATGCCACCTCCCAGGTACAGACATAGAACATTTCCAGCCCCCTAGAAAGCTCCCTCTCAGGCATATTTAATTCCTACGGTAACACTAGGAGGTAGGTATTATTATTGTCCCCATTCTTCAGATGAGGAAACTGAGGCTTAGAGAGGTAAGACCACATGCCCATGACCCGCCCCCCACCACAGGAGGTGGGGTGGTGGAATCTGGATTCTAACTCAGACCTATAGGACTAGGAGCTTAAAGTCTTTTCTACCTCCCCTCCACCCCAAGATTTCTCCTGAAGGCAAAAGCCCAGACTCACGCCCTCTGAGGCCACGTTGAGGACCACCTCACCCCTCACGGGGCTGGAACTGGACTCAGACCTGGTGGGGGGTTGGTTCTTGAGGGCAGGAGCTGGCCTCTGCTGAAGGATGGGAGGCGGATCTGTGGCTTTGTGGGGCCAAGGAGGAGGCGGATTTAGGATGAGGAGGGAGGAATGCAATGAGCTCTTCCTTGTGCCCCGTCCCCATCAGTCACAGAGGATGAACAGCGGGCAGGAGTCCAGCTGGGGCCCTTGCCCAGAAATAAGCCCCTGGGGGAAAAAGTTCAGCTCTGTCTGGAACTGATTGGCCCGAAGTGAGGGGAGGAGGGGGCTCTGGACCATTTCCTCAGCATCCCTGGAGCAGCTGGGAGGACCCCAGGAGTGTCCTCGGCACCTCTTCCCACCTCCATGTGTCCGCCCTGCAACGCCCCCTCCCAACCCTGACCTCTTCTCCTGTCCCTCTGCTTCGGCTAAAACTGACCTCCTTGCTTTCTTTCCAACCTGTCAAGCTCCTTCCCGCCTCAGGGCCTTTGTACTCAATGTTCCCTCCATCTGGATCCTTCTGCCTCCTGGACTTCCTAGGGCTGGCGTCTTATCATGCATCTCCAGAGTGATCCTTCCTGCACAAGTTGCCCTACTTAATGCCCTTCCTACCAGCCAGCACAAAGGAGCCAGATGGCCTGGGTTTGAATCTCGGCTCTGCTGCTTATTAGCTGGGTGGCACTGGGCAAGTTACTTAACCTTTCTGTGCCAGTTTCCTCAGCTATAAATGGGGCTGATAACAATAGTGCCTAGCTCATAGAGTTGTAGTAAGGATGATACTTTCTAAAAATGTGTTGCCCGTGTTAGATGCTTTATAAAAATGTGCTGTTATTCACAGAGCACTCATCCCATTCTGAAATTATCCCTATTACTGATTTACTTGTTACCCCAATTAGAATGTGAGCTCTGGACTTCCCTGGTGGTCCAGTAGTTGGGAGTCTGCCTGCCAATGCAGGAGACACGGGTTTGATCCCAGGTCCAGGAAGATTCCAGATGCCGCAGGTCGTGTGCGCCACAACTACTGAGCCCTTGCGCCCTAAAGCCTGAGCTCTGCAACAACAGAAGCCACTGCATTGAGAAGCCCACGCACCTCAACTAGAGAGTAGCCTCGTTCGCCACAACCAGAGAAAGCCGGCCTGCAGCAACGTGAAGATCCCACCCAACCAAAAATAAATAATAAAAATTTAAAAAACTATAAGAAAAAGAATGTGAGCCCTGCACATTGAATCTGTCTATGTTGGTTCACTGCTCTGCGCCCAGTAAGGGCCTGGCCCACGGTAATACATGTGGGTTGAATGAACTGAATGGACAAATAAGCCAGGCCTGCTGGATGATTCTGCTTGCAGCTCCCTGAACATGCCGTGCTCCCTCTCATTTCTCGACCTTGGTGTTTGCTGTTCCCTCTGCATGGAGCCATCCCCCAGAGGAAGGGAGCAGAGCAATGAAGAAAGACTGCCTTGCAGCCATCCAGGCTTCCCTCTTACCCTCTCCTCCACCGCCTTCTGCATGAGGCACCCACAAGAGAGCAGGGAGTGAGAATCTAGACTCTCTGGAACTAGAATCACCTCTTACTACCTTCTTGTTCTGGAGCTGGGGAAACTGGCCCAGAGAGGAGAAAGGACTGGGCCAAGGTCTTGCAGCCAGTTGAGGGCAACCTTTGAACCATTGGACGCCCTGGTATGTCACCTGGAGGTCCCTTCCAGTGTCAATGCTGGTCCCGCCTCCCTGCATGGGGCCGGAGACAGGTGGCGAGTGAGGGGCTTTGGCTACTGCCCTCTGCCCCGGGAAGGAGGGGCCAGGGCAGCTGGGCCTAGTGAAGGGACACACTTCTGACTCTTCTACTTCATAATCTTGTGGCCTTGGACTCTCTGAGCCTCAGTTTACACCCCTGGAAGATGAGGAGATGGAAACCCACCTTCTGGAGTCGCTGGGAATATTTGCATTAAAAGCCCTCATGCATTGAGCACGTATTCGCAACTACTCCTTGGGGCAGGAATGAATTTTATGCCCAGCTTCTGGATAAGGAAACCAAGGCTCAGAATGGGGGCAAAATGACTTGTCCAAGATGCCAGAGCCAGCAAGAAAGAGCGCAGGGATTCAAATCCAGCAGGCTGACTACAGAGCTCCCGTTCTCAGCTGGGCACTCCATCCTAGGCAGATGGTAGACATCCAACAGAGGGTAGTTACAGGTAGGTACCCCCTGATTGCGCTCCTAGGAAGACCTCGTTTGAGGCTGGCACCATCTTCGAGGACAAGAGCACTGCAAACCACATCTTTCCTTCATTTTCCTCCCCTCCAATCCCCACTTGGAGGGCTCTCACAACCTCTCTCTGATGAGATTTTCGGATTATCCCTTCCTTGATTAGTTTCAGAGTCTCCCAGCAGAGGCACAAGTTATTTTGGGGACTTGATGGCTCCCTCTGGCTGCCTCTGACCTCCCCTCACCACCCCCCGACAGTTGCAAACACCTCTGTCAGTTCGTTTAGGGTTCATTAGCTGCCTCCCCGCCGCTCACTTTCTGCCCCTGCGGCTCAGACTCTAGCCCAACACCTGCTCTCTGCTCCCCTCTCCCGCCCCACAGCCACTTCTATTTGGTAGGGGTGATGGAAGTCAACTCTCTCCTAATCCTTGGCCCCCCAAGACTTTGCCTCAGAGCGGTGACCCTCCCTCCAACTTCAGGGTTTTTCCAGCCAAACCTCACACACCATTTGGATGCAAATAATTTTCTCCCTATTGAGTCCCCAGTGTCGTTCAGCACGTGGTGGGAATAGCTCAGAAATTTCCAAGGCTAAATTGTATGGTATGTATATTTTGCCACAATTTAAAAAATCCCCAAAGGGATGCAGGATGGGGGAGGGGGTTGCCCATGTTATGTGGCAGAGCGCCGGGTCGGCGTCACAGGGGCGTGGTGTGGTTCTGCTGTCGCTGTCTGTCCTCTCTGCTTCTTGCTCTCCTTTCCACCTCTGAGCTCTGCCAGGGCTGCCCGCAGGCCTTGCTTGCTTTTCAAAAATAACTCCGGAGTCTCTTCCTGAGGTGGGGGGCCTCTTCCTTGGTGTCCCAGGCTGTGAGTTAATCCTTTCAAGGCAAGAAGCCAGCTCAGGTTGGGCCGGTTGGGGGGAAGGTCTTCGGTGGTCTGTCTGAAGTAGTTCAGATGCCAGCATCCGGGTCTAGCATCTTTTACCTTCAAGGAAGCAGGGTCCTCCCTGGTGCCCACCAGGTCATTCATTCATTCATTCAACAAGCATCATTAGTGCCCGCTGGCTGCAGAACTCACCTCTGGGTGGCCTCTATTCTTCCCTCCTTTGTTTTTGCCTCTCTTTGAATTCCCACTTCCTTCTCTAAAGTAGGGGATCTTAATTAGGGTGGCCAGTCGTCCCACAAGGAAACAGATGGCGTGCTCAAAATTGGGCAACTTGAGAAAGACCGAATAAAGGACAGTTTAGGTGTGAGCAGAGGGTAGGGAAATTGCTGCCACCTTGCTAGGAGCAGTTCTTCCCAGAAGGAGTTGTGTGCAGAGGGCCACCTTTCAGAGAAGCTGTGACCTTCTTTTGCAGGAGCAGCCAGCCTGAGGTGTCCTGCAGTTGGAGGTACAGAGGAATAAGCATCCTGACTTCCTTTTCCCTTCCCATCTCCACCTCCTCCTGAGGGCTCCCCATTGGCCAAACCTGATTAGAAGCCAAAGGACATGGGAGATTGTTGAGTCTGAAGTGGTCGGTCTCCCTGGGCACAAAGCAGGTTGGGGGAAAGTGGAGCCTGCTCCTGGATGGACGGACGGACGGAGGGTCATCAACTTGATCACCATCTGGTAGTAAACAGTAGGAGTCACAGTAGATCTCATGACACATGCTCAATAAATGTCAGCTACTATTATTAGTGCTCATATTTAGTTATTTACTATTGTGTAACAAGTTACCCCAGAGGAGTCCCTGGTGGTCCAGTGGTTAGGACTCCACGATTTCCACTGCTGAGGCCCTGGGTTCGATTCCTGATCAGGGAGCTAAGATCCTACAGGCTGCACAGTGTGGTGTGGCCAAAAAAAAAAAACAAAAAACAAACCCAAAACGTTGTCTGATAATTTATACATGTGCATTTTTGTCCCACACAAACCTCCAAGTTACTGAAGAACTTAGTGGCTTAAAACGAATACATATTACCTCACATAGTTCCTATGGGTCAGCTGGAACAGCTTCGCTGGACGGTCCTGACTCTGTCTCTCCTGAGGTTACAGCCAAGCTGTCGGCCACTCATCTCAAGCAGTTCACTCCTGAGGCTGGCGAGGCGGTGCTGGCTGTTGGCAGGAGGCTTCAACTTCTTTGCCATCCAGATTTCTCCACAGGGCTGCTTGAGAGTCCTCATGGTGTGGTGGGTGGCTTGCTTCCCTCAGAAAGAATGAGCCAAGAGCACAATCCTCAAGATGTTTTTTGACCTTGTCTGGAAATCCACAGATCATCATTTCAACAATACCCTGTAGGTTTTACAGGTCAGCCTATTCAATATGGACAGGGGTGGGGTGCCAGGGAGGGGCAAGCAGGAAGGAATGCCAGGAGGCAGGAATCATTGCAAGCCTTCTTGGAGGTTGGCCACCACAGTTCGCAATACATTCACTCATTTAATCCCTTCCAAATCCCTGATGTGAAGAGCCGACTCATTGGAAAAGACCCTAATGCTGGGAAAGATAGAAGGCAGGAAGAGAAGAGGACAACAGAGGATGGACGGCATTACCGACTTGATGGTCATGAGTTTGAGCAAGCTCCAGGAGATGGTGAAGGACAGGGAAGTGTATAGTCTATGGGGTTGCAAAGGTTGGACACGACTGAGTGACTGAACAACAACAACAAAAGTCCTAGGAGGTTATCCAAAGAAAATGAAACAGAAACCCTCTGAATATTATTATTATTGTCACTTTTCTGTTGAGGAAACACAGGCACAGAAAAGTGAAATAACTTGTCCAGAATTATACAGCTAATTATACAGCCAAGCCAGGAACCAAACCCACATGGAGTATTTTTTTTCAATCAATTTTATTCAGTTCAGTTCAGTCGCTCAGTCGTGTCTGACTCTTTGTGACCCCGTGGACTGCAGCACGCCAGGCTTCCCTGTCCATCACCAACTCCCGAAGCTTGCTCAAATTCATGTCCATCAAGTCGGTGATGCCATCCAACCATCTCAGCCTCTGTCGTCCCCTTCCCCTCCTGCCTTCAATCTTTCCCAACATCAGGGTCTTTTCCAATAAGTCAGTTCTTTGCATCAAGTGGCCAAAGTATTGGAGTTTCAGCTTCAGCATCAGGCCTTCCAATGATTGTTGGGCTACAGTAAAAACACTCCAATATAGATATAAGCATTTTTGTTCCCCCAAATTTTGTCTCTTGCAGAAATTAACTCCCTTTGCAGTTAATCCTCCTGGGCCCTGCTCCAGGCAATCTCTGATCTGATTTCTGTGACTATAGATTTTTGCTTTGTCTGTTCTAGGACTTCATATAAATAAAACCATACAGTATGTCCTTTTTTGTAACTTGCTTCTTTTTTGTTTATTTTTATTTTTTGCTGCACTGGGTCTTTGTTGCCGTATGCAGGCTTTCTCTGGTTGCAGTGAGCCGGGTGCTACTACTCTTCATTGTGATGGGCAGGCTTCTCACTGCGGTGGTTTCTCTTGCTGAAGAGCACAGGCTCTCTAGGGCACACAGGCTTAGTTGCTCTGCGGCATGTGAAATCTTCCCAAACTAGGGATGGAACCCATGTCCGCCGCATTGGCAGGTGGATTCTTAACCACTGGACAACAAGGAAGTCCAACTTGCTTCTTTTGTTGAACTAAATGTTTATGAGATACATCTACCTTGTTACATGTATTGGTAATTCTTTTTTAAATTGCTGAGTAGTATTCCACTGCATAGATATGATGTAAATATTTTATCCAATTCTCCTGTTCAATGGCATTTGGGTTGTTTCCAGTTTGGGGCTATTATGAATAAAGGCGCTATGAACTTCATGTAAATGTCTTTATATGGACATATGTTTTTTGTTTATTTCAGGTAAATAGGTAGGAGTCTACTCCTATAGCCAAACCATATGGTAAGTTTATATTTAATGTCATAAGAAGCTGCCGAACTTTTCCAACGTAATTCTACCATCTTATACTCCCACCAGAAGTATATTGGAGTTCCAGTTACTCCATATTCTCACCAACATTTTGTACCATCGGTCATGTTAATTTTAGCCCTTCCGTCTGTGTGCAGTGTTCCTTATTGTGGCTTAAGTTTGTACTTCCCTGTCAACCACTGAGCATCTTTTCACACGCATATTGGCCATTTGTTTGTCTTCTTTCAGAAAGTGTTTGTTTAATTCTTTTGCCTATGTTTTATTGGGTTATTTGTCTTCTTGTTATTTAGTTGTAAGATTTCTTTATATTTCTGGATAGAGAAGTCCTTGTGAGAGACACACACATAATTAATATTTTTGCTTAGTCTGTGGCTTACAGTTTCATTTTTTAATAGTCTTTTTTTGAAGAACAGAAGTTTGAAATTTTGATTAAATTCTACTTATCAATCAATTACTTTTATTGTTTACTCTTTTTTGTGTCCTAAGCAATTTTTGCCTACCCCTAGGTCACAAGTTTTTTCTTATGTTTTCTCCTAAAAGTTTTTATGTATGATATGATGCAGGGGTCATAGCTCTGTTTTTCCTTCTGTGTTGATATATTTCAAAACTAGCTTCCTTTTTCCACTGAATCATCGTGGCATTTCAGTAAAATAATCAATTGATTGTATGTATGTGGATTTACTTTTGGACTTTATTCTGTTTTGTTGATCTATATGTGTATTCTTATATTAATACTACATTGTCTTGGTTACTACAGATTTATAGTAATTCTCAAAATCAAGTAGCATTAACTGCTGCAAATTCATTCCTGTTTTCAAAAATTGCTTTGGCTACTCTTTATTTTCATATGTATTTTATAATCTACTTGATAATTTCTACAAAAAAAAAAAACTCTGCTGGAATTTTGATCAGGATTGTATTGAATCTGTAGATCAATATGGAGAGAATGACAGTTTACACATGAACGTGGTATATCTCTCCATTTATTTAGCTCTTTAATTTCTCTCAGGAAGGTTTTGTACTTTTCAGACTGCAGATCTTACATGTTATGTTAAATGTATCCCTAAATATTCTACATTTTTTCATGCTATTGGAAATGTTTTTATATATTTAACTTCTCAATTGTTTGTTACTAGTATAGTCTGCCCTCCTATATCTGCATGTTCTGCAGCTGCAAATAGGGAGAGCTGGCTGTATTATCTCATTTTTGTATAAGGGACCTGAGCATCTGTGGATTTCAGTATCCATGGGCAGGTGGTTCCCAGATCCAATCCCCCATGGATACCAAGGGATGACTATATAGAGAATTACATTTTTCTATAGTTACCTTATATCCTTTGATCTTATTAAATAAAATGATTAATTCTAGTTTTGTTTTGTAAGTTCTTTAGGGTTTTCTACACACATCATCATGTCATCTGCAAATAAAGATCATTTCACTTTACCCCTTCTCCCTTTTTTTTCTTATTGTCTTGGCTAGGACCTCCCAGTGTTGCATGAAGTGGTAAGAGCAGATATTCTTGCCTTGTTCCCAATCTCAGGGAGGAAAAATGAAAGTGAAAGTCACTCAGTGGTGTCTAACTCTTTGTGACCCCATGGACTATACGGTCTATGGAATTCTCCAGGCCAGAATACTGCAGTGGGTAGCCTTTCCCTTCTCCAGGGGATCTTCCCAACCCAGAGATCGAACCCAGGTTTCCTGCATGGCAGGCGGATTCTTTACCAGCTGAGCCACCAGGGAGGCCCTCAGGGAGGAAAGTGTGTAGATTTTCAGCATTATATATGTGAGGTATTTTGCAATAGGTTAAGGAAGTTCTCTTCTGACACTGCTCAAGTTTGTTTGTTTTTAAATAATGACTAGGCATTAACTTTTATCAAATGCTTTTCATATCAATACCATGTAGTCAGCCACTATGTGTGTGTATATATGTAAATTGAGATGAACATAAGATTAACACACAATTAATCTTTTATTTATATTTTTGGCTGCACCACACAGCATTCCAGATCTTTGTTCCCCAACCGGTATCAAACCTGTGGCCCCTGCAGTGGAAGCATGGAGTCCTAACCACTGGACTGCCAGGGAAGTCCCATACAATTAATAATTTTAAAGCAAACAATTCAGTGGCATTGCATGACCACCATCTCTCTCCAGTCTATAAAGACAAAATATCTTTAGTCAATACAAAAGGAAATCCTGCACCCAGTAAGTGATTATTATGCCCCATTCCGTCTCCCCAAGGATGTGGTAACCATCAATTTGCATTCTGTCTCTACGGGTTTGCCTATTCTGGAACTTCATATAAATGGAATGTTCGACCTTTCATGTCTGGCTTCTTTCCACTTAGTATATTTTTGAGGTCTATCCACATTGTAGCATGGTCAGTACTTCATCCCTTTTCATGGATGAATAATATTCCATTATATGGACCACCACAATTTTTTTAAATTGAAGTATAGCTGATTTATAATACTGTGTTAATTGCTTCTGTATAGCAAAGGGATTGAGTTATATATACATTCTTTTTTATATTCCTTCCATTATGGTTTATCATAGGATATTGAATATAGTTTCCTGGGCTGTATAATTGGAGAAGGCAATGGCACCCCACTCCAGTACTCTTGCCTGGAAAGTCCCATGGACGGAGGAGCCTGGAAGGCTGCAGTCCATGGGGTCGCTTAGAGTCGGGCACGACAGGGCGACTTCACTTTCACTTTTCACTTTCATGCATTGGAGAAATAAATGGCAACCCACTCCAGTGTATAGTAGGGTCTTGTTGTTTATCCATTCTATATATAAAAGCTTACACCCGCTAACCCCATCTTCCCACTCCAGCCCTCCCCTAGTATCTTCCCCCTTGGCAACTACCAGTCTGCTCTCTAAGTCCATGATTCTGTCCCTGTTTCATAGACAGGCTCATTTGTGTCATATTTAGATTCTGCATATATGTGACATCATATGATATTTGTCTTTTTCTTTCTGACTCACTTCACTTAGTATGATAATCTCTGGGGCCATCCTTGTTGCTGCAAATGCTATTATTTTGTTCTTTTTATGGCTGAGTAGTATTCCACTGTATATATGCACTACACCTTCTTTACCCATTCACTTGTCAATGGACATTCAAGTTGTTTCTATGTCTTGGCTATTGTGAGCAGTGTTTCTGTAAACCTAGGGTTGCGTGGCCGCATCGAGTCTTAGTTGCAGCAATCAGGATCTCCGTTGGGTCGTGAGGGATCTTTCACTGTAGTGCATAGACTGTCTAGTTATGGTGTACAAGTCTCTGTTGCTTCGTGGCATG
This sequence comes from Bos indicus x Bos taurus, assembly GCF_003369695.1. Classification (NCBI taxonomy): domain Eukaryota; kingdom Metazoa; phylum Chordata; class Mammalia; order Artiodactyla; family Bovidae; genus Bos; species Bos indicus x Bos taurus. The sequence continues at coordinate 9,924,332 of NC_040092.1, read as the reverse complement.
TTGGATCTTAGATCTCTGACCAGGGGTTTAACCCATGTCCCCTGCATTGCAGGGTGGATTCTTAACCACTGGACCATCAGGGAAGCTCCTCCCAGGTAGATCCTTAACCACTATTCTATGCTATCTCTCAGTGTGCCAGGTGGTGTCTTTAGCTCTACAGATATAGTGGGAAACCAAGGAAAACTGCTGCTGCTGCTGCTAAGTCGCTTCAGTCGTGTCCAACTCTGTGCGACCCCATAGACAGCAGCCCACCAGGCTCCCCCGTCCCTGGGATTCTCCAGGCAAGAACACTGGAGTGGGTTGCCATTTCCTTCTCCAATGCATGAAAGTGAAAACTACCTTTGCCCAAAGGGAGCTTAAGAATTTTTTGGAACTAAAACAACAAAAAAGAATCTTCTGGAACTTAGTCCTCTCTGTGGCAATTATGTGTGTCCATCTTTGATCACACTGGGGGCCCCAAGTGTTCTTGCTCATTTGTCTCCATAGCCCCAGTGTCTAACCCAGTGCTGTCACCTGAAAAGACAAGTTTTAATCTGGGAAGGCTTCATGGAGGAAGCAGCTTTTGCGGGGAGTCTTAAAGTTTGAGGAGTTGAGAGGTTTCCTTCAGCCCACAGTGACTGATAATGACAGCCACTATTTGTGTGCCGGGCATGGTAATGAGCACATCAACCTCCCGGGGGACAGCCAGCTCCTGAGGGGCAGAGGAGAGACTGGATGTGAACCCAGACCCCCACTCTTAATAAATGCCTTACACGGTCTTTCCAAGCCTGGCTCCAGATTAACGCTGGGGTCTTTCTTCTCCATATTCCGTCCCCTCATCTTTTCTTCAGGGATACCTGGACGGGACTAGAGAGTGAGAGGATGATGGGCAAAGCCTGGACTTGGATCACCCCAAGTCCTGGGAAGAGTTCAGCTCCTACCCTTCCAGGTCCTTCGGACTTGGTGGAGACCCAGGCCCCCGGGAGACGGCACTGTCTGTCCCTCCCATGGCTCTTTCCTCTCCTACCCCTGTCCTCCTCCTTCCTTAGCCCCTCTAGCTCATCGGGCTGTGCCGGAATCTGTGGGGAAAGGAGCAGGATTTCAGCTAAATATAAACCAGGCTGTTCCAGTTTCCAAATAGAACAAAGGAGCAGGGTGTTAAGTTGATTTTTATAAATAAAGAGAGAGGGAGTGAGAGAATATTTTTTCAAGATGTTTAATAAAATCGCCTTGTGAGAGGCAGGAAAATCACTGGGCTGCGGTGGGAGGGTTTTTTGTGGGGGGAGGGATTGAGAAAGAGAACGGGGAATGCTTCCTCCTTCCTGCTGTGACACTTGCCAACTCCCGGTCCTTTTCCCGGGACCAGGAAGAGACGGTGGGGCAGAGGTGGGTAAGACGCAGGGGAAGGACATGAGGGTCCCTGGGAGGAGGAGGAGGAGGGCGAGGAACACTCATCATCGTGATAGTGACTGCATATTGAGCGCCCACTATATGCCAGGCTCTGTGCTAGATCTATGCATCATCTCCCCAAATGCAGACAAGCATGAGGAGTTGGGACGCTCATCACTGGGAGCTCTGCAGACTAGCCCCTGCCTACCTGTCTGACCTCACCTCCCTCTCTCCCCACCCTGGCTCACTCCAGTCCCACCACACAAGCTTCACACATCAAGCTTATTCCCTTCTCGAGGTCTCCCTGCCTCCTCTTTCCTTGCCTCTAGATCTCTCAGCTAGTCAGGTCTCTAGGTCTTCTCATCATTCAGGTCTCAGAATAAATGTCGCTTCCTGTCTGACCACATTGCTAAATATGCATTAGCTAAATGATTGAGGCTCAGAGAGGTGAAGTGACTTGCCCAAGGTCACACAGCTAGGAAGTGACAGAGACAGGAGGGAGCCCAGATTTACCTCACTGCCAAATGTGTGCCCTTTCTACTATTTTATAAGGCTCCTAGCATGGTGGGGGCAGGGGAACAGGGACTTACGGAGATTTTTCTGGAACTTGGAAGTTTTGGAGGATGACCAGACAAAAAATCCTGGAGGATCAAAGCTGGGGGATGGTGTCAGGGAAGTCGGAATGTCACCATCACCTTCATCCTTAATGTATGTAACATATAAAAATTATTAAGCAGACAATCTTTTGGCAGCCGTTAGGCAGAGAGAGTTTTATTCAGTATCACCCAAAGGAGAGCTAGTCCAGACTTTAGGGAGGTGGCACAGAGAGGGCTTCTCATCTCAGGAGGTGGGAGGGATGGTTAGAGAAGCAGAGATATCTTGCACCCCTGCCCACCTGCCTCCCTTCTTTCCCTTGACCCCTCCACTTCCGCTCACTGGCACATCACGTGTGGGGTGGGCTAGGAGAGAGTGTCTGCACACGTCCCCAGAGTCAGAGGGGGCTGGCTAAGCCTTTCTGCTGACGTCAGATGTTGCCTCACCAGGGCCCGTGGGGCTTGGACAAGTCATCCAGCTCTCTCTGAGTCTCGGTTTCTTCCTGTGTGAATGGAGATGGTGAAATTTGCTTGGTTATGAAGATGAGAGATACAGCATTATATGTCAGGAACCCATACTACAAACACCTGGAAGATGCTCTGTAGACTAGATGAAAGCTGTCATTTTCTAACTTATTATTACCCTTCTCCAGATTAGAATCTAATTGAGCACAGCGACAGTCACTCCATTAATTGATGGCCACTACATGCCAGGCTCTGGGCTAAGCACTCTATGTGGAGTATCTTGTGAATTCCCCATATCAGTTCCATGAAGTAGGTGCCGTTATTATCATCTAATATCACAGTAGTATTATTACCATCATACTATTACTGTTATTATTCCTCATTATTGAATGAGGAATATGGGGCTCCCAGAGTGAAGTGACTTGCCAAAGGTCACACAGCCAGGAAGTAGCTGAGTTGGGCCTGGAATCCAGGTAAGCCCAAGTGCAGATCTTGAGCTTTTAAATATTATACAATCCTGCCTCCCAGAACTAATGAACCAGTGGGTCTTCTGGTGCTCCAGGGGGGTTGAGCCTGGGGTCAGGGGAGAGTGACAGGGTCAGAGAGAGTCATGGTAAAAAGCAGAGGCCAGGCCTTGATTAGGAGGTCAGCAGGGGAGCCCGGGATGGAATGGTGGGATTCAGTAGTGATGCTGCAGTTTGGGGGGCTCTGGCTCTGAGTCTCTGACTCATTCAGACTGAGCATCTTGACTCCCAGCCACAGGAGATACTATTTATAACCTGCAGGTTCTAGCAGCCTCCAGATCACGGAGCCCTGCAGCTACCTGGGGCCCTTGGCCCTGGCCTGCAGGGCAGAGAGGGAAGGCAAGTGGTCGGGGAAGGCCATGGCCCGGCCTCCCTTCTCCTTGCTCTGGACTCTCCAGTCAGCACAAAATACACCCTCAAGTGCCCTGTGGTTCACTCTGGGGGTGTCTGGCTTGTCATCAGCAGAGTACCTGGTACCTAAGAAGCTTGAATGAATGAATTAACAAATGAGCGATCATCGCTTCAGACTTTTTTCTTGGGCCTGATGACGTCATTTCTCTGCCCCAGACTCTCCAGTGATTTTCCATCTCGTCTGGAGTAAAAGCCATAGTCCTTACCAGCAGCCTACAAAGCTCCTACCTGACGTGGCTCCTTTCCTTCTCCTGGGAGCGCGGGTGGAACATCCCTGTCTTGGGGTCTCGCTCTGCTTCCTCCTCCTGGGACCCTCTTCCCTAGATCCTGGCCCGTCTTCCTCCCTCACCTCCTTCAGGTCTTTGCTTCAATGCCAGCTTCTTAGTGCTGCTTTCCTTGACCCTTCGACTTCAAACTGCACCTACACAGAATACTCCTGATCCCCTCTCCTGTTTCATTTCTCTCCATGGTGGCTGCCATCATCCAACACATTACATACATTACTAATTTATCATTTTATTGTCTGTTTCCTTCCATTAGAACATCAGCTTCAGGGGAACAGAAATTTTTGTCCATTTTGATTACTGCCGTAACCCTAGTGCCTGGCACATATATGGCACTCAAAGAGTATTCGTTGGCAGCATGAATTCACTGGGATTTTTCACAGACTTGCTGTGTGACCTTGGACAGCTAATTTCACCCCTCTAGGCCTCAGTGGGCTCCCAGTTTGGATAGTCATTGGGCTCTATCCCATCATCCTGGTTCCTGTGATATACTTTTTTAAAAAACATGTGTGCCGAAAGGAGAGCTGGCCAAGGCCGGCTTGATATTTTTCTCCCAGACTAGGCTTCTCTCTGAAGAGCTCTGGGGCCTGGAAGCAGGCATATACCAACACTCTTGAACCTACATTAGGGACTTTGAGCAGATGCATCTGTGTGAATGAGCCTCTACATGTGTTCAGGCAGAGATGGGACATGGCAGCAAAATGTCAGCACACGCTGACATCTTCCTGCTTCTTTGTTCTCAATGGAGCAAAAATCAGACATTTCCAAGGGCATGGCAGACCCTTCTGCAATTCACTGATGGGAACACCCACTTCTCTGGAGATGCAAGGGAAGAGCTTGTTGGCTGTGAATCCTCATACCTGTAACAGGCTGTGGGTAGTTCCTGAGAGGAACCCACTGCAGCGCTGCCCACTGTTGGATGACGGAGGCCCACTGGCGCACGGCAGGCTTCACGGGGACGCCAGGCCCCATTTAGATCTCATCTGTTCTTAAGGGGAAATGGATCCAAACTTGCCCAGTTTTCTTCCCTCATCTCCTCAGGTTTTTTTTTTTTTCCTCAAATCCTGACATCTCAGGAGAGACCTAGCCCTGACCCTTCTACTTAAAATCTTACCCATGCAACACACTCCTTATTCCCTCTCCTTGCTTCATTTTTCTGCATGGTACTTGCTATCATCTAACTCACTACATATACTGGCAGAACCCTTTTTTAAAAAATTTTATTTTTGGTTGTTCTGGGTCTCCACTTTTGCACGGGCTTTTGCTCTAGTTGCAGCAAGCAGGGGCCGCTCTAGTTGTGGTGTGCAGGCTTCTCACTGAGGTGGCTTCTCTTGCTGTGGAGCTCAGACTCTAGGGCACACAGGCTTCAGTAGTTGCGGCTCCCGGGTTCTAGAGCACTGACTCAGCAGTAGTTGTGCATATGGGCTTAGTTGCTCTGTGGCATGTGGGATCTTCCCAGATCAGGGATCAAACCTGTGTCTCCTGCATTGGCAGGTGGATTCTTCATTCACCAGGAAAGCCCCCTCCCATTTTTTTTTGGCTACAATTCAGTTCACTCAGTTGTGTCCGACTCTTTGCGACCCCATGGACTGCAGCATGTCAGGCTTCCCTGTCCATCACCAATCCCCGAGCCTACTCAAACTCATGTCCATCGTGTTGGTGATGCCATTCAACCATTTCATCCTCTGTCGTTCCCTTCTCTTCCCACCTTCAATCTTTCCCAGCATCAGGGTCTTTTCAAATGAGTTAGTTCTTCCCATCAGGTGGCCAAAGTATTGGAGTTTCAGCTTCAGCATCAGTCCTTCCAAAAATATTACACCAAGGGGCATTCAGGAATCTGTTTCTTAACTAGGGATGAAACCTGCATTCCCTGCCATGGAAGCACAGAGTCTTGATCACTAGACAGCCGAGGAAGTCCCAGAGCCCATTACATACATTACGAAAGGGCTTTGGAGTTTATTAGCTTGTTCATACACTATCTCATTTACTCACACGATTGCTTCCGTTTTTGCACACCCCGAAATTACCTAACACAGTACCTG